>NC_090445.1:777759561-779153110 GCF_031143425.1 Pleurodeles waltl
GTATGCTGACATGAAGTTGGTACCTCTGTCAGAAACCACCTCCTTAGGGAAACCCACTCTGGTAAAGATACCAATGAGGGCCTTGGCTGCTGCAGGGGCAGTAGTCGACCTAAGGGGAATAGCTTCAGGATACCTAGTAGCATTATCCACTACTACTAGGATGTACATATTTCCTGAGGCTGTGGGAGGTTCTAGTGGACCAACTATGTCCACACCCACTCTTTCAAAGGGGACCCCCACCACTGGAAGTGGAATGAGGGGGGCCTTTGGATGCCCACCTGTCCTACCACTGGCTTGACAGGTGGGGCAGGAGAGGCAAAACTCCTTAACCTTCTGGGACATATTGGGCCAGTAGAAGTGGTTGACTAACCTCTCCCACGTCTTGGTTTGTCCCAAATGCCCAGCAAGGGGAATATCATGGGCTAAGGTCAGAATAAACTCTCTGAAACCCTGAGGCACTACCACTCTCCTAGTGGCACCAGGTTTGGGATCTCTTGCCTCAGTGTACAGGAGTCCATCTTCCCAATAGACCCTATGTGTTCCATTTTTCTTGCCTTTGGACTCTTCAGCAGCTTGCTGCCTAAGGCCTTCAAGAGAGGGACAGGTTTCTTGTCCCTTACACAACTCTTCCCTTGAGGGTCCCCCTGGGCCCAAGAGCTCAACCTGATAAGGTTCCAGCTCCATAGGCTCAGTTCCCTCAGAGGGCAGAACTTCTTCCTGAGAAGAGAGGTTCTCTTTTTGGTGTTGTGTTGCAGCTGGTTTCCCAGCTGACTTTCCTTGTCTCTTGGTAGGCTGGGCCACTTTTCCAGACTCCAGCTCTACTTTTTCACCCTGTGCCTTGCACTGTGCCCTAGTCTTGACACACACCAGTTCAGGGATACCCAGCATGGCTGCATGGGTTTTCAGTTCTACCTCAGCCCATGCTGAGGACTCCAGGTCATTTCCAAGCAAACAGTCTACTGGGATATTTGAGGAGACCACCACCTGTTTCAGGCCATTGACCCCTCCCCACTCTAAAGTTACCATAGCCATGGGATGTACTTTAGTCTGATTGTCAGCGTTGGTGACTGGATAAGTTTGTCCAGTCAGGTATTGGCCAGGGGAAACCAGTTTCTCTGTCACCATAGTGACACTGGCACCTGTATCCCTCAGGCCTTCTACACTTGTCCCATTAATTAAGAGCTGCTGCCTGTATTTTTGCATGTTAGGGGGCCAGGCAGCCAGTGTGGCTAAATCCACCCCACAACCAGAGACTAATGTAGCTTCAGTGTGACACCTGATTTGCTCTGGGCACACTGTTGATTCCACTTGGAGACTGGCCATTCCAGTTTTAGCTGGATGGGAGTTAGAAGTGGTATCTTTCTTGGGACAGGCCTTGTCTCCAGTTTGGTGTCCAGACTGACTACAGTTTCGACACCAGGCCTTTTTGGGATCAAAGTTTTTACCCTTGTACCCAGGATTGTTTTGTGAAGAGGCTCTGGGCCCACCCTCCTGTGCAGGTTTTTGGGGGCCTGTAGAAGACTCTTTACTATTTTTATTTTTGGCTGTCTCACCACCTTTCCCCTGGGGAGGTTTTGTGACCCCTTTCTTTTGGTCACCCCCTGTGGAAGTTTTGGACACCCTAGTCTTGACCCAATGGTCCGCCTTCTTTCCCAATTCTTGGGGAGAAATTGGTCCTAGGTCCACCAGATGCTGATGCAGTTTATCATTGAAACAATTACTTAATAGGTGTTCTTTCACAAATAAATTGTACAGCCCATCATAATCATTTACACCATTTCCTTGAATCCAACCATCTAGTGTTTTTACTGAGTAGTCTACAAAGTCAACCCAGGTCTGGCTCGAGGATTTTTGAGCCCCCCTGAATCTAATCCTATACTCCTCAGTGGAGAATCCAAAGCCCTCAATCAGGGTACCCTTCATGAGGTCATAAGATTCTGCATCTTTTTTAGAGAGTGTGAGGAGTCTATCCATACACTTTCCTGTGAACATTTCCCAAAGGAGAGCACCCCAGTGAGATTTGTTCACTTTTCTGGTTTCACAAGCCCTCTCAAAAGCTGTGAACCATTTGGTGATGTCATCACCATCTTCATATTTAGTTACAATCCCTTTGGGGAATTTCAACATGTCAGGAGAATCTCTGACCCTAGTTATGTTGCTGCCACCATTGATGGGTCCTAGGCCCATCTCTTGTCTTTCCCTTTCTATGGCTAGGATCTGTCTTTCCAAAGCCAATCTTTTGGCCATCCTGGCTAACTGGATGTCCTCTTCACTGGAGTTATCCTCAGTGATTTCAGAGTTGTTGGTCCCTCCTGTGAGGGAACCAGCATCTCTGACTATTATTTGTGGAGTCAGGGCTTGAGAAGCCCTGTTCTCCCTAGATAGGACTGGTGGGGGGGAATCACCCTCCAAGTCACTATCATCATCCTCTGTGTTGCCATCCTCAGAGGGGTTGGCTCTTTCAAACTCTGCCAACAGCTCCTGGAGCTGTAGTTTGGAAGGTCTGGAGCCCATTGCTATTTTCTTTAGTTTACAGAGTGACCTTAGCTCTCTCATCTGTAGATGGAGGTAAGGTGTGGTGTCGAGTTCCACCACATTCACATCTGTATTAGACATTATGCTTCTAAAAGTTGGAATACTTTTTAAGAAACTAAAACTAGTTCTAGAATCTAATTCAAACTTTTACCAAACTTTTAAACTCTAAAAGAAAATGCTAACAGGGACTAACACAAGGCCCTAGCAGGACTTTTAAGAATTTAGAAAACTTTTCAAATTGCAAAAATCAATTTCTAATGACAATTTTGGAATTTGTCGTGTGATCAGGTATTGGCTGAGTAGTCCAGCAAATGCAAAGTCTTGTACCCCACCGCTGATCCACCAATGTAGGAAGTTGGCTCTGTATGTGCTATTTCAAAGTAAGGAATAGCATGCACAGAGTCCAAGGGTTCCCCTTAGAGGTAAAATAGTGGTAAAAAGAGATAATACTAATGCTCTATTTTGTGGTAGTGTGGTCGAGCAGTAGGCTTATCCAAGGAGTAGTGTTAAGCATTTGTTGTACATACACATAGACAATAAATGAGGTACACACACTCAGAGACAAATCCAGCCAATAGGTTTTGTTTAGAAAAATATATTTTCTTAGTTTATTTTAAGAACCACAGGTTCAAATTTAACATGTAATATCTTGTTTGAAAGGTATTGCAGGTAAGTACATTAGGAACTTTGAATCATTTCAATTGCATGTATACCTTTCAAGTTATTCACAAATAGCTATTTTAAAAGTGGACACAGTGCAATTTTCACAGTTCCTGGGGGAGGTAAGTTTTTGTTAGTTTTACCAGGTAAGTACGACACTTACAGGGTTCAGTTCTTGGTCCAAGGTAGCCCACCGTTGGGGGTTCAGAGCAACCCCAAAGTTACCACACCAGCAGCTCAGGGCCGGTCAGGTGCAGAGTTCAAAGTGGTGCCCAAAACGCATAGGCTTCAATGGAGAGAAGGGGGTGCCCCGGTTCCAGTCTGCCAGCAGGTAAGTACCCGCGTCTTCGGAGGGCAGACCAGGGGGGTTTTGTAGGGCACCGGGGGGGACACAAGCCCACACAGAAATTTCACACTCAGCGGCGCGGGGGCGGCCGGGTGCAGTGTTAGAACAAGCGTCGGGTTCGCAATGGAAGTCAATGAGAGATCAAGGGATCTCTTCAGCGCTGCAGGCAGGCAAGGGGGGGCTTCCTCGGGGAAACCTCCACTTGGGCAAGGGAGAGGGACTCCTGGGGGTCACTTCTGCAGTGAAAGTCCGGTCCTTCAGGTCCTGGGGGCTGCGGGTGCAGGGTCTTTTCCAGGCGTCGGGACTTAGGTTTCAGAGAGTCGCGGTCAGGGGAAGCCTCGGGATTCCCTCTGCAGGCGGCGCTGTGGGGGCTCAGGGGGGACAGGTTTTGGTACTCACAGTCGTAGAGTAGTCCGGGGGTCCTCCCTGAGGTGTTGATTCTCCACCAGCCGAGTCGGGGTCGCCAGGTGCAGTGTTGCAAGTCTCACGCTTTTTGCAGGGAGATTGCAGGGTTCTTTAAAGCTGCTCCTTTGGATAAAGTTGCAGTCTTTTTGGAGCAGGTCCGCTGTCCTCGGGAGTTTCTTGTCGTCGTCGAAGCAGGGCAGTCCTCAGAGGATTCAGAGGTCGCTGGTCCCTTTGGAAGGCGTCGCTGGAGCAGAGTTCTTTGGAAGGCAGGAGACAGGCCGGTGAGTTTCTGGAGCCAAGGCAGTGGTTGTCTTCTGGTCTTCCTCTGCAGGGGTTTTCAGCTAGGCAGTCCTTCTTCTTGTAGTTGCAGGAATCTAATTTCTAGGTTCAGGGAGAGCCCTTAAATACTAAATTTAAGGGCGTGTTTAGGTCTGGGGGGTTAGTAGCCAATGGCTACTAGCCCTGAGGGTGGGTACACCCTCTTTGTGCCTCCTCCCAAGGGGAGGGGGTCACATCCCTAATCCTATTGGGGGAATCCTCCATCTGCAAGATGGAGGATTTCTAAAAGTTAGAGTCACCTCAGCTCAGGACACCTTAGGGGCTGTCCTGACTGGCCAGTGACTCCTCCTTGTTATTCTCATTATTTTCTCCGGCCTTGCCGCCAAAAGTGGGGGCCGGGGCCGGAGGGGGCGGGCAACTCCACTAGCTGGAGTGTCCTGCGGTGCTGTGACAAAGGGGTAAGCCTTTGAGGCTCACCGCCAGGTGTTACAGCTCCTGCCTGGGGGAGGTGTTAGCATCTCCACCCAGTGCAGGCTTTGTTACTGGCCTCAGAGTGACAAAGGCACTCTCCCCATGGGGCCAGCAACATGTCTCTAGTGTGGCAGGCTGCTGGAACCAGTCAGCCTACACAGATAGTCGGTTAAGTTTCAGGGGGCACCTCTAAGGTGCCCTCTGTGATGTATTTTACAATAAAATGTACACTGGCATCAGTGTGCATTTATTGTGCTGGGAAGTTTGATACCAAACTTCCCAGTTTTCAGTGTTGCCATTATGGTGCTGTGGAGTTCGTGTAAAACAGACTCCCAGACCATATACTCTTATGGCTACCCTGCACTTACAATGGCTAAGGTTTTGCTTAGACACTGTAGGGGCACAGTGCTCATGCACTGGTACCCTCACCTATGGTATAGTGCACCCTGCCTTAGGGCTGTAAGGCCTGCTAGAGGGGTGTCTTACCTATACTGCATAGGCAGTGAGAGGCTGGCATGGCACCCTGAGGGGAGTGCCATGTCGACTTACTCATTTTGTTCTCACTAGCACACACCAGCTGGTAAGCAGTGTGTCTGTGCTGGGTGAGGGTTCTCTAGGGTGGCATAATACATGCTGCAGCCCTTAGGGACCTTCCCTGGCATCAGGGCCCTTGGTACCAGAGGTACCAGTTACAAGGGACTTATCTGGATGCCAGGGTGTGCCAATTGTGGAATCAAAAGTACAGGTTAGGGAAAGAACACTGGTGCTGGGGCCTGGTTAGCAGGCCTCAGCACACTTTCAATTCAAAACATAGCATCAGCAAAGGCAAAAAGTCAGGGGGCAACCATGCCAAGGAGGCATTTCCTTACAGTGGGTGACTATAAATGGACAGAGGGTGGAGACTCTGAGAGACACAGGTGCCAGTGTGACTACAGTGAGATTTCACCTGGTGTCTGAAGAGCAGATAGATCCTGTGTACTTCACCAAGTTGTTGCAGTGGACAACTCAGAGCGCCTATGAAGAGTGGCGCATGTTCCCTTTGAATAGGGGAGGGTCTCAGGTTCCTTGAAGGTAGCTGTGAGTCCAACCATGCCTGTGGGTTGTTTGCTTGGCAATGACCTGAAGGATTCCCCTTGGAAGGAGATGGAGCACAGGCCACACTTGGAGATGTTTTGTCTGCCTGGGTGGGTATGCGTATCCACCAGATCAATAGCAGCCCATCAGGGTGGTCAGGAGCCCCTGGAGCCAGAAACAAAAGCCCAGGGTACTGCCAAAAAGAAGAAGGGCAAAGGGCACGGGAAACCAGCCCCAGAAGTTCCCACGGTGCGGGCCGAGGCAGAGCCTGAGGGTGATGTCCAGAAACCTCAAGGGGAATAGGTAGCTAAGCTGGGGGAGGTCCCTGCTTTGTTACAGTGGCAGCAGGAAGGGGGACTGACAAGGCAGGCATACTGTGAGGCACGGAGGACATGCCCTACTCTAGTGGGTTTGCGGCAGCAGGCTGCAGACCAGGCGGCTGGCAATGAGCTAGGATCTCACCTGGTTTATTGGGAGGATGGCCTACTGTATAGTGAGCCTAAGGTTGCTGAGCCTGGGTCAGCCTGTATGCTGGTGGTAACCCAGGGCTTCAGAGCCTTCTTACTGGGTCTGGCTTATGATGTGCCCTTAGCTGGACGTTTGGGGCAGGACAAGACTGTTGAAAGGCTTGTCACCCACTTTTATTGACCCCTAATGCGCAGGCACTCAGATGCTCATTGCAGGTCTCTCCAGACTTGACAGGCAAGTGGCAAGAGTAGGGGGAAATGTAAGGCTCCCCTCCAACCTTTTCCAATGGTTAGTACCCCCTTTGAAATGGTCGGTATTGACATTGTGGGGCCTCCGGATCCCAAGACAGCCATGGGCAAATGGTTCATCCTGGTCTTGGTGGACCATGCCACCCGGTAACCAGAAGCCATTCCCCTGAGGTCAATCACTTCCCCTGTGGTAGGTCGTGCATTGATGGGGGTTTTTTCCCGCATGGGGTTTCCCAAGGAAGTGGTATCTGATAGGGGTACCAACTTCATATCTACTTATAAAAGTCTCTGTGGTAGGAGTGTGGGGTAACGTATAAGTTCACCACTCCTTACCATCCCCAAAGCAATGGTCTGGTTGAGAGATTCAACTGCACCTTGAAGGGCATGATTTTGGGTCTGTCGGAGCCCTTGAGGCATAAGTGGGATGTCCTCTTGCCATGCCTTTTGTTCACCTACAGGGAGGTGCCTCAAAAAGGGCTTGGATTCAGTCCTTTTGAGTTACTGTATGGCCACCCTTTCACAGGACCTTTGAGTCTCGTGAAGAAGGGCTTAGAGAAAGCCCCCAGTAAACTTCCCCAGGATGTATTTAGCTACATGCTGGCCTTCAGAAACCAGACTGCCCACTTCAGAGCTCTCGCACAAAAGAACCTGGAAGCAAGCCAGGCAGACATGAAACAGTGGTATGACCAGAATGCCACTCTGGTCGAGTTTATGCCTGGGCAAAAAGTGTTGGTAATGGTGCCAATGGAGCCAAGGGCAGCTTAAGACAAGTGGGCTGGGCCATTTGAGGTGGTGGAGCGCAAGAGCGAATTCACCTAACTGGTGGACTTGAAGACTCCCTGGAACCCCTTAAGGGGCCTTGCTGTGAACCGTCTCAAGCCACACTTTGAGCTGACTAAATTGTCCATGTTCCTAGCAACAGATGATGGGGTGGAAGAAGAGAGTGAGCCTCTTCCTGACCTCCTGTCTGCTGGAGAGAAAGATGGGTCTGTGGAGGAAGTGAACCTCTCCCCCTCCATGACCTCAGAACAACAGAGGGACTGGCACCATGTACAGGGACAGTTCGCCTACCTGTTCTGCCTGATTCCAGGGGTCACACACTTGTGCACACATGATGTGGACACTGGAGACAGTCCACCCCTTAAACATAAGGTGACAGGGTGACTGATAAGGTCAGGGCTAGCATCAAAGATAAGGTGTCTAAGATGTTATCCCTAGGGGTGATTGAGTTTTCTAGCAGTCTTTGGGCCAGCCCTGTGGTCTTAGTTCCAAAGGCTGCTGCTCCTGGTGCCACCCTAGAACTCCGGTTCTGTGTGGACCACTGGGGTCTCAATGTGGACACTAAAACTGACGCGCACCCCATCCCCCAAGCCGATGAGCTCATTGATCGGTTGGGAGCTGCTGAATACCTCAGCACAATTTGATTTGATGTCTGAGTATTGGCAGATTGCCCTAACTGAGGAGGCCAAGGAGAGGTCAGCATTTTCTACCCCAGATGGACACTTCCAGTTCAAAGTGATGCCATTCATGATGGAAAATGTCCCTGCCACATTCCAGAGGTTGGTCAATCAGGTGTTGACTGGATGACTTCAGCGCAGCATACCTGGATGACACTGCAGTGTTCACTTCCACTTTGGAGGAACACTTGCAGGACCTCTGTAGAGTGTGGAAGGCCCTTCAAAAGGCAGGCCTCACTATTAAGGCAAATGTAAAGAAAAAAACAGATGATGGACGGAATGCAGAGCAAATCAAACATTCACCCCCAGTCACAGATCTGGGTTTAATCCATCAGTTTTTTTGCTTGCCATGCCATTCCAGTTTGGACCAAGCCATAGGCAAATCAGTCTTGACCCTGTTCCCCATGGGAACATTCCAGCCCATGGGGAACAGGGTCAAGACTAAAATTGCAAGTGGCTGGGTCCAAACTCGGGTGGCATAGTGAGCAAAAGAATTGATGGATTAAAACCAGATCTGTGCCTGGGGGTCAATGTTTGATTGGTTTCACATTCTGTCCATCATTTGTGTTTGTTCACTATTAAGGCAAGCAAGTGCCAGATAGGGCAGGGTTCAGTGGTGTATTTGGGACACCAGGTAGGGAGTGGCCAGGTGGCACCCCTACAGCCAAAACATTGACACCATTCTGGCTTGGGAGCCTCCCAAGCCCCAGACTGAGGTGAGGGCCTTTTTAGGCCTCTCTGGCTATGACAGGAGGTTTGTCAAGGGGTATGGCACCATTGTTGCCCCCTTGAATGAGTTGACTTCCAAGAAGCAACCAAAGATGGTGATCTGGACAGATGCTTGCCAGAATGCTTCTGATGCCCTGAATTCTGCCATGTGCACAGCACCTGTGCTGAAAGCATCTGAGAACTCAAAGGAGTTTGTTGTGCAAACAGACACCTCAGAGCATGGTACAGGAGCAGTACTCTCAAAGCTTAATGAAGAGGACCTAGATCAACCTGTAGCCTTCATTAGCAGGAGGTTACTTCCCTGGGAACGTAGGTGGAGTGCAATTGAGTGTGAAGCTTTTGCTGTGGTCTGGGTGCTGAAGAAGCTAATACCGTACTTGTTTGGGACTCCTTCCGGGTTGAGACAGACCACAGGCCCCTCAGATGGTTAATGCAGATGACGGGTGAAAATCCAAAATTGTTGAGGTGCTCCATTTTCCGACAGGGGATGGACTTTACGGTGGAACACTGCCCTGGTACAGAACACGGCAATGCTGACGGTCTGTCCTGATTCTTCCACCATAGTGATGAGAACTCCCATGAGGTTGAGTAGTTGCTCCCCACTTTCATCTGGGGGGACACGTGTTAGACTTGGCATCCTTAGTGTGGTCTCCCCTAACTTTTTGCCTCCATTTCCCAGGTTGTTGATGTGTGCTGTACACCGTTTGTGCTGTTTTTGACACTCTGGGCACTTTACCACTGCCATCCAGTGCTAAATGCAAGTGCTCCTATGTAAAATGTATGTGTAGTTGGCTTTCCATGATTGGCATAATTGATTTACTAGTACATCCCTAGCACAGTGCACTAGAGATGCCAAAGGCCTGTAAATTAAATGCTACTACTGGGCCTGCAGCACTGGTTCTACCACCCACATTAGTAGCCCTGTAAACATGGCTCAGACCTGCCACTGTATGTGCAGTTTTAAAATGCCAATTCGACTTGGCAAGTCTACCCATTTGCCAGGCCTAAACCTTCATTTTTCTTACATGTAAGGCACCGCTAAGGTAATCCCTGGGTAACCCCATGGGCAGGGTGCAGTGTATGTTTAAGGTAGAACATATACTAATGTGTTTTATATGTCCTGATAGTGAAATACTGCCAAATTCCGTTTTCATTGTGCAAGACCTATTACTCTAATAGGGTAACATGGGAACTGCCTTTAAATAAAGTGCAGGTTCCATTTGGGAGCAGATGCAATTATGGAGTTTAGGGTCTCTGAACTCACAATTTAAAAATAAATCTTTTAGTAAAGTTTGTTTTTAGATTGTGTGTTTGAAGATGACACTTTTAGAAAGTAGGCACTTTCTTGCTTAAACCATTCTGTGACTCTGCCTGTCTGTATATTCCCTGTCTGGGTCGGTTTGACAGTTGGGTTGCTTGCACCTCTCTCTAGACAGTGACACAAAGGGAGCTGGGGTGTAGCCTGCACATCCTGATGAGACATCTGTGCCATGGGCTGGAACTGAGCTTGCCTCCTGTTGTTGAAGTCTCAGGGCCATCAAAGACTTCTCTTGCCAGAACCTAGTCTCTCTGCTGAGACTCTTGCCCTGCCAAGTGGTGCCCTATCCAGTTCTGGATCCTTGAAAGGTGCAGTTGGCAGACAAGAACAGAAAACCCACGCACAGACCGCTGTGCGTCGGAATTTTTGACGCACCTTCCGTGACGCAGCTAATAAACAACGCGGCGCTGGCTTTGCAGCTGAAATCAAAGCTTCACCTGCATCACAGCTGAAAGATTGACGCAACGTGGCTGGAGAAACAACACGCAACACCAGCTAACAAAAGTTGATAATGACGCAAACCCCACGCAGTGCGGTTTTCTGATACCATGTGACCGGATTTTCCACACATCATCCCTGGGAGTCAAAATCAACCCAACTCTGCACGGATCCGAGGTGCCCAGTCCTGAAATCGATGCATCGCTCTCTTGCGGGGGAGAAAAACGATGTATCGCCAACCTGACTGGAGAAGGAAACGCCGCACAGACTCACCTGTGAGTAAGGAATCAACACATCACTGACTTTTCCGATGCATGCTTGCCCGTGCAGCTTTATTTTTTACGCTAACCAGGTACTTTGTGGAACAACAGTATTCTCACTGGTTTCTAAGGATTAAGACTCTTAGGGGGTCATTCTGACCCTGGCGGCCGGTGACCGCCAGGGTCACCGACCACGGGAGCACCGCCAACAGGCTGGCGGTGCTCCCAAGGGCATTCTGACCGCGGCAGTTCAGCCGTGGTCAGAAAGGGTAAACCGGCGGTCTCCCGCCGGTTTACCGCTGCCCCATTGAATCCTCCATGGCGGCGGTGCGCGCTCCGCCGCCATGGGGATTCAGACACCCCCTACCGCCATCCTGTTCATGGCGGGAAACCCGCCATGAACAGGATGGCGGTAGGGGGTGCCGCGGGGCCCCTGGGGGCCCTTGCAGTGCCCATGCCAATGGCATGGGCACTACAGGGGCCCCCGTAAGAGGGCCCCACAAAGTATTTCAGTGTCTGCTTTGCAGACACTGAAATACGCGACGGGTGCAACTGCACCCGTCGCACCCCTGCAACTACGCCGGCTCAATTCTGAGCCGGCGTCCACGTTGCAGGGGCATTTCCGCTGGGCCGCCGGGCGCTCTTTTGGAGAGTGCCCGCCGGCCCAGCGGAAATGTTTGAATGGCCGCCGCGGTCTTTTGACCGCGGTGCGGTCATTTGTCGGCGGTACCTTGGCGGACGGCGGTCTGAATGACCCCCTTATTCTTTTAGAAATGTATATCATGACTTGTGTATGATGGAGGAGTTAACTGACGGTGACTCTCCCTTACCCTGACTAGAGTGAGGGTCCTTGCTTGGACAAGGGGTAACCTGACTGCCAACCATAGACCCCATTTCTAACAGTCAGAGACCCGGTTTATATACCCAAAAATGCCTTTGAAGTGGGGGAGTGGTTTTGAAGTGCACAAGTTCCCCTTTCAGCCCAATCCTGTCTGTAAGGGTCATGTGGGGGGTTATCAGCCCTTTGTGAGAGGGCAGGCCACTGGCGTTTGAAATGTAAGTGTCAAGCCCTCCACCTTTATAGCCCAGGAAGACCCATGCAGTATGCAAATGAATGCAAATGTGACTGAGTATCCTGTGTTTGTGGTTGTCTGGGCTAAATGTGCAAGGGAGCTGTCAACCAGCAAAGACCAGACATTGATTGGAGACTGGCTGTAAGGCACAGATGGTTTTCATTGCAGAGAAATTCTCACTGTCTAAAAGTGGCATTTCTAAAATAGTAATACAAAATCCACCCTCACCAATAAGCAGGATTTTCTATTACCATTCTGGCCATACTAAATATGCCCTGGTTATCCCTTTCAGATCAGAATCTACCACTCAAAAGGTATATGAGGACCGTCCGAATGCTAGTCCATGAAAGGAGCAGGCCTCACAGTAGTGAAAAATGAATTTAGGTGTTTTTCACTACCAGGACATATAAAACACCTATTTACGTGCCTTGACTTTTGCCTTCAAAGCACCCTGCCCTAGGGGTTACCTAGGGCCTACCTTAGGGATGACGTTATGTAGAAAAAGGGAAGTTTAAGGCTTGGCAGGTACTTTTAAATTCCAAGTTGAAGTAGCAGTGAAACAGCACACACGTGCCTTGCACAGGCAGGTCTGAGACATGGTTAAGGGGCTAATTATGTGGGTGGCACAATCAGTGCTGCAGGCCCACTAGTAGCTTTTCATTTACAGGTCTCGGGCTCATGTAAAACACTTTACTAGGGACTTTCAAGTAAATCAAACATGGCAATTGGGTATGAACTAATGTTATCATGTTTAAGGGATAGAGCAGATGCACTTTAGCACTGGTTGGCAGTAGTAAAGTGCGCAGAGTCCTAAAGCCAGCAAAAACAGTGTCAGAAAAGTGGAAGGAGGCAGGCAAAATGTTGCGGGATGACAACCCTAAGGCTGTCAGGTCTAACATTACCCTTAACCCTTTATTTGTAACCATAACCCCTTACCCTGTGCCCCTAGCCCTTAAGCCCTTACACTTATCCTTAGCCTCTTACATGTAGCCATTTCACCCATTACCCTTAACCCCTTATCTTTAACCTCTTACACTTCACTCCTCATCCTTAACCCCTTACATATTACCATTACCACTAATCCCTCATCTCCTAAAGCTATCCTAAAAATATTACCCATATACCATTACTTATGTATTTGTTTATTGTCTTTACTTACAATGAAATGACAAATGATGTAATGATCTACAATGAAATTATGGACAAAAGATGTGCTTGCCTGTGATTTAGGTGTGCAAACTGTCAATGAACTGTAGATGAGGGACAGGAAACAAAGAGGAGATTAGAGTTGTGGAAGTGGTATGCAGAGCAGACTACGACGGTAAAAAGAGTCAGGCTGCAACAAGTGTGGTGGAGCTAGGATCAGAAAGAATTTGATTGGAGTAATGAAGGATGGGTTGGTGGAAAATCATATAGCACATTTGATACTGTTTCTCATACTATGCTTCTTCAATGGTTAGCTGACATAGGTATGTGTGGTTCAGCGTTAAAATGGATACAGTCTTTCCTTCAGGCTAAAGATCCGTCAGTGCTAATCTCCCCTTACTCATCAGGAAGCAGATCATTTAGAAATGGGCTGCCATCGGGCTTTTCACTGAGCTCCATCTTGCTTAATGCTTATATGGACCTCTAGCTGCTCTGATTGAGTCTTTTGGCATTAAGGTTGCGTCATAAGCGAAGTGCATGCAACTTATATTTTGATAACACTGCTTTCACTGGGAAAACTTGCCTCTCCAGTGCTATAGACTGCATGAAATAGAGTTCATCCGGAGAGAGAATCTCTATTGCAATTCTGAAAAAATAAATTGGGTTTTGGGATGTCTCTGGAAAACTGGTCTAGTAACTGGTGCCCTTAACTCTTCCACTGTAGTTAGGAATCTGGGAGTGTAATTTGATAATAATCTATGGTTTCAGGCTCAGATCCTTTTAGTAGCTGGATCCTCTTTCACCCTATTCCGTTCTCTTTAGACATTCCTAGACTTTCTTCCTCTAGAGATTAGCAAATCAGTACATTCATGCTCTGATAATGGTAAGGCTGGACAATGCCAACATTATTTAATTGGGCCTGCCATATATTGAGGTCAATTGTTTTAGGACTGCTCTGAATGCCACAATCCATTTAATCTTCAAGATCCCACAACATGACGCAGCTTTGCACCATCTCAACGTCTCCAGTGGTTGCCTGGTCAAAAGACTATTTGTTTCAAAGCTCTGCTTCTAGTTGACAGAGCTTTCCATAACTCTGTTCCTAGCTACTAACGCTAGTATGCTAATGTCTGATCATTTTCAGCATTATATTTCATCAAGAACCTTGAGATCTTGAACCATCTTCTGTTGACAGTCTGCTCTACAAGCAACGGGTTGCATTTTAGAAAACTCTTCAAAAAAACTTGTCTGTTTTCAAATTATTAACCTGGTTCTCTGTTCCCTTCCTCAGTACCAGGATGATTCATTAGAGCAGCTGTCACACTCTATAAATCGTTTAAATCATTTAATTGATTCTTTCATTCATTTGGATGAGAAAACTCTCCGGAGTTAAGGGAGAGGCAAGCAAAGTGCAATGGTCATTAAGAAGTGATTGGAAAACAGAAGAGGGTGAGCTGTAGTGTGGGTCATAATAGGAGCTGTGAGAGAGTCTCCGTGAGCAATGGGTGAGAGGCAGACAAGTATAGAAGATGAAGCAATTGAGGAAGCTTTCATGAATTGATCAAGAATGTGCATTATTAATAGCATGCTGAAAAATTAATCTACACTTAAATTCATATGTGTACACTGACATGTAGCTATTGCTTATGAAACAATTTTGCTATGCCCTATTAAAGTGTGTTTTATTGGCGTATGCTAAGTAGGCCTCGAATAGGCCTCAAAGTAATCTTGTCCAAAATGTATGTCATGCTCACTATTCATTTATTCAGCCACATGTAGTCAATCAAGTCATGTTTGTTTATTTTTTGAATTACACTGTTCTAGAAGAAGGCTCTCTGTCAGGGGCTTTTTAATGGAAAACGTCTCTACAGAACTTCTACATACACAGAGTATTTATTACCTTTATTCATTTTGGTTCACTTTTATGTAACTATTTATTCTGACACCTCAAGAGTACATAAGATAGGAAGCTCTACATCAATAAATATGTTGTGGATTAGCGCTTAGCTGGTCGGGCTGTATGATGATTTAAAAATCTTTATTCTGATTCGTTGAAAATGGATGTCATTGCTCACACCATAATGATTCTGACATTTTTATACTATTTTGGGGGGGGATTTCTTATGTAAACCCTCGGTTTTCAAGGTGAGTCAGAGATCTTTCCTATGGTTCTTGGGATGCTCTCCGATTTGTTACTGATTTTGCTGCATATTTAGGACTTAGGGGGTCATTCTGACCCTGGCGGTAAAATCCGCCAGGGCCAACGACCGCGGGAGCACCGCCAACAGGCTGGCAGTGCTCCCATGGGCATTCTGACCGCGGCGGTACAGCCGCGGTCAGAAACGGAAAACCGGCGGTGTACCGCCGGTTTCCCGCTGCCCTGGGGAATCCTCCATGGCGGCGCAGCTTGCTGCGCCGCCATGGGGATTCCGACCCCCATACCGCCATCCTGTTCCTGGAGATTTTGGCCGCCAGGAACAGAATGGCGGTATGGGGTGTCGTGGGGCCCCTGGGGGCCCCTGCAGTGCCCATGCCAATGGCATGGGCACTGCAGGGGCCCCTGTAACAGGGCCCCACAAAGATTTTCAGTGTCTGCCATGCAGACACTGAAAATCGCGACGGGTGCAACTGCACCCGTCGAACCCCTTCCACTCCGCCGGCTCCATTCGGAGCCAGCATCCTCATGGAAGGGTGTTTCCCGCTGGGCTGGCGGGCGGCCTTCTGGCGGTCGCCCGCCAGCCCAGCGGGAAACCCAGAATACCCGCGGCGTTCTTTTGACCGCGCAGCGGTATTCTGGCGGTCCCAGCCAGGCCGGCGGATTCCGCCGCCGGCCGGGGTCAGAATGACCCCCTTAGTCTATTTTTTATTTCAGCTATTATTTTGCATTGTCCTATTTATAATGAGAGCCTTCATGGCAATTACTTTATGCATTTAAATGAGATTTGCTGCATATCTGCTTTGATATGTCTGTAATGCAGATTTTACATTTTTGTAATACATCTTTATAAATTCTTCAATTCCACCCTAGCACTAATATATTGAGTCAGTCCCTTCTTTTTTGACTGCATTTTTATTGTTGTAATCTGTGCCTTTTCTTGGGACTCATTACCTCGTGAAATTGAGGTTGACACAATCCCCAATCTACCCAACCAGTGGGCATGTTTCTGAGTTGTAAGATTTTAGGGGTACAGAGCGCCGTCAAAGGCAAAAAAAATGTGGTAACATGCAAAGTCTTTCAAGTGGGAAGCCATTCAGTGCTTTGAGGCAACCTCAGAATAGGGCTTTATAAAGTGCTATTCAGATAACTCACACAATATCATATAATTAAAGAGAAAATGCAGTGTAGTCCAGAGAGGCTGCAGGGGAGTCAATTCAGGGTAGACAGATAGTTAGAGGGAGACTCAGACAATGATTGTCAGAGATAGCTGGAAATAGAGAAGAAACAATGCTGGTTCCATAATATCAGGACTAAGGCCCTGATTTAGGAAAAGTGTTGCTACACTGGTTGTAGCGCCATTTTTCTTGCACCTCTTTGCTGTCCCCTAATGCCCTTATGTATGCGCCATATCTAAGATACGGCGCACCATGGTGGTAGTTAGGGGCACTAGCGTAAAAAAATGTTATGCTAGTTCGGAGCTTTGCAGGATTAGCATCTACATTTTGTATGCTAATCCTGCTAAGCCCATTGAGGCTAATTGAAAACAGTGGCATGCCTCTTTTTAATGCCTGCCCTGAGCAGGCGTTAAAAGTGCCATTTCTTTGTCCCGCCCCTCAATCGGGGAACGCCTCCTTTACATACATCATGGCCCTCATTACAACCCTGGCATTTGGCGATAAAACAGGCTGGCGGTAATAAATATGAAATCATGACCAAGGCAGAAACCGCTCAAACAGACAGCCAGTTTAACACGACCGCCAGGGCGAAATCAACAGGCACCCCGGTGGTAACCGCCTACAGCCTGGAGGAAGACAATGTTCCACCCACTGTATTATTAGACACTAATCCACCACCTTTTCCGTGGCGGTACCAACAACATCAAAAGCCTGGGGGAAACACTGCACAGAAGGGAAACAACTCACCTGTGGACACTCAAGGAAGAACCACGCCACCATGGAGCCCGAGTTCCATGTGTTACCCATGATATTCTACATTCTGCTCCATTACGAACACCAACTCCGGCAAATACGACCACGGTGAGTACTGCTGCCTAGCACACAGGGGAAGGGAGGGGAAGAGAGTAACACACACACGCAACACGCAACAGCCCCACCCCAAACACCATACATACAAGCAGATGCACAAACATTACATATTCACCCCGTACCCCTCAGGAATAATGCAAGGACAAAATGAATTGATTAAAGTGAGTGTAATAAGATAAATATAGTAGCAATATGTGCATCCAAGTCAACAAGTATATACATATTTACAAATGTAGGGACACTGCCCAGTCCTCAATGTCCGTGGGCCACAGGGCCACATCACATAGTCCAAGACCCCACCTCACTCCTGCAACAACACGGAGAGAACACTGCAGGGGCATTAGGTCAAAAATAGCCAGGCACCTCAGGGGGATGGGGAATGGGGGTGCATCTCCGCCAGAAGATGGTACAACGCCACTGTTTCTGGAGGGAGTAACATGCTCTGTGCTTGATCCTTGGGAGTGCAAGGCCACAGTCTCTCAGGTGGGTGAATACCCCACTGGTTCTGGAGGGGGCAATATGCCCTGTGCTTGATTCTGGGGAGTGCAAGGCCACAGTCTCTCAAGTGGTTGAATTGCCCACTGGCTCTGGAGGGGGTAACATGCCCTGTGTTTGGTCCTAGGGAGTGCAAGGCCATAGTCTTTCAAGTGGGTGACTCCCGCTAGATCAGGATGGGGCAACAAGACCTGTGCTTGGTCCTGGGGAGTGCAAGGTCACAGTCACTCAAGTGGGTGACTTGCCCACTGGCTCTGGAGGGGGCAACATTCCCTGTGCTTGGTCCTGGGGAGTGCAAGGTCACAGTCTCTCAAGTGGATGGCTTCTTCCAGTGGTTCGGGAGTGGGCATTGTGCCCAGTGAGCTTCATCCTGTGCAGGATGGGGTGAGTGGATGGCTTCTTCCACTGGTTCTGGAGGGGGCATTGTGTCCAACGAGCTTCATCCTGGGGAGGATGGGATGAGTGGATGGCTTCTCCACTGGTGCTGGAGGGGGCATCGTGCCCAGTGATGCAGATCTTGGGGAGTGCAAGGTCACAGTCTCTCAGCTGGGTGTCAGACCCACAGGATTTGCTGAGGCCAGGCCGCACAACAGCCTATGGACAAAGAACTACATACTGTACGCTGGCGGTGAGAGCTGCCCAGTGGTGGTAGAGGTGGTGCTGCTGGTGGAGCTGGCAGTGGTGGGTGGAGGCTCGAGCCCTTCCCCTGTAGCCTCGGACGGCTGCCCACTGAGGATGCTGCTGCTGGCAGTGGTGCTGTGGTGGTGCAGGTGGCGGTGCTGGCAGTGGTGGGGGGAGACTCCAGCCCTTCCCCTGCAGCATCGGATGGGTGCACCACCATGGTTGGTGGTGGGGGCTCCGACTGAGTCCCTGAACCAGGCCCCTTGTCCTTCCTGCCTGCAGCTGGGGATGCCTCCTTGCCCTTTCTTCCTGCAGCTGGGGTTGCCTCCTTGCCCTTCTGTCCTGCAGCTCGTGCTGCCTCCTTGCCCTTCCGTCCTGCAGCTGGGGCTGACTCCTTGCCCTACCTCGACACACCTGGGGCTGGCACCCTGTCCGTCTGCTTGGCCGGTGGCCAGGATCCTTTCCCACCTGGAGTAGTTGGGGACACTACTGCGCCCGTGGACTGGGTAGCTGAGGTGCTTGCCTGGGTTTTGACCGTCCATTCCAGAAATGAGGGATGGGGGGAGGGGTAGGGAAGAGGACAGTGGTGGAGAGGAAAAGTTTCTTAAGGACATTGGGGCGGGAAGAGGGAGATGGGTTGGGAGAGGAGGAAGAGGGAGTGGTGGCAGGAGGTGTCTGTCTACTGTGTTTGGATGCAGGTGCATGGTCTGGATGCTGCTGTTGTGAGGTGGATGGCTGTTGGGTGTCTGAGTGCTTGCGTTTGTGTACCTTGGGAGGAGGGAGCACAGACACAGTGGTAGAGCACACAGGGGACGTGTGCATGGAAGTTAGGGTGGTGACTGCCAGTGAGGGGCATGTGCTGTTAGGTGTGCTGGTGATGGGGGTAGTGGATGAGGATGTAGTGCATGCAAGTGTGAGTGGAGACAAAACTGGGAGGGAGGTGTACAACAAGGAGGAGGGGGCCACAGTGGAGGCAGTGGATGTTGGTATGTCTGATTCTGGATGGTGTTTGTGTGAGTGCCTGTGGGATGATGTATGGTGCTTGTGTTTGCCATGTCCACTCTTGTGTGTTGACCTGGGTGCATGCTGATCTGACTGTGTGCTTGGGATAGGGTTGGGGTTGAGGGGAATGGGATTGGGTAGAGGAAGTTGGAGGAGGAGGCTGGAAACAGGGAAAATGGCTGCCATCAGAGAGGAGGCCAGAGCCTGGATTGATCTATGTTGGGCCGCCATGCCAGTGTGAATGCCCTCCAGGAATGCATTTATCTGTTTCATTTGGTCTGCCAGCCCCTGGATGGCATTCACAATGGTTGACGGTCCAACATAAATGGATTGCAGGAGGTCAATAGCCTCCTCACTCAGGGCAGCAGGGCTAACTGGGGCAGGGCCGGAGGTGCCTGGGGCGAAGGAGATGCCCACCCTCCTGGGTGAGCGGGCACGGGAAACTTGCTGAAGGGCTTCTGGGAGGACAGTGCTGGTATGGGGGTGGCGGCTGCACCTGTAGCTGGGGTGGGCACAGAAGTGTCTGCTGCCGCCATAGAGCTCCCATCGGAGGAGGTATCTATGTCCGAACTGTCCCCTCCTGTGTACGTAGTGGTGCTCCCCTCGCCCTCCGTCCCACTGGTGCCCTCACCGTCGGTAGATTCTGCCTCCTGGGTCCTGTGGGCGTGCACCTCCCTCCGCCGCAGGTGCCTCTGCTCCTCTGACAGATGATGCTAATGCACATAAGGACAGGGTGACAAAAAAAGGGGGGGAGACACAAAGGATACACTTGGTCAATGGCGCCAACAACACCACCGTTGCCGTACACGACACACTCACACACAGGGAACAGCCCTACGCACTAGGCAATGCACTACCAGTCACAATGCTAGTCACCAGCCCATGGACAGGGACACCTAATGCCAATTGCAGCATACCTGAGACCCACAGACCCCTGCCCAGTAGTGGATGCCTACTAGCTTGGTTGGAGGACTTTCACATCAGAACCCTTCCCAACATGGGACCAGCACTTCAATACCAGGCCTGACCTAGGGGCACCCACAGGGCTCACACCCCCACCCGGATCCCACCCCACCAGGTGCAAGTTGTATATTGGGGCACTGTACTCACCCCCTTGTGGCTGCTGTGATGCACCCAAGCGCCCATCCAGCTCTGGATAGGCCACTGCTAGTAAGCAGGCCATCAGGGGGGTCAGGGTTCAAGGGGCACCCCTTCCTCATTGTGAGGCAATCCCCAGTTGGTCCTCCACAGTCTTCCATGCCCAGTGTCTCAGGTCCTCCGACTGTTTCTGACAGTGGGTGCTCCGCCTGTTGTAGACCCCCAGGGTTCGCACGTCCTTGGGGATGGCACGCCATATACCCTTCTTTTGATGGGTGCTGACCTGCAGGGAAATGGACACAGGGAATGGTATTAGTCTGACCGTCCTGCCTGTTATACCCATGGCCCACCATGTCCCTTCCCATACCCTTTAGCACAGACAAGGCCCACCATATATGCTGCACGCTGCCCAGTGCCCATCCACCACCCACCACTCACCCTCTACATGAGGCCTGCACACACAGCACTCCATGCATTTACACACCATGCATCGTACTCACGGTGTACTCACCTGTTGGTCTGGAGCCCCAAACAGCATTCGGTACTGGGGTAGGACCCCATCCACCACTCTCTCTAACTCTGCTGAGGTGAAGGCAGGGGCCCTTTCCCAGTCACACGAGCCATGGTCAGTTCCAGACACAGGTCACAGCAGCACATGCAGTGTAGGTCCTCTCCTGTTGAATGTCAGGTAGCAGGTGAGTGAACAGATAGAAAATAGCAGGGACGTCCGCAGTGGTGCATCACCATTGGCCACTGTACCCCAAAGGACCCAATGTTAACCAATGAGGAGTTGCATGGCTGTTTTCATTGGCCTTCCACAATGGCGCACAACGTCAGCGGAATTACCTCATTTCCACCTGTCCTTCCATACAGGACAGGCAGATGCATTTCAGGGGGGGCAGGCCATGGATCCTAACTGCATCACAGTACACAAATGCACCATTTGGACATCTACAACAAAATACTGTTATAATCACAACATGCATTGAACTGTAGTGGTTGGAATTAAGAGAGAATGACCAGCTGCTCACTATTTTACCCCATAGATTGCAACCGGTGTGGATGAATAGGAGATGGAGACATCCCCCCGTGTACATACCACTGGTGGACTTGGCCACAATGGAGGACAGGCACATAATACTCTCCTATATCCTGGACAGGGCCACAATCAGAGGGCTGTGTGCCCAATTAGGGCCTGACCTGATATCTGCCATCCGTCAACCCACTGGGATCCCCTCTCTTGTGCAAGTTCTATCAGTGATCCATTTACTGGCAACTGGTTCTTTCCAAGTGACAGAGGGCTTGGCAGCAGGAATATCACAGCCAATGTTCTCAATAGTGCTGACAAGAGTATTGTCTGCACTGATAAAACACATGTGCAGCCACATTGCATGAATGTGGAGATGGTGTGCTTGGCTGACCAGTAAATCACCCACATCAATACTCAGTACCCTGGGTTGTGCATGATGCCTTTGTCCTGAGGAATAGCAGCATCCCAAATGTGATGGGCCAACTACAGAGACACAGGGTGTGGCTAATAGATGAGCCCTGGTTCCCACCCAGTATATGTTGGCGTATGGGTATGCTGTGGGCCATATAGGATAGTATGTGGCTAAATGTTGTCCCTCAATGTTTGCAGGTGACTCTGGTTACCCAAACCTACCATGGCTACTGACCCCTGTGAGGAATGCCAGGACAAGGGCAGAAGAACATTATAATGAGGCACATCGGTGAACCAGAAGGATAATTGAGAGAACCTTTGGCCTCCTGAAGGCCAAGTTCCGGTGCCTCCATCTAACAGGTGGATCTTTGTGCTTCTCACCCAAGAAGGTCTGCCAGAGAGTAGTGGCATGCTGCATGTTGCACAACCTTGCCTTGAGTCGCCAGGTGCCTTTCTGAAGGAGGAGGAGGCTGGAGTTGGCCATGTGGCAGCAGTGGACTCTGTGGACAGTGAAGATGAGGCAGAGGATGAGGATGAGGACAACAGAAGTGCAATAATTCGTCAATAGTTCCAAGGCTGTGTTTTCCACTTCCATGGCCACTCATTGTACCCTTTCGCATCTCTATGTGCAGATATTTGTGCCCCCCTATCGCTCCTGGTGTGTTGACTGCAGCCAACTATAGGTCTTTCCTATGTATAAATTACTGGACAGTTGAATTGCAATGTTTAAACCTGGATAAACTAATACATACTTAAATCATTTGACATACTCTATACTTGTATTTTTTCCAAGGGTGTTTATTTAAGTGCTATGAAGTAGAGGGGGTAGTGGAATGGGATGGGTTGATGATGGAGGAAAGTCCAGGATAAAGTCCAATCTATGTGTATCACAGGTGCATTGTCCAAGGGGACATAGGAAGGGAGCAATGGCAGTTCAAGGTGGACAGGGTGACAGAGTGGGACACAAGGGTGACAATCAGGAAAGTCTTATTTCCTGGCAGGGGTCTTTGCAATAGTCTTTGGCTTCTGCCTGGATTGCAGGGAACGTTTGCAGGGTGATTCTCCTTCTGCAGGGGCAGGGGTTCTGGTGGCCTGTCCACTAGCGGCAGCCGAGGTGGAGGGCTGTTAACGGTTTGGCCTGGTGGTGTGCCACTGCCTCCCTCATTGTGTTGGCCATGTCTGCCAGCACCCCTGCAATGGGGACCAGGGTGGTGTTGATGTCCTTCAAGTCCTTCCTGATCCCCAATGTACTGTCCCTCCTGCAGCCACATGTTCTTCTGCAACTTGTCCAGTATCTGGCCCAGCGTATTCTGTGAATGTTGGTATGCTCCCAGGATTGTGGTGAGTGCCTCCTAGAGAGTCTGTTCCCTGGGCCTGACCTCCCCCTACCGCACAGCAGTGCTCCCTGCTTCCCTGTTGTCCTGTGCCTCTGTCCCCTGAACTGTTTGTCCACTGCCACTGACCCCAGGTCCCTGAACGTTCTGTGTTTGGGGGTAGCCTGGGACCCCTGTAGTGTTGGACATACTGCTGATTGATGTGTCCTGGGGACAGAGGTATGGGCCCACTGGGTGGGTGCTGTGGTGGTGTTTCCTGAGGGGGGAGGCTCTGTGGTGGTGTGGAACTGTGCCTGGGTAACTGACTGTCCGAAGATCCCTGATGGGCCTGGTTGGTCATCCAGATCCAGGCGACCAGAGCTGCTGCCATCACTGTGGGCCTCTTCAGGGGAGAGGGGGGACGTGGATGTTGCTGGCACCTCTTTTCCAGTGACATTGGCTGGTTGGCCGGAGTACCTGTGGGGATGTGAATGCAGTGTTATTGTTTCTGCATGTGACATATTGTGCATGGGTGTGTTTCCCTCAATGGTTGTTGTTGCCCTGGCAGATTTGCCTTTGTGTGAGTTGCTATTTGGTGGGCTAGGTAATTCTCTCTAGTGTGCATGTAGTGGTGACAGATGTCCATGCAGATCTGTGAGGAGTCCTCGTCCTACTCCTGCCAGGCCCTCCAGATGCATGATTGCCAAGACATGGGAATGTGGTTATTTGTTGGGGAGGAGGTGGGGTGCACAGCCAGTCCTCTGTACAGCTAGTTGGTGTCTTGCTGCCACGGAATGTACCTTCCCCCTTAGGTCATTCCACCTCTTCCTGATGTTATCCCCTGTTCTGAGGTGCTGTCCCACAGCGTTGACCCTGTCCACTATTCTCTGCCATAGCTCCATCTTCCTAGTAATGGATGTCTGCTGCACCTGTGATCCAAATAGTTGTGGCTCTACCCAGATGATTTTCTTCACCATGACCCTTAGTTCCTCCTCTGAGAACCTGGGGTGTCATTGTGGTGCCATGGGTGTAGTGTGAGTGGTGTGGGTGAGGGTGTGTGGGGTGATGTGTTGGGGTGTGTAATGTAAGGTTCGTGGATGGTGTATAGGTGATGGTGTTATGGGGCTCTGGTTGTGTGGGTGCTCTTGCTGTATCTCTCTTTTGTGGCAATTATTTCTAGTCGTGAAGGGATGTGGGTAAGTTGAGTGTGTGTTTCATAGTGGTGTGGGTGTGTGGGTGTAGTGTGTGTATGGGTGTCAGGTGTGTGTAGTTTGAATTGCCCAATGTGGTGTAGTTTTGTTTGAGTGTGTGTATTTTGAGCACAGCGGTATGTACCGCCAATGATTTACCGCCCTTGAATGTCCGCCACAGTGATTCGTGGGTCATAATTTGATGGGGGTTGTTCTGTTGGTGTAACAGTGTGGGTTTTGCTACTGCAAGTTTATCACTGACCTTTGGACTTGTGTGTGTGGCTGTATAGTGACGGATTGGTATTTGTGTGTCATAATATAGTTGGCAGTTATCTGCAGCGGCGTTATGTTGGCGGCAGACAGCATGGCGGTAAGTGGGATTTACTGCCAATGTCATAATGAGGGCCTATGTCTGGCACAGGCATAATGTAGCGCAAAGGGTTAAAAAGTGGTGCAATGCATAAATTTTGCCACTTTGTAAATTTGGTACAGCAATTTTTGCCTTGTTGGGCCAAATTAGCGTAAAAAAATGGTGCAAGGAGGCGCTAGGGGCTCTGAAATCAGCCTCTAAGTGCGAGAGCAGGGTACACATAGCAAAGGAAGAGACTTCAACCTCAAGATACAATTCAGCAACACTTCTGGTAGGGTGTGTCTGACAGTACTGTATCCCCAGGTTTCCTGCCACAAATAAGGGTGCTTCGTTTTTTCACTGTGCATCAACCACACTAGCACTGGTTGTGCCACCCACATAAGTAGCCCCCTAACCAGGTCCCAGGCCTGCCTCTGCAGTGACTGTGTGTGCAGTTTCACTGCCACTTCGACTAGGCACTTAAAAGTACATGCCAAGCCTTAAACTCCCCTCTGTCGCCATATAAGTCACCCTAAGGTAGGCCCTACATATCCCATAGGGCAGTGTGCTATGTAGGTAAAAGGCAGGCTATGAAAATTTGTGTTCTATATGTCCTGGAAGTGTAAAACTCCTAAATTCGTTTTACAATGCTATGAGGCCTGCTCCTTTCAGAGGACAGTATTAGGGCTACCCTCATATAGTGTTTGAGTGGTAGATCCTAATCTGAAAGAAGTAGCCAGGTCATATTTAGTATGGCCACAATGGTGATACAAAATCCTGCTTAATGCTAAAGTTGGATTTTATATTACTATTTTAGAATTGCTACTTTTAGAAAGTGAGCATTTCTCTACACTTAAATCCTTCTGTGCCTTCCAATCCATGTCTGGCTAGGTTTAGTTGACAGCTCCCTTGTGCATTCACTCAGACAGCACCAAACACAGGATGCTCAGTCACACTTGCATACATCTGCATATTGAATGGGTCTTCCTGGGCTAGGAGGGTGGAGGGCCTGACATTTACATGTCAAAGGACAGCAGCCTGCCCTCAAACAAAGGACTGCCACACCCCCTACTGGGACCCTAGCAGACAGGATGGAACTGAAAGGGGACCTTGTGCACTTCTAAGCCACTCTTTGAAGTCTTCCCCTCTTCCAAGGCACATTTAGGTATTTAAGCAGGGTCTCTGACCCTACCAACTTAGACACTTCTGAACAAGACACTTCTGAGGTAGACACTCTACTTCATCAAGACACTTCAGAACCAGAACCTTCAACCTGCCAAGAAGAGCTACTTGGCTGCCCAAAGGACTCACCTGACTGCTTTTCTGAGAAGGACCGCTGCCTTGCTGTTGCCCTGCTGCCTTGCGGCGCTCTGGCTGTGCTGAGAAGTGTTCTCCAAGGGCTTGGATAGAGCTTGCCTCCTGTTCCCTAATGTCTCGGGACCAAAAAGACTTCATTTCTGCAAGAGAACTCCCTGTGTGGCGAAAATTGACACACAGCCTGCAAGAAACGATGCACGGTCTGCATCGCAGTGAGAAAGTCACCGCACACTGAACGGGAACGACGCAGTCAGACTTCGCAAGGAAAGAGCTACGCAGCACCAGTGTAGCAACCGGAAATTCGCCGTACAGTCCATTGGATCATCGCAAAGCAACACAGCCCGACTTCCAGAGAGGAATAGACGCAGCGCCAGCCGTGCGGTGGAAATTTCCACACAACGCCCACCAGATCGACGCAGCCCCTGTGACTTCATCCTGCAAGTGCCAGATTTCAACACATCGGCCCCGGGGCGTCCGAAAACCCCACAACCCTAAGAGGATCCCAGTCTATGCGCTGGAAATCGACGCAAAGCCTGCCCTGCATGACAATTCAATGATGCATCATCTGTGTGCACCGGAAAAATCGACGCACACCTCCCTGTTTTCCACGCATCTCCTCCTCTGCGGTCCCTTGTGGAGAATTTTACCACAAACCAGGTACTTTGTGCTTGCAAGAGACACTTGTTGCTTTTTAAGAGACTAAAGACACTTTAAATCATTTTTACAGTGATATTTCAACATATACCTAATGCATCTTAATTGTTTTGACCTGCATCTTACCAGATCGATATTATATATTTTTTCTAAACACTGTGTGGTGTATTTTTGTGGTGTTCTACTGTGTTATTTCATGATTCAGTGCACAAATACTTTACACATTGCCTTCTAAGTTAAGCCTGATTGCTCAGTGCCAAGCTACCAGAGGGTGGGCACAGGATCTTTTGGATTGTCTGTGACTTACCCTGACTGGAGTGCTTGGATAGGGGGTAACCTGACTGCCAACCAAACACCCCATTTCTAACAAAAATAATCACCATCTTCGTTGTCCCTATCTGGAGATCATCTCTCCCATCTTACGATGTTTCTTTCATGACATTGGTTTTAACCCAGGCTCAAACTGATGTTCAGGAAGATGAGAGTACCACCCTCTACAGCCTATCAGCCAAAATCCTAATATTTCAGTGGTCATCCCACCCCTGGAAGCAGAGCCACCTTGTAAAAGACATATAACCAGCTTAAAAATAACTTAACTTTTTAGGTGTGGCTTAACAGTGCAACTGTCGTTACACCTTATGTGTTCAACCCAAAAACAAGCTGTAAGAAGCAATGAAAGGGGAAACAGCCATTACAATGAAGCCAGAACCCCGCATGCTTTTACAACGAAGGCTTAACATTACCACGCCTGCCATTACCACACATGCCTTTACAACAAATCTGCCTTTACAATGCATGCTATTACAATGAATTTTGTTGAAAAGACATGCATAGCAAAGTCAGATTCATTGTAAAGGTTTTTCAGGTATGTATTAAGTATACATATATTTTTGGGAAAGGTCATTTTTAGAGTTCATTGTGGGTGTGGGTGTTTGGTGGTAGGTTGTTTTAGGGTTTAGGGTGGGTATAGGTTTTTGGGTTTTAAGGGTTTTTAGAGCTTATGGTGGGTAGGGTATTTGGGTGGCAAGGGATATTTTAGGGTTTAGAGTGGGAATGGGTTATTGGGTGGCAATGGTATTTTTAGGTTTAAGAGGGGGTATGGGTTTTGTGTGCTAAGTGTTTTTTTAGGGTTTAAGGTAGGTGTAGGATTTTGGGTGGCAAGGCATTTTTAGGGTTTAGAATGGGTATGGGTTGTATGTAGTGTTTTTGTAGGATTATGGGTTAATATGGGTTTTGTGTGGAAAGGGGTTTTAAGGGTTTAGGATGGCTATGTGTTTTTTGGATTTAGAGTGAGTATGTGTTTTGGGTGGTATGTTTTTTTTTTAGAGTTTAGGGTGAGTATGGGTTTTGGGTGACAAGGAATATTTTAGGGTTTAGGATGGATATGGGTTTCTGAGTGGCAAGGTTAAGTTTTGGGTTTTGGGTGGGTATGTTTTTTGGGTGGTAAGGGATTTTTAGGGTGGGTATTGGGGTTTTGGGTGGTAAGATGTTTTCAGGGTTTAGGATGTTATTTATATACATATATATAAGAAGTGCCCCATTTTGGTGTCTTACGATACACTTCAAATCTTACTAGTGGTGCTGGTTCCTCGGCAGGGCCCACCGATATCAGTAAAAAAGTCCCTTTCTTCCTTTTCTTTTTCCAAGAAAAGGATGAACCGCACTTCAAGGTCACTATTAAATGTGTGGCTTATTTAGTATACTTGTTCTGAAAGCAAAGCTTGACGCGTTTTGTTAACCCGGATCTTGTTCATAAAAATATTTCAAAAATCCGTCACCAGTGTTTATGTACCAATTCACAATTAAATAAACATCTAAAAAAAAAAAAAAAAAACTTTAAATTACAATACTTAATTGTGTGAAAAATTAAATAAAATAGACTTAACATTATGGGTTTACATATTTTAATTTTGCATTCCAAATAAACTTTCTCATGTCCACTCATTTGCTGTTGCAACCTCTCTCTTTTCCTCACATGCTCGTATGTCATACAATAATTCTGTGTTTAATACCCATTAATTCAAAACTTATGTTTTAAACGATAGTTCAAATGCGCTTGCAGTCTCTAAAGGTATACCCCATATTGTCCACAATGTTTGGTAAAGAGGTATTGTTAGTAGGAGAAAATGATAGGCAATTACCTAACAGGCACTGGTGCCGACAGTAACTAGTGGGTAGCTATGCAACAGCATGTTGAATTTAAGGCATGTTAATTAAGATGTCATGAGTGCTGTACTATCTGGGGTAATTAGCAGTGCATGGCAAGGGCATGAGATGTAGTTACCTTAGGGCAAGAGTTATAGTTACTTGAAATACCTATAACTATAACTGGTGAATTTCAAAGGTTTTGTACACGTACATTCATAAGCTAACTATAACATCCCTGTGACCTTTGGTTTTTAAGTGAATTTCCATGCGTTTTTTTATTCTATTTCCTAACTATAATGTCCCTGTAACCTTTGTTTTTTTCAGTGAACTTCTATGTTTTTTTAACACAAAGTAAGTTTCATTACTATGGGGGTCATTACAACCCTGGCGGACGGTGTAAAGCGTGCGGCAATACCGCAAACAGGACGGCGGACCAAAAAAGGGAATTATGACCCTGGCGGAAACCGCCAACAAAGACAGCCACTTTAACACACCGCCCGCCATGGCGGTACAGACAAGCAGCGCGGCGGTCACCGCCAACAGACAGGCAGAAGACAATGTACCGCCCATAGTATCACAACCTGCCAATCCGCCACCTTTTCCAGGGCGGATTCACCGTGGATAAAAACACGGCGGAAACAGTTACTGCAATGGGAAAACGCTCACCTCAACACATCCCACGAGGAACGAGGACTCCATGGAGCCCGAATTACACATTCTTCCGGCCCTTGTATTCCTACTCATCTACGAAGACCACGGTGAGTACAGCACCTACGACATGGGGGAGGCAAAAGTTAGGGGGACACCCACGAAACACTCCCACCCCCACCCCCACCCTCAATATTACAACATACACACCAATGCATCCAAAAAAATCACAGTAACAACCCACAATCCCCCCGGAAGAATGCAAAGACAAAGCGAAATTTGTTCAAACATTATAATGTATCAATATACATGTCTGTCAAAAATATACAGATATATAAGAAAATCACCCAGAAATATATACATTACGAGAAGTAGTGCATATATGCACATAGCAATGTCCGTGCACCACTAGTACAAAAATGCATGGGCGAGGCCCACAAAAGATACCTGCCCTCAATCGGAGAGAACACTGCCGGGGCATCAGATAGAAATACTACAGGCACCTCAGGGGGAAGGGAAGGGGGGGCACCTCAGCCGGATGACTGCAAAGCCAGATTCAAGACGGGGCTCCATGCCCATTGATGTATCCTGGGGAGTGTAAAGCCACAGTCTCTCAAGTCTCTACAGTGGGTGGGTTGCCCACTGTACCATCCTGAGGAGTGCAAAGCCACAGTCTCTCAAGTCTCTACAGTGGGTGGCTTGCCCACTGTACCATCCTGGGGAGTGCAAAGCCACAGTCTCTCAAGTCTCACAAGTGGGTGGGTTGCCCACTGTACCATCCTGGGGAGTGCAAAGCCACAGTCTCTCAAGTCTCACAAGTGGGTGGGTTGCCCAATGCCATATCGTGGGGAGTGCAAAGCCACAGTCTTTCAAGTAGATAACATCCGCCAGTGGCTCTGGAGGGGGACTGGTGGCCAGACTGGATCAGTCTCCCCGTGAAAGTTCCTGTCCCGTCACTGTCCCAGATGCACATGTGTAAGGAAATGCCTCCTTGGCATGGTTACCCCCTGACTTTTTGCCTTTGCTGATGCTATGTTTTGAATTGAAAGTGTGCTGAGGCCTGCTAACCAGGCCCCAGCACCAGTGTTCTTTCCCTAACCTGTACTTTTGATTCCCCAATTGGCACACCCTGGCATCCAGATATGTCCCTTGTAACTGGTACCTCTGGTACCAAGGGCCCTGATGCCAGGGAAGGTCTCTAAGGGCTGCAGCATGTATTATGCCACCCTAGAGACCCCTCACCCAGCACAGACACACTGCTCACCAGCTTGTGTGTGCTAGTGAGAACAAAATGAGTAAGTCGACATGGCACTCCCCTCAGGGTGCCATGCCAGCCTCTCACTGCCTATACAGTATAGGTAAGACACCCCTCTAGCAGGCCTTACAGCCCTAAGGCAGGGTGCACTATACCATAGGTGAGGGTACCAGTGCATGAGCACTGTGCCCCTACAGTGTCTAAGCAAAACCTTAGACATTGTAAGTGCAGGGTAGCCATAAGAGTATATGGTCTGGGAGTCTGTTTTACACGAACTCCACAGCACCATAATGGCTACACTGAAAACTGGGAAGTTTGGTATCAAACTTCTCAGCACAATAAATGCACACTGATGCCAGTGTACATTTTATTGTAAAATACACCACAGAGGGCACCTTAGAGGTGCCCCCTGAAACTTAACCGACTATCTGTGTAGGCTGACTGGTTCCACCAGCCTGCCACACTAGAGACATGTTGCTGGCCCCATGGGGAGAGTGCCTTTGTCACTCTGAGGCCAGTAACAAAGCCTGCACTGGGTGGAGATGCTAACACCTCCCCCAGGCAGGAGCTGTAACACCTGGCGGTGAGCCTCAAAGGCTCACCCCTTTGTCACAGCCCCACAGGACACTCCAGCTAGTGGAGTTGCCCGCCCCCTCCGGCCCCGGCCCCCACTTTTGGCAGCAAGGCCGGAGAAAATAATGAGAATAACAAGGAGGAGTCACTGGCCAGTCAGGACAGCCCCTAAGGTGTCCTGAGCTGAGGCGACTCTAACTTTTAGAAATCCTCCATCTTGCAGATGGAGGATTCCCCCAATAGGATTAGGGATGTGACCCCCTCCCCTTGGGAGGAGGCACAAAGAGGGTGTACCCACCCTCAGGGCTAGTAGCCATTGGCTACTAACCCCCCAGACCTAAACACGCCCTTAAATTTAGTATTTAAGGGCTTCCCTGAACCTAAAGATTTAGATTCCTGCAACTACAAGAAGAAGGACTGCCTAGCTGAAAACCCCTGCAGAGGAAGACCAGAAGACAACAACTGCCTTGGCTCCAGAAACTCACCGGCCTGTCTCCTGCCTTCCAAAGAACCCTGCTCCAGCGACGCCTTCCAAAGGGACCAGCGACCTCTGAATCCGCTGAGGACTGCCCTGCTTCGACGACGACAAGAAACCCCCGAGGACAGCGGACCTGCTCCAAAAAGACTGCAACTTTATCCAAAGGAGCAGCTTTAAAGAACCCTGCAATCTCCCCGCAAGAAGCGTGAGACTTGCAACACTGCACCCGGCGACCCCGACTCGGCTGGTGGAGAACCAACACCTCAGGGAGGACCCCCGGACTACTCTACGACTGTGAGTACCAAAACCTGTCCTCCCTGAGCCCCCACAGCGCCGCCTGCAGAGGGAATCCCGAGGCTTCCCCTGACCGCGACTCTCTGAAACCTAAGTCCCGACGCCTGGAAAAGACCCTGCACCCGCAGCCCCCAGGACCTGAAGGACCGGACTTTCACTGCAGAAGTGACCCCCAGGAGTCCCTCTCCCTTGCCCAAGTGGAGGTTTCCCCGAGGAAGCCCCCCCTTGCCTGCCTGCAGCGCTGAAGAGATCCCTTGATCTCTCATTGACTTCCATTGCGAACCCGACGCTTGTTCTAACACTGCACCCGGCCGCCCCCGCGCCGCTGAGGGTGAAATTTCTGTGTGTGCTTGTGTCCCCCCCGGTGCCCTACAAAACCCCCCTGGTCTGCCCTCCGAAGACGCGGGTACTTACCTGCTGGCAGACTGGAACCGGGGCACCCCCTTCTCTCCATTGAAGCCTATGCGTTTTGGGCACCACTTTGAACTCTGCACCTGACCGGCCCTGAGCTGCTGGTGTGGTAACTTTGGGGTTGCTCTGAACCCCCAACGGTGGGCTACCTTGGACCAAGAATTGAACCCTGTAAGTGTCTTACTTACCTGGTAAAACTAACAAAAACTTACCTCCCCCAGGAACTGTGAAAATTGCACTGTGTCCACTTTTAAAATAGCTATCTGTGAATAACTTGAGAAGTATACATGCAATTGAAATGATTCAAAGTTCCTAATGTACTTACCTGCAATACCTTTCAAACAAGATATTACATGTTAAATTTGAACCTGTGGTTCTTAAAATAAACTAAGAAAAGTTATTTTTCTATAACAAAACCTATTGGCTGGATTTGTCTCTGAGTGTGTGTACCTCATTTATTGTCTATGTGTATATACAACAAATGCTTAACACTACTCCTTGGATAAGCCTACTGCTCGACCACACTGCCACAAAATAGAGCATTAGTATTATCTCTTTTTACCACTATTTTACCTCTAAGGGGAACCCTTGGACTCTGTGCATACTATTCCTTACTTTGAAATAGCACATACAGAGCCAACTTCCTACAACATGGGATAAGGATGCTTGATGTGGCGGTCTTTACATTCTTACCTGGTGCATGCCCTGTTCAGCGGTGCTTTGCCATGGCGGTGCTTGCCCTGTTCAGTGGTGCTTTGCCATGGCGGTCTCTGGACTGTTCAGCGGTGCTTTGCCATGGCGGTTCTTGCCCTGTTCAGCGGTGCTTTGCCATGGCGGTCTCTGGACTGTTCAGCGGTGCTTTGCCATGGCGGTCTCTGGACTGTTTAGCGGTGCTTTGCCATGGCGGTGTCTGGAACGGGCATTGGTGTGTGGCATGACGATCCCTAGACTGGGCATTGGTGTGTGGCATGAAGTTCCATGGACTGGGCATTGGTGAGTGGCATGACGATACCCAGACTGGGCATTGGTGTGTGGCATGACGTTCCCTCATAGCGCACCGGGTCTGTGGCAGCCGGGTCCCTCCTGGGCACGGACTCCGGCGGTGGTCTCCTGACCAGTGACGATACTTGGGCCCTCCTGGGCAATGACTCCGGCGGTGGTCTCCTGACCAGTGACGATACTTGGGCCCTCCTGGGCAATGACACCGGCGGTGGTCTCCTGACCAGTGACGATACTTGGGCCCTCCTGGGCAATGACCCCGGCGGTGGTCTCCTGACCAGTGACAATACTTGGGCCCTCCTGGGCAATGACTCCGGCGGTGGTCTCTGGTGGTCTCCTGACCAGTGACGATACTTGGGCCCTCCTGGGCAATGACTCCGGCGGTGGCGGTGGTCTCCTGACCAGTGACGATACTTGGGCCCTCCTGGGCAATGACTCCGGCGATGGCGGTGGTCTCCTGACCAGTGACGACGGTGCTGGCGGTGGCGTCTCGACCGCCGGGAATGATGGCGCCCTTCTCCGCCGTGAGACTCACAACTGCTGGGCAAACTTCCTCTGGCCCTTCCCCACCTTTGGTGGAGTCACAGCTGACACTCCAATCCCCTTGGGACCCCGGTGAGTTGTTTTCCCACCAGGAGTCTTCACACGGTCCCGTCGTCCACTTTCCAATTTCAGAGCCTTTACAGGGGGTGGGCTGCCAGTGTCTTGGCTCGGGGTCATACTGCCTGCCCTGGTGGCCGGTGCACTCCACATACCTTGAACAGGCACCACTGGTATTGGAGGCTTTTTGGCTGAGGCGCTACGACAGGACTGATGAATTGGAGGGGGGGGTGGGGGCAAAAAGGTCAACTTTACACAGGGACAGTTTCTACCGAACACTGGGATGGGTAGTTGGAGGGGGTCTGGGAGTGGAGGAAGAGGAGGTGGTTGTAGGAGGTGTCACTTTAGGTGTTTTGGGTGCAGGTGCAGGTACTGGAGGCTGTAGTGAGGTGGATGGATGTTGGGTGTGTGTTTGCCGGCGTTTGTGTACTTTGGGAGGGGGCGTCACAGACACACTGGGAGAGGACACAGGGGATGTGTAAATGGGAGTGGAGGTGGTGAGTGCAGGTGAGCGGCTTGTGGTGCTGGGTGTCCTGGTGCGATTCCTGGTGCCTGTAGATGTGGTGCATGCAGGTGTGTGTGTAGATGAGACTGGGAGGGAGGAGGGAGAAGAGGAGGAGGGGGACACAGTGGAGGCAGTGGATGTTGCTGTGTCTGCATGTGTCTGATGCTTGCGTGAGTGCCTGTGGGTTGTGTGGTGCCTATGTTTGCTTGAGCTACTTGTGTGTGCTGACTTGTGTGCATGCTGGTCTGTAGGTGTGCTTGGGATGGGCTGGGGTACAGGGGATTCGGTCTGGGTGGAGGAGGTTGGAGGGGGGAGGCTAGACACAGGGACAATGGCTGCCATCAGTGCTGAGGCCAGAGATTGCAGGGTTCGCTGAAGGACAGCCTGACCAGAATGAATGCATTACCGTGTTGCAACTCTCGTTCTACACCCTGGATGGCATTCACAATGGTAGACTGCCCAACAGTGAGTGACCTGAGGAGGTCAATGGCCTCCTCACTGAGGGCAGCAGGGGTGACTGGGGCAGGGCCTGAGGTGCCTGGGGCGAAGGTGATGCCCACCCTCCTGGATGAGCGGGCACGGGGCGAACGCTGAGGGGCTGCTGGGAGGGCGGTGCTGGTAGGGGAGGTGGCGGCTGTACCTGTAGAAGTGGGGCGCACAGATGGTGCTGCCACCACAAGGGAGCCCCCAACGGCGGAGGAGTCCGTGTCGCTGGTTGGTGATCCGGTGGCCGACGTGAAGCTCCCCTCGCCCTCCGTCCCACTGGTGCATTCTGAGTCCGTGGTGTGGCCCTCCATGGCCATGTGGGATGCAGCTCCCTCGTGCTCCGGTGCCACTGTACCTCCGCCTGATGATGCTGATGCACAAATGAACAGGGAGGGCACAAAAAGGGGTGGGAAGACAGAAGAAGAACAGGTTGAGTGCATGGCATACCGCTACCGTTGGCGGACAAGACAGACACAGCAGCCCCCTGCATTACGCTGTGCTCCTGGCCTCTGCATATGCAATTCCTGGGATATGGCCTACATCGCTATGGTGGACATCTGCACACATGGATGCCACAGGGGCAACTATACCTGTACTTGCCACAGTACTGAGGTGGGGTAGAGTGCCACATGGGCTGCATTACAGAGGGGCCTAGTCTACGCATTTCTGGCTGGCCTAGGTACACCCACAGCCCTCCTCCCCCACCCAGACCCCTCTACTGCGCGCAAAGTCAGCAGACTGAGGTTGTACTCACCCCCTTGTGTCTGCTGTGATGCCCTCAAGCGCCCATCCAATTCCGGGTAGGCCACCGCCAGGATCCCGAATATCAGGGGGGTCCATAGTGCGACGGGCACCCCTCCAACGTTGGAAGGCCATCCCCAGCTAAGCCTCCACCGTCTTCTTGCTGCAGCGGCGAATGTCCTCACATCTTTTACGGCAGTAGGTGCCCCGTCTCTGGTGGGCCCCCACGGTCCGGACGTCCTTGGCGATGGCACGCCAAATGTCCCTCTTCTGGTGGGCGCTGACCTACATGACATGCACAAGGGAAGAAGAGAAGTCATTACCAACTGCACCGTCGATGTGAGTGGCCCCCCTCCCTACTCTAGCCAGGTGGCCCATTCATTGACATGCATTAATGTTCCCTGAACTCTGCCTCCTTCCCTCTTCCACCCAGCCCTCTCCACCTAGGCCTAGCCCATACAACGTGCTCCCTGTGTACTAACCTGTTGGTCTGGAGGACCGTAGAGTAGCGTGTACTGAGGGAGGACCCCGTCTACCAGTTTCTCCAACTCCTGAGCAGTGAAGGCAGGGGCCCTTTCCCCAGACGCAGCAGCCATCGTCGCTTCCAGACCAAGGTCACAGCAGCTCTTGCAGTGTAGGTCCTCTCCTGTCGAAGGTCAGGTATCTAGTGATTGAACAGATAGAAAATGGCGGTGACGTCCGCAGCGGTGATGTCCGCGGCGGTGCGTATCATCACCGCCGGCGCACTTGTTCATTGGCTCCTGGGACCCATAGGGTCCTATGTGAACCAATGCAGCATTGCGCCGCAGTCTACGACCGCCTACCGCGACGGTGTGCAAAGCCAGCGCAGTTACCCCACAATCCCATTGTCCCGGTGTAGAGGTCAGACAGCCGCCATTTCAGGGGCCCACATGGCTTCATTTAATTCTGCGTCTCACATAGCTAGGCCTACACTCAACACACATACAGGAAGGGTTTTGTGTGTGGTGTCGTGTTCTGTGTAACTGTGGGTACATACCTGGATGAAAATTGACTTTATCGTCGCTCTTGTCCTTCGTAGGCGCCGTCAGCTGGGACATTTGAGAAGATGGCGGAATCCTCTGGTGTACCGACCGCTGGTGGACCTGTTGACAATGGAAGAGCGACATGTCATCGTCACCTACAGGTTTGACCGTGCCACAATCCAGGAACTATGTACCCAGTTGGAGCCAGACCTGATGTCACCAATCCGCCATCCCACAGGAATCCCCCCTGACATGCAGGTGCTGTCAGTGCTCCATTTCCTCGCAAGTGGCTCTTTTCAGACATCAGTGGCCATGGCATCAGGGATGTCCCAGCCTATGTTTTCCAACGTCTTGTCCAGAGTGTTGTCTGCCCTGCTGAAACACGTAAGGAGATACATCATTTTCCCTGAGGTTAGGATTTGCCTACAGTTAAAGGTGAGGTCTATGCCCTTGGACATATCCCCAACGTCATAGGTGCCATTGATGGGACCCATGTAGCTCTTGTCCCCCCCCCACAGGAGTGAACAGGTGTACAGAAACAGGAAGAGTTATCATTCTATGAATGTACAGATGGTATGTTTGGCAGTCCAGTACGTCTCCCAGGTTAATGCTATGTTCCCTGGCTCTGTGCATGACGCCTACATCCTGCGGAATAGCAGCATCCCTGATATGAAGGGTCAACTCCAGAGGCACCGTGTATGGCTATTAGGGGACTCTGGTTACCCCAACCTTTCCTGGCTACTGACCCCAGTGAGGAATCCCAGGACCAGGGCAGAGGAACGCTACAATGTGGCCCATGGGCGGATTAGGAGGGTGATCGAACGCACCTTCGGCCTCCTTAAGGCCAGGTTCAGATGCCTCCATATGACAGGTGGTTCCCTATTCTACTCACCGAAGAAGGTGTGCTAGATCATCATCGCCTGCTCGATGCTTCATAATTTGGCTTTGCGATGCCAGGTGCCTTTTCTGCAGGAGGATGGTCCAGATGACAGTGTTGTGGAAGCTGTGGAGCCTGTGGAGCCTGTGGACAGTGATGAGGAGGAAGCTGAGGAAGAAGACAACGACAACAGGGAATCAGTCATACAGCAATATTTCCAGTGACACACAGGTGAGAACATTTTCAGATTTTACATTACATTCACTGTCACACGTCTTCCTCTATCCTGTGTGTAATTACTTGGGATTATTTTGTAATTGAGTTGTTTCTTTCCATTACGGTTTCACAGGTGTGGTTACCAACGTGTGTCATCTACTTGCATCCTTCAAGGACTTTTGATGTGTGACATTGGTATGTTGCTTTTACATCTCGCAACGCATTTTCACACTGTCATTGATATTACATTTTAACAAATCACAGACTGACTCCAGATTGTTTTGTGTTTCAAGGGTGTTTATTGCAGTGCTCAGAAGTGGGAGGGGGTTGTTAAATGGTGATGGGTGATGGCAGAGGAATGTCCATGGCAGAGTCCAGTCTATTAGTCTCACAGGTGCACTGCCCATCTGGGCATAGGAAGAGGAGCTGGGGCAGTTCAAGTATGGACAGGGTAACAAAGTGGGACAGTGGGGGGACAATCAGGGTGGTCTCATTTCCTGGCGGGGGTCTTGCCATCTTGCTCTGTCCTGTTCCTGGCTCTCAGGGACCGCTTGCGTGGTGGTTGTCCGTCTGCTGTGGCGGGGCGTCCTGTCCACTAGCGCCGGCGGAGGTTGTGGGCAGTTCATCATCCTGGCTAGTGTCAGGGGCCCCTTGGAGTGCCACTGTGTCCCTCAGGGTCTGCTGTATGTCCTTCAGCACCCCTACGATGGTGCCCAGGGCGGAGCAGATGGTCCTGAGCTCCTCCCTGAACCCCAAATACTGGTCCTCCTGCAGGCGCTGGGTCTCCTGAAACTTGACCAGGACCGTGGCCATTGTCTCCTGGGAGTGGTGGTATGCTCCCATGATGGAGGTGAGGGCCTTGTGGAGAGTGGTTTCCCTTGGCCTGTCCGCCCCCGTCGCACAGCAGCCCTCCCAGTTCCCATGTGTTCCTGGGCCTCTGTCCCCTGGACCGTGTGCCCACTACCACTGCCCCCAGGTCCCTGTTGTTGTTGGGGTGGTGGGTTACCCTGGGTTCCCTGTAGTGGTGGACACACCGCTGATTGACCTGTCCTGGGTAGGGAGGTTTGGGCCCGCTGGGTGGGTACTGTGCTGGTGTTACCAGAGGGTGGAAGGTCAGTGTTGGGCTGTGCCTGTGCGAGGGGAACCGACTGTCCTGAGGCCCACGATGGTCCGGGCTGGTCATCAGGCTCCAGTAGGGCAGAGCTGCTCTCGTCACTGTGGGCCTCTTCTGGGGGTGGAGTGGTGTTGTCTGGACGCTCTGGTGTGGTGACGGTCCTTTGTGTTCCTGCAGGGGCATAAGAGCATGATTATTGCATGTGTGTGTGTCATGGTGTGCAATGGGTGGGTGACCGTGTACCCCAGAGCTAGCATTCCTGTGTGGGGGCTTGTGTGATGATGGTTAGAGGGTTGTTCTGGGTATGTGCAGTGGCCATGCTTAGGTGATAGGTGTCCATGCTTTGTTGTGTCATGCAGGGCTTGGTGTTGGGATGTGTAGTTTGTGCTATTAGTACATTAGTGAGGATTTGGGGTGATAGGGGAGGGTGTGAGGGTGGGGGTGTGTGATAGCATGCAGGTAGGGTGGGGGATATGTTAGTTAAGATTTGACTTACCAGTGTCCATTCCTCCACCGACTCCTCTGAGGCCCTCTGGATGCATGATGGTCAAGACTTGCTCCTCGCCGCCAGTCCGCTGCACCGCAATGTTGTGCCTGGAGACCGTTGAACGCACCTTCCCCCGTAGGTCGTTCCACCTCTTCCTGATGTCCTCCCTATTTCTTGGGTGCTGTCCCACAGCGTTGACCCTGTCCACTATTCTTCGCCATAGCTCCATCTTCCTGGCTATTGATGTGTGCTGTACCTGTGAGCCAAATAGCTGTGGCTCTACCCGGACAGTTTCCTCCACCATGACCCGGAGCTCCTCCTCGGAAAAGCCTTTGCGTGGTGGGATTGTCTGATCTGTGCTGTGTCTCTGGCCTTCGTGATAGATTTTTGGTCGTAGGGGTTTGTGGGTGTGTGTTTTATATTGCGTTGGGTGTGTGGGAGTGTTGTTTGTATGTGTCTCAGATGAGTGTATTTGGAAATGTCCAATGTGGCGGTGTTTTGGAGATGTGTGTGTATTTTGAGCACGGCGGTGTGTACCGCCAATGGAATACCGCGGTTGAAAGACCGCCGCGTGGATTCGTGGGTCGTAATAGAATGGGCGTGTTTCTGTTGGCGTGGAGGTGGAGGTTTATCACTGACCTTTGGTGTGGCGGACTTTTGTGGGTGTCTGAATTTCGGCGGTTTCCGAGATGTGTGTCAAAATAGCTGTGGAGGAATTCCGCCGCCGCGGCGGTGTATTGGCGGTCTTCTGCACGGCGGTAAGCGCCTTTTACCGCCAATGTTGTAATGACCCCCTATATGTTACCACCGCCATGCACATCCAAAGGCCGTGCGTGGGGGTGATTGGCTGCAGGCCAGACCCTGCAGCAAACTCCCCTAACCACCCAACCCTGAGAGTGAGAGAGAGAGAGACAGAGAGAGAGCAATTTAGGCTTTGACTAATGATATACTTGAATGAGATATTTCCGGACAAATTGAAAAATAAAAATGTTTTTGTCAATTAAAAAAAGTGAGATCACCTTTCAGTATGTAACTTAAATAACTATAGCTGAAAATAAACTAAGTCAGGAAATGACAACAGACTAACCAAGACTAAAACCCTTAACATTTAGGGGGTCATTCTGACCCTGGCGGTCATAGACCGCCAGGGCCGGGGACCGCGGATGCACCGCCAACAGGCTGGCGGTGCATCCAGGCCAATTCTGACCGCGGCGGTAAAGTCGCGGTCAGAAAAGGGAAACCGGCGGTTTCCCGCCGGTTTTCCCCTGGCCTGAGGAATGCTCCATGGCGGCGCTGCAGGCAGCGCCGCCATGGGGATTCCGACCCCCTTCCCGCCAGCCTGGTTCTGGCGGTTTTGACCGCCAGAACCTTGCTGGCGGGAACGGGTGTCGTGGGGCCCCCTAACAGGGCCCCTCAAAGATTTTCAGTGTCTGCAAAGCAGACACTGAAAATCGCGACGGGTGCAACTGCACCCGTCGCACCCTTTCCACTCCGCCGGCTCCATTCGGAGCCGGCATCCTCGTGGAAGAGGGTTTCCCGCTGGGCGGGCGGCCTTCTGGCGGTCGCCCGCCAGCCCAGCGGGAAACTCAGAATGACCGCCGCGGTCTTTCGACCGCGGTACGGTCTTCTGGCGGTTCCCGCCAGGCCGGCGGCATCCGCCGCCGGCGGGGGTCAGAATGACCCCCTTAGTGTGCATGTCTGAGATATTAACCACTAGGCCGGAGGTGACTCCTTACTGTGCAGTCTTTAGACTTAGTTATGACATTCACCTCACAGATTTTGAGGGGAAAAATACTTCAATGTTCCATCACTAGGAATGTTTAACAGTGAAAACAGTAGACAATAAACACTGCCAAACTATACTAGAATTTGAACCTTTAGCCTACTGAGTGACAGTACAAAACCTTGGGCAGAAGTGACTCTCTTCTGCTCTGTATCCAAAGGTAACTATAACATTCGTACCAAACATCTTGCTAGTCAGACTTTTTGAAGACATTGTCTGGAGAGACCATTGCAAGAACAATCTCTCTCTTCCATCCCACTTTCTGTCTCTCTGTCTCTCTCTTCCTTCCCATAATGTAATGGGATAGAACGAGCGAGAGAGAGAGAGAGAGAGAGAGAGAGGGGTAGAGAAATAAGGAATAAGCAATTGATAAAGAGAACTTGAGAAAGAGAGAGAGAGAGAGAGCGAAGGAGAGAAGGTTTTTAGGCTTCGATGAATAATAAATGAAGGATGAGAAATTTTAGGACAAATGAAAAAGAAGAGTATATTTGTCATTTAAAATGAGTGAAAACACATTCAGTATGAGCCTTCAAATTTTGAAGTTTAAAATAAATGAAAGAAGGGAAAGGACCACAGGCACAACTGGGGTAGAACCCGTACCTGTTAGTGAGATGGTCTGCGACCTTAACCATTACGCCATAAATGACTTCTTACCCTGCTGTTTCCAGAGATACCTGTGACATTCAATCCACGCATGTGATAAGAAAGAAACTTGAATGTTCCATCACTAGAAAGGTTTAACAGTCAAAACACTAATCAATAAACAAACACACTGCCAAGCGATACTAGAATTTGAGCCTTCAGCCTACTGAGTGACAGCACAAGACCTTGACCATTAGACCAGAAGTGACTCTGTTTTGCTCTGCATCCATATTTATCTATACCATTCATACCAAACATCTTGCTAGTCTGACTCTGTGAAGTCATTATGGTGGTCATTACAACCCTGGCGGTCGGTGTTAAAGCCGGCGGAAAAAAAATGGAATTACGACCGTGGCGGAAACCGCCAACAAAGACAGCCACTTTAACACTCCGACCGCCACGGCGGTACAAACAAACAGCACGGCGGTCACCCCCAACAGACAGGCGGGAGACAATGTACCACCCACAGTATCACAACCTACCAATCCGCCACCTTTTCCGTGGCGGATTAACCGCGAACAAAAACACGTCGGAAACAGGACTCCGAAGGTAAAACGCTCACCTCTGCACACCCCACGAGGAACCAGGACGCCATGGAACCAGAGTTCCGCATTTTACCAGCCTTCATCTTCTTGCTCCTCTAATAGGAGCACGAATGCCGGCGGGGAAGACCACGGTGAGTACTGCACCTACGACACAGGGGAGGGAAAAAACAGGGACACACACATGCAACACGCAACACCCCCACCCTCACCCACTACAACACACACACCAATACAGCATGATACATTACAGTTACCCCCCAACCCCTCCGGAAGAATGCAAAGACAAAAGGAAATGAGCTGAACGATTGTAATATATTAAACATCAGTAGTCAAATAATATACATACACTATTTACAAATATATACACCAAGAATATTAGTCCAGGGTATTCCACCCTCAAAGTCCGTGGACCACACTGCAAAGCCACAGTCTTTCAAGTCTCTACAGTGGGTGGTTTGCCCACTGTTCAATTGTGAGGAGTGCAAAGCCACAGCCTCTCAAGTCTCTACAGTGGGTGGTTTGCCCACTGTTCAATCCTGGGGAGTGCAAAGCCACAGTCTCTCAAGTCTCTACAGTGGGTGGTTTGCCCACTGCTATATCCTGGGGAGTGCAAAGCCACAGTCTCTCAAGTCTCTACAGTGGATGGTTTGCCCACTGTTCAATCCAGGGGGGTGCAAAGCCACAGTCTCTCAAGTGGATAACAGTCTCCACTGGTTTCTGGAGAGGGCTTGGTGCCCAGAGTGCGGCATCCTGCCAAGGACAGAGGTAGTGGGTGTGATACTCCACTGGTTCTGGAGGGGGCTTTGTGCCCCAAGTGCTTCATCCTGCCAAGGACTGAGGTAGTGGATGCCTTTCTCCACTGTTTCTGGAGGGGGCTTGGTGCCCAGAGTGCTGCATCCTGCCAAGGACTGAGGTAGTGGATGTGATACTCCACTGGTTCTGGAGGGGGCTTGGTGCCCAGAGTGCTTCATCCTGCCAAGGACAGAGGTAGTGGATGCCTTTCTCCACTGGTTCTGGAGGGGGCTTGGTGCCCAGAGTGCTTCATCCTGCCAAGGACTGAGGTAGTGGATGCCTTTCTCCACTGGTTCTGGAGGGGGCTTGGTGCCCAGAGTGCTTCATCCTGCCAAGGACTGAGGTAGTGGATGCCTTTCTCCACTGGTTCTATAGGGGCTTGGTGCCCAGAGTGCTTCATCCTGCTCGTGGCGGCCTCAGTAGCGTCAGTGCATTTGGCGTCCATGGGCCTGCGGTGCTTGTGGCGGTCCTGTCTTTGGCAGCGGTGCTTGTGGTGGTCCTGTCTTTGGCAGCGGTGCTTGTGGCGGTCCTCTCTTGGGCAGCGTTGCTTGTGATGGTCCTGTTGTGGGAAGCGGTTCAGCTGCTGGCGGTCCTCTCAGGGCCAGCGGGGCTGCTGGCGGTTGCCTCCTGGGCAGCGAGGCTGCTGGTGGTTGCCTCCTGGGCAGCTGGGCTGCTGCTGGCGGTCCTCTCAGGGCCAGCGGGGCTGCTGGTGGTTGCCTCCTGGGCAGCGGGGCTGCTGCTGGCAGTCCTCTCAGGGCCAGCGAGGCTGCTGGCGGTTGCCTCCTGGCCAGCGGGGCTGCTGGCGGTTCTGTCTGGACCAGCGGGGCTGCTGGCGGTCTTCTCCACCGTGGTGATCTTCTCAGACTTGCCGGGTTTCTTGTGACCCTTCCCCACCTTGGAAGGTGTCGCTGCTGACTCCACACTCCCACCTGTGCCCCTGGGAGCGGCTTTGCTGGCTGTTGTCTTCCCCCTCTCCTGTCGGGCACTGGCCAACTTTTGATGCTTGACAGGTGGGGGACTGTCCGTGCTGTGGCTCCTTGCCACACTGGCTGCCCTGCTGCCTTGTGCACTCCATAATCCGGTGACTACTGGCCCCACTGCTCCAGGAGATGTTGTGGCTGAGGTGCTAGGTTGGGACCTGGAGAGTCAGGCCCTAGGAGACTGACGGGGTGGGGGAGGTGAGGGAAAGAGGTCAAGGGTGGCCAGGAAAAGTTTCTTAGGGACACTGGGACGGGTAGCTGGAGGGGGTTTGGGAGTGGAGGAAGAGGTTGTGGTTGTAGGAGGTGTAGGTTTGGTGACTTTGGGTGAAGGTGCATGCGCTGGAGGCTGTCGTGAGGTGAATGGCTGCTGGGTGGGTGTGTGCCTGCGTTTGTGTACCTTGGGAGGTGGCGTCACAGACACACTGGGAGAGGACACAGGGGATGTGTGAATGGTAGTGGGGGTGGTGACTGCACGTGAGCGGGGTGTGGTGGTGGGTGTGCTGGTGATGGACGTAGTGGCTGTGGATGTAGTGCATGCAGGTGTGAATGGAGACGAGACTGGGAGGGAGGAGGGAGACGAGGAGGAGGGGGACACAGTGGAGGCAGTGGATGTTGGTATGTCTGCATGTGTGTGATGCTTGTGTGAGTGCCTGTGGGATGTGTGGTGCTCATGTTTGCCAGAGCTTCCCTTGTGTGTTGAGGTGTGTGCATGCTGGTCTGATGGTGTGCTTGGGGTAGGCTGAGGTACAGGGGATTGGGCCTGGGTGGAGGAAGTCGGAGGGGGGAGGCTAGAGACAGAGACAATGGCTGCCATCAGTGCTTAGGCCAGAGTCTGAAAAGCTCGCTGAAGGGCTGCCTGACCAGAATGAATGCCCTCCAGGAATGCATTGGTTTGTTGCAACTGTCTCTCTACCTGTTTGTCTGGAGGACCGTAGAGTAGCGAGTATTGGGGAGGACCTCATCCATGAGTTTCTCCAACTCCTCCGTGGTGAAGGCAGGGGCCCTTTCCCCAGAAGCACGAGCCATTGTCTCTTCCAGACTGAGGTCACAGCAGCACTTGCAGTGTAGGTCCTCTCCTGTCGAAGATCAGGTATTGAGTGATTGAACAGATAGAAAATGGCGGTCACGTCCACGGCGGTGCGTACCGTCACCGCCGCCGTACATCGTCATTGGCTCCTGGGACCCATAGGGTCCAATGTTAACCAATGCAGAATTGCGCAGCGGTCTTCGACCGCCTACCGCGACGGTGTACAACGCCAGCGCAGTTACCTCACATCCCATTGTCCCACTTAACAGGTCAGGCAGCCGCCATTTCAGGGGCCCACATGGCTTGATTTATAACTGCGTCACACATACCTAGGCCTTGGCTCAACACTCATACAGGCAAAAATCGGGTTATGAATGGTTTTCTAAGTAAGCTGTATTTACGTACCTCTGAGTTGGTTGACTCTGTGCTCTCTGTTGTCCTTCATAGGCACCGTCCGCTGGGACATGTGAGGAGATGGTGGCATCCTCCGGTGTACAGAGCGCTGGTGGACCTGTCGACAATGGAGGAAAGACATGTAATCATCACCTACAGGCTTGATCGTGCCACAATCCTGGAACTGTGTGCCCAGTTGGAGCCAGACCTGATGTCAGCTATCCGCCATCCCACAGGAATCCCCCCTCAAGTGCAAGTGCTGTCAGTACTCCATTTCCTTGCAAGTGGGTCATTTCAAACTACAGTGGCCATAGCATCAGGGATGTCCCAACCTATGTTCTCCAACGTGTTGTCCAGAGTTTTGTCTGCCCTGCTGAAACACATTCGGAGCTACATCGTGTTCCCTCAGGTGGAGGATTAGCCTAAAGTGAAAGGTGACTTCTATGCCCTTGGACATATCCCCAACATCATAGGTGCCATTGATGGGACACATGTGGCCTTGGCCCCCCCCGCCGGAGTGAACAGGTGTACAGAAACTGGAAGAGTTACCACTCGATGAATGTGCAGATGGTGTGTTTGGCCGACCAGTACATCTCCCATGTTAATGCCAAATTCCCTGGCTCAGTGCATGACGCTTACATCCTGCTGAATAGCAGCATCCCTTATGTGATGGGGCAACTCCAGAGGCACCGTGTGTGGCTATTAGGTGAGCCCCTGGAACAAAATCGTTGGGAATAGTTGTCTGGGGATATACCTACAGGTTAGTGTGTGTCTAACAGTTGTCCCTCGCCATTTACAGGTGACTCTGGTTACCCCAACCTGTCATGGCTACTGACCCCAGTGAGGAATCCCAGGACAAGGGCAGAGGAACGCTACAATGAGGCCCATGGGCCAACTAGGAGGATTATAGAGCGGACCTTCGGCCTCCTGAAGGCCAGGTTCATGTGCCTCCATATGACAGGTGGTTCCCTATTCTACTCACCAAAGAAGGTGTGCCAGATCATCGTGGCCTGCTGTATGCTTCACAACTTAGCTTTGCGACGACAGGTGCCTTTTCTGCAGGAGGATGGTCCAGATGGGGGTGTTGTGACAGCTCTGGAGCCTGTGGACAGTGAAGACGAGGAAGCAGAAGAAGAAGACGTCGACAACAGGGACTCTGTGATCCTGCAATACTTAAAGTGAGACACAGGTAAGAATACAAACCTGCCTAATACATGTACTTTAACACTACTACCTCTTTACTGTCTGTCCTTTTCACCCAGTGTATGGTCACTGAGTTGTCACTTTCCCTTACGATTTCACAGATGTCGGTCCCACTGTGTGACATCTGCTTTGCTTCCTCATGGACTAGAGCTGTGTGACACAGGTATGTTGACATTACAATTGAAAGAGCATTTTGTCACAGTAATTGCTAATACACTATTTCGAAATCACAGACAGACTCCAGATTGTTTTGTACTTTAAGGGTGTTTATTTAAGTGCTAAATAGTGGAGGGGGTTGTAAAATGGTGAGGGGTGATAGTGGAGGAATGTCCATGGCAGAGTCCAGTCTATTAGTCTCACAGGTGCATTGTCCAAAGGGGCATAGGAAGTGGAGCTAGGGCAGTTTGAGGATGGACAGGGTGACAAGGTGGGATAAAAGGATAACATTCAGGGTGGTCTCATATCTTGGCGGGGGTCTTGGCATCGTTCTATGTCTTTGTCCTGGATCTCAAGGACCGTTTGTGGGGTGGTTCTCCCTCTGCAGGGGGTGGGGTGCTGGTGTGGTGGTCCTGTGGCGGTGCCTCCTGTCCACTAGCGCCGGCGGAGGTGGTGGGCAGTTCATCGTCCATGCTAGTGTCAGGGGCCCCTTGTTGTGCCACAGTGTCCCTCCTGGTGTTGAGGACTTCCTTCAGCACCCCTACGATGGTGCCCAGGGTGGAATTGATGGATCTGAGTTCCTCCCTGAAGCCCAAATACTGGTCCTCCTGCAGCTGCTGGGTCTCCTGAAACTTGGCCAGTACCGTTGCCATCGTCTCCTGGGAATGGTGGTAGGCTCCCATGATGTTGGAGAGGGCCTCGTGGAGAGTGGGTTCCCTGGGCCTGTCCTCCCCCTGTCGCACAGCAGCCCTCCCAGTTCCCCTGTTTCCCTGGGCCTCTGTCCCTTGGACCGTGTGCACACTGCCACTGCCCCCAGGTCCCTGTTGTTGTTGGGGTGGTGGGTTAGCCTGGGTTCCCTATAGTGGTGAACACACTGCTGATTGACATGTCCTGGGGACAGAGGTATGGGCTCGCTGGGTGGGTGCTGTGCTGGTGTTTCCAGAGGGGGAAGCTCTGTGGTGGCCTGTGACTGTGTCAGGGGAACCAACTGTCCTGAGGTCCCAAATGGGCCAGGCTGGTCATCTAGATCCAGTTGGACAGAGCTGCTGTTATCACTGTTATCACTGGTGGTGTGGACATGTCTGACCCTCCTGTCCGGTGACATTGGGTAGGGGTCCTGCAGGGGTATAAAAGCATGATTATTGCATCTGTGTGTGCCATGGTGTGCAATGGGTGGGTGACCGTGTACCCCAGTGCTTGCATTCCTGTGTGGGACCTTGTGTGATGATGGTTTAGGGGGTGTATGGGTATGTGCAGTGGCCATGCTTTGGTGATGGGTGTCCATGCTTTGTTGTTGCATGCAGGGCTTGGTGTTAGGATGTGTGGTTTGTGATATTGGGACATTTGTGAGGAGTTGGAGTGATGGGGGTGTGGGCGAAGGTGGGGGTATGTGATGGCATGCAGGTAGGGTGGGGGATATAGTAGTAAAGAATTGCCTTACCAGAGTCCATTCCTCCATCTACTCCTGCGAGGCCCTCAGGATGCAGAATAGCCAAGACTTGCTCCTCCCATGTTGTTAGTTGTGGGGGAGGAGGTGGGGGTCTGCCGCCAGTCCTCTGAACCGCAAGGTGGTGTCTTGATACCACGGAACACACCTTCCCCCATAGGTCGTTCCACCTCTTCCTGATGTCATCCCTATTTCTTGGGTGTGTCCCACTGCGTTGACCCTGTCCACTATTCTCCGCCATAGCTCCATCTTCCTAGCAATGGAGGTGTGCTGCACCTGTGATCCAAATAGCTGTGGCTCTACCCGGACGATTTCCTCCACCATGACCCGGAGCTCCTCCTCAGAGAACCGGGGGTGTCTTTGGCGTGCCATGGGGTGGTGTGTGTGATGTGTGGGGCGGTGTGAGTGTTGATGTGTGTGGTGATGTGTCGTGGTGTGTGGTGTTTTGTGCGTGGATGTTGTGTTGGTGATGGTGTTGTGTGCCTGTGGATGCTTGGTTGTAGTTTGTAGTGTCTCTCTCTGGCCTTCTTTCGGGATTTTTGTCGTAGGGGTTTGTGGGTGATGTGGGTGTGTGTTTTATATTGTATTGGGTGTGTGGGAGTGGTGTGTGTATGTGTATCAGGTGTGTATATTTGTCCAATGTGGTAGTGTTTTGTATATGTGTGTGTATTATGAGAGCAGCGGTGTGTACCGCCAATGGAATACTGCGGTTGAAAGACCGCTGCGTGGATTCGTGGGTCATGATAGTGTGGGCGTTTTTCTGTTGGCGTGACGGTGGAGGTTTTGTTTTCGCCAGTTTATCACTGACCTTTGGTGTTGCGGACTTGTGAGGATGTCTGGATTTTGGCGGATTCCGAGCTGTGGGTCATAATGACCGTGGCGGAATTCCGCTGCCGCAACAGTGTGTTGGCGGTCTTCTGCACGGCGGTAAGCGGCTTTTACCGCCAATGTTGTAATGAGGGCCTATATGGAGAGACCATTGCAATGACAATCTCTCCCTCTTTTATCCCATTATGGGATGGAAGGGAGAGAGAGATAGAGAGAGAGAGAGAGAGAGAGAGAGAGAAAAAAAGTGTGGGACACGTCCTCAGGGAGACCCTCAAGGGATCCATGGTCCTAGCCAGCTCCCCATGTCTTGCAGGAGCCAGCATTGCTCCCACAAGCAGGGAGCTACTTTAAATAGCAGCTCCCTGCTTGTGGGACCAACGTTTTCATCTGTTTCCCTGCACACATATAATTGTGTGCAGGGAAACAGATGAAAACTTCACTTTCTGCAAGCGAGAGCTGTTTGTCAGCTCTCACTTGCAGAAAGTGAAGTGTTTGCTGTGGGTTAAATGCATGTGTGGTAATGGCATGTGTGGTTCCATCATACATTTCAGTGAAAGAGGGGCATTGGCTCCACCCACATTTTAATCATTTTGACCATTGGATTTGATTAGCAGAACTTGTATGCTTCCACTGAAAAAGAGTCTTTGTTTTGAGCAGATTATGCTCAATACAGTAGGACTAATTTGTTTAGGGTAAAACGCCAGTTATCAAGGAGTAAGTCTCATTAGTCCTTCGGGAAAAAGTTTTGAAAAAGTCAGTAGACCTGAATTTAAATTGTGAAAAGCATAATTTAAAGCCAGTAGGCCCTTTTACACTGTACTGAGGCCTATTGACAAAGTACTTTCTAACTCACATCCCACATATGTAAGTTGCACTCTGACTAATCTGCATGGCGCCTGTAGGAGAGGTTCCCATTTGTAATCCCATTTGACATCTTGGAAAATATCTGTACTTTTGACTATAATATATAGTTGCATGAACATTAGTGCTTTTCCTTTTTTTAAAGAAAAAGCACTGTCTGGACTTTGTAGATTTATTCAGTGTTAATATTGTGTTTTGCTGTGTTCTGAGTTTGAAACCCACAGTCACTCCCTGGGTTAGTGCTGGGCTACCCTGCTAAGCCTTTAACAGACAAGTGCTAAAAGGACCACTGTGTCTCCAGTTTGAAAGTCTGAAGTAAGAAGGCCCCAGGCAGGACACCTGACAACATTTGAGCTAATAACCTTAAACTGCCTTAGGATTTCTGGAACCTAATGTATCAAATTGTAGGAAGGGATTTTACATTATGAACTCTGACAAAGACAATAGAAAAGGCTTTTGCATTGCAAGCTTCTTACCAGAAACCACAGGAAGGATCTTTACACCGTGGACCCTATAATAAATGTATTAGGAGGGGGTTTTACATTGTGAACTTTCTAAACAAGTAATAGCAAGATGTTTTACGGGGATTTAACATTATGAATCCCATGATATAAAAGGAAGAGATTTTTCATGTTGGACTATCAATCAATCAATCATTAAACTTGTAAAGCGCACTACATACCCGTGAGGGTCTCAAGGCGCTGGGTAAGGGGGGGAGGGTGCTGCTACTGCTCGAAGAGCCAGGTCTTGAGGTGTCTTCTGAAGGTGAGCAGGTCTTGGATCTTCCTTAGGTCGGTCGGGAGGGTGTTCCAGGTCTCGGCGGCAAGGTAGCAGAAGGATCTGCTGCCGGAGGTTTTTCGTTGGATGCGGGGGACGGAGGCGAGGGCGAGGTCGGAAGAGCGGAGCTGTTGGGTGGGGGTGTAGAAGCTGAGTCTGTTGTTAAGGTAGGCTGGCCCGGTGTTGTGGAGTGCTTTGTGTGCGTGGGTGAGGAGCTTGAAGGTGGGGGTATGTCGAGGATAAGTCGGGCAGAGGCGTTTTGGATGCGTTGGAGGCGTTGCAGGTGCTTGGACGGGATACCTGCGTAAAGTACATTGCCGTAGTCGAGCCTGCTGCTGACGAGGGCCTGTGTTGCCGTTTTTCTTGTTTCGGTTGGGATCCACTTGTAGATCCTGCGGAGCATGCAGAGGGTGTTGTAGCAGGAGGAGGAGATGGCGTTGACCTGTTTTGACATGGAGAGGGATGAGTCGAGGATGAAGCCAAGGTTGCTTGCGTGGGCAGTTGGTGCCGGTGGGGTCCCCAGTGAGGTTGGCCACCACGAGTCATCCCAGACGGAGGGGGTGGGCCCAAGGATGAAGACCTCCGTCTTGTCTGTGTTCAGTTTCAGGCGGCTGTCTCTCATCCAGTTGGCGACGGCCTTCATGCCCTCGTGTAGGTTGGTTTTGGCAGAGTGTGGGTCCTTGGTGAGGGAGAGGATGAGCTGGGTGTCGTCGGCATAGGAGATGATGTTGAGGTTGTGTTGGTGGGCCACTTGAGCGAGGGGGGCCATGTAGATATTGAACAGCGTCGGGCTGAGGGATGAACCTTGGGGTACACCGCAGATGATGTTGGTGGCTTCGGATTGGAAGGGGGGTAGGCGGACCCTCAGGGTTCTGCCGGCGAGGAAGGATGTGGTCCAGTCGAGGGCTTTCTCTTGGATCCCTGCTTCGTGGAGGCGGGTTTTCAGAGTGTGGTGGCAGACTGTGTCGAAGGCGGCTGACAGGTCAAGGAGGATGAGGGCTGATGTTTCTCCATTGTCGAGTTGGCTTCTGATGTCGTCTGTGACAGCAAGGAGGGCGGTCTCGCTGCTGTGGTTCCGTCTGAATCCAGACTGGGAGGGGTTGAGGATGTTGTTGTCTTCGAGGTAGCGGGTCAGTTGTGTGTTGACGATTTTCTCGATAATCTTCACCAGAAATGGGAGCAGGGAGATGGGCTGGAAGTTCTTGAGGTCCTTTGGGTCCGCCTTCGGTTTTTTGAGAAGGGCGTTGATTTCGGCGTGCTTCCAGCTTTCTGGGAATGTTGCTGTTTCGAAGGAGGTGTTGATGACCTTCCGTAGGTGGGGTGCGATGACTGTGTCTGCTTTGTTGTATATGTGGTGTGGGTACGGGTCTGATGGTGATCCTGAGTAGATGGAATTCATGGTCTTGCGTGTCTCATCGTCGTTGATGTTGGTCCATGAGGTCAGGCGGTTGGTGCGGGTGGAGTTCGTGGAGGAGGGGATTGGCGTGGTTGAGGTGGTTGGGGTGTTGAAGCTGTTGTGGATGTCAGCGATCTTCTGGTGGAAAGCGGTGGCTAGTGCGTCGCACAGTTCTTGAGAGGGTGGGATGTCATTGACGGTGGTGCCGAGATTGGAGAGTTCCTTCACGATGTTGAAGAGTTCATTGCTGTCATGAGCATTGTTTTCCAGGCGGGTTTTGAAGGAGGATCTCTTGACTAGCCTGAGGAGTTGGTGATGTCTGCGTGTGGCATCCTTGAGTGCTGTGTGGCTGTCGGGTGTGCGTTCGTGGAGCCATTTCTTCTTGAGATTACGGCAGTTGCGTTTGGAGGCTTGGAGGTCGTTGGTGAACCAGGTGGCTTTCTTGCTGGTTTGGTTGTTGGTGGGCTTTTTGAGTGGTGCAAGGTGGTTGGCGCAGTCGATGATCCATTGCCTGAGGTTGTGGGTGGCATTGTCAGGGTCGGTGGGGTCTGTGGGCGGTCTCTGGGCTAAGGCTTTGGTCAGCTGGTCTTCGGTGACTTTGCTCCAGCATCAACGGGGTGGTCGCTCGGTGTGGTGGTGTTTGGTTTGTTTCTTGAAGGTGAAGTGGATGCAGTGGTGGTCGGTCCAGTAGAGTTCGGTGGTGCGGTTGAAAGTGATGTGGTCACTAGTGGAGAAGATGGGGTCTAGAGTGTGGCCGGCTGTGTGGGTGGGTGTGTTGATGAGTTGTCCGAGACCGAGGTTAGCGAGGTTGTCGATCAGGGTGGTGGAGTTAACGTCGTTATTGTTTTCGAGGTGGAAGTTTAGGTCCCCAAGGAGGATGTAATCCGTGGAGCCGAGTGCGTGGGTGTTGGTGAGGTCGGCGATGGCGTTGCTGAACAGAGTCATGGGTCCAGAGGGCCTGTAGACGAGCGTGCCTCTGAGGGTGGTGTTGGGGTTGGTGTGGATTTGGAAGTGCAGGAGTTAGGCGGACTTGAGGGTGTCGTCCAAGTGGGTGTGAACTTTGAGGGTGGCCTTGTGGACGACGGCTATGCCTCCTCCGATTCCATTGACGCGGTCCCTGCGGGGGATCTTGTACCCGTCTGGAATAGCTATGGTGATATCAAGCGTCAAGGAGTCGTTCCACCAGGTTTCGGTCAGGAAGGCTACGTCGGGGTGGTTGTGTCAAGCATGTCCCATAGCTCGATGGCGTGCTTGCGTGCTGAGCGGGTGTTGAGGAGTATGCAGTGGAGGTGGTTCAATTCGATCCTGGGAGGTTTGTAGGCTCTGTCACATGTGAAGCTACAGGTGTGGCAGGAAAAGGGTCCGTGTGTGCGTTTCGGAGTGGCCTGGAAGCAGGTGGTACCTCGACTGGTGTTGAGTGCGAGGTGGATGCTGGCGTCATAGCGAAGTCTGGCAGTGTGACTGTTGTGGGGTCCAGGGGTTCTGGCGCTGGGCGCGGTCCAGGCGTGGACGGGCGCAGGCGGGCTTGCCTCTGCCGCGCCCGCTGCGCAGTCGTGCAGCGACCGCCATTAAGGAGGGGACGGGGGAGAAGGGAGGGAGGAGCAGCTGGGAGGTGGGAGGCATGGGTGAATGGGGGTGCGAGGGGGGCGGGGCCGCAGGGACACAGCGGCGGGAGAGCGGAGTGGGGAAACGGGAAAGAAGGCGCAATGAATAAAAAACAGGCAAAAGTGCAAAAAGAGATTACAGATTAGAAAAAAACAGAGACTACAAGGAAGAGAGAAAAAATAATAAAAGACACACTGGCGCTTACCACTAGACACCAGGGAGGATCGGTCCAGGAGGGCCTTGATCCCTAGTAGCAGCGAGGGCGAGGTAGGGGAGACACGGGCACGGCTCGGTGGTGAGTTGCGCGCGGGGGAGTGTGTACCTGGCCAAAACCGGTCAGGGGTCACTCACCTCAGTGCGCAGCGATCGCCATTAAGAAGGGGAGGGGGAGGGGGAGGGAGGAACAGCGGGGAGGAGGGAGGCGTGGGCGAATGGGGGACGAGGGGGGCGGGGCCGCAGGGACGCAGCGGCGGGAGAGCGGAGTGGGAAAACGGAAAGAAGGCGCAATGAATAAAAAACATCAAAAAGTGCAAAAAGAGATTACAGATTAGAAAAAAACAGAGAATACAAGGAAGAGAGAAAAAAGAATAAAAGACACACTGGCGCTTACCACTAGACACCAGGGAGGATCGGGTCCAGGAGGGCCTCGATCTCTAGTAGCAGCGAGGGCACGATGAGGGAGACACGGCCCGGCTCGGTGGTGCTCTGCACGCAGGGGAGTGTGTACCTGGCTAAAACCAGACATATGTAACAAATGTAATAGGAAGAGGTTTTTTAATATTGAACTCTTTAAAAACTGCAATAGGACGGGGTTCAGTAAAGAGAATCCTTTATACGTTTGCCCAAAATAAATGCTTGGTGTCTCTGAGAAAGACTGAGTTGATATCAATGTATAATTTGAGCCTGCATAAAATGTTTCAAAGGTGTCAGTATGCCAAGGCATTTATATTCATGTTAAAGAGAATAGGCTTACTTAAGTGAAATTTATATGTGCTGACAAAGGCAATAGTGACTGCCTTGACAATGCATAAAGCCTGTAGACGTAATCTTTTAGAACAGCTTCATGTCATCATCTAGGCCCATATGGGACTATTGCTGTTTTTTAGGAATAGTGTCTCCTGGTGCAAAGATTGTCACACAATATCTTACATATAATAGGAGTGGGCTACATTTACATAGTTAATTTCACCTTGTGACATTTCTTTAGGGTACATGGCTTGCACCTTGGTTAATATGCAAATCCCATAAAGGATGTTTCAATTATTAATTCTTGTAAATCTTGTAAATATTTGCAATTTTGATTATATTATATGGTTGTGGGTGCTTTAAAGAAGTTTTCATCATAAAGAAAAAGTAGTGAATGTCCATTGGGTGTTAATTTTGTTGGTTGCTATGTTTTCAGTTTGTGTTTGTTTAGTTGTGGTCCACAGCAACTCCCTTTGTCACCCTTGGAGTTCTCTAACTAGTACACTTGGATAAGTATTGTGCTGTGTGACGGTTGGAGTACAGGGATCCCAGAACACTAGAGGTGAACCTGATTTACACAAATGGGGCTACTAACTTTGACTGCCATGGGGCTTTCACAAATACAATTGGAAGCGGTTTTGCGTTGTGAACTCTCTAGCAAATACAATAGGAAGGAGTTTTATATTGAGAACTCCTTTCCAAACACCATACGAAGAGGCTTTATATTGTGAACTCTCCAACAAACCTGTTTAACAACTCTCTCAAATGCAATAGAAAGGAGCTTTATACTATGAATTCAAAACAAATACCATGGGAAGGGGCTTGACATTTCAAACAAAGTGGCAAATACAAAAGAAAGGGTTTCTCCATTGTGAACTATCTGACAAATGCAATAGGAAGGAGTTTAGTGCAGAGGTCCCATTTTAGGTTTGACTGACAGCACATCTGATGCAAAACATATTGTTACCAATTCTTTAAGATATTCGAAGTGGTATTTGTCTCCACCCAGCAGAGTATTAGGCCCTCAAATCATGCTCTTAGTTATTTGATGTATTATTCCGCCTTGCAAAAGGTGCTTCCATTGAAAAACAAAAGACTATTCTGCATCTGAAAATTACACTCAATCATCATGCCGTTTGACACATTCATTTCTTCATATTCTATATTAATTCTTGACCATTCTTGTTTGCTACTTTTTCCCAGGCACTGGTCAAACTGTGTTGGGCATTCTTTAATGTGATAAATAGTATTTGTGCTTGCAATACAAGTAAAACTAATTTGTGAATGCTGTGTTTAATGTCATTGGTATATTGAAGCCTTTCCTTTGAGCTATGCCAATGTTTTTTACCAATTCTGCCAACACTATTCCACTGACCTAAAAGGTTACTGAAAGCATCTGGAAGCTCTTGTGAGCACTAATTTTAAATATCAGAATCATGATTATTTAATCGATCAAAACAGTAAAATACCATATTACATTGAATCGAAAAACATACCTAAGCTCCATTATATTGCATGATTAGAATTGAAATAAAAAAATATTTATTTGAGATTTACGACGAAATACCTAAAATTGAAATGTTAGCAGGTAAAGTAATGGTGTCTGTGCAATAAGAAGGTCAGATGGATCCATTAACATATATTTTAAATAATAATTGTTCTTCATGAGTCCAGTAACTAACATACCACGATCACCACCTTATCACGCAATGTTGAACAGCAAACTACTAGTGTATCATGAATCATTCTCACTATGTAATATCTTACCAATCAAATTACTTATAATGACAGCTTAATATTTGTAGAGGCAACAGAACGTGAAATGACACTCAGCTGTGTTCGATGTTTTACAATGGATGCATACAAAAATGCAGTTTAAAATCTTTTAATCTGGCATTTTCTAGCCAAGATTTGGTGTGACAGGAGTTCAAACTACCAATTTGAAATTGATACATTTGAGACATTTGAGATCAAATGGTCCCTTATAATCTAAATAGGATTCTCTGTCTAAATTACAGGCCTCTTTTGAATATCCATCAATAATGTACTAAAGAGCACCAAATGTTCTCCCACAACAAGATGTATTTATACATGTAAAGAACAGTAGTGACCACAGCACTCACATACACTGTAAACGTTTCCATGTAGAAACTGTGAAAATAAGTGTTCGGTATTCTACTTGGTGTTCCAGAAAGTCATTTATTGGAATTGATTTTCGTAAAAGTAGAAGTGCAGTCAAACAGGGACAGCCAACACGTGTTTCGTCACATCCGTGACTTTTCAAGGCTATATAGCTAGTATACGAGATGAGTTTCCATGAGATGCAGGTGTCGATGGTACTACCTGTGTTGGTATAATGTAACTTGAAGAACCAATCCAATATGTTACACACAAATAGTAATAAATGTTTTGAGGGAAGAAGTCCTGTCCAAAGTATAACTTCTGCGCATACAATTTTAAGGACCTTGGTAAGTCCGTGTGCAGGGTATGGTGAGCTCACAAGCTGTGTAGTAACAAAGCTGCAGTTACTACACAGCACGTGAGCTCACCATAACCTGCACACGGACTTACCAATCGCAGATTTTAAAACTAGCATACTAGTGGTCATCCAGGGTCAATGAACTAGATGTACCAGCGATGCCCTATTTTCTCTCAACGTTTGCATTTTATATTTTTGTATGGTTTTGCATCTTTTGCATTATGTTTATGTCACGCCAGCTGCAAAACACTGTTAAACAATTGCGATGACATGGGTTTGCACGTGTGTGCGGACCCATGTTTTATAAAAGTTCATGTTTATGAAGACTAGGCTCTCTTCATTACCAGGAATTGCGTTTACAATGTGTCATCATGCTGCATGTGTCAGCCAGCCTATCCCTCCATTTCTTAGAAATGTTGTTTCTGTCCTGACTCATTCCAATAGAGACAGAAAAAAGTCCTTCTGATGAAGCATTCACTGCATCTGTGTGCAACATATTTACATTTTCCGCAGGCAATGAGTCTTGAGAGACCTTTACTGCCGAAGTGAGTGACCCTTTTCCTTCTTCTGTATCTATTCATGTGTGACCTTTCCAGGGGCACGTGGGTGGATGCAATTTACTCCAAGGAGACGTGAGTGACACAGGCTCACTGTGGCGCTCACTATGTTCAGACCACCTTAAACACAGGCATAAACCATCCGTTAGCGTACTCTTTAGTTAATGCTTTTGAATTCTTTGAGCGGTCAATCAAAGAATGAAGTATCAACACAGCTTCATTAGGCCAAAGAATAAATACACATTAATTATTAATGGGTCAGCGAGTATTTAGACATTTACTCAGTCATAGTATTACATAGAAAAAAGGCATTCTTCAATAGAAATAAGCGATATAAGTGCTCATAAGTAGTTTCTACCATAAAATATATTCAAAACGTTTCCAATTGTTTTGTTATTCCATTACTTATTTAATAATTAATAGAGATGTGTTTAAATATTGAGAATTTGATTTTTATTCTTTTAAGAATGTTTGCAAACAAATGTTCTGTATGAAGCAACATTTTAGCCGCATTTATTATATTTGCTTAATCATGACATTTACCAACAGTGCACACATATTCAAAATGCACTCAAGTTAAACATCCATGGCTTACTTTTTTAAATAACTTATATTGCACCTACCCCGTTTCTAAACCTTCCTTATGAGGAAATCCCCTGTGAAAACTAATAACGATAAGTAGAGTACACCAAACGTCTCAAAATACAGGGTAGTATTCAACGGAGCACACTTACACGCAAAAGAAACCCAAGAATGGTCAGTGTTTCGATTGATTGAACAGTAAATGCAGATCACGTTGAGAGCATTTAGAAATACCCACAGTCCTGCAAAAATAAGGAGGTTAAAACTAAAAATAAATCAGATAATACATTTTATTGTAGAGATGAAAGCAGCGCTAGATAAACAGCCAAAATAAATAGTTACCTCGAAGAAAACCAAGACAAGGGAGCAAGGATGAGAAAGCATCAACAGACAAGCAAACAACAGTTTCAGTGCGTGCAAAGGATTCCAAAACACAGTGGTAAACTTTCTTTGATAACGTAAAGCAATAGTTCCCTCCAAAAAGAATAATCAAATTGTTTGAAACAGCGAACTAACGTATAGTAGATGGAAAGAAGAGATGTCTCTCATGTCAAATGGCAGGGGCGCCCCCAAATCGATTTCCACTATCTCCCTCAGTTTAAGGGTTGTAATTGCCAGTGCGTTGGTCCTTAATAAGTAAACTTAAAAGGGGACGCATATAGGTCGATGAACCTTTTGATTGGTACAGGGTGTTCTTACCATAGTTTTCATACAGAATCAATAATCAACACACAATAATCAATAACCATTAGTCAAATCTACAATCAATGGAGTCAGTAATTTTTACACACCATGACTCTTCAGCCATGAATAATCACACCTTGATTATAAGTTTAATAGGTTGATTTCCCTTTCGTTAACAATACTAAGTCAGGAATCTTAATTCATCAACTCAAATTGAAACAGATTTTAATATGCTTGTTAATCAGCAAGTTGCAAAAGATGGGAGCTAATCAGAGCTTGAATCAAAAGACATTCTAATGCATCAACACACAACATTAGTACTACCTAATTCAGCAAAACTGTGATATCCATCAAGTTCAGCAAAAGAGTTAATCAACCATTTGTCTCTGTAATTTGTCAGTCGTCATGTGAGTAACCTCAGCTAACACCGATTAGCATCAGCATCTGGGGCTTCATGCAAAATAATTTAAAACACAATTTTGGAAAACATCTACCTAAAGAAAAGTATTAAGTCAGCGCAGTTGGTACCTAGAAAGAAAAGGCATAAAAATGCAATTCAGTCATTGTCATATCTACCTATCCAGGGTATGGGTCAGCAAGCAGAATCAGTCTTCGTCCTCAGGTCATTAGTCGATCAGCAAAACATCAGGCTCTCAGTCAGAGAGTATGAGCCCAATGACAGAATCTCGAATCTCTTCTTCTCAACAGCAGTCTGCCTAAATGTCCTCAAATCTGTGTCAGGTCTCCCTGTCACGTTGTTATATCAAAGTTCTCCAAACCATCCCTCAATTTCCAATTCGCCAATTAATCGTACGTTATTACTCTACCCAATAATGTCCATTTACCAAATCTATGAATTCTAATATTTCACAGTTTACATGTCGTTGATTGGTCTGCTTTACGATGTTCTCATCATCCGGCTCGTCAGGTATCAATTTTGTTGCATCTTCGTCTTCAGTCTGTGTCTTCATTGTTCGCGCCCTGGGAAAGTACATCTCATGCACATAACACACAATTAGATACATTGCTCGAGTCTTCATCTCCTGTCCGTCGGTTCCCATAGAAGGTTTCTGCTTTCTGTCAGCATTTTCATTAAACGCTAAGAAATATTGCCTTTACATGAGGGCTGGCAAAACTAGGCCAAGACACTCACCAAGTTAAGGCCGACAATTAGAAAGCAAGAACATATTTCACAATCCTTAATATAACATATTACTACATTAATCTTAATACATTTTCAATATTTCATATGGATTAATAATTATTTTGTACATTTCGTGAACACTGATGGCCATTCTTCGAGGTCACAATTTCAAACATGCACAGTATTTTCCTACGTTATAAATTTTTCTACATAAGTCATTATTCAAAATACGTAACCATTCATTAATTATTTCTAATTAAGACACCTGCTTCAGCAAAATCATATGACATGCTGTTCCACGTTGTCATGTCACTGCTTCATTTGTAAAGTAAACTTGTCTGCTGTTTTTATGTCATTGTTAAGGTCTTTATTCCAGGACAACATTGTCCTGCAGCTGACACTGTGTTCTAGAGTCCATCTGCTGTGAGTACTATTTATGTAATGAAACATCACGTATTTTATCACCACATCAGTGCCAACCAGTAGGCACTGACCTTGCGATAAGAAGTCAACCTTCATGATACATACACCAAGGCCTGATTCACAAAGTTAAACTTACATTTTTGTGTAAGCTTACAATTGTTTGCTATTCACAAAGGCATTTGCGAGTAGTATCTTTATTCATGTGGAATCTCCTCTCATAAAAAGGTAGGCCCTCTATTTTTTTTCTATTTATTCCAGTTGCCCAAAAAAGATGCCCTCTTAAAATATATATCCGGATATTCCAGAATATCATTTTCAGAATACGGTATGCCATAAATATTATGTTCTAAATATTGTCTCAAAGAATATCATGTTATTCGGTTAATAATGGAAAACGTATACTCAATGGAACACTATTTTTGTAATTGATATTTGGGGCACAACATTTACTTTAGATGTAATACCTGTACATGATATTTTCTTTTTAGGTTGGTTGCTCACTATTGCTTCTTTCTGATTCATCTTCTTTTGGGTTACCCTTTATCAATGTACACTTCATTGACTCATATACCATGAAGAATGGGTGTTTGTGTATCATACCCTTTAGGTAGCTTGACAGTGCCAAATCCACCCCTATTTTAGGTCTCTCAACTTTAACAAGTGAGGACTGCTCACACAACAACTTAAATCCTAGGATTTGAATTAATTACCAAAGCTCCACTATCGGAGCTATTTACCTATCTATTACCACCATGGAGCTCTGAAACCGAAATATATCACAGAAAATGAGGGTTCCCTTTTATGGTATTAAGACCATGAAACAAAAGGTTACAACCTGCTTCTCTAAGGGCCTCATTCAGAGCTGGGGTGAAAACATGGCTTCTGCCTTAAATTGATGGATTCCAATTTGCCAACCTCTAGGATTCCCCGCCTCACTTAAATATGGTTAAAGTGCTATGTTTCTGGCAGCAGAGCTAGATTCTGCTTCCTTATCAGAAACAATACCTGTGGCCCTGAATCGCCAGCTGCTATGGTGCCAAGAGACCAGGTTGTTTACTATGGGCCTTGCCACGCCATGTGTTGTGTTTTTTTCTGTTGATGACCAACTTTCATAGCATGGCAGTCCAGGATAGAAGGAAAAGCAAACATGTCCCTTAGCAGTTGTGAGAAAACTTTCAGAATGCCCGGGGCATTCACTTTCGTTCTACAAAAACAAATACCTTTTTTCTGGCACCGCAGCGATGTTTGATTTAATTGTCAGACTGTGGCTGATGCAACAGAGGATTTGCTAGTTCACCTGCCAAGCAAAAAATAAAGTCTTAAATAAATCTTAAATGAGGGTGGGTTTCATCCCTGACTCCAAGACAGGCAAATATAATAGTAACTCAGTACTTGCACTTAGAGTGTTGAACAGGCATAATTCACATCATTTACCATAAACCAGATGAAGCTTAATGAACATAGGCTTTGACCATGTTTCCTAGCTAAGTAACATTCTCCTTTCTTTCTGTGACATTTTGTCTCACTTGCATTCTGAGGTGGGAAAATTTCCCATTCTAATGTCTTTTGTAAAGGTTTCATATCAAATATGACAAAAATTGATCTCTTTTCTGTGCGATTGACATATTGCAAATAGGGTCCTCTAACCATATGCATCAGAGACGTTTGGAGAAAATCTTTATTTTTCAAGGTTATTTTTTGTTCCACATTGTTATGAAGTTGACACCTGATGGAGAATTTATGGCTGCAGATTGGTCCCAATGGCCAAGGCTTTCACTGTCTTAGTATGCCAGAGGTATGGTTGACCTCTTCCAGTAACCACATTGCTGCAGACACAAGGTGGCAACTAAGCAGAAGGTGTCCATGTAGTTCATGAAACACTGAAACATGGCTGTAACTTTATTTAAACCGAAAAGCATCACTTGATATTCAAAATGACCTAGGAGTGTTCTAAAGGTCATCTTCCATTTTTACTCTTCCTTTATTCAGCGAAGATGATATGCTCGACAAAGATCTAACTTGGTGAACATCTTAGCATCTCTAAAGTTATCTAAAATGTCTTTAATCATAGAAAGGTTCTATCTGTCTTTTCTTGTGACTAGTGATGGGTGTAACTCGCATAATTCCATCTAGCGTAGATACTCAAGCACCCAAAAATTCTGCAACATTCAACTGAACATGAGTAGCGAGCACCAGCAGCCACTCGTGCTTGCTAAATGTGAACAACTGGGGTAGGATTTTCCCCCAACTTACTCTTAGCATTTAGTGCCAGCTTCTTAGCTCCAAATGCACCCTTGTGTCCAAAACTGACATGAGGATGTTTTCTGCCCTAAGCAAATACTGCTAAATGAACCAGAACAAAAACAGCTCACACTCTCTAAATGTAATATTGTAGTTGGATTTGTTTACCCAAATTACTCCTAATCAGGCAAGAAGGCATGATTGTGTTATCAGTAATTCCACACAAAACAGTAAGGCTGAATTGCTAATATTACTTCAATATCTCAACCATAATTGAAATTCCACCCAGGCCTAATTGTGACCTTGGTTAGCCCACCAAAGTCTATGCAGTGTCTCAATGTATTAGATTTCTTTGAAACAAAGAACATGGAAGCACAGGAATGAGAGGTCAATCAAGTTATTAAATCATTGTTAGAAATGGGGTCTCTAGTTGCAGTCAGTTTACACTTTGTCCAAGTAGGGACCCTCACTCTCATCACGGTAAAGGAGTCACACTGCTAAGACAACCCCTGCTTACCCACTTGGTCTCTAGTTGGCAGTCAGTTTACACTTTGTCCAAGTAGGGACCCACACTCTCATCACAGTAAAGGAGTCACACTGCTAAGACAACCCCTGCTCACCCACTTGATCGTTTGGCACGAGCAATCCAGCTCATCTCGGTGCAATGCATTAAGTATTTGTACCCACACACAGAAACACAGTGAAAACACTACAAAAGGACAACGCACCAGTTTAGAAAAATAGCCAATATTTATTTAAGTAAAACAAAACTGAAACAACAAAGTTCCAACATAAACAAACAAAGATACAATTTTTTAAAGATTAAGGTGGTCATTACAACCCCTGGCGGACGGTGTTAAAGCTGCAGTAATACCGCAAACAGGCCGGCGGACATAAAAAGGGAATTATGACCGTGGCGGAAACCGCCAACATAGACAGCCACTTTAACACTCCGACCGCCACGGCGGTACAGACAAGCAGAGCGACGGTCACCGCCAACAGACAAGCAGAAGACAAAGTACCGCCCACAGTATTACAACCCGCCAATCCACCACCTTTTCCGGGACAGATTCACTGTGGATAAAAGCACGGCGGAAACAGCTTTTGCAATGGGAAAACGCTCACCTTAACACACTCCACAAGGAAGGAGGACACCATGGAGCCCGAACTACAAATTCTCCCTGCCCTTGTCTTCCTGCTCATCTACGAACACCAGCAACGGCGGCGGCGAAGACAACGGTGAGTACTGCACCTACGACATAGGGGAGGGGGGAGGCAAAAGTCAGGGGGACACACACGCAAAACCCCCACCCCCACCCTCGCACATTACAACACACACACCAATGCATTTCCAAACATCACAGTAACAACCCACAACCCCCCCGGAAGAATGCAAAGACAAAAGGAAATCAGTTCAAACATTGTAATGTATCAAAATACAGTTACCAAATATATACAGCTATATATACACAATCAAAATATTATACATTACGAGAAGTAGTGCAGGTATTCACATATCAATGTCTGTGCACCCCTGGGCCCAAAATGCATGGGCGAGGCCCACACTAGATACCTGTCCACAAACGGAGAGAACACTGCAGGGGCATCAGATAGAAATACAACAAGCACCTCAGGGGTAAGGGAAGAGGGGGCACCTCAGCCGGATGACTGCACCACGCCAGATCCACGACGGGGCTCCATGCCCATTGATGTATCCTGGGGAGTGCAAAGCCACAGTCTCACAAATCTACAGTGGGTGGTTTGCCCACTGTACCATCCTGGGGAGTGCAAAGCCACAGTCTCACAAGTCTCTACAATGGGTGGTTTGCCCACTGCTGTATCCTGGGGAGTGCAAAGCCACAGTCTCTCAAGTCTCCACAGTGGGTGGTTTGCCCACTGTACCATCCTAGGGAGTGCAAAGCCACGGTCTCACAAGTCTCTACAGTGGGTGGTTTGCCCACTGTACCATCCTGGGGAGTGCAAAGCCGCAGTCTCTCAAGTCTCTACAGTGGGTGGTTTGCCCACTGCTGTATCCTGGGGAGTACAAAGCCACAGTGTCTCAAGTGGATAACAGTCTCCACTGTTCTGGAGGGGGACTGGTGCCCAGAGTGCTTCATCCTGTTAAGGACAGACGGAGTGGATGCATGTCTCCGCTGGTTCTGGAGGGGGAATGGTGCCCAGACTGCAACAGGCTCCCCGTGACGGTTCCTGTTCCGTCACTGTCCCAGCTGCACATGGGATAACGATGCTTGATGTGGCGGTTTTTTCCCTGTCCAACGGTGCTTTGGCATGTCGGTCTTTGCCCTGTTGAGCGGTGCTTTGCCCTGTTCAGCGGTCTTCACCATGGCGGTCTTTTCCCTGTTCAGCGGTGCTTTGCCATGGCGGTCTCTGACCTGTTCAGCGGTGCTTTGCCCTGTTCAGCGGTGCTTTGCCCTGTTCAGCGGTCTTCACCATGGCGGTCTTTTCCCTGTTCAGTGGTGCTTTGCCATGGCGGTCTCTGACCTGTGCATTGGTGTGTGGCATGACGGTCCCTCATTGCCCAGCGGGGCTGTGGCTGCCGGGCCCTCCTGGGCACTGACTCTGGCGGTGGTCTCCTGACCAGTGACGATACTGCTGCCCTCCTGGGCACTGACTCCGGTGGTGGTCACCTGACCAGTGACGATACTGCTGCCCTCCTGGGCACTGACTCCGGGGGTGGTCTCCTGACCAGTGACGATGCTGCTGCCCTCCTGGGCAATGACTCTGGCGGTGGTCTCAGGACCAGTGACGACAGTGCTGGCGGTGGCGTCCCGGCCGCCGGGGAGGATGGCGCCCTTCTCCACCGTGCTGCTCTTCCCAGACTGTGCAGACTTCCTCTTGCCCTTCACCACCTTTGGAGGAGTCACAGCTGACTCGTCACTCCCCCTGGGACCCTTGTGAGCATGTTTTCCGCCAGGAGTCTTTACCCTGTCTCGTCGGCCACTTTCCAACTTGAGGTGCTTTACAGGGGGTGGACTGGCAGTGCTTTGGCTACGTGTCACACTGGCTGCCCTGGTGGCCGGTGCACTCCACACACCTTTGACACGCACCACTGGTACTGGACTTTTTTTGGCTGAGGTACTACTACGGGACCTATCAATTGGAGGTGTTGGGGTGGGGGCAAAGAGGTCAACGTTGCTGAGGAAGAGTTGCTGACGAAGACTGGGATGGGTAGCTGGAGGGGGTCTGGGAGTGAAGGAAGAGGAGGTGGTTGTAGGAGGTGTAACTTTAGGTGATTTGGGTGCAGGTGCAGGTACTGGAGGCTGTCGTGAGGTGGATGGATGTTGGGTGTGTGAGTGGCCGCTTTTGTGTACTTTGGGAGGGGGCGTCACAGACACACTGGGAGTGGACACAGGGGACGTGTAAATGGTAGTGGGGGTGGTGAGTGCAGGTGAGCGGGGTGTGGTTCTGGGTGTTCTGGTGCGAGTCCTAGTGCCTGTAGATGTAGTGCATGCAGGTGAGAGTGTAGACGACACTGGAAGGGAGGAGGGAGACGACGAGGAGGGGGGCACAGTGGAAGCAGTGGATGTTGCTGTGTCTGTATGTGTCTGATGCTTGTGTGAGTGCCTGTGGGTTGTGTGGTGCTTATGTTTGCCTGAGCTACTTGTGTGTGTTGAGGTGTATGCATGCTTGTCTGATGGTGTGGTTGGGATAGGCTGGGGTACAGGGGATTGGGTCTGGGTGGAGGAAGTTGGAGGGGGGATGCTAGACACAGGGACAATGGCTGCCATCAGTGCTGAGGCCAGAGATTGCAGGGTTCGATGAAGGGAAGCCTGACCAGAATGAATTCCCTCCAGGAATGCATTACTGTGTTGCAACTCCCTTTCTACACCCTGGATGGCATTCACAATGGTAGACTGCCCAACAGTGAGTGACCTGAGGAGGTCAATGGCCTCCTCACTGAGGGCAGCAGGGGTGACTGGGGCAGGGCCTGAGGTGCCTGGGGCGAAGGTGATGGGTGATGGGGCAAGGGGCGAACGCTGAGGGGCTGCTGGGAGGGCGGTGCTGGTAGGGGAGGTGGCGGCTGTACCTGTAGAAGTGGGGGGCACAGATGGTGCCGCCACCACAAGGGAGCTCCCATCGGCGGACGAGTCCGTGTCGCTGTTTGGTGATCCTGTGACCGACGTGAAGCTCCCCTCGCCCTCCGTCCAACTGGTGTATTCAGAGTCTGTGGTGTGGCCCTCCATGGCCATGTGGGATGCAGCTCCCTCGTGCTCCGGTGCCACTGTACCTCCGCCTGATGATGCTGATGCACAAAAGAACAGGGAGAGCAGAAAAAGGGGGGGGGGACGACAGAAGAAAGACAGGTTGAGTGCATGGCTTACCGCTACCGTTGGCGGACAATACAGACACAGCAGCCCCCTGCACTACGCCGTGCTCTTGGCCTCTACAGATGCAATTCCTGGGATCTGGCCTACATGGCTATGGTGGACATCTGCACACATAGATGCTACAGGGGCATGGATACCTATACTTGGCACTCTACTGAGGTGGGGTGGAGTGACACATGGCCTGCATTACGGAGGGTCCTAGCCTACGTAACTTGCCCTGGCCTAGGGAAACCCACAGCCCTCCTGCCCCACCCAGACCCCTCCACTGAGCGCAAAGTCCCCAGAATGAGAGTGTACTCACCCCTTGTGTCTGCTGTGATGCCCTCAAGCGCCCATCCAACTCCGGGTAGGCCACCGCCATGATCCGGAACATCAGGGGGGTCATGGTGCGACGGGCACCCCTCCTACGTTGGGAGTCCATCCCCAGCTGAGCCTCCGCCGTCCTCTTGCTCTAGCGGCGAATGTCCTCCCATCTTTTCCGGTAGTGGGTGCCCCATCTCTGGTGGACCCCCAGGGTCCGGACGTCCTTGGCGATGGCACGCCAAATATCCTTCTTCTGGTGGGTGCTGACCTACATGACATGCACAGGGGAAGAAGAGAAGTCATTACCATTTGCACTGTCAATGTGAGTGGCCCCCATACCTACCCTTGCCATGTGGCACATGCATTCACACTCCTTGATGTTCCCTGAACTCTGCCCCCTTCCAACTCACATCCAGCCCTCTCCACCCAGGCATAGCCCATACAACGTGCTCCCTGTGTACTTACCTGTTGGTCTGGAGGACCGTAGAGTAGCGTGTACTGGGGGAGGACCCCGTTGACTAGCTATTCCAACTCCTGAGCAGTGAAGGCAGGGGCCCTTTCCCCAGACGCAGCAGCCATAGTCTCTTCCAGAACGAGGTCACAGCAGCACTTGCACTGTAGGTCCTCTCCTGTCAAAGATCAGGTATCGAGTGATTGAACAGATAGAAAATGGCGGTCACGTCCGCGGCGGTGACGTCCGCGGCGGTGCGTGTCATCACCGCCGGCGCACTTCATCATTGGCTCCTGGGACCCATAGGGTCCAATGTTAACCAATGCAGCATTGCGCCGCGGTCTACGACCGCCTACCGCGACAGTGTACTATGCCAGCGCAGATACCTCAAATCCCATTGTCCCAGTTTAGAGGTCAGACAGCCGCCATTTCAGGGGCCCACATGGCTTCATTTACTACTGCGTTACACATACCAGGGCCTACACTCAACACACATACAGGAACAGTTTTGTGTTTTGTGTAGTGTTCTGTGTATCTGTGGGTACATACCTGGGAATTTGTTGACTCTGTGGTCGCTGTTGTCCTTCCTAGGCACCGTCAACTGGGACATTTGAGAAGATGGCGGAATCCTCCGGTGTACCGACCGCTGGTGGACCTGTTGACAATGGAGGAGCGACATTTGATCATCACCTACAGGTTTCACCGTGCCACTATTCAGGAACTATGTACCCAGTTGGACCCAGACCTGATGTCACCAATCCGCCATCCCACTGGAATCCCCCCTGACGTGCAGGTGCTGTCAGTGCTCCATTTCCTTGTAGACAACAATGGCCATGGCATCAGGGATGTCCCAGCCTATGTTTTCCAACGTGTTGTCCAGAGTGTTGTCTGCCCTGCTGAAACACGTAAGGAGCTACATCATTTTCCCTCAGGTGGAGGATTTGGCTACAGTCAAAGGTGACTTCTATGCCCTTGGACATATCCCCAACGTCATAGGTGCTATTGATGGGACCCATATAGCTCTGCCCCCCCCCCCACAGGAGTGAACAGGTGTACAGGAACCGCAAGAGTTATAATTCCATGAATGTACAGATGGTATGTTTGGGATACCAGTACATCTCCCAGGTAAATGCTATGTTCCCTGTCTCTGTGCATGACGCCTACATCCTGCGGAATAGCAGTATCCCGTATGTGATGGGTCAACTCCAGAGGCACCGTGTGTGGCTATTAGGGGATTCTGGTTACCCTAACCTGTCCTGGCTATTGACCCCAGTGAGGAATCCCAGAACCAGGGCAGAGGAACGCTACAATGAGGCCCATGGGCGGACTAGGAGGGTGATCGAACGGACCTTCGGCCTCCTGAAGGCCAGGTTCAGGTGCTTCCATATGACAGGTGGTTCCCTATTCTACTCACCAAGGAAGGTGGGCCAGATCATCATCGCCTGCTCGATGCTTCACAATCTTGCTTTGCGACGCCAGGTGCCTTTTCTGCAGGAGGATGGTCCAGATGGCGGTGTTGTGGCAGCTGTGGAGCCTGTGGACAGTGATGAGGAGGAAGCTGAGGAAGAAGACATGGACAACAGGGAGTCAGTCATACAGCAATATTTCCAGTGACACACAGGTGAGAACATTTTATTTTACTATCACATTCACTTTCACACTTCTACCTCTATCCTGTCTGTCATTTAGTAGCAGTGTTTGGTAACTGAGTTGTACCTTTCCATTACGGTTTCACAGGTGTGGTTACCAACGTGTGTCATCTGCTTGCATCCTTCATGGACTTGTGATGTGTGACATAGGTATGTTGGCTTTACAATTGAGAACGCATTTTGACACTGTCATTGATAATACAAATTTACCTAATCACAGACTGACTCCAGATTGTTTTGTGCTTCAAGGGTGTTTATTTAAGTGCTCAAAAATGGAGGGGGGGTTGTAAAATGGTGATGGGGGACGGTGGAGGAATGTCCATGGCAGAGTCCAGTCTATTGGTCACACAGGTGCACTGCCCATATGGGCATAGGAAGTGGAGCTGGGGCAGTTTCAGTATGGACAGGGTAACAAAGTGGGACAGTGGGATGACAATCAGGGTGGTCTCATTTCCTGGCGGGGGTCTTGCCATCTTGCTCTGTCCTGTTCCTGGATCTCAGGGACCGCTTGCGGGGTGGTTCTACATCTGCAGGGGGTGGGGTTCTGGTGTGGTGGTCCTGTGGCGGGGCGTCCTGTCCACTAGCGCCGGCGGAGGTGGTGGGCAGTTCATCGTCCAGGCTAGTGTCAGGGGTCCCTTGGAGTGCCACTGTGTCCCTCAGGGTCATTTGTATGTCCTTCAGCACCCCGACGATGGTGCCCAGGGCGGAGCGGATGGTTCTGAGCTCCTCCCTGAAGCCCAAATACTGTTCGTCCTGCAGGCGCTGGGTCTCCTGAAACTTGGCCAGGACCGTAGCCATCGTCTCCTGGGAGTGGTGGTATGCTCCCATGATGGAGGTGAGGGCCTCGTGGAGGGTGGGTTGCCTTGGCCTGTCCGCCCCCTGTCGCACAGCAGCCCTCCCAGTTCCCCTGTGTTCCTGTGCCTCCGTCCCCTGGACCGTGTGCCCACTACCACTGCTCCCAGGTCCCTGTTGTTGTTGGGGTGGTGGGTTACCCTGGGTTCCCTGTAGTGGTGGACTCTGCTGATTGACGTGTCCTGGGTATGGAGGTATGGTCCCGCTGGGTGGGTGCTGTGCTGGTGTTACCAGAGGGTGGAAGGTCAGTGTTGGGCTGTGCAAGAGGAACCGACTGTCCCGAGGCCCACGATGGTCCGGGCTGGTCATCAGGATCCAGTAGGGCAGAGCTGCTGTCGTCACTGTGGGCCTCTTCTGTGGGTGAAGTGGAGATGTCTGGACCCTCCTGTGTGGTGACGTTGGGTAGTGGTCCTGCAGGGATATAAGAGCATGATTATTGCATGTGTGTGTAATGGTGTGCAATGAGTGGGTGTGCGTGTACCCCAGTGCAAGCATTCCTGTGTGGGGGCTGGCGTGATGATGGTTAGGGGGTTGTTATGGGTATGTACAGTGAGCATGCTTTAGTGATGGGTGTCCATGCTTAGTTGTGTCATGCAGGTCTTGGTGTTGGGATGGGTGGTTTGTGTTATTAGTACATTAGTGAGGAGTTGTAGTGATAGGGGAGGGGGTGGTGGTGGGGGTGTGTGATAGCATGCAGGTAGGGTGGGGGATATGATAGTTAAGATTTGACTTACCAGTTTCCATTCCTCCACCGACTCCTCCGAAGCCCTCAGGATGCATGATGGTCAAGACCTGCTCCTCCCATGTTGTTAGTTGTGGGGGAGGAGGTGGGGGTCCGCCGCCAGTCCACTGTACTGCGATATTGTGCCTGGAGACCACTGAACGCACCTTCCCACGTAGGTCGTTCCACCTCTTCCTGATGTCCTCCCTAATTCTTGGATGATGTCCCAAAGCGTTGACCCTGTCCACGATTCTGCGCCATAGCTCCATCTTCCTGGCTATGGAGGTGTGCTGCACCTGTGAGCCAAATAGCTGTGGCTCTACCCGTAGGATTTCCTCCACCATGACCCTGAGCTCCTCCTCGGAAAACCTGGGGTGTCTTTGGCGTGACATGGGGTGGTGTGGGTGATGTGTGGGGTGGTGTAAGTGTTGATGTGTGTGGTGATGTGTAGTGGTGTGTGGTGTTTTGTGCGTGGAATGTTGTATGGGTGATGGTGTTGTGTGCCTCTGTGTGGTTGTTTTCTCAATTGCTGTGCTCTCTGTCTCTCGGCTTCCTCAAAATTTCTGGTCGTAGGGGTTTGTGGGGGATGTGGGTATGTGTTTTATATTGAATTGGGTGTGTGGGAGTGGTGTTTGTATGTGTCTCTGGTGTGTGTATTTGGAATTGTCCAATGTGGCGGTGTTTTGGAGATGTGTGTGTGTTTTGAGAGCTGCAGTGTGTACCGCCAATGGAATACCGCGGTTGAAAGACCGCCGCGTGGATTCGTGTGTCGTAATAGCATGGGCGTGTTTCTGTTGGCGTGACGGTGGAGGTTTTGTTTTCACCAGTTTAACACTGAGCTTTGGTGTGGCGGACTTGTGTGGGTGTTTGAATTTCGGCAGATTCCGAGATGTGGGTCATAATAGCTGTGGCGGAATTCCGCGGCCGCAGTGGTGTATTGGCGGTCTTCTGCACGGCGGTAAGCGGCTTTTACCGCCAATGTTGTTATGACCCCCTAAATCCCAATAAAGCGCTTAGAAACACACTAGATCCAACCGGCGCTATCTCTGCGTCGTGAGGAAGTTGTTCCCAACAGTCCGACGCCTCTCGCAGGGGAGTGCAGTGCCGGTTGCCGAGTCGCACGGACCCTAAGTACAGTACCTTAGAAGCGAGGCAGAGTCAAAGATGTGGCACGGAGTCGGGAAGGTGAGGTGTAGCTGGAGCCGGTGCGGCGTCGGTTGCATGCTGTTATGCAAGAGGTGAGGCTTTGGTTCCTTACTGGTAGGCAGGTGTCAGTCCCCTACAATCCGTCGGGGTCAAGACGTGATGAGACGACCTCTCGGGGTGGTGGTCACACCACGGGGCCACAGGCATCACAGCGGAGTCAGGTGTCACAGACATCAGTGACACGGCACTCGGGACTCAAGAGGTTGTGGGACTTCAGAGATGCTGTGGTGGCATCGGGCCTGTGGTGTCATTCACTGTCATCGCACTTCAGGGGGGACCACGGCTTTGAGTGCAGGCAGCGGTGAGGAGTCAGGTAGTGCCACCAGTTCTGGAGTCGTCCAGAGTGTATGTGCCTGGTTCTTCTTATTTCATGCCAGACTTCACTACCAAGGGCCCATAAACTGGAGTGGGCACCTTTTGGCAAGTCAGGGTCCTCAGCAAGAGAACCTAATGGCTGGCAGGTGAAGTCTTTGATGTTTCTGAGACTTCTTAACAAGAGGCAAGCTCAGTCCAAGCCCTTAGAGAAACTTCACAAGCAGGACACAGAGAAAAGTCCAGTCTTTGTCCTCTCCAAAGCAGAAGCAGCAACTGCAGCCCACCCCTGCAAAGCACAGACAGCAAAGGGGCAGTACTCCTCCCCCCAGCTCTTCAGCTAGTTCCCTTGGTAGAGTCTCCTTTTGATCTAGAAGCATTCCCAAAGTCTGGGGATTTGGGTCCAGTACTTATACTCATTTCTGCCTTTGAAGTTGGAATACTTCAAAGGAAAGTCTTTGTAGTGCACAAGACCCTGCCTTTCCTGTTATGGTCCCAGACACACTCTAGTGCCTATTCAGGTACAAGTGTCAGCTCATCCCACCACACTAGCCCAGGAAGGCCCATCAGGATATGCAGGACACACCTCAGTTCCTTTTGTGTTACTGTCTAGAATTAATTCACAACTAGTCCAACTGTTATCCTGATCCAGACGTGTATTTCACAGTCAGGCAGAGGCACATAATGGTTAAGCAAGAAAATGCCCACTTTCTAAAAGTGGCATTTTCAAACATGCAATTTAAAAACCACCTTTACTAAAAAGATGTATTTTCAAATTGTGAGTTTAGAGACCCTAAACTCCATATCTCTGGCTGCTCCCCATGGGAAATTATGCTTAAGAGATATTTCAAGACAAACCCCATATTAAGCTATGCGAGAGATATGCCTTGCAATAGTGAAAACCACATTTGGGAGTATTTCACTACCAGGACATGTAAAACACACTAATACATGTCCTACCTTTTAAATACACTGCACCCTTCCCATGGGGCTACCTTGGGCCTCCATTGGGGTGCCTTACATGTACTAAAAGGGAAGGTTTGGGCCTGGCAAGTGGGTGCACATGCCAGGTTGACATGGCAGCTTAAAACTGCACACACAGACACCGCAATGGCAGGTCTGAGACATGTTTGCAAGACTACTCATGTTAGTGGCACAATCAGTGCTGCACACCCACCAGTAACATTTGTTTACATGCCCTGTGCACACATGGTGCACTGTACCAGGGACTTACTAATAAATCAAATATGCCAATCATGGATAACCCATCATAATCACAATTTACACAGGGAGCTCTTGCACTTTAGCACCGATCGGCAGTGGTGAAGTGCCCAGAGAATCAAATCCAGCCAAAAAAGATCAGAAAAAATAGGAGGAAGAGGGCAAATAGTTTGGAAATAGCCCTGCAAAAAGGGCCATTTCCGACAATCATTCAGTAAATTTGCTTACAATTATTGTTTTGAGACTTGTTTTTCAGACTCTAAAATGAAATAAACTCTTCCAAAGGGACTAGTTGCTCTGAGTTCAATGGGGATAGCAAAGTTAAGTCAATGTCCCAATGGGGAGGTAGTGTCATTTCTTTGGGTTTCTCAAAAAGATCTGCATGCTCTTGTTACTGAGCAGATGTACCTTGAAGTAGGTTTATCAAATTGGAATTTGATACTTGGTCTAAAACTACTTCTTTGGGAGTCTTTTTTAACAATGCTTATGGCAGAACGGAGAGGATAGGGAAATCATTCTTGTTTCTCAGTTGATAAAAGGATTATTTCAAGCCAACCCAAGAATCCAATAGCGGTGTGAATGGGAGAAGCAATGAGGTCACAGGATACAGTCTCCTGGTGTTTAACAAAGGTCATCCTTAAAGGCACATTCATCTCCTTAACTGGACCAGAGATTAAAAGAGTGCCTTCCACTTGCTCAGGAGGTTCCTTAGATATCCTTGAAATATTTTTCTATTTTGCCTAGGTCTCATCTAAGTACAAGCTACTGACTATACAATGAAGTAGTATTATGTTACGTTATCTTATGTTATGTTAAATTCATTTGATATTGTGGATGAATCACCCATGGAGGGGTAGCTCCACACGCCCTAGGTGGCAGGAAGTGTGGAAGAGTTAAAACAGTATTGTCTTGAGCCTTTTCCGGAAATGATAATGATCCATACACATTCAGATCTCATATGGGAATTTGTTCTAGTAATGAGGGGCCAAGTACTAAAAGGCTCAGCCTCCTGCTCTTGATTTTTTTATTTGGGAATCACCAGAATTGCTTTTCCACTAGACCTCAAGGATCACACCGGACAGTAGGGCCTTAGCTTCTGGGGGAGGTATAGAGGGCTTTTTCCAGTAAAAGATTTGTAGGCAAACCACCGATTTTGAGCAAGCAGTGCCAAGATTCTCTCTTTCTTTCCATTTGGGAAACTAACTAAAACTGGCAAAAGAAAAAGTGGAACATGAAAATGTTCAGACACTCCAATGAAAGGAACTTAAAGTGCTCCTGTCCCTTACCCTTTCATAAAAGGATGAGATGTGGTGTTTCCTAAAGGCTTCTGAGGGTGGACTTGGAAAACATGAATCAAATGTTCAGGAGATCCATACTACACACATAAACCATTCTTACATCAATGTTCTCTTTCAAAGTCACAAAAAGAACCCTGAGCCAACCATATCTGCATTGGTTCCTCACTAGAACATGTGGGTGGCTCTTTGGGAGAGGCTTAAGGTTTCTGTGAAAGGATGTGGAGTCTTCTAGCTTCTGGAGAGGGCTGGACTAGTCGTCTTTGTAACGTACTTTCCCGCAGATGATACTCAATCTGCATGGCTTGATCCATAAGTACTGAAAAAGGTCCCAGACAGACTGAGTGAATTAACTCACTTTTAATTTCTTCTCTGAGGCTTCTTCAAAGAAAAAGAGTCATTCCATCAGTGGGCTTCAGCTGTCAGCTACTGAAAGGGTTACCCAAGCTACAGCTGGCCCAGACAAGGACCTTTTTAAATATACCTTGATCTTTTGAGAAATGAGCTGGATGAAAGGAAAAGAAGACTGTCAACAAATCCAGGAATTCCAGTAATTTATTTCGGTCCCCGGAGAACAAGGAATAGCTGCACAAACAGTTGGAATGTCAGAGGGACTGGAAGAGAGGGCTTGACATAGGTTTTCATCTTGCAGTTGCTGTAGCTCCTGTGTCTGCTGCTGTACTGTCTGAACTAAGGCCTGGACTTACTCCACCAGGACTCCCTGGGCTTGGGCTTGATCCATGTGAACTGCCTGAACTGAATCTATGTCTTTGATGCTAGGATGGGTTTTTGGTTGTTTCAAACTGTCGTGAAGCTGATGGCTGCGGGAGAGTCTTTGACTGCAGCTCAGTCTAGTGGCCAAGGTTTTCAAAGTCTTAGTCTGTCAAAGATATGGACAACCCCTTCCAATAGCCACATTGCTGCTGAAACTAAGTAGCACCTAAGCATTGGAGTAGAACACTGACCAATGCTCACCAGGACTTGAGGATGAAGACAACACCCCTGGAGCAGAAGAAATCCTTTCAGAAGAATTCCAAAGATGAATCAGGAGAGGAGAGGACATGGGAAGCAGGATAACAAGGAAGTTTAAAGGATAGGATGAGAACTTTCAAAACCCCAGGAGAGAACTGCCATTCAGTCATGAGTGCAGGAATAAGACAACAGGCCCTAATGAAGCATTACAATGAAAGGAATTAACCATCTCCCTCTTTCTATAGTCCAAAGGATCAGGAAATACCTAAAAGTCTGTAGTGGATTGGGAAAAAGGTTAGGAAGATCACTACAGTGATGGCAATCTTTCATTGGGTAATAATATATTATTCCTAACAAATCCCCACAAGGGTTTCTGGGAAAGAGAAAGGACTGGAAATATGGTGGTGCTAGTGACATCTCCTGAAGTAGACTCCTCCAGGGAGAGGAAAGGTAGTGTAGGGAACAACATTGGTGAGGCAGCAGTCTGGAGGTAAATTTAGATTGAGAGTGCAATGGCACCACTGGCACTCTCACAGAATCAGAAGATAATTACACTGTTGGCTTGCTTTGAAAGCTGAATATACTTTCCATTCAAATACATTTCAATAACACTTCACAGTGTGTCCCATTAACCACTTCAGATAACGCAATAAATATTTTGAAACAGAAATACATTCTATCAGTCTACAGGGCAAAGCCTCTATGTAAGTGGAACAGATTTTAAAAGGGAAGTCTTACTCCAATCACCAAGACCAAACTATGACTATCACCATCTCCAGAAAGAAAAATAATTCTTTGCAGACAGTGAATAAAAGGGGTGAATCTGTTGGTTTGTTTCGGTTACATATGTAACAGGTTTCAAAGGGCATGTATCTTCAGATTCTGTTACTGAAAGAGAGGCTTAAATGGTGTGTTAGTTGAGCAATCAAGCACTTATAGATACTACATATTCTCAACCATAATAAAATACTGCAACAAAACATACCCATTTAAAGATAATAATTTATGGTAAATATGTTTGTCATTGGTCAAAGATTTAGGAACGTTTCCTGGTAGTAATTTTGCACTAGAGACCAAAGCATCAGAATCCTCTTACCTAATATCTGGCACCAGAAATAAATCTGGAGCATAGTGGAAGATGCCCATAACAATTTAGGAATTTTATGTGTGTATTATGATCATTTTCACAGAGATATGTGCTAGAATGGAGACAATAACAGTAACATGATTGAGTGCATTGCCAGCCTAGGAAGAAGGCAGATGTGGAATAGTGCTGCTCAAGGTTGAGCCTGCTCATCCACCATCATTCGTCACAACAGCTTGTTGACAATGCCTATACAACACTGGTGTGGGCATCCATAAGCACCTTGTTAGCCACTGGGACTCACCTTTATTTCTATTTCCCATTGTCTCCTGGCTGCATATGGCCATGGTGGGTGCAACCTGGCATGACCACGTGGGAGGCTGTCTGGCTCCTGCTGCACTCTGACAGTTGTTGAAGTGAAGGTGGACAAATCTGCTGCGAGTTCTGGGAGGAAGTGACTGTGGGCCGACCCGAGATTGGGGCTTCCTGCTGTGGCTGGGATGACCTTGATTGCAGAGTGGAATGTGGTCTGGTCATACTTCCCACCTGCTGGCTGCCTTGGCATGGCCTTGTGGACCTCCAATATCAGTGCCCTGTTCCTCGGAATTCATACAATCTGTGCCTACAGTGGGGCCCATTGGGTGGCTTGAGACCTGCACCTGCCTACATCTCCAGAACTGTCATCTCGCGGCCCAGCAGGCTCCCTTACTAATGGCAATTGGATTTTGATGGGACGTGCAGGGCTTACTGGGTAAGACCTCACCTGCTAGATCTCAGCTTCTGGTTCTGGATTGGTGAGGTGCAGCCTGTATGGGGTGCACACATCGAGCAGTTACCTTCTGTGGGGAGCATTTCTTTACTCATGATTGTCCCTGGCAGTGAACCTGCTTTCCTTGTCACCTGTGCTCACCCCCCCAGAGCCCGGTGGTGTGCATGACTCCTTGCTTGCTGGCCCACTGCTGATGTTTTGGTCTGTTCTCACATCTTGCCCTCCATTGATAGCTCCTAGTTCTGAACTGCTTCCAATGGGATTGCTGCTCTCCCTCTGATGCTCTGGGGTCCCTCCCCCTGGTGGTTGTCTGCAGGCTGTAAAGATTTGCTTTGCTCCCTGGCAGCTGTGGATCCCTTCACTGTTCCTCAGGGGGTAATTTGAGCTGTTTTTTGTCTTGCCTATATCCTACACCAGACTCTGAGTTGAGCAACTGTGGGTGGCTCCATGTGCCAACCCTCCCCATTAAATCCTTGTCTGGGAGTGGTGACTGGCTAGGCACAGACTTGCATTCTTATATTGTTCCTTCGTGAATAATTCTCCAATTGCTCCATCCTGGCTTGTAATCCTAGCTCCTTTTCTTTCAAGTCCCGAATCTCCTCTTTATGGTACTTCACCTCCTCCTTCATCCCCCCACCGTTTCCTCTAAAACTTGTATCCTCTCGTTCAAACTGTCAATTTTTTTTTCCAATACCTCACAGGCCTCTCTAATTTCCCCTTGATTACTCTCCGAGCTTGCAAAGCCTTTTTTTATATCTTCTGAAATGGAAAGGATCACAGCCTCCATAGAGGGACTATATGTTGAGCCAGGGGCCAGGGCTTGAGCGAGAGGGGGACTAGAAACCGACGTAACCAGAACTTCTTCCTCCTGCCGCAAAGTCGACATGTTGCTACATCGACTGGTCAGGGAGACGTCAAAACCTGCTTGTGTCCTCTCTTGGCGAGCCCAATCATCGTTTGGAGGGAAAGAATTATCTTCAGCCCCCTTACCAGAGCCTACACCATTCCCACTTGCCTTAACGGTGTGATCATCCATATTCCCTTGACCAGGAATAAGCACAATGCTCTCCGGTATCGCCCTAAAATAGGCTCTTAGTGAGGGTGTAAGTTTATTTTTTATTTTGTGCCTTCCCTCACTTCCTCTCTTTACAGGATATCTTACTGGTTCCAAAGTTTTGACACGAGTCTTGCCCTGTGTTCCACAAAACTCACTACCCCTCTCTTCCTCCCTCAACCCTGGCCCCCCTACTTGAGATTGGTTAGAAAAAATGGGGGGGTCCTACCCCCTCCGCTCTGCCTGAATGAGCTTCTAGCGAGCTCAGCTGCCGATGTTGCCTCCTTTCTGGCCGCCTGGGAAGCGCGCGTTGCCGCGCTACCAGGTTCCTGGGAATTCCTCCCAGGAACCTTGCTTGTGCTGGCTCTGCTTGGATTCCCCCGAGGGGAATCCTTGCTGCACCTCAGCGCACCCGACGGAGCTCCAGCGCGGCACGTTCCCAGTGCCGGAGTCTCCGGCCAGGTGCCTCTCCTCTCTGCAGAGCCGACCGGATCCCCGCGCTCTCGGCTGCCGGCAGGCACATCCGTCCGTCCAGCCGATCGATTTGTCTGCGCCACGCCCCCTCAGGAATGGCGGGTAAGCGCGTCTAACGGGCTACCGCCACCGCGTAACCCGCCATGTTCTCCTCTCCTCCCAGACTTGCATTCTGTAACATGGTGAGTGGCCCTCCTGCTGGCCCATCTTTCATGGCCCACCCTCACACATTACATACCTGGTCTCCCCCTGTGTGAGGAAACTTAATGAAAGCCCCAACCTTGCTTTTCCTTTGTTCATTGGACAGGCTCATGAACTGCAATCCTGAGGGGCTGCAATCCAGTTGGCATCAATAATGCAGTATGCTACACCCACAATCCAAGGGACATTAGGCACCTGGAATCTTAACCTGACATGGCTGCACCAGAACAGCCAACTGTCTTTGCTAGTTTTCTGGCATGACTCCTGCTTGACCTTAAGATTGCTCCAATCTATTTTTGCACTTCTGTTTTTTTCTAATTGACCCCTGGCCCTAAAGAGTGGATATGGGCTGTCCTTTGGGCTTTATACTCTGGGTCACTATCTAATTGGACGTCTCAAATCTGCCACTTCTCATGGGTCCTCTCTTGAGAACACTGTGCTGCATCTTGTATCACAGCCAAGCCTGTAACTATCCACCATTAAAGTCTCCTGCAATAAAATGGATCAGATATTTGCAGGGGTTCATGTCACCTGAGCTGCGCTGGAGGCCAAAATCAACACAATCGCTATTGACATTAACCTTCTTTGAGAGGACCATTGCAAAACAAAAGTGGTGACCCGTGAGAAGATCATAAATCATCTATGGCATCAATGTGCCAATTCAGCTAAACACATCCTGGAGCTCACTGACAGAATTGGATTTCTAGAGGGCCGTGCTGAGCATGCAGAGGGCCGCTCCAGGTATAATAACCTCATAATCATATGGATCCCTAAAAACAAAGAAGATTTCAGTGCTACACTGTATATATAGAGCTATAGTTCAGTCCTGAGATTTCCCTTGAGGCACTCTTGGTCACGTACGGTGAAATCCATGCAGAGGGTTCCCACTCGGCAGCCTATTCTGGTGGCCCCCATCTCCAACCCCCCACACAGGTTGATCATCCCTAAGCTGTTAAACAACAGTGATCGAGATATTATATTGCTGACGGCTAGACACAAGGGCCCCATCACTGTGGGTGCATCCAAGGTCTCGATTTTTCTTGTGGTTCAACAATGTAGGGTGTTCTTTCTTGCTGTCAAGAAGACACTTCCGAGCTTGTTCCTGAAATATGCAATTTTGTTTCCTTCCCACTCACATGAAGGTCATTGTGGGCAATCAGACTTTCTTCTTCATTGATCCGAAGGATGGTTTGTCCTGGGTGGACAAGAAATACAGAACACCAGGGGCCACATGTACAAAGATCCGGTTTTGCGACTTGCAAACTGCAAAATTTGAGAGTCGCAAAACCAAATGTACAGTACAGTGTACTTTACACTGTTTGAGATTTCCAATGGGGTAGCAAATGACCTACCTCATGAATATTCATGAGGTAGGTCACAATTTGCGACCCCATTGGGAATGGCCGCCCTCACAGGGATGGTGGCCTGCTGGAGAAAGCAGACCACCATGTCTGTGACTGCTTTTAAATAAAGCAGGTTTCTTATTTTTTATTTTATTTAAATGCAGCCCGTTTTCCTTGAAGGAAAAAGAGATGCATTTCAAAAACAAAAATGAAAAGTTTTCTTTTCATTTTTTCAGAGCCGTGGACCATTGCCTGCTCTGAAAAAATATTTTCCCTGCCATTCACAACGGCGAGTGGGTTAGCACCAGTTTGAAACTGGTGCTACTGTAATTGTTTTGTGACCTCATTCACGGTCACAAACAATGCTACATCGCGATGTGACTCACAATTAGGAAGGGAACGCCCCTTCCTAACTGCGACTCGCAAACCTATTTTGCAATTCGGTAACTAGAGTACCGAATCGCAAAATAAGATCTGTACATACTAAAATCTGCGAATTGCAAGAGGAAAAATGGTACGTACATGTGCCCCCAGGTCTCTTCTCCAGCCAGGAGGGTGACAGCATTGGACAGCAACAATGAAGACGCCGACAAAGGACCAGATACCACCGTCACCCACTCTGAAGGCCCTCGCATGGCAGGCCCAGCATGGGAAGATAGTTGGGCTGCCATTGACACTGCAGCTGTGCTGTACACTGCAAGCGCTCATGAAACATGTCCGACCTCTGGGGAGAAGTCACATGGTGGGAATTCAACTGTAAGTTTAATCAACATCCGACAAATGCCTGATGAACTGATCTAGGCTGACAACTCCCAGTATTGTATCCTGGAAAAATATTTACCCCAGGGAGAACTGTGTGACTCCCATGTGTGTTTTGTTTTAGCTGTTTACTTGTCAGCTCTGGACGATTGGCTGATCCTGCAGTGAAGGTTTTTTTCCCGTGCGTGGATATGTTCTGCTTTATTGCGCAGTTTGATTTCATAGTTGGTTGGAGGGGGCTTACGTGTGGCTAGCTCTCCTCTATTAGAGCCCTTTCTTTTGCCTCCAGTTGGTGTCTCTCACATTAGCTTTATTCCTTGAATGATTTCCTCTGTTAGGAATTGTTCCTAGTTAGGCTTGATTGCTGTTTTGTTACTGGCCAGGATGTTTTCTCTTAAGGGAGTGGGTATTCTCAAGGAGTTGTCTACATCACCATCAGTACTGTCTTCTGTTAAGCAGCACTCTATTTTCTGCTCACAGAGAGTACTCTGCTTAGTTTCATGATCCCCACACAGCATTGGGAGTTATGCTTACCATGGAAACACAGGGTAAATATAAATTAATTATATGGAATTATATGGGATGAGCAGTGCTAGTAAACAATACAAAACCTGAACAAACTTGGTTCAGTTTGGGACTAACATAGGGCCTGATTACAACTTTGGGGGAGGTGTTAATCCGTCCCAAATGTGACGGATATACCACCAGCCGTGTTATGAGTTCCATAGGATATAATGGACTCGTAACACAGCTGGTGGTATATCCGTCACTTTTGGGACGGATTAACACCTTCCTCCAAAGTTGTAATCAGGCCCATAGTCTTTTGACAGGAAACACACTTGAATGATAAAGAGGTCCAGGCTCTACAGCGTAGCTGGTGGGGCAGATGTATTAGATCCCTTACTCCTCTTTTTACATGAGGTTCCACCATATGGATACGTGCAGGGACTCCTTTCCTGACTGAGGACATTCGGAGGGATCATGAAGGTAGATTTCTACTCATTAAGGGGTGCTTAGATGGGCTACCAGCAGTGCTATTATAGGCCCACAATACCGATCAGCCACTGTTTTTGGCTTCTCTCTCTATGCAACTTGCCCCCTGAGTGAATGTTGACTGCCGCTCGAGTGGGGATCTTAATGCAATGTTGGATATTACATTAAACCACTTGCAACCCCCCTTTTGGTTCCTCCTGCAATGTGACTCTCTGCATCACTAGTTGATTGACTCTTCCACTGGGGTCTGATCGACATTTGGCGTTATCTGTCAGTAGCTTGGTCAAGTGTATTCATTTTATTTCACCGCCCACGCCCTCCATGTTTGCCTTGATCACCTGGTTTGCTCTGCCTCATTGGAATCACAAGTCCTTCATGCTGATTATTTGACTAAAAGAATATCAGACCATAATCCACTTCTTTTGTGCATAGCATGAGACAGAGTCCCTTCTCCAATACCCACCTGAAGATTGCAAACATTTTGGCTTGAAGATGACACATTCAAAGAGACTCTGGGGGTTATTCTAACTTTGGAGGAGGTGTTAATCCGTCCCAAAAGTGACGGAAAAGTGACGGATTTACCACCAGCCGTATTACGAGTCCATTATATCCTATGGAACTCGTAATACGGCTGGTGGTATATCCGTCACTTTACCGTCACTTTTGGGACGGATTAACACTCCTCCAAAGTTAGAATAACTCCCTTAGTGTGAGGCTACAGTATTTTCAGGATAATGTGGGACCGGCTTCCTTGAAAACATTTAAGGGGGAAGCGTATAAGATTGTTATACGGAAAGTCATTTTGGGCACAGTGATTGGCACATTTGAGCATTCTGGTCAGCTAATGCCGGTTAAAGATGAACATGCCGACCTCATGGAACAGCTACAGTGCCTTGAAGCACCCGCATATGCGGACAGAATCCACATCGTCGCTGATAGGCCAGGTAGGCTTTTGGCTCCCTTGATTCAGTGCCATGGCCCACCCACTTCCACACATTCCGTTTAGATTCCACTGGGATACTGGTGATCACGCAAAACAGTATTAATTCCGCATTTACGCAAAACTACGAGGGACTATACACAAAAAAAAAAACAATAAAATTGAGGGTATCCTTCATCAGAACAATTTAGTTAATTAACACACAAAATCAAATCCAATATATCAGAAAACGTGTGCAGAAAAAGTTAAAACTCGTAGTTATTCAGAATTTTAGGTGCCTTCTATTCATTACTACTCTCACCTGTGTGTATTCACCCATGACAGAATTTGCAGCCTTTGTATCACAATTAACAGTATACTACTCAAAAATGAACAATCCAGATACAGAGGAAAGTGGTGCTTTATTGGGCAAAGTTTCACACTCTCTTCTTTTTCCACCTTAAGCAAAAGTGTGCATACAGTTAAAATCATACATGGTTGCTGTTTTTTCACCATTTATAATATGCTGCCCTGAAAAGCGCCAAGTCTTCACTCTCAGCATTCACAGGTGCTTCTCTTGTCACCTAACTGGCTGAATAATTTATAGGCCCAGTCCTCAAATATATTGGCACACTTAAATTGAGCTTAAGTGCCTGTCATGAGCTGGCAACCATCATGCATAGGGCTATAAAATATATATCATATTACAGTTGGCAGAAGAATATGCAATCCCTCTCAAAAGGGCCAAAAAGTTTCATCATTGTGAAAATATTCTACCCCCGGAATATTTCAGAGTGGATGACTAAAACCATAATCTTTGCCTACTACAGTAATTTGAGGGATTACATACATGCAACAACATATCTATCTACAGCATGTGATACAGTCTGACAATCAACTGTCAAATTCCTGTTGGCTTTAACAAATGCTTTTCACAGTAAGTAAACAAAACCTACTGCCTTTGCCATAATTTCTCATAATTAATAGATCAGACCCAAGGCATGAGGCATAACTTTTCCTAGTGAACAAGTCAGGCCAATAGCCTTTACCGTCTCCACCATAACAATCTCAGGTCTACTGCATTGAGTGTAAACTTTACCACTCAGAAACCATCAGGCATACATTCGCAAAATGACAAATCTATACAAAATTAGAGTGCCTCCGACAAATGCCTGATGAACTGATCTAGGCTGACAACTCCCAGTATTGTATCCGGGAAAAATATTTACCCCAGGGAGAACTGTGTGACTCCCATGTGTGTTTTGTTTTAGCTGTTTACTTGTCAGCTCTGGACGATTGGCTGATCCTGCAGTGAAGGTTTTTTTCCCGTGCGTGGATATGTTCTGCTTTATTGCGCAGTTTGATTTCATAGTTGGTTGGAGGGGGCTTACGTGTGGCTAGCTCTCCTCTATTAGAGCCCTTTCTTTTGCCTCCAGTTGGTGTCTTTCACATTAGCTTTATTCCTTGAATGATTTCCTCTGTTAGGAATTGTTCCTAGTTAGGCTTGATTGCTGTTTTGTTACTGGCCAGGATGTTTTCTCTTAAGGGAGTGGGTATTCTCAAGGAGTGGTCTACATCACCATCAGTACTGTCTTCTGTTAAGCAGCACTCTATTTTCTGCTCACAGAGAGTACTCTGCTTAGTTTCATGATCCCCACACAGCATTGGGAGTTATGCTTACCATGGAAACACAGGGTAAATATAAATTAATTATATGGAATTATATGGGATGAGCAGTGCTAGTAAACAATACAAAACCTGAACAAACTTGGTTCAGTTTGGGACTAACATAGGGCCTGATTACAACTTTGGGGGAGGTGTTAATCCGTCCCAAATGTGACGGATATACCACCAGCCGTGTTATGAGTTCCATAGGATATAATGGACTCGTAACACAGCTGGTGGTATATCCGTCACTTTTGGGACGGATTAACACCTTCCTCCAAAGTTGTAATCAGGCCCATAGTCTTTTGACAGGAAACACACTTGAATGATAAAGAGGTCCAGGCTCTACAGCGTAGCTGGTGGGGCAGATGTATTAGATCCCTTACTCCTCTTTTTACATGAGGTTCCACCATATGGATACGTGCAGGGACTCCTTTCCTGACTGAGGACATTCGGAGGGATCATGAAGGTAGATTTCTACTCATTAAGGGGTGCTTAGATGGGCTACCAGCAGTGCTATTATAGGCCCACAATACCGATCAGCCACTGTTTTTGGCTTCTCTCTCTATGCAACTTGCCCCCTGAGTGAATGTTGACTGCCGCTCGAGTGGGGATCTTAATGCAATGTTGGATATTACATTAAACCACTTGCAACCCCCCTTTTGGTTCCTCCTGCAATGTGACTCTGCATCACTAGTTGATTGACTCTTCCACTGGGGTCTGATCGACATTTGGCGTTATCTGTCAGTAGCTTGGTCAAGTGTATTCATTTTATTTCACCGCCCACACCCTCCATGTTTGCCTTGATCACCTGGTTTGCTCTGCCTCATTGGAATCACAAGTCCTTCATGCTGATTATTTGACTAAAAGAATATCAGACCATAATCCACTTCTTTTGTGCATAGCATGAGACAGAGTCCCTTCTCCAATACCCACCTGAAGATTGCAAACATTTTGGCTTGAAGATGACACATTCAAAGAGACTCTGGGGGTTATTCTAACTTTGGAGGAGGTGTTAATCCGTCCCAAAAGTGACGGAAAAGTGACGGATTTACCACCAGCCGTATTACGAGTCCATTATATCCTATGGAACTCGTAATACGGCTGGTGGTATATCCGTCACTTTACCGTCACTTTTGGGACGGATTAACACTCCTCCAAAGTTCGAATAACTCCCTTAGTGTGAGGCTACAGTATTTTCAGGATAATGTGGGACCGGCTTCCTTGAAAACATTTAAGGGGGAAGCGTATAAGATTGTTATACGGAAAGTCATTTTGGGCACAGTGATTGGCACATTTGAGCATTCTGGTCAGCTAATGCCGGTTAAAGATGAACATGCCGACCTCATGGAACAGCTACAGTGCCTTGAAGCACCCGCATATGCGGACAGAATCCACATCGTCGCTGATAGGCCAGGTAGGCTTTTGGCTCCCTTGATTCAGTGCCATGGCCCACCCACTTCCACACATTCCGTTTAGATTCCACTGGGATACTGGTGATCACGCAAAACAGTATTAATTCCGCATTTACGCAAAACTACGAGGGACTATACACAAAAAAAAAACCAATAAAATTGAGGGTATCCTTCATCAGAACAATTTGGTTAATTAACACACAAAATCAAATCCAATATATCAGAAAACGTGTGCAGAAAAAGTTAAAACTCGTAGTTATTCAGAATTTTAGGTGCCTTCTATTCATTACTACTCTCACCTGTGTGTATTCACCCATGACAGAATTTGCAGCCTTTGTATCACAATTAACAGTATACTACTCAAAAATGAACAATCCAGATACAGAGGAAAGTGGTGCTTTATTGGGCAAAGTTTCACACTCTCTTCTTTTTCCACCTTAAGCAAAAGTGTGCATACAGTTAAAATCATACATGGTTGCTGTTTTTTCACCATTTATAATATGCTGCCCTGAAAAGCGCCAAGTCTTCACTCTCAGCATTCACAGGTGCTTCTCTTGTCACCTAACTGGCTGAATAATTTATAGGCCCAGTCCTCAAATATATTGGCACACTTAAATTGAGCTTAAGTGCCTGTCATGAGCTGGCAACCATCATGCATAGGGCTATAAAATATATATCATATTACAGTTGGCAGAAGAATATGCAATCCCTCTCAAAAGGGCCAAAAAGTTTCATCATTGTGAAAATATTCTACCCCCGGAATATTTCAGAGTGGATGACTAAAACCATAATCTTTGCCTACTACAGTAATTTGAGGGATTACATACATGCAACAACATATCTATCTACAGCATGTGATACAGTCTGACAATCAACTGTCAAATTCCTGTTGGCTTTAACAAATGCTTTTCACAGTAAGTAAACAAAACCTACTGCCTTTGCCATAATTTCTCATAATTAATAGATCAGACCCAAGGCATGAGGCATAACTTTTCCTAGTGAACAAGTCAGGCCAATAGCCTTTACCGTCTGCACCATAACAATCTCAGGTCTACTGCATTGAGTGTAAACTTTACCACTCAGAAACCATCAGGCATACATTCGCAAAATGACAAATCTATACAAAATTAGAGTCGGCAAAGTAAAACTTTGACTCTTATAAGCACTCATAACAAGGATTATCCCAGTACAAATCTACCATCCCACCCTTTGTGATGGGGGTAATCAACACCTACACACCTTATCTACTAAGGTAATCCATGAGATTCCATTTTATAAAATAAATCTTCGTATTTTTTTTTCCAGAGACATAACAATCCACTAGTAAATGCTGATTGACTTTATTATATGCTTCTCAAAATTGCTACATCACTGGAAAAGTTAATCTGTCCTGCATTTGGGATCTATTGGCATTGCCAATGCATTTTGGTGATGCTCTATAGAGTAAGGTAAAAATGAAAAATGTATTCCGAACATGTGCAGTATCAGAAAAAATGATGATGAACTCCACTTTGATTGCTAGATAAAAAAGTTAAGGGGCATATTTATACTCTATTTGCACCGAATTAGTGTCATTTTTTTTAACTCTAATTTGGTGCAAAACTAACTCCATATTTATACTTTGGTGCTAGACCCGTCTAGCACCAAATTTTATGGAATTAAAGTCATTTTTTGGAAGTGGAAACCTACCTTGCCTTAATGAGATGCAAGGTAGGCATTCCCGTGCAAAAAATTACTCTATGGCCTTAACGCCATATTTATACTCCAGTGAAAAAATGGTGCATGGGAGGGAGGAGGGGTCAAAAAATGGTGCAAAGCTTGCATTGCCCCGTTTTTTAACTCCTGGGTCAGGGCAGGCATTAGGGGGCCTGTGGGCCTATTTACATGGTGGAACACCAAGGAATAAGCCTGCAGGTGTCCTCCCCAGGCCCCAGGGGCACCCCCACCCACACCAGAGGAACTGCGGAGGAAGGGGGACTGCATCCCAGGTAAGTACAGATAAGTACAAGTAAGTATTGCATTTTATTTTTTTAAGTGCATAGGGGGCCCTCGAATGGGCCTCCATACATGGCACAGGGTGCAATGGCCATGCCCAGGGGACCCTTCCTCTAACCTGCCTAAAGCAATTTGTTGGTGCTAAACCCCCCTTCTTCTATACCGCCAGCCCCACCCAACTAAAGTAATTTTTTTCTACTCTAGCCTACCCTTTGCACCAGCTTGCATCATTCTATAAATATGGTGCCCGGCTGGTGCACAGAAATGGTGCAAGCCGGTGCTAAACTTTTTGGTGCAAAACTGCTTTAGTGCAGTTTTGCACTAAAAAGTATAAATAAGGACCTAAGAATCTTTAGTGAAAAAGTGCAAATAAAAAAAATAGGGACTAGGGGACAGATGTAGCAAAGGGTTTTTCCCATTCTGTGTCAATGGGAAAATGTGTTCGTAAATATGGCCCTAGGTGATGCGGGGTAAAGGAGGAGCATTTGGGGACCACAGGTTTGGGAAGGAGGGGAAAAGGAGCATAGAAGGGCACATGAGAGATACACAAGATGGGTAGAAACAAACAAGAGTGACAGCAACATGGGAGAGTAGCACATGAAGAAGCACATGAGGAAGCAACTCAGGGTGCAACAGAGGCCCCCAGCCCAGGCCCCTGTGGTATGTGGGAGCCCCCTAGGGTTCCTTGTTTTGGAGACTGCCTCCTCAGGCCTTAAGTCATTGCATGCCTGGCAGAATGCATGCCGTGGTATGGAATAAAAAACTTTCAACGCTCTGGAAAGCCACCTTGCAACACTGTGGTTAATTTAATATTGCTGGCAGACAGAGGCCCAGTAAAAAATACCTCATGTCTACATGGCAGGGGTGTAATGCAGGTTCCTGTGGTGGAGGGTGCCCCAACCCAACAGGGGGCTCCCATTGTGCCCATGACCAATGAAATTCTGTGTGATCTGGGGATTCTACGGGGGAGGGGCATTATCTTGTTATGCCACTGGAGAGAGTTGGAAAACACAAGCACAGTCATGGAGTACTTAACCAAAAAGAAAATGAAAAAAACAGTAACCGTAACAGTGAATAGTAGAAGGATACAAGTCTGCCAGTCAAACGGATTGTAAAGTGGACTTGATCCAGAAGAGGGGCAAAGACAAAATGGAAAGGATGGGATAAGTAAAGGCATCAAATAAGAAGCAGGCAAATGAGAGCGACAAATAAAGCGGTCTGTTAACCTCTGTAAGTTCTTTGTAAGAACATATTAAATCTTTCAGCGCAGCTGCATCGTAGGCAATACCTAAATGCAGTAACACAGAGTCTCAAAGCAGATCCTATGTGGTGACCCAGTGCATTTGTGCAAGCATCAAATTCCATCAAATTATTTCTACTGTAATGTACAGTTCATTTAGCGATAGATGTGGTAATATTAAGCTGCAAACCATAACATGTTGTGTTGTGCATTTATTCTAAAGACTGCAGCATTCCGTATATTCGCTATGAATTTGTATGGCATATATGACAACAGCAGTGAGACTTCCCAATATGGGCCTTCTCTGACTGTAGTAGAAGGATCAAAATCATGCACAGTATTTAGACCCTTGGCTTATTCTGTTATCCTGTCACTTTACAGCACAGCCAGAGATCTCCACCATAGGTGAATTAACCCTCTCTGATTACATCGCTCGAGGGCCAGCTACCTGTTAAAACCCAAGCATCCGATGATGCAGGCTGGTTGATATCGCATTTCCTGTTTGCATGTACATCATCATAAGTGTTCCATGATCACTTACATTGACTGGTCTTCCTGCTTTCCCAACCAAGTAACTGAATTAGTTTGTTACACAGGGTTTCTCCATTTTGTAAATATGCAGGCCTGATTCACAAATCTGCAGTGGTGGCGGAATCTCCGCAATGAGAAACTGCAGGGCGGAGCCTCCGTCGCGACTGTGGAGGCTCTTTTGGAATCAGACCCTCGGTGGCTCAGTCTGTAGTGTCCTAAATACGATTAATACATTCCCAAGCTATAATAAACGTATCTTCTCATCCTTTCAGCCTCTCCGCACGTTCATCTTTGACTATTCTTTCGTACTTCAGTCGCTGTCCATTTGTGTGCGCAACTGCGCCGTGTATTGGAAACTGTCAAAAACACGTCATAAAGATGCTAACTCTCAAGAAATTACGTTTCGTTTTTGAAAGGTGGTTGGGATTCGTTGTTAGTGAATGTGGTTAAACTCCTGCAACACAAAGCTGTGTGTTCTCCATCAAGTAAATTTGAAGCAACTTGCAGGTGTCATGGGGATAAGCGATGCATTTTTATTTACTGAGCACGAACCTACCTAGCTGTGAAGCAAAGGAGCTCTGAACGTTTCATAAATGGTTGGGAGAGGATTGCAGAGTGTGTAGATTAAGTAGGGTTACACAAATGCATTTACTCAAATTGAACACAAGGCGATTAAGGGTCACACGTATGAACATTTGGAATTGCAATTCCAAATGTAAGAAAGTCCATTGAGTTTCTTTTGCAATTCTCGGTGAGTCGCAAATAGACCTACCTCATTCATATTAATGAAGTAGGTCACAATTTGCGACCCACTGGGAATCACAAAAATCCCAGGGATGGTGGCCTGCTGGTGTCAGCAGACCACCATATCTGTGATTGTTTTTACAAAAAGCAATCTATTTTTTTTAAACGCACTCCGTTTTCCTTGGGACCACTGTCTGCTTTTAAAAATGTTTTTGCATGCATTCACAAAGGGGAAGGGGTCCCTTGGGGACTGCTTCTCCTTTGCAAATGGGTTGGCATCGATTTGAAATTGGTGCTAACTACGATTGTTTTGTGACTGCTTTCACGGTCACAAAACAATCAAACATACCATTTAGATTCGGTATTAGGAAGGGACACCCTGAAAACGCCCCTTCCTAATAATGAATTGCAAAACCCAAATCGCAGTTTGGGCTTTGTACATCCTAAAAAAAAAACATTTTTCTAGTCGCAAATGGGCTGATTTTGCTAATCGGCCCGCTTGTGACTAGGAAAATGCTTTGTTCATGTGGCCCTAAGTGAGTTGTCCAGAATCACACAATGTTGGGCCTCGTGCAGAGGCCAGGAAGTCACCCTTGGCCCCAGGTTCCAAAGGTAACATCATCTAAGAGAAAATACTCTTCAGAGATGTTTCCCCTGCCGCACTCCTCTAACCACACCCTTTCACTTATATTCGTAGCCTGAGGCCCAATTGATTTCTTCTGATTGACATGCACCACACCTCAATATATGCTATTTATACAAATGCACTTCTAACGCCTCTAGTCTTTTAATTCTTTAGTGTTTGCAGAGACACCGATTCCAGCTGACCTAAATGCTCATCTTTATGTTTTCCCTGGATTCTTTTTTGTATTATTTTAGTATACATTTACACAAGTTCTTCACCGAATGTATGGCCATCACCAGCCTTAAGTGCTACAACCAAACATAGGTGTAAAACCACATGTGCTTTGAGTTTTCTAAATCGTAGATACCATTAAGAACTAGTACGCAGTCACTAATTTACTTGGGGCGAAGAAACAATATCAGAGCTACTCTGCAGGATAAATGACATCCAAAGGAAGCAAAAGTGGACTGAAGTGGGCTATGGTATTCTAATAAAAATAAGTAAAAATAACAAATATTCAGTGTATGTATACAGATCAATATATTGACCAAGATGAGGGACGCAGTGAAATTCTGATGTTTAAAATTTCGTCTAATTTTCATTTAGTTGTTGGTCGAAGGAACCCTTGCAACCCCGAGCTCGGTTTTCGCACTGTGCACAGCGTCATGAGCTTCAGAAGAGTCCGTGGAGAGTCAGAGATAGAGCCACAGTGTGGTCACCCAGGGCCATATGTACGAACACATTTTCCCATTGGCACAGAATGGGAAAAACCCTTTGCTACATTTGGCCCCTAGTCCTGTTCCTCTGCAAGTGCTTTGAGTATGTGCCAGTACTGCTCGCTCCTTAATGGCACTCTGAGGCAGGGTAGGCGATATCTTAAAGATAGTACGTGTCAATTATATTGTAAAGCAGCTTCAGAACTTCCTTACTCCTGAAAGCCATTCGTTTTCTCGGTTGCATGGTTCACACCTTTCCCTTTCTTTTTAAATCTCCCGTGGCCCTTTCAGAGTCCAGCACAATGTCATGGATTGATTCTATACTGGGTTTTAATGTTCCCTAGCCACACCTGCATTGGCGGCTCCTCCATTATGGCAGAGGAGCACCCCACCCCCGCTCCCCGCCAGCAGCCTCAACCCCTGAACAATAAAACGATAATAAACTATTTTTTATTATTAAGGGGTTGGGGCAATGGGACATGACAGGGATGGAGGGGGAGTGCACAATACTCCCCTCAGAGTGCATGTATGTTTGGCCGGCTGTCTGGGGCCAGCCAAACACACATGCCCACTGTGCTCTCTCCAAACCAGCACTGTGTTGTCAGGTTTTAGACAGCAGGCCCAGGCTGCCAGTTTGCCTGGGAGTTCCAAGTCAGGGCGCTCCAGCCGATCCTGACGCTGCTCTCAGCAGAATCAGGATTGGCCACAGGGCAGGCTGGGAGCCTGTGACTGCAGTGACTGAGGACAGAGGAGCGGTGCAGTGGCGAGTTAGGGACGTTTTTTATTTTTTATTTTTTTATTTAATGTTCGTTGTTTCTTTTGTTCTCCCCTTCCTCCACTGTCCTGCGCTGCCCCGCCCTTTCACTCCACAGCAAGCCGTTACTGCACATCTGAGTAGGAATAGCATGTACGAATACACAGGGCAAAGATGAGATCACTATATGGCATATAGAGTAATGAGTAAAAGGTCTCTGAGGCATATTTACAAGCCCCTTGCTCCACTGTTGCATCATTTATTTTGACTCAGCAGTGGCGGTAAGCAGTGCTTTACACTGCTCCATATTTACAAACTGATGCACTGGGCCTAATGCATCAGTTTGTAAAGCCTTGCATCACATTCTACCTGTGTCAGGTATAATGTATGCAAGTTGGGCGTTCCTGGGCAGAAATAACACACTGAAATTTACAACATTTCACTACGTCGTTTTGTGACTTCACTGTGTCAAAAATGTAACCCTTGTTCAGAGCAGGCTTTAAACTGACGCAGGGCTATTCTCAATGAGGGCCTCCTGTCATTGCTGTAATAGCATCATTTTTTAACGCTAGTTCAGTAATGCATCAGTTTAGCGCCACAGATGTGTCAGAATTTCCGATGCATCCGTGAAAACGTGCGCCATGGACCTCTGTGTTGTAAATACAGTGCATCCATGGATCCTTATGGAATTGTTAAGCAGCACAAGAAATTTGACACATCAGAGCAGATGCATCAGTTTCTTGTAAATGAGGCCCTCTGTGTGCTAAGGAAGGTAGCATGGACTGATGTGAAAGACGTCAGTGTCTCGAGCTCATGGTCTTCCACAAGAAACATGCTTCCAAGGGCTAAGTCAGGTGAGCTAGATCAATGACAGATGGTTGATCCCTAAAACACGTGCCAGGGGTCAATCCTGCAGTGTACATTGTTTGATACAGCCATAAGTCAGGCAATGTCCCAAGGAGATCGACATATTACAGATGACTTGTTCCTGAAAGGACAGGGAGTTAACATTGTATGATAACACCCGAAAGAAACACTTGAATGCAGCCAATGCACATCATATCTCACTTCAAACAAACCCATAAACATCCATCGACTCCCTGACAACCATCACCAGCATTAGTGGTATGGATTTGTGCAGTACACCAAGACATTATGACCACAGCCTGTCAAATATATAGTTACTCAGGATATAGCTCAGGTATTAAGTTGTTCCATGTGAGGCGTGAGTGGATTGCCTAGTGCTGTATTTTTGTACTCTGCAACTAGCAGCCTTGCTTTTTTACTTCTTAGATATTGGATTATAAGTATGGTAATGAAAAAAGCACATTATTTCATGGCATGTCACTAGAAGGACCATTTTTCAAATCTCATCTACTACAACGCAGTACTCCCTTTAAGTTCAGCAGCAGCAACCTCGCTAGCAGTAGGGAGGTAGCCTGCCCCTCACTCTCTCTCTTACTACACCACTTCCTGAAGCTGGAGATGTTCCAAGTCTCTGTGCTGACAAGTTTGGACGTTTTTATGTTTTGTAATGATTTCTTCATCTTTGTCTGACTAGAAAGTTCCAGGTAGAATAGAAAACTGCAGTTTAGATGCAGATGCTGAGATGGATCTCGCTCTCTCTCCAAACATTTTATCCGCACTCTGCGTATTCTGCAGTGGTTATGTGATCTTGATTTCTAATTCATGCTCGTCACAGTGACTTCTATTATTGACAAGCTTTGAGTGTCGCAGATGCCTAGTGTCTAAGGTATGAGAATCTCAGTAGTGAATCTGACTGGGTAACCTGGTAGGAACAGTTCATGTTTCTGAAAGCAGCAACAAAAAACTCATATGTTAAAACATATGTACTTGAAATTCAGTATTATACGTGGCACTACAAGATGGATTATAGTATTTGACTTTGCTAGAAGACGTACAAATCGATTCTTGAGAACTGAGCCTTTGCATTTGAGTAAAATGCATAGCCTAAGTCCCTCTGATGTACCTATTGCCAATCTATTTCCTGAGTAGCCAATAAGTCCTGTGTCTTCAAAGGAAGATCCAGAGTTGCACTAAAGTCTCTGCAATACGATTAGTAGTCCACTGTGAAAGTTCCAAGAGTAGATTGTCACATATAAGAGTATTATTAATATAAGACATATATATGACATAGTGGAGTTCTATGATGTCCCAGCGTCCACGTGGATCAGTCTGCTAGCAATTAATGATATAGGCAGTCCTTATGAACACGGCGGAAAACACCGCTGACCGCCGTGGTGGCGGTGAACAGAAGTCCGCCGTTGGCGGTGAATGGAAACCTGCCATATAATGAACAAAAATCCCAACCCCGCCAAAAAATCACCAGACCACCACTCCCCGCCATGACCCTGTCGGCGGGAATCCCGGACCTCCCCATCCCGCCACCGCCGAGCACACCCACATCCCGCCCTCCAAATAATGATGCACAAATCACCTTGGTGGACAGTGTAGGCCGGACGACCATTGGCGGTTCCGACCGCTTCGGGCGGTAAGTGGACTGAACAGCAAGAAGTGCACACATTGGATAAGCGTGCAACCCACACACCTGACACACAGCTATAACCCCATAAAACACCCCTAGACATGCCCCACAATCCTTTGCAACAAAACCAGGCCGAGAAGACGGAGAGCACCAGAGGTAGACACCGAATGCCACCATACACAAGACCCACACCGACCCACAGAAGAGCACCCTCACCGCGTTACCAACCCCGACATCATTCACCTCAGGCCAGCAAAGAAAAAGGCCCCGTTCAAGAAGTAACTCTGCAACACTCTACACAGCAACCATCCCACTCTATCAGCCACCACACATTGCTAAGAGGCAATATGAACTAATGTAAGAAAAGATGGACCCATCAATACTACTCACAAGGTTGCCAGCATGTTGGCTTTGAGGACACCCACCCCCTACGACTTGCCATCAATGTAAATAGCACTATTCAAGCCCTGCAACCAATAAAACACATATCACACCTGTAACACTGTCCCCTGTGTTAAAATGTGAACAAAGTGAAGTATGGATGCAACTGGCTGATAACCACTTTATTGTCAAATCTTTGCATGAAGGGAGTCCTGTGTGCCCAAATGTGGGCCCTAAGGAAATGTTGAAAATTTCAATCTGTACCATGCAGACCTGGACCATGTTTCACATATCATTATCAACCCCCCTATATGACTGAGCACACTGACAGTATGTGTCACAAACCCCAATGTCAGCCCTTAGTCCCACACAGTTACTGGAAGTAGAGTTATATCAGTTGGGTCCTGAAATTGACATCTTCCCCTTCAGCATCATCACTATCACTCTCCTCCTCTCTCTGAGGAAGCTGGTCAGGACATAAAGCACCCTCCACCTCCAAGAGGGGGATAGAATGTCTCACTGCCACGTTGTGCAGCATGCAGCAGGCCACCACTATTCAACACACCTTTTCAGGCCCATAGGCCAGGGAACCCACAGAGATATGTGGACAACGAAATCTAGCCTTTAGGAGACCTGTTGTTCGCTGTATCACCCTCCTAGTATGTCCATGGGCCTCATTGTAATTACTCTTTGCATCGGCCCTAGGATTCCTCACTCGTGTCAGGAGCCAACGCAAGTTTGGATGGCCAGAATCACCTAGAAAAAGGTGCAATACAGGGTAGTCATTGTTAAGCCCCTTAGTCAGACAGCCTGGCTGTATGCTATGTGTCAGTTAGTGACAGACACACTTACCTATGATCCACCCTCTGTCCTCTTGGAGTTGTTCCATCCTCTGTGGCACACTACTGTTCCTCAACACAAAGGAATCAATCATGGACTGAACCTGGGAACATGGCATTCACATGTGAGATGTACTGGTCTGCAGTACATACCAATTGGATGTTCATGGAGTGAAACTTCTTTCTGTTTCTGTTCACCTGTTCACTCACTCTTGGGGGGATGATCGGCATGTGGGTGCCATTGATGGCACCTATCACATGGGGTATGTTGGTAAAGGCATAGAATTCTGACTTGATGGCAGGGAGGTCAGTACTTTGGGGAAACCTCACATAGGACTGCAGGTGTCGTGCAAATGCATTTAGGAATCTTGTCAGTACCATGTTGAACATTGGCTGGGAAAATCCAGCACCCACGCTCACTTAAAATGAGCCCGTGCCCAGGAAATGGAATGCGGAGAGCACCTGCACTTCAGTAGGGATGGCATGCTGATTACGATTTCCCGGAGTTAGTGCAGGATCCAGTAAAGCACAAAGTTCCTGAATTGTTGCACGTATGAGTCTGTAATTGATTATGATCTCATGCTCCAACATGGTCCTCATATCCACAAGTGGTCTGTACACCGATGGTGCCCTTCCTCGCCACAAGGGTCGGTACATACGAGGGGCATCAAAAAGGTGTGATGAACACACATACATAGGCACACATTGTCATCAATTGTGCACTGCATATTTCATTGTAGTGATTCAACATTAACTGCTTCTTGACAGATCTACATCTACACCTCAATGAGGGTACAGTGTTTGTCATGTGTGGTATATTACGGATGGTCACATGCATAGGTGCTTCATGTGGCTAGTAGGGCCTGCATTGTGCACATTTTTATTTTGAGATGCGTAGTTACAGCCAAAATGTGTGCCCACTGTAATCCAGGCCTTTATTTGTGGAAGTGACCTCATACCTCTAGTGGTTGACGTCACAGCGTAAGGTGGTGTTTACTGCAGTTCGCACCGTCATTGGTTAACTTGGATGCCAATGGGGAATCCTGGCGTATCGTGATTGCCGCCGGCGGTGACGGTGCACACCGCCGTAGCACGTACGCGATTTCATCATCTATTATTCACTTGACTCCCTGATCTCGTGCGGACAGGTACTCCACTGTGTGTACTGCTGTGGCCTGCCTCTGTTCATGGATGTGGCTCGTGTTGCAGGGGAAAGGGCCTCAGCCTTCACCCAGGAGAAACTTGAGAGGCTAGTGGATGGGGTCATGCCCCTGCACGCAAAACTCTACAGACGACCAGAGGTACAGGTGAGTCTGGGTTTGGAGGGCACTGTTTGGGTGTATTGGACGGTGTTGAATGAACATATGTGTGCACCTCTGAGCCTGCATGGGCCGTGGTGCATGGCATGCTGCGCATGTATGGCCTGTAAGTCTAAGAGTACTGTCCATCCCAGAGTGGACAAATAGCCAGCTGTACCTATCTTGCAAGTGCCTGCCCTCTGTGTTCCATATCTGTGTCACTCTTTTAGGTCAGCACCCACCAGAAGAGGGCACTTTGGCATGCCATTGCCAAGGAGGTGCAGACCCTGGGGGTTCTACAACCGGCAGAGCACCCACTGCAGAAAGTGGTGGGAGGACCTGCGGCACTGGGTGTGTAAGATCTGTGAAGCCCAGCTGGGGAAGCCCAGCTGGGGAAGTCCTCCCAACGTGGAAGGGGTGCCCGTCGGGCACTGACCACCCCTAATGTGACGTATCCTGGCAGTGGCTTACCCAGACCTGGATGGGCACTTGAAGACTGAACAGCAGTCATAAGGGGGTGAGTACTCATGTCTCAAACTTCAGTCTGGAAGAATGTCTGTGTGTGCATTAGGGTTCATGCTGCTTAGAGGAAGGGACTCTGACTGGTGTCCATGTACATTATCGTCCCCAAAGGGTGTAGGGGTGTCTTTTTCAGGTCTCCCACACGTCGCCTCCTTAGGTAGTGCAGCGGATGGGTGTAGAGCAGTATTTTAGTCAGTAGTCAGGGTCATGGCCATAGTGAACTGTGCTGCCTGTCGGTGTGTCTTCTGGGTGGGTGTATGTCTGGCCACTATGTACCTCCGTTCAGCTATTTACAAGTGTCTCTCCTGTTTTGTCTCACCATCCCTGTTCTCTTTTGTTGGTTTGGTACAGCAGCAACATCTAGCGAGGGAGCTGAGGCACCGGCAAGTGGGGAAGCAGCGGCCCACGGATCCTCAGAGGCAGAGACATCCGATGCCAAGGGGACCAGTGGGTGGGGAGGTGAGGAGAGTTCCACGGGGGAGGCACATCCACTGGAGGTAGTGACTCTGAGACCTCCTCCGATGGGGTCTCCCCGGCGGTGGCGAACCCTAGTGGCCACACCACTACGGTGACATCTTCCGCCACCCCCCATTCCATCACCGCCCTCCCTTCTGCTCCCCACCCAGTTGCCCGTGCCCGCTCACCCAGAAAGGTGGGTGTCTCCTTCACCCCAGGCACCTCCTCCCCTGCCCCAGTCAGCCCTGCTGCCCTCACAGAGGAGGCTATTGACCTCCTGAGAACCATCTCTGTAGGGCAGACAACCATTGTCAATGCCATCCAGGGGCTAGCATCAGAGGTGCAGCAGACAAATGCCTATCTGGATGGCATTCACAGTGCCATGTCTGCCCTACAGAGATCTTTTCAGGCTCTGGCCTCCTCTTGGACGGCAGTCAGTTTCCCTGGTCATTCCGTCCCCCATCCAACCTCCTCTACCCCTTCCAGCACCCCACTACCCTTCACCCATCCAAAGCACACATTCAGACACACAGTCAAGCACATCAACACACAAGAAGCACACTTCTAAACACAAGCACCAAACCTCCCACCACAAGCATTCACACAGCCAACAGACACATGCACACACAACAACATCCTCTTCCCCCAGTGTGCCCACCTCTTCCGCCTCCCTGTCTGTCCCCTCTACATCCACACCCCCATGCATTGCACCTTCAGTCACTGTTGCTGCTCCTCTTACTGCACTCACCACAATAGCAGACATCCATACATGCACCCCATACACCACACTTGCACTCACCACAACTACTGTAGTTGACACATGCAGCTCACTCACCAGACTTGCAGACACCCACACAATATACATCCACACTAGCTGCCTGTCTTCTCCCACTGTGTCCACCACCTCCTCCAAAAACACTCAAAGGCACCAAGCCACCCACCCATCACACATCCACCACACCACAGCATACTGTCCAGTCACCTGCACCCACTACACGCACCCTTACACAACATACATCCACTGCCTCTGCCTCCACTCCCACACCCAAGTCCAGGACCACCCCAATTGCTCCGAAAAAACGTTTCCTCTCCTGTGCTGACCTCTTCCAACCCACTGGCCCAACCTGTCTTGTACCTAAGCGTGCTCATCTCCTTGCTCTTTCCACTCCTTCCATTTCACAGCCCACCCCTGTCCGCCCTTCACATTCCCGTGCCCCTACCCCAGAGAAAAAAAAGGCCCGGGCAGAGCCTAGTCCATCTGGCTCCACCTGCTCAAAACATCCCCACCCACCTTCAAAGGACAAGCCCAGACCCCCTCCACCTTCCAAATGAAAGTCCAAGGCCCACCCCGTCACAAATCCCCACCCCCACCACCCCGTGCCCCCATTCCGTGAGGTGCCTGGATGCCCCTTTGTTGCCCCATTAGGTGGAGTACCGTGCACTTTTGGGAGTCAGGTTGGGTCCGTTGTGGTCCATGGGACTTGTAGCAGCACGGACTGGCCATGGGCCCTGTTTGAAGTAGTTGGCTCTGTGAGCTTCAATAAAATATTTCTGTGTGGCCTGTGTTTTGGCAGCACACTGTTGAACCCTGGTCTTTCGTTTCATTGTTTACGGGTGTGGGGCATTTGTATGTACCATGGTCAAGTTGGATTTACCTTGTGTCGGGTAAGTACCTCTTGCTGTGGGGTGTATGACTTGTGCTGCTGTGAAGGGTTGGGGGGTGTTGCTGGGTGGGTGGAGTGGGTGGGTATGTAACTGTGCCCTTTCCTCCCTTGTTTCGTAGGTTGCAGTACTTACCATCGTCAACTTCGTCGGCGGTCTCGGTCATGGAGGTATATGGCAAGGAGCAGGGCTGGCATGATCTGCAGCTCTCTATCCATGTCTGCTTCAGCGCGTTGTGAGGGCCTCTGGTGAGTGTTTCATTGGATTTGGTTCATTTCTGCCTGGCTTTGCATGGTGGTGGTTCCCGCCCCGGAACTGGCGGCGGACTGGTGGTTCATTATTTGATAGGCAGTTTGAGCCTTTCCGTCGGCCTGTGGGCGGACTCTGTCGTCGGCACTCCTTTACTGGCGGTGGGTGGTTTTCTGGATGGCTGTGTTTCGTTTGGTTCATTATTTGGCGGTCCAGACCGCTCCTCTGTTGGCGGTTTTTACCGCCACTACCGGCGGTGAGGTATGGACCGCTGTGTTCATAATGAGGGCCATAGTTTGTCCCCATAACAAGGATTGCTACTCCACTTATTGCTCTTGTTTGAGTGCCTTAGGCTCCATGTTGAAACCCAAAGCAATTAAACAGATATTCACCACTATCTGAAACATGAGTTTCTTTAAACATAAAACATGCCTTACTCTCTCCTTTACTTGCCCAGCTTTAGCAGCATTAATCAGCCCACTGACATTCCACATAATGCAAAGATAACTAGTCATATCTCGCTAAAAAAAACTGCTTCTGTTCAGCCACAACATATATATTTTTTAATATATTTTTATTGGAGTTTCAGAAAATAGGCACCATACAGATCAAATAAATAAAACACCTCCCTGTGACAGCTGGATAATGCTGGTATGTTTGCTCGGACAGCCTCTGATTTTGTAGACTGGCACCTCAAAAGTCATGCAGTGGTCCAGTGCCTTGCCCATTTCTCAAGAGAAAGACATAACAAGCTGTCCCATTTCCGTACAATTTCTCTTTTATCTATCATCAGCCCCATTGAAGGAAAGCTTCCTCGTATCTGTTTGACTCGAGATTCTCAGTGACATGCAGTAGTAGAAGGTTGGTGTCCGATTGCAGGGGGCCAACCCAGCACCTCTGCCAGTGTCTCCAATAACCCTCCCTCAAAAACACTCCAGCACTTGCTATGATCACAGGGTACACAGAAAATCACTTTTCCCAATCCCACACCATGAACAATCACAAAAGGGAACCTCCGCAAAGGGCAAGAGCTTAGAACGAGTGATGTAGGTTCTATGTGAAATACGTAATTTGAACAATCGATACTGTGTGGTGATAGCAATCCATCTAGGGGCTATCCATACATCCCCCCAGTCCTCATCCGAGAAAGCACGAGGATCCCTTTCCCACCCAGAGTAAGTCAAAAGTATCAAGTGAGTTATTCACAATAATGTGATAATTCAGAGATATTTGTTTGTGCCCCAATTCACCCTTCAGAAGCTGAGCCTACAGAGGGTTGAATTCTGGAAGCACATCCAAACCCGAGATGTGCAAGAGTAGGGTGTGAAGGAGCTGGAGGTTATGAAAAACTGTTTATTATGTAGACTGAAGAAGGTGTGCAATTGGTCAAACAGGACCAGGTGAGTTCCTTCTACTACATTCCCCAAAGTGGAGATACCTAATAAACCCCAGCCCCAGAATCCCACAGGTTTTGCAACATCTCTGAAAGCAGGACCTACACAGAGCAGAATTTGCCCAATAAGTTTCCTATGCCACCCCAGGTCTCTAAGGGTCTAATTCCACAGCTCCAAACCCGGCACATCAGAGGGAGGACAAAAAGGGGAATCCGTCCACTATAAAGATAATGAAAGAAATGGAAGTTCCATTTGCCATGATTCAGTGGCGAATGCGGAGTCATCAGGGGAGGAGTGTAACAACAGGTCCATTATTGTGATATGTCCTCCATTAAAGAATGACTTGTAGTATGTGCTCATAGCTATTCACAGAGCTCTTTCACCTCAAAGAAAGACCCAGGGGACTGCTGTTAGTTGTGTAAATAATAGGAAATACAGAACGGGAGTGCTGCAGCTACAGAGAAGTCACAGGAGCAACACCATTTTAAAAATGGTTCTTCTGTCCATTAGGAAGCATCCCACTTATGGTGACACACTAAAGTATACAAAAAATGTGATGCCCTAAGTTGACCGGGTATGCCCAAACATGGATCCTGGGCTCACTGTGCCACTGGAACCACACTATACCTGACTGAAGAGCCCATAACAAGGGCAAAACTGGTACTGGGTTGCTTGTGTTATGGTTCAGGGAGGACCTGGCGTGGCAGTTCATGCTAGACTGTTCCCATGAGGAGCAGGATCAAGATTAATATGCATATGGCTGGGTTCAAATTGAGGTGAGATATATGAATGCCTCTCACATTTTACAGTGTCGCATTCATACTCTCTCTCTCTCTCTCTCTGTCTCTTTCTCTGTCTCTCTCTCTCTCCCTCTCTCTCTCTCTCCTTCTCATGCCATATCAAAAGAGACATCGTCAGTTTGTTCTAGCTTCATATAAAAAATCACTCTGCATTGTGCGACTCCTAGTTTTCTCTTTAACTTTATAAGTATGCGTTTACAAGTCCAGATCGCAGAGTCATTTTGTAAACAAAAACAAAGCTGTCTATACGTGATTGTTAGAAATTAGGTCTCTAGTTGGCAGAGATAGGCACCCTGTCCAAGTAGGGATCACAATCCTAGTCAGGGTAAGTCAGATACACAACCTAAATTAACCTGTGCTCACCCTCTGGTAGCTTGGCACAGTACAGTGAGGTTTAACTGAAGAGACAATGTGTTATTTATTTATGCAACACTTAAATTACAGTAACACAGTGAAGACACCACAAAAAGACTTCACACCAGTTTTGAAAAATAGAGAATATCTGAGTAACACAAGACCAACTCAACTAAAAAGATTGAACTAAAAATAGTGCTTAGAAGTCACTCGCAGTCAAAAGGTTACTGGAGGTCATGAAGGACCAGTGCAAATCTAAAGTTCAGGCTGACCATGATGGACGGTAGTCTGGCTACAGAACCCACACAGGGTCCACTGAAACCGTACCTTGAATGGAGTACGTGTCGACGAGCAAATGCAAAGGCTGTGTGTTGATATTTTCCACGCAGTTGGGTCACTGAGTGATCATTAATCCTTGCAGTTGGGTCTCGCGTTGGAGTCGAACACTGTTGAGATGAATGACTTTTGTTGTTGTGAAGCCTTGGAGAGCACCATTGTCGAGCTGCACAGGCTGTGGATCTGCTGTCATCAAGCAGCCTCTGCATCGGAGGAGTGACGCGTCAATTTTTCTCACAGAGTCCTGGCGATTCGCTGGGTTTTGCAGAACCAGCTGCAGAACCAACTTTTGAGGCCCAGGACTGGAGGGGGCACCTCAAGGAAGGTTAGGACGCACAGATGACTGAGTCCAGCAGCACCAGGAGAATTGCAGGCAGTCTTTGATGCCTCTGAAACTGCAGGAGAACAAGGGGCAAGCCAACAAGCCCTTGGAGAATCTTGAGTTCAAGAATGTAGAGAACAGGTTCAGTCCTCTTCGCTCCAGGAAAAAAGCAGCAGGCCAGTACAAAGCAATTAGCAAAGAAGCAGTCCCTCCTACAGCACAGCACACAGCAAGCAATAGGCCAACACAAGAGAGAAGTTAGCAGAGTGGCAGTCCCTCCTTACAGCACAGCAGTCCTTCTTCCTGGCAGAATATCCTTGGATCTAGTTCCAGTAGAATTCTGATTTGGTGGGGTTTGGGGTCCAGTATGTATACCCAAATTTGCCTTTGAAGTGGGGAGACTTCAAATAGGCCTTTGAAGTTCACAAGGTCACTGCCCTACCTTCCCTGGCGCTAGACACTCTACAAGGGGGTATGCAGCTCTTTCTGTGAGGAGAGGTATAGCCCTATTCAGGTGTGTCAGCTCCTCCCTTCCATTGCCCAGGAAGACCCATCAGGATGCAAATGTCACACCCATGCTCCCTTTGTGTGTGACTATCTAGAGAGAATGCACAAAGCCAAAGTGTTATCCACTCCAGACGTGTATTCGGAGACAGGTAGAGGCACAAAATGGTTAAAGTAAGAAAATGCCAACTTCTAACAGTTGCATTTTCAGATTTACAATTTAAAATCTAACTTCGCCATAAGTTGTGATTTTAAATTGTGAGTCAACAAACTCCCTATTTCTATTTATTCTCAAATGGTAATCACACTTAAAAGATGTCCAAATGTTACCCTATGGAAGAGATAGGCCTGGCAGTAGTGAAAAACGAATTTGATAGTTTTTCACTACCAGGACATGTTAAACTTAAAAGTACATGTCCAACTCTTTAAATGCATTGCACCCTGCCTTTGGGGTTAACTAGGACCTTTCTTGGGGATGACTTACATGTAATAAAAAGGAAGGTATGGGCCTGGCAAATGGGTACAATTGTGAGGTCGAAATGGCGGTTTAAAGCTGCACAAACAGACCCTACAGTGGCAGGCCTGTGACATGTTTTCAGGGCTGCAGTACTGGGTGGCACTACCAGTGCCACAGGAACACTGGTAGCATTTAATTTCTAGGCCCTGGTCACCCATAGTGCACTTTACTATGGACTTACAAGTTAATTAAATATGAGAATTGGGGATACACCAATATTACCATGTTGAAGCACAAGACATCTGCACTTTAGCACTGGTCAGCAGTGGTAAAGTGCCCAGAATCCAAAAGCCAGCAAAAATTAGGTCAGATAAACAACAGGTCAGTAGGCTTAAAAGTCTGGAGAAACCGTGCCTAGGATGCTAGGTCTAACAGTGATGCAATGATATGGATCCTCTTGGCTGTTGTGCAAATATGCCCTCTAATAACTGCCCCTGTTGGTCTTGATTGTGAGTTAATTCGTATTTGTTTGTAAGTAAGGCGTGCGGAGCCACCATTAACTTTTTTCAGTAGCTGTGATGAGGCATGTTTTATTGCTTGCTCCCCATTCAGTACCTGTTTAGTAGTGAGGGAGGTTTCGCTGCTGCTGGCATCCTGTCTGCTTTCCCTGAACGATAAGGAGAGCATAAGTACAGTATTCCGACTGACAGATTGGGGCTCTTGTGATGAATGCTCACTGTGGCGTAGTTATGATAAATGTGCAATTTGTGCTTTTTTGACATTCGTGACATTAATAATCAGCTCATCTATTATTACCACTTCCTTTGTGTTGTATTCTTGACTGCTTCCAGGCAATTCCCATTCCGGTGTTAATGACTTATTTTCCGATGTGCGTGTTTTTCGTCAGCAAACAATTCCCTCGAGTAGATAAAATGAAGCTGTATTTTTGCTCATGGAAATTGTTCTTAAGCTGCCACTCGAGTTCAGTGAGATACTGTATGGCATTTGACTCTCAGGAAGCAGCTGCAAATCCATGTTTCCAAGTGGCTGCCATTACCCCCTCTGTTGCCATTCCCCATGTTAATGGCAACCACACATATGTCTTCCCATTTTGGATGCCCTTTGTGCCCACTTTAGCTCAACCATCATGTTTTGTGAGCTTTATTCATTCTTTTTCATAGGTAGCAGCTGATTCACATAAATAAGGTATCTTAGGAGACTCGTCCTAACTTGTTGCATGCCTGACATTTGCAAACCATAGACTTATTTTGTGAAAGTTATTTGATTTAAACAAGACATTGATTAGAAATGTAACTCCGGTACTAACACACTTCTCCCAAACGTTAGATAAATTATTGAACTTACAAAGACTTCAAAAGTGGATCTCCCGATAATACAGTTGTTTGTACTCATATGGATTGTTCTATTAAAAGGCTCATGTAATTATTCTCCAAATGGGTGTAAAATATTGCGTCCCCACTGCCACACAAAAAATCGTAGTCACACTCATGATTCTATATAGTTTCAGAAAAAGTCCCCCTAAATCTAGAAAACTGAACTCCAACTCAGGTGCTCTCTTGACTGGGGATCCTGAATTTTGCATAGCATCAACATATGCATTCTGTGACTCATTTCAAATATAACAGCACCTAAGATAAAACCAGATCAGTTCTTGAAATCCAGAGACACATTCCTACATGATTCCATAGGGAACATTCAAAGTTCAGTGAAATTCATTGTGACTTCGAATGAATAGAGTCTTTGAAAAACAAGCGTCTTATATTGAAAATATTTTGCTATTATTTTGCGTTTGAAGTGGCGCGTGAATCCATCACTTTCTCAAAGATAATGCTCAGAAAACGAACCCATAATTTTCAATACTTCCAGTTCAGGCTTCCTTGTTCTAGTCCTTGACGAAGAGACAGGCAAGTCACTTCCTCCCTCTCCCTTTTTTCGCGCCTACCTTCAGGCTATAATTTATTTCCCTTCCCTATGCCAAGCTGACAGAAAGGAGAAGCCGAGGGAGGATGGGAACTGTGGACTGGGATGAGGAAGCCTGGACTCGGAGTAATGAAGTTCATCAATAACTAATCTCAATATTATCATTATCACATCATCTGGCTTCATCGTACCAGTGCTTTCGATTCCAAACAACTTTAACTACGGCTATTCAAATAGAACATGCTGTTCAAAGGATACTGCAGCACTGTGAAATGCATTAAAAAGAAATACATTCAACAAAGAACTGCCCTTAGAACCGCAAACTTAGCCGAGTGGGGGTCTCTCACTTTATAATGATTAACAAATGTGTCTGGAACATCCCATTTGGCTGAAGCAGAAATGTCATACAAAACTTATCAATCAATCAATCAGCTGTTATTTGAATAGCGTGACTTGTCATCCTAGTGGGTATCCAGGCACTTCCTGCAGGTGTTTATTTGAAAAACCTGGTTTTCAGGCCCTTTCTCAAGTAGGTCAGCGAGGATGCAATGTGGAGGTGGAGGGCAATCCAGACTTTGATGGCGAGGTTGGAGAAGCAGTGTCCTCCTGTGTGGCAGCGGCATATGCATGGTATCTTTGTGAGGGCGATGTGTGCCAGGCGGAGGTTCCTTGTCGGTTGGTGGAGGGTAAGGCGACGGTTCAGGTAGGTGAGTCCTTGGTTATGGAGGGGTTTGTTGGCATGAGTCAGGAGCTTGAAGTAGGATATTTCTGGATTGGGAGCCAATGGAGGTCCTTCAGGTGCTGGATGATGTGCGTTCTCTTGGGCAGGTTGAGGATCAGTCTGGCAGCTGCGTTCTGGATTGTCTGGAGTCTTTGCATGACTTCGGTGGTGGTGCCTGTGTAATGTGCAATGCCTTAGTCCAGCCGGCTGGTGAGGGCCTGCATCACTGTCTGCCTCGCGCTGATGGGGAGCCACTCAAAGATCATGTGAGCATGCGGAGCATGTGGAAGCAGGCTGATGTATTGGCATTGAATCGCTTTTCATGGAGACTTTGCTGTTAAGAATGATGCAGAGGTTGCGGGCATGATATTTCAGTGTGGGCATGGGTCTGAACTCTGCATGCCACCAGGAGTTGTTCCAGAAGGTTGAGTGTCTGCCAAAGATGAGAACCTCTGTTTTGTTTGTGTTGAGCTTCAGGCAATTGTCCTTCATCCAGGCGGAAACATTTTTCATACAGTTGTGGAAGTTGTTCTTCATCTTGGTTGTGTCTGTTGAGAGCGGAAGGTCAAGCTGCGTGTCATCAGCATGGGAGATGATGTTGATGTTGTGCAATCTCACAATGTCTGTGAGGTGTGTCATGTAGATGGTGAAGAGTGTTGGGCTTAGGAAGAAACCTTGGGGGATGCCGCAGATGGTGTGCTTGACCTTTGAGTTGAAGTGGGGGAGGTGGACTCTCTACTCCTGTGAGGAAGGATGCAATCCATCTGAGCACATCGTCTGTCATCCCAATCTGGTGTAGTTGGTTGATCAGTGTGTGGTTAGAGATGATGTTGAAGGTGGCAGAGAGGTTGAGCAGGATCGGAGCAGCTACTTCTCCTCTGTAGAGCAGGGTGCGGATGTCGTCTGTTGCGGAGATCAGAGCTGTCTCAGTTCTGTGATTGGCTCTGAAGCCTGATTGAGAGAGGTCTAGCTGGGAGTTTCTCTCTAGGTGTTAAGTGAGTTGGAGGTCGATGCCCTTCTCCAGGGCTTTGGCAGGAGATGGGAGGAGAAAATTCTGGCAGTAATTCTGAAGCTCATTGGGGTCTTCAGAGGGCTTTTTGAGGAGAGATCTGATCTCTGCATGTTTCCAGGCTTCTGGTAAAGAGGCTGTGGTTAACGAGGCATTGAGGATGGTGGTGAGCTGGCAACTGATCTTGTTTCTTCCAGTGTTGAAGATTCTCTGGGGGCAGGGGTTGGTGGGTGCTACAGAGTGGATGAAGCTAACGAGTGCGATTGTGTTTAGTGTGCTGAGTTGTCCCCATACGGTGAGCGGGTGGTCAGCAATGGAGGCTGATGGGATGCTGTGGAAGTCCAAGAGTTGGGGATCAAAGTTACTATGGATGGTTTCTATTTTGTTGTGGAAGTGGTCGGCGAGGGCATCGCAGAGTTCTTGTGAAGGGGGTATGGAGATTTTGATGGCTGCAGGCAAACTCTAACTACGGTGAAGAGTTCCTTGATTTTGTAGGCGCTGTTCTTGATCCAGTGGGTCAGAGCCTCTTTCATTGCAGCTTTGATCCAGCAAAGTAGTCGTTGAGGCAACTGTATGCATAAGCTCAATGTAGAGAAAGAATATTTCCCTTCTTTCCCAAAAGAACTAAATTTGACAATTAGCACAACAGTACCATGAGCGCTGTTCTTGATCCAGTGGGTCAGAGCCTCTTTCATTGCAGCTTTGATCCAGCAAAGTAGTCGTTGAGGCAACTGTATGCATAAGCTCAATGTAGAGAAATAATATTTCCCTTCTTTCCCAAAAGAACTAAATTTGACAATTAGCACAACAGTACCATGAAAAACAGAAGTACGTTTCAGATACATAGTAAGGTTCATGACAAAAGAGAGCTCCCAACTCTCCCACTCTACAAATGGAAGTAATGGCAGCGAGTAACAGAACCTTAGCCCATAAGAGAGCTTACGAGATTGAATCTAAAACATCAAAAGGTTCTGATTTCAAACAAAGGAATATGCAATGATGTGGTAAGGGAGTGAATTACAGGTCTGCAATTGGAAAAACTATACAGCAAACAGGAAGCTACAGGAGTTAGGGTGGGAAGATGTGACTAAGTAAAATGAAAAGCCCTTTGTACTCTAGGAGTGGAGGCCACTAGACCCAAAAGGAATCAATATCTTAAAAATCAAAATTTTTTGATGGGTCACAATCTCTAGGATGTAGCCTATAGATAAAAGCCAGGAAGAATATGAATTCTCATGATTTGGATAAGGTTATAAAATAGATAGACATCAGGTTTGTTGAAGAGTCAAAGTCACCTTTATGGAACAACCTGAGAGCTATCAGTCTGAATGGATACAACAGGAAAGTGGAGAGATGAAGGAGATAATACCAACATCCAAGGAGGGCTTTTTGCAAATTCCATGACAATTGGAAATCAAGACATTTGAGGCTTAATAGGTGCTGCATAGTTACTTTTGCCTGTGTTGACCTTCTCAAACACTTACGGTAGGAGAGGAATTGGAGGACTACATACAGAAGTTATCTGTTTAAGCCAAGGTAATTGCATCCCCCTTCAAGGTCTGGAGACAAGATGTTGCTGAACAAAACAAAGAAAGAATTGCATCCTACTGCGTGGCAATGTGATCTAGGAGAAGAGACATAAGTTTGGTGACATGTCTTCTGTAAACTGAGTGTAGAAACTGGTATCTGCTGATGTTGATACACTAGTTCTCCTTTGCTAGAAAGGTAACCTGCTTTTAAATATACTAGATGAGATCTCAGCCACCTGTGAGAAATTGAGTTGTTGGTTGACTGGGGTGTGAGCCCTAGTCAAGCAGCAACCACAATTCTTGTCAGGGTTAGGCACGCACAAATCCCAAATTAACCTGTGCTCCCCCTCTGGCAGCTTGGCACAGAACAGTTAGGCTTCACTTGAAGGCAATGTGTAAAGTATTTGTGTAACAGTTTAGGCAGCAACACAGTGGAAACACCACACAAAAAGGATCCATCCCACACCAGATTAGAAAAACAGAACTTGATTTAATAAACAAAACAAGACCAAAACAACAAAAGTCTAATCAGTAGAACCTGAGTTATGTATTTTTGATGAATAAACTGTAGTATAGCGCCTAAAAGCAAAAAGCACCAACGGGGATATCTGGTCACCCTGGTCCAAGAAAAAGTCAAAAGTTCAGGCCAACCATGATGGGGCATGGGCTGGCTAGAAGGACCCAATTAGGTCCACTGAACAAAGTATCCTGAATCCTGGATGCAGAGTGCTGCATGGATCCACGTCGAAGATGCATTGAGCAGCCAATGTTTTGCGTTGGTAAAGAGATGTGGCGAGGCTGAGACACGAGGTCTTGTTGCATCAACACCGAGGATCCTGTCAATGGGGCTTGCAATGCAAAGGCCTGTGTCTGAATCTGTTGAGCAGCCATGGTGATGCTTTGGTTCCAATGAGCGGTGACGCTGTGATGCAGTACTTTGTCATTATTGTCGAGGCTGTCATTGACGAAGAATGCGAGAACCTGCTCCAAGGAGGCCTCCCGCAGGAGTGGTTCTGAAGGTGATGCGTCAAACCCAAGATGTGAAATGTGGCAGCGTTGCAAGTCTTCTGGGGTAGGTCCAATCCACACAGCAGCAGCAGTGAGTCAATTCTGCTCGAGCATACGCCACTCAGCTGACGAGATGCGTTGGTTATGCTATGGGATGCCACACTCAGCAAAGAGAATACATTTGTTCCACTGGGAAGATTCTTAGGCCCACTTCCAAGAGTCAGGGACTGTGGTGGCACCCCATGGCAGGGTAGTCTTTCAGGTGGCAGAATCCAGGTAGATAATCAGGGTTGTTGGAAGTCTTTTGTGTCCCTAAGATTTCATATCAGGAGGACAGCCAACTAGCCCTTGGAGTCATTCAGAGTTCTGCGTTGGAGAGATTCTGGTCGACACCTTCTCACTCCCAGGCAGGACTGCATCAGGCAACAGGTCAGCATACCAAAGCAGGAGTTCAGCAGAGTTTAGTCCAGCAGAGTGGCAGTCCTTCAGCAGCACAGCAGTCCGTCTTCCTGGCAGAGTATCCACAGGTCCAGTGGTGTACTGAAGTGATAGAGTCTGAGGTCCAGTTCTTATGCCCCGTGATGCCTTTATTGTGGGAGAGAATGCAAGGACATGCCTTTGATGTGAGCAGATGTCCTGCCCTCCCTGCCCGGGCTCCAGACTAACTACAGGTGGTATGCAGCCCTTGGAGGGGGACAGAACACAGCCTATTCAGGAGTAAATGAGGCTATGTCCAGCTCCTCCCTCCCATCCTGCCCAGTATGCCCCTCAAGTCACAACTAAGCTACCATTGTGTGTGGCTATCTAGGAGGAATACACAAAGCCCCACTTCCAACTATACCCAGTCGTGTGACCAGAGACAGGCTGCAGGCACCAAATGGCCAAGGCAAGAAAATTCAGACTTTCTAAAAGTAGCATTTTCAGAATTGCAATTTAAAATCTGACTTAATCATGAGATATGATTTTAAATTGTGATTCCAGAGACACCAAAGTTGAAGGGGTAATCTCTTCCCATTTGGAAATTACGACTACAACGTTTCATAGGGCAATTCCAATGTTAAGTTATGAAAGAGAGACTCCTTGTAATGGTGAAAAACAAATTTAACATGGTTTTACCACCAGGACATGTAAAACTAAAACATACGTCCTACTTTTTAAGTACATTGTACCCTGCCCTCTGGACTATCCTGGGCCTAGCCTTGGGGTGACTTGTGTGTTAAAAAGGAAGGTTTGTTTTGCCAGGTCAAAATGGCAGTTCACAAATGCACTCACAGGCTCTACAATTGAAGGCCTAAGACATGTTTAATGGGCTACTTAAGTGAGCAGCACAATCGGTGCTGCAGGCCCACTGGTAGGATTTATGGACAAACCATGGCATAAATGGTAAACTTTACTAGGTACCTATAAGTAAATTAAATATTCTGATTGTGTCTATGCAGATGTTACCATGTTTTAGGGAAAGAACACAAGCACTTTAGCATTGGTTAGCAGCAATAAAATGTGCAGAATGCTAAGGCCAGCAAAACAAAGTCAGCAAATCAGGAGTTCTAAAGGGAACCCACACCAAGGAAGCCAGGTCCAACACAACATGTTGGAAATGTTTCCTGTTCCAAAATACATAAGGAAGCAATTTTGTCTTCCCCCAGCAGGTAATGTAGGCTTGGACTTCTCATTGTCTATCTCATGATTGAATGGCACCCCCCACCACTTAAAAGCAAGTAATTGAGAGGCTCTAAGAATGACACATAATTCTCTCCGACTGCAGGAATTCAGAAATTCAGAATCAGACAAGAGTCCTTTAGATGACACCCCATGACAGAAGTACAACATCACAATCTTGAGTTGCCACATCGAGGGTGAATGGACTGGACAGGACTCCGAATCTAACATTGCATTTCCACATAACATTGCTCTTGAATGGCCAAGGAGCAAAGGGTTGGCAACTGAGGCAGGCTAAGAAACAGAATTTATCATAGTAGAAGGGCTTCCAGCCATGGGACCTCGCTCTTTAGGAAACACTTCTGTTGCTGATCAACCCCTGGAAAAATATGAATACTGGAATAGGATTGACCTCTATCAGCAGGCTGACGAAAGGACAAGAGAGTCTTATAATCCGCAAATGAGTTCTTTATTAAATATTCAAACTGAGGAGAAAACAGTGTCTGACCCACGAAAGGTAAATGAGCAAATCTCAATGGGACAGTTTCCATTTGCGCACTCAAACATGGAGTTGAGCAGATATGGTTTCCACAGAAGCTGCAGCAGCTCAGAAGTCATATCTTACAGGAATGGAATATGTTCTTCCATGAGAGCCAACAGGGGAACTCCCTACCAGGGGATCATCAAAAGAAAGTCCCAGGTCTGATGAGGTGCTACATCTGAGGATGTGACCAAAATGGGTGGCCATAAAGCTTTGTAATTTAACTAAAACACTTCAAAAATCAAATAGTATTATTCTGTCTTATATTTGTAAGGGAGCACAGCAACACCTGTCTCTGCAAGTGACAGACTGAACTGCAAATATCCAGGCGTGCAGCAAGTGATAGCCTAAAAGAAGGCAGGAAAAAAAAAGAGTGTACAAGTAAATTTCAAGTCTCCTTTGTAAGGCGTCACCTCCTGGCTAAGTTAATGTACTGGGTATTTTTTATGATGTTTAGGAAGGATGAATGTCATGGTTTTATTTAACTAAACTATAAAATATACAGTATTGTCTTCCATATGTGCTTTCATTCAGCTTTTTTGCTACAAAAGCGCAAAGTGTGTAATCATAGCCTATAAAGAAAAACAGTCAACAGCTGGAGGTATTTAATCTAAACACATTTTATCTCAGCAAAAATCTTGTGTATTAAATATGTCAACAACAATTACTGGCAAACATTCTCTTCACAAGAGGAAAAAAGAGTGGATTGTTACATCTAATGTAGTCTCGCACACCAATAATGCAATTGAATTGTGTGTGGTGCACCTTGTGTGAAGGGTGTACCAGCCTATATGCCACAAGTCAAAGGAGATTCTGGATATTAGATCCTATGACCTCTTAAACATTTGTACGTTTAATGCACATAGTGGTAACAAAAGATAACAATCCTAACAGTCATCATAGTGTTGGAGTTTCTGCTTCAAGCCATTGCTGTTCCAAGCCATGAGAAAGTCCCTAATGACTACTCTTTTAGGTGTGTTGACAGGAAAATTGAACTGGATAACTGATATTAATAACAAAATAGAATTAAACTGAATTTGACAATCTATACATTGGAAACTTTAGCTTCTATAGAAAAATGTATACATGAGATTTAGGATTAATACAATTTGAACTAGATAAACGCCCTCATTATGACATTGGTGGTAAATCCCACTTACCGCCATGATGACTGCTGCCAACATACCACCACTGCCGCGGATATCCGTTCACCATATTATGACACACACACACCAATCCGTCACTATACAGCCACACATAAAAGTCCGCCACACCAATGGTCAGTGATAAACTGGCGCATCCAAACCCAAACGTTACACCAACAGAAAAACGCCCACAACATTATGACACACGAATCACCACAGTGGACATTCAATGGCAGCAAACCTTTAGCGGTACATACAGCTGCGCTCAAAATACACACACACATACAAAACTACACCACATTGGACAATTCAAACTACACACAACTGACACCCATATACACACCACACCCACACCACTATAAAACACACACCCACACTACCCACAACCCTTTATGACTACAAACCATTGCCAACAGGGAGAGACAGCAAGAGCACTCACACAACCAGAGCCACATACCACTCACACCTATACACCACTCACGCACCCCACATCACACACCCCAACACATCATCCTACACACCCTCACCCACACCAATCACGCTACACCCATGGCACCACAACGACACCCCAGATTATCTGAGGAGGAGCTAAGGGACATGGTGGAGGAAATCATCCAGGTAGAGCCACAGCTATTTGGAGCACAGGTGCAGCAGATATCCATTGCTAGGAATATGGAGCTATGGTGGAGGATCGTGGACAGGGTCGACGCTGTGGGACAGCACCCCAGAACAAGGGATGACATCAGGAAAAGGTGGAATGACCTACGGGGGAAGGTGCATTCCATTGCAGCAAGACACCAGCTCACAGTACAGAGGACTGGCGTTGGACCCCCACCTCCTCCCCACAACTAACAGCATGGGAGGAGCAAGGCTTGGCAAGCATGCATCCTGAGGGCCTGGCAGGAGTAGCAGGAGGACTGGACTCTGGTAAGTCAACTCTCTATTACTGTCACCCCCCTACCTGCATGACATCACATACCCCACCCTCACCCTCACTCCCATCACTGCACCACCTCCCACACACCCCACCATCACAACACACTCATCCCAATGCCAAGCCCAGCATGCACCACCAATGCATGGACACCACTCACAGACCTGCATGGACACCTATCACTAAAGCATGCACACTAAAGAATCACCTAGCCCATCACATAACTACTCACACAAGGAAAAGCTGCCAGGGTAATAACAACCATACAGGGCAACACACCCATGCACAATATGTCACAAACAGAAATAAAAACACTGCATATACATCCCCACAGGTATCCCAGCCAATGTTACCAGAGAAGCGGTGCCAGCAACATCCAGTCCCCCACAGAAGAGGCCCACAGTGATGACAGCAACTCTGCTCGCCTGGATCTGGATGACCACCTGGCCCATCAGGGACCTCCGTACAGTCGGTTACCTAGGCACAGTCCCACACCACCACAAAGCCTCCCCCTCAGGAAACACCACCACAGCACCCACCCAGCATGCCCATACCTCTGTCGCCAGGACACGTCAATCAGCAGTGTGTCCACCACTACAGGGACCCCAGGGCACACCACAAACCCAAGACAATCAGGGACTTGGGGTCAGTGGGAGTGGGCACACGGTTCATGGGACAGAGGTACAGGACAACAGGGAAGCTGGGAGGGCTGCTGTGCGACATGGGGAGGACAGGCCCAGGGAACCGACTCTCCAGGAGGCACTCACTGCGATCCTGGGAGCATACCAACATTCCCAGGATGCGCTGGGCCATATCCTGGACAACGTGCAGGAGAACAGGCGGCTGCAGGAGGGACAGTACTAGGGGATCAGGGAGGACTTGAAGTCCACTAACACCACCCTGATCTCCATTTCAGGGGTGCTGGCAGACATGTTCAACCTTATGAGGGAGGTAGTCAATCAATCAATCAATCAATCAATCATAGCATTTATAAAGCGCGCTATGTACCCGTCAGGGTTTCGAGGCGCTGAGGGGGGGGGGGGGGAGCGCTGCTGATTTAGCGGTCGAAGAGCCAGGTCTTGAGGAGCCTTCTGAATGCGAGGAGGTCCTGGGTCTGGCGAAGAGATGTGGGGAGAGAGTTCCAGGTCTTGGCGGCGAGGAAGGAGAAGGATCTGCCGCCGGATGTCTTGCGCTGGATTCGGGGTACGATGGCGAGGGCGAGGTTGGCGGATCGGAGTTGACGTGTTGGAGTGTAGAAGTTAACTCTGGTGTTGAGGTAGGAGGGTCCGGTGTTGTGAAGTGCCTTGTGAGCGTGGGTCAGGAGTTTAAAGGTGATCCTCTTGTCTACCGGGAGCCAGTGGAGTTCCTTTAGGTGAGGGGAGATGTGACTTCGGCGGGGTATGTCGAGGATCAGTCGGGCGGAGGCATTTTGGATACGTTGGAGTCGTTTGATGTCTTTGGTTGGGATGCCTGTGTAGAGTGCGTTGCCGTAGTCAAGTCTGCTGCTGACGAGGGCTTGGGTCACCGTCTTTCTGGTTTCTGTTGGAATCCACTTGAAGATTCTGCGGAGCATTCGAAGGGTGTTGAAACAGGAGGAGGAGACGGCGCTGACCTGTTTGGACATGGTGAGATCGGAGTCCAGGATGAAGCCGAGGTTTCTTGCGTGGCTGGCAGGGGTGGGCGGGGGTCCGAGGACGGAGGGCCACCATGAGTCGTTCCAGGCCGAGGGAGTGCGCCCGAGGATGAGGACTTCCGTCTTGTCGGAGTTGAGTTTCAGGCGACTGTTGTTCATCCAATCGGCGATGGATTTTAGTCCCTCGTGGAGGTTTGTTTTGGCGGTGAGCGGGTCTTTGGTCAGGGAGAGGACGAGCTGGGTGTCGTCGGCGTAGGAGATGATGCTGAGATGATGTTGGCGGGCCAGTTGAGCGAGGGGGGCCATGTAGACGTTGAACAACGTAGGGCTGAGGGAGGATCCTTGGGGGACGCCGCAGATGAGGTTGGTGGCTTTGGAGCGGAAAGGGGAGAGATGGACTCTCTGCGTTCTGTCGGAGAGGAAGGATGAGATCCAGTGGAGGGCTTTATCTTGGATGCCGGCTTCCTGGAGGCGGGTCAGTAGGGTGCGGTGGCAGACGGTGTCAAAGGCGGCTGATAGGTCGAGGAGGATGAGGGCTGAGGTTTCGCCGTTGTCCATTTGATGTCTGATGTCATCTGTGGCGGCGAGGAGAGCAGTCTCAGTGCTGTGGTTTCGTCTGAATCCGGATTGTGAGGGGTCCAGGATGGAATTGTCTTCGAGGAAGTGGGTGAGCTGAGTGTTGACGATCTTCTCGATGACTTTCGCTGGAAAAGGGAGGAGAGAGATCGGACGGAAGTTTTTGAGATCGTTGGGGTCGGCCTTGGGTTTTTTGAGGAGGGGTTGGATTTCTGCGTGTTTCCAGCTGTCCGGGAAGGTGGCAGAAGTGAAGGAGAGGTTGATGATCTTGCGGAGTTCGGGGGCGATGGTGGCGTTGGCTGAGTTGAAAACATGATGTGGGCAGGGGTCCGTGGGGGAGCCTGAGTGGATGGTGTTCATGGTTGTTATGGTTTCTGCCTCGTCCACGTGGGTCCAGGCGGTGAGGCGGCAGTCGCGGGAGGAGACGTCGGGGGTGGGGTCTGGCGGTGGACCGGTGTTGAAGCTGTCGTGGATGGTAGCGATTTTCTGGTGGAAGAAGGTGGAGAGGTCGTCGCAGAGTTTCTGGGAGGGCGGGATGTCGTTGGAGTTGGCTTTTGGATTGGAGAGTTCCTTCACGATGCCGAAGAGTTCTTTGCAGTCGTGGGCGTTGTTGTTGATGCGTTCAGTGAAGTGGGCGCGCTTGGCGATGCGGATCCGTTGGTGGTGTTCGCGGTTGGCGTTTTTGAGGGCGGCGAGGTTGTCGGGTGTGCGTTCTTGGATCCATTTCTTTTTGAGCTTCTGGCAGATGCTTTTGGAGGTGGTTAGATCGTCTGTGAACCAGGCTGGTTTTTTCTTTCCTTGGATGGCGGTGGGTTTCTTGAGAGGGGCAAGGGTGTTGGCGCAGTCGAGGATCCATTGATGGAGGTTGATGGCGGCTGTGCTCGGGTCGGTTGCGTCGGGTGGAAGGTTGTTGATGAGGGTGCTGGTCAGTTGGTCTTGGGTGACTTTGCCCCAGCGGCGGTGGGGAGGTAGCTGGATGCGGTGTTGCTCTGTGGTTTTCTTATAGGTGAAATGGACGCAGTGATGGTCGGTCCAGTGGAGTTCGGAGGTGTGGCTGAAGGAGATGTGGTTGCTTGAGGTGAAGAGGGGGTCAAGGGTGTGTCCGGCGATGTGGGTGGGCGTGTTGACTAGCTGGCGGAGTCCGAGGTTGAGGAGGTTGGAGGTCAGTGATGCGGTGTTGACGTCGTTGGCATTTTCCAGATGGTAGTTCAGATCTCCCAGGAGGATGTAATCCGGGGAAGCGAGGGCGTGGGTGCTTGCAAGGTCGGCGATGGTGTCACTGAAGGGGGCTCTTGGTCCTGAAGGGCGGTAAATGAGGGTTCCTCTGAGGGTCGTGTTGGGGTCCGTGTGGATCTGGAAGTGGAGGTGTTCGGCTGTCCTGAGGGTGTCGTCCGAGTGGGTGTGGATTTTGAGGGTAGCTTTGTGAGCGATGGCTATTCCGCCGCCGATTCCGTTGGTTCGATCTCTTCTGGTGATTTTGTAGCCGTCCGGTATGGCGATGGCGATGTCCGGAGACGAGGAGTCGTTCCACCAGGTTTCGGTCAGGAAAGCCACGTCAGGAGCAGTGGTGTCGAGCAAATCCCAGAGCTCGATGGCGTGTTTTCGTGCGGAGCGGGTGTTGATGAGCATGCAGTTCAGGTGGTTGGGGTTGAATGTTTCAGTAGTTGGATTGGTCGTTCTGATGCAGGAGAAGTTGCAGGTACTGCAGGAAAAAGGTCCTTTAGTGTGCTTCGGGGATGCCCGGCAGCATTCAGTGGAGGGGCCGGGGTTGAAGGCGCGGAGTTCGTCGATTGAGTAGCGGATGCGGGGGGCGCGAGGGCCAGGGGGTGTGGCGCTGGGCGCGGTCCAGGCGCGGACGGGCTCAGACGGGCTTGCCTCTGGCGCGCCTCCGGCGCGCCAGCGGCGCACCCGCTGCGCGGACGCGCAACGCCAGCCATTAAGAAGGGAGGGGGGAGGGAGGAGCAGCTGGGAGGCTGGAGGCGGGAGGGAGCGGCAAATGGGGGCGCGAGGGGGGCGGGCCGCAGGGAGGCAGCGGCAGGGAACGGGGAGCGCACAAGGGGCAAAAAACACTGAAAACGAGCAAAACTACAAGCAGTTACAAAGAGAAAATACAATCAGAAATACAATCAGAAATACAATAATGGCACAATACACGATCGGGAAGACAGCAATCAGGGGGGCACAAAGGGGGCAGAAGCGCCGGCGGCGAGGCGCGGAAAAAACGAAAAAGCCAAAAAAACACTTACAGGACGGCGGAAGCGGCACACGGGTCAAGTGAGCCCACTAGCCACCAGGGATGAGGCGCAGGAGGATGCCTGCGGGTGGAGGAGGGCCTCGAACACGCAAACGGCAGCGTGCTCGTGGGACAGAGGCAGAGGGCAGCAGGTTGGTGCTGCGGTCGTGGGGGGCGAGCTCAGGACCTGAAACAGGTCAGAGTTCGCTCAATCGCGACGCGCAGCGCCAGCCATTAAGAAGGGAGGGGGGAGGGAGGAGCAGCTGGGAGGCGGGAGGGAGCGGCAAATGGGGGCGCGAGGGGGGCGGGGCCGCAGGGAGGCAGCGGCAGGGAACGGGGAGCGCACAAGGGGCAAAAAACACTGAAAACGAGCAAAACTACAAGCAGTTACAAAGAGAAAATACAATCAGAAATACAATCAGAAATACAATAATGGCACAATACACGATCGGGAAGACAGCAATCAGGGGGGCACAAAGGGGGCAGAAGCGCCGGCGGCGAGGCGCGGAAAAAACGAAAAAGCCAAAAAAACACTTACAGGACGGCGGAAGCGGCACACGGGTCAAGTGAGCCCACTAGCCACCAGGGATGAGGCGCAGGAGGATGCCTGCGGGTGGAGGAGGGCCTCGAACACGCAAACGGCAGCGTGCTCGTGGGACAGAGGCAGAGGGCAGCAGGTTGGTGCTGCGGTCGTGGGGGGCGAGCTCAGGACCTGAAACAGGTCAGAGTTCGCTCAATCGCGACGCGCAGCGCCAGCCATTAAGAAGGGAGGGGGGAGGGAGGAGCAGCTGGGAGGCGGGAGGGAGCGGCAAATGGGGGCGCGAGGGGGGCGGGGCCGCAGGGAGGCAGCGGCAGGGAACGGGGAGCGCACAAGGGGCAAAAAACACTGAAAACGAGCAAAACTACAAGCAGTTACAAAGAGAAAATACAATCAGAAATACAATAATGGCACAATACACGATCGGGGAGACAGCAATCAGGGGGGCACAAAGGGGGAAGAAGCGCCGGCGGCGAGGCACGGAAAAAACGAAAAAGCCAAAAAAACACTTACAGGACGGCGGAAGCGGCACACGGGTCAAGTGAGCCCACTAGCCACCAGGGATGAGGCGCAGGAGGATGCCTGCGGGTGGAGGAGGGCCTCGAACACGCAAACGGCAGCGTGCTCGTGGGACAGAGGCAGAGGGCAGCAGGTTGGTGCTGCGGTCGTGGGGGGCGAGCTCAGGACCTGAAACAGGTCAGAGTTCGCTCACTCGCGACGCGCAGCGCCAGCCATTAAGAAGGGAGGGGGGAGGGAGGAGCAGCTGGGAGGCGAGAGGCGGGAGGGAGCGGCAAATGGGGGCGCGAGGGGGGCGGGGCCGCAGGGAGGCAGCGGCAGGGAACGGGGAGCGCACAAGGGGCAAAAAACACTGAAAACGAGCAAAACTACAAGCAGTTACAAAGAGAAAATACAATCAGAAATACAATCAGAAATACAATAATGGCACAATACACGATCGGGGAGACAGCAATCAGGGGGGCACAAAGGGGGCAGAAGCGCCGGCGGCGAGGCGCGGAAAAAACGAAAAAGCCAAAAAAAACACTTACAGGACGGCGGAAGCGGCACACGGGTCAAGTGAGCCCACTAGTCACCAGGGATGAGGCGCAGGAGGATGCCTGCGGGTGGAGGAGGGCCTCGAACACGCAAACGGCAGCGTGCTCGTGGGACAGAGGCAGAGGGCAGCAGGTTGGTGCTGCGGTCGTGGGGGGCGAGCTCAGGACCTGAAACAGGTCAGAGTTCGCTCACTCGCGACGCGCAGCGCCAGCCATTAAGAAGGGAGGGGGGAGGGAGGAGCAGCTGGGAGGCGGGAGGCGGGAGGGAGCGGCAAATGGGGGCGCGAGGGGGGCGGGCCGCAGGGAGGCAGCGGCAGGGAACGGGGAGCGCACAAGGGGCAAAAAACACTGAAAACGAGCAAAACTACAAGCAGTTACAAAGAGAAAATACAATCAGAAATACAATCAGAAATACAATAATGGCACAATACACGATCGGGGAGACAGCAATCAGGGGGGCACAAAGGGGGCAGAAGTGCCGGCGGCGAGGCGCGGAAAAAACGAAAAAGCCAAAAAAACACTTACAGGACGGCGGAAGCGGCACACGGGTCAAGTGAGCCCACTAGCCACCAGGGATGAGGCGCAGGAGGATGCCTGCGGGTGGAGGAGGGCCTCGAACACGCAAACGGCAGCGTGCTCGTGGGACAGAGGCAGAGGGCAGCAGGTTGGTGCTGCGGTCGTGGGGGGCGAGCTCAGGACCTGAAACAGGTCAGAGTTCGCTCACTCGCGACGCGCAGCGCCAGCCATTAAGAAGGGAGGGGTGAGGGAGGAGCAGCTGGGAGGCGGGAGGGAGCGGCAAATGGGGGCGCGAGGGGGGCGGGGCCGCAGGGAGGCAGCAGCAGGGAACGGGGAGCGCACAAGGGGCAAAAAACACTGAAAACGAGCAAAACTACAAGCAGTTACAAAGAGAAAATACAATCAGAAATACAATCAGAAATACAATAATGGCACAATACACGATCGGGGAGACAGCAATCAGGGGGGCACAAAGGGGGCAGAAGCGCCGGCGGCGAGGCGCGGAAAAAACGAAAAAGCCAAAAAAACACTTACAGGACGGCGGAAGCGGCACACGGGTCAAGTGAGCCCACTAGCCACCAGGGATGAGGCGCAGGAGGATGCCTGCGGGTGGAGGAGGGCCTCGAACACGCAAACGGCAGCGTGCTCGTGGGACAGAGGCAGAGGGCAGCAGGTTGGTGCTGCGGTCGTGGGGGGCGAGCTCAGGACCTGAAACAGGTAGTCTCACACCAGCGGGCCCCTGACACTAGCCAGACTACTGAACAGCCCTCCACCTCTGCTGACGCTAGTGGACAGGAGGCCCACCACAGGACTAACAGGCCACCAGCACCCCTCCCCCTGCAGAAGGAGAACCACTCCGCAAACGTTCCCTGCGAGCCAGGCAGAAGCCAGAGACTATTGCTAAGACACCGCCCAAGAAATGAGACTCTCCTGATTGTCACCCTTGTGTCCCACTCTGTCACCCTATCCACCTTGAACTGCCATTGCTCCCCTTCCTATGCTCCCTTGGACAATGCACCTGTGCTACCAAAAGGCTCGACTCTACCCTGGACTTTCCTCCATCATCAACCCAGCCAATTGCAATTCCCACTTTTCTTCAGAGCACTGCAATAAACACACTTTGAAAAAATACATGTGTGGAGTATGTCAAATGATTTAAGTATGTATTTGTTTAACAGTGTTTAAACATTGCAATTCAACTGTACAGTAATGTATACATAGGAAAGACCTGTAGTTGGCTGCAGTGAACACACCAGGAGCGATAGTGGGGCACCAACATCTGCAAAAAGAGCTGCTAAAGGGTACAGTGAGTGGACATAGAAGTGGGAATTCACAGCCTCCCAGTGACAATATCAAACACAAAACTGTCAAAGAAATGTGAAGTTACATTGTCTTACCTGTGTGTCATTGGAAGTATAGTCTAATCACTGCAGTTCTGTTGTCCTCATCCTCTTCCTCTGCCCCCTCATCTTTACTGTCCACAGGGAACACAGCTGCCACACGGCCATCTCCAGCCTTCTCCTCCTACAGAAAAAGCACATGTTGTCTCAAGGCAAGGTTATGCAACATGCAGAATGGCACGATTATCTGGCAGACTATCTTGGGTGAGTATCACAGGGATCCCCCAGTTAGATGGGAGCACCGAAACCTGGCCTTCAGGAGGCCGAAGGTACGTTCTATTTTCCTTCTTGTTCGCCCATGTGTCTCATTGTAAAGTTCCTCTGCCCTTGTCCTGGTATTCCTCACAGGGGTCAGTAGCCATGAGAGGTTGGGGTAACCAGAGTCACCTGCAAATATCGAGGGACAACTGTTAGCCACACACTATGCCATATGGCCCACACCATACCCATACACCAACATACACTGGGTCGGAACCAGGGCTCACCTATTAGCCATACCCGGTGCCTCTGTAGTTGGGCCATCACATTGGGGTTGCTGCTATTCGTCAGAATAAAAGCATCATGCACCGAGCCTGGATACTTAGCATTGACATGGGAGATGTGCTGGTCCGCCAAACACACCATCTGCACATTCAAGTGAAACAAATTTTGATTTCAAAAGACCCGTTTATTTTGCCGGGGGGACACAAATGCAATATGTGTTCCATCCATCGCCCCAAGTATGTTGGGGATATGTCCCATTGGATATAAGTCAGCCTTCACTGTGGCCAATCCTCCACGTGGGGGAAAACAATGTAGCTGCACATGTGTTTAATCAGGTCAGACAACACTCTGGTCAGCACTATGAGAATATTGGCTGTGACATTCCTGCTGCCAAGCCCACTGTCACTTGGAAAGAACCGGTTTCCAAGAAATTGAGCCCTGATAGCACTTGCACAAGAGGGGGGAACCCAGTGGGGTGACGGATAGCGGATATCAGGTCAGGCTCCAATTTGGCACACAGCTCCGTGATTGTGGCCCAGGCAAGTCTGTAGGTGAAGATAATGTGCCTGTCCTCCATTGTTGCCAAGTCCACCAGGGGTCTGTACACGGGGGGATGTCTCCATCTCCTATTCATCCACAGCGGTTGCAATCTGTCAGAAATGGTGGGATGACCTGAGACGCTGGGCACGGAAGACGGCTGTAGGTAGTTGGCTCTGTATATACTATTTCAAAGTAAGAAATAGTGTGCACAGAGTCCAAGGTTTCCCCTTAGAGGTAAGATAGTGGCAAAAGTAGATAATTCTAATGCTCTATTTTGTGGTAGTGTGGTCGAGCAGTAGGCTTATCAGAGGGTAGTGTTAAGCATTTGTTGTACACACACAGGCAATAAATGAGGAACACACACTCAAAGACTTACTCCAGGCCACTAGGTTTTTATATTGAAAAATATCTTTTCTTAGTTTATTTTAAGAACCACAGGTTCAAGATTTACAGTTAATACTTTAAATGTAAGGTACTTCACTTAGATACTTTAGGAACTTTGAATGAAAACAATATCATGTACAGTCTTTGTAAAAATGGCAATAAGCTATTTTCAAAGTGGACACAGTGCAAAAATCAACAGTTCCTCGTGGAGGTAAGTAAAGGTTAGATTAGGAGGTAAGTCAAACACTTACAAGTCTCAGTACTGGGGCATAGGCAGCCCACTGTTGGGGGTTCAAGGCAACCCCAAAGTTACCACACCAGCAGCTCAGGGCCGGTCAGGTGCAGAAGTCAAAGAGGTGCCCAAAACACATAGGTGCCTATGAAGAACAGGGGTGCTCCGGTTCCAGTCTGCCAGCAGGTAAGTACCGGCATCCTCGGGGGGGCAGACCAGGGGGTAAGTACCATTGTTTTGTAGAGCATTGGGGGGACACAAGTAGGCACACAAAACACACCCTCAGCGGCACAGGGGCGGCCTGGTGCAGTGTGCAAAGCAGGTGTCGGGTTTTGTATAGGTTTCAATGGAGGGACCCGGGGGTCACTTTAGCGGTGCAGGCAGGCACAGGGGGGGGGCTTCTCGGGACAGCCACCACCTGGGCAAGGGAGAGGGTCCCCTGGGGGTCACTCATGCATCAGAGTTTGGTTCCTTCAGGTCCTGGGGGCTGCAGGTGCAGTGTCGGTTCAAGGTGTTGGGTCCCTTGTTACAGGCAGTCGCGGTCAGGAGGAGCCTCTGGATTCTCTCTGCAGGCGTCGCTGTGGGGGCTCAGGGGGGTCGTCTCTGGTTACTCACGGGCTTGCAGTCTGCCCTGAGGTGTTGGTTTCTTGGTCCTGTAGTCAAGGGCAGTCCTCTGAGGCTTCAGAGGTCACTGGTCCCTGCCGGATGTGGTTTTCGAAGTTGGAGACAGGCCAGTAGGGCTGGGGCCAAAGCAGTTGTCATCTTCCTCCTTCTCTGCAGGCTTGTAGGTCAGCAGTCCTTCTTCTTTCTTCAGGTTGCAGGAATCTAGTTTCCTAGGTTCTGGAGAGCCCCTAAATACTGAATTTAGGGGGGTGTTTAGGTCTGGGAGGGCAGTAGCCAATGGCTACTGTCCTTGAGGGTGGCTACACCCTCTTTGTGCCTCCTCCCTGAGGGGAGGGGGGCACTTCCCTATTCCAATTGGGGGAATCCTCCAAAATCATGATGGAGAATTTCTAAAGGCAGGGGTCATCTCAGCTCAGGACACCTTAGGGGCTGTCCTGACTGGTGGGTGACTAGTTTTTCTCATTATCTCCCCTGGACTTGCCGCCAAAAGTGGGGGCTGTGTCCAGTAGCTGGAGTGCCCTGGGGCATTGTAACACGAAGCGTGAGCCTTTGAGGATCACTGCTAGGTGTTACAGTTCCTGCAGGGGGGAGGTGTTAAGCATCTCCACCCAGTGCAAGCTTTGTTTCTGGCCTCAGAGAGCACAAAGGCTCTCACCCCAACGGGTCAGAAACTCATCTCTCAGCAGCAGGCTGGCACAGACCAGTCAGCCCTGCACTGAAGGATTGGGTAAAATACAGGGGGCATCTCTAAGATGCCCTCTGTGTGCATTTTTTTATAAATCCAACACAGGCATCAGTGTGGGTTTATTATTCTGAGAAGTTTGATACCAAACTTCCCAGTATTCAGTGTAGCCATTATGGAGCTGTGGAGTTCGTTTTTGACAAACTCCCAGACCATATACTTAATATGGCCACACTGTACTTAAAATGTTCAAGAATGGACTTAGACACTGTAGGGGCATATTGCTTGTGCAGCTATGCCATCACCTGTGGTATAGGGCACCCTGCCTTAGGGCTGTAAGGCCTGCTAGAGGGGTGACTTACCTATGCCACAGGCAGTATTTTGTGTGCTTGGCACCCTGAGGGGGATGCCATGTCAACTTAGCCTTTTTGTCCCCACCAACACACACAATCTGCAATGGCAGTGTGCATGGGTTAGGTGAGGGGTCCTTAAGGGTGGCACAACACATGCTGCAGCCCTTAGAGACATTCCCTGGCCACAGGGCCCTTGGTACCACTGGTACCTTTTACAAGGGACTTATCTGTGTGCCAATTGTGGAAACAATGGTACATTTTAGGTGAAAGAGTACTGGTGCTGGGGCCTGGTTAGCAGGGTCCCAGCACACTTCTCAGTCAAGTCAGCATCAGTATCAGGCAAAAAGTGGGGGGTAACCTCAACACGGAGCCATTTTCCTACAATGACGGAGGCCCAGCTGGAGATGGCCTCCCAACGAGGAAGGGGTGCCCATCAAATCCTGACCCCCGATAACCCGCATACTGGCAGTGGCATACCCGGAGCTGGATGGGCATTTGGGGGCCTCACAGCAGCAACAAGGTGGTGAGTACTGTGCCCATCATTACTACTTACGCCTGGTGGGGTGGTATCCGGATGGGAGAATTGTGCCTGTGGGTGCCCCTAGGCCAGGGCTGACATTGCAGTGTATGTCCCAGGTTGGGCAGGGTTCTGATGTTATATTCCTGCAACCTAGCTAGTAGGCATCTACTACTGGGCAGGGGTGTGTGGGTCCCAGGTATGCTGCAGTGGGCGGTATGTGTCCCTCCCCATGCCCTGGTGACTAGCATTGTTACTGGTAATGCATTGCATAGTGCATAGGGCTGTTCCCTGTGTGTGAGTGTTCTGTGTACACCAACGGTACTGTTGGTGCAGCCATTGACCAAGTGTATCCTTTGTCGCTTCCCCCCTTTTTTGTTTTTTCATTCTGTCCTTATGTGCATTAGCATCATCTGGCGGAGGAGCAGAGGAACCGGCGACGGAGGGAGCTGCATCCCACAGTACCCAGGAGGCAGAGTCCACCGACGCTGAGGGCACCAGTATGATGGAGGGCAAGGGGAGCACCACGGCGGAGACTGGAGGGGACAGTTCGGACACGGATACCTCCTCCAATGGAAGTTCCCTATTGGTAGTGGACACCTCTGTGCCCACCCCAGCTACAGGTGCAGCCGCCACCCCCGTACTAGCACCGCCCTCCCAGCAGCCACTCATCGAGTTGTCTGTGCCTGCTCACCCAGGAGGGTGGACATCTCCTTCTCCCCAGGCACCTCAGGCCCTGCCCCAGTTAGCCCTGCTGCCCTGAGTGAGGAGGCGATTGACCTCCTGTGATCCCTCTCTGTTGGGCAGTCAACCATTTTGAATGCCATCCAGGGGCTGGCAGCCCAAATGCATCAGTCCAATGCATTTCTGGAGGCCATTCACACTGGCTTGGTGGCCCAACAGAGATCAATCCAGGCTCTGGCCTCCTCTCTGATGGCAGCCATTGTCCCTGTTTCCACCCTCCCCCTCCAACCTCCTCTACCCAATCCCATTCCCCTCAATCCCAACTTATCTCAAACACACTGGCAGACAAGCATGCACACAAGACAACACACAAGAGTGGCACAGGCAAACACAAGCACCACACTTCATCCCACAGGCACTCACACAAACACCATCCAGATGCAGACATACTAACATCCATTGACTCCACTGTGCCCCCTCCTCCTCCTCCTTCACCTCCCTCCCAGTTGTGTTGATGCTCACACCTCCATGCACTATATCCTCATCCACTACCTCCATCACCAGCACACCTATCAGAACACACACCTCACTGGCAGTCACCACCCCATCAGCCATGCACACATCCCCAGTGTGCTCTCCCACTTTGTCTGTGCCCCCTCCTCCCAAAGTACAGAAACGCAAACACTCAGACACCCAACAGCCATCCACCTCACAACAGCACCCAGCCCATGCACCTGCACCCAAACACAGCAGACAGACACCTCCTACAACCACTCCCTCTTTACCCACTCCCAGACCTTCTCCCTCTTCCCGCCCCATTGTCCCTAAGCAGCTTTTCCTCTCTACCATTGACCTCTTCCCTACCCCTTCCTCTCCGACCTTCACATCAGGCCAGGGTGTGTAAAACCCAGGCAAGCACCTCAGCCAGCAAGTCCACGGGCCCAGTAGTGTCCCCAGCAACTTGTGGTGGGAAGGGATCCCGGGCACCAGGCAGCCACGGAAAGAGTGCCTGCCCCAACTACTACCAGGAAGGTCAAGGTTCCACCCCCAGCTGCTACAGTGAAGGTAAAGGTGCCACCCCCAGCTTCTGCCAAGAGGAACAAAGAGCCATCCCCAGCTGCTGCCAAGAGGAGCAAGGAGCCATCACCAGCTGCTGCCAGGAAGGGAAAGGGGCCTGCACCCGCAGGCAGAATGGACAAGAGGCCTGGTGCTGGGACTCAGTCGGAGACCCCACCACCAACCATGGTGGTGCAGCCATCCGAGGCTGCAGGGGATGGGCAGAAGCTTCCCCCCACAACCACCAGCAGCACCAGCACCACCACCAGCAGTGGGCAGCCATCCAAGGCTGCAGGACATGGGCAGGAGCTTCCCCCCACAACCACCCCCAGCAGCAGCACCACCACCAGCAGTGGACAGCCATCCGAGCCTGCAGGGGATGGGCAGGAGCTTCCCCCCAAAACCACCACCACCACCAGCAGCAGCAGCAACACCACCACCAGCAGCGGGCAGCCGTCTGAGGCTGCAGGGGATGGGCAGGAGCTTCCACCCACCACCAGCGGCAACATCACAATCACCACCACTGAGCAGCTATCACCACCGGCGGACAGTGTGTATTCCTGCGTCCATGGGCTGTTTTGTGGGCTGCCCCTACAAATCCTGTGAGATTGACACCCAGCTGGGAGACTGTGACCTTGCACTCCCCAAGACCTGCATCACAGGGCACGATGCCCCCTCCAAAACCAGTGGAGAAGCCATCCACTCACCCCATCCTCCCCAGGATGAAGATCACAGGGCACAATGACCCCTCCAGAACCAGTGGAGAAGCCATCCACCGGAGAGACTGTGGCCTTGCACTCCCCAGGACCAATCACAGGGCATGTTGCCCCCTCCAGAGAATGTGGGCAAGTCACCCACTCGAGAGACTGTGGCCTTGCACTCCCCAGGACCAAGCACAGGGCATGTTGCCCCCTCAAGAGCCAGTAGGCAAGTCACCCACTCGAGAGACTGTGGCCTTGCACTCCCCAGGACAGCCCACAGGGCATGTTGCACCCGCCAGGACCAGAGTTGTTGTTCCATGTGCCGGCTGAGGTGCCCCCCCCATTCCTCGTCCCCCTAAGGTGCCTGCTTATTTTCAAACTGAAGCCCCTGCAGAGTTCTCTCCATGTTGTTGCAGGAGTCAAGTGGGGCCTTGGACTTTGTGATGTGGCCCTGTGACCCATGAACATTGAGGACTGGGCAGTGTCCCTTGATTTATTAATATGCATATACTTTTAGATTGGATGCACATATTATTACTTTATTTGTCTTATTACACTCACTTTTATCTATTCGTGTTGTCCTTGCATTTTTCCTGAGGGTTACGGAGTGTATATGTTTTATTACTGCATCTTCTTGTGTGTATGGTGTGTGTGTGGGGGGTGTGTGTGTTGTGTATGTGTGTGTCACTCTCTTTTTTCTTCATCCCTCCCCTGTGTGCTAGGTGGCTGTACTCACCGTAGTCGTCTTCGCCGTCGTTGGTGTTCGTGGTGGAGCAGGACATAGAACAGCATTGGGAATATATGCAGTTCAGGCTCCATGGCGGCGTGGTTCTTCCCTGAGTCTCCACAGGTGAGTCATTTCCCTTCTGTGCAGTGTTTCTGCTAGGGTTTTGATGTCGTTGGTCCCGCCCCGGAAAAGGTGGAGGTTTCAAGGGTCTTCATATGGTGGGTGGAACATTGACTTCCACCTGGCTGTAGGCAGCTACAGCCGTGGTGCCTGGCGGTCGGTGTTGTAAAGTGGCTGTCTGTCTGAGCTCTTTCCACCATGGTCATAATTTGGCGGTATTTACCGCCAGCCTGTTGGCGATATTACCGGCACTTTATAGCCGACCGCCAGGGTTGTAATGAGGGACAAAGTGTTATTATGGTGGTGTGTATCATCTTAGATTATATATGTATAGCGCTATACCATGTCAATCATGTGGATATTTTTGGCACACCCATTACTGATAAATGGATTCATTTATGTGTAATGATTGTGCAAGGTTTGCACACTAATGTCCCTGGTTTCTCAAATTGTTGATTTCTTTAACATTTTACTCTTGTTCTCTATTATTGGTTGTGACACTGGGTATCATCTGAATAACCTGAAATTTAATCCATATGATCACCATGTCCATTGTTCTAATTAAATAAAAAAAATAGTGGTGACATTTGGAAGCCTTGACGGATGCCACATGCTTTTGGATTTTTCACCGATGTAGCAAACTGTACTCTGATCTGCTGGTCTTTAGCTGCAGTGCTGATGAACATTCTCTTTTACCCAACTAACTAAATCTCAACTCAGTAGAAAAGCATCAAATAATTTCTTGATCTACCCTATTGTATGTCGTGAATAGGACAAGCAGTATAAAGATTTCTATATGGCTTGTATTCAGAGACGGTAGCGAGGATCTGATTTCACATTCATCTGGTGTCGACCATCTGCTGTATTTTGACATCCCTACCATACAATGAGGGAATCTTCTCCTACTTGTTAGAAACTGCTTAAGGGTCACAAAGTATTTGGCAGCAATTACCCCAAGGTTGTCTGACACCGTAAATTTTCTTTCACGAATATTAGTTGGAGAAAGATTCCTCTGTGAAAGGTTGCTATTCCAGTATGCTATTCAAAAATGAATCTGATATGCTTGGGATGTTGTATCAGCAGACCAGGGACTGTCTGGTGTATCCACTGGCATGGAGGGACGAGGGAGTGGCTGCAGAGTTAGGTCTACTTGTAAAAAACTACAGGGAATATTTACATGCCCTTAGCACCACCGGAGAGTCACTGTTAGTGATGTTCCGGTGGCGCTGTGCATTGTGCCATATTCAGAAGGCAGTGCTAAGCCAGTTTTTGTGGCTTAAAGCTGCCTTAGAAATATGGGCCTCCAGACGCAGTATTCTGCAGCAGAGGGGTGTGCAAAGGGTGTTGCTGTGGCCATTCAGCTGCAACGCCCATTTCTTTTGATGCTGCCCCAGATTCACAAGGAACCATAAATCTGAGGCAGCACCAAAAACGAACTCCATCCCAGGGGTGGTATTAGCATGCGCAATGCAGCGAAATACTTTTATTTCTCCTCATTTTTGCTTTTCTATTTATGCTGCAGAATGCAGCACATATAGAAGGAGCAAAAGGCCATTAATGATTGTTTATGTGCAGGAGGGTTTCCCTTCCTGCACATAAGCAATCATTCTCTCCAACACAGACACCCTTTGCACAATAGTAAATTTAGTGCCAGTGGCAGAGTAAACACAGGAGTACGCAGTATTTTTGTACTTATGGTGCATCCCTGAGTTTAAAAACTGCTGCAGCGTGGTGCTGACAGTTCTGGCGCAGTACCGTGCTGTTCCAGTTCTATGTAAATATGCCCCTATGTCTGTAGGCCTCTTCCAATATTTACCAACTCTAAATGTGCTAGTTCATGGTGCAATACACATAAGTTAAAAAGTAACTGATTTGCTTGTGTGTTGTAAGTGCCAGAAAAGGGGAGGTGGAGCTGCGCATGCTTGAGCTTTTTTGTGTCCCGTGGCAAAAACTCTGGGAAAACACTAGCCAGCTTGCCCTAGTATTTTTTAGATGGCTACTACATAGACACTTCTGGTCACTTTATTTTAAATGGCTCTGCTTCCACTGAAGATAAAGAATAAGGCAATGTGAAGGACTTTCTGAACCTGCTCAGGGAAACACTTCCTCAATATTTTCATTGGGTCGAACTTTGGGGTAGTTATTCTTTACATACAGTTAGTTACTGTTGGCTCCCACTATTAGGGGGATCAAGGCATGGCCCATCTAGGATTCAGTCGTGGTTTGTTGTATATGGCGAGATAACAGATAAACCCTAGGTAGCATGTATTGCCTGACAATTGTGTTAGGATACATTGCCATAATTAAATTTCAGGGAAGCCCTGGCAGTGTACAACAAGGGCCCCCTACACATTACTCTTCCTCCAAGTCTGCTCCTCCTAATTCATGTACCTCACCACTGCAACCCCAACAAAGTAGTTTTAGTGACACAAATAACGTCAACGAGATCCAGATGTTCAGCAGTCAAATTAAACGTTTCAGTGAGCTTGACAATGCCCCTCTTTTGAATGAAGAGGACAGTCGAAACACATCGTGATGGGAGTGACAAGAGATTGATATATTCTCCCAAGTGGAAGGGCAAATACCAATTAAAGCCAAGAAGGACCTTGCACAAAATACTCGGGAAGAAATAAAGAGATGCCAAAAGGGCAGAAGAACACATCTATGCACAGAGCATCAGAACAGGCTGCATTAAAACTGTTCAGTGTTAATGATTTCCAAAGCTAGGTTCAGGGGGTGATGGTGTGGGGCGCTGAACTAAAAAAAAAATTACTTAGATCACCATAGCCATTAGGAAGAGGATCTTCAGCCATACACTTTGAAAGGTATATGCAAATACAAATAAGTCAATTGAACAATATGTGAAGTATCGTCACCACTACATTTTTTCTTAAACAATATGAAGTGCCACCCTTTCAGCACTGGTAAAGAAACAATGTCTGATTGGGATTAAGGGCCAGATGTAGCAAAAATAAAAATTGCGACTCGCATTTTGCGAGTTAATGCGACTCGTAAAATGCGAGTCGCAAATTGGAATGTCAGAAAAAAAAGCGATCCGATTTTGCGACTCGCAGCCGGACTCGCAACGCTGTGTGCGAGTCCGCAGTTTGCGAGGTCGCTGTTTGCGAGTGTGCAAAAAACAAACTCGCAATTAGCGAGTGGGTGTCGCAAATTGCGATTACCTTCAAAATTGCTTGCAGGTGCAGCAGAACACTCCAGAAAGCATACCAGAACATTCTGGAAACACTTCCTGGCACATGATGATGACATCACAGCCAGGAAGTTAACAAATACACCTGGGAGGAGGGCTCAACAGTGAGCAGTGTCTCTGCCACTGACAGTAGGGTGCTGAGGAGTGGTAGGCACAGCACCATGGACGTAGCAGGGACCAGCCAGGCTGGCAGGAGGGGCAGGAGATCAAAGATAACAGCCAGGACAGATTAATGTGGCACATGGCGTTAATGTGCCACATGACTGGTTGGCATTTTCCTGCCCATGGACAATTTCAACTTGTATATAGTTTCTTCATGACATTAATAAAACAGTTATTTTTGTTCCACTTAACAAATGGTTAATAGGTGAGTATGGTGGGAGTTGACACGTACCGTCCAAAATATTGAGTTGCAATGTGGTCCCGTCTCAGTCTGCCTTGATTAGCTAGACTCCTATCCTCATGATGGCGATGTGGTTGTTCTTGCTCTTCATCATCAGGATCTGGGTCTGCAGGGGTGAGAGGTAGCCCACGTCGGGTGGCTATGTTGTGGAGGATGGCGCATGCGACCACAATTTTGAAAGCGGTAATGGGGGTGTATTGGAGGGCGCCTCCACTGCGGTGGAGGCATCTGAATCTTGCCTTCAGCAGTCCGAAGGTGCGCTCGATCAGGTTCCTGGTCCTCTTATGCGCACTGTTGTATTGCCTCTCTGATTCAGTTCTGGGTGTTAAAAACGGAGTCATGATCCAAGGCCTGAGAGCATATGCACTGTCACCTGTTGGGCACAAAAGTACACGGTTAGGAAGTCTAGATTGTCGTGCACAGTGACCTGTGTGTATGTCTGCAAGTGTCTGTGGCTCTACCTAGGAGGTAACCGTCTCCAAATTCCCCACGTTCCAGGCGTTGATGTATCCCACTGTGCCAAAAAATGTATGAGTCATGGGTACTGCCAGGAAACTTAGCTACGATGTCTGTGATGACATAATGGGCATCACAAACAACCTGTATGTTGAGTGAGTGGGTACACTTCCTGTTGCGGAAAATGTGTTCCAGATTAGCAGGGGGGCATATTTGAATGTGTGTCCCATCTACACACCCTATGACATGAGGAAAGTGGGCAATGCGGTAAAAGTCCAGCTTGGTGCTGTTAATTTCTGCCTCATTCCTTGGTAAGTATATGAAGTGAGACATGTGCGTGACTAAGGCATCTAGGAATGCCCTGAGGAACCTTGACACTGCACTTTGGGATACCCCACCTGCCACGGCAATGACCCCCTGATAGCTCCCTGAGGCCAAGAGGTGCAGTGCGCATAGTACTTGCACATGCGTAGGGATGGCGCAGCCACGCAGAGTCTTGTGTTCTAGCTGTGGTTTCAGTAAATCTATTAATTCTAGAATGGCTGCGCTGCTAAGGCGGTATTTGTCATAGATCTCCTCTTCAGCTTGCTGAAAAAGAGTCTGCCTGGTTCTATATATCTTCTCCTGTCTGTGGCCCCTCCTCCTCCTCTGCTGGGCTGCGTAGACTCTCCTCCTCACTGCTATCAGGTATATCTCCACCATCTTGAGTAACCCAGATGCCTTCTGGGTCCCCTTTTATACTTTGGTAATGGTTACCACCTGCTCTGAGTTAGTGGTAAATGGGACATGCAAACTGGGCTTTTTGCGACTAGTCGCAATTTGCGAGTTGCAATTGCATATGGGTTGCGACTCGCAAATTGCGACTTTCAATTTGCGGGTCGCAAAATGGGGTCGCACCGGATGCGACTCGCAAACGGGTCCCATCGCTTTTTGCGAGTCGGAAATGGGCTTTTTGCATCCCATTTCCAATTTTGCACTGTCGCAAATTGCGATTCGGCGCGTTTGCGAGTCGCAATCGTTTGCTACATCTGGCCCTAAGTATGTTACAGTAGCTAAATAGTGATGGGATAATTTCCTGCTCCTCCGTTCACCACACTGTGCGTTCCTCAAGCCAGCTCCTTATGCCCTGGTTTCCTTGTCTGCCAAAGCAGAGACAGTGTAGAGGTGACTGAGTTTGTAGCTAATATAGTTAGGGCACAAATGCCATCCCCGTATTGCAAAGAGCAGGCAAACCAGATCATTTTGAGAAGATGTTGGGGGGAGGGGGCCTCCTTCTTCTAGAAAATGTCGAGCAAATGAGGCTGTACTGTAACGTTTCCAAACTGTTTTCAAAGAAAGTAGTAGTGATAGGTTTTACACAGGAGGAAATTCATGGAACACTCTGATTCTTGCAGGTCTGCCACAGTACAAAAAATAAAAGACAAATAATTGTACCACCTGAGAAGTAGTGCCTGATGTAATGTGCCCATCATTCTACCCATGCCAGCTGTCAGTCTAAAAATGTGTAAGCTAGAAAATAAAATTGCAACAGAATATTTGTTATTGTAGACAGGATTTACATAAGGCTACAGACATCTTACAGCAGGGTACTTCCAATATATGTGCCTGTTGCTTGACTATTTCAGGGTGATGCTCAAACATTCTGAAGTGCTTTTGAAAAAATAAACTCTAGTGTACTAAGTCGCCTGTCAGAGTGTGACTTATTCATGAAAGGGATGCTCAGTGTGACAGTGCCGCTGCTCAAAACCTGCTCTGGTGCTCGTTGTGCACACGGTATACATTCGTAGTGCCTTAACGTTCTGTTCTTATACCACACATCATAATGGTTCAGGCAGCAGTGATATCCTTTGTGACTACAGATACTGCCACAATGTAAGTTTGCACAGTACCTCAATACAACACACACCGCTATGAAAGTTTGCACATTGCAACAGTGTATCAACAGGCTCCTGAATCAGCTCAAAGAAGAAGGAATGCAGCTGCAGAGTGCTGCATGATCTCTCAAAGTAAATGTTAACCATATTTATTGTCTCTAATTGATAGGAGTAGTTTTGCCCCTGATATTCAGTCGGCTTAAAGCACGTTATGTGAATTATACGTATGGACTGCACTTTCACCCTGAGGTTCCTCGGCGCTAGACAAAAACGTGTGGGAGACACAGAGTATTGAACCAAGAGATTGGTTAAATTTAATATGATTGATTAAATAGCAAGGTTTTTAGTTTTAGTTTAAACAAAAAAAAAAGAATCTGAAATTAGGTTCCTGGTGAAACTTGGCTGGCAAATAATTCCATATGGAAGATGCTTGAACAGTAAACCTGCGAGCATTCTTGCATGTGCTTGAAAAGAACACAACTGGAGAATTTGTGTAGGGCCATGGGACAGACTTGGGCCCTCATTACAACATTGGCGGTAAATGCCGCTTACCGCCGTGCAGAAGACCGCCAACACACCGCTGCGGCCGCGGAATTCCGCTACAGCTATTACGACTCACAGGTCAGAATCCGCCAAAATCCATACACCCACACAAGTCCGCCACACCAAAGGTCAGTGATAAACTGGCGATAACAAAACCTCCACCGTCATCCCCACAGGAATACACCCAAACTATCACGACCCATGAATCCACGCGGCGGTCTTTCAACCGCGGTATTCCATTGACGGTACACACCGACGCACTCAAAATACACACACATTTACAAAACACAACCACATTGGACAATGCAAAATACACACACCTGATGCAGATACACACACCACTCCCACACACTCAATGCAATATAAAACACACACCAACATCACCCACAAACCCTTACAACCTGAATTGCGACAGAAGGCCAGAGAGAGACACCACCATCAACAAACTAGCATCCACAGGCACTCAACACCATCACTCACACAACATCCACGCACCTCACACAACACACACAAACACATCCCCTCACACATCACAACACACACCACCTCAAACATCTCCCACACTACCCCATGGCACTGCAAAGACACCCCAGGTTTTCTGAGGAGGAGCTCAGGGTCATGGTGGAGGAAATCATCCGGGTAGAGCCACAGCTATTCACATAACAGGTGCAGCACACCTCCATAGCTAGGAAGATGGAGCTATGGCGCAGAATCGTGGATAGGGTCAACGCAGTGGGACAGCATCCAAGAACACGGGATGACATCAGGAAGAGGTGGAACGGCATACGGGCGAAGGTGCGTTCCGTGGTCTCTAGACACCAGATTGCAGTTCAGAGGACTGGCGGCGGACCACCACCTCCTCCCCCACAACTAACAACATGGGAGGAGCAAGTATTGGCTATACTGCATCCTGAGGGCCTTTAAGGAGTAGCAGGAGGAATGGAATCTGGTAAGTAAACTCCTAATTATTATATCCCCCACCCTACCTGCATGCTATCAGATACCCCCGCCCTCACCCCATCACACCAACACCTCACATATGTCCCAGTATCACAAACCACACATCCCAACACCAAGCCCTGCATGCAACAACAAAGCATGGACACCCATCACCAAACCATGTCCACTACAGACACCCACACAGACCCCAAAACAATTATCACACAAAGTCCTAGACAAGAATGTAAGCACTAGGGTACAGGGTCACCCACCCATTCAACACCATGGCGCACACAGATTCAATAATCATGCCTTTACACCCCTGCAGGACTCCTACCCAATGTCACCGGACAGGAGGTTCCAGACATGTCCACCCCCCCCCCAGAAGAGGCCCACAGTGATGACAGCAGCTCTGTCCAACTGGATCAAGATGACCAGCCCAGCCCATCTGGGACCTCGGGACAGTCGGTTCCCCTGACGCTGTCACAAGCCACCACAGAGCCTCCCCCCTCAGGAAACACCAGCACAGGACCCACCCAGCAGGCCCATACCTCTGTCCCCAGGACACGTCAAGCAGCAGTGTGCCCACCACTACAGGGAACCCAGGCAAACCCACCAACCCAAGAACAGCAGGGACCTGGGGGCAGTGGCAGTGGGCACACGGTTCAGGGGACAGAGGCACAGGAAAACCAGGGAACTGGGAGGTCTGCTGTGCGACAGGGGGAGGACAGGCCCAGGGAACCCACTCTCCACGAGGCCCTCTCCAACATCATGGGAGCGTACCATCATTCCCAGGAGACAATGGCAACGATACTGGCCAAGTTTCAGGAGACCCAGCAGCTGCAGGAGGAACAGTACTTGGGGTTCAGGGAGGAACTCAAGTGCATCAACACCACCCTGGGCACCATTGTAGGGGTGCTGAAGGACCTTGTGAACACCAGGAGGGACACTGTGGCAAAACAAGGGGCCCCTGACACTAGCCTGAACGATGAACTGCCCCTCACCTCCGCTGGCGCTAGTGGACAGGAGGCGCCGCCACAGGACCATGACACCAGCACCCCACCCCCTGCAGATGGAGAACCACCTCGCAAACGATCCGTGAGATCCAGGACAAAGACAGAGAACAATGCCACGACCCCACCAAGAAATGAGATTACCCTGAATGTCATCCTTCTGTCCCACTTTGTCACCCTGTCCATCCTTAAACTGCCCTAGCTCCACTTCCTATGCCCCTTTGGACAATGCACCTGTGAGACAAATAACTGGACTCTGCCATGGACATTCCTCCACCATCACCCCTGACCATTTTACAACCCCCTCCACTATTTAGCACTAAAATAAACACCCTTGAATCACAAAACAATCTGGAGTCAGTCTGTGCTTTTACAAATGTGTATTTGCAATAAATGAGGAAAATAGCAGTGTCCATTGTATTGTCAACATACCTATGTCACACAGCTCTAGTCCATGAGGTAACATAGCAGAGGTCACACAGTGGGACCCACATCTGTGAAATGGAAAGGCAAAGTGACAAGTCAGGGTCCATACACTGGGTGAAAGTGACAGACATATGATAGGTCTGACAATTTTATCAGATGTAGGAGGCAGGGATGTGTTCTTACCGGTGTCTCACTGGAAGTATTGCTGGATCACGTTGTTTCTGTTGTTTATATCCTCTTCTTCTGCCTCCTCTTCTTCACTGTCCACGGGCTCCACAGCTGCCACAATACCTCCTTCTGGACCATCCTCCTGCAGAAAAGACACCTGTCATCGCAAAGCCAAGTTGTGCAGCATACAGCAGGCAACGATGATCTGGCACACCTTCTTTGGTGAGAAGTATAGGGAACCACCTGTCATGTGGAGGCACCGGAACCTGGCCTTCAGGAGGCCGTAGGTCCTTTCTATCACTCTCCTAGTTCGCCCATGTGCCTCATTGTAGCGTTCCTCTGCCCTTGTCCTGGGATTTCTCACTGGGGTCAGTAGCCATGACAGGTTGGGGTAACCAGAGTCACCTGCAAATATGGAGGGACAACTGTTGGACACACACTAACCCTTAGGGACAACGCAAGACCCATACAACTATTCACAGGGTATAGGGTCCTTCTCTCACCTATTAGCCGCACACGGTGCCTCTGGACTTGCCCCATCACATAAGGGATGCTGCTATTCCTCAGAATGTAAGCGTCATGCAGTGAGCCAGGAAACTTGGCGTTCACATGGGAGATGTACTGGTCGGCCAAACACACCATCTGCACATTCATTGAATGGTAGCTCTTCCGGTTTCTGTACACCTGTTCACTCCTGCGGGGTGGGACCAAGGCCACATGTGTCCCATCAATGGCACCTATGATGTTTGGGATATGTCCCAGGGCATAGAAGTCACCTTTCACTGTAGGCAAATCCTCCACCTGAGGGAGCACGATGTAGCTACGCATGTGTTTCAGCAGGGCAGACAACACTCTGGATAGCACGTTAGAGAACATTGGCTGGGACATCCCTGATGCTATGGCCACTGTTGTTTGAAAAGACCCACTTGCCAGGAAATGGAGTACTGACAGGACCTGCACTAGAGGGGGGATTCCTGTGGGATGGTGGATAGCTGACATCAGGTCTGGCTCCAACTGGGCACACAGTTCCTGTAATGTGGCACGATCAAGTCTGTAGGTGACTACTACATGTCTCTCTTCCATTGTCGACAGGTCCACCAGTGGTCTGTACACCGGAGGATGCCACCATCTCTTCACCTGCCCCAGCGGACGTGCTCTATGGATGAGAACAGCGAGTACAAAGTCAGCCAACACTGAGGTAGTAAAAAAACAATTTTATTGCACACATTTGTCAATCCGCTATGTGCCTGTCTCTGTGTGTATGCAGGCCTAGATATGTGTGACGCATTTAAAAGTAATGCCATGTAGCCCCCTGAAATGGCGGCTGCCTGACCTGTAATGTGGGACAAGGGGATATGAGGTAACTGGGCTGGCGTTCTACACCGTCGCTGTAGACCGTCGAAGACCGTGGCGCAATCCTGCATTGGTTAACATTGGGCCCTATGGGTCCCAGGAGCCAATGACAATGTACGCCGGTGGTGACGGTATGCACCGCCGCGGACGTGACCGCCATTTTCTGTCTGTTCACTCACTTGATACCTGATCTTCGACAGGAGAGGACCTACACTGCAAGTGCTGCTGTGACCTCAGTCTGGAAGCAACAATGGCTCATGTGTCTAGGGAAAGGGCCCCTGCCTTCACATCGGAGGAGTTGGATAAACTAGTGGATGGGGTTCTCCCCCAGTACAGTCTACTCTACGGTCCTCCAGACAAACAGGTGAGTACACTGTGAGCATGCTATATGGGCAATGCCTGTTTGGAGTGGTGTGGATGGTAGATACGGGGGGATGAGGCCTGCATGATCGGACAGTGAGTGTATGTGCATCAGGGCAAGGGTGGGAACATGGGACAATGACTGTGAGGGTACAGACGGTTAAAGTTTTTACTTTTCCCCTGTACTCTTCCTCTAGGTCAGCGCCCACCAGAAGTAGGATATTTGGCGTGCCATCGCCAAGGACGTCTGGACCCTGGGGGTCTACCACAGACAGAGCACCCACTGCCGTAAAAGATGGGAGGACATTCGCTGCTGGAGCAAGAAGATGGCGGAGGCCCAGCTGGGGATGGCCTCCCAACGTGGGAGGGGTGCCCGTCGCACCATGGCCCCACTGATGTTCCGTATCCTGGCGGTGGCGTATCCGGAGTTGGATGGGTGCTTGAGGGCATCACAGCAGCCACAAGGAGGGAGTACCGTCACATCTATCTGACTCTGCGCGCATTGGAGGTGTCTGGGTGGGGGAGGTGGGCAGTGGGTTCCCCTAGCTAGGACGAGCTTTGTAGGCAAGGACCCTTTGTGAGGCAGGCTCAGTGCCACCCCAACCCCACCAGTGGTAAGAGCCATCTACACCTAGTCAGGCTCCTGTGACTTCCATGTGTGCAGCAATCGGACATAGGCCATAAACCCCATGTCCTTGTAATTAATAAGGTAACTCAAAGTGCATGGCGTAGTGCAGAGGGCTGCTGTGTCTGTAGTGTCCGCCAACGGTAGCGCTATTGCATGCACTGAACATGTCTTTCTTCCCCCCACTTTTTGTGGTATCCCTGTTCTTGTGTGCATTAGCATCATCAGGCGGAGGAACTGTGCCACCGGAGCAGGAGTGAGCTGCATCCCACATGGCCCTGGAGGGCGAGATAACCGAGTCTGAAGTCACCAGTGGGACGGAGGGCGAGGGGAGATCCATGCTGGGGACAGGAGCAGAGACCAGCAACACCGACTCCTCCTCTGATGGGAGCTCCCTTGCGGTGGTGGGCACCTCTGTGCCCACCGCATCTACAGGTAGAGCCGCCACCCCCCCTACCAGCACCGCCCTCCCAGCAGCCCCTCAGCGTGTGTCCCGTGGCCGCTCACCCAGGAGGGTGGGCATCTCCTTCGCCCCAGGCACCTCAGCCCCTGCCTGAGTCAGCCCTGCTGCCCTCAGTGAGGAGGCTATTGCCCTCCTGAGATCCCTCACTGTTGGGCAGTCTACCATTCTGAATGCCATCCAGGGTGTAGAGAGGCAGTTGCAACAGAAAAAATGCATACCTGGAGGGCATTCATTCTGGCCAGGCATCCCAACAGCGAGCATTTCAGGCTCTGGCCTCTGCACTGATGGCAGCCATTGTCCCTGTGTCCAGCCTCCCCCCTCCAACTTCCTCCGCCCAGACCGAATCCCCAGTACCTCAGCCTATCCCAAGCACACCATCAGACCAGCATGCACACACCTCAACACACAAGGGTAGCTCTGGCAAACATAAGCACCACACATCCCACAGGCACTCACACAAGCATCATACCCATGCACACATACCAACAGCCACTTCCTCCACTGTGTCCCCCTCCTCCACGTCTCCTGCCTCCCTCCCTGTCATGTCTCCACTCACACCTGCATGCACTACCTCTTCAGCCACTACGTCCATCACCAGCACGCCCATCACTACACACCGCTCATGTGCACTCACCACCCCCACTATCATTCACACATCCCCTGTGTCCTCTCCCAGTGTGTCTGTGAGCCCCCCTCCCAAAGTACACAAACACAGTCACACACCCACCAAACAGCCATCCCCCTCACGACAGCCTCCAGCCCATGCACCTCCACCCAAAGTCAGCAAACGAACACCACCTACAACCACTACCTCTTCCTCCACTCCTAAACCCCCTCCATCTACCCATCCCAGTGTGTCTAAAAAGCTTTTCCTATCAAATGTTGACCTCTTCCCTACACCTCCCCCACCCCGTCCATCCCCAAGGGCCCGCCTTTCCAGGTTCCAACCCAGCACCTCAGCCACCACATCACCGGGCACAGTGGTGCAAGCAATATCCGGTTTCTGGAGTGCAACAAGCAACAGGGCTGCCAGTGCCCCAAGGAGCGAGGTCAAGGACATTCCCCCACCTCCAAAACAGAAGAAGTTGCCCACATTCCGGAGGGAGAAGGCCAAAACACCTGCCACCAAGGGCTCAGGCAAGACAATTGTTGGGAGTGGCAAGACAGCTGCGCCACCATCCAAGGTGGGGAAGGGCCTGAAAATGAAAGGCAAGTCAACGTTGCCACCACCGGCACCGCCACATGCACCGCCGCTACTGACACCGCTGCCAGCACCGCGGTCAGTGAGCCCGCCACCAGCACCGCCGCTACTGACACCGCTGCCAGCTCTGCAGTCAGTGAGCCCGCCACCAGCACCGCCGCTGCTGACACCGCCGCCAGCACGGCAGTCAGTGAGCCAGCCACCAGCACCGCAGTCAGTGAGCCAGCCACCTGCACCGCAGTCAGTGAGCCCACCACTAGCACCGCTGCCCCAATGACCGCCACAAGCACCGCCGCTACTGACCCCGCCGCCAGCACCGCCAGCAGCCCCGTGAAATCCTGAGCCAGTGGCACCACCGCAGACATGGCTGCCATCCCCAGTGGTCATTCGAACGAAGCTGGTGGTCAGTTCCAGGGGCCTGGGCAGCTTCCATGTTGCCCCACTGTCAGTTGAGTGTCACATCCACTACCTCAGTCCTTGGCAGGATGACGCACTCTGGCCACAAAGCCCCCTCCAGAACCAGTGGAGAAATGCATCCACTACCTCAGTCCTTGGCAGGATGAAGCACTCTGAGCACAAATCCCCCTCCAGAACCAGTGGAGAAAGACATCCACTACCTCAGTCCTTGGCAGGATGAAGCACTCTGGGCACAAAGCCCCCTCCAGAACCAGTGGAGAAAGACATCCACTACCTCAGTCCTTGGCAGGATGAAGCACTCTGGGCACAAAGCCCCCTCCAGAACCAGTGGAGAAAGGCATCCACTACCTCAGTCCTTGGCAGGATGAAGCACTCTGGGCACAAAGCCACCTCCAGAACCAGTGGAGACTGTTATCCACTTGAGAGACTGTGGCTTTGCACTCCCCAGGATAAAGCAGTGGGCAAACCACCCACTGGAGAGACTTGAGAGACTGTGGCTTTGCACTCCCCAGGATAAAGCAGTGGGCAAATTACCCACTGGAGAGACTTGAGAGACTGTGGCTTTGCACTCCCCAGGATAAAGCAGTGGGCAAACCACCCACTGGAGAGACTTGAGAGACTGTGGCTTTGCACTCCCCAGGATACATCAATGGGCATGGAGCCCCCTTGTGGAGCTGGCGTTGTGCACTCATCCGGCTGAGGTGCACCCCCTTCCTTTCCCCCTGAGGTGCCTGCTTTATTTCGATCTGATGCCCCTGCAGTGTTCTCTCCGTTTCGATTGGTTATCGAGTGTGGGGCTCACCCATGCATTTTGGGCCCAGTGGTCCGCGGACTATATAGGTGCAGTACCTGGACTTGAATTCTTGGTGTACATATTTGTTTATAGTGTATATACATTTTTGACTAATGGATTTTTCTTGATTACAATGGTTACAATAATTTCCTTTTGTCCTTGCGTTATTCAAGTGGGGGTTGGAGGGTGTAAATGTAATGTTGCAGCATGTATTTGTGTGCGTGTTGTTGTGGGTGAGGGTGGTGGTTGGGGTGTTGCATGTTGCGTGTGTGTGTCACTCTCTTTTCCCTCCCCCCACCCCTGTGTTGTAGGTGCAGTACTCACTGTGGTCATCGCCGCTGTCGGTCGTGCTCCTGGTAGAGGAGCAGGAAGACTATCGCAGGGAGTATTTGGAGTTCAGGCTACATGGCGTCCTGGTTCCTCGTGGGGTGTGAAGAGGTGAGTGTTTTCCCTTCCAAGATCTGTTTGCGCTGTGTTTTTGTTCGCGTTGAATCTGCCCCGGAAAAGGTGGCGGATTGCCCTGTCATAATAGTGTGGGCGGTACATTGTGTTCCGCCTGTCTGTTGGCAGTTTCCGCCATGGTCATAATTCCATTTTTTTACCGCCGGCCTGTTGGCGGTTTTTCCGCCGCTTTACCACCGACCACCAGGGTTGTAATGAGGGCCTTGGTGTCTCTAAGCATATCGCACATGACAATTAGCAACAATGCTGAGTTTATGTTGTTGCAAATTACATTGTCAATCCACCAGAACACCTTGTTGCTTGTGTCTCTCTCTAAGATCTTGCTTCCATCTCTCCCAGTCTTACTCTTAACTCTATTTCCCATTGTTTCAGTACAATTCTGCCTCTATCGTATTACTGGTGCAATAGCCATGTGCCATCTTTCTCCTCATTTTGAATTCTGACCTGGTATAGGTACCTGCTCAGGTGACCTATGTCAACAACTTCATGTCTGGTGTGCAATATGATTTTTGTGTGATCCCAAGCAGAGTCTAGATACTGTTAAACTGTAGGGGTAGACCAAACAGGCATGCCAGAACCTTTTATGTGGACAAGGACTAAGCATTTAGCAAACCTCCTTGGTTTCTGATCTAAGGTGCAGCTCGTAATTAGGAAAATTTACTCTTGAGAAAGGGGAAAATGCAGTACTTGATGATGCTTGTGGTGTAGCTTATCACAAAGTAACAGACCAGTCCTGTTTCTTCCTACATAAATTCATGTTGCAACATGGGAGAAGGACCATGAGGCTGTTTTGCGGTTTCTACTAAATGTTAAGATTGAGGATCAGGGCAGCAGGGCTTCAGGACGAGAGGTCTGAGTCTGTCAACAACATCATGAACTGCCAACCCACCTCGCAGCTAACTCACAGTGCCTCACCTGGACCTCCAATCTTCCCAGGGTAACAGATGATTATAGCAACCTCAAACATGACACTGTGTCTCCCAAGGAAGTTGTGGAAACAGATCTTACCCCATTTGTTGCTTTACTCATGCATGGCCAAGGTAAACACAAGAAAGATATGAATAAAGGTGGTAATCAGGATGGACAGCAGGTAAGAACAAAGCAAGCTTTATACTTGAAATAGTCCTCAACAGCGGAGGCACAGCTAGTCACAGTGATGACTAGAGGCCACAAAGCACAGGCGACCTAGGTGGAACAGCTGAATGCTTGAACAGCTTATGCACATACGAGAACTGAAAACAGTATAACTGTCTGACAACAATGGTACCAGCAGTAACTAGCCGTATGACAACAATGGTACCAGCAGTAACACCTACAACACAATAATATTCTTGCATAGAGAGAATGGGCTGTGATAATTAAGCAATTGAAACAAAGCTTTGTAGCCAAAGTTTCTAACATGGTGAATAGAATCAACAGTCCAGCCATGGGTATCATAAAGCTATGTCTTCACACCTATCCCTATCTACAATCTGAAAACATAGTGGGTATACCCTCTGCCAGTGCCCAATCAGGAAGCATAGCCTGAGATCCCTCATATATGGAGAGCTCAGCCAGGGTGTTGGTCTAGACTGGAGTTTGCAATCCTTCTCTGCAAGATGAAAGATTGGAATCATCAAAGCTGCATGTCGAACACAGCATTAGTTCCAGTAGAGTTTTGCTCGGATTACTCCTCTGACCCCTTTGGGACAGTGCACAGCTTATATAATCAAGCTCACACTGTGGTAGAGGCACAGACCTGATACAAGATATGCCTAGATTTTAGAAGCTGTCTCTGAACATGCAACACAACCCATAGGATATCCTGTTCTGTGTTCTAGCCTTGAGCAGGGTATACAGGTAACATGCTGGAAAAGGCCAACTAAAAGCAAGCAGCATTCACAATGTATTCACAGAATATTATAGTGCAAGCGTAAAGTGTGTAAAATGTCATTGCTAAAAGCGTGTAAAATGTGAAATATATAACTAACTAAAATGGAGAATTAACGTGGACCCAAAAAGGCCCCACGACAAGGCAAAGAACATTTGCCTTCCCCGCATTATGACCCTGCAGCCAAAGTGGTACTTTTTAACATGGGTTACTAGCTTCCCCATGGCCAGGCTATGATATGGTTAATGGCAGCAACTAATCACTAGGTACTGTTTGTTTTACTTGTACCATAGTGCAGAAATTGCTCACTGGCTCTGCCATGTGAAATGTACATAGTGTGTTTTGATTGGGGTCCCTCATTCATGTGAACTTGAAAGTGATATATGATGAATACTTGGATGGATGAAGGATGGGGATACTCCAGCGCGGCAATTCCTCGGTATGCAGTGCCGGGTCTGCAGGGACTCACAACTATCATTCACAGTTTCCCTCCCATCTATGCTTCTTATCTTCTAATTCTCACTTCCACTTCCCTTAGCTGCACATTCTTAGCGTAATCTCATCTATTCCTTCCTGTTACCATCATCACCAAATATTGATTTCACCTCTAAATCTGAGATTGTCTCTCTCTTGTAGCACCACCGTTTCCAACCTACCTTCACCTAATCACAATACTTTTATCACCTCTAGCAGTGGCATAACAAAACTTGAGGGGCCCTACTGCAAAGTAGCAGGAGCGGGCCCCCACCTACCTGGACTCAGTCAGCTACCTGCTCCCCGTGCACAGTGTACTGTGCTGAGGGGCCCCCCTGGTGCTCAGGGGCCCTCACGCACTGTTGGGGCTGAGAGAGCCTATGTTACACCACTGACCTCTAGCTCTCATTTTCACACATGCATCTTCTAGCTTCTTCTATGAAGTTTCCATTTTAATGTTTCCTTATTCTCCTCATATCTGCTACTACCCTTTTATTCTTTTAAGTAAACTCAAGATTCTGTATATTCCCATACTCCTTTCCAACAGCACATTTTACACCTATACCATACACTCTGCCATCTCTCTTTCTCAGTGCATCTAACCACTTTCTATATTCTCAAAGTAGAGTTTTCCCCATCCTGGTACCCCCTGAATAACAAGGCCACACACAGAGCTGTAAATAACTTCTTAATTCCTCTCTGTGTATCTGTAAGCCTCAACATTCTAAACCAAGCTTTCATTATATGCTATTCTAGCGACTACATCACACTGATAGAGTCTAAAAAGGTTCCGTTCTAAATCTTGGAAGAGACTACGGCCCATATTTATACTTTTTGACGCAAAACTGCGCTAACGCAGTTTTGCGCCAAAAAAATTAGCGCAGGCTAACGCCATTCTGAAGCGCCATGCGGGCGCCGTATTTATTGAATGACGTTAGCCGGCGTTAGCCGCCGGCGCTGTCTGGTGTGCGTTAAAAAAAACGACGTACACCAGGCAGCGCCGGCGTAGGGGGAAAATGGCGTATGGGTGTCCAGAAATGGTGCAAGTCAGGCTGAGGCAAAAAAATCGGCTTAACCTGATTTGCGCCATTTTTTTACGACGCCCATCCCCCATTGAAATGACTCCTGTCTTAGCAAAGACAGAGTCATGCCCCCTTGCCCAATGGCCATGCCCAGGGGACTTCTGTCCCCTGGGCATGGTCATTGGGCATAGTGGCATGTAGGGGGGCACAAATCAGGCCCCCCTATGCCACAAAAAAAAAAAAAAAAAAATACTTACCTTAATGTCCCTGGGGTGGGTCCCTCCATCCTTGGGTGTCCTCCTGGGGTGGGCAAGGGTGGCAGGGGGTGTCCCTGGGGCAGGGGAGGGCACCTCTGGGCTCATTCTGAGCCCACAGGTCCCTTAACGCCTGCCCTGACCCAGGCACTAAAATCCGGCGCAAATGCGGGTTTTTTAGTCCCGCCCACTCCCGGGCGTCATTTTTGCCCGGGAGTATAAATACGACGCATATGTATCGCAGTCATTTTTTAAGACGGGAACGCCTACCTTGCATCTCATTAACGCAAGGAAGGTGTTCACGCAAAAAAATGATGCTAACTCCATGAACTTTGGCGGTAGACGCGTCTAACGCCAAAGTATAAATATGGAGTTAGTTTTGCGTCGAATTTGCGTAGAAAAAAACAACGCAAATTCGGTGCAAATGGAGTATAAATATGCCCCTACATCTCCCCCTCTGTGAAATAAAAAATTGCACATTTTTTGAAAATCATGAGACAAACACAACTATCTACATATATAGAGAAATTATTGAAACTATTAAAAATGAAACGATCTGCACGAAAATGCATAGGAAACCAACAAGTCCAAATAGCTTGTTACATGCCAATAGTGGACATCCTGTGGCTCTGAAATGGAGTGTGCCGAACGGTGAATTTCTGAGAGTAAAACGAAACAGAACAGAGGAAATAGAACTGAAGACTCAAATGGATGATATGTTTAAAAGATTTTATAATAGAGGATATCCATAATCAGTGTTGAATGATGCCTTAAGGAGAGCAATGCAGCTCAAAAGAGAAGAACTCTTGATACCAAAAATGAAAAACAACCAAGTTAACTCAAAAATGAATGATGTGAGATACATCATTCGCTTTGATGCAGGTAGTCAAATGACCAAAAAACTGTTAGAGGATAACTGGAAATTATTACTTTTGGATGAGACATTACACAAATCCTTGCCCAAATATCCTTCGATCACCTATAGAAAGGCACCGTCATTAGGTGATCATTTAACAAGCAGTTACGTGACTCTATATAAAGAAAATAGGTGAAACTGGCTAACGTACAATCAACAAGGTTTCTGGAAATTCACTAAGTGTAAAGCATGCACTTTTGGGAAGAATATGATGAATTTTAGAATATTGGATGATAGAACAATGAAAATCAGAGAAAGGATAAATTGTGATACTCCATATGTGGTTTATGTTTTGGAGTGTACCTGTTGTAAAAAATATGTAGGTGGCACAGTAAATAAATTGAAACTTCGGATACTACAACATCTCAGGGCCATTAACAATCGGGATCCAACATATTCAATGGCCAAACACATTTGAGAGCAACATCAAGGTGAACAAAGAGGACTAAAAGTCTATGGTATTCATCACATAAAACCCAATATGAGAGGAGGAGATTGTGAATTGACACTTAGGAGGATGGAATCCAAATGGATTATCTTGATTGGAAGTGAAATGCCTTGGGGTTTGAACATGGATGCAGAACTGCATAGACACTTATGAAGATTAATCAAAACATAGATCATCTGGTTAAATCTCAATGAGGAAATAGGTGGACTTTTTGCTATCAGTAATAGGATAAGAGAAAATGTGACTGTAGACCGATTTAGAAATGTACCATCATGAGTAAGGGATGATTTTGGAAGCCTGCTGTTTAGACATATGTTATAGAACGTGTAATAGAGATGAGATTACCACATTCAGACAATACGTTATATGGGCGATGTGTGGGTATAGGTAGAATATGGATTAGTTACTTCACCTACTAAGAAACAAACTTGGGTTTAGCCTGTTGTAATTTAAATACAGGACATAGTAAAACTAAAAAAATGTAAAATGCAATATATATTAAGGATCGATAGGTTGACTTAAGTTTGTATTTGAAGAATTGATTAAAATATCCACCCGCCCACATTCCGTAGAACATAAGAATGTAGTAAAGGGTACTTCACCTGCATGTATACAACACATAAAATATATAAACAAATAATCTTATAAACAAGGAAAGGCATTAGAAAAATCTGGTCCTCAGACTTTAAACAATTTATACTTGTTATAATGAGAAAGAGGTAAAGACAAAAAGAAAGATGTGTACTAATTATCAATCAAAAGTAGGTAATGATTTTGAAGTGGTGTTGGGGAGTAGTCACATGGTTTAAATACACTCACTCTGCACTTAACTCTATGGCCATTCGAAGGCTCAGGCCGAAATGCGTTGCCATTTGTGTTGTGAAATTTTGCACTCAGCACTTTTATACTTTATGAGATGAAATAAGAGAAAATTGGAACCTGGATTGGTGGTGCTGGCTTCATACATGCGGCGATAGGCTGGGGAAACCGGCATTTCGTCATTAATGGAGTGACTTCTTTGTGAAATATAGAGAAACTTGTACAACTGCATCTCTTCAATTATTCTTCCTGGGGCTTTGATCTGTCGACCCAATCTGGTTGCTTGAAGATGTAAATGGTCGTCTTCAATTTTGGAGATTGCCAATTATGGTAAGGGATCAGCAACAGTCAATGAGTTTTCAGAATCAGTTTTTCTTTTACCATCTTGAATTGAAGACTGATGAAACACCAGACTGAAGTGAGAAGAGTCTTTGGTAAGGGACTTCCCAGGTTGTTGGGCAGTCACCAGGTGTCCTTAGGTAGACACTACTTGTAAAGGTTCAGCATCGTAAGGAGCATCAGATTTTCTTTTCCATAACTGTCGAGCAATCACCAAATCTCCTTTACGGATTGAGAGGTCTTTGTCATGATGCCTATTTTCTGCATACACTTTCATTTTCTGTTTTTGAACCAAGTCCCTTGTATGAATTAGGTTTTCATTACTACTTCTTACTTTGGTCCATTGAGGTATTTTGGTTGCCATTGCTCTCCCGAACATCAAAGTTGTAGGACTTTCACCTGTGGTCAAGTGAGATGTTGAACGATAAGCTCTGTATTGTAGAGTTCAGTTCTGTTATTAGACTGAGCTTCTCAAGAGCTGTACCCTGCTTTGCTTTCTTTAGCATACTCAGGAAAAGCTCAACAAGTCCATTGGCCCACAGCCATTAGGGTATGATCTTTTGATGCTTTATGTTAAAATGCTCTGGAAATCTCTTAAATTCTTTGTTTTGAAGGGTGAACCATTCAAAATGGCTGGTAAGGGCCATGCTGCAAAGATGCCATCAAGTTTATTGATTACTCCCTCATGTGTCATCGATGAGAGATCTTCGATCAAAGGAAAATTTGAATATTCAACTACAATCACCAATAAATGATGTCCATTGTCAAGTGGACCAAAGAAATCAATTGAGATTCTCTACAAGGCATGTTTAGGGAGTCAGAGTATGTTGAGAGACTTTGGTTGATAGGCAGTTGGATATATGACAGACTTTGAGTTCATTTTCAACTGTTCAATCTAGCTATGGAAACCAAACTCGGTCACAGAGAACTCTCTTTGTAGCAACAATACCACAGTGTCCTCCATGAGCTACTTTTATCACCTTTTGTTGTAGACTCGCCACAATCAGGATCCTCTTGGTAATACTCCTTCCTGAGTTATGAACAATTCATCTTTAGCATTCTTATACTTTTGACATTCACCGTCACTACTGAGAGGTCGAACATGTTTGTTCCACGACTGATGTGCAATTATGTCTTTTAACTTTAGCAGGTCACTTTCATGACTTGTAGCAGTGACAATCTAGGCTATGATACAGCAGCTACTGACCTGACTTGACAATCAAATTGATGTAGGCCTGTTGATCCTTTCCTGGTCGATGCACTTGAAGTCACCATTGTTCAATTCGAGAAGGCAACTTGGCTTTTGGATGTCCAAGGATGGTCAGCAAGCTTGACAATCAGTCACCACTTTAAAAGGATTTCCATACAAAAATACATGGAAATGTTCAGAAGCCCATATAACAGCCAAACTTTCCTTTTCAGGTTGTGAGTAAGCAAAATTGTTTGAGACAAACTTCTGCTGGCATAGGCCCTAATATGTTGTAATGCATTTGAGCATCTATCATGCTGTGCAAGTATGGCACCTAACCCAAAGGGGTTAGCATCAACCACAATCTCAGTGTGGAACTTTGGATTGAAGCATACCATTTCTGTAGTATTTTTGTTGGAGTGTTTGATTATTTTGAAATGCTTTTCACATTCTTGTGACCATTTAAAAGAAACATTTTTCTTTGTTAACTCTTGTAATGGAGCACTGGCAATTTGTGGGGGTTAAGCATTTGTTAAGGCTTGGACTTTTGCAGGATCAGGCGTCATGCCCCCATCAGAAAAGATTTGGCCAAAGAAATTCAGTTTTGTCTTATTGAACTCACTCTTGACTGTGTTTAAAGTTGAACTGACATCAGTGAGTAATTAGCATACTTGTGTGCTCTCTTGTGCTCCTTCTGTATAGCTCCAACAACCAGTATGTCATCACTGTAGGTAAATGCAGCCACCACAGGTTGTATAATGCATCATATGATGTCTTGGAAAAGTCCTGCAGCCGATGACACACCTAAACTAAGGGCCTCAATTTCAAGGTTTCAGCTCAGGGCAATGTCACAAGAAATCTTGCTGTGCTGCCCTGTGTCAAAAGAAAAGGGCAGGAATGTGCTGTATATATGATACAGTACATTCCTGTTCTTTTCCCCTGCACTGGCGCACAATGAGATGCCATGCACCAATGCAGGCACCCTTGCCCATGGTGCAAGGGTATCTGCGTTGCAGGGATGATTGTTTTTGTGCAAGACAGGACACCTTCGTGCAAACAAAAAAAAATCACTAGAGGTGTTTTCCTTTTTCTATGTGTGCTGCAGAATGATTTTGAGATATTTGATAATCCTCTCGGTATCAGTATCATCAAGCGCATCTATAACATTTTCAAATGTCTCTATCCATGCAATCCATCTATCGCCAATATTTTACTTTTTGGCTATGTGAAGTGGTGGTGGTGGTTTGAGGAAGGCAGTCGCACTGTAGCCCATTTTGGAATTTACTGATATTGGTATTGGAGCTTTAATTGGCTTCTTTGCCAGGAAATCAGAATCAGTACCATTCATGCCCTGGCCCTGCAATGGGCCAGCCTTGGGTTCGTCCTAGATGGGCTACATCAACAGAACTGCCTTCTTTCAAGTTTCTGGATGCTGTAAATATGGACCGCTCCTTTAGCACAACCATGTGCACTGTTCTTAGGGCCTGCGTGACTCAACAACTCCCTTTAGTGGGCTTGGTAATGTATTTTCTTAATTCATTTCATACTTCAGTGTTGGAAAGCGGATTATTGGTAAGGGCAGGGAGGTACCTACACTTAGCAATAGGCCACTAATCCCCACTTAGGTCCAGTTAGGTCTCATTAATCAAACCAAGCTTAACCCTTAGTAGCCTGGCAATAAGCAACAAGGCTTAACTTAGGAGACAAGTGTGTCAAGCACTTAAAAATCAGAAAACAGTAAATAAGTAAAACACCAAACAGAACAAAAATCCAGCAACAATTTATAAACATAGAGTATACTCTTATCCTTAAAATGACACTAAAACAACAAAAATCCAGTGTTGGAAACCAGAGATGTTAATTTGTAAAGATTAAAAGTAAATCTAACACTTAGAAGCAAATAGCGCTCAAAGGTTTAAAAAAGGTCACACTGGACAGGGACAAAGTCCAGAGTTCAGGCCACCCATGATGTAACACTGTTACACTTAGTTTCAGGAGTGTCTCTTGATACAGGAAAGTGGTCCACAGCACCAGCCAAGGGTTCAGAGGCTCTGGTTTGCTTCTGGGGTCTGGAACTACAACTCCCACAATGCACCTCCAGTTTAGGGAGCTGTTTACAACTATTGCTCCAGGTGTCTCCAAACTTCTGGATCTTCTTCCAGAGGTCCATTTGGGGTCCCTGAAGTGTCAACAACTTGATCCAAGGTTGCGTAAGCTATGAGTTGCTCTTTGGGAGTTGGGACTACAATTCCCAGAATGCACCTGCTCAGAATCCTCAAATGGACAGTGGACACTGGTCAGCTGGTCTCTTTTTGCAGGACTTGATGGAGGCTCTGGTAGCTTCTTTATGCCTGTAGCTTACAGGGAGATCACTCCTGGTGTTGCAGAAGCAAGATAAATGTCCTTTTCTTGTTAAAGCCAAAAGTGTGCAGCTAGTGAAGTCCTTGTGAGTGCAGTCTCCAAGTCCAGACCAGGGGTCCAGCAGGGCAGTCCTTCTTCTCCAGTATCTTCTTCCAGCAGGAATCTGAGGTGTGGGTGCAGCTCTGCCATATTTATCCTTGCTCCTGGGGTGAAAAGCAAAGTGGGGGCGACTGTCCAATCATAGGCAGGCCACTACCCCCTTGGATGACCACTTCCTGGGCGAGCAACATTCTTTAAAAATCCAACATGGCTGAAACTGAATTTTGGAGGGTAGGTCTGGCTGAGCCCACCCAGTGGTGTGGCTAAAAATCTTTAACACACCCCTCTCCTGCCCTCTCCTCATCTAATCAAGAGGGCACCTAATTGTCTGGGGTTGCAGGAAATGGGGGAGGTCCTGAGCTGCTCCGAATGTCCTTGCCTCCTTTGAAGGCCAGTTTGGCTGCTCTCCCCACATCCTGTTTCACCATCTGCTGAGGCAGATCTCCTTCCCCAGACACATCCTTTCTGTTCATCCCAGGCCACTTCACACCTCATCAGAGGATGGCCAATCAGAGAAGGGCACTACAGAGCTGAAGTTGTCAACTTTCAGATAGAGTTTACCTGAACGAGTTTTATTAAATCCAACAATGGCAAGTTGTGGGATTTATTATAACAATTCATTTGATATCAAATATGAAATATCTGGCTGAAGGAGGCTGGCCCGGCTTATAGTGGGTATCTTGTGGTACTTACACCATGTGCCAGGTCCAATTATCCCTTATTAGTAGAATAGAGTTGTTCTAGCAGCTTAGACTGATAGAGGTAGCTACAACAGAGCATCTTAGGCTGAATTAGGAGACATGCAAAGCTCCTACTATACCACTTATATCATGTATCACTATATCATAAAAAAACACAATACTCAGAGTTACTAAAAATAAAGGTACTTTATTTTAGTGACAATATGCCAAAAATATCTCAGAGGATATACTCCCTTAGGAGGTAAGTAATATACACAAAATATATATACACAAACCAGATCAGGTAAGTAACAGTTAGAAAAGTAGTATAACAATGTAGAATCACAACAGAATGTTATAGGGAGAAATAGGCCTAGGGGCAACACAAATCATATACTCCAAAAGTGGAATGCGAATCACAAATGGACCCCAGGCCTAGTGTAGTGTGTAGAGGGCCGCTGGGAGTGTAAGAAAACACTAAGGGTGTCCAAGATACCCCACCCCAAGACCCTGAAAAGTAGGAGTAAAGTTACCCTACTACCCCAGAAAGACAGTAAGTCGAGATAGGGGATTCTGCAAGGACAACAACTGACTGCAAAACACTGAAGATGGATTCCTGGACCTGAGGACCTGTAAAGGAAGGGACCAAGTTCAAGAGTCACTCAAGTGTCTGGGGGGGGCAGGAGCCCACTAAACCCCGGATGAAGGTGCAAAAGGGCAGCCTCCGGGTGGAAGAAGCCGAAGATTCTGCAAGAACGGAAGGTGCCAGGAACTTCTACTTTAGTCAGAAGATGTCCCACGGCGTGCTGGAGGATGCAGAGTTGTTTCCACGCAGAAAGACCGCAAACAAGTCTTGCTAGCTGCAAGACTAGCAGTTGAGGATTTTGGGTGCTGCCAGGGTCCAGGAAGGACCAGGAGGTCGCCCTTTGGAGGAGGACACAGAGGGGTCACTCAGCAACACGAAGAGCCCATGCAGGAGCAGGCAGCACCCACAGAAGCACCTGAACAGGCACTTAGAAGATCTGAGGACAACAGTCGACTCAGAGCCACAAAAGAGGGTCCCACGACGTCAGAGTCCAACTCAGCGAGTTAGGCAATGCAGGACGGAGCGCTGGGGACCTGGGCTAGGCTGTGCACAAAGGAAGTCTTGCAAAAGTGCACAGAAGCCCGAGCAGCTGCAGTTCACGCAGTTCACAGGATTACTGTCTGGCATGGGGAGGCAAGGACTTACCTCCACAAAAATTTGGACAGAAGGGCCACTAGACTGTCGAAGACACTTGTACCCAGCTCCTGTGTTCCAGGGACCACGCTCGTAAGGATGAGAGGGGATTCAGAGGACCGGTCATGCAGAAGTTTGGTGCCTGCGTTGGCAGGGGGAAGATTTCGTCGACCGACCGGAGATTTCTTCTTGGCTTCCAGTGCAGGATGAAGGTAGACAGCCCTCAGAGCATGCACCACCAGGAAACAGTCGAGAAAGCCGGCAGGATGAGGCGCTACAATGTTGCTGGTAGTCTTCTTGCTACGTTGTTGCGGTTATGCAGGCATCCTGGAGCAGTCAGCGGGTCGATCCTTGGCAGAAGTCAAAGAGAGAAGTGTAGAGGAACTCTGGTGAGCACTTGCATTCGTTATCTGGTGAGACCCTAAATAGCCCACAGAGGAGGATTGGCTACTGAGAAAGCTAAGCACCTATCAGGAGGGGTCTCTGATGTCACCTGCTGGCACTGGCCACTTTGAGCTGTCCATTGTGCCCTCAAACCTCTGCATCCAAGATGGCAGAGGTCTGGGACACACTGGAGGAGCTCTGGGCACCTCCCTTGGGAGGTGCTGGTCAGGGGAGAGGTCACTCCCTTTTCCTTTGTCCAGTTTCGTGCCAGAGCAGGGCTGGGGGATCCCTGAACTGGTGTAGACTGGCTTATGCAGGGAGGGCACCATCTGTGCCCTTCAAAGCATTTCCAGAGGCCAGTGAAGGCTACTCCTCCCAGGCCCTTCACACCTATTTCCAAAGGGAGAGGGTGTAACACCCTCTCTCAGAGGAAATCCTTTGTTCTGCCTTCCTGGGACCAGGCTGTCAAGGCCCCAGGGGGGCAGAAACCTGTGTAAGGGGTTGGCAGCAGTAGTTGCAGAGGAGACCCCAGAAAGTTAGTTTGGCAGTACCTGGGCTCTATGCTGGAGACCCAGGGCCTCATGGAATTGTCCCCCCAAAACCAGAATGGTATTGGGGGGACAATTCCATGATCCTAGTTACCCATTGTGACGCTACATATAGGTAGTGACCTATATGTAGTGCATGCGTGTAATGTTGTCCCCGCACTCACAAAGTCCGAGGAATTTACCCTGAACAATGTGGGGGCACCTTGGCTGGTGCCAGGGTGCCACCACACTAAGGGCCATATTTATACTTTTGGCGCAGTTTTGCATCAAAAATATTGCCGCCGGCTAACGCCATTTTGGTGCGCCGTGCGGGCGTCAAATTTATACTTTGACGCACGGCGGCGCAAAACACAGGTGGGAGTCATTATTTTTGACGCACACCGCAGCGTCAAGTCATAAAGCAAAACGACGTTAAAGCGGCGAAAATGACTGTGGGTCGATTTACGACCCCGCAAACCGGATATGCGCCTTTTTTTACGCAATAGCGTCAAAAAAAACCACGAACACTGCCATTTCACCAGAGGAGAGCCAAAATGGATCCCAGATGCCACTACAGACCCCAGGAAGATGACAACAGACCAGGAACCAGCCAGGAGGACCCACACAAGAACCAGGACACTTATAAGAAAAAAAGAAAGTGTTGCTTCAGTGCAGAGGAGCAGCAAATTCTGGTTAAAGAGGTGACGGAACATGTCACCTCAAAGTTGCCAATGAGTAGGAGAGAGGCTATATGGCAACAAATTGTTGACAAGATTAACAGTGTGGCTGAAGTACGCAGAACAGTCATCGAGTGCAAGAAACGCTGGCATGACTGCAAGCGCAGGACAAAGGAAAAGATGTCCAGGAACAGGAAGGCAGCACTGCAGACTGGAGGTGGGAGTCCAGCACACCAGGAGGCCCTGGACCACATGGTGGCAGCCGTCATCCCTGAGGAGATCGTCACAGGGATTCAAGGACAGGACAGCGCAGACTGCCAGGAGACAACGCACATGCAGGGTAAGTCGCATAGGGAATCAAAATGCACTAATGTTAACCGTAAGCAGGGGGGGGATACCGACCACAAAATGCATGGAAGTCATCATATACATGGAGTGGCAGGGGTAAAGGGGGATGGCATGGGGGCATGGCCTGCACAAACAGAAGCTTGGGCACACCATTACACTACACCAACAACAGTCTCATGGGGGCATGCTTCCATGCCAACGATGGAGCAAAGTGAAATCCACGCCAGGAGGGAAGGCCACAGCGTCAAACTGACATCCCGGCACACGTCAGTCACTATGGGGACATTCTGACCATGGCGGTAATTACCGCCATGGCGGAGGTCGGCGGTAGCACCGCCAACAGGCTGGCGGTGCACCGCTGGGCATTCTGACCGCGGCGGTTCAGCCGCGGCCAGAAACAGAAAGTCGGCGGTGTACCGCCGACTTTCCGCTGCCCGTCTGAATCCTCCATGGCGGCGGAGCGCGCTCCGCCGCCATGGGGATTCTGACACCCCCTACCGCCATCCTGTTCATGGCGGCTCTCCCGCCATGAACAGGATGGCGGAAGGGGGTGCCGCGGGGCCCCTGGGGGCCCCTGCCGTGCCCATGCCAATGGCATGGGCACGGCAGGGGCCCCCGTAAGAGGGCCCCAAAAAGTATTTCAGTGTCTGCCCAGCAGACACTGAAATACGCGACGGGTGCAACTGCACCCGTCGCACCTTCCCACTCCGCCGGCTCAATTCTGAGCCGGCATCCTAGTGGGAAGGTTGATTTGCCCTGGGCTGGCGGGCGGTCTTTTGGCGGCCGCCCGCCAGCCCAGGGCAAATGTCAGAATCACCGCCGCGGTCTTTCGACCGCGGTGCGGTGTTCTGACGGCGGTACCTTGGCGGACGGCCTCCGCCGTCCGCCAAGGTCAGAATGACCCCCTATACCCCCTACATTAACTAGGGCCCTCTTAACAACCTCTAGCCATACCGACAAATGGAATGTAACTGCGACAACAGTTGCCACTACCACCTCCGCTCTGTGTGCAGCTCAAGTCGCCAATGGCAGTAACCTCCCCATGGATCATACACACCTAAATTAGGGGGTTGAGGATGACAACTTTAACAATCCCCTGAAAAAAGACAAAGGCCCCAGTACTGTCAAATGTCATTGCCCATAGTTGTCGCAAACATCAGCCAATGTCAACAACAATAGGAGCTACACAGCACTAAGGACATACCCATGCTGCATATGTCAGGGTCCATCCTGTGCCTGGGTCACAATGTAACATCCCAAATGTCATACTGCTCAGACAACAGCATTGAGGGGGGGCACATGTAACTGGTCACTGAAATACACCTGCACAGTCAGAGGAGGAAATAGGACACTGCTACGACAATCAGGGCAATCCAATGTAGCACACATTCCACAACATCAGCAGTACACATTACCAATGCCAACATCCATATCGTGTCATAACATTGCTATGCATAGGATATGCCCCATGTCAAATACATTTAAGTGGATGTGAAAGATCAGAGATTGGGGCAGGTCCAGATCGTTAAGTGTGCTGCCAGTGCCATTAGAGCACCCACAGCCAGTGAAAGGTCTCACCATGAGAATGGATGTAGACGGAGGCTTGAGTAGGACAAGAAGGTGGCAATTCTCTATTTGGCCAAAACCAACACCTAGAAGAGATGATGCAGACAAGTCTAATAAATCAATAACATACATGTGACATGCAGGTGGGCCATATGCCTGGGAGAATGCCCATCTGAAGGACTGGAGCAATGAACACGAAACAAGATCACAATGTGAATTCATCACAAGGCAGGCATGTCACATCACTCATGCCACAACACAGACACACTAATTGTACCCTGTTTCATTGCAGAGGAAGATGGATCTCCTGTGGATATGCCTGTCCCAGATTACCCTGATGACATGGATGATGAGCCGATAAACATTCCCCAGGAGACTATCCAAAAGGTCCTTGAAACCCTCCAGACCCCACCTTCAGTCACAAGGAGGAGCACAGAACAAGCAGCCATCACAGAGGATCCACCCACCACCCCAATTGTAAGACCTGCCAGCTCCAATGTAGCCGAGGACTCAGACGACACTGGCACCAGCTTTGAGAGAACTGTAGTTGGAGTACAGCGGGAGCTGGCCAAGGAGGTGCGGGTGGGGATGCAAACTATGGCAGCCAGCCTAGAGAGGATGCGTTCGTGCATGATGTCATCTGCAGATCAGGCAGCAGCTATGCAAGCCCTAACATCTATCTTGCAGGAACAGCAAAAAACCCAGAAGGAAATCAGCACAGCTGTAATACAGTTGACCCAACACCTGCAACAGCAATCCTGTCAATTCGTGCATGAATGCAACATTTAACCCCTCAGGGCCGACCTGGCTGCCTACCATCGTGATGTGGCTGTTATTCTCAAAAACCATCAGATGCTCCTTGCTGCAGTACTGCCCTTAAGACCTTCACAGGGAGCAGCGACCGGGATGTCTGACTCCACGTCTTCTAACACTGAGGTGTGTGTTGCCCCTTCACAACCACCAACAACAAGGACAGAGAAGGCAACACACACATCAGAAGAAGAAGACATGGAACAGATCACATTCACAAGGAAAAGTACCCAGAAGCACTAGTCCCTGCCAAATGGCCAACTATTACCAAGGTCCTGTGCTTTGTAACATGCCAGTCTTGCAACAACTCTTCTTAATGACTGTTCTGCTTACCACTGTATATCTTGTCAGCCTTCCCAGTGATTGTCTCTCTCCTACTCATTGGCAAATCCTGTCCCTCTACACTGTCTGAAACATCAACCCCAGCATGTCAAAAGCATTTCCGTAACCCCTTGTGTAGGACCACAATGTAAAATGTCACTATAATGGACTCACAATCATGGACAATGTGCAGATAGCACTACAGCACTTTTCAATAAATAGCGCTTACACAACAAATCTGTCTCTGGGTAATGTGACATATCAACTGTGCAGTAGATAACTGAAATGTGCCTACTGTCAAATTACGTAGCTTGTCAATACAACTGTCCTGATATTATGTAGTCAGATAAATCTGCACAGTGCCCATGATTGCATCATACTCTGCCCATCCTGAGGGACATATCTGATGAAGTGAGAAACCATACACCATTACACTGCGTTGGTCCTTGATTTCAACATGTATGTGTGAAATAGGTGTAGTCCTCTGCTATTGGACTTCAAAGGAGAAATGTACATGATATATGTCATTTACAGTGTGTGTGTATGTGACTATTGTATGTTACGGATCACATTAGCTCTGGGATTTTCAGTGTCCTAATCAGTATCTCAGCAATGCTCCATGAGGCAACACTCTTATTCTGATAAGTAGAGATGAAGGTGTGCAAAAATGATTAGCCAGACCCTGATATGGTGATTATTATAGGTGTTTATTTAAATTAGTTCATTAAAGTGGTGATTATATTTAAAAGAAATTGTTGACAATATGTTGCCGCCTGCGTATACCAGCGGCCGTGTTCTGTAGTTCCCCCTCATGTTGCAGGCCACCATCCTCCTCTTCCTCCTCTTCAGGCATGTGTGGCTCTGGTTCCAGGAGGGGAATGTTTCTTTTGATGCAAATGTTGTACAATATTGCACATGTTAGGATGATCTTACAGACCATCTCTGGGGAATATAGGAGGCTACCACCAGTGATGTCGAGGCACCGGAACCTTGACTTGAGGATGCCGAAGGTCCTCTCGACTATGGTGCGTGTCCTCCTATGTGTGTCGTTGTAGGCACGCTCTGCTGCAGTACTCGGGTTGCCAATAGGTGTCATTATCCATGGCTGGATGCCATACCCCTGATCAGCTGCAAGAGAAAATGAATGGGATCATGTTGATGTAGCTGGCCCTATTGAAATGACCTTTCATGGCAGTAGTTGTCTTGTGTTGTCTGTGACTCTTTTGTGTTATAATGTCGCATCCTAGGCTTCTAGGATGTACCATCTGCATTGTGTTGTTTCCTTGGCTGAGCGAGTGTTTGTCTGCTGACCGTTTGTCAGCAGTTTGTTTTGGAATTTGCAGTACAGTGTGCCCTCCCTAGCATTGTGACTTGTGATACAGGTGTCCCTGTGTCTTCACTGGGGGTGAGATGATAGTTCCATACACAGGTTAAAATTGACAGTGTTGTTAACACGTTCATATCAATGTACCCTGGACATCCCATAACTTTGAGACTTATGCAATGGATTAATGTAAACGTCATTGGGACACTTACAATTTGCAAGGTGACATTTAGGCAACCCACTCCACACGTTGTGATCATTGACCTCTTAACATTAGACTGTACACTAATTTCAGATGTGTGACAGGTTCACTGCAGACCTATGAGACATGGCTAGCGATGTCACGACCTCAGTGTGTTCCTGTTAACATGTTGCTGTTGTGGTGTATGTGTTGTGTGTCATAGAGGGTTGCTATGCAGTGTATATATAAGTAGGTTTTTGTACTTACCAACAAGTAGTCCATTGCCATACCGTCCATCCTGGAAGTGTTCATTGATGGTGCAGTGACGGAAGATGAATGAGTCATGGACACCCCCAGGATATTTAGCCACAATTTTGGTGATCAATCCCAGGTGATCGACAGTGGCTTGCACATTGATGGAAAGTGTGTGCTTCCTGTTGCGGTAGAGGTGTTCAGTTGCAGCAGGTGGCACAAGGCGTACATGTGTGCAGTCGATTGCACCAAGGACGTGTGGGAAGCCACTAATGAGGTAGAACCCCTGTTTTGATTCCTGCTGCTTCTGTAGTATGTTAGGGAAGCAGATGTGGCGGGGTATAAGTCCAATGATGGCATCCAGTACTTTGGCCAAAAAGGCAGAGAATGATGGTTGTCATATTCCGGCAACCAGGGCACCAGTTGTTTGAAAAGAGCCACTTGCCAGCATGTGAAGTACGGCAAGCAGCTTGGTTTCTGTTGGGATGGTGCCGGGTGTCAGCAAAGTGGGTGCCAACTGCGGTTCAATGTTTCGCAGCAGCTGCTGAATGGCCTGCCAGTTCAACCTGCACCTCTGGATGATGTTGTGTTCCCTGAGGCCATGAAGGGTTTTTCTGGGGTGGAATATCCTCTCCTGCCTTCTGCGCTGCCTTTGGGGTACCTGCTGGTGTTGTTGTAGCTGCTGTTGTAGCTGCTGGGCCCTGCGTCTGCGTGCACGCTGGATAAGAATCACCTCCATGTCTCCCTTTTGCTGCTCTGCTGCTCTGCTGTTGCTTCTGTGTGTTCTGATTAAATACAGGTGTGTTTGCCCCATTTTAACGCCTGCCCTGACCGAGGCGTTAACTTTTGATGCAAATTGGGCTGTGTGTCATTTTCTGGCTCCGCCTCCCGGCCCTGCGTCATTTTTGCCCGAAAGCATAAATACGACGCACGGCCGTTTAAGTCATTTTTGGGATGGGAACGCCTACCTTGCATATCATCAACGCAAGGCGGGTTGCCGCATCCAGAAAATGACGCACACGGCAGAATTTTGTCATCCTCGGGCTCGGGCGTCCAAGTTTAAATATGTGGCAAGGTTTGCGCTGAATGTGCGTCAACATTTTTGACGCACATTCGGCGCAGACAGAGTATAAATATGCCACTAAGTAACTTTGCACCTAATCTTCACCAAGTGAGGGTTAGACATATAGGTGACTTATAAGTTACTTAAGTGCAGTGTAAAATGGCTCTGAAATAACGTGGACGTTATTTCACTCAGGCTGCAGTGGCAGTCCTGTGTAAGAATTGTCTGAGCTCCCTATGGGTGGCAAAAGAAATGCTGCAGCCCATAGGGATCTCCTGGAACCCCAATACCCTGGGAACCTAGGTACCATATACAAGGGAATTATAAGGGTGTTCCAGTGTGCCAATGAGAATTGGTAAAATTAGTCACTAGCCTGTAGTGACAATTTTAAAAGCAGAGAGAGCATAAACACTGAGGTTCTGGTTAGCAGAGCCTCAGTGATACAGTTAGGCACTACACAGGGAACACATACAGGGCATACTTTATGAGCACTGGGGTCCGGACTAGCAGGATCCCAGTGACACATAGGTAAAAACAAACATACATACAGTAAAAATGGGGGTAACATGCCAGGCAAGATGGTACTTTCCCACACTGGCTATTGGGACTCTATTATTTAACATAAAGGCCCTCATTACAACCCTGGTGGTTGGTGTTAAAGTGGCGGTAATACCGCCAACAGGCTGGCGGTAAATCCGCCAAATTATGACCATGGCAGTGAGAACTCAGATAGACAGCCATTTTACCACACCAACCACCAGGGCGGAAACAACAGACACCACGGCAGTAGCCGCCTACAGCCAGACGGAAGTCAATGTTCTGCCCACCATATTACAAGAACACAATCTGCCACCTTTTCAGGGGCAGTACCAACGACATCAAAAGCCTGGCGTAAGCACTGCACAGAAGAGAAAGGACTCACCATTGGCGACGAAGGGAACAACCACGCCTCCATGGAGCCCGATCTGCATGTCTTCCCCATGCTCTTCTATGTCCTGCTCCACCACGAACACCAATGACGGCAAAGACGACGACGGTGAGTACAGCTGCCTAGCACAGAAGGGAGAGGGGAGGAAAAAGAGAGTGACACACACACGCAACGCCCCCACCCCAACAGCATACACACATACAGCTGCAGTACTAAAACATATTTACCCTGTACCTCGAATGAATAATACAAGGACAACAGGAATTTACTAAAGTGAGTGTAATAAGATCAACAAAGTAGAAATAAGAAATCTGCAATGCAACAGATATATACAATTGTACAGTTCAAGGGACACTGCCCAGTCCTCAGTGTGCGTGGGCCACAGGGCCACAGGCCAAAGTCCAAGTTGTCACCTGCATCAACACGGAGAGAACACTCAAGTGGCATCAGTTGGTAAATAGGTAGGTACCTCAGGGGGATGGGGGATGCAGGGGCACCTCAGCCGGGGGATGAAACAAGACAACTGGTTCTGGAGGGGGCAACATGCCCTGTGCTTGGTCCTGGGGAGTGCAAGGCCACAGTCTCTCAGGTGGGTCACTTGCCCACATGCCCTGGAAGGGGCAACATGCCCTGTGCTTGGTCCTTTGGGAGTGCAACGCCACAGTCTCTCAGGTGAGTGACTTGCCCACATGCCCTGGAAGGGGCAATATGCCCTGTGCTTGGTCCTGGGGAGTGCAAGGGCATGGTTTCTGGAGTGGGTGTCTCCCATACTGGTTCTGGAGGGGCATCGTGCCCTGTGCTTTTGATCCTGGGGAGGCTGGGTTTGGTGGGTGTATTACCAACTGGTTCTGGAGGGGGCATTGTGCCCTGTGCTCTTGACCCTGGGGAGGTTGGGGTTGGTGGGTGTATTACCTAGTGGTTCTGGAGGGGGCATCGTGCCCTGTGCTCTTGATCCTGGGGAGGCTGGGGTTGGTGGGTGTCTTACCCACTGGTTCTGGAAGGGGCATCGTGCCCTGTGCTCTTGATCCTGGGTAGTGCAATGTCACAGTCTCTCAGGTGGGTGTCATACCCACTGGATTTGCAGGGGACAGGCCGCACAGCAGCCCATGGAGGCAGGACTACATACCATCCGCCGGCAGTGACGGCTGCTCAGTGGTGGTGCTGCTGCTGCAGCCACTGATGAGGGGAGGCTCAGCCCATCCCCTGCAGCCTCGGATGGCTGTCCACTGGTGGTGGTGGTGGTGCTGCTGCTGGTGGGGGGAGGCTCTAGCCCATTCCCTGCAGCCTCGGATTGCTGTCCACTGGTGGTGGTGGTGGTGCTGCTGCTGGTGGGGGGAGGCTCCAGCCCATCCCCTACAGCCTCCGATGGCTGCACACTGGTGGTGGTGGTGTTGCTGATGCTGGTGGGGGGAGACTCCAGCCCATCCCCTATAGCCTCGGATGGCTGCACAACTCTGGTTGGTGGTGGGGGCTCCTTGGTGGTGGGGGTTCCATCAGAGTACCTGGCCCAGGCCCCTTGCCCTTACTGCCTGCTGGTGCTTGCTCCTTGGTCTTCCTGGCAGTAGCTGGGGCAGGCTCCTTGGTCTTCCTGGAAGAAGCTGGGGCAGGCTCCTTGGTCTTCCTGGCAGCAGTTGGGGCAGGCTATTTTCTCTCCCTGGCAGCAGCTGGGGCAGGCTCTTTGCTCTTCCTGGCAGCAGCTGGGGCAGGATCCTTGCTCTTCTTGGCAGCAGCTGTGGCAGGCTCCTTACCTTTGAGGCTGCCTGGTGCAGGCTCCTTCGCCCTCAGGACATGTGCCCTGGATCAATTCCCACCACGAGTGGGTGTTATGACTACTGGGCCCGTGGACTGGGTGGCTGAGGTGCTTGCCTGGGTTTTTGCCACCCTGGCCAGACGTGCAGGACGGGGGGAGGAGTAGGGAAGAGGTCAATGGTTGATAGGAAAAGCTTTTTAGGGACATTGGGGCAGGAAGTAGGAGAAGGTTTGGCGGCGGAGTAAGAGGGAGTGGTTGTAGGAGGTGTCTATTTGCTGATTTTGGGTGCAGGTGCATGGACTGGATGCTGTTGTGAGGCGGATGGCTGTTAGGTGTCTGAGTGCTTGTGTTTGTATACTTTAGGAGGGGGGACAGACACAGTGCGAGAGGACACAGGGGACGTGTGCATGGCTGTTGTGGAGGTGTTTGCCAGTGAGGTGTGTGTTCTGCTGGGTGTGGTGGTGATGCTGGTAGTGGATGATGGTGTAGTGCATGCAGGTGTGAGTGTTGATGGAACTGGGAGGGAGGTCGAGGAGGAGGAGGAGGGGGAGACAGTGGAAATTGTGGATGTTGGTATGTCTGCATCTGGATGGTGTTTGTGTGAATGCCTGTGGGATGAAGTGTGGTGCTTGTGTTTGCCTGTGGCACTCTTGGGTGTTGTCTTGTGTGCATGCTTGTGTGCCTGTGTGCTTGGGATAGGTTGGGGTTGAGGGGAATGGGTTTGGGAAGAGGAAGTTGGAGGGGGAGGGTGGAAACAGGGACAATGGCTGCCATCAGAGTGGAGGCCAGAGCCTTGATTGATCTCTGTTGGGCCGCCAAGCCAGTGTGAATGCCCTCCTGGAATGCATTAGTCTGTTGCATCTGGGCTGCCAGCCCCTTGATGGCATGCACAATGGTCAACTGCTCTACAGCGATGGATCTCAGGAGGTCAATAGCCTCCACACTCAGGGCAGCAGGGCTCACTGGGGCAGGGCCGGAGGTGCCTTATGCAAAGGAGATGCCCATCCTCCCGGGTGAGCGGGCACAGGCAACTCGATGAGGGGCTGCTGGGAGGGCCGTGCTGGTACGGGGGTCGCGGCTGTACCTGTAGCTGAGGTGGTCACAGAGGTGTCCGCCACCACCAGGGAGCTTCCATCGGAGGAGGTATCTGTGTCCGAGCTGTCCCCTTCAGTCTCTGATGTGGTGCTCCGCTTGCCCTCCGTCCCACTGGTGCCCTCAGCATTGGTGGACTCTGCCTCCTGGGTCCTGTGGGAGGCAACTCCCTCCATCACCGGTGCCTCTGCTCCTCCACCAGATGTGGCTAATGCACATAAGGGCAGGGTGACAAAACAAAAAGGGGGGGAGAGGCAAAGGATACACTGGGTCAATGGCTGCACCAATACCACTGTTGGCGTACACAGCACACTCACACACAGGGTACAGGTCTACGCAATATGCATTGCACTACCAGTGATATTGCTAGCCACCAAGGCATAGGGAGGGGCACACACCGCCAAATGCAGCACACTTTGGACCCACGCAGCCCTGACCAGTAGTGGATGCCTACGGGCTAGGTAGCAGGATTATCCCTTCAGGACACCTGCCACCAGGGGACCTACTCTGCAATGTCAAGCCTGACACACATCCCCCACCCAGATTCCACCCTACCATGCGTAAGTTGTGATGATGGGCACTGTACTCACCCCCTTGTGGCTGCTGTGATGCCCTCAAGCGCCCATCCAGCTCAGGATAGGCCACCGCCAGTATACGTGCCATCAAGGGGGTCAGGGTTTGATAGGCACCCCTTCCTCGTTGGGAGGCCATGCCCATCTGGGCCTCCACCATCTTTCGTGCCCAGCGTCTTATGTCCTCCCACCATTTCCAACAGTGGGTGTTCCACCTGCCGTAGACCCCCAGGGTCCGCACCTCCTTGGCGATGGCATGCCATATACCCTTCTTTTGATGGGCGCTGACCTGCAGAGGGAATACACACAGGAAAATAGTATCAGTCAGACAGTCCTGCCTGTTACACTAATGGCCACCATACCCCTTCACATCACCAATTACACACATATGGCCCAGCACACAACCTGTACGCTGCCAGTGGTCATCCACCCACCCCCTTACACAAGGCCTTCACCCACCACTCCATGTATTCATGCCACATGCATTGTGCCAACAGTGTACTCACCTGTGGGTCTGGAGGCCCATACAGCTGTTCGTACTGGGGTAGGACCCCATCCACCAGTCTCTCCAACTCCGCTGAGGTGAAGGCAGGGGCCCTTTCCCAGTCACAGGGGACATGGTAGGTTCCAGACACAGGTCACAGCAGCACATGCAGTGTAGGTCCTCTCCTGTGGAAGGTCAGGTAGCAAGTGAGGAATGAGAAAATGGTGGCCACGTCCACGGCCGTGCATACCGTCACCACCGGCGTACATCACCATTGGCCACTGTACCCCATAGCGCCCAATGTTAACCAATGATGAGTTGCAAGGCGGTTCTCGACCGCCTCCCTCAACGGCGCACAACGTCAGTAGAATTACCTCACTTCCACCTGTCCCTCCACACAGGACAGGAGGACGCCATTTCAGGGGGATGGGACAGGCCCAGGATAATTACTGTGTCACTGTCTAAATGTAGACATACAGGACAATTCTCACTTACCCAATACAATTTGACAGCATGTATTGTACTGTTGTAGCCCCATTGTTCAGTTTGTGACCGGCTCCTCAATCTTTTGTCTCATAGATTGCTACCGCTGCGGATGAATAGGAGATGGAAACATACCCCTGTGTACAGACCCCTAGTGGACTTGGCAATAATGGAGGACAGGCACATAATACTCACCTATGGACTTGACAGGGCCACAATCACAGAGCTTTGTGTCCAATTGGAGCCTGACCTGATATCTGCTATCCGTCACCCCTCTGGGACCCCCCTCTTGTGCAAGTTCTATCAGTGATCCATTTCCTGGCAACTGGTTCTTTCCAAGTGACAGTGGGATTGGCAGCAGGAATGTCACAGCCAATTTTCTCAGTACTGTTGCCTGCCCTGATTAAACACATTGTATTTCCCCAGGTGGAGGATTTGGTCACAGTGAAGCCTGACGTCTTTGCAATGGGACATATCCCCAACATAATTGTGGGCGATTGATTGAACACATATTGCATTTGTCCCCCCGTCAAAATGAACAGGTGTACAGAAATCGTAAGAGTTTCCACTAAATGAATGTACAGAGGGTATGCTTGGCGGACCAGTACATCTCCCATGTCAATGCTAAGTATCCTGGGTCGGTGCATGATGCCTTTATCAAGAGTAATAGCAACATCCCAAATGTGATGGCTCAACTACAGAGGCACAGGGTGTGGCTAATAGGTGAGCCCTGGTCCCCACCCAGTATATGTTGGTGTATGAGTATGGTGTGGGTCATATGGAATAGTGTGTGGCTAAATGTTGTCCCTCGATTTTTGCAGGTGACTCTGGTTACCCCAACCTATCATGGCTTTTGACCCCTGTGAGGAATGCCAGGACAAGGGCAGAAGAACATTATAATGAGGCACATGGGAGAACCAGAAGGATCATGGAAAGAACCTTTGGCCTCCTGAAGGCCAGGTTTGGATGCCTCCATCTAACAGGTGGATCCCTGTGCTACTCACCCAAGAAGGTCTGCCAGATAATAGTGGCATGCTGCATGTTGCACAACCTTGCCCTGAGAAGCCATGTGCCTTTTCTGCAGGAGGTGGAGGCAGAAGATGGCCGTGTGCCAGTAGTGGACCCTGTGGACAGTGAGGATGTGGAGGCAGAGGATGAGGATAAGGATGAGGACAACAGAACAGCAGTGATATGACAATATTATCAATCACACACAGGTAATACAGTGTTACTTCGCATTTCATTGTCATTATTTTGAAATTCTTAGGCAGTGGCATGTTGTTATTTCCCACTTCTATGCCCACTTACTGTTCTCTTTGGCAATTCATTTTACAGATGTTGGTGCCTCATTATAGCTCCTGGCGTGATCACTGCAGCCAACTACAGGTCTTTCTTATATGCTCATTTACTGTACAGTTGAATTGCATTGTTTGTACCTGTTTAAATGAATACATACTTGAAAAATGTGACATACTCCATACTTGTATTTTTCCAAGGGTGTTTATTGAAGTGTTAAGAAAAAGAGGGGCAAGTGCAATGGGGTGATGAAGGAGGAAATTCCAGGGTATAGTTCCAATCTGTAGCACAGGTGCATTGTCCATGGGGACAAAGGAAGGGGAGCAACGGCAGTTCAAGGTGGACAGGGTGACAGAGTGAGATACAAGGGTGACAACCAGGAGCGTCTCATTTCCTGGCAGGGGTTTTGGCAATAGTCTCTGCCTTCTGTCTGGATTGCAGGGAACTCTTGCGGGGTGGTTCTCCTTCTGCAGGGGGAGGGGTGCTGGTGGCCTGTGAGTCCTGTGGCGGGGCGTCCTGGCCACTAGAAGAGGTGGAAGGCAGTTCAGATGACTGGTTAGTGAAAGGGGCCCGCTGGTGTGAGACTGCCTCCCTCATAATGTTGGGCATGTCTACCAGCACCCCTGCTATCGAGATCAGGGTGTTGTTGATGGCCTGCAAGTCCTCCCTGATCCCCTGGTGCTGTCCCTCCTGCAGCCGCCTGTTCTCCTGCACATTGTCAAGGATCTGGCCCATCGTGTCCTGGGAATGTTGATATGCTCCCAGGATCTCGGTGAGTGCCTCCTTGAGAGTAGGTTCCCTGTGCCTGTCCTCCTTCTGGCGCACAGCACTCCTCCCTGTTTCCCTGTTGTCCTGTGCCTCTGTCCCCTGAACGGTGTGCCCACTGAGACTGACCCCAGGTCCCTGATTGTCCTGGGTATGTGATGTGTCCTGGAGTCCCTGTAGAGGTGGACACACTGCTGATTGACGTGTCCTGGGGACAGAGGTATGGGTACGCTGGGTGGGTGCTGTGATGGTGTTTCCAGATGGGGGAGGCCCTGTGGTGGTGTGTGACTGGGCTTGGGTAACCAACTGTCCAGAGGTCCTTGATGGGCCAGGTTGGTCATCCAGATCCAGGTGACCAGTGTTGCTGTCATCACTGTGGGCCTCTTCAGTTGAGGGACTGGATATTGCTGGCACCTCCTCTCCGGTGACATTGGCTGGGATACCTGTGGGGATGTAAATGATGTGTTATTGTTTCTCTGTGTGTCATATTGTGCATCAGTGGGTTGCCCTCTTTGGTTGTATTTGCCCTGGCAACTTTAACTTGTGTAAGTTGGTATGTGGTGGGCTAGTTGATTCTCTCTAGTGTGCATTAGTGATGGGAGTGAGGGTGAGGGAGAGGGTGGGGGTATGTGATGGAATGCAGGTATGGGGGTGACAGTAATAGAGAGCCTACTTACCAGAGTTCTGTCCTCCTCCTACTCCAGCCAAGTCCTCAGGATGCATGATTGCCAAGACTTGCTCCTCCCATGTTGTTAGTTGTGGGGGAGGAGGAGGGGGTCCACCGCCAGTCCGCTGTACAGCAAGTTGGTGTCTTGCTGCTATGGAACGTACCTTCCCCCGTAGGTCATTCCACCTCTTCCTGATGTCGTCCCTAGTTCTTAGGTGCTGTCCCACGACATTGACCCTGTCCATGATTCTCCGCCATAGCTCCATTTTCCTTGCAACAGATATCTGCTGCACCTGTGCTCAAAATAGCTGAGGCTCTACTCTGATGATTTCCTCCACCATGACCCTTAGCTCCTCCTCTGAGAATCAGGGGTGTCTTTGTGGTGCCATGAGTGTTGTGTGGGGTGTGTAGGTGAGGGTGTGTTGGATAATGTGTTGGGTGTGTGATGTGGGCTACGTGAGTTTTGTATAGGTGTAGGTAGTGTGTGGCTCTGGTCTTGTCTGTGGTTGTGGTATCTGTCTCGTGCCAATGGTTTGTAGTCGTAAAAGGTTGTGGGTAATGTGGGTGTATGTTTTATAGTGGTGTGGGTGTGGTGTGTGTATGGGCGTCAGGTGTGTATTGTTTGAATTGTCCAATGTGGTGGTGTTTTGTTTGTGTGTGGAGTAACAGTGTGGGTTTTGACACCGCCAGTTTATCACTGACCTTTGGTGTGGCGGAATTGTGAATGTGGCTTAATACTGACGGATTGGTCTGTGTGTCTCATAATATGGTGAACGGATATTCACTGCGGTGGCGGTGTGTTGGCGGCAGTCAGCATGGCGGTAAGTGGGATTTACGCCAATGTCATAATGAGGGCCAAAGTCTCCCCATTTTAACCCATTCAATAAGGAAAAAATGAATTTGGCTAATTTACCCCACCAGGGCTTATAAAACAATTTTCATTGTTTCACTTTGTTTATAGTTACATGGCACCCAACCCTAGGGGCACTTAGGGCACACCTTAGGGGTGACTTATATGTAAATATGAGGTAGTTTAAGACTTTGGAAGTACTTTTAATTCCAAAGTCGAATTTGTATATAACTTTAGTTTCAAAGCAGCCAGCAATGACACTGGGCACCTCAGCAGTGCGCCTATGGGTGTACTACCTATGCTGGGGTCCCTAAACCTACATGCCCTACCATATAATAGGGGCTTATAGGTAGGTTGATACTGACAATTATAATTAGCCTAATTTGCGTATCCACTTTACACAGGGCATTGGCCCTGGGACTAGTAAGCAGTACACAAGGCACAGCCAAGAGCCAGTAACCACCAGTATCTATCCAAAACGTTTGGGGGGGGGGTGTGACCAGGGCTAAAGGAGGACTTTCCTACAGTTTCTGTTGTTTTAAACCTGAGTTATCTCTGTCTTGCAGTGTTATTTGGTATCTGATAACTGTCTTTAACTGCTCTTTGTAAACCTGGAAGAATCCGCCTTCAGCATTAACACTCCGTATGTTGTATAAATTTATTTTGCGTGGCAGCATTGTAACTTTTTATAGGATCTTTTCCATGAAGCTCTCTTTGTATTCAGATACTTCACACCAGCTGGAGTTGCGCTTTGACACAACATACACCAACCGTCGACTCAGCACTTCAACAAAGGCACAAGTGGCATACATAAGCAGTTCGCTTGGATCAAGGCAAAGTCTCCAGCAGAGCACTTTCTTCTTCAGACTATTCATCCCCAACTGTAGTATCTTCCCCATGCTGGTACCCATTGAATAACTAGGCCACACACAAAGCTGTAAATCACACTTCTTTATTCCTCTGTGTGTACCTGTGAACACCAACATTCTAAACCAAGCTTTCATTACATTCTATTTTAGTGATTATGTCACACTGATACAGAGTCCTCTGTGAGCCAGAAAGGTTCTGTTCTAAATCATGCAAAACACCACAGCCAACCACCCTTTTTCCTCCTTAATTACCTCACACTGGACAACACCATACTGCTGTTTGCCTACAGCTTTCCCCTCATGATATTTCTCTCTTGCTCTTTTTCCCTAATACACAAAATTTCTCTTATTTGCTGTCTGTTCCTTTCTCGAGCTATTTCCTTTGATCTCGCTCGTTTTTTTTTCTTCTTTTAATTTATGTGGCAAGAAACGTCCGGTTAGGAATTAACAACGCTAATAGCTCTAACTCTAGAAAATGCGAGACCCGCTACGTTGCAAATGCTTGTTTCTTTGCGCCTCCGTTCCATATGCTCTCACGTTTTTCCCTTTCTTTTTCTTAATTTTTCATCATTACTTTTTCTCACCTTTTCACCACTTCCCACAGCTCAGATTATTCCATCTCCGTAGCTTCCTTTTGCCTCACTAACACATCTTTGTCTCTCCTGTATTCTGTCATTGTCTGTCAGCATGTCGGGTCCTTAGCTCTTGTTTCCTCACCGCCACCTCTGCTGTTTGGTCCCCACGTTTATTTAAAACCCTCTGCTTGATTAATGAGATCAAGGATGAGGGAACATGAAGATCACTTCAACTGAATGCAGTGGCAAATACAGACATAGTAGAAGTTTCCCTGTTAAAAGACAGTATGCAGAGCAACAATGTAAGCTTCACTCAAGATCACAAATTGTACTGCATTGATAACAGCATTTTTTGCAAGCTTTACACTTGTAAAACAGATAGCGTATGGACAGGAATACACTTTTTCTGCAATCAAAAAGGGTTATACATGCACAAATAATGTAAACATCTCTAACAAAGAACAATTTTAGCATGGGCATTTCCTTTTCATAGGACATGTAGAGGTCAGAAGCATTGTACAAAAGAGGCACAGCAATGGAAGTTCTGAGCAGATAGAACAGGCAAACGATATACAGCAGCAGGGCAAATGTTTCCAACACAGAAAAGCCACAACAGGTGCATCAGCTGTGAAAACCACTTTGACACAAAACACAGCACTAAACTAACGTGTGCAGACCTCCACTACACAAAACAGGAAAATCATGGGAAGCAGCAGAGATCACCTTCTAAAGAACTCTGGTACAACAGGAGCGGTGAAAGTCTCTACCTCACAAAATATTAAAAACTCCATTACCTAGGAAATACACATCTTCTACCCACATCATCACTAGTGCCCCAAAGTCCTACACAGCTAACACGATGTTACACACTAGCAAGGAGTGTCATGATAACAAGAGGTCGAAGGAAGGAGTTACAAGAATTAAATGTATCCTTAACTTGCAAATAAAAAGAACTATAAAATCTATAGTAGAATGATACTACAGCAACTAGAAAATATTGTTCCTCTTTGTCTCACATGTAAAGCCTATGGAGTACTGTGTGCAGTGAGAAGGCACAAGAGAACATTAGTCCATTTCGTCCCTCAATAAATGGTGTGTGAGTTTTCTCAGCCTTGTTTCAGTACCTTAATTAACTGGACAAAATCCCACTGCAGATCCAGGGGACATCAATGACTTCTTACCTGTCTCTGGTAAAAGTATCAAAGTGCGTTGTTACAAAACTTAAAGAGTTAATTCTCTGGAAACCAAAATCTGGACGACTCACAATCTGGTTTTAGAACAGGTCCAGATGATGCTCTTTGGTTCTTATTTATTGGCGACTCCTAACATCTTATCCTTCTTGATTTACTGTTAGTTTTAACATGGCAAACCGTGAAATCTTGATCAATATATTACACATCAGCTTGAAAGAAAGTATGATCAACTGGTTTGGCACTTACCTGACAATTCGCGGCTACTTGTTAAAGACTGGAAATGCTCTATACTGTCCAGTAGAGCTACTGAGATGATCCAAAAAGATCTATATTTTTTCTTCTTTTCAAATGTTATCTCAACCCCTGGGAGACCCACTCTTAAACCAAGGCATATGGTAGCATCAATTACCAGATGACTCTCACCTCGAGTAGTACGTTATCTCTCAGATGACATAAGAAAAGTGAATTCTGGATAACCTATCATCACTTAAAATTGAACCCCCAAGAAAAATAATTATTGCTTAACACTTCGCCATACCCAAATATCCTGCCTTAACTGCATCAACATACTGGACAGAACATAGGGCAAGATGTAGCAAAAATTTGCGAGTCGCAAATGGCCCGAATCGCAATTTGCGACCCCGAAAAAACGGAAATGGGATGCAAAAACCCCATTTCCGAATCGCAAATTGCGACGTGAGCCATTACCGACTCGCAAATTTTGCAAGCCAATTGTGCGACTCGAAAATAGGGAGACGCAATTTGCGAGTCGCAAACCATATGAAAAAGCCACTCGCAAATTGCATTTGCACACCCACATTACCACTAACTCAGAGCAGGTGGTAACCAGAACCAAAGTATAAAAGGAGACCCAGAAGGCATCTGGGTTACTCAAAATGGATAAAATATATGTGATAGCAAGAAGGAGGAGAGTCCACGCCGCACAGCAGAGGAGGGGGAGTAGCCAGAGACAGGAGAGGATATACAGAACCAGGCAGACCCTATTCCAACAAACTGAGGAGGAGATTTATGATAAATGCAGACTCAGCAGTGCAGCAATATTAAAATTAATAGATCTACTCAATCCGCAGCTTCAACAACAGACTGTGCGCGGCAGCGCCATCCCCACACATGTGCAAGTGCTATGCTCACTGCACCTCTTGGCCTCGGGTAGCTATCAGGGGGTCATTGTCAGAGTCACCAGATCCTCGGGGTCTGTGCACGTTCCCAACACTTCCACCACAAGACAGCTCCAATACTCTGATTAGATTTATCACAGAGTCTAAGAGAGTCCAAGTGGGGAAAAGGGGATTAGGACGGGAACAGCTGGGAAGGAGACCTGTAGGAAGCAAAAGGTTAAAACACAACATCAAAATTATATCTCATGAAATAAGTACCATGCTACAACTCTAAGCTTCGTCTTTTCCGAAAAAACATGAACAACCCTAAAATAGTCCTAAAACTGACTAGGCTTTAGATGACCGAATGCCTGAGGAGGAAACAGGAAAAGTTAAATAGGACTTTCAGATTCGAGTACTTTCTTTAGCATGAGAATCAGGAAACACTCTGAGCAATTTCTGAACAACCATATGAATCTCCTTTTAAGAATATATATCAGGAACACACAGCATTACATCTAGAACTCTGGTATTGTTGTGTTCATCTCAGAAAAAACATTGGGAAGTGAATTGCGCACATTGCAGATTTTTATATGAATATTAAACACCATAAAGGATTGTGCACCATGAAATCACACAACGTAGATTCAAGGAATAAATCACGCAACGTGTCAACTTGAAATGCTACCAAGAAAATGTCTTAGAATAGTAGCGCACAGAAATTTACATTATTTATACACGAGGAAAGAATTGCGCGTCTTGCCGATTCAAATGCCACCATACAAATGCCATACAAATGCCAAGAAATGGTAGCGCACAATGAACAACATGAAAAGCACTCAGGGAAAGAATTGCGCGTCTCGTCGATTCAAATGCCACCATGCAAATGCCAAGAAATGGTAGCGCACAATGAATAACATGAAAAAACACTCAAGGAAAGAATCGCGCGTGTTGCCGATTCGAATGCCACCATGTAAATGCCAGAAAATGGTAGCGCACAATGAACAGCATGAATTACACACGAGAAGTGAATCGCGCGTTTCGCCGATTCGAATGCCACCATGAAAATGTCAAGAAAAGGTAGCGCGCAATGAACAACAAAGTTAAATGCTCATGAAACGAGTTGCACGTCTTGCCAACTCGTAAAACATCATGTAAATGTCAAGAAATATCAACGTGCAATGAACAACAATGTAATAACAAAGTCAAATCTTTATGGAATAAATTGCGCGTCCTCCCTATTTGCAAACCACCATACAAATGTCAAAAAATGGCAGCACACAAGTAATCTGTTATTCATTTAAGAATTAAAATCAAGAATATGAAAATTCTCAATTACGGTGTTGGGAAATGTCCAAACACCGTCTTACCGCCTGGAAACAGTGATCACCAATGAGAGATGAGTGCAGAAGACTGGAAAATCCAAATAGGCCGCCGGGACAGGAGCTCAGGAAGAAGCTGCTGCTCTGCACCGGGACCTCTGAATAGTGAGCACTGGAAGTTGGGCTGACTCTCTTTTATAGAGTCTTGGCCCATCCTAGAACCACGCCCAGGCATGTTGCAGGGAAAGTCTCTAGAAGGCCCTGGAAAGGGACCACACCCTAACACACTCTGAATGTCTGCAGCAATACATTGCAAATGTACAGTATTTATAAGCACCTTAAAAATGAATCTTTTGGATGGAATTCTGCAATGCAAAAGGTTAAACAATAACATATCATCACAATGCATAAATTACATTATCTTGCGAGTGTTGGGTTTTTGCATTCTAGATGCCCGTAAAGCGCGCACTGTCCTGGTGTTGACAGTACTCCCCTCTCCCAGGTGCGCTCTAGGGCCTGGTTTATCTGAATTGAGACGATGAAAGCGTCTCACAAGTACTGGAGCATGAACATCAGATGCGGAAACCCATGAATTACTTTCAGGGCCATAACCTTTCCATGAGATTAAGTACCATAGGTTATGCCCTCTCAGTTTAGAGTCCAACACTTTCTTGACTTCATATTCTTCTTCCCCCTGTACTAGAACAGGAGCTGGATGAGGGTGGACCTTTTGGACTGCCTTTTTTAAGAGGGAAGTATGGAACACTGGATGAATCCGTAATGATTTTGGCCATTGCAGTTTATAGGTCACAAGATTGATTTGCTGAAGAACAGTGTAAGGACCTATAAATTTGGGGTTGAACATGTGCTTCTTCTTGAAGTCTATATGTTTTGTGGAAAGCCACACTTTGTCACCAGGTTGATACTGCGGTCCCTCACAATGTTTCTTGTCATAATGCTTTTTGTATTTTTTTTTGCCTTTTTCTAAATGTTGTTGAATCGATTTCTGAGTTTGATGCAAATGTTGAATGATTTCTGACACAGCTGGAGTGAGAGAACTTTCTTGAGGAATTGTGATGGGCAAGGTGTCAGGATGATAGCCAAACAAACCAAAGAAGGGTGTAACGCCAGTAGACGTGTGGAAGGAGTTGTTGTAGGCTAACTCAGCTAACCAGAGCATTGATGTCCATGAATTAAGTGCTTTTTCAGCGTAAGCACGTAGGTATTGCTTCAAAGTCTGATTTAGTCTCTCCGTTTGACCATCTGTTTGAGGATGGTGGCTAGTAGATAGGGTAGATGTCACTTGGAGTGTTTTACACCATGTCTTCCAGAAGTTGGAGGCAAATTGCGATCCCCGATCGGAGAGGATCACTTTTGGCAGTCCATGATAACAAACCACTCTATTCAGAAAGATAGTTGCCAGTTCACTAGAGGTGGGTAATTTCTTACAGGCAATGAAATGTCCATATTTCGTGAGACTATCTACTACCACCAGAATTACTGAATGCTGTTGAACCACTGGCAGACCTGTAATAAAGTCTAAAGAGATGTGTTCCCACGGACGACTTGGGGTTGGGAGTGGGTGTAACAACCCTTTCGGTTTTGAATGACTTGTTTTAGTGCGAGCACAGACTTCGCAGTTGTTTACCATTGTTTTTACATCCTTTGTTAAGGTAGGCCACCAAAAATAGCGTTGGATTAATTCAAGAGTTTTAGGAGTACCAGGGTGACCTGCTGTAGGTATAACATGCAACCAATGAAACACTATCTTGCGAAGTTTGGTAGTCGGCACGAACAAACGAGCATCGTGAAAGGGTAATCCTTGCTTGATTGATCTTTTCGGATCTGCTTGGGCCCACGCCTGCCATTTTTCAACAGTGAATGAATTGCGGATGTCTTCAAAGAAATCTTCTGTTTTTATGATACATAGGACCTTGTCAGGAGCAATGATAGCTCTGGAGGTTTGAACTGCAGGCAATGTGGTAGACTCTTGGCGGGACAAGGCGTCAGCTTTGCGATTATCTTTACCAGGCCGGAAGGTTACCACAATATCAAACTCAGCAAAAAACAGCATCCAGCGTAATTGCAGAGGAGTCAAAAGTCTGGCAGAACTCATGAATTGAAGATTGCGATGACCAGTATATACTGTGGCAGTATATTTAGCTCCCAACAAATGATGTCTCAATTCTTTAAAGGCGTCACGAATCGCCAGAAGCTCATTTTCAGCAATGACATAGTTCTGTTCGGCTTCGTTCAATTTCCGAGACATGTAAGCTACAGGATGAAGCTGACCAGTGTCTTTGTTTCGTTGTGACAAGACTGCTCCTATCGCCAAATCTGAAGCATCAGCTTCCAGTATGAAAGGTCGATCCGCATCTGGATGAGTCAAGACTGGGGCAGTGGAGAAAGCTTCTTTCAAAGTTGAAAAGGCTTGGTCTGCTTCTGGGGACCATACAAATTTCTCTTTCTTTCTTAATAACTTAGTAATTGGAGCCACTGTCTGGGAGAAATGATTGATGAACCTCCGGTAAAAATTTGCAAAGCCCAGGAAACATTGTACATCACGAACAGTCTTTGGGATGGCCATTGAGATACGGCTTTTACTTTCCTTTCTGTCATCACCATACCTTGAGGGGTAAGGATAACCCCTAAAAACTCAACTGTGGTAACATGAAACTCACACTTGGTTAGCTTGCAATATAAATGGTGTTTACGAAGGGCTGCCAAAATATTCTTGACATGTTGAACATGTTCATTCTCATTGTCTGAGTAGATCAAAATGTCATCAATGTAAACTATGGCAAAGATATCGAGGTACTCTCTAAGAACGTCATTTAAGAAAAATTGAAATGCTGCTGGAGCATTGCACAGACCAAAAGGCATGACGTTGTATTCAAAAAGGCCATATCTTGTTTTGAATGCCGTTTTCCATTCGTCACCCTCTCTCATTCTGACCAAATGGTAAGCACCTCGAAGATCAAGCTTCATGTAGATTTTTGCTTTCTTTACTTGTTCCAGTAAGACCGGAATTAGAGGCAAAGGATATTTGTTCTTGATGGTGATTTTATTCAAGCCCCTATAGTCGATACAAGCTCGAAGCTCTCCATTCGCTTTTGGAACAAAAAATAAAGGAGAAGCTGTGGGAGACTTAGAGGGGCGGATGAAACCATTCTCTAAGAATTGATCCAAGTATTTTCGTAAATGTTGATTTTCATGTTCTGACAGGGCATACAAACGACAGTTGGGAAGTATCCCCCCTGGGACTAGATCAATTTGACAGTCATAAGATCTATGAGGAGGTAAGTTCTCTGCTTCCTTCTCATCAAATACATCTTCATAAGACGAATACTGTTTGGGCAACTGAACTTCTTTCTCTGCGGCGGTAGCTATGTAAGAATGGCGAACTTCCGATTCTTGAGTCCTTTGGAGACAATGTTCTTTACATAGCACTGATGAGAACACGATCTTTCGTTCTGCCCAATTAATCTCTGGATTGTGATGAGTTAACCATGGCAAGCCAAGGATGATCCCATACTGGGGAGCATGGATCACGTCAAGGATGAGTTCCTCTTTATGTTTCTTTCTTTGATTTTTACCTTCACAAATTATTGTCAAGGGGACAGTCTGAAGAGTTATCAGACCTCCAGTCAAGAGTTTTCCATCAACTGCCTGGATGGTTTCTGGGGTCTTCTTTTCAATACATGGGATCCCCCATGCACGAACCAATTGGGTGTCAACAAAGTTTCCGGTAGCCCCATAGTCGACTAGAGCCTTCTTGAAATAGGTCTTTTTCTTGACCTGAACTCTTATTCCTAATTTTAGATGTTTGGATTGTGAAGGATGCACGGTGACACCCAAGAGCAACCCTTCTCTGCAACTTGGGTGCTTTAGATTTTCCGACTCGACTGATGCATTGGTTGCAACTTTCTGAACTGGGCCTTGCATGCTCTTTGTTTTGATTGGACAATCTTTGGCGAAATGACCTTTCCGCCCACAATAGAGACATTGCCCATTTTTTCTGCGCAGGTCCTTTTCATCTTTGGTCAAAGGTCTCCTGATGGTTCCAATTTCCATCGGTTCCGGCCTTCTTTCTCTCGGAGTTCTTGAGTCTTTGTTATCATGAGCATGCCAAGAATGTTTTTCAGTGTTTTTACGCGTTCCTTTTCGTTCATTTAAACGATGATCAAGCCTCAAGACAAGGTTTATTAAATCTTGACAGTTTGCAGGTTGTGGGTCGATTTGCGCTAAGATGTCTTTTAGCTCCTCTTTGGTTCCTCTGTAAAACAAGGACGCTTGTTTTTCTTCAGGCCAGGATTGTCTCAGCGACCAGCCGATTAAAGTCGGCTAAATATGACACTAAGGGGGTCATTCTGACCCTGGCGGTCCGTGACCGCCAGGGTCACCGACCACGGGAGCACCGCCAACAGGCTGGCGGTGCTCCGTCGAGCATTCTGACCGCGGCGGTTCAGCCGCGGTCAGAAACGGAAAGTCGGCGGTCTCCCGCCGACTTTCCGCTGCTCTGGAGAATCCTCCACTCCGCCGCCATGGGGATTCTGACACCCCCTACCGCCATCCTGTTCCTGGCGGGTCTCCCGCCAGGAACAGGATGGCGGTAGGGGTGCCGCGGGGCCCCTGGGGGCCCCTGCAGTGCCCATGCCAATGGCATGGGCACTGCAGGGGCCCCCGTAAGAGGGCCCCACAAAGTATTTCAGTGTCTGCAAAGCAGACACTGAAATACGCGACGGGTGCAACTGCACCCGTCGCACCTTCCCACTACGCCGGCTCCATTCGGAGCCGGCGTCCTCGTGGGAAGGTAGATTTGCCCTGGGCTGGCGGGCGGCCTTTTGGCAGCCGCCCGCCGGCCCAGGGCAAATCTCAAAATACCCTCAGCGGTCTTGCGACCGCGGAGCGGTATTTTGTCGGGGGAAGACTGGCGGGCGGCCTCCGCCACCCGCCAGTCTCAGAATCACCCCCTAAGTCCTGATTCCCTTGGCGTAAGTCTAATAATTCACGATCTGCTGACTGTATTACAGTTCTACGATCGAAAACTCTCTCAAATTCCCGAACAAAATTTTTCCAGTTGTACAACAGGGGACTATTTTTACGCACAAGAGGAATAGCCCAGGTAGCTGCATCTCCAGACAGATATGACAACAAGAAAGCTACTTTAGACTGGGCATCGGGGAAAGTATGTGGTCTGCAGGTGAAGTGAAGTTCTACTTGAACCAGAAAAGATTGCGCTTTCAAGGGATCACCTGAGAAGCGTTCTGGGGGAGCTAAAGGAATGGTTGAAGGAACATTGAGGGAAATGTTAGTCGGATTACCTCCAGAAGTCTGAGAAGAAGTACCTGGCCAAGACACACCTGTGGGACTTTGTTCTTTCTTCTCAACCTTATTCTGTAACTGACTCACCCTCTCAGCTAGACCATTTGTCAAATCCTTTGATGATACCACTTCTGACTGGAGCTGGGTGATAGCCTTGACTAGTTCGTCCAGTGTGGCCATGCTGAGAACATACACAAACCAGGAGGATAATAATTTGTGGGCTCACTATTCTGTCAGAGTCACCAGATCCTCGGGGTCTGTGCACGCTCCCAACACTTCCACCACAAGACATCTCCAATACTCTGATTAGATTTATCACAGAGTCTAAGAGAGTCCAAGTGGGGAAAAGGGGATTAGGACGGGAACAGCTGGGAAGGAGACCTGTAGGAAGCAAAAGGTTAAAACACAACATCAAAATTATATCTCATGAAATCAGTACCATGCTACAACTCTAAGCTTCGTCTTTTCCGAAAAAACATGAACAACCCTAAGATAGTCCTAAAACTGACTAGGCTTTAGATGACCGAATGCCTGAGGAGGAAACAGGAAAAGTTAAATAGGACTTTCAGATTTGAGTACTTTCTTTAGCATGAGAATCAGGAAGCACTCTGAGCAATTTCTAAACAACCATATGAATCTCCTTTTAAGAATATATATCAGGAACACACAGCATTACATCTAGAACTCTGGTATTGTTGTGTTCATCTCAGAAAAAACATTGGGAAGTGAATTGCGCACATTGCAGATTTTTATATGAGTATTAAACACCATAAAGGATTGTGCACCATGAAATCACACAACGTAGATTCAAGGAATAAATCACGCAACGTGTCAACTTGAAATGCTACCAAGAAAATGTCTTAGAATAGTAGCGCACAGTAATTTACATTATTTATACACGAGGAAAGAATTGCGCGTCTTGCCGATTCAAATGCCACCATACAAATGCCAAGAAATGGTAGCGCACAATGAACAACATGAAAAGCACTCAGGGAAAGAATCACGTGTCTCGTCGATTCAAATGCCACCATGCAAATGCCAAGAAATGGTAGCGCACAATGAATAACATGAAAAAACACTCAAGGAAAGAATCGCGCGTGTTGCCGATTCGAATGCCACCATGTAAATGCCAGAAAATGGTAGCGCACAATGAACAGCATGAATTACACACGAGAAGTGAATTGCGCGTTTCGCCGATTCGAATGCCACCATGTAAATGTCAAGAAAAGGTAGCGCGCAATGAACAACAAAGTTAAATGCTCATGAAACGAATTGCACGTCTTGCCAACTTGTAAAACATCATGTAAATGTCAAGGAATATCAGCGTGCAATGAACAACAATGTAATAACGAAGTCAAATCTTTATGGAATAAATTGCGCGTCCTCACTATTTGCAAACCACCATACAAATGTCAAAAAATTGCAGCAAACAAGTAATCTGTTATTCATTTAAGAATTAAAATCAAGAATATGAAAATTCTCAATTACGGTGTTGGGAAATGTCCAAACACCGTCTTACCGCCTGGAAACAGTGATCACCAATGAGATGAGTGCAGAAGACTGGAAAATCCAAATAGGCCGCCGGGACAGGAGCTCAGGAAGAAGCTGCTGCTCTGCACCGGGACCTCTGAATAGTGAGCACTGGAAGTTGGGCTGACTCTCTTTTATAGAGTCTTGGCCCAGCCTAGAACCACGCCCAGGCATGTTGCAGTGAAAGTCTCTAGAAGGCCCTGGAAAGTGACCGCACCCTAACACACTCTGAATGTCTGCAACAATACATTGCAAATGTACAGTATTTATAAGCACCTTAAAAATGAATCTTTTGGATGGAATTCTGCAATGCAAAATGTTAAACAATAACATATCATCACAATGCATAAATTACATTATCTTGCGAGTGTTGGGTTTTTGCATTCTAGATGCCCGTAGAGCGCGCACTGTCCTGGTGTTGACAGTCATTGCTGTGGCAGGTGGGGTATCTCAAAGTGCACTCTCACAGTTCTTCAGATGTTTCTTAGATGCCATACTCACACACATGTCCAGATACATATACCTACCCAGGAATGAGGCAGAAATCAACAGCACCAAGTTGGAATTCTACAGAATTGCCAACTTCCCACATGTAATAGGGTGTGTGGATGGGACACATATACAAATCTGCCCTCCTGCAAATCTGGAACATCTGTTCTGCAACCGGAAGTGTACCCACTCACTGAACATCCAGGTGGTATGTGACGCCCATTATGTCATCACTGACATGGTAGCTAAATTTCCAGGGAGTACACATGACTCTTACATTTTCAGGCACCGTGGGATACACCAATGCCTAGAATGTGGGGAGTTTGGAGACGGATATCTATTAGGTATTGCTGCAGACACCCTGAAGCCATACACACAGGTCACTGTAGAAACCATCCTTGCCCTGCTAACATTGTTAATTTTTGCCAAACAGGTGATAGTGCATATGCGCTAAGACCATGGATACTTACCCCGTACCTAACACCCAGCAATGAAAATGAGAGGCGATAGAATTGTGCACATAGGAGGACCAGAAATGTCATAGAGAGGACCTTTGGGCTGTTAAAGGCGAGATTCCGATGCCTCCACAGAAGTGGAGGTGCGCTCCAGTATGCCCCAATAACAGCTTTCAAGATAGTTGGCGCATGCGCTATACTGCACAACATTGCCACCAGACGTGGGCTACATCTCACCCCTGAAGACCCAGATTCGGAGGCTGACGAGCAAGAGCTACCACATCGCCAGCCTGGGGATAGAAGCATTGCAAATCAAGGTAGACAGAGACGGGACCACATTGCAAACCAATACTTTGGAAGGTACATGGTAACTGTCACCACACACACTAATGTCACACACAAAGAGCCCAGTTGTGAAGTGGATCAAACAATACTTTTTATTAAGTGAACCTAATAAGTAAAGAACTGAACGTTTGTTAAGGGGCTGTAAATGTCCACCCTCAATGAGGACACATTCACTCCATGTGTCTCATGTGTCCTGCAGTGCTTGGGCCTAACACCTCCGCCTGGGACGCCCAGCATGGCCTGTGCTAGGTGTCAGCAGACCCCTGACATGCACTGCCACTCCGGAAGACACGTGTGTCTGTGGCAGATGCGCTGCTGATGGTGGACCCCTCCTCACTGTCCTGAGGTGTGTCTGCCGTGCCCCTAGCCACCTGTCTAGCCTCCAGCATGTCCACAGCATGGCTAATGTGACCCAGTCCCAGAGCCACATCCCCTGCAAAGTGGCCCAAGTCCACCTGCAAGCTCACAGTACGGCGTGACAGCCCTGTGGTGTTCACTGCGAGACGGACGATGGATGCAGCCATGCTGTCCAATCTGTGTACCAGTTGCCGCTCACGGCGCCTTGCACTCTGTCTCTCTGACACCAGTTCTGTCACCAGTTGTCGTATGGATAGAGCAAGGTCACCGACATTTTCGTTCAAACGTGTGAACTGTGTGTTCACTTGTGCCATCCCATTTGTGAAATTATGCTACATCCGTTGCATTGCCCCAGAAATGATTCTCATCTGCCTTGTTTGCAGGCGCTGACCAGATATGAGGGCTGCCTCAGCTGCAGATATGGGTGAGTAACCTATATCCTCCTGGGACACTGCTTGGACATGGAGTCTGCGTCTGCGACGCAGTGGTGCTTCGGGGTCCTGCTGTCTGACACTGTGGCTGGGACCAGGTGCTGTGTCTATTTCCACCATGTCCATTTGTTCAGCTGGAGGGAACTGTGGTGGTATGGTGCTGGGCCCTGTAGTGCCTGCTTCAGACTCCTGCCCTGCCTGTTGGCTGCTTTCTTCACCTTGGATGGTGTGGCTGGTGGGGGTGTCTTGTGGGAGACCTGTGGGACATAGGGAACACACTGTCAGTATGTAACATCTGTTGTATGCCTCCTATTAAACAGTTGCCTATAAGCTGACTACTGTACTTCATTGCCCATAATGCACCATTCTGGTGGTTGCAAGTCTGAAATGGCGCTAGTTTGGTTGTGCATGCTGCTGTGTACTGGGTGGGTGGGGGTATAGCATTTATGGGTGGACATGCATGTTTCGTGGTACTCACTTTTTGATGTCCCTGGCGCTGACGTGTCCAGTACTCCCATTCCTGACACTGCCTCAGGCTCAAGGGTCTGTTCTACCAGTTCCTCCATGGCTGTGGGTGGTGGGACGGTGGATGGGCCTCCTCCTGTGCCCCTCATCTCCCTGAGGCGTTCTGCCACCCTCTCCTTTGTCCTGGAGCGCAGGTCATACCACCGTTTTTTGATTTCCTCTTTACTTCTGTGGCTCACCCCTATGGCGTTGACCCTCTCCTGATGTCTTGCCAGATTCTCCTCTTTTCTGTGTCTGGAACACTCAGGGCAGCCTTTCCAAACAGCTGGTCATGGTGCTGGCAGCATTCCTCTGTCAGCATCTCTAGTTCCTTTTCAGAGAACTTCAATTTTCTCTTCCTGCCTGCACTGCCTGAGTCTTCCATTGTTGCTGCTGTTCCTCCAGGTGGTTGCTCAGCAGTTAGAAAAGGGTGTGGTCCTCCCTCCTCCCAGGTGTGTTTGATGTCTTCCTGGCTCTGATGTCATCAGCAAGAGCCAGGAAGTGTTTTTCAAACTGTTTTGCTGCACCTGCATGCAATTTGCGACACAGTCGCAATTTGCGATACCCACTCGCAATTTGTGAGTCCGTTTTTAGCGAGGTCGCTAAAAGCCACCTCGCTAACAGCGGACTCGCAATCTGCGGTGCGACTTCATTTGTGAGTCGCAAAATGAAGTCGCTTTTTCTTGTTGGATACCATTTTGCGAGACGGAAATTGCGAGTCGCAATGACTCGCAATTTCCGACTCGCAATTTTTTGGCTTCCTACATCTGGCCCATAGTTCTTTCCTGACAGCAATTTATTTAGGAAATCTTTTTTTGAAGAAACTATCACCAGAGGTAAAATAATGCTTACAAAATAATATTCTCAAATTGTGATGCCCTACATAGAAGAGTTCTAAAACATCACTACTCCCCTCTTTTAAAGTGAACCTCCATTTAGTACCTGTCTTAGCTGCTGGCAATTAAACCTTTGATCAGATCATTCCTGTATTCTTAATTCTAGACTGATTACCTATTGATGAAAGATGTACCTACAGAAAAATCTCTTCCACCCCACGCCCCACTACTTCTGTGAATGACTTAGTATGGTGACCCTATGAAACTGCCCCAAGTTGTAAAATGAAAACACATATTGACACAGTCCTACTGGAGGGGGTTCTGGAGAGAAAGAACACTTACCTCACAAAAGACCCCCATGATGGCCGGTGAACAAAAGGGAAGGGAATGATTCAAAATAGAAGATGGAGTAACAGAAGAAGGAACATACCTAGATGACAGATTGACGAGTAGGCAGGGCAATGGGAAAAGAGGAACTCCAAATTGTGGTTTCCCACAGATGAAAGTAGCACTCAAAGTCCATGGAGAATGCCAAGGAGGAAGCCAGAGGAAAACACAGTGTTCCCAGTACTCGACCTGCTCAGATGAGGAGCGATTTGAGGAAATGTATAGTGATGCTTAAATAAGGAAGCACAGGATCTAAGGATTCAACCAAGCTTGGAGGAGGTAGATATGCCAGATGGTGGTTGGGGTCCAATCCACTCACGTCTGACATAGAGATGTGAGTGGATCAGCCATCTACTGGCATTTGGCACACCTGCCACGGTTCCAGGGAGAACCAATGGGAGGACCAACGTAATCAAGTGGATGGTAGCAGAAGCACAGAGGGATTCATGGGTGGTGGGGACACTGAAGAGAAGGACAAGGCACAGGTGAAAAAAGAAATGGGGATAGGTTTATTTGCAATAATATTTCAACAATGAAGGAATCTACTAATAATTTAGTGCATGATACTGTAAATACAGTGATAATACTTGGTACTGGGAAGCATGAATAATCACATGGGAAGATTTGAGGATTAAAAGTTTTTGCTGGATGGACATGGAGAAAAAGACTCTTCTCAGCACCAGATGAGAAGGACATAGGGGAGAGGCAAAGAATAGGGTGAGAAAAGAATAACAACTTATTAAGAAACTTCTAATACTTACCTTTTCTTTCTCCATGGGAGCGGCTGGTGGGAGGAGCACCTGAGCTTCACATACAGTACCAAGGAAGGTGTGAAGACGTGAAACTAAGAAGAACAGTGAGGATTAAATCGGGAGAGACTTTTTCTTTCAAACAAATAAGAAAATACCTTGTTGAACAACAAGAAGTCTGTGTTTTATATATATATATATACATATATATATATATATATATATATATATATATATATATATATATATATACACATATTGGAGAAGGGTACAATCCTACACCCACATATATTCAAATACTTTGTTTCCTTTACGTATGCTCTTCTACACATTCTACAATGATACCTACTATCAACCACTTCCCACCTAGGTACTGATCACACTCTCACATAATGCATTTATCAATAATTCTTTATTGAGAAAACGTTTCAAAGAATTACGCATTTACAATCAGTATTTCAAAAAACACCATTTATTTACCCATGTGTCCAACCAGTACTATTCAAATGTCTCAGTTTATCTTCCATCAGGCTGGATTTATTGATGCGTGACAAGGCCTGGTATTACAGCTTGCCTTTTTTACTCTGCTATTCGGGCTATTTTGCATACATGGAGTGGAAGGTCTCCATCCTCATACGGGTGTTGGCATCGGGGTGAACTGTTAATTACTGTATGCCCAAGTGCCAATATTACCCTGAGTCTTCTTGCTTGCTTGTAAGTAGTTGTGTGTTATTCCACACTTGTGGTGAGGTCCACACATTTCTATTGGGTTCTTTATTATTCATCAGGTGTTCCTTGCATCCTTTGGTTCTGATGAGACACCACATTCATCAGAGGGTTGAAACACTATTGACTGTGCCATAACAAAACTAACATTTTGACCCTTTGAATCTTAATTGGGTCTAGTATTCAGATACACTATTGATTTGGGTCATTTGTTGGATTTTTGAAATATTTTTGTTCTGTTTAGTTTTTATTATGAATACTATTTGTTCATTGCTGGTGTTGAGTGCGGGTTCCATTTTCATTGTGGACATTTTATGATTGTTGCAACAACATATTGATATAGATATTAACAATTGTGTGTGGCCTTATTCATCATGTTACTTTTGGGGCTGGCTCTTTCATCTGACATCCTATTATTGAGTTATTAAGGTGATTGTTCTTCTTTCATTGAGTGTACATGTATCACTAATAAGAATTCAGTTGTTTTAAGAAAACTGATATGGGCCTGGACCTTATTGTAGGGTTGCTTTTGTTGGTTGATATAATGTTTACATGTTTCAATCACAAATATGCTAACCTGCCATCAAATATATTCATACTTAAGTATCTGCATATATTTTGGAATCACAGAAAAGTGAATAGTATACACTATTGGCTAATTGTTAAATGCTGATAATCCATATCAGGGAGGAAACAAAAATGTATACATGATGCCTTTTTGTCTATTGTAAAATTTTAACTGGTAGAATGTTTAGAGTAAGGATGGAGTCAGGCAGAGCACATCTGGGGCAATGGATTTTTAGTCATATTGGAAAGCACCTGATAGAGCTAAAAATGTAGTGCTGTCTCTCGTGTCACAAAAGTCATTAGGATGTGACAGTTTAAGTTTATGAAAGTAAAACAGAAAACAGTTAACATAAAGAGCTGCACTGACACAGTTTAAATGTGTAATTGCTTGTATTTCAGAGTTAGTCTTTGGTGCCTTTTGAATTTAATCACATTAGAAGGATAAAACTGATGTCAAAATGTGATTCAGAGTTTAAAAATATGTGCAAAGTAAGAAAACTGCACTTCTCTGTTGAATTTAATATAATGCAGTAACAACGCTTTTCTATTTATATTAAATGTAATATTCATATTGATGAAATATTATTAATGTTTAACTTTTAAGTTTGCACATAACGGAATTTACTAAAACATATTAATTAAATGCATTTTATATTTTCTTTTGTGTTAGTAAAAGTGAGGCCTGTAGAGATTGGATTTTGAAGTCACGTAAAAATGTTGAAATATTATATTTTCATAACGTGGTCATTTTTCAGATTTCGTCACAATGGGAAGCAACATTCTTTTGTAAAAGACCCTGTTGTTTAAACGTGGAAAGATGTATTAATTTGTCCTTGAAAACAGTACATTGCAGGGACATGGACTGAGTTTGAATACATTTGTTTCAAATCTGTTTAGATTCACATGGCAGTGAGATGTTCTCATGCTGAGCTTAGGGGAGAATGTAAAAGTTGCAGTTTGGAGTCATACGATTTTTCCCATTGGATGATGCCCATTCAATGTCACATAAACCGATACCTTTGATGAATCAGAATGTTTTGTGAAGTTTAAAGTATTGATGGACATTTGAACTTTGGGCAGTCCTGGTCAGTCTTGAGTAGTCTGCAGCAATTTTCTGAGCAGACCTATGCAGACTCAGGCACTTGCAGATGCCTTGTGAATACTAATGTATTGCTGATGAAGATTCCCTGAATGCTGTACCCTTGGAGAGGTACTTTTCTCTCTGCCATTTGTCCTTATCTTTGAAATGCCTTTTCTTGTTACAGTGCCTTAGTGATTCCTCATGTGTTTCATGAGCTTTGTTATTCTTATTTGCTGAGATCCTGAGCCATAGTTATTCCCTGTTCCTGTTCCTGAGCTACAGTTATTCTTAGCTCCTGAGCTGTAGTTATTCCTTGTTCCTGTTTGTAAGCTCTAGCAAATCCTTGTTCTAGAACTAGCACTCCCTGCAGTGCTACTTGACTCCTGAGCCTCAGCTATTCTTTGTTCATCGAACTAGTTCTGTCTGCTGTGTTTCCTTGTATTCTTGATTCCTGCACCAGCACTTTAAGCCTCTCCTTCTGTATTTTCCTTTTCCTAGTGCTTGCCTTTCTTCCCATTTCTTTATTCCAGTTCCTCGTTTGCTGTGTTCCTGCTGTTTTGCTTCTAGTTTTCTTGTATGCTTGTTACTTACTTTCTGCAAGTCTGCCCTTTATTTTCCTTTCTTGTCTGTTGAGCACTCCTCTCTGCTAACTCTTCGTCTATCGCAGTTTAATTTAGGGGCATATTTACAAGAAAGTGTTGCATCGGTCGTGAAGCGCCAATTTTCTTGCGTGCCCCTACTACCACCTAATGACGCCATTGTTGTGCCGTATCACAATACGGCACACCATGGCGGTCGTTAGGCCAATAGGGTCAAACGTTTTGACCCTATTGTGGCGCTTTGCAGGATTAGCACCAAAAATTATGCCGCTAATCCTACCAAGGGAGGCTCATTGAAAACAATGGGAGGAATCTTGTGACTTAGGCAGGTGTTAAAATGACGCTAAAAATGGTGCAGTAAAAGCTTGTAAATTTTACTGTGCCATTTTTACAGGCCTCCTAAGGGGAAAAGCCCCATTGCATACATTATGCCTGGCGCAAGCATAATGCAAGGGGTTACAAAGTGTCAGGCAATGAAAAGGCCACCTTAACGCCACATTATCGTAAAAAAAGTTAACCTAATGTGACACAAAGTGGTGCAAGAGACTTGTAAACATGCCCCTTAGTTCTACACCCTTGCAGTTTCCGCCATACATGTTCCTGTAGGACCCATGGGCTCAGCTAACAACCTGTGTGGTGTTTCTTGTCCACTGTGAGTATTGTCTTTCAGTTACTTTTTATAACATCACTATAGGAGTGAGCTTCACAGACCCTGCCTTTGCATGTATAGCCAATACATTGGTATTAGCAGTCAGAATCTGTAACAGCAACTGTGGGTGAGGAACTTAATGAGCTTCAGTCCTACTGTCCTACCATGTGGATTTCCAGAGTGCTTTTACCCCACATTCCATTTATTGTTAATGTTATATGATTATATATATATATATATATATATATATATATATATATATATATATATATATATATATATATATTTTGCACTTCAATCCTGGGGTGTTAGTCTGAGCGCTGCATTGCCTCCTGGATGTCTGTTCTTTCTGAGCCTTATCTCTCTTATTCCCTTGAGCAGAGCTTCCCATTTGGGTCCGCCTCTCTCCTCTGACTCTCCATACGATCTTGGGCAGTTTGTACCAGTATTCTGCCTCCTTTGTCTTCCCTGCCACCAGCCTAGTCAGCACAGCCCTGACAGTTCCTGACACCTGCATGTGTTTCTCCCCTCTCATGAATTTCCTTGATTTGGTTAGCTGCAGGGTTGACTTGTGACCAGCCAAAGATTATTGACTCTGTTAAATTTGAATTGACTAATGATTGTAAATTCTGAGAAATTCATTATATCAGTATCTCAGATATTCTTATTGATGTTATATCTTATTCTTCTTGAATGCTTAGTTTTGTTACTGTTAGGTTGCCTAGTTCTATTTCAACGCCTTGGGCAACGCTTAATGATTTTGCATCTTTATAACTTGGTTCCGTGCATTTTCTTTATGTCTTTAAGCTTGTGTTTGCAACAAATCTTTTAACTATAGTTCCGTTTGGAGTTTTCCTTCCGTGGCCACATTGGTCATGGTGTCTAAATTGCTTGGGGTGTTGTTGAAATCTTGTTGCTGGTGCTGCACATTACTTACTGGGTCAAAAGGTACGTCGACCTCAGTGAACATTTGATACTGGTGAAGGACACAAAATGCTACAGCAGGCCTGGTAGCAGATTGATGGTTTTGTTTCATAAGATGGGGAACCATATTTTTGTTCAGAGTGGGGAGTTAGGATAGACTCCATGTTATTGCCCCGTATTTCTTCCCGTGGACCGTTCCAGTGATTGATGTAGTTCCAGCTTTGTGCCTACAAGTGACGTGCTGCATGAGTATCAATAGGGATTTGCGCTTGCAATGCTTTTGGCATGAAGAAGGGGGTGATGTTGTGAGGCATTTTACAGGGTCATTTTACTCAAAGTGATTGTGGTCCTTTTTAATCAAAAATTTCTGTGGTTGTTGTTGTTGTTGATAGGTCCGTTGTGGACTAAGAGCCTAGGATAATGCACAAGTGTAGAAGAGATTTAGTTAAATTATTGTCTGCAGTGAGGTACTTGTCATGAGATGGTGCCAATAGTTTTTCCTTGAGTTAATGTGAGTTGGGAGGGGCTGGTAGTTAGTAAATAGTAAGTGCACATAGAAGATTTATATCAACTGAAGTAAGATTTGCTGGTCAAGTTTCACTTGTTGTTAATTCGGAAAGCCACAGTCAAAAGTGTAATTCATTCAGTTTTAGAAGTGTTTGAATTCTTACCTGTAGTGTGCAGACAGGTTGTTGTTTTTTTCTCGCAATACTTTAATTAGATGTGAGTAAGTGATCACATGTGAGACAATTGTGAAATGATTGCTGCTGCTGAGAGAAGTGACTGTGACAAATTTGTGTGTAGCGCTGGTATTGGTAGGTTAGCGTGAAACAGCACAGGTATTGGTGGACAGTACCATGTTGCTATTGGTTGAGAACAGCTTACAAAAAGGATTGTGGTATTGAAATTACTTCCTCATTCGACTGAAAATTATAGTAGTTAATTGAATTTGAGCAATAATGAAACTTTTCAAGGCAGTAAGAAGTGCTCTAAGAGGAGATGTGTTTATTTCAGTTAGAGAGGGTGCAGAGGCCCTACCTGAAGGAATCCCAGCTTAACATGTGGCATCGCTAAAAGGAGTTTCCCCATGTGTATGATTAGAACAATGGTATAAAATGACTAAGAAAGAGGATACATTAACTTTTCCCTGTTATGGAACATTTAATTCAAGAATATTAAATAATTTGAGGCGAATAATGTATCAGTCAAAGCCACTTCCAAGACCCGCACAGTTTGAAGCCCTTAGTATTTGTAAACTTATTGCAAGACAGAGAACAATAACCAAGTTTGAGAATAGAATGCAGAAAGCAATTAAGACATTAGCGGACGGGAGATGGGATGCAGAATAAAGAATGTGAAGAGCAAGCATATTAGATGGAGTGAGAATGTTTCCAGCTATCACAGAAGAAGGTGATGAGAGTACAAAACCTAAGACTTGGAAGAAAAAGACAGCAAAGGCAGAGATGACAGCAGAAGATGAAGGTAAAAAGACAGTCACCTATGAGAGTGATTCGAAAGAGGAGTTCATAAATCAGCTTTTGATGAATCGTTCCGCACTGTATCATTCAATTGAGACAGGAATAAGAAGTGTAGCAGTGTAGAATGTAGTCCCAAATGTGCAAACTGCTCCAGTTGAGCAAATTCAAACTCAGATAGTTCCAAGTACACCTTCTAATTCAGTGACCCAAGTGCCTAAGAGTTACCCACAATTCAGACTGTGAATACAGCACAGACTATTTCAAATCCAGTTGTAAATCAGCCAGTATCAAGCCCTGTTATGAATCAGGTAATGCCAAGTCCTAATGTGGATTAGACAGTGCAAACACCTAATATGACTGAGGCTGTGCAGAATTTTAATCATAATCAGCCTATGTCTATGTTTATGCCAGCTCAGCCAACGTCAAATGCTGCTCCGAATCAAACAGGACAGACTTTCATTACTGTTTTACCAGGGCAAAGTGCTGGAATGTCAATTCCTTAGAACCAGACAAATATTAAGGGTCCCGATGCACTAACAGTTTCCGTGACTATAGGTCCATTTGTTCCATTGTATGTTTCAGGTAATTCTGGAAGCAATGCCCAGTCAATAAATGTTTCAGCGCTTCCTGAAATTCCAGCTGCATCTGCTGGGATCCCACCAATTGGTATGCAGAGATTAGTTCATTCAAAGAACTCAGAGATGAAGGAATCAGCTTCTTTTGACTCCTATATAAATTGCACAACCTAACCAGATAGTAAATCAGGCAGTACAAGTTCTTGATGGGAGGTTTCCTCAGGGAAACTCACTTCCTTATATCCCCACACCTGATCAGATTACGAACGTACATTACAGTACCCTGCAAGTAAATGTGCCCCAGAGAACTAATATCAGTTTGCAAGGTCTTTCAGCACAACAGTTGACAGATTGGTTAAACAATCTGAACCCACATGGTGCAACATTAGATCTGAAGAGATGCCAGAGACAGACAGGACAGTGAATGTGCTTATATTGAAATTATAATTAAACAAATTAATTTTGGGAAGCTTAGTCATGGCTCAATTAGAAACCCAGCAAAACAAAAGGGTGATGGATGGAGTGCTGAAATTTTTCAAACACTCACTCCTAGTCACAGAATTGGGTTATATCCCTCCTTCTTTTGCTCCCCGTGCCACCCCAGTTTGGACCCAACAATATGCAAATCAGTCTTGACCCTTCTCCCCATAGGAAGAGTCCAGCCCGAACTGCTGGGGCAGGTCCTCCCTGGACCAGATTCAAGCATCCTGGTACTGGATTCGGGGTATCACCCCTCATCAGCCAGGCTAGCTTGAATCAAGTGGCACAGTGAGCAAGGGACCCATATCTGTGCATACCCTGGCCACTAAGGGCAACTTTAGCAACATAAAAGGATGATGGAGTGCTGAAACTTTTCAAACACTCACCCCAGTCACAGATCTGGGTTACATCCATCCTTCTTTTGCCCACCATGCCACCCCATTTTGGACCCAGCCCTATGCAAATCAGTCTTGGCCCTGCTCCCCATGTGAAAAGTCCATCCTGAACTGTCAGGCCAGGTCCTCCCTGGACTGGAAATAAGCATCCTGAGACCGGTTTCGGGGTATCACCCCTCATCAGCCAGGCTAGCTTGAATCTAGTGGCACAATGAGCAAGGGACCCACATTTGGGCATACCCTGACCACTGAGGGAAACTTTAGCAACACAAAAAGATGATGGACCGAGTGCTGACACTTTTCAAACACTCACCCCCATTCACATTTCTGGGTTATATCCATCCTTCTTTTGCTCACTGTCCAGCCCAAACTACCAGGCCAAGTCCTCCCTGGACTGGAAACAAGCATCTTGGGACACCTGTGTACAATTGTAACCGTACATAGAAGATGATTTGCAATTCATGTGTAAGGACATTAGTCAACGATCAGGACAGACTTGTGAAAAGATAGCAGGCTGAGAAATATGATGTAGACTTAGAACAACCTAAACCCCTAAGAGAAGTTACAGATTAGATTTCATAACCAAAAACTTTATTAACATAAGACCACCCAGAATGAGAACGCACATTAAGTAATTAATTACATATATTCAAATATGAGAAGCATGATATAAATGGGAAGGCAGATGGGCAAAGAAAGGAGATCAGAATAAAGCAAAGCAGAATTTGTCTCTGGCAGGAGCAAATCAAGATGAGGACAATGTAAAAATGATGCTTATGAGAGATATACCAGTTGGAGGTTATACGCATGTACCTGGAGTAGGCGTGATATATTGTCAATCACTAATGATTACACAAGATTAAGAGAGAAGCCAGCGGAATGGTACAGACAGACAGAAAGGTTTGTGAAACTTTCAAAATGCCTGTGGGAAGATTTGAATACTTTCTTTGACATTGTGGTTCCAGCTGACTTGTGGACTGAGTGCAAAAGAAGTGATGATTAGCCAGATTGTGAACTTCTGAGACATCCAATAACAGCAGTGCTGTCTGAAGAGATGATGAAAAAGTATTATAAGGTAATTGAAACACTGAAATATATTGATTGAGAGGAAATTGGCAGGATATCACAGGAAACAAAGGAGTCTATTCATGCTTTTTATGAGAGATTGATGGAAGCTTTCAAACAGCATAGTGGTACAGAGAACATAGAGCTGAAGGATATGGACCATTTTGTGTTTAGGTTTGTGCAGTGATTGAAGCCAGACATTAGTAAATGATTAAGTATCACCTGATTTCCTGGCAGACAAAACCCATTGATGAGATCCTGCAGTATGGAAGGTACTTCAGTGATTGAATTGAAGCAGAAAAAGTTTAGGGAAAAGTTGATGGTGGTGCATTTGAAGGCAACAGAGAACGGAAGCCAGAGCCCACAGATGATAGTGAATACAAGTGGAACGCAAGGTATTCAACAGCAGGTTAGCAATGTGGTTCAACCTAGAGGTAGAGGTAAAGGATGTGTTGTTCAGGTAGATCAGAGGAGAAATTTGGTTGACATTCAGTCATTGAAGAAAAACAAATATTTTCATGCTTGCGGAAATTTAAGTCATTGGCGGAGGGTCCCTATAATAATATAAATAGTTTGGTATAGAATGCTGGTGTTGCTCAGGCTCAAGGTATTAATCAGGTTTAAATTCAGAGACTTCAAGAACCCCAAATTTCGAATGTACATGTGTCCCCAGGACAACAGATGCAGGTACCACAAGTCCCAATGGCACAGGAGCAGGTGACTGTTTCTCAGAAAAACATGAATCAGATGGCGGCAAATGTGAATCACATAGCAATACAATTTCCCTTAATTGAGTTGAGTGATGAGGAATTCTTAGAAACATTTCACAGTGATAGTTCAGATGATGAGGATTGCATGTTAGCTGCATCCTTAGAGGTAGATCAGCGTGGTCATTATGTAAATGTCAACGTTATGGGACATGATGTTTCAAAGTTGGTTGACACAGGAGCTACACATTCCACTATCAGAACTGCAGAAGTGTCAAACCTGCCCCTATCGGTAAGGAGAATTCAGATTGTAGTAGTGGCAAATAAGCAGTTCACAAATCCTGTTACAGAACATGCCCCAGTAAAAATGATTTAATTTGAAGATAAGCACAAATTTGTGGTCTGTGATTCATGTCCAGTAGGTCTATTGGGACATGACCTGTTGTATAAGCTAGACTGTTCCATTAGCTGCACACCTCGAGAAATAGAAATACAAACAAATGAGGAAGAAGATGTCCACTGTAAAAATGCAGAATAGAACCCACTTGTCTCACTGTATCCAGTTATGACATATAGGTGGTCCTTCTGACCTCGGCGGTAAAAGGCGCTTACCGCCGGTCAGAAGACCGCCATAACACCGCCGCTGCCGCGGGAAACCGCCACGGTCATTCTGACCCGCAACAGGCAAACCGCCAAAAACCCGACATCCACAAAAGTCTGCCACACTAACGGGCAGCGAAAAACTGGCGATGACAAAACCTCCACCGTCATGCCAACAGAAATACGCCCATTCCATTCCGACCCACGAATCCACGCGGCGGTCTTTCAACCGCGGTATTCCATTGGTGGTACACACCGCCGCGGTCAAAATACACACACAGCTCCAAAACACTGCCACATTGGTCATTTTGAAACACACACACCTGATACACATACTAACACCACTCCCACACACCCAACACAATATAAAACACACACCCACATCACCCACAAACCACTACGACCCAAAATTATTGACGAAGGCCAGAGAGAGAGCACAGAATAGACAATCCCACCACACAGAGGCACACAACACCATCACCCACACTACTTCCACGCACAAAACACCACACACCACCACACACACCACACTCATCACCACAAACGCCACCCCACACCTCATCCACACCACCCCATGGCACCCCAAAGACACCCCAGGTTTTCAGACGCTGAACTCAGGGTCATGGTGGAGGAAATAGTTCGGGTAGAGCCCCAGCTCTTCGGGGCACAGGTGCAGCACACCACCATTGCCAGGAAGATGGAGCTATGGCAAAGAATAGTGGACAGGGTCAACGCTGTGGGACAGCATCCACAAAATCGGGACGACATGAGGAAGCGGTGGAACGACCTACGGGGGAAGGTGCGTTCCATGGTATCAAGGCACAACATCGCGGTGCAGCGGACTGGCGGCGGACCCCCACCTCAACCCCCAGAATTTACAACATGGGAGGAACAGGTCTTGGCGATCCTGCATCCTGAGTGCCTCGCAGGAGTAGGCGGAGGAATGGACTCTGGTAAGTCGAATCTCAACTACTTCATCCCCCCCCACCCACCGGCATGCCAAATCATAACCCCGCCCTCTCCCCCCACCCCCATCACACATCCTCCTTGCTAATGTCTCACCATCACAACCCACCCATCCCAACACCAAGCCCTGCATGCAACCACAAACCATGGACACCCATCACCTAAGCATGCCCACTGCACATACCCCCCCCCCCAAACCACCGTCACAACAGCCCCCACAAGGGAATGCCAGCACTGGGCTACATGGGCACCCACCCATTGCACGCTATGGCACACACAGAAGCAATAACCATACTCTTATACCCCTGCAGGACCCGAACGCCATGACACCGCCCAGGAGGGTCCAGAAATGTCCATTCCACCACCAGAAGAAGCCCACAGTGATGACAGCAGCTCTGTCTCCCTGGACCCAGATGACCAGCCCGGCCCATCAGGGACCTCGGGACAGTCGGTTCCCCTCAGACAGCCACAGGCCACAGCAGACCTACCCCCCTCTAGGAACACCAGCACAGCACCCACCCAGCGGACCCATGCCTCTGTCTCCAGGACACATCAATCAGCGTTGTGTCCACCACTACAGGGCACCCAGGTTAACCCACCACCCCAACAACAACAGGGACCTGGGGGCAGTGGTAGGGGGCACACGGTCCAGGGGACAGAGGCCCAGGGAAACAGGGGAACTGGGAGGGCTGCTGTGCGACAGGGGGGGGACAGGCCCAGGGAACCCACTCTCCACGAGGCCCTCTCCTCCATCATGGGAGCATACCACTGCTTCCAGGAGACGATGGCGACGGTCCTGGCCAGGTTCCAGGAGCTCCAGGTACTGCAGGAGGAACAGTTTATGGGGTTCAGGGAAGACCTCAGAAGCATCAGTTCCGCAATGGGCACCATCGTACTGGCTCTCAATCAGATTGTCAGCACATTGCGGGACCATGTGGCACCACAAAGGGCCCCTGTCACTAGCATGGACCAAGAACAGGCTACCACCTCTGCCGGCGCTAGTGGACAGGAGGCCCCGACACAAGAACAGGCCACCAGAACCCCACCCCCTGCAGAAGGAGAACCACCCCGCAAGCGGTGCCTGAGAGCTAGGAAGAAGACAGAGTAGGATGCCAAGACCCCCGCCAGGAAAGGATACCCCCTGATTGTTGTCCCACTGTCCCACATTGTCACACTGTCCAACCTTAAACTGCCCCTGCTCCACCTTCCACAGGCATATGGACAATGCACCTGTGTGACTGAAAATCTGGACTCTGCCATGGACATTCCTCCACCATCACCCATCACCGAATTACAACCATTTCCCTAAATTTTACACCTTAATAAACACACTTATTGCACAAAAATAATCTGGAGTCTGCCTGTATTTTTGAACAAATGTATTACACAGAACCGTGCCAAAATGTCCAGTTACATTGTGATGACAACATACCACTGTCACACAGCTGTAGTCCATGGGGAAACAAAGCAGAGGTCACGGAGTGGGGCCCACATCTCTGAAATTGGAAGGGAAAGACACAACTCAGTGAACATACACTGGGTGGAAACTCAGACAGTAGAGAGGCAGGAGACTTTAAGTAAATGTAAATTCCGGTGTTGATTCTTACCTGTATGTTATTGAAAATACTGCTGTATTACTCTGTCCCTGTTGTCGGTGTCGTCCTCTTCGTCTTCCTCCTCTTCACTCTCCGGAGGCTCCACAGCTGCCACAACACCACCATCTGGACCATCCTCCTGCAGGAAAGGCACCTGGCGGCGCAAAGCCAGGTTGTGAAGCATACAGCAGGCCACGATGATATGGCACACCTTCTTTGGTGAGTACATTAGGGATCCACCTGTCATATGGAGGCACCTAAACCTGGCCTTCAGGAGGCCGAAGGTCCGCTCGATCACCCTCCTAGTCCGCCCATGGGCCTCATTGTACCGTTCCTCTGCCCTTGTCCTGGGATTCCTCACTGGGGTCAGTAGCCAGGACAGGTTGGGGTAACCAGAGTCACCAATTAGCCACACACGGTGTCTCTGAAGTAGTTCCATCAGGTAAGGGATGCTGCTATTTCGCATGATGTACGCGTCATGCACTGACCCAGGGAACTTGGCATTTACATGGGAGATGTACTGGTCAGCCAAACAGACCACCTGGACATTCATGGAATGATAACTGTTTCTGTTCCTGTACACCTGTTCACTCGTGCTGGGGGGACCAAAGCAACATGTGTCCCATCAATTGCACCAATGATGTTGGGAATATGTCCAAGCGCATAGAAATCACCCTTCACCGTAGCCAAATCGCCCACCTCAGGGAAAACAATGTAGCTCTGCATGTATTTCAACAGGGCAGACAACGCTCTGGACAACACCTTGGAAAACATAGGCTGTGACATCCCTGATGAAATGGCCACTGTAGTTTGGAATGACCCACTTGCCAAGAAATGGAGTACTGACAGAACCTGCACTAGAGGGGGAATCCCTGTGGGTTGGGGGATGGGTGACATCAGGTCTGGCTCCAGTTGGGCACACAGTTCCTGTATAGTGGCTCTGTCAAGCCTGTATGTCAGTATGACATGTCTTTCTTCCATTGTCGACAGGTCCACCAGCGGTCTGTACACAGGAAGATTCCTCCATCTCCTCGCAAGTCCCAGCGGACGGTGCCTAGGAAGGACAACATGGAGCACAGAGTCAATCTACCCACAGGTACGTTCCCACAGCTTGCACAGTACACGATAATCAATGCATTGAATGGCTTCTATGAGTGTTGATGCAAGGCCTAGGTATGTGTGACGCAGTAGATTTTAAGCCATGTGGGCCCTTGAAATGGCGGCTGCCTGACCTGTGAAGTGCGACAGTGGGATGTGAGGTCAATGCGCTGTCGTGGCACACTGTGGCGGGAGGCGGTCGAAGACCGCGGCGCAAAGCCGCATTGGTTAACATTGAACCCTATGGGTCTCAGGAGCCAATGACGATGTGCGCCGACAGCCGCGGTACGCACCGCTGCGGTACGTACCGCCGCGGGCGTGACCACCATTTTCTAACTGCTTAATCACTCGATACCTGATCATCCACAGGAGAGGACCTATACTGCAAGTGCTGCTGTGACCTCAGTCTGGAAGAGACAATGGCTGCTGCGACTGGGGAAAGGGCCTCTGCCTTCACTTCTGAAGAATTGGAGAAACTCGTGGATGGGGTCCTCCCCAGTATGCGCTACTCTACGGTCCTCCAGACCAACAGGTAAGTACACTGGGAGCATGCTTTGTGGCCAATGCCTGGGTTGAGTGGGGTGAATGAACGATGGTGGGGAGGGGAGCGAATGAGGCATGCATCAAACGACAGATGAGAGCATGTGCCACATGGCAAGGGTGGGGATGGGGGGCCACTCACATCGAGCATGCAGAAAATGATTGTTTTTTTTTCTCCCCCTGTACATGTCACATAGGTCAGCGCCCATCAGAAAATCGACATTTGGCGTGCCATCGCCAAGGACGTCCGGACCCTGGGGGTCCACAACAGACGGGGCACCCACTGCTGCAAGAGGTGGGAGGACATCTGCCGCGGGAGCAGGAAGACCGTGGAGGCTCTGCTGGGGATGGCCTCCCAACGTAGGAGAGGTGGCACTCGTCAATTGACCCCCCTTGATGTCCCGGATCCTGGCAGTGGCCTACCCCGATTTGGATGGGGGCGTGAGGACTTCACAGCAGACACAAGGGGGTGAGTACAAATACATTCTGCTGACTTTGCGTGCAGTGGAGGTGTCTGGGTGGGCGAGGAGGGCTGTGGCTAACACTAGGCCAGGGCGATTTTCGTAGGCCAGGCCCTTCCGTTAGGCATGGCCCTGTGCCCCCGCCCCCCACCTCTGTAGGTTGCCTAGTACAGCTAATCATGGCCCTGCGTCACCTATGTGTGGATTTGTCGTCCATAGGCTTGTAGGCCATGTCCCATGGATTGAGTAGTGTACCCCAAGTGCGCGGCGTAGTGCAGGGGGCTTCTGTGTCTGTCCTCTCCGCCAACTGTGTCGCCAATGCATGCACTCAACATGTCTTTATTTCTACCTCCCCCCCTTTTTTTGGTGGTCTTCCTGTTCATGTGTGCATTAGCATCATCAGGCGGAGGAGAAGTGGCATCGGAGCACGAGGAAGCTGCATCTCACATGGCCATGGAGGGCCATGCAACCGACTCGGAGTTCACCAGTGAGACGGAGGGTGAGGGGAGCTCCACAGCGGGGACACGTGGTGACACCAGCGACACAGACACGTCCTTGGAAGGGAGCTCCCTTGTGGTGGCGGCAACATCCGTGCCCACCGCAACAACAGGTACAGCTGCAACCCTGCGCACCAGCTCCACCCTCCCAGCAGCCCCTCAGCCTTCGCCCCGTGCCCGCTCAGCCAGGAAGGTGGGCATCTCCTTCGCCCCAGGCACCTTAGGCCCTGCCCCAGTTACCCCTGCTGCCCTCAGTGAGGAGGTCATTGACCTCCTGCGGACCCTCATTGTTGGGCAGTCTACCCTTTTGAATGCCATCCAAGGTGTAGAAAGGGAGGTGCACCGGAGTAATGCATACCTGGAGGGCATTCATTCGGGTCAGGCTGCCCATCAGCGATCGTTCAACGCTCTGGCCTCAGCACTGACGGCAGCCATTGTCCCTGTCTCCTGCCTCCCTCCTCCAACTTCCTCAACCCAGTCCCACTTCCCTGTACCTCTGCCTATCCCAGACACACCTACAGACCAGCCTGCACACACCTCAACACCCAAGGGAAGCTCATCCAGACATAAGCACCACACATCACACAAGCATTCACCCAAGCAACATCCACATGCAGATATGCCAACAGCCACCGCCTCCTCTGTGTCCCCCTCCTCCTCGTCTCCCTCCTCCCTCCTTGTGACGTCTCCACTCACACTTGCATGCACAACATCATAAGCCACTACGTCCATCACCAGCACACCCACCAGAACACTCCACACACGTGCAGTCACCACCCCCACTACCATTTACACGTCCCCTGTGTCCTCTCCCAGTGTGTTTGTCACCCGCTCTTCCAAACCACACAAACGCAGGCAGCCACCCACCCAACAGTCATCCACCTCACGACAGCCTCCAGCACAAGCACCTGCACCCAAAGACACCAGACTTGACTCACCTACAACCACATCCTCTTCCTCCACTCCCATACCCACTACACCTACCCTTTCCACTGCTCCTAAAAAGTTTTTCCTGTCCAAAATTAACCTCTTTCCATCACCTGACCCACCCCCTCCATCTCATAAGACTCCAACCAGCACCTCAGCCACCACAAAACCTGGACCTACAAGGACAATAGTCCAAGGATTTTGGAGTCCAACACCTTCAAGGCCAGCTACTTCGGCTAGCAGTAAAGATACAGCCAGCCCACCCCCTGGAAAGAAAACCAAAAAAGCCAGTGCCCGGCGCGAGAAGCCAGAGACAGTAGGCTCCAAGGGCACTACCCTGGCACCGTCAGGAAGTGGGGTGCCACCTGGCACACCGACAAAGGGAGGAAAGGGCCACAGAGGAGCAGGGAAGGGTGGCAAGGGCAGCACGCCCGACAAGTCCGGCAGCAGGCGAGCTGCCCAGGAGGGCCCCACCAGCCCCATTCCAGGGGTGAAGGAGGACACCCACGGGCCAGGGACGGCAGCACAGGAGGGCCCCGCAAGTGAGAAGACGGATGTGCACGAAGGGCACGGCAGCCACATGTCGGGTGGCGACTGAGATCCATGTCCTGGCCGGATCTGGTGCCCTGGAGACACATGTCAAGCACCGCTGAACAGGGCACCGCCGTCTCAAGAACCGCTAAACAGGGCCCTGCAAGACAAGCACCGCTGAACAGGGCACCGCCGTCTCAAGAACCGCTGAACAGTGCCCTTCAAGTCAAGCCCCGCTGAACAGGGCCCTTCAAGACAAGCACCGCTGAACAGGGCACCGCCGTCTTAAGAACCGCTGAACAGGGCCCTTCAAGACAAGCACCGCTGAACAGGGCACCGCCGTCTCAAGAACCGCTGAACAGGGCACCGCCATCTCAAGAACCGCTGAACAGGGCCCTTCAAGACAAGCACCGCTGAACAGGGCACCGCCTTCTCAAGAACCGCTGAACAGGGCCCTTCAAGTCAAGCACCGCTGAACAGGGCCCTGCAAGACAAGCACCGCTGAACAGGGCACCGCCGTCTCAAGAACCGCTGAACAGGGCCCTTCAAGTCAAGCACCGCTGAACAGGGCCCTTCAAGACAAGCACCGCTGAACAGGGCACCGCCGTCTCAAGAACCGCTGAACAGGGCCCTTCAAGACAAGCACAGCTGAACAGGGCACCGCCGTCTCATGAACCGCTGAACAGGGCCCTACAAGTCAAGCGCCGCTCCGCTGGGCCCTTCAAGTCTAGCACCGCTCCGCTGGGCCCTTCAAGTCAAGCACCGCTCCGCTGGGCACCGCCGTCTCTGCACCGCTCCGCTGGGCCCTTCAAGTCAAGCACCGCTCCGCTGGGCCCTTCAAGTCAAGCACCGCTGAACAGGGCACCGCCGTCTCAAGAACTGCTGAACAGGACCCTTCAAGACAAGCACCGCTGAACAGGGCACCGCCGTCTCAAGAACCGCTGAACAGGGCCCTTCAAGACAAGCACCGCTGAACAGGGCACCGCCGTCTCAAGAACCGCTGAACAGGGCACCGCCGTCTCAAGAACCGCTGAACAGGGCCCTTCAAGACAAGCACCGCTGAACAGGGCACCGCCGTCTCAAGAACCGCTGAACAGGGCCCTTCAAGTCAAGCACAGCTGGACAGGGCCCTGCAAGGCAAGCACCGCTGAACAGGGCACCGCCGTCTCAAGAACCGCTGAACAGGGCCCTTCAAGTCAAGCACCGCTGAACAGGGCCCTTCAAGACAAGCACCGCTGAACAGGGCACTGCTGTCTCAAGAACCGCTGAACAGGGCCTTTCAAGTCAAGCGCCGCTCCGCTGGGCCCTTCAGGCTTAGCACCGCTCCGCTGGGCCCTTCAAGTCAAGCACCGCTCCGCTGGGCACCGCCGTCTCTGCACCGCTCCGCTGGGCCCTTCAAGTCAAGCACCGCTCCGCTGGGCCCTTCAAGTCAAGCACCGCTCCGCTGGGCCCTTCAAGTCAAGCACCGCTCCGCTGGGCACCGCCGTCTCTGCACCGCTCCGCTGGGCCCTTCAAGTCAAGCACCGCTCTGCTGGGCACCGCCATCTCTGCACCGCTCCGCTGGGCCCTTCAAGTCAAGCACCGCTCCGCTGGGCCCTTCAAGTCAAGCACCGCTCCACTGGGCACCGCCGTCTCTGCACCGCTCCGCTGGGCCCTTCAAGTCAAGCACCGCTCCGCTGGGCCCTTCAAGTCAAGCACCGCTCCGCTGGGCACCGCCGTCTCTGCACCGCTCCGCTGGGCCCTTCAAGTCAAGCACCGCTCCGCTGGGCCCTTCAAGTCAAGCACTGCTCCGCTGGGCCCTTTAAGTCAAGCACCGCTCCACTGGGCCCTTTAAGTCAAGCACCGCTCCGCTGGGCACCGCCGTCTCTGCACCGCTCCGCTGGGCCCTTCAAGTCAAGCACCGCTCCGCTGGGCCCTTCAAGTCAAGCACCGCTGGACAGGGCACCGCAGTCTCATGCACCGCTGGCCCATTGGCAGAAGGGGCAGGGCAGGATCTGTGTCGGCCAGGGCTGCACGAAGCACTCTGGGCACCATGAATCCTCCAGAACCAGTGGAGTCTGTAATCAACTTGTTTGACTGTGGCTTTGCACTCCCCAGGATGGCACAGTGGGCAATCCACCCACTGTAGAGACTTGTGAGACTGTGGCTTTGCACTCCCCAAGATGGCACAGTGGGCAATCCACCCACTGTAGAGACTTGTGAGACTGTGGCTTTGCACTCCCCAGGATTGAACAGTGGGCATGGAGGCCCCTCGTGGATCAGACGTCGTGGACTCATCTGGCTGAGGTGCCCCCCTTCCCTTCCCCCTGAGGTGCCTGTAGTTTTGATATCTGATGCCCCTGCAGTGTTCTCTCCAATGGATTCGGGTATCGTGTGTGGGCTTTGCCCATGTGTTTAGGCCCATTGGCCCACGAACAATGGCTGATACCCAATTTGCACAGGACAATTTACATTTGTATATATAGTTATGGATGTTGGATATATTTTTTTACTTAGCCGTTCAATATACTTCAAGATTCATGAACAATTTATTTTGTCTTTGCATTATTCTGGGGGGTTTGGGGGGTGTCACTCTGAGTTGTTGCTCTGCATTGATGTGTATGTAGTTGTGGGTGAGGGTGAGGGTGGGTGTGTCGCTTATGTGTGTGCCCGTAATTTTTTGCCTCCCCTGTGTCGTAGGTGCAGTATTCACCGGTGTCTTCTGCGCCGGCGTTCATGCTCCTGGTAGAGGAGCAGGAAGACAATAGCTGGTAGGATGTGTAGTTCGGGTTCCATGCTGTCCAGATTCCTCGTGGAGTGTGTAGAGGTGAGCGTTTTCCGTTCGTTATGTCTGTTTCTGCCGTGTTTTTATCGGCGGGGCTACCGCCCCGGAAAAGGTGGCGGATTGGTGGGTTATGATAGGGTGGGCGGTACATTGTCTCCCGCCTGTCTGTTGGCGGTGACCACCGCGCTGTTTGTTTGTCCCGCCGTGGCGGTCGGAGTGTTAAAGTGGCGGTCTCTGTTGGCGGTTTCCGCCAGGGTCAAAATTCCATTTTTTTTACCGCCTGCCTGTTGGCAGGTTGGCCGCCGCTTTAACACCGCCCGCCAGGGTTGGAATGACCCCCATAATGATTTGCCTGAAGAAATGTAAGAGACAGTTTTTCCTGAGGTTTGGGATTTTTCAGGAAAGGATATAGGCCCTCATTACAACCCTGGCGGTTGGTGGTATAGTGGAGGTATTACCGCCAACAAGCTGGCGGTACCTACCTCAACTATTATGACATTGGCAGTTTGTCCAAACCCAAACCGCCAATGTACCACACCGACCGCCATGGCGGTAACGACTGCCGAGCTGGAGACTTCAGTCTCCAGCCCGGTAGCCGTCACTAGGCCACCCATGGCATTATGACCCAGCCCAGCGCCATGGTTTCAGTGGTTTGGTACCGCCATTGAAACCATGGCAGTAGGCACTATCAGTGCCAGGGAATTCCTTCCCTGGCACTGATAGGGGTCTCCCCTGCCCCCTCCCAAGAATCCTCCCCCACTCTCCCCCTCCGTCTCCAAACCCCCCGCACATTTAAACACATGCATGCACATACATATACACCCATACATACACGCGTACACACATTCACCCACGCATTCATACATTCATACACACTCACAGCAACACTCACGAACATACATCCAGGCACACACGCAATCTCACAACACAACATGCACGTACACTCACACCCACTCATGCACACACCATTACACATTCATGCACACATTCACACACAGTCACACCCCCCCCACTTATGCACACAACACTCCCCACCCCCGCTCTCCTGTACCTGCTTCCAGTGGGTCCTCCGGCAGGAGGCGGGACGCGATGCTGCTGCCAGCACCAGAGTCTGCCAGCAAAACACCGCCAGGCCATATCATGGAACATGATATGGTAGGCGGTGTTTTGCTGGTGTGGCGCTGCTGCTGTCAGCAGTGCCACCTAACCGCTGTCCACCGCCATGACCGTAGACAGAATTCTGCCAGCCTTCTGGTGGTATTCCGTCTACGGTCATAATGCCATGGACGGTCGATAGCCACAGCGACAGTATGTTGGCGGCCATTGCCGCGGCGGTAGGCGGCATTTGCCGCCAATCTCATAATGAGGGCCATAGAACTTTGAAATCTCACTGTTGCTTGATGAACAAAGACATTATTTGCTGGAAGTGATTATTAGTGATTATCAGATGCTTTATTATTAGAGACAGTTTAACCTTTTAGTAGAAGCATTTGAACATTTGCAAGTAGAGAAGCTCTTGATGAGCCTTTTGGAAGATCAAGGAACTTGGTGAACAATTGCAGCACTTTTTTATTTTATTTTTTGAAGACTAAAAAGACTAAAAAGAGACAGTAAAAAAATTAAAAACCCTCTATGATTTTTAATTTTTTTATTTTTATTTGTTAATAAGGAGCATAATGTGGTTTGAGTCTAAACAAGCCATGAAACCCAATCAAAGTAAGAGGAGTAAATGTAAGTATGTGGGTGCAGGTTTAGCAGTAGTATGTGCAATTGTGATTATTTTGATGACTGTTGGATCGAGTTTTCTTGTTAAGAATGAGATCAAGAAAATGTCAGTCACAAGTTCCCTGAATTTAGAAGATTAATTCACTTAGTATTTCCTTTTGTGCCTATTATGAAATACCTGAGTAGCATTGCTAAAGCAAAAAACATTGATGCAGTGGGAGGTCCTTTGAACCTACCTTCATCTTTGGAACAGTAGAAAAAGAGTTCATTGGTTAAGTTGATGAAAGAAGGTTGGCAATGGATGCCAAAATGGAATGGGGAGTTCTAGTATTAGATTGGGAAAAGACCCCGCACATGTCGAGGTGAAGAATAGTAAAGGGTTCTTAGCCTTAGATTGGCAACATGTAGAGAAATGATGTTTACATATACCAAAGTCGCAGACAGACACTCATTTAGTAGGCATTAGTGAATGTAGACACATTTTTGTGACTAGAAGCACATGGACCTTTATGTTAAATGGACAGGATCATTCCATATCAGGTGTTCATTTCATATGTGGGAAAAATCACCTATCACAAGCTGCCAAAGGGCTTGTATGGAACATGTTACCTGGGAGTAGAACATTTATTATGTGGAGAAAATTAATGATCCAGTCTGGGACGACAAATCAAACTCCAGTGTTAGAAGAGAAGTGAGTGCCCCAGAGATAGTGGGAGATATTTTTGGTGTCATAATTCCATCAGTGGGACTAATCTTGAATGATCTCAAGATTAGGAAGTTATAAACAATAGTAGACAAACTATCCACTGACACTGCTGGAGCTATGCTGTTAATGGACATGGAAATGGTTGCTGTGAGATCAATGGTTTTGCAAAATTGCCTTGTATTTTGCTCACAAAGGAAGGCAGAGTCTGTAAAAAAGTTGCATGCTCAACAGTGTTGCACATGAATTCCTGACAATTCCCATGCACAGAGGGTGTGTACTGAGAGGTCGTTTGGAATGTCCTGGGCATTTGTACAGGCTTGAAAACATGCACTTTTGTTGGCTACTCACAAACTCCTCCAAGACCGGTTGTCTCCCTGGAAAGTATTGACAATTTAGGCTTTACAAGGGAAATATCAAATATTTTGTCCAAGGTGGGAATAGGAAGGGAAATACAAGTGCTGAGCGTGTAGTGCAACTGATTTCTCCAACAGAAAGTATTTTATCTGTAGAGAAAAGAATGAAAAATGTGCAAAAGGCATTGGCATTTCCACATACTTAATTTTGTATATAGTATACAATTCGGTTACCGAATCGCAAATTGGACTTGTTACACCCCAAAATGCATTTTTGCGATCGCAAACAGAATCTGGCCCTTGGAAACCTGGCATGTTTCCCAGGATATCACAGGAACCATTTATGATTTCCTGAGAATGACAAATCTGCAATGCAAAATCCTATAACTGAGAGTGCAGAATTACAACTTTCTTTGAGATTTGAGTCCTTTAAGTATTATTCTTGCACTGTCTGTTGGCCAGTGTTAGACCTGGCATCCTTGGCATTGTCTCCCCTGTCTTTTTTGCCTCTGCTCCCCATGTTTTTACTTTGTGCTGGACTCTGTTTTTGCTGTTTTTGGTACTCTGGGGCACTTTACCACTGCTGACCAGTGTGAAGTGCAAGTGCTCTTGTGTAAATTATATGTGTAATTGGCTTATCCCTGATTGGCATATTTGATTTACTAGTAAGTCCCTAGTAAAGTGCACTAGAAGTGCCCAGGGCCTGTAAATCAAATGCTACTAGTGGGCCTGCAGCACTGGTTTTGCCACCCACATGAGTAGCCATGTAAACATGGCTCAGACCTGTCACTGCTGTGTCTGTGGGTGCAATTTTAAGCTGCCATTTTGACCTGGACCTGGGTCCTCATTTACAAGGCCCTAGAGGCAAACTGTGCCACCAGAGCATCATTTGTTTTTATGCTCTGGTAGTGCAGTGTGCGGGCCCAGATTAACAGGGACACGCAAAGCCAACTTGCATGGCTTTTCATGGCCTTGTAAATATGGACCCCTTTCATGCTTAACACTGTGTGAAAGGAGCATTCAATGGGTGTTGCTGTGAATGTTCCCATTGCAACTCCAATGGAATCAGTTGGAATCTAATGCATTCCCAAATTTACTAGTCTGGGAATCCGTCAGATTCCTACGCCACCTCAGTGGTGGCACTAAAGTCATGCAATGGGGAGAAAGAACATTATTTCTCCCTGTTTTTCCCTTTCTATGTGTGCTGCATTTTGCAGCACACATAGGAAGATACAAACGCCCTTGATGATTGTTTATGTGCAGGAAGCTGCCCCTTCCTGCACATAAACACTCACCCCTGCATCGCAGGCACCCTTGCACCATGGCGAATTTGCTGTATCTTGTAGAAATGGTGCATTCCTGCCCCTTTGTTTTGACTCAGGGAGGCGCAGCAAAAAGGCTTGCCCTGCGCCAAAACATAGTAAATGAAGCCCTCAATTTCACACCCTTCAGCTCATTTTGGTGTCAGTTGTGGGCCTGTTTTGTACAAAGGTGTTTTTTAATTGATAGCTTATGAACAAGTTCTCAGTAAGGGGCCTCATTTATGAGGCCCTTGTGCCACCACAGTGTCACATTTAGCGACGCTCCAGTGGCGCAATGCCTTGTGCCACATTTACAAGGTATTGTGGCTTAACACAGCCTTGTAAACATGACCCCTTCACATGCATCACATAGCGTAGAAGGGGCATGCAATGGGTGTTGCTGTTGGTGTTCCTCTGCAACACCCATTGCATTTTGACGCTGCCCCAGATTTACAAGGAATCGTAAACCTGAGGCGGCACCATAACAAGGTCACCCCAGGGGTGGCATTAGCATGGCGCAACAAGGAGAAATAATTTTATTGCTCCTCGTGTTAGCTTTTTCTATGTATGCTACATTCTGCAGCACATATAGAAAGAGCAAAATGCCATGAATTATTGTTTTTGTGTAGGAAGGTGTCCCTTGCTGCACATAAACAATCATTAAATAATGATGATTTTCTACTTCCATGTGTGCTGCAGAAGGCAGCACACATAGAAATATCAATTCACCATTATTGATTGCTTATTGACCTTCCTGCAAATACACTGTCATTCCCTGCAATGCAGGAACCCTTGCACTATGGTGCAAGGGTGCCTGCATGGGTGCTAGGCAGCTTAGTTTACCACCAGCACAAGGGGAAACACAGGTGTGCACCATATTTTTTGTAAATACTGCGCATCCCTGCATTTCTGAAGTGACACAGCACGGCACTGCCAATTTTGGCACAGCGCCGCGCTGTGCCACTTCCTCGTAAATGAGGCCCTAAGGCCCATATTTATACTTTTTTAGCACCGTATTTGTGTCGTTTTTTGATGCAAAAATCGTCGCAAACATAAAATACAATTGTATTTTGTAAGTTTGCGCTGCTTTTGCATCAAAAAATGATGCAAATGCGGCACTAAAAAAAGTATAAATATGAGCTTAAGTGCCTTAGAAAGAAGTTTCAAAGCTCGAGTAAATTGTAGCGCTCAAGGTTTATTTGACTTTCTGTTTTTCCATCTTAGCTGCAAATGACCAACATTCTAACTGATGTACACGAATTCACAAACTCGTCTTGGTTACAGTTAAAAATCAATATTCCCTATGCTAATCTGCTTAGCATATTTTTAGAATTTATAATGTGTGAAAAATATCTTTACTTCTCCTGCCTTCTCAAGCTATTGATTCCAAAATTAGAGAATCTCTTTTTTGGTTTCAGTATAATAAAATAACATTTAAATATGGAAATAAGAGTGTTTTTGCCGCTCTTTACCTCTATAAGTTTCTGTGCCTAATGTCAATGTACATGTAAATCATAAAACTGCCATCTCTGTCACAAAGTCTCCCTGCGGAAACGAAGTGTCAGTGTGAAATGCTTGCGTTTCATCACCATCTGAAGGTCAATGTATATTCAATCCTTCAGTCAAGAAAATTCAAAATTTACATATTCATGTCAGTTACTATATAATCTCAGATTCAGTTCAGTGTGGCTTTTCACAAGAGTTCCTTCACACTGCTCTCAGTGTGAGGAAGCTGTCGTTATCACGTTGAATAAATGCCATTACCTTCTTTCCCTGTGACATTTCTGTATAAATGGCAAGCGCAGATGTCCATTTATTCTCTCTTTCTCTGGGACTAGTTCTAAAACTAAGTGAATCCAGACCACAGCAGAAAAGTGTCTTTGATATGTGGCCTGGCCGTTGAATTGTTTCACTCTATAATGATGTGTCTTTCTACTTCTCATTAAGAACTGAAGACAGTGAGGCAAGGACAAGGAAATAATATACCCACTGACTGCATCACTCTCATGGCAAGATGATTCTATTGCACTAACCATGTAACTTCCAAAATGGTACCATAGTTGTCCCATGTCCTTAGAAAATTGGAATGTTAAGTGTTCCATTGAAGACAATGAAGTGCTCACAGTCAGTAATGGCTGCTACAGATCTTCTGCTGCAACGTTCAAGTGTTTGCCTTTCGGTTTGTTGTTTCTTAAAGAACATTCTTTTCTTAGTGGGTGGAAAGGTCTAACACCATAATAACCCTCCTGGCCTCATGGTATAGAGGTTGTCAAAGGCTCTCTCCCTCAATATAGACAATCACCTGAGAGTCAGGCATAAAACTTGGGCTGTGGGTTCTTTAAAAACCGTTAATGTCCCCGTCAGAGGCTTACATTGCTGAATTGGCACCTGGAGCAGGAAATGAAATATTAGGTGCAAAACGTCTGTATTAAATAGGCAAATACTGTTTTCTACAATATGCAGGGAAATCAGCTGCACAGACTAATTGTTTAAAATCTAAATAAACCTAGCCTAAAATTCCAAATATAAAATACCCATATTTGGGATTTTGCATGAGGCTTGTTCTGCCAGTCAGCTAAGCACACATTGTGTGTGAAAATTCCCCTCAAAATTAAGTTCTTCTCCCCCATGCAGAGAGCAACCGATAAGCATACTCCGTTACCAGGCAGACTTTGAAACTACTCTTGTGAACTCATCTGCTTATCCAGGTCAACACCCTAAATGAATAATTTCAAAGGCCTAAATCTTAGTGAGCATGATATATCTTAATCACATATAAGCTTTGGAGGTTGCCACTGTCAAAGCAAGTGATAAATCTGGATAATAAGTATTCTGAGTGCAGATGGATTTATAAAATTGCAAAAAAATGATAGTTTATGATGGCAATGAATAAGAAGTGTGATACGGTGAAAAAGGATGATACGATGAAAAAGGATGTGACAAGGATGTGGCAACAGATTTTGGGCCCGATTATGAACTTGGTGGTCCAACTGTTGGCCCGCCAAGACGACGGTCGGGATGACGCCGCCTAACCGGTGGCCGCCTGACCACCATATTGCGATGTTCCTGCAAGGATGGACAGCAGAGACAGTGCAGTAGCATTGGCTTCGACTTTAAGGGAGAGCCGAGGCAAATGCCTCTGCGCTGTCTGCACCATCACCACAGTCGGGATGCGCACTTTGATGACAGGGGTCCTCTGCACTACCCATGACATGGGCAGTGCATGCCCCCCCCCGTCGCCCCGCCTCTGCCTTTCTGCTGGCCTTTTCATGGCAGTATCCCAGCCATGAAAAACTTGGCTGTAAGGAAAGTTGTAATCAGCACAGCAGTGCAGACATCAGCACTGTCATGCTTGACCAGGGCTTTCTGCACCACCGCTGTCAGGAAAACTATTGGCAGTGTTGTTAGGTTCTTCTCTCAGCAAAAAACGAATATCCTTTTCCTTGTACGCACGTTGGTTGCAGCAACGTCCTCACTCCCTGTGGCTCTTGCGGAGGCTGTTCTTTGAACTAGCTTCTTCAGGTTTAACTACCACTCAAGATGGTGGCCGCAAATCTCTGTGAGGTCAGCGCTTTAGTGTTTCTACCTCAGTCTTGTGCTGAAGCTTCCCTCCAGCTCTTCTCTCTGGGAGCTGTGCACTTCAACTGTCATCCTGAGGAGAATGAGCAGTGTTCCTGAGGCTCTTCGTTTCATAGAGAATTCTTCCAGTTTTGAGTAATTAATTATTTGTCTTGTTACGGTGTGCACATCAGCTACTTTTTCCCTTCTGAAGAAGCTGAATTTCTTCCTCTTTCCAACAACTGGCTATTGGCTTTCTGTGGAGAATTTGTTTTGGCTCCACAGAACGTTATGCAAATGCAGTAAAGAATCCCTTTGTATGATTTCCAGACTTGCCAATGTATATATGTACTTATTTATTCAAAAACTCTACGCCTTGCAGACTTGCCAGTCTTAGAGACAAACAGTGCTAAGACTAATTCCTAGTGACTGTGATTGAGAAAACTGAACCTTCAGAAGGAGTTTTTGTTTCCTATGAAAGACATTAGTAGATTGGACATTTGTGAACCTTTGAACTGTTCTCAAGAGAACCTTGGATACCTCTGACTCCTGGAGAAAAGAAGATATTAAGTTAACATTGTTCTCTTAGAGAGAGGCCAGTCTCTCAAAAGATCCAGGTTAGAAGAACAATAGAATTGGGTGAATGTGAATGGCTGAACAGTTGAATGTGCAGTAGGAATGTACTTATATATGCTCTTATCACCCGACTGCAGGTCCTTCCTTTAAAGAAATCCCAATAGGAAAAAAGGTGCAGGTTACAGAAGTACCCACTGAATATCTTCAAGTGGGAAACACAGGCTAGAACTGGATCTGGAGGCAGTCTCTCTTTTTCTATTTCCATTCCCCTTTCCCTCTAGTGGATGCAGGGCTCAAATAATCAGTAAAGTCTGAGCACATATCTGTTGGAGGGAGTTGGGTAAAAGGCATCTGCTCCTGTGGAAGTTTGATTTAATGGGTAATCTCCTGACAACCACAACTGCAGGATCTCATATCCTGGCAGTTGCAGCGGTCTTGTGGCAGTCCAACTCTGGTGGTCAAACTGCCAATTATGTGATGGTCAGACCGACACTGCGGGTACGGCTCGCCTAAGACCACTGCACTTGCACTCTGGCCCTTAGCTTTCAATGCAAGCTCAGAAGCTGACAATGACAAATGTGAAAATACAACGGCAACAATGGGGAAACCAACTTTGATTATGGATAAGATTAGGAAGATTAGGAAGTGCTGAGAATGGTCCAAAGAAAAAAGAAAAGAAGAGGAGGCACAACAGGAGGGCTGGAAAAACACTCAAAAAGTGATATGGATAGCAAATGGTAGAAAACAATGAGATAAACTAGGAAATAGTGATCAAAATGTTCATTAATTTAACTACTAAGGAATTGGCCACAGCAGGACAATAGATTTTATCATTGGGTTTATCATAGTGCCCTGAAACCTGTCTGATTTCACTAAAACTAGGATATTTATGAAATTATTAGTAAATGTAAACTTTCCAAGTTCTTTGGAATAAACAAAAAGAATACATTTGAGGAGTTGCCGGAATCAGGCATTAATAGAGGCAATCTAAGAGATTTGGATGCATTGGGCACATTGATGGCCTTGGACAAAGGAGAAACGTTGGGATCCAGAACCCTGGATGGAAAACATATTATGTAAAAAAATAATTTAGATGTAACTCATGACCCTGGAAGTATGTTCAAATTGCAAAGCCAATTCACCACATGATGCCTTGGATGTAATCAATGTTTCAGACCAAGGTGGGAATATTTTGTTGTGGCCACAACATATGTACTTAAATGAAGTTTACAAACAGTTAAATGATGTGTATTGTTATGAAAGCATCTCTAAGTCCCAGTATCTTTAGGTACAAAAGAAAAATGATGATGAACTAGCCATGTGGAAGGAAAAAGCTCTATTTAATAATAATAACTACACTTTTCTCAGAACAGAGCATTCAAAAGTGCAAGTAATGTACTCGATACCTAATATACATAAGAATACAGGAAACTCACCAGTGAGACCCATCATATCTGCACAAGTACGTCCAAGTACACCAACCCATTTTTATGACCATATGTACGTTGTCTCTCACCATATATTCAGTATACTTCAGATTTCTTTATACATATATTTGATATTGCTTTGGAAAAGGATTTCTCACTGATGATGCTTAATGTAACATCATTACATACCAGCATAACACATGAGGATGGTCCTATTCCATGAACTTTTATGAACATATAATGCTCATAGAAATTATGCAGTAATTTTTTAATGAAAATATTCTTTAAACAATGCATCTAGCTATGCAAATTTGCTTATGTGCTGGACAGAGGAAGAGGTGGTCAATGGGATGGAAACATGGTCAGATTCTGGAGTGCTCTGGTTAAGTTTAATTGACAACCTGTTTGTGAAATGAAAAGAATTAAGAGAGACTGCTGAAAACCTGTATGTGTAATTAACATCAGTGACTTCAATTTACAATTTACTGGTAACATCAGTAGGCAGGAAAAAGAGTTTTGGCCTGTAAGGGTCGAGATAGGGTACAACAGTGTACACACCCATATGCATAGGACTTTACGCAGCAGGCAATAACCTAATACATGCCAGTAGCTTCCACCATATTCCCTTGAAAGAAAGAATCCCATATGGTGAGCTCATACAAGAAAAAATTAATTTGAGTACTGAAAAGCATACAAAATAGTAAGGACAGACACCAGCTAGAGATTCAGATATGGAGAAGGATTACTTAACGTGGCAACAATGCAACAAGGCAATAGAGAGAGTTAATAACAAAAAGAGAGAAGATATTTTCTCCCACAGCAATAGGAGAAAAAAAAGAAAGGGGTGACCCACAGGTTTATAACAACATACAGTTTACAACACAAACAACTGAGACATACACTATGTAAATGTTGTCCTGTACTGAGGAATGATCCAGTAATAGGAAAGAGTTTAGGAAAAAGATTGACACTTAAATTCAGAAGAACAAGATCCATGCGGGGTCAGTTGGTAAAAAGTGAGGAATAAAAAGTCCATGTGGTTGAAAGCAGACACCAGCTTTTATAAATGCATGAAGTTCAAGGCCTGCAAACATGGTATTATCGTAAAACATGTGCAAAGCACCTTTTAAAGTATCATTTAACTATTGAAGGATTCTTATACTTGTAAAAACGATTATGTGGCGTACTGGTTATGGTGTATATGGCAGATAAAGTATATCAGGAGTAACAAGCTACCAGTTCACAAGAGGATACTGCAACATTGAAAGGCTATTGAACGTAAAAATAATGCATTTCCAGTAACCACGGAATAGTGTTATATGGTTCCTACAAATTCAGTAGGATTGTGTATTAGGTCAAGATGAACTTCACAATATAGACACTTAGTCCACATACACCATTGACACAATTCCTAGCTAGCTGACAGTGTTCCATTTGAACCCCTAACATTACCACGATACAGATGGTATTGGCAACCTCAAACATGACCACTCTTATTCCCAAGGAAAAACATGGAACCAGATCTACCCTTTTGTTGTTAAACTGCATGCCATAGTAAACATAAGAAAAATATGAAAATGGCTTTTCAAACATTTTTTTAAACAATCATATTCTTGTATCCATAGTATGAGCTGTGATTTTTAGGCAGATGAAACAAAGTATTGTAAACAGCATTATGAGAATGGTGAAAAAGATAAACAATTCAACCATGGTAAAGTTACTATGTTGTTATACTCCTATCTACTGCTACTTACTCTATAGAGAACATAGCGGGAGTACCTTCTACCAGATCCATTCAGATAGCCTAACCCCCTCATACCTGGGTATGATGTGCCAGGAAACCAGTCTGATGTAGAGCAGGCTATCATCCTTTGCAGAATAGAGGTCAGAGTCAGCAGGGCTGCATCTCAGTGACAGTCCACCACATTCCAGGATAATCCCAGCAGAAAGGCTCCTTGCTGAATGTAGCACAGATGCTGTTTATATAATAAAACACAATTCATATCACACTGTGTCAAATGTGCACAGCTGATGCAATGGTTTGTCTGGAGTCTCAGAGCTGTCTCCAAAGGACAACATAAGACAAAGGCATTATGTTTTAAATGGCTTGCCTTAGACAGAGTGTACAGACACCAGGCAGCAATGCTTACTAGAAATAAGCTGTACATACACTAGCGTCTCAGAAAATTATCATGTTAATATAAAAACATGTAAAAAGTCACCATTAGAAAAATATATTTTGTTGTTTTTTGGCAGACTGTTCACGCTCTTACAGAGAGAATGAACTGGATAGTTGAACGAATTGGTGATTTGAACAAAGAGCCGGTTTTGCAGATATAAAGTAGAGTTATAAAGATTTTTGTATTCCATTATACATGTCTGGAAAAGAAGGTTGAAAACAAAATGAAACACAAAGATGTCACCTGCTCACTGAATTAAACATGTAATATGCAGACATTTACTCAAATGGAAAGAAAGAGATGTTGAATAATAACATTGTACTACAATCCGGGTATCATTCAAAATCAATCCACTGAATTGCATCATCATTTAAAAAGCATGGTAAAATGAGATTATGCAAATTACATTTCCACTAAATGTATTAATTTGTTGGGAAAGACATGGAAAGTGATTTGCAGGCAGAATGCAATAAAATAGATGCTACAATTCAATTTTGTTTTTATTAGCATCTGTTCTATGGTTATAAGGTCCGAGAGCCATTTTATGACCACAGCAGTAGCGCCACAGTTTGAACCACCAGCATCGCCAGATTTCGTCTACATGACTGTCTGGCGGTGCTGGCAATCCCGCCCTGGGGATTATGACCCCCTTCTCCGTCAGCAATTTCATGGTGGTAACCCTGCCATGAAAAGGGTGGTGGAGGCAGGGGGCAGGGTCTCTCAGGGGGGCCTCTACACTGCCCATGCACTTGGCAATGGCAGTGCAGGGGACCCCCTGGCCAGCCCTGTCACAATGTTTAGTGTCTGCTTTGCAGACAGTGAACTTTGCAGTGGGTGCTGGTGCACACTACGCACTACAGCATTGCCACCAGCTCTGTTATGAGCCAGAGACAATGATGTGTGCCATTTCCCATTGGGACAGCAGGAGGAAACTGTGTTTCCACCCACTGACCCAGAGGGAAACTCGTAATGGCCTGGCAAGGAGGCTGCCATACTGTTGGGACTTCGGCAGATAGGCTTTTTTATCTGCCGAAGACATAATACGGGCCTGGGTGTCTGAAAGGATATATTGTCATTCCAAGATGGGGCTTGTCATTATGAGCAAAGTTTGCAAAAATCCCAAACGTATATATATTTTAAGAAACTGGGTTATTGGTTGAAGGGAGTGAAATTCCTACTTGAGCAACAACCACAGCGTGAGCCACAAAAGTCACTAAATTAACCTGTGCTTAACCCTCTTGTAGCTTGCCACAAAGTAACTAGGCATAACTTAGAGGCAATGTGTATACTATTTTTGCAGCCCACAGCAGTAATAACACAATAAAAATTCCAAATCTATTTAGAAAAATAGAGTACATCTTAATGAATAAAATGACAGCAAAAATACCTTGTGAATTTCTAACATTTTTAGTGCAAAATAGCACCTCAAAGATTGAAGCTTCTACCCAGGGTGTTGATGGCACAAAACTAGGGAAAGTAAAAAATTATGGCCGACCGTGATGGAGTCCCGATTGGATATAGGGGGTGGATTGGGCCAGGTCTCAGCTTACCTTCAGATTTAGAATTAATTTTGCAGAAATGTTCCTGAGAATGTAGAGTTCAGTGAGGCAAGGCAACAGGCGCTGTCCAAGGAGGAGGCATCATCATCAGGGAGCCACGGAACAAGATCACAGTGAAGATTGTCAGTTTTATTGAAGTTGACAAACTCCGTTAAGAGGAAGCTGCAGGCTGCAGGCTGTAGTCAACAAGGGCACCATGAGGCTGTATACCTTCTCTGAAAGTCCAGTTGAACAGGATATTATATATTAACTATATTAATTTAGAAATTAATTAATATATTTTATGCTCTATCCTGTGGGGTTCTAGAAAGCCTCTGATGATTTTTTATGTGAGAGAGTGCAGTGCCAATATTTGGACATAAATGGTACTTGACTTACTCAAAGGCTGGACAGGAATACTGTTTTGTTACTATTGTGAAAGAATTTGAACTGTCTTCTGTGAAGAGCAATTTTCTTACTTTTATATGGGTGGGTGTTATGTATTAGCATATCCCTCCCTAAACTCCTCCTTTAAGTTTCCTTAAGCACACCTATTTTCTAAATGAATGAATGAATGAATGGGTTCTTTTATAGCACACCACTACTCAAAAGAGTGTTGCGGCGCTTTAGACAACTAGAGACGGAAAAGAAACAGGGAACCACATGTCAGGAGGCTTACAATCACTAAAGTTTGAATAAAAATATTTTCAGCTCTTTCTTAAATTTTACTTACTCCGTCATGGACCTCCAATGTCCAGGCAACTGACCCCATGTACTGTCTGCTTTGACAGAGAAAGAGAAGCCTCCTGTGTGTTGTTTTTAAATTGGGGAATCAAGATTAAGCCAGCATTACTAGAGCACAGGGACCTCCCTGATCGGTATACCTTAATCCTCTCTTTTAGGCACATAGGCCCTATGTTATGAAGATCTTGATGTGTCAATGTCAATGTCTAATACATTATTAATTGACAACCTGGCAGCCAGTGCAGTCTCTTCCATAATGAAGATATCAATGTATTAGGTATTTTTATAAAGTAGGCGGTGCGCCATGTTCTGCATAACTTGTAACAGCTGGATCACATATTCAGGAGGACCCAAGTACAGAACTTTGGCATAATCTAGCCTAGAGAGAATCAATGCCCTGACCACCATGGTGTGTGCATCATGCAGAAGGAAGCTTGGAAGCTGCCAACTACGAACTGAACAAGAGTTGGGAGTCAACGCCAAGATTTCTGGCAATTGAAGAGGTTGGTGGGGAAACTCTATTGGACCATGCTCCTTCCCGTCCTGTAAAGGGATTCAGTCCAGACAATAGGATTTCTGTTTTGTCTGGGTTGCACTGTAGTTTATTGGCTCTCAGCCAGTCAAGCAGGGCTACCATGCAACGTACAAATGCATCCTTTCTATTTGAAGAGTCCCCATCATATGTGAGCAGAAGCTGCATATCCTCAGCATATGAGAAGACGTTGACATCAAAGGATTTCACCAGATAGGCCAAACGGGTCATATAAATCTTGAAGAGTGTGGATCTTAGGGAGACGTCTTGCAGCACTCCCAACTTCAACTTTTTTGCTCCTGAGGCTCACTGTTATGTGAGTGCGTGTTTTGCATTAGCATATCCCGCCCTTAACTTCATCCAGACTACCTGCTCTCGTCTCTCAGGGAAAGCCAGCTTAAGACTGAGCCCATTAGCCTGAGGTGTTCTAACATGTACAGCAAGATACTATGATCTACCGTATATAATGCAGCTGACAGGTCCACCAGTACCAGAGCAACATTGAGGCCAGAGTCCAGACTGGTCTTAATAGAGCCAGAGAACTCTGATAGCATTGTCTTAGTGCTGTTGAAAACTCTAAACAGGTAGTTAGTTGTTGGTTCACCAGCTTTACCAAGAGCTTTGAGGCTGCTGGGAGCAGAGAGACTTGTCTGAAGTTAGCCAATGATTAAGGGTCAGCGTTACCATTTTGAGCAAAGGAATCACATTAGCTCTCTTCCAAACATCTGGCATGATAGCTGAGTGGAGGGAGGTAGCAAAGAACTTCTGATATATCAGTGCAATAATATCCAAGATGGACTTCAGGTTTTGAGGTGGCATAGGATTGTTTGAGGACCCTGATTTACAATTCGCAAATAAAGCTGTCACTTCTTCCAGTGACAGAACATGAAAGGATCACAAAAGCAATTTATTCACCCCTACTAGATTGGACTGAATTTTGAAGATTTATCCTAAAAAAAAAAACACTAAATCAGGAGCAAACTGACTGGCTATACTCAAGTTGGAGGGTACATAGTTTTAGGATCAGTAAAGCTAGCAACAATTTTGAAAATCTCCTTCCCATCAGTGTCAGCACATCGATCCCCATTAAGGTTCTTATGTTAACTTTTAAGGGCCATTTGGTAACGTGCGTTGTCAGATCCCAGATAGTGACGCCATCAAGCTCCTTCCAATTTTTTGCACAAAGCTCTTCCCTGGACTACAGAGTCAGCCGTGCTCATAAGCCAGGACCTGATAACTTGCATCCTGGATAATTGAATCTGGGATTTCTGGTTTCAAATCTATCAGGGTTCTCCTAAGGTCAGAAATAGACACCTTACTCCAGCATTTCTTCTTATTCTGAGGAAGAGGAGGTCGGAATTCCTTCAGACAGTCGATGTGCCAAGAGAATGGAAGCAAGGAATTGTCCTTCCAGGACATTGGACCGGGAGTCTCCCACCTAATCAATACCTTGGATAAAATGGCATCAATGGCGTGGCCAGCTCTATGTGTGGGGCCTTTATTAGTTCAAACTAAATTAAAAGAGGCCAGAGTTTCTACTGGACAAGTAATAATTATTCCTCAATTCCCCACAACCTCCCTGTAACCCTTCTGCATTTACTACTAAATCCTACACTAAACAAGCATTTGCAATGCAACAGGTCTCACATTTCTCCAAGTTAGAGCTATTAGCAGTTGTAAACTCCCAACCACCAGACTTTTTTTGCCACATTAAACCTTTCGGCAAAAGTGCAATTATCTACGTAACAGGCAAAAGTGCAATTAACTATGTAACAGGGTCAATGTCATGCAAAGCGCTCGACTTCTGCCAAGTGAGATCGTGCCGCGAAAAAAGATAAAAAGTAGTCCACAAACCAGACGGAAAACAGCGAGCCTCGCATGTTTTCAGTACTTGGTCGCTGCACTTGAGGAGGGCTAAGCACCGGAACAGGCATGATGTATGCATGCCTTCCACTAATGAAAGCAAGCAGATTTTGAAAGGCAAGCCCACGAACCAATGAGAGACACAGACGTGACATGGGCAGGACTCCGAGCCCTTTTCAAACTATTAATGTGTCTCGCAAGCGAAACGCATGCGACGCAGGCTCGACCCTAAAACTGGTGTTCCATGTGGGTTGGGGCATTGGGCTTCCGGCAGTGAGCGCATGTCCGACTTCCCAAGGGTAGCCTGTGCAGGTGTGATTAAGAGCAGCAGGTTCTGGGTGGTGGGCTTGAAACTACAGCTTTTCCTGCCTTCGGTCATACCACCCTGAATGCACCTGATCTCGGAAACTAAGCAGGGTCGGGCCCGGTTAGTACTTGGATCGGAGACTGCCTGGGAATACCAGGTGCTGTAGACATTTCGCCTCTCGCAGACACTAGGTGCTGCACGTCTTAGCTCAATTACACAGCTTCCTCGCTAATTTCATTTTCCACTTTTTATTTCCTTCTTAAAACAAGAAATAAAAAAGAACAGCAATAACACTAAAATACACATTTTCCAAAGGAAAACTTACAATTATTCTGCACTTTACAATTGGTCCAAGCTGAAGAAAACATTTGCTCTTGCGGTAAGAATATGCATGAGGTCTTAAGATCAGATATCACTTCTTGTGATGTTATTTCCTGTCAGGTCATGGGTTGTGATGCCACTACCTGTGATTTCAGGTGCGATTTCACACGCTGTGGTGTCATGTGCCGTGATGTCACTTGCATAGTGTCTAACTTGGTCAGTCCCCCCACTTATATTCTTTAAGACTTGTGCCATGAATAAGCCTTAGCCCCCAAGAAATAGTGCTTGAGCCCACTATTGGCAACCAAATGGAAAAAATCAGCACATTGTGTTGGAAATGTGATAAAAGCACGATGATGTAATCGGTGTGGAAGAATGAAATGAGTTGCAGACACTAGTGTAACAGAGTCCAAAAGCAGACCATTCCAGAAACAGGGAATAAAAAGAGGAAAGTTGTGTACAATTTGAGTTGTTGTAAAAGCATTCCAAAGCATTTTCCGGCATTTCATGTCACTGTAAGAGGTGTCATTAACTTAACGATCAATTTATCGACCACAGAAAAAATGGGTGAGCAGGGCGTGTGCAGAATAAAACCTGTTCAACATAGGAAAACATCCCAGCAGAGAGCACATTACTCACTGTTGCGTCCTAAGCATTAAACTACAGACCTCTGTCTCTTTCAGTTTCACTTGTATTGTAAGAGGGGGCATTATTTTGCATGTTGTTTGAGAAAGGATTCCATGATGAAAGATCTGATTTGTTCAACAACTCCTAAATACTTTCTGTGAGACCCTGGTTTGACAAAAATAAAGAAAAGACTGGCCACCTTCGGCCTGTAAGGCATGGCGAATATGTTGCAGATGGCACTTACAGAGTGACAGAGCCTCTTCATTAAGTGAAAAAAGTGCAAGAGGGCTTGCCCTCCCGTTTATTTCTGGATTTGTTAAGGTAGTGTAGAAGAGATATTTCTCCCAGCCAGAGGGAATGGAGGTGTCGCCACTCAGTGGGATAAAGAAGAGAGAACTCCTGCATAGCAGCAACTAATCGTCCTTGGGAGGGGAGAATGAATGCTGCTGTTCAGAAGCAGCGTCTCCCCTGGTGCTCCTCTTTGTCATGCCCTACGGAGGGGTCCAAGGAGGAGCAGCACATGCTGTGTCAGGTCAGGGTTGTCCATTGTAATTGAGTGTGTGAGAGGGGCCGTCTGATAGTCGTGCTAGGTTGGGGAGGGGCTGCTGCAGCCTGTGAAGATGAGAGAATCGGACGTAACCCAGAGCATTTAACGAGCATTTTCAATACAACGGGTCACGCATTTGCTCGAATTAGAGCTATTACCGTTGTAAACTCCTAACCAGACTTTTCTTGCCACGCAAATGAGAAGAAACAAAAACGCAGCGTGATAGCGCTGCGTTTTTTTTATTTGTGTGACAAGAAAAGTCAGGTTAGGAGTTTACAAAGCTGGGGGTGGGGGAATGCAATGCTCTCGTGTTTGCTCGAATTAGAGCTCCGAGCATTGTAAATTACTGAGTGGACTTTTCTTGCCACACAGACTGAAAATAAAGAGAGCGAGGGCGAGCTGGCCCTGGAAAAGCCCCCCTCTGATGTTGGTTTATGTTTACAGAGGGAGCTGGTGGGAAGGAGGGACTAAACAAGCACCCACACTGTTGAGGTGAAACAGGCAAATGCCAAAAAAAGTCTCTTACAGAAGAGATAAACAGGACATTACGTAATTACACAGTACCTTGTGCTGCGGCCAAAGTGAAAAAAGGCAGGACAAAGAGGCAGAACTGACCACTAGCAAGCAAGGATTTTTAAGGGCACTAGAACTAACAAATCAAAATGCTGGAACTCACTCTATTGTATACTTTAGTACACAGCAGGCCGAAGGCTAACGCTCGACCTAAAAATATCGAGCTCTTCACACTGAAATGTGCGGATGTGCCGCTGCAAGTCTCTATGGCATTTTTGGTAAACTCTATATGTAGACCAATAATGGTATTTTAAGTAGAGCTCTTGAGACATATGCTGTGACTAGCAGTGTTAAAACCAGAGAAAAATTATTGAAACTTAAGAGGTCATGCACTCAGATTCATGGTTGCTCAGCTCAGGTTTGCTGCCCTTCGTGAACAGCCCTCCAAGATTCCCAGGTTCATTGGGACTCACTGCTCAGCACGTTTTCCTTTGCATTCTTGGGTCTTGTAGTCTTGCTTAGCCCATTAGCAATCATAGATTGCCAGTGCCAGACTGCAAAGAAAAATCTGGACTGGAGTAGCTGGTCACACATGGACCTAGGAAACTTGTCAGCTATGCATGAAAAAGCAACATACTCTATTTTTAATGGAGCAAGAACCAGGGTAAATGTCTGACCATTATGCACACCCCGCGAATATATCCCTGGGCTTCATAGATATGACAGCATATCATTGAGGCACTAGACGGTAACTGTGCAGTGTGCAAGCTTCCTAATTCACATTTGAGTTTTGCTGCAGAGAGTTCTTGCTGCCTAACATTCTTGCCCTGTGTCTCATGCAGATTTGTGTTCTTGCTGTCAGTCAAGATTAATCGCCACATGTGGCTTATCTCTATGTACATCTAGCCGCTGCGTCTTTAGTTAGAATGTTGGTGCTTTATTGTTTACCAGAACTGTCATTATTGTCTGTAAACACCAAGTGCATGTCAAGGTGACATTAAAGTGATGGTATTGTATTGTGTAAATGACGCAGCCATCACTTTGTAGAAATTCTCATAATTATCATATTATCCGTAAAAATGAAAGATGCCAGCCCCATACTCAGTATATATATAACATTATTGCTATATGCTCAGCAAGGCCAGCCGAGTTAATCTCTTCTCTTGTCTCATGCGCTCCACCCTCAAAACACCCAAAAACAAAATAAACGTTGAGCCTGATTCAGTATACACGAGATCGAAGTTAGTGCAGATTAAGCCAACCCCACATTTGCTGTCACAGCCGCAGCAACAGGTGGCTCTGAATTACACTTCGGTCACAGGACTGCAGTCAGTTACAGCACCTGTAATGAATCAAGCCATGGGAGTCAGTGCTCCACAGGGTCTGGGAAATGGACAGGCACCAGCTGCTATGTCTTTGCCAATCACTGTTGGTCCGCCAGTACCGCTGTATGCGCAGGGTAAGCCTAGTGTATGTGACCAGGGAGTAATGACTCAGGAGGGATTTCATGACCTCTTCTGGTTCTCCAGTAAAAAATGGCGAAAGAATTAAGGAGTTGTTGCATGCAATTCAGTTACCTCTTGAAATTGCCATAGTGAAATGCAGCTCTCATGTGAAATCACAAGACTTTGTGTCAATGGGAAACGGATATGAAGATCAAGTCGCAAGGTTTTGTGCATTGAACTGTATATCGTTCAAAGATCAGTGGGAATTGTTACCTGAAACTGAAAATGAGACATGCACAGGTTACGCATTGAGGGTGGTTGACACAATGGAAGAACTAAAATTGTTGCAGGGACGTGCCAGCAGAGAAGAGAAACGCTCTTGGCTTAAAATGCAATGTGTACTAAGACCTGATGATTTGTGGGTTTCAGACGAGGGGAAAATGGTTTTGCCAAACAGTCTCTTGTTACAGTTTGCAAGGTTTTACCATGGTCAAGCACATATTGGGAGAGACACCATGATCAGGTTGTTAAAAATTGATTGGTTCAATCCGAAATTCAGACAAGCTGCAGAAGTAATTTGTCACAGGTGCATCATCTGTCAGCAGATGAATGCAGGGAAAGGGACCATGGTGAATTTGAGCCACATTGGGAGAGCAGGAGGTTCATTTAGCAGAATGCAATTGGATTTTATTGAAATGCCTGTGTGTGGAGGTCTGAGATACGTGTTGGTGATTGTGTGCATCTTTAGTCATTGGATTGAAGCTTACCCTACCCATAGGAATGACAGTCTCACAGTAGCGAAGTTGCTGCTTAGGGAATTGATACCATGTTTCGGGTTCCCAATCTCTTTAGAATCAGACAAAGGAAGTCACTTCAACAATGAGGTGGTTAAGCTCTTGTGTGCAGCATTGAACATTGAACAAAAGTTGCAATGTAGCTACCGTCCTGAAGCCTCAGGACTAGTGGAACAGATGAATGGTACCTTGAAGTCTAGAATGGCGAAAATGGCCAGATGCATTGCCCTTAGTGCTAATGCCAATGAGAAATACACCCAACAAGAAAACAGGACTATCTCCTCATGAGATTCTTATGGGTCGAGCTATGAGACTGCCCGCCGTGCCTGCGAATGCTCTTGTGAATATCACTGATGATATGGTGTTGGACTACTGCAAGGGTCTGGCTGACGTGGTCCGCTCTTTCTCTCACCAGGTGGAGGCAACCACATTGCCATCGATAAATGATCCAGGTCACAATCTGAAAGCTGGTGACTGGGTTGTTGTCAAGAAACACGTGAGGAAGTCGTGTTTGGAGCCACGTTGAAAGGGGCCGTATCAAGTGATACTGACAACTACTACTGCTGTGAAATGTGCGGGAATTCCAAACTGGATCCATGCCAGTCACACAAAGAAGGTGACGTGTCCAACTGATGAGGAACGTGAGTTGTCGAAAATAATAGCTGCAAAAAAGGAAGTCTCAGGGCCGGAGAGTAATCAAAGGGGAAGTGAGACTGAAGGAGAGCTCTTTGAGGACGGCTTGGCCACTCGAACAGCAAACGAGATCCAGAAGGGTGACGGTGAGTCTATCTCAACTGGGGCACCAGGAGAACCGATCCAAAGAGAGGTTCTCCCAGAAGCAGACGGATGCAGGTATGAAGTTGAACCCCTGACAGACCCAGAAGGCGAAGGAGTTGAGGCAGAAGGAAGTCAAAGCGTTCAGACTCCTCCTGAGCCACTTGCAGAGCCAGCAAGAGAAAACACCATAGCACAAGAGGAGGGCAGTGAACATCAACCTGAAAAGCCAACCAGTAAAAGGGCACTGAGAGGAGACAAGTGGCCGGAGCCACAAACTGCAAAAGGGAAAGTAGTGATTAATGAAACAATAGAGGAAGGGGTCGATACCACAAGGAAAGAAGATCTGAGTGAAAGAGAATTGCAAGGTGATCGCAAGTTGAAAAGAAAAAGAATAGCAAACAGAAGATACGCGGGTCCTGAATGGGCTTATGCAATGTCAGCTGAGTGGCAACAAGAATTCTTGGCATTCTGTTTTGATCAAGAAGTTCCAGGTCAATATTATGGTACTTGAAATTGACTACAAGTAAAAGAGACTGTGTGAAGCTGAAATTGAATAAAGGGAAACCTGAGAAAAGAGACTAATGAAAATTACCGGATGTGACACTGTTAACCTGAATTGACTTTGAAAAGCGATTATGACGAGCTGCTAACCTGGATTTGACAAAGACCCTGGAGTGAATGAGGAAGCTGAAAATACTTGCTGAAGAAAGATTTTGCTTAGATTTGCGGAGGAAAAGAGAATTACTAACCATCCTCAAATTAGTTGTTTACTTATAGTACTTTACTTTCTGATTCTTTACAGATCATGCCTAGATCAGGAGATGACATTGAGGGGAATAAGCGTTGCAAATATTTGGGTATTGCTTTGGGTGTTGTATGTGTGATATTCATTATAGCTATATTTGTGGAAATGCGTTTGGTGGATGAAATTGAAGCTAACAATGCTACAGTTTCTGAGACTGCTACACTGACACCGTGGGATAGGTTTGAGCAGGATACAAAGTATTTGCATGACAAAACTAATACAAAAGGGGAGCTGTCTACTAATGTTTTCTATCGCTTGCTGAGTGAGTATGTTGACTCTATGGATGGGAAGACTTGTTATGTGTATACACAAATTCCTCTTTCAGCCCAAGAGGGAGTTACACATCACAGCTTACCATTAACGTACGGGATTAGTTGTAGTATGCTACTAACGCTTTTTTATAATCAAGAAGAAGTGCAATATTTTTACTCAAACTATGATTTAGTGTTCTCTTATGTACCTATCATAGAAGATTTGAATAGTGTAGCTACGTATTATGCCATAAAGCTGATTAAGGGTTTCTTTGAGCCTAGAATGACAATTAGTACATCATATGCACACTGCAATAATTTGACATGCTTGCTTACATTTGTAGAAAAGAGCTTTCTAGATCACACTGAAGATAGAAGGTGGGTTCTAAAGGGGAAATTAGAAAAGGGCTTGCAGCAACGAACATTCCTTAGTAATAGCAACAATGGGGTTAGAGATCAAGGGAAGCTAGCTTTAGATGCGAAACATGTAGGAAAGCTTTGCATTACACGGCCAAAGTCATACTATGACAATGTGTTTGTGGGAACAAGTGAGTGTAAGCATGTGTTTTTGTTTCAGAATAAATGGACGTTCATGTTAAATGGAATGGATCAAGCGATCCCAGGGGTCTATTATATTTGTGGACTTAGTGCTTATTACCGTCTTCCAAAGGGATGGTATGGGACATGTTATTTGGGAATAGTTTTTCCAAAGATCTATCAACTAGATGATTTAAACCAATTTCCGAAAGTGACAGAATTACTTCGTGCAAGACAAAAGAGAGAATCTGCTGCTAGTGTAGTAGGGGACATATTTGGAGCAATAATTCCTTCAGTGGGAGTTTTCCATAAAGATTCGAAAGTTGTCTACTATTGTGGATAACATGCTGACAAACTTCACAGGGGCTATTCTCCTGATGGATACTGAACTTGCTGCGAAGAGGGTTATGACTCTTCAAAATAGGCTTGCTTTAGACATTCTTTTAGCGAAAAGTGGCGGAGTCTGTAAGATGCTTAATGAGCGTCACTGTTGTGCCTACATACCGGATAATAGTAATGAGATTAGTAGTATGCTTACTAACCTAACAAGAGATAGTGCAGATTTGAAAGAACTGAAAGAACCAGGGGTCTGGGAAAAAGTTGGAGAGGGATTTGCGCGTGTGGGAAGCTGGTTTAGTGGTCTTTGGCATGGGTTTTGGGGAAAATTAATACAAGGACTAGTAATTGTTTTGGCTTGTTTATTTGGACTATGGTTATTGAGCAAAATTAGTGAAAGGGTTAAGGCAAAATTGGCAAAACATAAAGCGAGGAGGGAGGAAAAGAAAAGGGAGAAAATGTTCAGAGCAAAATACGAAAAGGCGAAACAAAAGGAAGAAATTGAGATGAAGGAAATGGAAAAGTGAAAGGGTTGCTAAAGAATGGATTTGTGTGATGACAAGTGTCATCAGAGGAGGGATTGTTGGAGTGTAGTTTTTATAATCAAAACTAGCATGAAAATGTTCGCAAATTAATGTATAATGATGCCGCATAGAAAATGTATAATGTGCTTTTAACATGTGTTTGAAATGTGCCCACGGGGAGTGGCCACCAATGTATTCGATGACAAATGAAATAGACTAATAATGAATTATTAATGTACTAATGTATGATTTTGTACTAGCATTGAGAGTTATGTGTTAAGGTTTTACTAAATTAATCACTAGGCCTAAGTTAGCATGAGTCGGGGCCTAGCTGCTCGGTTTCATATTAAATGTGTTTTTTCTAACGTACAATGTGCTGACTTGCTGAAGGACAAGTAGCCGTATTTTTCCAGAAGCTAGAAGATGTGTGTAACCGTAGTAAATTCTTTCTCATGAGACTCGACATGCTCAAGGAGACATTCTTGCCGGATGCAACAGTGTAAACTTGCAACAAGTACAAGGTCGCCTGAACTGGTATAGACAATGGGACTACTGACTGGGACCGCAAGAACAAGAAGTTGTACCTGATATTCTACCCGTTGGAGACGTCAAGTACAGGAGCCAATAAAATACGTGAGAACTGTTCTAAAGTGACAATCCTAATGAGGTGTTGGGCTAATTATTGGTTGGAGATAAGGATGCACCAAAATGTACCCAATTGGAAATTAGGGGACTGTACAACAAGATTGATATAATCCTTTGACACATGGAGAAATCAGCTATTCCAAGCTAACCTTTGTCATAGTTATTACATGCCATTCTTTGCCGTAGCCATTACGTGCCGTTCTTGCTGTCTGACTCTTTAAACTATCCTTACTTTTGCCTTTCCTCCTTATGAGGGAAGTGTCTCTTATTACCTTGTCTTGCTGAACTTTGCTGCGTCTCCTGGCTGATGGCGAATCAACTGATGTCCTGAGGACGAAGACTGACTTTGAATGCTGACCCATTACGGAGGGTAACTATATAATGATGAAATTGTAATTGTCATTTGCCTTTTCTCTCTAGGTACCAACTGCTCTTTTGATAGAGATCATAGTAAGGGGTTTTCCAAATTTGTGTTGCTAAAATTGTTTTGCATGAAGCTCAACATGCCAATGCTAATTCAAGGTTAGTTAAGGGGTTCACTAAACGGACGCAAATAGACAAATGACTGAATCCATGCTTTGTTGAATAATGCGATAATGATACTCTGCTAAAATAAATCCATGTTGACGTCATGCTTTGTTCTAATGTTTATGATCTTTGCTTTGATGAAATCTTATTCTAGTTGCCATATTGTGACATTGTTGATGTGTTTTCTGGTATTGAGACTAATAAACTTGATAGTAGAGTGTAACCAATGGGGAATAAATATCATAAATCTTACTAAATTCTGTGTGGTTATTCATGACTGAGAGGTCATGGTGTGTTTCAATTTTTATTGATGTCATTGGTTAAAGAGATTAATTAGCTATTGTGATTATTAATGAATTTATTGATCTATTGATTGACATGTTGATTAGTTATCTCGTCTTAAGGTGTCTTCAATCAGGGTCAAAAGATTCATCGGCCTAAACCGAGTCCCAGAATGAATAAATTATCTAGATTGGGACGCGTTATCACCCTCACTGTAGTCAGGGTAACGGAGCCGCACACACAAGACAACCCCTGCACACCCCATTGGTAGTTTGGCACAAGGAGCCAGGCTTATCTCAGAGGCAATGTGTAAAGTATTTGTAAAAGCACACAGTAACACAGTGAAAACACCAAAAAAGTACTCCACACCAGTTTAGAAAAATTGCAAAATTTATCTGAGTAAAACGACCAAAACAACAACAATCCAACATACACAAGAAAATATATCGATTAAAAGAGTCTTAATATTAAGAATCAATAGATGCGTTGTTTTAGCACAAAGTACCTGGTATGCATCAAAAATAAATCCGCAGGACAGGTAATTTGTCAGAAAAGTATGCAATGTGTTGATTACCTACTCACAAGTGAGGCCATGCATCAAATCTCTCCCAGCCGGGTACGAGATGCGTAGATTCTTTCACCACAGGAGAACGATGCGTCAATTTCCGGCCTCACAATCTCGGTTCCTTGCACTGATGTTGGAGAGTGGACTATCAGAACATGTAAAGCACACCAGTACATGTGCTCCCTATACACTGAACCTGACCATGGGGCTGCCTTGGGCCTACCTTAGGGATGACTTACATGTAGTAAAAGGGAAGGTTAGGGCCTGGCAAGTGGGTGCACTTTCCAGGTCGAAATGGCAGTTTAAAACTGCACCCACAGACACTGCATTGGCAGGTCTGAGACATGTTTACAGGGCTACTCATGTGGGTGGCACAATCAGTGATGCAGGCCCACTTGTGACATTTGATTTACAGGCCCTGGGCACCTCTAGTGCACTTTACTAGGGGCTTAATAGTAAATTAAATATGCCAATCATAGGGAAAACCAATCACCAAATAAATTTGGATGGAGAGCACTTGCACTTTAGCATTGGTCAGCAGTGGTAAAGTGCCCAGAGTCCTAAAAAGAGCAAAAACGAAGTTCAGCACAGGATCATAACAGGAGATCAAAAGACAGGGGAAACCATGCCAAGAGGTGACAGGTCTAACACTGATGTTTAACACTATTTCAAACAGATATCCTGGACTAAGTTAATACAGTGTAGTGGGGATGTTATGGGGATACCATGCACTGGGTCATTTCCTGGCCCGAGGTGCAGTCGAGATGAGAGAGCAATTGTACCCACATCTGCAACATGTCACCAAAAGCCAGGCTGAATAAGTGAATGATTGTTGGAATAAATACATTAAATAATTAATTAATTAACTAATTATAGTTGTATAGAATGTGACTGATGTCCAAGAGTTGAGGTGCTTCAACGCTAAAGTAGCAAGAATTGGCAAAGCCGATAGCTCCTGCCTACTTAAGAGCCATTAGCTTTGCAAATGTGTTAAACCATGTGTAGAACAGAGTGACTGTTGTTCAGAATGGCTAAAAGTTAGTGGCATGGCGAAGAGTGGCATGGAGTGTCATAGAGTGGAATGGCGAAGAGCATGTCGTGTGGTAAAGTGGAGTGGCAGAGAGTGTTGTGTATTGAAGTGACATAGTGTGGAGTCGTGTGGAGTGGCATACACTGGAGTGGCTTAGAGTAGAGTGAACTGGTGTAGAGTGCATTGTTGTAGAGTGTTGCAGTGTATAGTGGTGTAGAGTGCAGTGGGATTGAGTGCAGTGGCATTGAATTCAGTGGTGTACAATGCAGCATCATAGAGTGAAGTTGCACAGAGCAGAGTGGTGCAGAGTAGAGTGGCACAGAGCGGAGCGATGCAGAGTAGCATTACACAGAGGAGAGTGGTGCAGATTAGAGAGGCAAGGATTAGAGTAGAGTGGCGTAGAGTGCAGTGGTGTAGAGTGCAGTGGCATGGAGCAGAGAGGTGTAAAGTGGTGTAGAATTGAGTAGTGTAGAGTTGAGTGATGCAGAGGGCAGGGGCGCAAACTAAAATCAAGTGGCATAGAGTGTAATGGCATAGAGTACAGTGTAGAGCCAATTGGCGTAGAGTGCAGTGGCATAGAGTGGGGCAAAGTAGAGTAGCATAGAGCGGTGCAGGGCAGAGTATAGTGCCATACAGTTCAGTGGCATAGAGTGCATGGTGTTGAGTGGAGTAGGATAGAATGGCATAGAGTTCAGTGGCAGAAAGTGCAATGCTGCAGAGTAGAGTGTTAGGGTGCAGTAGAGAAGAGTGGAGTACAGTGGCGTAGTGAGCAGTGGCGTAGAGCACAGTGATCCAGAGTACCATTCAGTGGCAAAGAGTGCAGTGACATAGAGTGCAGTTGTGGAGAGAGCATTGGCATAAAGTGAAGTAGCTAAGAGTAGAGTGGCGTAGAGTGCAATGGAATAGAGTGGAGTGGTACAGAATGGAATAGAGTGACATAGAGTGCAGAGGCATAGAGCAGATTGTTTCAAAGAAGAGAGAAGTGGTGTAGAGTGCAGTTGTGTAGTGTAGAGTGCAGTTGCACAGAGTGGCATAGCGTGTAATGACAAAGAGTACATTGATGTAGAGTGCAGTGGCATAGAGTGCAGTGGTGCAGAGTAGATTGAGTTGTGTACAGTGGATTGGCATAGAGTGCAAAGCATAGAGTTGAGTGTTACAGAGTAAAGTGCATTGGCGCAGTGTGTACTGGCATAGAGTGCAGCATTGCAGAGTGTCGTAGAGTACAACAGCGTAGAGTGGAGTTGCACAGAGTAGATTCATGTGGCCTAGAAAGGAGCACTGTAGAGTGCAGTTGCTAAGAGTGCAGTGGTATAGAGTACAGTGGCAAAGAGTGCTTTGGCATAGAGTAGAGTGGTACAGGGTAGAGTAGAGAGGCATAGCATGAAGTGGAATAGAGTGCAGTGGTGTAGAGTGGAGTGATGCGGAGTGCAGTGTGTGGAGTGGTGCAGAGTAGAGTGCAGTGGTGTTGAGTGGTGCAGAGTAGAGTGGAGTAGAGTGGAGTAGTCATGGTGTGGAAGCACACTGCCATTACAGATAACACACTTTCAATTGAAATTATCATTACATTTGCATAGACATACAGTTTTACTAATACAACTATAAAGAGTACTGACAAAGATGTGTGGAAGTTGCATCACCTAGTTTAATGATATGTTTTGATCACATGAAAGAATTTGTTTTCAACAAAAAACGTGCTTCATTTGTGCGTTCATAAGTCTGATACATTCTGAACTACTTAACAGTTCATTTAAATGTTGTGTGCTAGAAAGGAACTCTTTCCTACCCCCACCATCCAGTAGGATTGCCACATAAATCCTCTCACTTAAGTCAGACAAAGAAAAGTAAACAAAAGCCACCGGAAGACGGCACCTGGCATTCGACCTCGATCCTTCAATGCACAGCAATGTGACCACTTTAGAACAAGATTTAAAGGCCTATTTACAGAAAGGGAGCACTCCAAGTGATTCTGTACATAAGGTTTTGGCAAGGGAAGGCCCAAACTCAAGATCCCCGGACTAAATAAATGTAGCCAGTACAGTTTGGACCCAGCCGTATGCAAATAATCCTTGACCCTGTTCCCCATGGGAACAGTCCAGCCAAAACTGCCAGGCCATATCCTCCCTGGACCAGAAACAAGCATCCTGGAACTGGTTTCAGGGTATCACCCTTCATCAGCCAGGCTAGCTTGAATCTGGTGGCATCGCAAGCATGGTGACCCACGTCTGGGCATACCATTCCCACTTGGGGCGACAAATGCAAAAAAGAACAGATGATGAACAGAATGCAGAACAAATCAAACATTCACCCCCAGTCATGACTGGGTCCCTGGACTGGGTGCACAGGTGTAAATCGGGCTAGTGATGCATTTCTAGAGGTGGAGAAAGATTCTTCCGGGAGGAAAATATTTTGATATAGCAAAATGTCATACTTCTTGAATGTAGTAATGATTTGCAATGCTGACCTGTCGATTACACATTGATTTGCTGACTACCAAGGCTCCACACCGGCATACTGGACCTCATGTGTGTAGTGCAGCATGTGTTAGTACTATTTCAGCAGGTGATAAATGATCTATATCTCTCATTTAGGGGGTCAGACCTTTCCCTTTAAGGCTTCGTTGCTTAATACTATACTTCACCTCAGAATATCCGAGACATTATCAGAATGAAAAATATAATTGAAAACACCTTCAAGTTGCGGAAAAGTCTTTGCAGATGTCTCCATGTCTCTGGGAGTGACCTCATGTAGTCTCTAATCATCATAATGCCCTTTATAATATCGCCAACAAACATAAACTGCCACTACTAACAGATGACGTTCACTGAAACCTAAGGTAGGATGGTTAAGAGAGGAGAGATACACTGTTTGACAAGGAAAAGGTGAAAGATCCGAGGTCTGCAACAGACTCATTACTAATTTCTTTCAATGGAATGGAGCGTGTGTAAGTGCTACTGTATAATTGACCTAAGAGTGAGTTAATTGGTAAATAGGACTTCTGTTTGTTATATGTAAAGCTGCATGTTACACTGTCTTTTTAGTTAATAGTTGTTGATGGCTAACTTGGCACATGATAGTTTCAAAGGAATAATCTATGGTGATCGAAAATTCCAAACCTCTATAGTTGATTGCTAAAGTTTGTGTTTTGATGCTTCATCAAATGTGGATGTTTCATGGGAGTATCCACCATCTCACATCAAGAACTGACTCACATACATTATTTGCATCTAAGAATCATATGAAATAAAAACAACCGGTCCATGGATGAATTGAAGGGGAGATGCAGAATGAAGACCCAAGCAGGATGTCATGTCTAAACATTTTCCAGTTTTTACTTATCAACCACTGTTTGCTACATTCTACTGCAGGGGCATTTGCATTGAAAGTATGTAGGTAGGTACTTATCAGATGTAGAATTGTGCTTTCCGAAGATCTAATTAAGCAAAAAAGAGCATAGTGAAAAGCCAACTGACTTGTCAAAAATATAATGCTGTATTACAAGGGATATAAAGATTGCACAGAATGCAGATGTACAAATAGCACAAGAATGCATTGGTACATACTTTGTTGTTGTAGTAAGAATGGTGGAAGTAAACATGTAGAAGTCAGGGCAATTCAGTAATAGTCATAGGGAAAGCGAACAAGATACCACAGGACTTCTATGCCCGGCAATGTTACCTGTTTTTGCAGATGCCGTTTGCAGTCCCTGATACACCACTTGTCACAGATAGTTTAAAGACAGTGACCTCAATCATGCTTTGCTTCTTGCTTGAGAAAGTATAATTAGGGTATCTTTCGCAATGTTCACTAAGATGTCCTTGGTCAGGACACCAGATAAAATACAGGGGATGGTTTGAATAACCTATGTTTTACTTTGTCCATATTTCGTCATTGCTTGTGACTTTTTCCCCCACTAATAAGCAGTATATTGCTCACTCTCTTCAAGAGAACTTGTGTTATACCTGACAGCTTTAGGGTGGTCCCCCCTAACGTTTTGCCTGTCTCCCTCCACGTTTTAGATACTGATTGTGCTGTTTTTAAGACTCTGCTCACTTTACCACTGCTAATCAGTGCTAAAGTACATTTGCTCTCTCCCTTTAAACATGATAACATTGGATCATACCCAATTGGATTATTCAATTTACTCATAAGTCCCAAGTAAAATGCACTATATGTGCCCAGGTCCTGTAGATTAAATGCTACTAGTGGGCCTGCAGTACTGATTGTGCCACCCACCTAAGTAGCTCCTTAACTTTGTCTCAGGCCTGCCATTGCAAGGCCTGTGTGTTCAGTTTCACTGCCAAATTCGACTTGGCATTTAAAAGTACTTGCCAAGCATAAAGCTCCACTTTCTCTACATATGAGTCACCCCTAAGGTATGCCCTAGGTAACCCATATGGCAGGGTGCTGTGTAGGCAAAAGGCAGGACATGTACCTGTGTAGTTTACATGTCTTTGTAGTGTAAAACCCCTAAATTCATTTTTACACTGCTGTGAGGCCTTCTCCTTTCATAAGCTAACATTGGGGCTACCCTCAAATACTGTTTGAGTGGTAGCTGCTGATCTGAAAGGAGAAGGAAAGTCATATTTAGTATGGCCAGAATGGTGATACAAAATCCTGCTGACTGGTGAAGTTGGATTTAATATTACTATTTTAGAAATGCCACTTTTAGAAAGTGAACATTTCTCTGCACTTAAATCCTTCTGGGCCTTACAATCCACGTCTGGCTGGGTTCAGTTGATAGATCCCTTGTGCATTCACTCAGACACACCCCAAACACAGGATACTTAGCCTCACTTGCATACATCTGCATTTTGAATGGGTCACCCTGGGCTGGGAGGGTGGAGAGCCTGACACTTACATGTCAAAGGACAGTAGCCTGCCCTCACACAAAGGACTGCCACGCCCCCTACTGGGACCCTGGCAGACAGGATTGAACTGAAAGGGGACCTTGTGCACTTCTAAGCCACTCTTTGAAGTCTCCCCCACTTTAAAGGCACATTTGGGTATTTAAACAGGGCCTCTGCCCCTACCAACTCAGACACTTCTGAGGTAGACACTCTACCTGACAAGACACTTCCTGGAGAAGAGAACCTGAACCATAATCTACAACCTATCCAGAAGAACTGCCTGGCTGCCCAGAGGACTCATCTGACTGCTTTGAAGGACTGGTGCCTTGCTGTTGCCCTGCTGCCTTGCTGCTCTCTGCCTGTGCTGAGAACTGCTCTCCAAAGCCTTGAATAGAGCTTGCCTCCTGTTCCCGGAAGTCTCAGGACCAAAAAGACTTCATCTCTACAAAAAGGACTCCTTGTGCGGCGAAAATCGATGCACAGCCTGCCAGAAATGATGCACAGCCTGCACTGCGGTGAACAATTCACCGCACACCAAAACCGTAACAACACAGCCCGACTTCGCAACAAGAAGATCGACGCAGCGCCAGCTTAGTGACTAGAAATTCAACGCGCGGCCCACTGAACTGATGCAAAGCTGAGCCGGAACGACGCAGCCCGACTTTCAGAGAGGAATCGACACAGCGCCTGCCGTGCGGTAGAAATTTCCACGCAACGCCCTCCGGATCGACGCAGCCCCTGTGACTTTGTCCTGTCAGCATTGGAAATCCACGCATCACCCTGGGACGTCTGAAAACCCCGAAATCAAAGAGGATCCACGACCGAGCGCCGGAAATCAACGCACAGCCGTCCCTGCATGAAAATTGAATGACGCATCACCGTGTACGGCCCGAGAAATCGGTGCACACCCCTTGTTTTCCACGCTTCTCGTCCTCTGTGGTTCTTTGCGGAGATTTTGAACAGAAACTAAGTACTTTGTGCTTGACTGAGACATGAATTGCTTTTGAAAGACTAAAGACACTTTGTATAACTTTTACAGTGATATCTCAACATATACTTATTGCATTTTAAGCTATTTGACCTGCATCCTATCAGATAAATATTATATATTTTTCTAAACACTGTGGTGTTTTTTTGTGGTGCTATACTGTGTTTTTGCATGATTTATTGCACAAATACTTTACACATTGCCTTCTAATTTAAGCCTGACTGCTCAGTGCCAAGCTACAAGAGAGTGGGCACAGGATAATTTGGATTGTGTGTGACTTTCCCTGAGTAGTGTGAGGGATCTTGCTTGGACAGGGTGTAACCTGACTGCCAACCAAAGACCCCATTTCTAACAACTGGCAATCTGGCTAGCATAGCAAGCAAGGGGGCATATTTACAAGCCCCTAGCATCATTTTCTTTTTACGCTAATGCAGCGTTAAGGAGGCCTTTCTCCTGCGCTGTATTTACAAAGTGGCGCAATTCTTGAATTATGCCTGCGCCAGGCATAATGTATGCAAGGATGGCGTTCTGACGCAGGGAGGCCCAACAAAATGGTGCAGTGAAATTGAAAACATTTCACTGCACAATTTTTTCCATCATTTTTAATGCTTGCTCTGAGCAGGCATTAAAATGACACACCTGTTTTAATCAACGGGCCTCCAAGTGCTTTGCTTCACTAGTGTCCAAATTTTGGACGTTAGTGCAGCAAAGTGCCACCACAGTGACAAACATGTTGATGCTATTGTCCTAACGACCACCATGGTGCGCCATAGTGTAAATACGACACAACCATGTTGTCATTAGGTGGGGCAGGGGTGATGCAAGAAAAGTGGCATATCGGGATCGATGTGCCACTTTTTTGTAAATATGCCCCAAGATCTTTCTCTTCAGATCTAAGCAAACTTGGACCTTAACATTACCACTATGGTTTGCTATTTGGTATGTGTTTTGAACAGTCTTCTAAAAACACACTGCTGTTGCCAATCTTTCAAACATCCTAAATTGTTACTTTCTAACATGTCCTCAATGTTTCTTATGCAGCAGAGCAGTCTTTCTGAGTCCTCTAGGGGCCCAGCTGTTTGCTGAAGATTTGGGTCTGAGGGCCCACTATGCTTTGAAAGTAGTAGACGTTTCTAGATGGTTCCACTACCAGATGCCTGTCATTTTCTGCCTCTCTGCCCTGGCCCCCAGCTTGTATGGGGACACAAAAGATTAGTGTTAAACCCTTTGTGAGTGTGCTGAGGCAGAGTCTTTGTGGTGTGCAAGTATGGTATGTGACAGCTCTGACTCTCTGTTAAGACAGAGAGGAACCATCCTACCAACACCAATTCTCCCTTTGTCTCTCTGTCTGGGAGCAATACACAAAAACCAATTGTCAGCTACACCTAGTCATGTGACCCAGGATACAGGCTGCTGGTAGCAAATTGTTATGACAAAAAATGGCAGCATTCTAACAGTGGCACTTTCAGAATTGTGACTTAAAATTCAATACTATTACAGATGGTTTTAAATTACAGTTTAATAGAGATCAAATTTTATATTCCTACTAGCTCCCAATAGAAAATGATCACTTATTATATGTATTAGAGTAACCTAATGTCGTTCCATAGGTAAGGTAGGCATTGCAGTGTGAAAAACTAATTTAGGAGTTTTACACTACCAGGGCACAACAACAAAAGTACATGTTTAACTTTTTAAATATACTGCACCCTGACCTCCGGGCTGTGTTGGACTTATGCTTGGGGTGACATACGTATTAAAAAGGATGTTTGGACCTGGCAAAAGTTTTGTTTTACCAGGCCAAAATCGCACTTTAAAACTTCACACACAGACTGCAATGGCAGGCCCGAGGCATGTTTAAAATGCCACTTAAGTGGATGGTGCCATCAGTGCTGCAAGAATACAAGTAGCATTTAATTTACCAGCCCGGGTACATGGTGTACAACTTTAAGTAAAATGTTACCGTGTTTTAGAGAGCAAGCCAAACACTTCAGCACTGGTCAGCAGTGGTAAAGTGTTCTGAGGCTTAAGGCCCACAAAGACAAAGTCAGCGAATACAGGAGGATTAAAGGCAAAATGTTGGGGGAAAACCACATGAAGAATACCAGGTCCAACAGTCATTTTGTAGATAATGTCTATCAAACATTGTTGGAAAGGTTCCTTTGCCAATATAGATTTATTGTCGAGATGGATGATAAACTGGGTGTTATCTGCATATGTAGAAAGCATGACAACATAGAAGAGGATCAGCAAAACCAAAGGAAGAAAATATGTCAAAGACAGTTGGGGTAAAATAGAATTCCTGAGCAATCAAGATGAGAATTCTTGAACATGTTCTAAAATGACAAAAAAGAAAGTATATTGATAGTTTGAGTGCAAGCTTAGAGATGGGATGCAAATCAGCTCAGAGCAATGTTCCCAATACCAATCTCACACAGACTGGCAAGAAGAATAGCAGAAGACACTTTATGGACTGCTGCTGATAGAATAATTGGTTGAGAGCAGCAGAGCTGCCCTCATCCAAAAGAATGCAAAGATCCCTGAATATATAGAGAAAAGGGCAGTTTTGGTACTGTATAGTGGCTGAAAGCCAAGTTGTACTCAATCAAGAACGTAATTACTTTCTAGAAAGCTGGAAAGTTGCTGATTATCTTCTGTTTCTAGAAGTTTAATAAGAAATGGCAAGAGACATGGGTCTGAAATTGTTCAAACCTGTGCAATCTCAGCAGAGTAGTCATAGCAAGAGTACCACAAGGACTTTCATCCTGCTTTTGGGAACAGTTCTTTTTCAATGAGAGCTATTACACGGATGAGTGGGAGTGGGAGCTAGGGATGAAAGAATAAGAATTAGAGGACGTATTGGTGAGGGATCAAGAGGAGAGCCAGACTTGACAGTGGAAGAATTTGCAATCAGTTTTTTTAACAGAGTAAAAGTAAAATTCCATGAGAAACAGTTGAGTATCAGTGGGTCAGAAAGGAAGAGGAGAGTCATCAGTATGCAAAGTCACATCAACAGAAGTTCAAAAGGAACTACAAAAAGCAGTGTTCCATAGAACTTGAGATGGCATGATCAAATTGGAAACAGAAGTGGTCTTGGTGGAACTGACATTTTTGAAGATAGCTGGCTGAACAGTATTGTATTGGAGCATTTGTATGGTGCATCCTACCTCTATGTGAGGTGCCGAATAGCTTACATTGTGGTTGGCTGAGTGGGTGTTAATTTTGTTTTGGGCCTATATTTGAAGTATTGTTATGTTGAGTGTGATAAACACAGAGGTGTGTTTTTTGTGTGATGAGATGCACTGCCTGGCAATGTGATGGGCAAGGGTATATGAGAGATAGCCATGCAACTTAGAATTATAATAAGGGCTAATACTTTAAGCCACAGGGGCAGAGGGATGCTGAGTGACCGTATACCAAAAAAGGGGGGTTACTCAGAGAAGGCCAGCAATCCATACAGTAACATGCACCAGGCGAAGATTCTGACGAATGAGTAGAAAGATACCAAAAGGGCAAGAGTGGGATTGGCTGGCAGTATGAGCAGTAGTTATGCAGCATTTTATTTCATGTATTTATTTTTTCAAGGCAGGGACACAATCTACTGCTTAACAAATACATCCCATGCAGGAGGAATGTTCTGTAAGAACAATCAGGCTGGCAAGTTTTAGATAAAAATGGAAAGCCCTTGGATATTCTCACAAATACCTCCTTCTGTTTTTCCTTGTTTATACTGTACGCAGATTACTAGTCAACCAGATAGATAATGTACATTCTTTTGCTGATAAAATGTCTACTTAACAAAATAAAATGATGGATGGTACATTAAAACTTTTCAAACACTCACCTCTGGTCAAAGATCTGGCTTTAATCCATCATTATTTTGCTCCCAACATTACCCCAGCTTGGACCCAGACATATGCAAATAAGACTTGGCCCTGCTCCCTGCAGGAATAGTCAGCCTGAACTGCTAAACCGGGTCCTCCCTGGACTGGAAACAAGCATCCTGGCACCGGTTTCAGGGTATCACCCCTCATCAGCCATGCTAGCTTGATTCCAGTGGTGCAGCAAGCAAGGGGCCCATGTTTGGGCATATCCTAGCCAAACGTGGGTCCCATGACCACTGCACTAGTGGAGTTATGCTAGGCTGGCTGATGAGGGGGCAGACCCCGAAGCCGGTCTCAGGATGCTTGTTTCCAGTCCAAGGAGGACCTGGGCAAAAAAACAATGGATTAAACCCAGATCTTTGTGACTGGGGGTGAATGTTTTTGTCACCCTAAGTTGGATGGGTATACCCAGACGTGGGTATTGTGCTCACTGCACCATTGGATTCAAGCTAGCCTGGCTGATGAGGGGTGATACCCCAAAACCAGTCCCAGGGTGCTTGTTTCTGTTCCCGGGAGGTCCTGGCTTGGCAGTTCGGGCTTGACTGTTCCCATGGGAAGCAGGATGAAGGCTGATTTGCATATGGCTGGGTCCAAACTGGGATAGCGTGGTGGGCAACAAAAACAATGGATTCAACTCAGATCTCTGTGACTGGGGGTGAATGTTTGCATTTTTCTGCATCACGTCCATTGTCTGTTCTTTTTGATAAAATGTCTACTAATATAAGACTGGCTTAGCAGGTATGGTAAATAAATGATTAGGGGAATTAATCTCCGCCATGAAGTCCTCAATGTTCCGTCACTGAAAATGTATCAACATAAAGATTTCGCACCAAATAGGGTAAGGGTTTAGGGGATTGTGTGAATTCAACATGGTTTTGATGTAGCTCTATAAAGGTGGATAAAATACATATTTTGCTGCATACTGTAAACGTCTTCAATTCTGGGATCTGGCATGTAGAGAAATTAAGCAGACTTACTGGCATCACAATAGTCCCTGCACACAAATTATTAGGGTTCGAATTTTCAGCAAATATCACTAAACAATGCATTTGTATTGTCTTCTTTTGATGATAGCAACTACTAGACTTTATACTGTTAAATTTTGACTGGGTGCTGATATGCTTAATATTTCGCTATGGTGGTCACACTTCAAGGATATATATGAACTGGAATTTTAACAATTTATAATAACCCTGAAAGTCGGCAGTTAAAACAGATTTGGGCACCAATTTGTAGCTGTATGCATTTACTTACTTCCAATCAAGTTTTATGTGTATGGCCTATGTGTTTCTGTATGTGATTTATTGGAGTATTTTGCACTTTGCCAACTGCAATTTATTATAATGTTTATGGATACAGTCGTCCTTCTTTATAAAACAGGTTAATTAATTAGAGATGAATGTTTCAGGTGCTCATTTATGCAATATGTACTTTGTTCGATCGTATGGATATTATGCAATGTTATTTCACCGTTGTTTGCACTTCTGATTATTTAGCATAATTCTGATATTTATTCTTGTGTCAACACGTCCAATATAAAGTGTAAGAAATAAATCATAGTTTAATAGTGGAGAAAGGATGAGCGCATGATCTTTCCCACATTTGACAGAACATTTCAAAAACCACGAACATGGTGATGAAGTAAAAATACACAGTGCTGTCCAAGTACAAAAGAGAAAAGAGGAAAGTCTAGGGGGTATATTTATACTCTGTTTGCGCTGAAAAAGGTCCTTTATCATAATCTACCACTATTACTTTTAACATGAACCAGGACGCATGCCTTCACTGAATGGAATCAATGAACGTTGATAACACAATGTAAGGCACATTCTAATTATAATATACTAACTACTGGTTTTCCTAATATTATCTAGAATCAATTATTACAACTAATTGACTATTTGGGACTCTATGCCTCTATTTCCTAAAAATAACGCTTTCACTTTTTCTCTGATACTCTAATTTCTATCATTAAAAATACAATTTAAAGTGCATTCTGACCCCTTTGGCACTTACTCTAATATAACAATAAGTCACCTTTGAGTGACATATATGCAATATAAAGACAGGTGACTTCTAAGATGCTAGCACAATGGTATTTATAAAGTATTATATAATTTTCTCCATTAGATATCCAGACTACAGTATCAAAAATCATATCTAGAATCCAAAATTGAATTGACTCGAAGATTTGGCTGCAAAGATTAGACTACTGGTGAATAGTATCATTGGGAACGGCCCTGAAGAAGGTGACTTAGAACAACTTAAAACACCGAAACGCACGTAGGGCTCCGGTCCCTACGGTACCACTTCGACAGAGCCACGTCATTAGTATTTTCTTTGTTTATCATTATACTATTATTATTATTACTATTATCATTGCTGTATTACAAGACTTAATATTTATACATTTTCATCATTAAAGAATTGTTTTAGTTTCATTTTGTTATTAGGATTAGCTATATTGTTGTATATTTTCACTTGTACTTATCACCTCCTTCTCCATTCTGTTCCATTTAGTGGGTATGTGGTATGTCTGAGTTAGGTATTTTGTTCTTTCATTATTGTCTTCTTTCTAAATGATATTCATAAATTTGATGTTAGCGTAATCACGCAGAAATGAAATAAACATACAATCATATAATAGGATCAAGTTGATTTGAGTTTAATTATTACATTATAGCAGTCTAGCATCATATGTCTATAATAGATTTTATTGTACAAAGTTGCAATCATCTTAAACTATAGTGTTTTTATTCTTGAAGATTATTATATCTTCATGTATATTAACGTAGCTCTCTTTAGTAGTTTTTCTACATGCGCTGAAATAGCGTCATTTACTTTACACTGTTTCAGCGCAAACTTAACTCCATATTTATATTTTGACGGTAGACCCGTCTAGCGTCAAAATATTGGAGTTAAAGTCATTTTTTGCCTGCGGAAAAATACCTTGCGTCAATGAGATGCAAGGTAAGCATTACAGGGCAGAAAATGACTCTAAAGGCCCTTGCGCCTTATTTATCCTCTGCAAAAATTGTGCATGGGAGGGAGGCGGGCCTAAATAATGGCGCAAAGCTTGCTTAGCGCCATTATTTAACGCCTGGGTCAGGGCAGGTGTTAAGAGACCTGCGGGCTCATTTCCATGGTGGAACACCATGGAATGAGTACACAGGTGCCCTCCGCAGGCCCCAGGGACACCCACACCAGAGGGACAGCAGAGTATGGGGGACCCCATCCCAGGTAAGTACAGGTAAGTAAAGGTATGTATTTACTATCTTTTATTGAAATGCCAGGGGGGTCCAGTTATAGGCCCCCATACATGGCACAGGGTGCAATGGCCATGCCCATGGGACCCTTATCACCTGTGCTGGCCATTGGTGTGGTGGGCATGACTCCTGCCTTTTCTAAGGCAGAAGTCATGTGGCATGGTAGGTTTAGTGCCATAAATTGATGCTAATTTGGTTAGAGTTATCTTTTTTGACTCTAAACACCTATCTCCCATACTGCCACCCCCAACCGGCTAACGACAATTTTTTTTACGCTAGCCCACCTTTTGCACCGGATTGCACCATTCCATTAATATGGCGCCCGATTGGCATCCTGGAATGGAGCAAGCCGGCGCTATACTTTTTGACACAAACCTGCGTTAGAGCAGGTTTGCATCAAAAAGTATAAATCAGGGCCTAGCTGTTTGCGGATGGGCCTGGTGTCACCTTGCTCCTACTACTTACGGTAGAGATACAGAGTATAAAAGGAATCAAACAATTAAAACCAGTATTCAATCAGAGTAAGCCTGTTAGTCTTACTGCAATTACAACGAAGTGCAACCGACCTTCATCTAATAACTTAGAGAGTATACTAGTGCGGATGTCATAATGTAAAATGTGTGTAGAGGATGACCACATGACCTATCCAAAACTATCCCACCAGCCAGAAAATGCTCAAAAATTACCAGGGCGGTGGCATAGTAAAAATGAATCATGCTAGGTAACAGGAGGAACAGTGTTGAGTGTGAATCAGTGTTATAACCATCTGCCCCTTACTACTTACAAACACAGAGGTGCAGGATAAAAACAAGCACTGGCAATGCCAGCAGATCTGGCTTATGAATGAAAGTGCTTTTTGTGCCACTGAAGAGTGTAAACTCTCAATACTTCATTATAAACAAACTCTGTCACTCATCTTTGCACTCATGCATTCATTCATCAACCCACTGAATCATCCTTTCAGTCACCCTCTAGCACACCCACAACAAAACAGACAAACTCAACGACATATGCAAGATAAATTAAAAGACTACAAATCAAAAACATGCTATCTTCAAAACATGTCAGGCATTATGTTTCCAATAACAAACTAAACGTAGGAGCAGGTGACCATCAAAGGTATTGTAACTAGTGTATCAGTGCTTTAAAGTTCAAGCATCATTGGTACATTTAGAGCCAATGTTCTGGCCATCTTGGTATGGTAAAAAATAATAATACTCTATATACAACATAAAGGAAAAAGAGTAAGGCATAGAAATAAAAGAGGAACTATAAAAGGAGAAAAGTCAAAAGTAAAGGACTGCCAACCAACTCTGATACTGAAGGGCACTCATTTTCAGGTGTATGTACGCATGATCAACAAATGCCATCATTCACAGGGAAAAAGAGCCAATGACTGATGCAGACTGAACCATTGCTCCTCTGCAGTTCAGTACCATGGACGGAAGGAGAGTGTTAAAGACATTCACAAAGACCAATGGTAGAACAGAGTGGGCCCAAAGGCCCTCTATGTATCTGCATGGATATATATTCCTACATATGGAGGTTTGTATGATTTAATTATTTTTCATTGCAAGATGTCAGCAGAAAACTAAAGAGATTCTAGCAAGAATTATTCCAGTGCAAATCCTCTCCCACTAGGATTTGCCCGAGGCAGCAGTCAACACCAAAATCATTCCGTACAAAGTTAATTTGATATTTTGTGTAACAAAAGACCTATCGGTAGGCTTTTATACAGGGAAATAACAATCCAACTATAACTGCCCGTTGATTTCAACATATGCTTATCATAATCAATATGTCAAGCCTAATGTATTTATCATAATTTTTCATAATAAACAGATCAGACTTATAACAATAGAAATATTTTTTCATAGTGACCCAATCAAGCTTGTATCACCATACCCAACTGAGGCCTCTTGTACTGAGCATAAACTTTGCCACAACACAACCATCAAAAATACAATCATTAAATTGCACAGTACACAGATTTATATTTGGCAAATCAAAATCATTTCTTTTTACGACACCAAAGAAGGATGCTGACAGGACAACCCTTCTATACCCAGAGTTTTCAGAGGGTGTAGCCAGCACCAAAAAACATCTGTAAGCATTAATCCATAGTAGTAATAATCCACCCTTAAAATGCCTATTAACTATAATATATGCTTTTCACAGACAATATGTCAGGTCTACTGACTTTATCATGTTCATTATAAATAATCAACCCCATTCCCTTTACGAGTGGCTTGTTTCCATGAGCAACTCAGACCTATTGTGTTGGTTCATGCGCATTCCTACAAGGCAACTGTCAGGTATACCTTAATAAAATTACAATTATGTAAATTATAATATCATTACAATCAGAGACTAATAATGATTACCATAGTGAAAATTGTTTATCCCCATGGTTTGTTCAGGTGGGTCATCAGCACCAACACCCTTGCCTACTACAGTAATCTGCGGGACTCAGTGTAACAAAATGCTGGTTTACAGACTTGGCTTTAAGCATAGTGTAATAACAATCCACCCTTAAAAGTTGTTTGCTTAAATACATATTTTTAACAATTAGAACGTCTGGCCTACTTGCTTTGTTTTAACTTTTCATTAAACACAGATCAGACCCAGGGATCTGACATACCTTTTGCCAGTTAACAGATAAAGACTCTACCCCTTACAGGTGTGCAGGAGCTGGAAACCATCAGGTACACACTCGTTTAGTTTCAAATATGTAAAAGAAATACAGTTGGCAAAATAATATACAGCCCTTCCCAATAGGACCTTAGAAGAATCATCACAATTAAATTCTACTCCCAGAGCTTGTCAGGGTGGGTGACCAACACCATAACCCTTGCCTACGATAGTAACCTATGCGATTTCATGTAACAAAAAAACATCTGTAGGCCTTAATTCAAAGTAAGACCAATCCATCCTTATAGGAATATTGACTTCAATATATGCTTCTCACAATCAGTATGTCAGGGCCACTGCCTTAATCATACCTTTTAATACTAAACCATCAGGCATCTAAACTTTCCCACTGGCTTGTCACCATAAATAATTTAAGTCTATCATACTTATTGGATGCTTTTCACAAGACATCCATTCAACATACAGTCATAAAAGTACAAATGTATATGAAAATTACAGTTGGCAAAGAAAAATATTATCTGTCCGCCTTATATTTTGTACTCCCACAGTTTGTTTGGGTAGATCACCAGTGCAAAAACCATTGGCTACCACATAATCAGTGAAATTCCAGGTAACAAAGTATCTGCCTTTACTACAGGGTAATAAAAATTAATTCATAAAAGCCTCTTGTCTTTAACACATACTTTTGATTTACTTCTGTAATAGTGAATCTATCCTTCATGTCTTTTGTTAGGGCCCCAATCACCTACTGAACCTTCAGCTAACCTTGAAAGTTCTGACTTACTGGGGTGGGGACCTTTGAGGGATTCGTCTCCAGCCTTGGTGCCTAAGGAGCCTCAGTACAGGTAGTATGACCTGTCTCTCTTGGTCCTTCCAAGTTTTAAGGAATTAAGTTGTTAGGGGGCCACCTCTGCAAACGTTGTAAACATGTTTCTAACTTGTAAATCCTCTATTCCCCCTGAATCAGGACCCAGTTTATTCCCTGATGACTCTATGCCCCTACCACTTTGTTTCATGACCCCGACTGTGGGCTACTGTTCCGCTAGTCTCTCCCAGTCTCCCCGGACTTGTATGGCGTCCCAGGTCCTTTTCACAATAATAAAGGTTATTAGGGAGGAGGTTATATCAGGATTTGTGACTCCTGAGTTTTCCTGCAAGGAATATATCTCCTGATTGATCCCTCAGGGAAGTGAGGGTTTTAATTAAAGCTTCTTTCCTTGCATTTCTTTTAAGTTTTATTTGGGCTCCCTTATTTCCAGTCAATTCAAACAGTGTAGGGTTTAGCATAGAGTCCCACACATAGATGTCACCAGACCTTAGGGAGGACTTACTCCTCATACAGCCCCCCTCCCTTTTACTCTGACTTTGAGCATGGTTTTTAAGAGTTTAGAAATTATAGTTGTTGCCTTATCCTATTTTACAAGTAGGGACTCAGATGACCCCCTTAGGTGACCTACTGACATGCCAGCATTGTGAGTTGGTATGTCTCGCCTAGTGGTGTAGCTCTGTAATTGTCTCAGCTTCCCCGTGACCTGAAACCATGAAAGTTTTAGCTTTTTTTCCCCTTTTTACCAAGAGATCTGCCTAAACCCGGAGGAAATAATTGTGTGTCTGGCACAGTGCACAAGGGCTCTGGAAAGCAAAGTAGATGACCTAAGGATAAAGGTAAACATTAACTCACACTAGGTTACTAGGATAAAACAACAGGGCAAGGTATTAGCTGACAAAATAGTGAGAATGGAAACCAATGCCAGGCAAAACAACCTCAGAATCCTTAAAGTGGCAGAGGGATCTGAGAGGAGTTATATAAAGCTTTTGTGGTGAAACTACCGAGAGAGGCTTTTCTCCAGACATCGCCCTCTATATCGCCCTGAATTTCTGCAAGAAATTCAGAGGGCACCTAGTGATCCATTTCAAATAAAACCGCAGGAACTTGCACAAAATTCTAGTTAACTTCCTCTCACACTTTGTTAAATAAAAATCTTGAGTCTGCTTCTCAAAGAGTAGTCTTCGTAGGCTCAGGGTCTCTTGATCCTCATCAGATCTGACATATTGCAAGCCATAGAAGATAAACATTGGGAATTAGTCAAACGCATGGAGGAATTGAGGAAATCAAGGCCATGGTGACCAAACGAGATTTGTAGCATTCTTAAAAGTAATGTGGGGCAATAAGATGCATAACTTTTTTGAAGTAGAGGCTGTGGATGAATTTATTGTGCGCATTAAGGGAGAGGTTTGGGGGGAAATACAGAGAAGTAGTTAAAGTCCCGGAGGATAAGCTCATAAAGGCATTCCTAGAGATGCCAAAAAGAAGAAATAGGAGGGTTTCCATGGGTGGTAACACAAGGTGGGCAGCACGTCAGAAAAAAAGGAAAAGAAAGTGTCCTCTAGTAATAAGTGGTGACTGCCCAAATGGTATAAATATAGAGAGCTAGAAACTCGAAAACATGGCAAGAAGGGGTGACCAGCAGGAAACTCAGGCTCTCTCCATTGTATGAAGGAATATTCACAGGTTATGAGTGGCAAGGACACAGCGTTCAATACTACAATACTTAGCAGAGCAAAAAGCAAATATCATAATGCTGCAGGAAACCCATCTTTTAGTGTGGGAGTGTAGAGAGCTCCTGCAGAGGTACAACTGGGTGAAAGAGGCAATACCTATTGATCAACACTACTGTACGAAAGGAGTAGCAATTTTAATTAGATCAAACTCATGGATAGAAGTTGTAAAATATAAATCAGATGAAGGGGGAGGTGGTCGGTTGCAAAAATTAAAATAATGCAGAAGACAATAACCCTAGCTAGCTAAAAGGCTCCATTACTGATGATACCAGCTCACTGATCCGGCTCCTACCTGCACTTTTGGAACTTAAGGGTCCTATAATACTTAAGAGTGACTTTGAACATTCTGCTTGGTAATTCTCTAGAGACGTCATCTCTGCATCTCTGTCAAGCACTCACCTGATTCCACCCGAGGCAGAAAATGAAATCAAGTAACAACAATAAATCACTAACTGCCTCCGAGGGGAGGGGGGTTGGGATAAAACACAAGAAAAAGATAGAATTGCATCACTGGGTCTGCTCTGCTGTCTTACAACACTGCACGGGAGGATCTGTACTCCCTGGACCTTTGTGGATGCGGGTGCAGTGCATTAGAAACAACAGGAAAAGTAGGTTCAGGGTCTCTCGATCCTCATCAGATCTGTTATATTGCAAGCCATTGACGATAAACAGTGGGAATTAGGCAAACGGATGGAGGAATTGAGGAAGGCTATGGTGAGTGTCCACATGAGATTCGTAGCATTCTCAAAAGTAATGTCGGGCAATAAGATGCATAACTTTTTTGAAGTAGAGGCTGTGGATTAATTTATTGTGCGTATTAAGGGAGAGGTTTGGGGGGAAATACGGAGAAGTAGTTTGATTCCCGGAGGATATGCTCATAAAGGCATTCCTAGAGATGCCAAAAAGAAAAAATGGGAGGGTTTCCATGGGTGGGAGCACAAAGTGGGGAGCATGTGGGGAAAAAGGAAAAGAAAGTATCCTCTAGTTATAATTGGTGACTGCCCAGATGGAATAAATATAGAGAGCTAGAAACTCGGAAATGTGGCAAGAAGGGGTGACCAGCAGGAAACTCAGCCTCTTTCCATCTTACCTTGGAACGTTAACAGGTTACGAGTGGCAAGGACACAGCAGTCAATACAACAATACTTAGAAGAGTCAAAAGCAAATGTCATAATGCTGCAGGAAGGCCATCTTTTAAAGTGGGAGTGTAGAGAGCTCCTGCCAAGGTACAACTGGTGGAGGAGACAATAGCTATTGATCAACAATACTGTACGAAAGGAGGAGCAATTTTAATTAGATCAAACTCATGGATAGAAGTTGTAAAATATAAATCAGATGATGTGGGGGTGGTTGGTTGCAGAAATTAAAATAAGGCAGAAGACAATAATCCTAGCTAGATAAATGGCTCCATTACTGATGATACTAACTAACTGATCCAGATCCTATCTAAAATTTGGAACTTAACGGCCCTATAATACTTAAGAGCGACTTTAACATTCTGCTTGGTAATTCTCTAGAGACGTCATATCTGCATCTCTGTCAAGCACTCACCTGATTCCACCCGAGGAAAATAATGAAATCAAGTAACAATAATAAGGCTCTCATTATGATATTGGTGGTAAATGTTGCTTACCGCAGCTGTGACGGCTGCCAACATACTGCCGCGGAGGTGAATATCCGTTCGCGAAATTATGACACACACACACCAATCTGACAGAATACTGCCACATACACAAATCCACCAGCCCTGAGGTCAGTGCTAAAGTGGCGGTACCAACACCCATACCGTTATGCCAACAAAACAACGCCCACAACATTATGACCCACAAATCACCATGGCAGATATTCACTGGCGGTAAACCATTGGCTGTACACAATGGAGCGCTCAGAATGGGCACCCCTATACAAAACTACACAACATTGGCCAATACCGAAAACACACACCAGACACTCATACACCTACCACACCCAACCACCCACCCACAGTACTATAAAACACACACCCACATTACCCACAACCCTTTACGAATACAAATTATTGCCATCAGACTGACACCAAGACCACTGCGACAACTAGACACACACACCACAGACACCCACACATCCCTCACACAACCCACTTCACACATGCAACCACAGTACCCAATACCCACACACTTACACTCACACACTACACCCATGTCCCCCCAAAGGCACCCCAGTTTCACAGATGAGGAGTTGCAGGTCATGGTGGAGGAAATAGTCAGGGTAGAGCCACAGCTGTTTGGAGCACAGGTACAACAAATATCCATTGCCAGGAAGATAGACCTATGGCAGAGAATTGTGGACAGGTTGAACGCCGTGGGATAGCATCCAAGAACAAGGGATGACATCAGGAAGAGTTGGAACGGCCTATGGGGGTAGGTACGATCCGTGGCAGCAAGGATCCAGCTCTCCATATAGAGGACTGGCGGTGGACCCCCTCCCCCACAGCTCACAGAATGGGAGGAGCAAGTCTTGGCAATACTGTCTCCTGATTGACTGAATGGATTTGCCGGAGGACTGGACACTGGTGAGTCAACATTTACTACTTATCAACCCCCATACCTGGATGCCATCTCACCCCCTCACCCTCACTCCCATCACTCCACTCCATCCCACACACTGCACCTACACATAAAATTAATCCCAATGCCAAATCCTGCATGCCATACCAATGCATGGACAGCCCTCCCAGCCTTGCATGGACACCCATCACAAAAGCATGCACAGCATGGAGAACTAAAAATCACACAATACATCATCATACACAAAGGTGGCAGGACAACAGCAAGGATAGAGGGGAAGCCAGGGATGTACAATATGTCACAGACATGAAACATAATATATCACTTACATCACCACAGATGTCCCAGCCAATGTCAGCGGAGAGGAGGTGCCACGACAAACCAGTCCCCCAACAGAAGATGCCCCCAGTGATGACAGTAGCTCTGGACTTCTGGATCTGGATGAACTACCTGGCCTATCAGGGGCCACTGATCAGTAGGTCACCCCAGCCCACTCACAGTCAACCACAGAGCCTCCCCATCAGTATCCAACACCACAGCACCCACCCAGCATCTCCACACCTCTGTCCCCAGGACACGTCAATCAGCAGTGTGCCCAAATGTACAGGGACCCCAGTCCACACCTCGTCCACAAGACAATCAGGAACCTGGGGTCAGTGGCAGTGGGCACACCGTTCAGGGGACAGAGGCACAGGGGAACAGGGACACTGCGAGGATCACTGTACGCCAGGGGGAGGACAGGCCCAGGGAACCGACTCTTCAGGAGGCACTCACCAAAATCAGGGGGCCTACCAACAATCCCAGGACACAATAGATGATCCTTAACAACATGCAGGAGAACAAGAGGTTGCAGGAGGAACACCATAAGGAGATCAGGGAGGACTTGCAGGCTCTCAACACCAGCATGATCTCCATAACAAGGATGCTGGCAGACATGGACAACATCATGAGGAAATCAACAGCACACCAGTGGGCCCCTACAATAAGCCAGTCGATTGACCAGCCCTCCACTTCAGCTGCAGCTAGTAGTGGGCAGGATGCCCCTCCCCAGAACCCACAGGCCACCAGCAGCCCTCCGCCTGCAGAAGGTGAACCACCCCGCAAATGTTCCCTGTGACCCAGACAGAAGCCAGAAGCCAGAGACACTTGCCAAGACCAAGACCACCGCCAGGAAATTAGACTCTCTTGGTTGCCCCCCTTGTGTCTTACTGTGTCACCTTGTCCACTTTGAACTGTCTTTGCTCCCCTTCCTATGGCCCCTTGGACACTGGACCTGTGCTACAAACAGACTGGACTAATACCCTGGACTTTCCTCTACCATCACCCCATTCCAGCGCACTTTTCAAACAATTATTTGCACTACAGTAAATACCATTGAACACAACTTGAGTGACACTGTTTTATGTGTTGAAAATGTGTATTTATGGGAACAGTCACATCTAGTGATGTTCTGTTGTCCTCATCCTCTGCCTCCTCATCCTCACTGTCCTCAGGGTCCACTGCTGCCACAATGTCATCTCGAGTCCCCCCCTCCTGCAGAAAAGGCACATGTCGTCTGAGGGCCAGGTTGTGCAACATGCAGCATGCCACTACTATCTGGCAGACCTTCTCGGGTGAGTAGCACAGGGATCCACCTATCAGATTCAGGCATCTGAACCTTGCCTTCAAAAGGCCGAAGGTCCTCTTGATTATTCTCCTTTTTCGTCCATGTGCATCATTATAATGGTACTCAGCCCCTATCCTGGAATTCCTCACAGGGGTCAGGAGCCACAAAAGGTTTGGGTAGCCAGAGTCACCTGCAAGTATTGAGGGACAAATTGGTGCCTTACACAATGCTATGGGGATAACACTTGAAGACATACACTGACATACAGTGGATGGGGACTCGGGCTCCCCTATTAGCCACACCCTGTGCCTCTGTAGCTGGGCCATCCCTTTTGGAATGTTACTATTCCTCAGAATGTAGGCATCATGCATCGAACCAGGATACTTGGCAGTGACGTGGGAGATGTACTGGTCCTCCAGGCACATCATTTGTGCATTGAGTGAGTGGAGACTCTTCTGATTCCTGAACACGTGATTATTCTGGCGGGGGGGAACAAATGCAATATGTGTACCATCAATCGCCCAATAATATTGTCCCATTGCCTAGAATCCCACTTTCGCAGTGGCCAAATCTTCCACCTGGGAGGAAGAAATATAGCTGCACATGTATTTCACCAAGGCAGACAATACCCTTGCCAGCACAACTGAGAACACTGGCTGTGACATTCCTCCTGCCATGCCCACAATCACTTGAAAAGAACCAGTTGCCAGGAAATGGAGCACTGATAAAACCTTTACAAGAGGAGGAGTCCTGGTGGTCTGTAGATGAGGGTTCCTCTTAGGGTGGTGTTGGTGTTGATGTGTACCTGAAAGTATAGGTGCTCTGCGGTGTCTAGGGTGTCGTTGGTGTTGGTGAAAATCTTGATGTAGTTTCTGTGTATTATGGCGATTCCTCCTTCTGGTATGTTGGTGCGGTCTCTACGGGTGATTTTGTATCCTTCTGGGATGGCTATGGCGATGTTGGGTTCTGATGAGGACTTCATCCATGTTTCAGTGAGGAAGATGATGTCGGGAAAGTTTGTGGTGAGTAGGTCCCAAAGCTCGATGGCGTGCTTGTGGACGGAGGGGGTGTTAAAGAGGATGCAGTTGAGGTGATTGGGGGTTTGGTGTTGTTGTGCTGCTTGTTGGTGTTGTTGGTGTTGTTGGTGTTGGTGTGAGTGCAAGAGAAGTGGCATGAGTGGCATGTGAAAGGTCCGTGTGTGTGTCTGGGGTTGGCCTGGGCACAGGCGGTGTGCCAGATGGGGTTGAGAGCAAGGAGCTCTGTGGAGGAGTAGTGGCGCTTGGGGGGGGCCTGAGGAGCATGGACCAGGGGGACGGGCGCTGGGCGCGGTCCCGGCGCGGACGGGCGCAGCGGGCGCCATTAGGAAGGGGAGGTGGGAGGGAGGAGCAGCTGGGAGGGGGAGGGGGTAAGGCAGGAGGGAGTGGCCAATGGAGGCACGAGGGGGGCGGGACGCAGGGGATGCAGTGGCTGGGTCAGAATAACCGGCACGAGCCGGAAAAGAAAAACTGGCACAATCAGAGCGAATAATACAAAGTGGAGCAGAAAATGGGCACAGTTAAAGTTGAAAACAGTGTGTAAAATGAAAAACAAATTACAAGAAACAAAATATGATTTACAGAAAACAAAATACATGGCACTAAGCACACTAGATAAGCCTACCACTAGGCACTAAGGATGAGGCACAGGCGGGTGCCTGGCGGTGGTGGAGGGCCTCAAACTTCTTTTTGCAGCAACAGCGAGGTCAGGGGCATGGAGGCAGGCTGGTAGAGCCGAGTGTAATCCTGGCCCAAAGCAGGTCAGGGGGTCACACTAGGCGCTGCGCTGCGGCTGCAATTAAGTAGGGGAGGTAGGAGCAGCTGGGAGGTGGTGGTGGGAGGGAGTGTCCAATGGGGGCATGAGGGGGGTGGACCGCAGGGTATGAAGCGGCTGGGTCAGAACAACCGGCAAGAGGCAGAAAAGAAAAACGGGCACAATTAGAGCGAATAATGCTAAGCGGAGCAGAAAATGGGCACAGTTAATTTCAAAACAGTGTGTAAAACGAAAAACAAATTACAAGAAATTAAACACGATTTACAGAAAACGAAATACACGGTACAAAGCACACTAGATACGCCTACCACTAGCACCAGGGATGAGGCACAGTTGGGTGCCCGCGGGTGATGGAGGGCCTCAAACTTCTTTATGCAGCAACGGCGGGGTCAGGGGCACGGAATCAGGCTGGTGGAGTCGAGTGTACTCCTGCCCCAAAGCATGTCAGGGGGTCACACTAAGCACCGCGCAGTGGGCATCTTTAAGAAAGGGAGGTGGGAGGGAGGAGCTGCTGGGAGGCGGCACGGAGTGGCCAATGGGGAGTGAGGAGGGCGAGGTCACAGGGGATGCAGCGGCTGGGTCAGAACAACCGGCAAGAGACAGAAAAGAAAAAGGGGCACAATCAGAGCGAATAATACGAAGCGGAGCAGAAAATGGGCACAGTTGAAGATAAAAACAGTGAGTAAAACAAAAAACAAATTACAAGAAAAGAAATACGATTTACAGAAAACAAAATACATGGTACAAAGCACACTAGATACGCCTACCACTAAGCACCAGGGATGAGGCGCAGGTGGGTACATGCGGGTGGTGGAGAGCCTCGAACATCTTTTTGCAGCAACGGTGGGGTCAGGGGCACAGAGGCAGGCTGGTGGAGCTGAGTGTACTCCTGGCCCAAAGCAGGTCAGCGGGTCACACTAGGCGCCGCGCAGCAGCTGCCATTAAGAAGGGGAGGTGGGAGGGAGGAGCATCTGGGAGGCGAGAGGTGGGAGGGAGTGGCCAATGGGGCGCAAGTGATGCGGGCCGCAGGGGACACATCGGCTGGGTCAGAACAACGGGCAAAATCAGAGCTAATAATACGAAGCATAGCAGAAAATGGGCACAGTTGAAGTTAAAAACAGTGTGTGAAACGAAAAACAAATTACAAGAAACGGAATACGATTTACAGAAAACGAAATACACGGTACAAAGCACACTAGACACGCCTACCATTAGGCACCAGGGATGAGGCGCATGCAGGTGCCTGAGGGTGGTAGAGGGCCTCAAACTTCTTTTTGCAGCAACGGCGGGGTCAGGGGCACGGATGCAGGCTGGTGAAGCCGAGTGTACACCTGGCCCAAAGCAGGTTAGGGGGTCACACTGGGTGCTGCGCAGCGGCCACCATTAAGAAGGGGAGGTGGGAGGGAGGAGCAGCTGTGAGGCGGGAGGCGGGAGGGAGTGGCCAATGGGGGCATGAGGGGGGTGGGGCTGCAGGGGATGCAGCGGCTGGCTTAGAACAACCGGCAAGAGCCAGAAAAGAAAAACGGGCACAATCAGAGCGAACAATACGAAGCGGAGCAGAAAATGGACACAGTTAAAGTTAAAAACTGTGTAAAATGAAAAACAAATAACAAGAAATTAAATACGATTTAAAGAAAGCAAAATACACGGTACAAAGCACACTAGATACGCCTACCACTAGGCACCAAGGATGAGATGAGACGCAGGAGGGTGCCTGGGGGTTGTGGAGGGCCTCGAACTTCTTTTTGCAGCAACGGCAGGGTCAGGGGAATGGAGGCAGGCTAGTGGAGCCGAATGTACCCCTGGCCCAAAGCAGGTCAGGGGGTCACACTAGGCGCCGCGCAGCGACCGCCATTAAGTAGGGGAGGTGGGAGGGAGGAGCAGCTGGGAGGCGGGAGGGAGTGGCCAATTGTGGCGCGAGGGGGGCGGGGACGCAGGGGACGCAGCAGCTGGGTCAAAACAACCGGCAAGTTGTGGTAGCCACTGATTTACCTGTAGAATGTCTGCTAGGCAATGATTTGGAGGCTTCAGCTTGGGTTGAAGTGGAGTTGGAGGCCCATGCAGCAATGCTGGGCATTCCAGGGCACATCTTTGCTTTTACCAGGGCTCAGGCCAAGAAGCAAAGAGGACAGGGAAACTTGGATCCTGGAACAATGGACCAAGTGCTCCCAAAAAGAAGGGGTAAGAAGGACAAACCCTTGTCCACTATCCCTCCCTCCACAGATGATTCCACTTTTGAGGAAGAGGAATTCTCTCCCTGTGCAGAACCTATACCAGAGGAGCTGGAAGCTGATACAGCTGAGCTTTTGGGTGCAGGGGGGGCTGCCAGGGAAGAGCTGAGTGTGTCACAGCAAACCTGCCCCACATTGGAGGGTCTCAGATAGCAAGCTGTCAAGCAGCAAAATGGTGATGTCACTGACACCCACAGAGTTTATTGGGAGAATAATCTCCCTTATACTGAAGCAAGGGACCCTAACACTGGTGCCACCAGGAGATTTGTCATCCCCGTTCAGTACAGGGAATTCCTCCTAACTCTGGCTCATGACATCCTTTTAGCTGGGCATTTAGGCCAGAATAAAACATGGGACAGACTTGTTCCACATTTTCACTGGCCCCATATGCCAGAAGACACAAAGGAGTTTTGGTCGCTCCTGTGTCAGCTGCCAAGCCAGTGGCAAGACTGGTGGCACCCCAAAGGCCCCCTTAATTCCACTGCCAGTGGTTGGGGTGCCCTTTGAAAGGGTAGGAGTTGATATTGTCGACCCCCTTGACCCTCCAACAGCTTCTGACAATAGATTCATCCTTGTGGTGGTGGACCATGCCACAAGGTATCCAGAAGCTATCCCCTTAAGGACCCCTACAGCACCTGTAGTGGCAAAGGCCCTCCTGGGAATCTTTTCCTGGGTGGGTTTTCCTAAGGAAGTGGTGTCAGACAGAGGTAGTAACTTCACGTCTGCATACCTAAAAGCAATGTGGAAAGAGTGTGTTGTTACCTACAAGTTCACCACCCCTTATCATCCACAAACAAATGGATTGGTTGAGAAGTTTGATTAAATTCTCAAAGGCATGATTATGGGACTCTCTGAAAAACTCAGAAGGAGATGGGATGTCCTATTACCATGACTCCTTTTCGCCTACAAGGAGGTACCCCAAAAAGGAGTGGGCTACAGCCCCTTTGAACACCTATTTGTTCACCCTGTTAGGAGTCCCCTTGCTCTTGTTAAGGAGGATTGGGAACAACCTTTAAAAGCTCCAAAACAAGACATTGTTGACTATGTACTTGGCCTGAGAAGCAGAGTGGCTGGGTACATGAAAAAGGCCACTAAAAACCTTCAGGCCAGCCAAGAGCTCCAAAAGCAATGGTTTGACCAGAAGGTTGTCCTGACAGAGTACCACCCAGGACAGAAGGTGTGGGTATTAGAGCCTGTGGCCCCTAGAGCACTCCAGGACAAATGGAGTGGACCCCATCTAATTGTAGAAAAGAAATGTGAGGTCACCTACCTGGTAGACCTGGGCACTGCCAGAAGCCCCCTTAGGGTGCTTCATGTCAATTGCCTAAAGCCTTATTATGACAGGGCTGACTTACCCTGCTCATGGCTACAGATGAGGGACAGGAAGAAGAGAGTGACCCTCGCCCTGATCTCTTCTCCAACACTGAAGCTGATGGCTTAGTGAAAGGAGTGGTTTTAGCAGACTGCCATACTGCTGAGCAGAAGGAAGACTGTAAAAGTCTCCTTGATCAGTTTGCTGAACTCTTCTCCCTCACACCTGGTACAACTACTTGGTGTGGACATACAATTGACACTGGAGACAGTTTACCTGTAAAAAGTAAAATTTACAGGCAACCTGACCATGTCAGAGATTGCATAAAAGCTGAAGTTCAGAAGATGTTAGACCTCGGAGTTATTGAGCCTTCTGATAGCCCCTGGGCCAGCCAAGTGGTGCTCGTCCCCAAACCATATAGCAAAGAAGGAAAGAAAGAAACGTGGTTTGTGTGGACTATAGGGGTCTCAATACTGTAACCAAAACAGGTATTCACTCTATACCCAGGGCAGATGAGCTAATAGATACACTGGCATCTGCCAAGTATCTACGCACTTTTGATTTGACTGCAGTGTATTGGCAGATCAAAATGTCAGAAGATGCTAAAGCAAAAACTGAATTTTCTACCATAGGAGGGCATTATCAATTCACAGTTATGCCTTTTGGTTTGAAAAATGCACCTGCCACTTTTCGGACGCTGGTGAATTCAGTCCTCCAAGGTTTGGAAGCTTTTAGTGCAGCATATTTGGATGATATTGCTTTCTTTAGCTCCACATGGGATGATCACCTGGTCCACCTCTGGAAAGTTTTGGAGGCCCTGCAAAAGGCAGGCCTAACTATCAAGGCTTCAAAGTGCCAGATAGGGCAGGGGAAAGTAGTTTCTCTGGGTTACCTGGTAGGTGGGGAACAGATTGCACCACTGCAGGGGAAGATTCAGACCATCATGGACTGGGCTCTCCCTACTACTCAGACCCAGGTCAGAGCCTTCTTAGGCATCACTGGGTATTACAGGAGGTTCATTAGGAATTATGGCTCCATTGCAGCCCCTCTTAATGACCTCACCAGCAAGAGAATGCCTAAAAAGGTATTGTGGACAGCTAGCTGTCAGAAAGCTTTTGAGGAGCTTAAGCAGACAATGTGCTCTGCACCTGTTTTAAAGAGCCCAAACTACTCCCAAAAATTCATTGTTCAAACAGATGCTTCTGAATTAGGGGTAGGAGCTATACTATCACAACTAAACTCAGAGGAACAGGATCAACCTTTTGGTTTCATTACCAGGAGGTTGACCCCTAGAGAAAAGTGTTGGTCTGCCATAGAGAGGGAGGCCTTTGCTGTGGTCTGGGCACTGAAGAAGCTGGGACTCACTTCATTGTTCAGACAGACCACAAACCTCTATTATGGCTTAAACAAATGAAAAGTGAAAACCCTAAATTGTTGAGGTGGTCCATTTCCCTACAGGGGATGGACTATACAGTGGAACATAGACCTGGGAGTACCCACTCCAATGCAGATGGACTCTCCAGATAGTTCCACTTAGACAATGAAGACGCATCTGGGCAAGGTTAGCCTTATTGTCCCTCGTTTGGGGGGAGGGTTGTTTAGGAAAGTACCATCTTTCTTGGCATGTTACCCCCATTTTTACCTGTATGTCAGTATGTTTTTGCCTGTCTCACTGGGATCCTGCTGGTCAGGACCCCAGTGCTCATAGTTTAGGCCTAATATCTGTGTCTGTATAGTGCTTGACTGTGTCACTGAGGCTCTGCCAATCAGAACTTCAGTGCTTATGCTCTCTCTGCTTTTAAATGTGTCACTGTAGGCTAGTGACTTTATTTACCAATTTCAATTGGCACACTGGACCCCCCTTATAAGTCCCTAGTATATGGTACCTAGGTACCCAGGGCATTGGGGTTCCAAGAGATCCTTATGGGCTGCAGCATTTCTTTTGCCACCCACAAGGAGCTCAGACAAACCCTTCCGCAGGCCTGCCATTGCAGCCTGTGTGAAATAGTGCACACACTATTTCACAGCCATTTTCACTGCACTTAAGTAACTTATAAGTCACCTATATGTCTAACCTTCACTTGTTGAAGGTTAGGTACAAACATACTAAGTGTGAGAGCACCCTTGCACTAGCAAAGGTGCCCCACATAGTTCAGGGCCATTTCCCGGGACTTTGTGCGTGCGGGGATGCCATTACATGTGTGCACTACATATAGGTCAATACCTATATGTAGCTTCACAACAGTAACTCCGAATATGACCATGTAAGGTGTCTAAGAGCAAGGAATTGTCCCCCCATTCCAAATCTGGTATTAGGGGGCCAATTCCATGCATCCTGGGGGCTCCACCATGGACCCCCAGTACTGCCAAACCAGCTCTCTGAGGCTTGCACTGCAGCTACAGCTGCTGCCACCTCACAGATAGGGTTCTGCCCTCCTTGGGTCTGAGCAGCTCCGTCCCAGGAAGGCAGAACGAAGCATTTCCTCTGAGAGCAGGGTCTTACACCCTCTCCCTTTGGAAATAGGTGTTACAGGCTGGGGAGGGGTAGCCCCCCTTCCAGCGTCTGGAAATGCTTGGAAGGGCACAGATGGTGCCCTCCTTCCATAAGCCAGTCTACACCAGTTCAGGGACCCTTTGTCCCCTGCCTTGATGCAAAACTGGACAAAAGAAAGGGGAGTAACCACTCCAATGTCCATCACCACCCCAGGGGTGGTGCCGAGATCTCCTCCAGTGTGTCCCAGACTTCAGCCATCTTGTTTTCCAAGGTGTGAGGACACTCTGGAGGCCTCTGAGTGGCCAGTGCCAGCAGGTGGCTTCAGAGGCCCCTTCTGATAGGTCATTACGTGATAAGGTAGACAATCCCCCTGTCAGGGCTATTTAGGGTCTCTCCTGTGGGTTCTCTTCAGATTCGGCATGCTGGTTTCCTTCAGGAATCCTCTGCAACTACTACTTCATCCTCTGACCTCAGATCAACCGCAGCCTGCTCCAGGAACCGCTGTAACAGCAACAAAGCATCCACAAGGGATACCTTTCTTCTGCAAATTCAACTCCAGCCAGCAACTGCAACAGTTTCCATGGTGTGCACACTCTGGGGGCTCCCTGTCTTCACCCTGCACCAGAAGGACCAAAGAAATATTCTTTGGGGTGACGGAGTCACTCCCATGCTCACTCAGGCACCTTCCAAGTCGACAACCAGTACTCCTGGACTCCTCTCACAGTGACTAGCGCGCTCCTAGAAACACAGAGAGTGGACTCCATCGACATAGACTGTCCTGAGGTCCAGCTGACGCAATTTGGAGGAGGTAAGACCTTGCCTTCCCTGAGAGCAACAGTACCCCTGTGCACTGCGTCTTCTTCACCTCCTGAGGCCTCTGTGCACTATTTGCAAAATTCACCAGCACCCGATCCTGTGATGCTCAACTTGCTGAGTTGACCTCGGGTGGCGTGGGACCCTTCTTTGTAGTACTTCACCAACTGCGTTTTGCACCTCCTTTGTCCCCATGTCCTGGGACTCCCGTGGGTGCTGCCTGGCATCCTGAGGGCTCTCTAAAGAGCTGAGAGCCCCCGCTTCCTCCTCAGACAGAGTTGAGGCCCCCATGTCCCTTCTGGGTCCAGCAAAACGCATATTTGTCAGCAACTTACAACATGAAATCATGTCTGCATCCATCTTCACGTTGTGGGATGTCTTTTGCATCATGCAGGAACCCACTGGCATCTTCCTAGGGTGCATTCCTGCAGTCTTCGTCCAACCGGGCACTCTTCTTTTGCACACTCTTCTGGGTTGGCAGGGGCTCCTGTCCTTCCTGAAACTTCTTTCGACTTCTGGGCGTGCTCCTCTTCTTTTGCGGGTCTTCAGGTCCAGGAATCCAGCAGCTGTTGTTTGCAGACTTGATTGTTTACTGCAATAATCCATATCACGAGGTGTAGTGTGTCCTAAGGAAACTTGCAGTACTTTACTCCTGCTCTTCTGGACTCTGGGGTGGGGTAATTTACTTTCCTTTACTGTATTGTTACTCTCCCAGCAATTCTGCACACACTACACTTGTCTAGGGGGGAATTTGTGATTTGCATTCCACTTTCTTAGTATATGGTTTGTGCTGCCCCTAGACCTATTTTCTCCTATTGCATTCTTTAGCATTTCCTGTTGTTTGCGCTATCCTTTGACTAATTACTTGTCTAACTTTGGTGTCTAGTGTATATATTTTGTGTAATACTTACCTCCAGAAGGAGTATTGTGTAGGAAAGTACCATCTTGCCTGGCATGTTACCCCCATATTTCACTGTATATATGTTGTTTTAGTGTATGTGTCACTGGGACCCTGCCAGCCAGGGCCCCAGTGCTCATAAGTGTGCCCTGTATGTGTTCCTTGTGTGATGACTAACTGTCTCACTGAGGCTCTGCTAACCAGACCCTCAGTGGTTATGCTCTCTCTGCTTTCCAAATTGTCACTAACAGGCTAGTGACCAATTTCACCAATTCACATTGGCATACTGAAACATCCTTATAATTCCCTAGTATATGGTACTGAGGTACCCAGGGTATTGGGGTTCCAGGAGATCCCTATGGGCTGCAGCATTTCTTTTGCCACCCATAGGGAGCTCTGACAATTCTTACACAGGCCTGCCACTGCAGCCTGAGTGAAATAACGTCCACGTTATTTCACAGCCATTTACCACTGCACTTAAGTAACTTATAAGTCACCTATATGTCTAACCTTTACCTGGTAAAGGTTGGGTGCTAAGTTACTTAGTGTATGGGCACCCTGGCACTAGCCAAGGTGCCCCCACATCATTCAGGGCAAATTCCCCAGACTTTGTGAGTGCGGGGACACCATTACACGCGTGCACTATACAAGGGTAACTATCTATGTATAGCGTCACAATGGTAACTCCGAACATGGCCATGTAACATGTCTAACATCATGGAATTGTCACGCCAATGCCATTCTGGCATTGGGGAGACAATTCCATGATCCCCCGAGTCTCTATCACAGACCCGGGTACTGCCAAACTACCTTTCCTGGGGTTTCACTGCAGCTGCTGCTGCTGCCAACCCCTCAGACAGGTTTCTGCCCTCCTGGGGTCCAGCCAGGCCTGGCCCAGGAAGGCAGAACAAAGGACTTCCTCAGAGAGAGGGTGTTACACCCACTCCCTTTGGAAAAAGGTGTCAGGGCTGGGGAGGAGTAGCCTCCCCCAGCCTCTGGAAATGCTTTTATGGGCACAGATGGTGCCCATCTCTGCATAAGCCAGTCTACACCGGTTCAGGGATCCCCCAGCCCTGCTCTGGCACGAAACTGGACAAAGGAAAGGGGAGTGACCACTCCCCTGATCAGCACCTCCCAGGGGAGGTGCCCAGAGCTCCTCCAGTGTGCTCCAGACCTCTGCCATCTTGGAAACAGAGGTGCTGCTGGCACACTGGACTGCTCTGAGTGGCCAGTGCCAGCAGGTGATGTCAGAGACTCCTTCTGATAGGCTCTTACCTGTGTTGCTAGCCTATCCTCCTTCCTAGGTAGCCAAACCTCCTTTTCTGGCTATTTAGGGTCTCTGCTTTGGGGAATTCTTTAGATAACGAATGCAAGAGCTCATCAGCATTCCTCTGCATCTCTCTCTTCACCTTCTGCCAAAGGATCGACCGCTGACTGCTCAGGACGCCTGCAAAACCACAACAAAGTAGCAAAGACGACTACTGCAACCTTGTATTGCTGATCCTGCCGCCTTCTCGACTGTTTTCCTGGTGGTGCATGCTCTGGGGGTAGCCTGCCTCCTTCTTGCACCAGGAGCTCTGAAGAAATCTCCTGTGGGTCGACGGAATCTTCCCCCTGCAACCGCAGGCAACAAAAGACTGCATCACCGGTCCTCTGGGTCCCCTCTCAGCCCGACGAGCGTGGTCCCTGGAACTCAGCAACTCTGTCCAAGTGACTCCCACAGTACAGTGACTCTTCAGTCCAAGTTTGGTGGAGGTAAGTCCTTGCCTCCCCATGCTAGACTGCGTTGCTGGGTACCACGTGATTTGCAGCTGCTCCGGCTCCTGTGCACCCTTCCAGGATTTCCTTCGTGCACAGCCAAGCCTGGGTCCCTGACACTCTAACCTGCAGTGCACAACCTCCTGAGTTGTCCTCCGGCGTCGTGGGACTCCCTTTTGTGTCTTCGGGTGAGCTCCAGTTCACTCCTCTTCTAAGTGCCTGTTCTGGTACTCCTACGGGTGCTGCCTGCTTCTGCTAGGTCTCCCTGACTTGCTGGTCGCCCCCTCTGTCTCCTCATCCAAGTGGTGACATCCTGGTCCCTCCTGGGCCACAGCAGCATCCAAAAACCATAACCGCAACCCTTGCAGCTAGCAAGGCTTGTTTGTGGTTTTTCTGCATGGGAACACCTCTGCAAGCTTCTTCACGACGTGGGACATCCATCCTCCAAAGGGGAAGTTTCTAGCCCTCTTCGTTCTTGCAGAATCCACAGCTTCTACCATCCAGTGGCAGCTTCTTTGCACCCTCAGCTGGCATTTCCTGGGCATCTGCCCACTCTCGACTTTGTCGCGACTCTTGGACTTGGTCCCCTTGTTCCACAGGTACTCTCGTCCGGAAATCCACTTTGTTTGCATTTCTGGTGTTGGTCTTCCTTGCAGAATTCCCCTCTCACGACTTCTGTGCTCTCTGGGGAATATAGGTGCACTTTACACTTACTTTTCAGGGTCTTGGGGTGGGCTATTTTTCTAACCCTCACTGTTTTCTTACAGTCCCAGCGACCCTCCACAAGCTCACATAGGTTTGGGGTCCATTCGTGGTTCGCATTCCACTTTTGGAGTATATGATTTGTGTTGCCCCTATACCTATGTGCTCCTATTGCAATCAACTGTAACTTTACATTGCTTGCATTACTTCCTTTTGCTATTACTGCATATTTTTGGTATTGTGTACATATATCTTGTGTATATTTGGCATCCTCATACTGAGGGCACTCACTGAGATACTTTTGGCATATTGTCATAAAAATAAAGTACCTTTATTTTTAGTATATCTGTGTATTGTGTTTTCTTGTGATATTGTGCATATGACACCAGTGGTATAGTAGGAACTTTGCATGTCTCCTAGTTCAGCCTAAGCTGCTCTGCTATAGCTACCTTCTATCAGCCTAAGCTGCTAGAAACACCTCTTCTACACTGATAAGGGATAACTGGACCTGGTACAGAGTGTAAGTACCCCTTGGTACTCACTACAAGCCAGGCCAGCCTCTTACATATTGGCTCTAAGATTTTTTTGGTGCTGTATCACCCAAATAAAGTACCTTTATTTTTGGTAACACTGAGTATTGTCTTCACTTGTGTATAAGTACTGTATTACTATAAGTGGTATTTCATGAGCTTTGCATGCCTCCTAGTTCAGCCTAAGCTGCTCTGCTATAGCTACCTCTATAAGCCTAAGCTACCAGAACACTACTACTTCACTAATAAGGGATAACTGGACCTGGTATAAGGTGTAAGTACCCAAGGTACCCACTACAAACCAGGCCAGCCTCCTACGCAGTTCCATGGCGGCGTTGGTCTTCTCTGTGGCTCTGTTGGTGAGTCTTTGGTCCTCTGTGATGTGTTTCTGCCAGGCTTTTGATGGTGTTCGTATCGCCCCGGAAATTATGGCAGTTTGCAGTGTCATAATATGGTCGGCGGTACCATGACTTCTGCCTGGCTGTTGATGGCTACCACCGTTGTCAGTGGTGTTAATGCCCTGGCGGATGGTGTGGTACATTGGCTGTCTAAGGGAGTTATCACCGCCATGGTAATAATTTGGTGGTAATTACCGCCAGCCTGCCCATTTCCAAATGCTGGGGAGTGCAAGGTCACAGTCTCTGAGGTGGTGAACTTGCCCACAGATTCTGGAGGCGGCTCCATGCCCATTTACCAATGCTGGGGAGTGCAAGGTCACAAGCCCTGAGGTTGGGAAGTTGTCCACTGCTTCTGGAGGGGGCTTCATGCCCATTTATCAATGCTGGGGAGTGCAAGGTCACAGTCTCTGAGGTGGGGAGGGCTCCATGTACAACAGTCCCTGGAGGGTGATCTACATGCCCTCTGCTGGAGGTAAGGGCTGCATTGTCTCTGCTGGTGAGGTGTCTCCTGGGCTTCCTCTGCTGGAGGTGAGGGCTCCTGTTTCTCTGCTGGGGAAGGTGTATCCTGGGCAGCCTCTGCTAGAGGTGAGGGCTGCTGTGTCACTGCTGTGGGAGGTGTCTCCTGGGCAGCCACTGCTGGAGGTGATGGCTGCTGTGTCCCAACTGGAGGTGAGGGTTTCTTGCCTGTCATTGATGCTTGAGTGGGAACCTTTTCTGACATTGGTTGTCCAGTAGGAACCTCTTCTGTCATTGGCGTTTGAGTGGGAACCTTTTCTGACATTAGTGATTGAGTGGGAACCTCTTCTGTCATTGGTGGTTAAGTGGGAACCTTTTCTGTCATTGGTGGTTGAGTGGGAACCTTTTCTGACATTTGTGGTTGTGTGGGAACCTCTTCTGTCATTAGTGGTTGAATGGAACCTTTTCTGTCATTGGTGGTTGAGTCAGAACCTTTTCTGACATTAGTGGTTGAGTGGGAACCTTTTCTGTCATTGGTGGGTGAGTGGGAACCTTTTCTGACATTAGTGGTTGAGTGGGAACTTTTTCTGACATTGGTGGTTGAAGGGGAACCTCTTCTGTCATTGGTGGTTGAGTGGGAGCCTTTTCTGACATTGGTGGTTGAATGGGAACCTTTTCTGACATAAGTGGTTGAGTGGGCACCTTTTCTAACATTGGTGATTGAGTGGGAACCTCTTCTGTCATTGGTGGTTGAGTGGGAACCTTTTATGACATTGGTGATGAAGTGGGAACCTTCTCTGTTCTGGCTGGTAGAGTAGGATCCTTCCCTTTCCTGGCTGGTGGAGTGGGATCCTTCCCTTTCCTGGCTGGTGGATTGGGATCCTTCCCTATCCTGGCTGGTGGTGTGGGATCCTTCCCTGTCCTGGCTAGTGGAGTAGGATTCTTCACTTTTCTGCCTGGTGGAGTGGGATCCTTCCCTTTCCTGGCTGGTGGAGTGGGATCCTTCTCTATCCTGGCTGGTGGAGTGGGATCCATCACTGTCTTGCCTCCACGACTAGGAGGTTCCTCCACAAATCCCCTTGGACTGCTTGGCTGAGGTGCTGGGCTGGGTCATTTGGACCCTGCTTTTATGGGAAGGACAGGGTGTGAGGGGGAGGGAAGGGGTCAAGTTGGGCAAGGAAAAGCTTCTTAGGGATGGTAGGGCAGGATGAGGGAGGAGAAATGGGAGTGGCGGTTGAGGGAGTGGTTCTTGGTAGACTGCCGTACAAAGATGTTTCTCAGGAGGTCAATAGCCTCCTCACTCAGGGCAGCAGGGCCCATTGGGGTAGAACCTGAGGTGCCTGGGGCCCAGGAGATGCCCATTCTCCTGGGTGACCGGGCACTAACAACTCGCTGAGGGACTACTGGGAGGGCGGTACTGGTACGGCGGTGGCAGCTGTACCAGCAGCTGGGGTGGTCCCAGAGGTGTCCGCCACCACTAGGGAACTGAGTTAGCATTGTCACCTCCTGTCTCTGTCATGGTGCTCCCCTCATCCTCTGTCCCATTGGTTCCCTCGGCGTCAGTGGACTCTGCCTCCTGGGTCCTGTGGGATACAGCTCCCTCTGTCGCCGGTGCCCCTACTCCTCCACAAGATGATGCTAATGCACACATGGACAGGATGACAGAAGGAGAAAGGGGGGAGGGAGAGAAAGGGAGCACTGGGTCAATTACAGCCCTAACACCAAAGTTAGCATACACAGCACCTTCACACACAGGGATCAGGATTGAGCACTATGCATTGCACTGGCATTGAACTGGCTAGATGCCACAGCAAGATGAGGGCCAAACACCGCCAACCGCACATCTTCTGGGACCGACAAAGCCCTGACTGACATGGAATGCCAACGAGCTAGGTTCCCTGCATTTGCCATGCACCCATTACACTTGAGCTGGATCACGCTGCAATGTCTGTCCTGGTATTAAGGGACACCTACTAACTCACAACCATCACCTGGATCCCATGCCACCTACCAATTATTGGTAGTAATGCCCACTGAACTCTCCCCCTTGTGGCTGCTGTGATGCCCTCAAGCGCCCATCCAGCTCTGGGTAGGCCACCACCAGTATGGGGGCCATCAGGGGGTGTCAGGTTCCGACGGGCACCCCTTCCTCATTGGGAGGCGATCCCCCGCTGGGCCTCCGCAGTCTTCTGTGCCCAGCGTCTCAGGTCCTCCCACCGTTTCATGCAGTGGGTGCTCCACCTGCTGTAGACCCCCAGGGTCTGCACATCCTTGACGATGCCATGCCACAATCCCTTCTTTTGATGGGCGCTGACCTGCAGAGGTAATACACACTAGAGGACAGCATTACACATTCAATCGAGCCTGTCACACATATGGCCCCCAAATCCCATTTCCAAATCCATTGGCACACACATCGCCCGGCGCACACCATGTACACTACCTCCACACATACCACCCCACATATGACACAATGCCTGCACACACATCTCCATGCAGCGCTACCACATGTATTGTGCCCAATGAGTACTCACCTGTTGGTCTAGAGGCCCATACAGCTGTCCATACTGGGGCAGGACCCCATCCACCAAGCGCTCCAACTCCATCAAGGTGAAGGTAGGGGCCCTTTCCCCGGTCACACAGGGCATGTTGGGTTCCAGACACAGGTCACAGCAGCATACGCAGTGTAGGTGTTGTCCTGTGGAAATTCAGGAATCAAGTGAGGTTATAGACAGAAAATGGCAGTCACGTCCACAGCGGTGTACACCGTCACCGCCAACACTGATCCCCATTGGCCACTGTACTCCATAGAGCCCCATATTAGCCAATGAGAAATTGCACGGCGGTGATGGACCGCCTTCTGCTATGACGGCCACAGTCGGTGGAGTTACCTCACTTCCACCTGTCCCTAGATACAGGACAGGCAGTCGCCATTTCATGGTCGTGGACTACATGCAAATCTTCCATAACTGCGTCATTTATGAAAATTGCACATACATTCCCATTCCCACTGTCCCATCACACTAATGCTGTATGCACACTGAGGTGGTTGTCCCATTGCTCAAATTGTGACAGCCTACCCAATCCTGTGTCCCTTAGATACCTACCACTACAGATGAATAGGAGGAGGAGACAAACCCCTGTGTACAGACTCCTTGTGGACTTGGCTACACTGGAGGACAGGCACATTATACTCACCTATAGACTAGACAGGGCCACAATCACAGAGCTGTGTGCCGAATTGGAGCCTGACCTGATATCAGCTATCCGTCATCCCACTGGGATTCCCCCCTCTTGTGCAGATTCTATCAGTGTTCCATTTCCTGGCAACTGGTTCTTTCCAAGTGACTGAGGGCATGGCAGCAGGATTGTCACAGCCAATGTTCTCAATCGTGCTGGCAAGGGTATTGTCTGCCTTGGTGAAACACATGTGCTGCTACATTTCTGTCCCCCAGGTGGAAGATTTGGCCACGGTGAAAGTGGGATTCTATGCAATGGGACATATTCCTAATATTATTGGGGCGATTGACGGTACACAGATTGAGTTTGTCCCCCCCGGGCAGAATGAACAGGTGCAGACCAGTACATCTCTCATGTCACTGAGAAGTATCCTAGGTCGGTGCATGATGCCTCTGTTCTAAGGAATAGCAGCATCCCAAATGTGATGGCCCAACTACAGAGGCTCAGGGCTTGGCTAATAGGTGAGCCAGAGTCCCCATCCATTGAATGTCAGTGTATGCCTTCAAGTGTTATCCCCACAGCATTGTGTAAGGCTAAATGTTGTCCCTCAGTACTTGCAGGTGACTCTGGTTACCCAAACCTATCGTGGCTCCTGACCCCTATGAGGAATGCCAGGACATGGGCTGAGAATCTTTATAATGATGCACATGGGCGAAGCAGGAGAATAATCAAGAGGACCTTCAGCCTCCTGAAGGCCAGGCTCAGATGCCTGCATCTGATAGGTAAATCCCTGTGCTACTCACCCGAGAAGGTATGCCAAATAGTAGTGGCATGCTGCATGTTGCACAACCTGGCCCTGAGACGACACGTGCCTTTTCTGCAGGAGGAGGGGACTGGAGATGACCCTGTGGCAGCAGTGGACCCTGAGGGCAGTGAGGATGAGGAGGCAGAGGATGAGGATGAGGACAACAGAACATCAGCTATATGACAATACTTCCAGTGAAGCACAGGTGAGACAGTGGAACTGACCAGATCTCTGACTATTGATGTGTTCTGTGTGTCTTTATCATGAAGGCATTCGCTTCCTTTGGATCTCGACCTATGGCTTGTCATTTTACAGATGTTGGTGATATGACAACAGTGTCCTGAGGTGTTTACTGCAGACAGCTACAGGTCATTATTTGTATGCTATCACAGTGTTCAGATCATTTGCAATAGATTTGACTGTTCCCATAAATGCACATTTTTAACACATAAAACTGTGTCACTCAAGTTGTGTTCAAGGGTGTTTCTTGTAGTGCAAATAATTGACTGAAAAGTGCAATGGGATGGTGTGATGGTAGAGGAAAGTCCAGGGTATTTTTCCAGTCTGTTTGTAGCACAGGTTCAGTGTCCAAGGGGCCATAGGAAGGGGAGCAAAGGCAGTTCAAAGTGGACAAGGTGACAGGGTGAGATTCAAGGAGCACAATCAGGAGAATCTAATTTCCTGGCGGTGGTCTTGGTCTTGGCAAGTGTCTCTGGCTCCTGTCTGGATTGCAGGGAATAGTTGCAGGGGTGTTCACCTTCTGCAGGAGGAGGGGTGCTGGTGACATGTGAGTCCTGTGGCGGGGCCTCCTGCCCACTAGCTTCAGCGGAAGTGGAGGGCTGGTCAATTGACTGGCTAGTGGGAGGGGCCCGCTGGTGTGCTGTCAATTCCCTCATGATGTTGGCCATGTCTGCCAGCACCCCTGCTATGGATATCATGGTGGTGTTGAGAGCCTACAAGTCCTCCCTGATCTCCTGATGGTGTTCCTCCTGCAGCCACTTGTTCTCCTGCATGTTGTTAAGGATTTGTCCCATCGTGTCCTGGGATTGTTGGTAGGCCCCCAGGGTCTTGGTGAGTGCCTCCTGGAGAGTCAGTTCCCTTGGCCTGTCCTTCTCCTGGCACACAGCGGTCTTCTCAGTGTCCCTGTTCCCCTGTGCCTCTGTCACCTGAACGGTGTGCCCACTTCCACTGACCCCAGGTCCCTGATTGTCTTGGGGGTGAGGTGTGGACTGGCATCCCTGTACAGGTGGGCACACTGCTGATTGACGTGTCCTGGGGACAGAGGTGTGGTGACGCTGGGTGAGTGCTGTGCTGTTGGATACTGATGGGGGATGCTGTCTGGTTGGCTGTGAGTGGGCTGGGGTGACCGACTGACCAGTGGTCCCTGATGGGCCAGGTATTTCATCCAGATCCAGAAGTCCAGAGTTACTGTCATCACTAGGGTAATCTTCTGTTGGGGGACAGGTTTGTCGTGGCACCTCCCCTCCGCTGACATTAGCTGGGGCACCTGTGGGGATGTAAGTGATGTATTATGCTTCATGTCTGTGACATATTGTGCATCCCTATCTTCCCTTCTATCATTGCTGTTGTCCTGCCTTTGTTTGTGTATGGTGATGTATTGTGTGATTGTTAGTTCTCCATGCTATGCATGCTTTTGTGATGGGTGTCCATGCACGGCTGAGAGGGCTGTCCATGCATTGGTATAGCATGCAGGTCTTGGCATTGGGGTTAGTCATATGTGTAGGTGCAGTGTGGGATGGAGTGGAGTGATGGGAGTGAGGGTGAGGGGGTGTGATGGCATGCAGATATGGGAGTTGATAAGTAGTAAATATTGACTCACCAGTGTCCAGTCCACAGGCAAATCCATTGAGTCAATCAGGAGGCAGTATTGCCAAGACTTGCTCCTCCCATTCTGTGAGCTGTAGAGGAGGAGGTGGGGGTCCACCGCCAGTCCTCTGTATGGTGAGCTGCTTGACTTGCTGCCACGGAACGTACCTTCCCCCATAGGTCGTTCCACATCTTCCTGATGTCATACCTTGTGCTTGGATCCTGTCCCACGGCGTTCACTCTGTCCACAATTCTTCACCATAGCTCCATCTTTCTGGCAATGGATATATGCAGTACCTGTGCTCCAAACAGCTGTGGCTCTACCCTGACTATTTCCTCCACCATGACCCGCAACTCCTCATCTGTGAAACGGGGGTGCCTTTGTGGGGACATGGGTGTTGTGTGGTGTGTGGGTGTTGGGTACCGTGGTTGGGTGTGTGATGGATGGATGGGTGTATATGGTATGTGTGTCCAGTTGTCGCAGTGGCCTTGGTGTCAGTCTGGTGGTAATAATTTGAATTCGTAAAGGGTTGTGGGTGATGTAGGTGTGTGTTTTATAGTGTGTGCTTTTGATATTGGCCAATGTTGTGTAGTTTAGTACATTCTGAGCTCGCCAATGTATACCACCAATGGTTTACCGCCATTAAATGTCCACTGTGGTGATTCATGGGTCTTAATGTGGTAGGCGTTGTTTTGTTGGCCTAACGGTAAGGGTGTTGTTACCCCCACTTTAGCACTGACCTTTGGACTGGCGGATTTGTGTGTGTGGCAGTATTCTGTCGGATTAGTGTGTTTGTGTCATAATTTGGCGAACTGATATTTGCCCCCGGGGCGGTATGGTGGGGGCCGTCACCACAGTGCGAAGCGGGATTTACCATCAATGTCATAATGAGGGCCATAATGTCCAATTTCCAAGAAAGGGTTGTTCTCCTGAAAGGAACTCAGTCTTAGACAATTTTCAAAACTGAACTAAGTATTAGTGCACACTAACCGGAGAATTAATACTTAACCTAGTCTTTGATTCTTCAACATGAATCCATAAGAACACTGAAGGCTGAGGAGCAAGAAGCCGCTAGAGGAGGGAGAATCATAGCGTTAGATATGAATACACTGGAGATGTTGACAGAGTCAGGATCATGGAATCACAGGAAGTCTTGGAAGACTTGACCTTCGAGGTTCTGAGCGACCCAGAAGGTGAGTGCAGGGAAAATGCTTGTGCAGGACTGGAAAGAGGCCAAGCCTCGACTCAGGTTCAGGTGAGATATTTATATCTAATGGAAGCCACCTTTGCAAATGGCAGGTGCAATGGACAACTGTAACCAATTAACCAGATTGCCGGGACCAAGAGCATCAGCCGTTAGAGTCAATAGGTTATGTTAATTTATGTTATGTTATGTTAAGTTATGTTATGTTATAAGAATTTCTATAGTGCAGCGAATACCCAGAGGTATTGGCGCTCATAAGCAAAACGAAGAGCGGTAGGAAGAGAGGAAATCTAAGGACAGTTAAAAAGCCAAGTTTTAAACAGTCACATCAATTGTCACCAATGGCCAAGGCACGTGGAAAAAAACCTAAATGGCTACATGCAATAAGTAATGGGAGATGAAGCTAATAAACTAGGAAAAATATGATGTTCTTACAAGCTTGCATCTAGGGGGAACAACGGTACAGGAGGTTCAAGGGTGTGAAGAGCTCTGGAAGGGGAACAGTGGTATGCAGGAGGCCTTGAGGTACCACAGGGGAAAGCAACATGAGCCCTGTGCACAAATCTCACAGAACAGAGGGCTCAAGAGGGGGTTCATGTCAGTCTCCAAATATGCATCCCGAGAATGAGGACCTATCTTTGCTTTCTAACAGAGACCCTTAGTCTATGCAACACCTGGTGAAGAATCAATAGTAAACGTAGAGATTACACATTTTACAGTAAAAAAAGGACCATTTCTCTTGTATAGCTATCTGTTTATAGACCGTAAGGAGTCAGATAATAGAACATCTCCAAACACACCTTTGGACCATGCACCCTTCCTAATAAAAAATAAGAGACCAGAAAGGGTGAGTGAGATGGACATTAGATAGAAAGCTCAGACCAAGATAGTGGGAAAACTACAGAAGGGAACTGAAGAGTTCTTCTGCTGGAACTCTACTGTTGTACTTTCCAGTTTAAAAAAAAACCTCCACAACCCAGATGAAACCTTTAGAGGGAACATGTGCATGGCCAGGCTAGCGGAGCTACCAATGGAGGGGTGTAGGAAGTTGGCTCTGTATGTGCTATTTCAAAGTAAGGAATAGCATGCACAGAGTCCAAGGGTTCCCCTTAGAGGTAAAATAGTGGTAAAAATTAGATAATACTAATGCTCTATTTTGTGGTAGTGTGGTCGAGCAGTAGGCTTATCCAAGGAGTAGTGTTAAGCATTTGTTGTACATACACATAGACAATAAATGAGGTACACACACTCAGAGACAAATCCAGCCAATAGGTTTTTGTATAGAAAAATATCTTTTCTTAGTTTATTTTAAGAACCACAGGTTCAAATTCTACATGTAATATCTCATTCGAAAGGTATTGCAGGTAAGTACTTTAGAAACTTCAAATCATCAAAATTGCATGTATACTTTTCAAGTTATTCACAAATAGCTGTTTTAAAAGTGGACACTTTTAAGCAGTGTGTCTGTGCTGAGTGAGGGGTCTCTAGGGTGGCATAAGACATGCTGCAGCCCTTAGAGACCTTCCTTGGCATCAGGGCCCTTGATACTAGAAGTACCAGTTACAAGGGACTTATCTGAATGCCAGGGTGTGCCAATTGTGGATACAATGGTACATTTTAGGTGAAGGAACACTGGTGCTGGGGCCTGGTTAGCAAGGTCCCAGCACACTTCTCAGTCAAGTCAGCATCAGTATCAGGCAAAAAGTGGGGGGTAACTGCAACAGGGAGCCATTTCTTTACACAAGCCCCCCCCCCCAGCCTACAGGCCAGGAGACTCAGCCCAAGCTGGGAGAGTCTTCCTAGTCTGTCAGGCGAGGAAGAGTAGGAGAAATAGGCTGGTTAGTTGCAGGGCCTACTCTGCCTTACATCCTTCTGTTCAGGTCATTCCCTTTGGGGAACTGACCCACTTCCACAGTGATAGGACCTAGTCTGAATTGCCTCTTGTCTGCCTCTTCAATGTCTCCACCCATTCTTTCTATTTTGGTCTTAGAGGTATCCACCTCTGCTAACCTTATCTTGGCCAGGGTTACCCCTAGCTTACCCAGAGAGGTTACCCAGAGCTGGAGTAACCCCACCATGACCAATAGGGTCAGGGGGCCTAACTTGCTATTTGGCATGGGGTCAGACCACCATGCTAAGGATAGTGCAGCCATAAAGGCTAACACCCAGCAGAGGCCACTGACAGCTGTCAGTGCCCAGAACCACACCTTTAGCTCTTCACCTAAAAGGGAAGGGGCTAAGTTACAGGCTTCTTTGGGTTCAGGTTGCCTGTCTGCTGTATTAGAGTGGGGGGTTACCACATCTTGTAGTAAACACCCTTCTTCCACTCTTTCTTCTGTTAGCTGAGGAGCCACCCACTCAGGTTTAACAGTTGCCTGACTAGCCAGGACTTCTTGTGGGTCAGGTTGGACTTTATCAGGGCCATTTTTGGAGTTCTCCCCTACTGGAGCAAAATCTCCTTGGCTTGCTGTAACCTTGGCTAAAGGTTGTCCACCCTTCCTACTCTGTTTTCTTTTCTTCTTCTTCTGGGGCCTGCTTGCATTTACTGCAGAGGCAGGACTTCCAGAATCCTTGGGAGAGGACTGGCACTGGACCAGTTTCTCTCTTGGGCTCTGACTAACCTCTGGGTAGTCATTTCCAAGGAGACAATCAAGGGGGAGGTCTGTACTGACTACTACCCTTCTCCAGCTAAGAGTGCCACCCACTTCTATGGGCACTAAAGCCACAGGCCTCTTAGTGACCCTGTCTAGGCTAACTCTTACCCTGGCAGTCTCACCTGGGATGTACTGGTTTGAGAGCACCAGCCTGTCATGCACAATAGTGTGACTGGCACAAGTGTCTCTCAGGGCAGTGGTTGGGATTCCATTCACCAGTAGGTGGTGGAAGTGTCTACTTCCCTCTGGAATCTCCAACTCACCTGTTGGGCCCTGTTTCCAGTTGAAGGCTAGGAAGACCTCCTCATCTGAGGAGTCATCTCCCATGGCTACACTGGTTACCCCTGGAATTTTGTTCTGGGGTTTGTTTTTGGGACAAGAAGTGTCCTTGGTGTGGTGCCCAGACTGTTTACAGTTGTGGCACCATGCCTTAGTGGCATCCCAGTTCTTACCCTGGTACCCACCTTTGTTTTGGGTTGTGTCTTGGGGCCCACCCACCTGTTCTGGTTTTTGGGGGCCTACAGAGGACTCTTTTTCTTTGTTTCTAGTGTCACCCACTTTCTCCTGGGGAGTTTTTGTAACCCCTTTCTTTTGGTCACCCCCAGTGGAAGTTTTGGTTACCCTAGTCTTGACCCAGTGGTCTGCCTTCTTTCCCAATTCTTGTGGAGAAATTGGACCTAGGTCTACCAGATACTGATGCAACTTTTCATTGAAGCAGTTACTTAAAATGTGTTCTTTCATAAACAAATTATAAAGCCCAACATAGTCACACACTTCATTTCCAGTTAACCAACCATCTAGTGTTTTTACTGAGTAGTCTACAAAATCAACCCAGGTCTGGCTCGAGGATTTTTGAGCCCCCCTGAATCTAATTCTATACTCCTCAGTGGAGAATCCAAAGCCCTCAATCAGGGTACCCTTCATGAGGTCATAAGATTCTGCATCTTTTCCAGAGAGTGTGAGGAGTCTATCCCTACACTTTCCAGTGAACATTTCCCAAAGGAGAGCACCCCAGTGAGATCTGTTCACTTTTCTGGTTACACAAGCCCTCTCAAAAGCTGTGAACCATTTGGTGATGTCATCACCATCTTCATATTTTGTTACAATCCCTTTGGGGATTTTTAGGATGTCAGGAGAATCTCTGACCCTATTTAAGTTGCTGCCACCATTGATGGGACCTAGGCCCATCTCTTTTCTTTCCCTTTCTATGGCTAGGAGCTGCTTTTCCAAAGCCAATCTTTTGACCATCCTGGCTAACAGGGGGTCATCTTCACTGAGAGCCTCCTCAGTGATTTCAGAAATGCTGGACCCTCCTGTGAGGGAAGCAACATTTCTGACTATCATTTTTGGAGACAGGGCTTGAGAGGCCCTGGTCTCCCTATTTAGGACTGGAAGGGGGGAATTGCCCTCCAAGTCACTAATTTCTTCCTCTGTGAAGTCATCCTCAGAGGGGTTGGCTTTTTCAAACTCTGCCAAGAGCTCCTGGAGCTGAATTTTGGTAGGTCTGGAGCCAATGGTTATTTTCTTTATATTACAGAGAGACCTTAGCTCCCTCATCTTAAGATGGAGGTAAGGTGTGGTGTCGAGTTCCACCACCTGCATCTCTGTATCAGACATTATTCTGCTAAAAGTTGGAAGACTTTTTAAAGAATCTAAAACTGTTTCTAGAATCTAATTTCAAACTTTTAACAACTTTTTAAACTCTAAAAGACAATGCTAAACAGGGACTTAACACACAAGGCCCTAGCAGGACTTTTAAGAATTTAGAAAAAAATTTCAAATTGCAAAAATGAATTTCTAATGACAATTTTGGAATTTGTCGTGTGATCAGGTATTGGCTGAGTAGTCCAGCAAATGCAAAGTCTTGTATCCCACCGCTGCCACCAATGTAGGAAGTTGGCTCTGTATGTGCTATTTCAAAGTAAGGAATAGCATGCACAGAGTCCAAGGGTTCCCCTTAGAGGTAAAATAGTGGTAAAAATAGATAATACTAATGCTCTATTTTGTGGTAGTGTGGTCGAGCAGTAGGCTTATCCAAGGAGTAGTGTTAAGCATTTGTTGTACATACACATAGACAATAAATGAGGTACACACACTCAGAGACAAATCCAGCCAATAGGTTTTTGTATAGAAAAATATCTTTTCTTAGTTTATTTTAAGAACCACAGGTTCTACATGTAATATCTCATTCGAAAGGTATTGCAGGTAAGTACTTTAGGAACTTCAAATCATCAAAATTGCATGTATACTTTTCAAGTTATTCACAAATAGCTGTTTTAAAAGTGGACACAGTGCAATTTTCACAGTTCCTAGGGGAGGTAAGTATTTGTTAGGTTAACCAGGTAAGTAAGACACTTACAGGGCTTAGTTCTTGGTCCAAGGTAGCCCACCGTTGGGGGTTCAGAGCAACCCCAAAGTCACCACACCAGCAGCTCAGGGCCGGTCAGGTGCAGAGTTCAAAGTGGTGCCCAAAACACATAGGCTAGAATGGAGAGAAGGGGGTGCCCCGGTTCCGGTCTGCTTGCAGGTAAGTACCCGCGTCTTCGGAGGGCAGACCAGGGGGGTTTTGTAGGGCACCGGGGGGGACACAAGCCCACACAGAAATTTCACCCTCAGCAGCGCGGGGGCGGCCGGGTGCAGTGTAGAAACCAGCGTCGGGTTTGTAATGGAGTCAATGGGAGATCTAGGGATCTCTTCAGCGCTGCAGGCAGGCAAGGGGGGGGTTCCTCGGGGAAACCTCCACTTGGTCAAGGGAGAGGGACTCCTGGGGGTCACTCCTCCAGTGAAAGTCCGGTCCTTCAGGTCCTGGGGGCTGCGGGTGCAGGGTCTCTCCCAGGTGTCGGGACTTAGGATTCAAAGAGTCGCGGTCAGGGGAAGCCTCGGGATTCCCTCTGCAGGCGGCGCTGTGGGGGCTCAGGGGGGACAGGTTTTTGTACTCACAGTCTTAGAGTAGTCCTGGGGTCCCTCCTGAGGTGTTGGATCGCCACCAGCCGAGTCGGGGTCGCCGGGTGCAGTGTTGCAAGTCTCACGCTTCTTGCGGGGAGCTTGCAGGGTTCTTTAAAGCTGCTGGAAACAAAGTTGCAGCTTTTCTTGGAGCAGGTCCGCTGTCCTCGGGAGTTTCTTGTCTTTTCGAAGCAGGGGCAGTCCTCAGAGGATGTCGAGGTCGCTGGTCCCTTTGGAAGGCGTCGCTGGAGCAGGATCTTTGGAAGGCAGGAGACAGGCCGGTGAGTTTCTGGAGCCAAGGCAGTTGTCGTCTTCTGGTCTTCCTCTGCAGGGGTTTTCAGCTAGGCAGTCCTTCTTCTTGTAGTTGCAGGAATCTAATTTTCTAGGGTTCAGGGTAGCCCTTAAATACTAAATTTAAGGGCGTGTTTAGGTCTGGGGGGTTAGTAGCCAATGGCTACTAGCCCTGAGGGTGGGTACACCCTCTTTGTGCCTCCTCCCAAGGGGAGGGGGTCACAATCCTAACCCTATTGGGGGAATCCTCCATCTGCAAGATGGAGGATTTCTAAAAGTTAGAGTCACTTCAGCTCAGGACACCTTAGGGGCTGTCCTGACTGGCCAGTGATTCCTCCTTGTTGCTTTCTTTGTTCCCTCCAGCCTTGCCGCCAAAAGTGGGGGCCGTGGCCGGAGGGGGCGGGCAACTCCACTAAGCTGGAGTGCCCTGCTGGGCTGTGACAAAGGGGTGAGCCTTTGAGGCTCACCGCCAGGTGTCACAGCTCCTGCCTGGGGGAGGTGTTAGCATCTCCACCCAGTGCAGGCTTTGTTACTGGCCTCAGAGTGACAAAGGCACTCTCCCCATGGGGCCAGCAACATGTCTCTAGTGTGGCAGGCTGCTGGAACCAGTCAGCCTACACAGCTAGTTGGTTAAGTTTCAGGGGGCACCTCTAAGGTGCCCTCTGTGGTGTATTTTACAATAAAATGTACACTGGCATCAGTGTGCATTTATTGTGCTGAGAAGTTTGATACCAAACTTCCCAGTTTTCAGTGTAGCCATTATGGTGCTGTGGAGTTCGTGTTTGACAAACTCCCAGACCATATACTCCTATGGCTACCCTGCACTTACAATGTCTAAGGTTTTGTTTAGACACTGTAGGGGCACAGTGCTCATGCACTGGTACCCTCACCTATGGTATAGTGCACCCTGCCTTAGGGCTGTAAGGCCTGCTAGAGGGGTGTCTTACCTATACTGCATAGGCAGTGAGAGGCTGGCATGGCACCCTGAGGGGAGTGCCATGTCGACTTACTCATTTTGTTCTCACTAGCACACACAGGCTTGTAAGCAGTGTGTCTGTGCTGAGTGAGGGGTCTCTAGGGTGGCATAAGACATGCTGCAGCCCTTAGAGACCTTCCTTGGCATCAGGGCCCTTGGTACTAGAAGTACCAGTTACAAGGGACTTATCTGAATGCCAGGGTGTGCCAATTGTGGATACAATGGTACATTTTAGGTGAAGGAACACTGGTGCTGGGGCCTGGTTAGCAGGGTCCCAGCACACTTCTCAGTCAAGTCAGCATCAGTATCAGGCAAAAAGTGGGGGGTAACTGCAACAGGGAGCCATTTCTTTACAAGGGGTTCCTATACAAGTATGCTGCACCAAAATTAATTAACAAAGATACAACTGAAATGCCTTAGCTGAGCGACCAGCCTATTCTATGAGATAAGATCTTTCCTGGGAATCCTATGTTATAGTAAACTGTCACCAATATGGGGCTCCCCAGACACACCTGAGTGCTTGAAAGATCCCCTAACAAAGTCACTTTGAGAATGTGGAATAACTAAGTGGGCGCAGCTAGTGGAGGAAGAGAAGTCATTCCCATGGGACTTCTGAGTGAGGATTACCAAGTGGACATTATCACGATTCAAATATTATAAGCTGACTACCTGGCTGACAGAACAGGGTTGGACCCACTCCTAGCCACTCAGAGACCCACAGTATGGAGGAGGAACTGCAGGATCTTAGAAAAGTAAGAAAGAGGTGGCATTGTATCAACTTTTATTAGAAGCAGCAAATGGAAACATGAATGCTTTCCCTGAGGAGAGGTAACAACACCAAGAGTAATAGGCGGGGAGATCAATGTGCAGAGGATATAGACATGTTTGCCAGCTGCCCTGTGTTGAAAGATTTTTAGTTGAGAGTGGGTAAGGAAATAGCAGACCTTTCAGGAATACCAGTGGAGGTCAGCCACACTACAACCCTATTTGGTATACCATTGAAAGATGGAGAGATGGAAAGAACAACATTAACCCAATGCAAATTGATTTTCTTTTTATATCTTTTGGCAAGAAGAGAAAGGTGTAAACAGTGGTGCAAACCAGAGCCACCCACTTGGCAGTGGAACTCTGTCAAATTCTTTAATAAATTAGAAAATGGGGGCACATGTTTTTTGGGAACCAGCTCTGGCCTGATTAACATTAGAGGATTGAGTTCAACAATTAGACTTCCTATGTCAGGAATGAAGGGAGGAATCATTCAGAGTTATGAGCCACATTGATGACAGTCTTGAAGTACAGGACAGAGCATACGCGACAGTCACAGGAAGGTGTTCTTAGAGGTAAAATTAGGACAAATAAAAAAAAATACTTTAAAAAATGAGTAGGTTAGGCCTACTGGCTTTGCATAACCTTTCCTAATAAGCAGATCAAACGTGTCAAATCTGGCATGCTTACACCAATGCTATGATGGTGCCTTTAGGCTTTATCATTGGCCTTATATTTTACCCAACACTGGCATATTCAAGTGAACATAAATTGGTAACCATTGTGCATACAGATTGGAAATTGGGTTACTGGTTAACTGGGGTGTGAGCAACAATCAGAATGCTAATCAGGGCACAGGCAAACTGCAAATTAGTCTGTGGTCAGCCCACTGGTAGCTTGACACAGAGCAGTCAGGCGTAACTTAAAGGTAATGTGTAAAGTATTTGTGCCACACTTCAAACAGTAAAACAGTGAAAACACCACACAAAAAGAGTCCACACCAAGTTAGAAAAATAGAGTATCATTTTATAAATAAAGCAAGCCCAAACCGACAAAAATTAAATCAGGAGATCCAGAATTATGTATTTTTTAAGAATAAACTGCAATATTGTGCCTAAAAGCAAAACGCGCAAACCATGGCTATCTGGTCACCCTGGACCAGATCACAGTCAAAAGTTCAAGCCAAACAAGATGGAGTGCTGGTTGGATACAGTGCCAGAGTAGTCTCGCTGAAGGTTTACCTTCTCAAGTTTTGTGGCAAGAGTCCCATACACCTTGAAGAAGCTCACCGGGAGCAAGAAGAGCATCACTGGCGATGGTTAGCATGGAGCGAGGAGCAGGCTGGGTATTGGTAGGTTGGAGCCTCGTGTTGGTGATCCACATGGACGGATGATGCATGCTGTGTGAAGAGACAAACTTGCAGTAGCTTTCACTAATTTTCCATGTAAGATGAGTGGTTCCAATGTGAATGGGCCTATTTGAGGTTGAAAATAGCCAAATAGCTTGAATTAAGGAGCTCAAAAGCCACACTTACAGCCCAGGACATGAGAGGTGCCTTTCGGGGTCTGGACCACATTTAAGAGGGGTACAGGAGATGTGGGGAGCCTGTAATGTCCCTGACGCTTATCTCAAGAAGCCAGCAGACTAGCCCTTTTATGTACTCAGGGGTCCCGGGTTCAAGATGGAGGTGCAGGTCCAATTGTTGTTCCCCAGGCAATAGGGCAGTAACAACAGAGCAGCACAGCAAGAGCAGCAGTCCAGTAGAGTGAAAGTCCTAGTCCTTATTAATGGCAGAGTATCCACAAGCCCAGAATTGTATGAAGTGGTGCTGTCTGAGGTACATCTTTTGTACACTGGCGCCTTTGTTCTGGAAGGTGGGAGAAGCTTCTGGACAGTGTCTATAAAGTGCAAGGAATTCCCTGCCTTGCCTTCCGTGGCTTCAAGTTGGCTGAAGTAATAATGCAGAGTCGGTAAGCCCATTGTGTTGAGACTTAACACAGCCTATTCATGTGTAAGTGAGAATGGGCCTAGCTCCCCCGCCCCATCATGCCAGTGATATCCCATTAAGTCACATCTAAGCACTCATTGTGTGTAGGTGTCATACACAAAGCCCAACCTCAAACTACACCCGTTCATGTGACCCAGGCAGGTTGCAGGCACCAAACGGCTAAAGCAAGACAATTTCAGATTTCTAAAAGTAGCATTTTCAGAACTGTAATTTATAATCCGACTTCACAATAAGTTAGGATTTTAAATTAGTATTCCAGAGACACCAAACATGAACCTCTTACCTCTTCCCATTTTTAAAGTACACTTATAAAATGTAATGAGACAACTCCAGTCTTATCGTGTGGGAGAGAGGCCTTGCAGAACTGAAAACTAATTTTGGAGTTTTTTACTACCAGGAGATGTACAACTTAAAACGACATGTCCTACTTTTTAAATACATTGCACTCTGCTCTTTGGGATGTCGTGGGCCTACCCTAGGGGTGAAATACGTATTAAATAGGAAGGTTTGGCCTTGTAAAAGGTTTATTTTGCCAGGTCAACATGGCAGGTTAAAAGTGCACAGACAGGCTCTTCAATGGCAGGCTAGAGACATGTTTAAGGGGCTACTTAAGCGAGTGGCACAATCAGTACTGCAGACCCACTAGTAGTCTTTCATTTATAGGCCCTGGGCACATATAGAGCACTAGACTAGGGACTTGTAAGCAAACAAGATACCTCAATTGAGTATAATCCAACCATCCCATATTTTAAGGAGAGATCACATGCACTTTAGCACTGTTCAGCAGTAATTAAGTGACCATAGTCCTAAAGCCAACAAAAATGAATTTAGCAAAAAAGGGGAGGATGAAGGTAAAAAGTTTGAAGGTGACCCCGCAGAGAGGGCCATTTCCAACGATACAGTTATACAATTACTAATATGTAGAAAGGAACTGCTTCCAAAAAATATACAACTCCTCTCAACAGTGTTTAACAAGAATCCTCAGAGTGAAAGCCCTCCATGGTTCATTAGGTTGGGTGGCGCATGCCAAACCCCTTACCTACTATGGTAATTTATGAGATTCCATGCAACTAAATACCTATCAGTGTGCTTCAATAAAGAGTAATGACAATTCACACCTAAATGCCTATTTACCATAATATATTATTTTCACAATAAATAAGTCATGCCTGGTTCCTTCATTATAACATTTTAGAGTACACGGAAAAGGCTTAAAGCCATGATCATTGGCTTGCCACTATAACCAACTCAGTCCTGCTGCACTGAGTATCAATTTTGCCATAAGCCAAAAATTGCAACTCTTTAGAGTAAGCATGCAAATTCATCCCAATCAAATCCCTTACTTAGGGGGACCAAAGTGTGAGAAGAACCTAAGTCACTCTCTCGGAAGGACTCTGAAAGCACATTTTTGTTGATCATATAAAAATGGTGATAGGGGCGTCGTCTGGCCACTGACAAAGCTGTCAGAATGTTAGAATAATGCCAAACACAGAGATTACTTGGGGGTAGTGGAGCAGACCTTGGAATAGTGCAAACTGTAGCTGGAATGCCTCCTGCTGCTGGGTGACCACTGGACCATCGGATCCTGCAGCTCTGCATACCACCAATTAGCTCTTCCCCTCTTGAGGGCCTACTGTGGTGTTGGGGGAGGTGCAGCTGCAACAGAGCAGGCTGCAAAGTTACATTGTGGCCTCTGCCACCATGCTGCCAACCGCTTCCCTCCTGGTCCTGACAGAGGCATCCCAGCACCCCAGCCATATATCTGGGCCTCCAAGAAGATGTCCTGAGGCAGAAGGGCCACTGAAAATGACATCAGATCTGGCCATCTCGGCATCTGCAGGGGTTCCTGTTGTCCTGTGGTATTGCATCTGAGCTGTGTGATCCGGCCCCATTGCGAAGCTCCCCAGCCGCAGGTCACTCAGCACCCTGCCTACTATCTCAGAGGCCACAGCCTGGCCACAGGCCTCCTGCCCCACCCTATGAGCTACAGTGCAGCAACATAATCAGGCTAATGGCCCAAGTTGGGAAAAGTGAGACATGATGCCTTCCCAAGAGAATGCCTTCCCCCCCCTCATCTTTCTATATTGATGAGGGCTTTATGTCTGCCATACAGCTGGTGTGCCTCCCCTGCAGAGACCTAATCGAGGGAGTACTTCATGGTGGGTGAGGAGCAGCTCCCACTTCCACTGTTCTGATGCCATCCTCGCACACTGGGCCTTTGTAGGAGCAGGGACCTTGTGCTCCTTGGCCGCCCTTGATGGAGCGGAGTGTGGCAGTCTGCTGCTGTTGTTTCCCTAGGAGACTTGGAGAGGAGACCCTCTTGGATCTGGCCTGGAGCCCTGCTGAGGACATTCAAGCACAGAGGTGAGACACATTAGCTGCTCCCAAACATTGAATCCCCCCCACCTCTATCTCTACACCCTGAGACCTGGCAAGACTGTGCCCTCTTCTGGGGTGTCCTTGGACATCTCCCGGACCTCTTGGCTCTCCTGACCACAACAAGCCTCTCACTCACCCCAGGCCATCACTGCTCTGCATGCACCCACAACCCCTGCCCCTAGGGACTGCCTCTGTCTCCCCCATCTCAGAGAAATGGAACCGGGCCACCCTGACACCATGAGCACGCGGCCATCATATCTATTGCAGAACTGGGCTGGGCTGTGATACATCCAACAACACTGGCTCCCTGAGGCCATGGCTGGTGACAATGTTCGGCGTGTGCCCATTGCTAGGTTGCTCAGTTTGATACCGGAGCAGCAAGGACATGGCAATCAGGGCAGTAACTGAACTCACGCAAGATCGGCCCATGATAAATCCTGCTTCCTACTGAAACACAGCTTGCTCAATGACTGAGGCTCCTACCTCTTCGCCCCAGCTGCTACTTCACTGTTCTGGCTGCTGTCCCACAATACATTTGACACCCTCCCGGTGGACGTTAAGAATCTCCTTATTGCCTGAACGCCTACCTCCTACACTGCCACTTTGCTATATCTCTGGATGTTCTGTCATGTTTTGCTGTTTTTTATTGTTGCTGTCGCTGCTGCTGCCTCCCCTCCCATGCATTGTGGGTTGCTGCTAACTGTAACGATGGGGCCTAGGCCTGTTGCTCATCTTGCCTCCCACTCTCCCAATATCCCCCATCACTGCCCTCCCAGCAACCCTCCCCCACACTCCGGGCTTCTTGCTGGTGACCAGTGCCCCCCCAATGCTGCACACCTCACCTACATGCTGCCAACACTCAGCCACCCTGGGGTCTTCGGACCCAGTGCCCCTGGCTTTACTTTAGTCCCACACCTCTTCCCATTTCATGCTATTAACCCCCTTAAGGTCTTTGCGCCATGCAGACTCCCAGGTTTAGACTCATGGTTCTCAGGTTATGGTCCCCACTGAAGAACCCAACTTTGGCTCCTAGCTAGCTTGTCTTCCCCTTTACCCCCAATCCCTGATGCTCCCCAGCATTTCCTTGAGCACCCACCCAGCCCCTACTCCTAACCTGGTTGTTTGCCCTCCCCGCACCATCCTCCCACTATGCCTCCACCGTCGCTTGGGGAGCCTCCCTTTCTCTGCCATTTGTTAATCTTCACCATGATTTAGTGTCACTGCATTGCAAAGGCCATCAGTACCAATCAGCCTTGCACGCCCTTGCAAGCCATCTCCTGAAACATAAATAACAAAGTATCCACACGCCCAGAATTTTACTGAAATGGTGGTGTCTAAGGTAAATCTTTTGTACTCTGGTGTCCTTGTTCTGGAAGTTGGGAGAAGCTTCTGCACAATGTCTTTAAAGTGCAAGGAATTACCTGCCTCCCCTTCCTTGCCTCCAAGTTGGCTGAAGTGATAATGCAGGGTCATTAAGCCCACTGTGTTGAGACACAACATAGCCTATTCATGTGTCAGTGAGACTGGGCCTAGCTCCTCTGCCCCATCCTGTCAGTAATAGCCCATTAGGTCACACCTAAGCTCTCATTGTGTGTGGCTATCTAAGAGAAATACAAAAAGCCAAACTGCAAACTACACCCAGTCATGTGACCCAGGCAGGCTGCAGGCACCAAATGGCTAAGGCGAGAACATTTCAGCTTTCTAAAAGTGGCATTTTCAGAATTGTAATTTATAGTCTGACTGCACTACAAGTTAGGATTTTAAATTAGGATTCCAGAGACACCAAACATGAATCAATTATCTCTTCCCATTTTGAAAGCACACTCATAAAATGTAATGAGGCAACTCCAGTGTTATAGTATCTGAGAGATAGGCCTTTCAGAAGTGAAAACAAATTGGGGAGTTTTTCACTACCAGGACATGTACAACTTAAAAATACATGTCCTACTTTTTAAATACATTGCACTCTGCGCTTTGGGATGTCCTGGGCCTACCCTAGGGTTGACATATGTATGTAAGGAAGGTATGTGCCTAGCAAAATGTTTATTTTGCCAGGCCAAAATGGCAGGTTAAAACTGTACAGACAGGCTCTGCAAAGGCAAGCTTGAGACATGTTTAAAGGGCTACTTAAGTGGGTGGCACAACCAGTACTGCAGATCCACTAGTAGTTTTTAACTTATTGGCTCTGGGCACACGTGCAGCAGTATACTAGGGACCTATAAGTAAATCAAATATGCCAATTGGGTATAATCCCACCTTGCCAAGTTTTAAGGAGCGACCAAATGTACTTTAGCACGGTTTAACAGTAATTAAGTGCCCAGAGTCCTAAAGCCAACAGAAATGAATTCAGCAAAAAGTGGAGGATGAAGGAAAAAAGTTTGAGGGTGACCCTGCTGAGAGGGCAATTTCCAGCAATACAGTTATACAATTACAAACATATAGAAAAGTACTGCTTCCAAAAATATCCACAACTCCTCTCAACAGGGCCTAACAAGAATCTTCACAGTGAAAGCCCTTCATGGTTCATCAGCTTGACTGGCCCATGCCAAACCCCTTACCTACTATGGTAATTTATGAGATTCCATGCAATGAAATACTTATCAGTAGGTTTTAAAATGAGTAATAACAATTCACACCTAAATGTCCATTGACCATAACATATTCTTTTCACAATAAATAAATCATGTCTAGTTCCTTCATCATAACATTTTATGGTAAACAGACCAGGCCTAAACCCATGATCATTGGCTTGCCACCATAACCAACTCAGTCTTGCTGCATCAAGTATAAATATTGCCATAAGCCAAAAAGAGCAATTTATGAAGTCTCTTTAGTGGAAGCACACAAATTCGGCCCAATCAAATTCCTTACTTAGGGGGACCAACGCGTGAGTGGAACCTAAGCCACTCTCTCAGTAGGACTCTGAAAGCATTTTTTTGTTGCTCATATAAAAAAGGTGATAGGGACGTGGTCTGGCCACTGCCCAAGATGGCAGACTGTTAGAAGAGTGCCACACACAGAGATACCTTTGGGGCAGTGAGGCAGCCCTTGGAGCAGTGCAAACTGTAGCTGGAATGGCTCCTGCTGCTGGGTGACAACTGGACCACTGGATCCTACAGCTCTGCAAACCACCAATTGGCTGTATATGAGCTCTTCCCCTCTTGAGGGCCTACTGTGGGGTCGGGGTAGGTGTGGCTGCAACAGAGCGGGCTGCACATTTACATTGTGGCCTGTGCCACCATGCTGCCAACCACTTCACACCTGGTCCTGACTGAGTCATCCTGGCCCCCCAGCCATATACCTGGGCCTCCAAGAAGATGTCATGAGGAAGAAGGGCCACTAGAATTACATCGGACCTGGCCATCTTGGCATCCTCAGGGGTTCCAGTTCTCCTGTGGTCCTGCATCTGATAAGCCTTCTCCTAGAACGGAAATGGCCTCATGTATTTTATGAACCACAAAAAGTACTGACATGCATACAGTCCAAATGCATTGATGTGGCCCTACTACATGAGACTCACCGCTCCTATGAGGAATCAGAGAAATTGCCCCATAACTAGGTGAGAAAGGTGATCCCCAACAGTTCCCCACCTCAACAGTTGACGGGCCTGGGCATCCTTGGATATGTAGCGTAGTGATCCTCTTATATAAGTCCTTGCCCTTCACTGTCCTAAAGGCATAAATCTAACCCAATGACCACAATGCATTTGTCAATGTATGCCCCAACGGGCCCCAAACACCAGTTACTCCTCCAGCTCAACAGTCTTCTCTCAGAAATTGTGACTTCCCTCTGGCTCATAGGGGGTACTGAAACCTGGTCTAGGATGCGATATTCGACCGCACTGGTCCACTTGATGTGGGGAACAATGGGGACTGGGCTTTACTGGGGGACATCACTTCAGACTATGGCCTCATGGACCTGTGGCGTCTCTTGCACCCCAGCGATCGTGAGTAAATTGTTTTGTCACCAGTACATGACACCTAATTTCATCTGGACTACTTCCTGTCCTCTCAGTTAGTGGTCTCCTTCTCCCGGGAGGCACAGATCTTAGAGAGCGCAATCTCGGCCCATTTCCAACCCTCCTCTCCCTGGACTTGGAGCTATTCTCGCCGGGCTTCAAGCCTTTGTGCCTCAATGTCTCACACTACCACTCCCTCCAAGGCAAATCTCAACTGTGGTTGCATGTCTCCACATACCTAAAGCACAGCAAGAGGCCTGTCACCTCCCAGCATACCCTGAGCATGGCTGACAAGGTAACCATCAGGGCCAGCTAATGAGAGACACTGCCCTCACCAACGCCCAGAGCATGACACAACAGAAAGCCCTTGTGGATGACATTGTTTCCCTCACTCAACTTTATGCTGCCAGCCCCTCGACCCCCCCCCCTCTGGTGCACCCTCGAGAAGCCCTGTATAGACCTTCATTCACTATATACATCCAAGGCCAAGTATACACTGCAACGGATGAAGGGTCACCACTATAAATAGGGTGAGAAGGCAGGCAGGCTTATGGCAGCCCAGTTGTGACGGAGACAGCATTGTTTTTTCTGGCCATCAAGTCCACAGGTGGTACTATCCTCAGCCGTCCATAGGACATTATGAATGAATTTGTGGCCTTCTACCAGGCCTGGTACACCCTGGTGATGGCGGTCGACCCTGCTCACCTGGAGGCCTGCTTTGGAAAGTTGTGCCTCCCCTGACTCACCGAGTTGTGCAGGGACTTGCTCCAGGAGGAGATTACTAAGACACAAATCACACAGGCCATCTCTAAACTCCCATAATACCACGCTCCATGGTAAGACAGCTTCCCAGCGGTATTCTTCATATGGGCATGCAAGGAGGTGGTGGACTCTCTATGAGGGCTTTTGTGAGGCAGAACACACAGGGACCCTTAGCCCCATCTCAAATAGAGCTCTCATCGCAGTTCTACCCAAACCTGGAAAGGACTCCCTGCTTTGTGTAAGCAACAGGCCCATACCCCTCCTCAATAAGGACATTAACATCCTGGCTGGGGTCTTGGTGGCTCACCTTTGGGTGGTGATCCCATCTCTGATCCATCAGACACAGGTGGGGTTAATTCCCGGGTGATCATCTAGGAACCACCTCCGCACCCTAGCTCACCCTCTATGGTCTGCCAAAGATATGCCCAAAACTGCAGTCACCCTCTCTTTGGATGCTGAGATGGTGTTTGACATGATTGAGTGGGAATACCTGTTTGCGATGCCCTGGAGATTCAGCCTTAGTAAGGATTTCATAACCAAGGTCGGCTGACTCGGACTCACCCACCACCCAGGTTAACTGTGGGTGTTTCTTTTTGGACCCATTTCTAGGTCACCAAGGTACTCTGCAAGGTTCCCCATTTTCACCTCTCCTGTTCGTCCTCGCCATGGAACCCTCGTGACCTCTCTCCAATGATAAGTCAACAATATATCTTTATGCAGATGGTATCCTGCTTACACTCTTTCACTCTCTCATTCCTTACTGGTCCTCCTCGACATCATCTTTGATTTTGAATCACCCTAGGGCTATCAGATCAACTGGGCCAAAAGCAAAGCCCTGCTGATGTCTTGAGTGACCACCCGAGCAGCAGTATCCAACTATCCCTTCCAGTAGAAGTCCTTGCATCTCAAATATTTAGGGATCTACATCAACCAAGGGATAGAGTACACAGTGTTGGACAACCTGAACCCCCTGGTGGCAGGCATGAAATTGGACTTTGAAAAGTGGACCCACCCCGGCCTCTCCCTGTGGGGAAGGAGCAGGCAGTCAGGATGGTGGCTGTACCACAATACAGCTAAGTCCTTGGCATGCTCCACTTTCTGGTGCCCTTGCACAGCAATGATGAGTGGTTAAAGGCATAGGGTCTTTCATCTGGGGATTCTCCTTCCCCCAGTGGCTGGCAGTAAACTCATGGCCCATCGTTATTGTGGAGGCCTGGGTCTCCCCTCAGTCGAGCACTTTTCCCTGACCATACATCTGGCACACATCACCTGCATGCTTCCCGGGACACTGGACCCACCGCTTTGGATAATTATAGAGCGTATTATTCTGGAATGCCTGCTATAGGAGTGATGTCCCACCCCAGGCACTCAAAACCCGTTACTTCATGCAATGGCTAAATCCTGGCAGAGAGCCCACCGCCTTTTCGAGGTGGATACTCATATCTCTGACCATATGCTCTTATGTGGCAAATCCGGCCTCCACATTGTTGGCAAGATACTGAAATAGGGAGTATGGCATACTGCGGGTATCCACACCCTCCATTCTATGCTATAACACGGTATCCTCAAACCCTTTTCAGTGCTCCATGAGGAGTTTGGCCTCCCGTCCCACCAGTCTTGGCAGTGCCTCCACCTGGAGGAGTCCGGGGGCAATGGATGCTAAGTGGCTGCTAAGTGCCACTGGGGTTAGGCTGGATGCTGTTGGCTCCTCCACTGACCCTGTGACCTCACCTTGGACCCCGCGGGTAGACACTTTCTCTTGCTTGCCCTGACTTTCTTTCCTTCCCCCTCTGTCTGCCCCGTCTTCCTTTATCTCTCTCTCCTGCAACTCTCTTCCCCATTCTCCCCCTGGGCCCATGAGTTCTCACACTCCTATCCACCCACCCCTCTTTCCCTTCCTAAGACCTTACCCCTACCCTGTCTAGCCTACTTAGAGTTGCCAACCGTGGGTGGTGCTGTAGCTGTGCAAATGAGTCCTGGTAGTGTCCCTACTGAGCCTTTGTGGATACTGGACCTGGCGGGCTACCATATGCCTTGTCTTGCATGTTGCACCAGCTTTGTAATGACTGGTTGATGTATCTTGTACCCTATTCCCCTACTTTTCTTCCCATTTTGCATCCAAAACTTAATAAAGAAGAATGAAACAAAAAAAGTGGTGACAGTTGCACTGTCAAGCCAAAGCTGGACATCCATGTAGGTTGAAGAATGTTGCACTCCTATCTTTGATGATGCCAGTGAAAAACACATAAATTATCCAGCTATCTAAGGCACTTTCATTGCATCACAATGTCATGTGAGTGCCCCTGAAATTTAAAGCTCAGGCAGCTGAATAAAAAAAAGAAAATGCTGCGTGATGTGCGCAAACTTTTCTGTGGAAGCACTCTGCCCAATCAAAACATGTACCTTTGGCTCTCAAAATGGGGGCATAGCCAAAGCCCCCCTCCTGGTGTGTCTCTCGAATTGTATGACGGCAACTGAACTACCAAGCCAGACCATGAAAAAGGATCAAACAGTTAAACACACAAACAATAACAACATTAAAATTCTACAGTGATAGGCTTATTAAATTACAATTAAGCACAACGAATCTTCTTTTAATAAGTATGGCAGCTGTAAAATTAGCTTTCTAAATGCGTGCTACATGCTAAATATATCCAAATCAATTATGATTCCATGTTGAAATACTTGTGCAAATATTACGTTTTATTTACTTTCCGGTGGCCAGATCAGGTGCGATCACTTTTCAAATTAACCACTAAAACTAATGGGAACATATGTTCACAAATGTAATTACAGAATAAAATACCAATATCGACCTCTCACATAGAAAGCAATGTAACACTCCTGATTGGTCTTTAATATTTCATTATTCTCTCCAACCTTAGTCCTGATCTTAGGTAGCCATGTGCAGGAGTGGTTGCACTGATATCATTTCCCGTTTTCATCACCTTATACAAATGCAAACTTTCCTTTCCAGCGCTTTTCTACAGAACTCTCTGTGGATGGTGCTACATCTGAACAAATTGTTGGCAACACCTTTGGAGTGTTTTGAACATTCTTGTCTGCCGTAATCGAATGTGTTTTGTACAATAATTTGAAACATGAGCATATGAAATTCTGTTGTGCCTCCGTCCCAGCACCAGTTAGTTCTCCCTGGTGCTGTATCTATATTAAGTTTCTCTTTGATTTGTGTGCATCATAATGTTTGGGTTTGTGCACCTCTTTTTGTCTTCTTGATGGAGGAATGTTATTCATACCAGCATCATTTCCATTTTTTTTTTTATTTTTTTTTTTGCGCTTGTTACACAAAATTCCTGAAATTACACTTTCACACAACATCATCTAATCACACTGCTGTTTGCAGCAAAATGATAGCGAGGGAATGCTGATGCAATGCATACAACCATAACGTGAGTGGCTGTTGTTCACTGCAATTGTGTTAGTTGTGTTTTTTTTTCTTTTTTTTTGTTCGCGTGAAATGAGTTCTCGTGTTAAAAATTGGCAGAAGACGTATTTTGTCTTGACATGCAAGGCAAAAAAAAAAAAAAAAAAGATTGGGATTTTGCGTAATTATGCGTCATTTTGCATATTTGACCCAAAGTTTTACGTAATTTTGTGAAAGAAAAGTTTGCCAATTTCACACACCCTTAGAGCAAAGGCAATAGCACAATTTATTTCTCAAGTCACTCATAGAATTGGAAAGGAATGGAACTATATTCATTTCTTACTGTCAGATCATGCATTGAAAAGGTATTTCTAGGAACATCAATGTGCCAGCCAAACATATATTATGGACTGTGCAACACTGACAATTGAAAGATCCAAACATATTTCCTACTTTTTTCATATTAAAATACTACTTCCATGAGAGAAACAAAGGGCAAACTTTGCCAAACTAAGGGCCAGATTTATACTTTTTGCTGCAAAACTGTGCTAATGCAGTTTTGCGCCAAAAAGTTAAGCGCTGCCTAGCACCACTTTTTAACACCACCCATGCAGCATATTTATACTATGACGCTGGGTGGCGCTAAGAATTGGTTAGAGTCATTTTTCCTGATGATAACCACTGCACCTTGTCATAAGGCAAAATGACGTTAACGGAGGAAAAATGACTCTAATCCGATTTACGACATGTAAACACGTAACAAAACGGAAATGCACCATTTGTGCCCCCAATAGCGTCAAGAAGCAACGCAAATGGAGCAAACAGTGCAAAGGAGAGGCAAGATGGATCCACAAAGCCAGGATAGACCCCAGGGAGACCCCAAACAACCAGTACCAGCCAGGACAACATTGACAAAACCTTGGGGAGAGACAAGAAAAAGAGGAAGTGTTGCTTCAACACAAAGGAGCATGAAATACTGGTGAGAAAGGTGACAGAGCACCAGCATCAACTCTTCATCACCTCCAAATTGCCAATTGAAAGGAGAGAGGCAATTTAGCAGCAGATCGTGGACAAGATTAACAGTGTGGCAGAGGTCAGGAGAACTGTCGCTGAGTGCAAAAAACACTGGCATGACTGCAAGCGGAGGGCAAAGGAGAAAAAGGCAAGGAGGAAGGCAGCACTGCATGCCGCAAGTGGGAGTCCAGCACCGTAAGAGGACCTGAACGAGATGGAGGAGATGGTTGCAGTCGTCATCCAGGAGGAAATCGTCACTGGTGTCGCAGGACAGGACAGTGCAGACTACCAGGAAACAACACATATGCAGGGTAAGTTGCATGGGGGACAAAAATGCCAAAATGTCAAGTGCAAGAAGGGTTAGGCACATAGCTAATACACTGCATGTTAGCCCTGTAAATCAGGCAGTGGAAAGGGCAAAGAGGCAGGGCATGGCACTCCCTGCGCTGCCCAAGCCAGGTGCATGGGCTGTGCAGGGGCATCCAGGGGCACAGCACAACAGAACACCAACAACCTTTGCATGGGGGTACACCGCCATGCCAATGCTGGTGGAAATGTTGAAGCAGACCAGGAGGATAGGGTAGAACGTAAAACTGGTCTGGTGTCACAGGACAGCTAGTATTGTCAGAATGTAAACTATAGGAAAATGCTCAGTCTCAGGCCATTGGCTCAAGTGGCATTCCCCATTGACAACAGTTGCCACAACTACCTGTGCTGTTTGTGCTGGTCAGTTAGGAAATGGCAGTTAGGTGCCCATGGAACAAACACACTTGAAATGAGGGTTCAGTATGACTACGTGATCAATCCCCATCAATCCCTATCCAAGTGCAACTCCTGTCAACTGGTCATGTCCATAGACTCAATACCCATCAGGCACTGTCACATGCATAATGATGTACACAGCAGTTATCTCATACCCATGCTGTCCATCCCTGGGTTTATCCCTGTGCCTGTGTCACAATAGCTGCAATGCCACTATGCAACATCTCAGGTATCATAGTGCAAGGATAACTGCATTGAGGGGGAGGACATATGTGTGTAGGAAGGCGAACACACCCACACAGTCACAAGAGGAAACAAAACTCTGCCAGGTCCATTAGTGTAATGCAATGTAGCACACATACGCAAACGTCAACATGAGAAACTACCAATGGTAACACGTGCATTGTCTCATGAAAATACCATGCATGGTGTGGTGCTAGGTCTCTGCATCGCATAGGTGTATGTGAAAAATGAAAGACTGGGACAGGGCCATGTTGTCATGTGTGGTGCTGTGGCATCAGCACACCAACATTCATTGCAAGGCCTCACCATGCAAATGGAATCAGAGAGAGGGTTGATGAGGACAAGAAGGTGGCAATCCATAATTTGGACAAAACCCACACCTAGAAGATGTGACGCAGACAATAGCCCAAACTGCCCTTCACTACATTTGACATGCAGGTGGGGCAAAGGCCTGAGAGACTGCAAACATTAATGACAGGAACAATGCATGGGAACCAAGATGACAATGTACTACCAATTGGAAGTCAGTGACGTCACATTACAACTGGCACAACACAGACACACTTATTGTACAATATCTCATTGTAGAGGACAATGGCTCTCCTGTGGATCTGCCTGTCCTGGACTACCCTGATAACCTGGATGACCAGCTGACAACCATCAGCCAGGAAACCCTCCAAGATGTCCTGGGAAACCTCCAGACACCACCTCCAGTCGCAAGGAGGAGCATTCATGTAGCAGCCATCCCAGAGGACCCACCCATCATCCCAATAGTACGACCTGCCAGCTCAAACACAGCTGAGGACTCTGATGACACAGGGACCACCTTTGAGAGAACAGTAGTGGGAGTCCAGTGGGAGCTGGCCCAGGAGTTGCAGGTGGGGATGCAAACTATGGCAGCCAGCCTTGAGGGTATGCACATGTGCATGATAACAGCCACTGAACAGATAGCAGCCAAACAAGGCACACAATCCCCACTGCATGGAGTGCAACAGTGTGTGAGGGACCTAACCACTGCCATGCGGGAGTTGGCACAACACTTGCCCTCCCACTCTTGCTGCTGCATGCATGACAACAAGCACAACTCCATGCACCGGAAACTGGCCTCCCTCAGGGCAGACATGGCTGCCTACCACAGGGATGTTGCTGCCATACTCAATAATCAGCAGCTCCTTCTTGCTGCAGTGATGCCATATGTAGTTCCACAGATGGCAGCTGCAGGAATTTGGTATCCACTTCTCCAACCACTGAAGTGTGTGTGGGCCCCTCAAACCCACCATCAAGGGCAGAGGAGACAACACACACATCAGAGGATGAAGATGGGGAACAGATCATCTTCAACCCTAGGAGTACCCGGTAGCACCAATTCATGCCACATGGGCAGTGATTTCCCTTTGTCCTGTGCTTGATAACATGGCAGTGTTGCTACAGTTGGTGACATGCACTCTTCACCGACATACTGTTAACCTTTCCACTATGGACTGAAATTGGCTCTCACTACTCCATTGGCAATACATGTTCCCCTGCACTGAACAACACTTCACCTCAGCATGTCCAATGACATGTCCCTCAACCTTGCACTTGTGTTGTGTCACAATAGAATGGTTTACACTAATGGGGCCACGGACCTGGAAAATTTATATATTGCACTACAGCACTTTAAAATAAACAGCACATACACAACCACTTTGTCTCTGTGTAATGTGACACATCTATTTGCTGGAGATTTGTGATGCGTGTAACATGTCTATGGTCATAGAGTGTCAGTACAAGAGTGCAGAAATAATGTGGGCAGATATCTACGCACAAGGTATCTACATGATGGCTGTCAATGCTGACCACATCGCCTACAAACAAGTCACTGTGTATGTGACATTTGTTTTAAAACATACATGCCTCACCTACGTCATACAGCATGAATGGCTGTGTAAGAGTTCTCGGCCAATAATGGCAGCTGGGAGAACAAGTGAAACATATTGGTATGACATTTTTATACTTGACCTCATCTGAAAGTGGCACTACTCAGTTTAGCAGTGTTGACATGAACTTCAGGCTGCAGGCAGACGTCCCACAGTGCCCAACATCCCGACACAGGATCCAAACAATTACAGCTTAAAAAGCACACCTACTTGTCCAATACATGGGATCCATAATCACCTTAAGTGGTTGGCACAGTGGATGGAAGATGGATTGAGAATTAGATTTGTTATAGCTGCCAATGTGACAGCTCAGTTAGAAGTTGGAATTAACATGTCAAGAGAGGGATGTGGATGTAGGACGGAATTCCCCAGGCCAACAGACAATTGGCACTGTACACTCATGCAAAGATCCTGAGCCCCAAGCATATTACACATGCAGTAAGGGAGTACCTAACTTTTTATAATCTATGTATGGAACTGAACTTAAAACCATGTAAAACACCTCTACTAACCTAATCTAGCCTAACTTTACAGTATCCACAACTGGCCCTAACTACCCTATGCTAAGGGTAGTTAACACATTTAACAACACACTCTAAATATTGGCCCTCACCCCCTTATATGATGAGACACATACAGGACAACATATACTACCTAATCCTAAATAAATATATATATATATATATATATATATATATATATATATATATATATATATATATATATATTACGTTTTTTTTTTTTTTATAGACACAAAAGCCCCAACATTAACCCCACCCACAAACTAACATGTAATAATATGAAAAAAACACCCCCCAAACCTACTTATCCTATCTAAACAACTACCCTACTCTAACCTATCACTAACCCCCTTAAACCCACTGCAAAACAGAATGAGGAATGAGGAGGGAGGGGACTGAATTTGGGGTGAGGGGAGGCAGGAGTTCAGAGTTTGGCTGAGTGTCCTGTTGATGGCCTTCAGTCTCTTTGTATTCCGGTAACCATCCTTCTGTAGGCGGTCCAGCTTTTTGAGGACCTGTTTCATGTCCCTCTGGAGCTCTTTTATTGCTGACATGTCCATTGCAGCAGGCGTGGTGGGCTGTGGTGCTGATGTTGATGGTGCAGCAGGTAGAGCAGATGTGACGGTGGCGGCTGTTGTCCCCTGTGTTGGTGTGGTGCTGGGTCCACTCTTTGTGGCCAATGCGGGTCCCCCTTGGCTGAATGCCCGCCATTCCCCTGTGACTCGCACTTTTCAATAGCATTGTGCCATCTTGCGGTACCCAGACTCAACATCCAAAATGTGGCGATATTGCACTGTCCACTTTTGGAACGCCCTGAGTTCCACAACATCCATGTTGGCAGCTGTAAAAATGAGACAGGCAACCGTTTTATGGAACAACTGTTGAGTGATTATGCTAATGAGATTGAAACCTGCCTCTCAGACAACATTAGTCCACAGGAGTGTATTAAAGCATTTACAGTAATCACCACGGGAATCAAACAGTCTCTTACAGTAAGCACAGGCAAATCTAGACCACGGGGAACCAAAGGGTGGTCTGATACTGAATGTACAGGGGCCCATAAAAGACTTAAAAAGCATCTACAGAGACAAAACCCTTACAAGCATGAGATAACCACTCTCAGACACGAGTATAAAAAGGCCATAAAAAACTGGAAAACATTTTTAAAAGATGAGGCTCGGCATACCCTCTATAATGCAAGCCTCCGGAACAACAAGGCCAAACTCTGGAAGATAGTGAACTCCCCTCTCCTGGGTGATGGAACGTCACCAAGTATCCAAATAGCCTTCATGGAAGAGGAGTGGGTTACCTATTTTTCCAAAATATACTCCTCAAAAAACTTAGGCCCTCATTCCAACATTGACGGGCGGCGGAGGCCGCCCGTCAATGTTGCGCGTCAGGAATACCACTCCGCGGTCCAGAGACCGCGGAGGGTATTCCAAGTTTTCCCCTGGGCTGGCGGGTGGCCGCCGAAAGGCCGCCCGCCAGCCCAGGGGAAAACGACCTTCCCACCATGAAGCCGGCTCGTAATCGAGCCGGCGGAGTGGGAAGGTGCAACGGGTGCTGTTGCACCCGTCGCGTATTTCACTGTCTGCAAGGCAGACAGTGAAATACATTTTGGGGCCCTCTTATGGGGGCCCCTGCAGTGCCCATGCTGTTGGCATGGGCACTGCAGGGGCCCCAAGGGGCCCCGCGACTCCCCCTCCCGCCATCCGGTTCCCGGCGGGAGAACCGCCAGGAACTGGATGGCGGGAGGGGGAGTCGGAATCCCCAAGCCGGCGCAGCAAGCTGCGCCGGCTTGGAGGATTCCTTGGGGGCAGCGGGAAACCGGCGGGAGACCGCCGGTTTCCCTTCTCTGACCGCGGCTAAGCCGCCGCGGTCAGAATGCCCCGCGGGGCACCGCCGGCCTGTCGGCGGTGCCACCGCGTCCCGCGGCCCTGGCGGAAGTAATCCGCCAGGGTCGTAATGACCACCTTAGTCCCAGATACAAATGCCCATAGAGTGGATTTTCAGCCTATTACTCCACCATTCAGTTTAAACAAGGTCATTGATCCCATCAACGCCAGCAAGAGTGGGAAAGCACCAGGCCCAGATGGAGTACCAATTGATATCTATAAGTCTAATGTTTCACTTTGGGGCCCTTTATTGACACAGGTCCTACGGGCCTGTTGCGCTACAGCCTTTATCCCGACCTGGGCAGAGTCCATTATTGTCCCAATATTTTTAAAAGGCGACCGTCAAAATCCAGCATGTTACAGGCCAATTTCACTGATCGACACCCTCCCAAAAATTGCAGGACGTATTGTCCTAAATAGGTTGCAGGAATGGACGGAAGCTAATAATACACTAACGTACCTACAATACGGCTTCAGGGCTGGTATAGGGACTGTGGAACAGGCCCTGAACTTAGATATTTTGATTGGTAAATACACGAAGGCTAAGACAGGAGCTCTACTCCTTGTATTTGTAGACTTGACCTCAGTGTTTGACTGTGTAATTCACAGCAAACTTTGGCCAGTTTTGCTGCATATGGGGGTAGACAATACAATAGTTCACTTTATTAGGGAACTATATTCTGGAGCTAAAGCTAGGGTGCGTTACGGGTCTCAGGGGGAGTGCACCTCCTTCTTTCCTGTAAAGCAGGGGGTACGCCAAGCCTGTGTTCTAGCTCCCCTGTTTTTCTCCCTATACATTAATAAACTAGAGGCTGTTCTATCTACTGTTTGTAGAGATCTTCCACAAGTTGGCTTCCGAAAGATTCCAGCACTTATGTATGCAGATGACACTGTTTTGATGGCACGTACCCCAGTAGCTTTGCAGCTACTACTGGCAACCTTTGGCAACTAAATGGAAGAATTAGGCCTTAAAATCAATCATTCTAAAACCTTCATGATGACCTGTGGTATAAAAAATGCACAAAAAAACCCATGTCATTTTAAAGGGTGTCAAATTAGACGACATAGAAACTTTTTCATACCTCGGAATAATGTTTGATAACGCGGGGCACCTGGCTGCAAGCCATTAGGTCTAGGAAATTACTCTTCACAAAAACTATTATGGCTGTAAAAAAATTCTCTAAAAAGGTTGGTAGGGCCACTCCCAGAGACATGATGACAATTTATAACGCGAAATGTGTCTCGGTTGCACTGTATGGGGCAGGCTTATGGGGATATAGGATATAGGAAATGTAATACCCTACAGCTAGCTGAAAATGATTTTTTAAAGTCCATCCTAAGTGTGCCAAAATCTACCTCAACCTTGGTGTGCCATTCAGAAATGGGGGAAACATACATCACAGATTTAATAAGCATGCAACCAATTTTACTTTGGCATAAAGGGGGTCATTCTGACCCTGGGCGGCGGCGGAAGCCGCCGGCCTGGCTGAAACCGCCAGAATACCGCTGCACGGTCAAAAGACCGCCGCGGGTATTCTGGGTTTCCCGCTGGGCTGGCGGGCGGCCGCCAGAAGGCCGCCCGCCAGCCCAGCGGGAAACACCCTTCCATGAGGATGCCGGCGGAGTGGAAGGGGTGCGACGGGTGCAGTTGCACCCGTCGCGATTTTCAGTGTCTGCATGGCAGACACTGAAAATCTTAGTGGGGCCATGTTACGGGGGCCCCTGCAGTGCCCATGCCATTGAAATGGGCACTGCAGGGGCCCCCAGGGGCCCCACGACACCCCATACCGCCATCCTGTGCCTGGCGGCCAAAACCGCCAGGAACAGGATGGCGGTATGGGGGTCGGAATCCCCATGGCGGCGCAGCAAGCTGCGCCGCCATGGAGGATTCCCCAGGGCAGCGGAAAACCGGCGGTACACCGCCGGTTTTCCGTTTCTGACCGCGGCTGTACCGCCGCAGTCAGAATGCCCAAGGGAGCACCGCCAGCCTGTTGGCGGTGCTCCCGCGGTCGTTGGCCCTGGCGGATTTTACCGCCAGGGTCAGAATGACCCCCAAAGTGTGGACCTCTGAATTTGCTAGCCTGAATAGGGCCATTATAGAAGACGTTCAATCACTAAGTCATTTGTTGCAAATTCCATGGCTGGATTATATAAAGAATTTTTTTACGGACCTGGGCCATCCTGAGTTTTACTTTACACCAGAAAAAATAGAAACACTAAAAATATCTGCCTTACCCACCTGGCTGACCTGAGGTGGGCTGCTGAGTCAAAGAAATCTAGTGTAAGGAGGAATCTTCTGTTGCAGCAATCAGATGGCATGGAGCCATATTTAAAATATGTATTGAAACCGAGGCACCGATATGTCCTGACACTCCTAAGACTAGAGACATTTCATCGACTTGTCAGTTTTCCGCTTACCAACGACTGGAGTCCAGCCTGGGAAAAATGTCCTTGTGACTCAGTGTCAGTCCAAAGCACAATGCATATAATTTTTTTCTGCACATTTTACTCTGATTTAAGGAAAGTGTTTGTGATTCCACTCTTTTTCGATTTGCAGATGCAGTACAAATCACTGTCCAGATAATACAATGTCCCTGATGAATGTAATGGCAACGCTGCCTACCCATCATGTCATATACACCAAAGCAGAGCACAACAAAAGTTGGACCAAATAAAGTGATCTGTGCATTGATTTAGTGCAATGTGTCACAATGCAAAGGCAGCAACTACTTCACATGGGCCAGGCCCACTAATCTTTATAATCTAAGTCAACTTCAAAGCACACAAGTGACCAGTGACTAGTAGATGTAATTGGTAGTAAGGTATGCAGTTGCTAATCATAAGGGGTCAGTGTTGTTCGGGACACATGCATGCTTGAATGAGGTGACTGTCATCTACACTGTGACCATCACATCTACCTACATGTATGCTGTTCCCCCACCCCTGTGCCTCAGGGGTGATGGGCATGCAATACATCATCACAACTGTCGAGGTCAACCACAACGGCATGTCCACTTATACTTGGATTTAGTGAGTGGAACACATTTGAGGAGGGCTACCACCTTGGAATAAGGTATCCAGAGGTCATTCACATCTACATTTATGTGTCCAGGTGTGGACACCCATCAACTCCTGATCTGCCAACACAATTCCCAAAAGACCCACATTGATGCCAGCACACATTTGGCCTTGACCTGCATGCACGCCTTTTGCATACCACATAAGTGTCACGTAAATGGAGTACAACTTATGGAGCTACATGCTGGGGGACAGTTACCCATACCGTCCTTCATGTACATTACAATACAGGATTGCACCAATTTGTGTGGATAACTGATACATCACTGTGTTGTGAGAATGACGGTATGACCCAGTGCCAATAAATTGACACTGGTGCACTTCCAAGTCACATGTGGACCTACATGTGGCTACTAATCACCTTGTTCACATGCTGCTGCCTATTGCGCAGCACAAGACTCCCAAGATATGACTCTCTGCTTGTGAATGGGTAAACCTTGCACGGAACACTATGTCACCATCCAGTCTACTAAGATATCAGATCACATGCCAGCTTATCAAATCTTGCAATGAGTGCAACACACACGAGTCACTCACACAACAGCCACAATCACTACACAGGACAGACATTATCACACTTATTGGATACGTCTGGGTCCTGAAAACCTGCCACTTCCCCGATGGTATAGGGGGCAGGTCCACCTGTACGACATGGAATGGAAAGATATGCTCAATGTCATATCACTGTACATACGTGTGGACAACATATCACAGTGTGTAGCATTTTACATGAGTGAGCTGGTGATCCTGCATGAATACTGTACAACAGACATACCACTGTAAACTCACATTGACACTGATACTCCGGTAAGTGATAGCCACACATCTGCACACATGCACTGGACCTAACAATCATGTGGTGATAAACCCTAATACAACCATATGTGGCTAATCCATTTCAGATGGTACTCCATGGCATGATTTGCATCTGGGTCAACATTTCCATGGCACTTCCCTGGTGCACTGCAATACAAGTGACTCAGGTATTGTTTCTTGTGCATCAAGGAACACTGAGTTACTGTGTGATGGACATGTGTCTCAATTTTCAGTCTGCAATTATCATGCATTCAGTGGTCCATGACAGATGTGGCACAGTTGTATGTTGATAACAAATGCCCCATTGGCAGTGTCCCCTAAGCCGGGTATGCCAACTTTGCCAACATGATGTCAGGGATCATGTGTGTGTAATGATGACAATGTAGCTCTAAACATGGATTGCCCACTTTGCTGTCCGGATCCAGTGAAATGTGGTATGCTGACAGTGTCTTACCTGATCATCATTGACAGAATGCATGGGCACAAGTGTTGCCATAGCACCTGAAATGTGTGACTAAGGGACACATATAAGAAGATCAGGTTTTGTGAATCGCAAATTGCGAGACTTAACAACTTGCAATTTGCGAGTAGGAAAATCTGATGTACAACACTGTCAATGACACTGTTTGCAATTCACAAATGGGGTAGCAAATGACCTACCTCATGAATATTCATGAGGTAGTCGTCAATTTGCAAACCCATTGGGAAGGGTGGCACTCACAGGGATGGTGGCCTGCTGGTCTCAGCAGACCACCATGTCTGTGACTGCTTTTAAATAAAGCTGTATTTACTTTTTTGAAATGCAGCCTGTTTTAATTAAGGGCAAACAGAATACATGTCAAAAACAAAAATGTAAACTTTTATTGTCATTTTTTTAAAGCAGGCAGTGGTCCCGAGGACCACTGCCTGCTCCGAAACAACGTTTTTGCATGCATTCAGAAAGGGTTAGCAACAGCTTGAAACTGATAGTAACCGCAATTATTTTGTGACGGCATTCGCGGTCACAAAACAATCATACATCGGACTGCGACTCGCAAATAGGAAGGGAACGCCCCTTCCTAAATGCGACTAGCAAACCCTGTTTTGTGATTCGGCAATGTGATTGTGGAATGGCAAAATTGGGTTTGTGCATTGGAAAAAGCAGTTTTTCTTGATGCAAACGCACCAATTCAGCAAACTGAGCAGTTTGCGACGATAAAAAAGAGTTTCGTACATGTGGCAATAAGTGATAGTCGTACATGACTCAGCAAACCTCCGTCCTGCATTGTTAACATGCATAGACATATGGACACCATCTCAGTACTGGGACACTAACACTTTGTTCTGCTTGCATTCAACCTGGCCACAAACATTGCATGCAGCACATTAACACATCTGCTACTGTCACTCAGGAGCATTCTACTGTACACATTTGTCAATGTGATACTCACCAACAGGGCCACTGATCACCTCGCCCAGGTGGTCCAGCAGATCCTGCTCTCCGGCCATCAGGTCACCCCAGCGATGCTTTAGCTGGTGCTCATTCCGGCTGGTATGGTACACCCTCTTCAAGTGGTAGAGCACCTTGCCCCACCGCAGCCTCCTCACCTCTGTGTGAGACCCCTGTATCAAACGCCCACCCTTCTCGAGCACCATGGGTAGGAAGTGGCACACCAGCTACACAAAGCCCTCAAGCTCCTCTTCCCCATGCGTGTCAGCCTCGCCTTTCTGACATGTCACTCAACCACAAATTAAAACAGTAAATGTTGAAAAAAAGGAAAAGAAATGAAAATAAAGGAAACTTACAACTCAAACCTAAGAACCCCAACCAACCCAACTAATCGAACACCCAGACAGACACCCCACAGTACAAATACAATATGAAAAACACTAAACTACACAAAATCACATACACTGGTACAAGAAACAAACAGATTTCATGACAGACACAACAAGAGAGACACCACAAGATACAATAAACACAATGAACACACCAGCAACACCGACACACAGCCACACAGTCAACAAATTGCACAGACTGTAAAAGGAAAGTGAAAGTACACCCAGTGTACCATGCCTGTAAACAGGATTTCCTATTACTTCACCTCCTGTTCCCTTTTGGCACGTTTTCCATCATGCGTGTATTTTTTTTACGCATACGATGTTTGCATGAATATTTTTGGTGCATCACCTACATGTGCAGCAAAATACAATGCATTAACCTGTATACTTCAATGGATAGCCGCATTAATCTGGTGTGCGGGTGGAATTCACGATAAGGGCCCATGAATGGTTAGTTTGCGCTTGCAAGTTTTTTTGACGCATTTGCATCCAAACTTTTGACTCTATCTGTGATTGCGTGATTTTCTATCATTTAACATGGATGCACTCTGTATCAACATGAAGATAGGATGGTATGGCCTGCAGTCTATAATGCACTGCATGGCCACATGTGGTAGAGCATGCTACTTTGTGATTTGGGTGTGAATGATCTGTAACAACTATAGGTGTGTTTCTGAAGGAACGGTATGCAATACGTTGGACCTCATGCAAATGTATGAATGTGTGCCAAATGTGTATCTACATCTGATGGCAATCAGTGATCTACAACAGTCATGGTATGTGTTTGTAACATGTTTGGACTAATGTGATGTATGTAGTTGTTTGACTTAGGGGACATTACATTTCAGACGACAAACAAAACTCAGGTATCACTGAGGATGGCTGATGAGTGCTATGTAGGACATGTTACCCTTCATATGTCATTAATTGTTGGTTACGAGTTCATGGTGACTTGTGTGTGGACTACACAAACGTCTGACATGTGTACATGTTTGGTACGTACTGTGTTTGAGACACGGTGCCTAAATTCCTCCCATAAAATGTTGGGTACACGTCAGTTTGACTCATTACAATTACCTATGTTACTTGTGTTGCTGTGGTGGACCTGCTGCCATGTGTTCACATATTTTCAGATGTGCACTCAACAGAAGTGTCCAGTTCAAGTATGTGGACATGTGTACACAGGTTAGGGCTCAGACCTTCCCACAGCAACAGGGAACGTCAATGCCTTTGTGCAGATTACTCTTACAGATAATCACCACGCAAGCCCCATAGAAAGGAGGCAGCAAAAGTGATTCTGTCTCTGGACTCTTAGGGCACAAACAAGGATTGTACTTACATACACAAGACTAGCCCTTGTGGGTCCAGCTGGAGACACAGTGGCAATTCTTGGAAAACCGCAATAGCACACTGTCACTCTTAGGCAGTAAAGACTACATGCAACACTAGACAAAGGATGGGGGCTGGAATTTCCTCCTGGAAACCAGGGGCCAACCCAAGTACAAAGGAAAACACTTATACACAGGTGAGGACTGATAGTACACTTACCAGACATGATAACCCAAGAGGAAAGAGAAACAGAAGAAACAAACTAGGAGGCAAAGCCAGGAACAGGGAACAGGCTCAGGCTGATGCAAAGGCATGAACAGGACTGGGAAACAGAGAGCAGGCTCTGACTGGAACAAGCAAGAAAAGGACTGGGAAACAGAGAGCTGGAACAAGCAGGAACAGGGCTGGGAAACAGAAAGCAGGCTGTGGCTGAAACAAACAGGAACAAGGCTATGAACCATGGAGCAGACTCTGGCTGGAACAAGCAGGAACAGGACTGGGAAAACAGAGAGCAGGTTCAGGCTGAAGCAGGACTGGAACACAATCCAACAAAGGGTCTTGAACACAAAGGAATCAAACTCCAATGCATGAGGAAGAGCTTTAGGGAATGGCACCTCATAAGCAGTTCCAGGCAGCAGCAAGCCCAGGGCGGAGTCACATGGCTGGGCAGCACAAGAGAGGAAACAGGTGTGTGCAGCTTCAGTCTCTCACAAGTCCTGGAGGAGGGAATCCAGTATAAAGGAACAACCGGACTTTTCCCATAGGAAGCACTGGACAGAAGATTACAAGTATTACCGACTACCAGGCGGTGCATTATGGGACCTGAAGTCTATGGGAGCTAATGTAGTTCTTCTATAGCATGCCATATTGAAAAGGAAAGCAAACAGGAGTCAGAAAGGGACTCTGGGTGAGTGTTAATGATGATTCCCAGGCTACAGATAGTCCATTTACAATGTCCCCAAGAAATGGGACAGCAGAGACGTAACCCATGGCAGGGGCAGGACTGATTTCCAGGGATGGACTGCGCAGGGCATGTGTTGTGAACATTGCTTGTCATACCTGGGACAATCATGCTATCCATTATCACAAATGATGCCCCCCCTTGTCACACAAGCTCCTTGCAGACATTGCAAGTGTCACACTTAGTAATGTCAGTGGTCTGGTCATACATTTCTGTACTTCTGATATTTCACATCCACTGCCTCATATATGGGGGCCCATTTGCCTTATGATTGGAGATGTCATAGTTGTGCTACAGTAGACCATGTTGGCAACGTGGATGTGACTCATATGTTGTGGTCCATTGATTGTGTCCTTCATATTTGACATTCAAGAGATGAGTATTGTTTTATATGTGTGTGATGTTTGCTGTACAGTCATACACATCACTTGTGATTTTGCATCATAAGTAGTCAGATTTGTCTTTGTAACATGCTCCCTGGGGTAATACTCACATTCCTAAGGTACATGTGATAGAGAATGAAGATACTAGAGCAGGATTGTGTGATCAGGTAAGGTGTTTATTTATGTATCTTAACAAGGTTTGTAGAGTGTGAGAGAACAGGGCTGATTGCAGGTGTTTTACTGACTCTGATGGTGCCCTGGGTACTGCTAACCAGTCCCAAGGCCTGTGCTCCGTGTAAAATCAGTAAGCAAATTAGGCTAATTATAATTGGCTAAGTCAACCTACCTATAAGTGCCTAGTATATGGTAGGGCATGTAGGTTTAGGGACCCTAGCATAGGTAGTGCACACTGCTGAGGTGTCCAGTGTCATGTTAAAGGCAGGCCTGCCTTGCTGGCTGCTTTTAAATTAAAGTTACATGCAAATTCAACTTTGGAATTAAAAGTAGTTTCAAAGACTTAAACGACCTTATTTTTACCTATAAGTCACCCCTAAGGTGTGTCCTATGTGACCCTAGGGCTGGGTACCATGTAACTATAAGCAGGGACCTTATAAAAATAGTTTTATAAGCCCTGATGAGGTAAAACAGCCAAATTCGTTTTTCTCTCATTGTAGTGAATGGCCTCCTTAGGCTAGAATGGGGAGACTTTATTTTAATTTTAAAAATCCGCTTAAGTAACAGATACCAGAAGTTTGGTATCAAATGAATTGTTCTAATAAATCCCACAACTTCCAGTTGTTGCATTTAATATAACTTGTTCAGGTGAAGAGTTTTAAACTTTACCTGAAAAGTTGCCAACTTCAGCCCTGCAGTGTTTTTGAAGCTGCGCTCTGATTGGCCAGCCTTTTGCAGCCTGGCCAGGCTGCCTTGATAAGGTGTGAAGTGGCCTGGCTCAGCACAAAGAGATGTGCCTGGGGGAGGAGATCTCCCCCTCAGCAGATGGGGAAGCAGGAAGGGGGAGGGCTGCCAAACTGGTCTTCAAAGGCAGAGAAGGACATTTGGAGCAACCCAGCAACACCCTCACATCCTGCAAACCCAGACAATTAGGTGCCCCTTTGATTAGATTAGGAGAGGGCAGGATAGGGGTGTGTTTAGGATTTTTTGCCACACCAGTGAGTGGGCTCATCCAGATGTAACCTCCCAAAATCACTTTCAGGCATGATGGATTTTTGAGCAATTTTTCTCCCTGGGATTGTTTTTTGCCACACTTCCCAGGAAGTGGTCATCACAGGGGAAGGACCCTGCCCCTGATTGGAGAACAAGTACCCCCTGTTTTTCACACAGGAGCAGGGATAAAACTGGCAGAACTGCAATCACACCTTTGATCCCTATCAGATTCCAACAAGGAAGAACTACAGGAGAAGAAGGACTGCCCTGCTGGACCCCTGACCTGCACCTGACCCTGCATTATGGCGGACTGCACCAGCTGCACACTTGGGCTTCACCACTAAAGGGACTTTACCTGTCTTCTACTCCTTCAAGAAGGGACTCTCTGTTTGTTACAGGTACAAAGGAGCTGCCCAGAGTCCCCTGCATCAAGTCCTGCAAGTAGAGCCCAGCTGACCAGCGTCCAGTAGCCATTTGAGGATTCTGACCAGGTGCATTCTGGGAATTGTAGTCCCAACTCCCAAGGAGCAACTCAGAGCTTCTGGAACCTTGGATCAAGTTGTGGACAGTTCAGGGACACAAAAGGGGCCTCTGGAAGAAGATCCAGAAGTTTGGAGACGTTTGGAGCAATTCCATAAGTTGGAGGCACACCAGAGCCTCTGAACCCTTGGCTGGGGCTGTGGACCACTTTCCTGAATCAAACACTTCTGAAAGTAAGTGTGACAGTGTCACCTCGTGGATGGCCTGAACTCTGGACTTTGTTCCTTTCCAGTGTGACCTTTTTTAACCCTTTGAGCGCTAGTTGCTTCTATGCGCTAGAAAACATTAATTATTTACAAATTCATATCTCCTGTTCCCCTTATCCAATTTTATTCCTGTTGGTGTCATTTTAAAGAGAAACATATAATCTATTTTTATAAATTGATCTTGGATTTTTAAACTGTTTCCTGTGTTTTATTTAATTACTGTTTTGTGATATTTGAATGCTTTACACTTTGTCTCCTAAGTTAAGCCTTGTAGCTCATTGCCAAGCTAACAAGGGTTGAGCTAGGTTTAATTTACTGAGACCTAACTGGACCTAAGTGGAGGTTAGTGCCCTATTGCTCAGTGTAGGTACTTACCTGCCCTTACCAATAACCCATTTTCCAACATAGAGTGACAATTAAGTGACAAAGTTGTGTACAATTTGCTGTCTGCTGCGCATTCCTGCAGCTGTGTTCTGCTGTTCCCCCTCATTTTCCCTGCCACCATCCTCCTTCTCCTCCTCCTCAGGCAGTTCTTGGTCCAGCTCATATAATGGGATGTTCATTCTTACACAAATGTTGTGCAGGATAGCAAATGTCAGTATTATTTTACACACAATGTGTGGGGCATATAGGAGGCTGCCTCCTGTGATGTCCAGGCACCTGAATCTGGACTTCAGGATACCAAAAGTCCTTTCCACAATTGTGTGTGTCCTCCGATATGCCTCATGATAGGCACACTCTGCTGCTGTGCTTGGGTTGGGGAATGGGGTCATGGTCCATGGCTGGATCCCGTAACCCTGATCCATTGCAAAAGATAATAGGATGAGTATTTTGTTAATTCTTGCAACAAGAATGCCATGTAGCATGGCAGTTGATATCTTGTGTCGTCTGTGACTCATGTGTTTGTGGTATTGTGTGATATCCTAGGCTTCTGTGAGGTTTCTCTGCAACTTATGTTTGGCTCATTGACCTGGGATCTATGAATTGGTTTCCGAACTGTTGGTCAGTATGTATGTACCACGCATTGTTTAGTGTCCCACATGTTTTAGTGTGCTTTCATTGGAGGGGACATGATACATCCACACACACAATGGATTCAGATGTGGTGGTGCCATGGTTGCACTACATGTCCTGGACATCCCATCCATTTAGACATATATAATTGCAGATGAAATGCAACACTGAGGCCCTTTGAATTGGGTAGGTGACAATGCACAACACATCTCCATAAGTTGGCAGCACTGAGCTGTTCAGTATTGACAATGCACAATTGTCCCATGTGTGACTTGTTTCTAGGCAAGCCTTTGTTGTTCCCACTGCCAGTAGCTCATGTGCAACCGTGCACCTACACTATTGAACTTGCTCCAGGGAACCCGGCTAACTGCCTTGTGGAGGTGTATGTATCTGTGCAGGCAGGGCCATCTCCCTGTACATACGCTATTTTGAGAGACAATTGGCTCTTTCAGTGTGTGCAGCAGTGTGCAGTTTGTATTAGTGGCACATCAATATGTGTTCATAGCACAGTCCACTTCCTTATTGCAACCTGGAAATAGAACCCCAGGATTAATGCTTGATGTTGGGACTGCCTCAGTATTTCTGTGTCACCTACATCTGAGTCTGCATCATCATGCGATGTGTTTCATGTTGTTAGACCTGCTGCAACACACATTGCACACCCCTTCAATTCTACATACTGTTTAGAAGGGTGGCCAATTGACTATGTGGCCTAATTGTAAATGGTTCATCTTTGAAGTTGTACTTCCAGTGCAGGCCGTGCCATTGCCACTGTGGGCTTTGACATTGATCCCTTGGTGCTTTAGAGTGGCAGCTAATGTTTGTGACAGCCGTCATTTGTCCAGAGGTGTGTATCCCATTGTGTCAGGGTGTAACTACCATTGTCACACCTCAGTGTCACCCTGCCCACATGTCAATGTTGTGGTGTATGTTTTGTGTGTCCTACGAGGTTTTTGTGCTGTGTGTATATTACTAGGTTTAATGACTTACCGACAAGAAGGCCATTGCCATATTGTCCATCCTGGAAGTGCTGATTGATCCTGCTGTGGCGGAATATGAATGAGTCATGGACACTCCCAGGATACTTGGCCAAGATGTTTGTGAACAATCCCTGGTGTTCAACTATGGCCTACACATTGATAGAATGCGTGTGCTTTCTGTTCCTGAATAGGTGCTCTATTGCTGCAGGTGGGACGATCCGGACATGGGTGCAGTCAATTGCACCAAGCACATGTGGGAAGCCATGGATTTGATAAAAGCCCTGTTTTATCTCCTGCTGCTCCTGCTGGTTGTTGGTGAAGCTGATGTGGCAGGGTTTGAGGGAGATTATGGCATCTAACACCTTGGGCAGGAAAGCCAAGAATGAGGGCTGTGATACCCCAGCGACCAGGGCACCCATTGTCTGGAAGGAGCCACTTGCCAACATATGCAGGACAGTTAGTAGCTTGGTCAGCGGTGGTATGTTGTGTGGTGTCTGCAGGCTAGCTGTTAGTAATGGCTCAATATGGTGCAGCAGCTGCTGTATGGCTTTCCAGTTGAGTCGATACCTCAGAATAATGTCCTGTTCCCTGAGGCCATGGAGGGTTGACCTGTTTCTGAAAAGTCTCTCCTCCCTTCTGCTTTGCCTTTGTGGGCCGCTTTCGAGTGGTGGTGGCTGCCGCTGTTGGTCCTGTGCTTGGCGTTGTCTTGCAAGCTGCATCAGTAGCACCTCTATGTTCTCCTGTTGGTCTGCAATAATGCTTGTTTATGTTTTCCTTAAGTAGTGGTGTGTTTGCCTCATTTTAACACCTGCCCTGACCCAGGCGTTAAAATTTGACGCAAATCGGGGTTAGCGTCATTTTTCGGGACCGCCTCCCACACGTGTGTCATTTTTGCCCTGTTGGATAAATATGGTGCCAGGGCGTTTGAGTCAGTTTTTGGACGGGAACGCCTACCTTGCATCTCATTGACGCAAGGTGATTTCACGCATCCTTAAAATGACGTTAACTCCATATTTTTGTCGATAGACAGGTCTAGCGTCAAAATATAAATATGGAGTCAAGTTTGCACTGGATTTGCATAAACAAAATGAGGCAAATCCAATGCAAACAGAGTATAAATGTGGGCCGAAGCATCCTATTAGAAGCATTGGTGTGGAGGGCTGTTTCAGTCCTAGTAGAAAATAAACAATGAGAAACAGCTACTTCGGAGGGTACACTTAGCCCACAACCCGCATGTCAGAAGTCATCATGCTTGTAAGTTAAAAACTTTATGATGCATGAAATATATTTGACTACTGAAAATTTTTAAAATATACTGACTCTTACAAAAACATAATTTTCCAATCTTAAGATACACATACTTTCACCACAGAATGTAATCAGTTTTGCAGTAGAAGTGGATACCATGTAATAATGTGCTTGCCTCATTTAACAGTCATGGAAATCAGGCAGCGCATGAAAGTTAGACCAGTCTTTCAGGGTACACAGCTGTCATGAACCTACTCTTTGAAAAGACCCACAGAATGACAGGGATCAGTCCATCAGTGGGGTAGGCCAATGGTTCCTAATCTGAGCTCCATGGACCCTGGGGCTCCCTAAGACCTACTAATGTTGTTAGCCACCGTTTTGAAAATGAAAGTATTTTTAGCAGATTAATGAAGTATATATATATACATGAAAAAAATGAAAAATGTAATACGCTCCTTAAATGTGTGGGTATTTAAAATTGGAGGCTAAAATTCAATTGCCATTCTTAGCTTGGTGTGCGGGAGCAAAGCATGTATAGCAAACAAAATCTAGCATTGATGATTGGTAGCCTCAATTAAAGAAATGGTATCCACAAAAAGAAAGCATGGAAAATGTGCAAAAAGGATGAAGTGATATGTTAGTCTATCATCGTTCTTTGTCTTTTGGAATAAAGCTAAAGTTTAAAAAGCTCCAGCCTTTCCTATAAAATACATTTTCGATTTTTTGTATTTTTTGGCTGAGAATTAAATAAAATAATTCACTATTTGTGTATTTGTTTAAGATATACTGGGTTCTGTATTTATGTGTGTTGTTTTGAGGTTCAAATCATAAAAAATGCTTAGTTCGGGATTTTCACCTCCCAATAGTAATTCAGTGAGGGTCCATGTAAGGCAAAACATCATGATCGGCAGGTCTTGGCCATAGAACTACTGCCCAGCACTCCATCAGTTAGGGTGAGCTGTGGAGGTACAACTAATACTGCAGGTCCAGACTGAGATTCATTGGCGCAGCAGCTTTCTGGGCACCACTGTGTTACCTCTAAACACATTATATTGTGGTAGTGTCTCAGAGGGTTCTCTCCCGTCCCTTGTCATTTTAATATATACCTACATTAGCTGTTGCCCATCATTCAGAGTAGGGATCTGTGCTTGCAATTCTCTGTGAACGATATGCGCACATACAGTACTGGCATTTGTATAGTCCCTATTGCCCTAGCAAGTTACAGAGTGAATTAGCAGACATGAACAATGCTGCACTGTAGGGGAGATCTCTGTTGGAGTACAGTTGAATTGGAGTGTGGCCAAACATGAGTGAGCCGCCAGAGTAACGCTCTGATCTTGTTTTAGGTTGCAGTGCCTATGAATACAGTGGTGGAAGAGGATTAAGAAAGAGAATGCAGACATATGGGCAGTTGATCACAGCTCAACATAATCCTTAGGAAACAGGACAGCAACTGTCAGACGCACTGTACACAGCAGCCATAAATTGTGATCACAAGAGCTCTTCCAGGAGCAAATTGGGAGCAACACATAGGAACCAAATAGGGAAGAGTCAGTACTAGTAAATATTCTACTCCAGAACAATAGAGGAGTCCCATAGTTAAATCCAACAGAAAGCGGATGGACAGTAGCAATGGACGTGGACTGAAACAGAGTGTCATGGAAATGCTCTGTACACTCCATTGAGGAGCAAACAGAGGAGCAGTTATTGGCATATATTAGATACTTAGAAATTAGGAATGAGTTGTTAACATATGCCTTACAGGCTCCATCAATGTATACATTATAAAGTTCACCCAGGAACAAGAGAAGTTGTGACCAAACGCCCAGATGAAGGTCAGGCACAATAAGGAAATCATTCAGAAAGTGTACTTCCTAGAGTTAGGAAGAGTAATCTACTGGCATGCACAGGAGTAAATCAGCCAGAATCAAAGTAAATGAGTGTGTACTCACTCTCTGTCTGCAAATGTCCAGGATCTCAGAGTTGTGATTGCATTCACAGATCCATAAGCAGTGAGGCAAGGCAAATGGAAAGGACAAAATGGCAAGTCACAGATAAAGGGGGCTATGGTCTGAGACCCAGCTCAAGCATATAAAATTCACTGCTTTGTCTTTGAGAAACTACAGTGTCTGGCATATATTTAGATTTTGTTTACTAAGATCCACTGAAAAAGGCAGAAAGACAGCCACTGAATTGTATTGGTTGTAAGTAGCCATTGTAGAATCAAGTGAGGCTTCTTCGAGGTCTGACAGAGGGACCAGCAGAAGCATGAACAGATTGGAGGCAGCTGAATTATATTCCCTAGGTGATTCTTTTAGGAGTGACAGAGAATAAGATTCTGATAAGGTAGAAATGATGGAGACAATATATTTTATGTCAGGACTGTAAGCTTCGGATTATGCTTCTCCTTCTTTGTTGTTTATTAATACCATTCAACAGCATCCCATCAAAACAAACTTTCTTAATAAGCCACATTTCCCATAACATTAGAATTACAAGTCCCTTGCACCAATCATAAGGCCTGATTTAGATTTTGGCGGATGGGTTACTCTGTTACAATGGTGTAACATAGGAAGTCATGGGATTTCTATTTTGGCGGAGGGTATATCTGTCACTGCTGTGAAGGAGTAACTCATCCACCAAAATCTAAATTAGGCCCATAGTATCTCTGTTTGTATAAATTGCATTGCTGCCATACTGACTTCCTCTTTCTTTGCTGCTTCGACTACTGCTCCACCCTGCAATTGTCTATAAAATTTCCAGTACCTCAGCACAGTTATTCACCATGGTTGAGCGCCACGATGCTCCAGAAGAGCCTCATGACCTTGATTAGGACCTTAGGCTGGTAGACAACACTGTGGAAGCCTTAGACACTTCTGTGACCCAATCTGTCAACAGAGGGTTGGCTAAAGTTCTCCAGCTACTCTCTCACCACCTTAAGATGGTTGTCATGTCCATGCCGTGCCATCCCTGCCCAACAGGACCCCTCACCCCTTAAGGGTGACGTCTGCCCCACGTAGCAGCAATGGCCCACATGTCACAAGCCCAACCTCACAACCATGACTACTCTGCTGTAACTTCCCCCACTAGCACCCTTGGCATCCCCTCATCCATGCTGACAAAGACACTGACGGTTTTGATTCATCCCCCTCTGACTCAGATGATGCCTCTGCCAGAAACGAGGTTGCTAGGGACCTAAGGACAAGTCCTCTTCTGAGGCCATCTACCCCCCATCTGACACAAGCACCTACCTTGATTTCGAAACTTATGCAATCAGACATCCCCACTCTTCAGACTGGACACCCCTTCCTGTTGTCACTGAGTCACTGACTATGTCTATGACTGCCTCAGGAAGAGCTTTGACAAGGATGTCCGCAACAGACTCTGCTCAGAATGCCTCTGGCCAGATGTCCCCAATAAAGCATCACAGACCCCTGAACTAGACCCTAACTAGGCCACTTTTCTGAAGCGCGCCACCAAAGACCCCAAAAAAGGGATTGACAGCTCCTGGAGGGCCTGCCAAGACAAAGGGGGTCATTCTGACTTTGGCGGGCGGCGGATGCCGCCCGCCAAAGTAACCCCGTCGAAAGACCGCGGGGGTCATTTTGACTTTCCCGCTGGGCCGGCGGGCGACCGCCAAAAGGGCGCCCGCCGGCCCAGCAGGAAAGACCGTGCAACAATGAAGCCGGCTCCGAATGGAGCCGGCGGAGTTGCAGGGGTGCGACGGGTGCAGTTGCACCCGTCGCGATTTTCACTGTCTGCAAAGCAGACAGTGAAAATCTTTATGGGGCCCTGTTAGGGGGCCCCTGCACTGCCCATGCCAGTGGCATGGGCAGTGCAGGGGCCCCCAGGGGCCCCACGACACCCGTTCCCGCCATCCAGTTTCTGGCAGTGAAAACCGCCAGAAACAGGCTGGCGGGAAGGGGGCCGGAATCCCCATGGCGGCGCTGCTCCGGGCCAGGGGAAATCCGACGGGAAACCGCCGGATCCCCTTTTCTGACCGCAGCTTTACCGCCGCGGTCAGAATGGCCCTGGAAGCACTGCCAGCCTGTTGGCGGTGCTTCCGTGTCCCTCCACCCTGGCGGTCCATGACCGCCAGGGTTGGAATGAGGGCCAAAGTTTTAGACCTAACTGACCTGCTGTGCAAAATACTTGAGATGGTGGTCCTTACCAAAGAAACAAATACCCAGTAGACTCTGACCTATTGGCATGGTGGGCCCGAAGGGGGTTGTGTCTATTAGGCAATACCAATTGTGCACTGTCTGTGGAACGCCTTTGCTCGTTGCTAATCTGCATCAACCCCAAACTGGTGGAGCTTGCTACCAGAGGCAGGTCCTGTGGCCAACGCATGCTATTTGTCAAGTTCATCAATGACTTGGGTAAATTTGCGTACAAATTTACGGCCCTTGACAAGGCACAGATATATCTCCACAAACTTCCCCTCCAACACCTTTTTGCCAAGGCCATCCATTATAGAGGGCAACCGACTGGCTGCACAAATGTATAAGGTCATGCCATCCACCAACATACTGTGGTTACTCCACCCAAGCCCAAGAAACATTTTGTCCTGCCATTGCTCGAGGAGGTCACTATCACAATGGGAGAGGTTCTTATCGCTCCCAGGGCAACTACAATGCTGGAGTAAATTCCCACATTAACGCTAATCCAACCTTTCGCTGTTGTCTTGGAGGGCAGAACACAGGACTTTCACTCAAGCTAGATGTCTCTGACTGCCAATCCATGGGCCCTAGAAGCAGTGACAGGTTACAAGATGGACTTCTTTTGGCTTCCCCTCTAACCCTCCTGTTGGAAAATGGGTTATTGGTAGGGCAGGTAGGTACCTACACCTAGCAACAAGCCACAAACCTCCACGTAAGTACAGTTAGGTCTCAATAAATTAATCCCAGCTCTACCCTTGGTAGCTTGGCATCGAGCGTCAAGGCTTAACTTAGGAGACAAAGTGTAAAGCATTCAAATATCACAAAACAGTAATTAAATAAAACACAGGAAACAGTTTAAAAATCCAAAAACAATTTATAAAAATAGCTTATATTTTTATCTTTAAAATGACACAAAAACGATTAAAATCGGTTCAGGGGAACCGGAGATATGAATTTTTAAAGTATTATTATTTTCTAGCGCTTAGAAACAAAAAGCGCCAATCGGGTCATCTGGTTGCACCAGGACCGGGGCAAAGTCAAACTTTCAGGCCGACCGCGATGGAGCCCTGCTCGGCTACAAGTCGCGAGAGGCCTCGGTTAAAAAGTTACCTTCTGACTTAGGGGGTTATTCCAACTTTGGAGGAGGTGGTAATCCGTCCCAAATGTGACGGATTTACCACCAGCCGTATTACGAGTTCCATAGGATATAATGGACTCGTAATACGGCTGGTGGTATATCCGTCACTTTACCGTCACTTTTGGGACGGATTACCACTTCCTCCAAAGTTGGAATAACCCCCTTAGTCTTTATTTTGAAGTTTTTCTTCACCGGGACGAACCTGCCAGTTGAATCCGACCTCCTGGAGCCCTTGTCCGGATACGCTAAGTCGGTTTCCTCGGTGGTGATTTTTACCTTTGGACTTAGTAGTTTTTTCGAGATGAAAATCCTTCGACCGGGGTAAACCTGGATCTTGATCCGACGTCCATGGAGCCCTTCTCGGATACGATGGCTGGGAGGTCCCGGTCAACTTTTTACGTTCGGACTTAGTCTCTTTTTTGGATGTTTTTCTTTATCGGGACGAACCACGAAGTCAGGCCGGGTCGCGGTTGAGGCAAGCCGGCTAGAATTTCCGCGTCGGGTCGGTCACTTTATGGAGCTTTTTTTAAAAAATTCTCCAATCTTTTCCAAACTTCTGGGGCTTCACCCAGATGTTCTTTTAAGGTTCTTTTGGGGTCCACAGCTCACCCCAAGGGTCCAGAAGTTCTGTGATGGTCCTTGGGGGTGCAGACTTCAACTCCCAGAATGCACCTGGCGCAAACTCCTTTTTGGCCACTGGACAGTGGTCAGCTGGTCGCTTTCTTCAGGAGTTGGTGCAGGGGACTCTGGTTTAGCAATTTTTCACCTGTAGCAAACAGGGAGTCCCTCCTTGAACCAGTTGAAGCCAGGCAAAGTCCTTCTTGTGGTGAAGCCCAAGTGTGCAGCTGGTGCAGTCCTTCTGAGTGCAGGGTCCAGGTGCAGGCCAGGGGTCCAGCAGGGCAGTCCTTCTTCTTCTTTAGTTCCTTTCTTGTTGAATTCTGGAGGGGATCTGAGGCGTGGGTGCAGGTCTGCCAGTTTTATCCTTGCTCCTGGGTGAAAAGCAGGGGTGTCCTGGTCCTCCAATCAGGTACAGGGTCGTCCCCCTGTGACGACCACTTCCTGGGAAGTGTGGCAAAAATCCATCCCAAAAGGCAACAGTCTCCAAAAATCCAACATGGCTGAATCAGATTTTTGGAGGTTACATCTGGCTGAGCCCACCCACTGGTGTGGCTAAAAATCATAAACACACCCCTCTCCTGCCCTCTCCTAATCTAATCAAGGGGGCACCTAATTGTCTGGGGTTGCAGGATGTGGGGGTGTTGCTGGGTGCTGCAAATGTCCTTCTCTGCCTTTGAAGACCAGTTTGGCAGCCCTCCCCCTTCCTGCCTCACCATCTGCTGAGGGGAGATTCTCTCCCCCAAGCACATTCCTTTGTGTGAAGTCAGGCCACTTCACACCTCATCAAGGTAGCCTGGCAGAAGCTGCTGCAGGCTGGCCAATCAGAGCCCAGCAGCAAAAACAATGCAGAGCTGAAATTGGCAACTTTTTAGGTAAAGTCTAAACTTTTTACCTGGACAAGTTATATTAAATCCAACAACTGGAAGTTGTGGGATTTATTACAACAATCAATTTGATACCAAATGCTTGGTATGTAACATTTAAGGAGACTTTAAAATTTAAAATAAAGTCTGCCCATTCTAGCCTATGAAGGCCATTTACTTCAATGAGGGAAAAACGAATTTGGCTGTTTTTACCTCACCAGGGCTTATAAATCTATTTTTATAAAGTCCCTGCTTATAGTTACATGGCACCCAGCCCTAGGGGCACATAGGGCACACCTTAGGGGTGACTTATATGTAAAAATAAGGTAGTTTAAGACTTTGGAAGTACCTTTAATTCCAAAGTCGAATTTGCATATAACTTTAATTTAAAAGCAGCCAGCAAGGCAGGCTTGCTTTTAAAATGACACTGGGCACCTCAGCAATGCACCTAGGTGTGCACCACCTATGCTGTGGTCCCTAAACCTACATGCCCTACCATATACTAGGGACTTATAGGTAGGTTAACTTAGCCAATTATAATTAGCCTAATTTGCATATCCATTTTACACAGAGCACAGGCCCTGGGACTGGTTAGCAGTACCCAGGGCACCATCAGAGTCAGGAAAACACCAGCATAAAGTGGAAAATGGGGGCAAAAAGTTATGGGGCCTCTGCAATCAGCCCTAGTTTCTCACACAACCCCCCCCCCCAGCCCACACGCCCAGGAGACTCAGCCCAACCCTGGGAGAGTCTTCCTGGCTTGTTAGGCGAGGAAGACAGTGAAGAAAACTGGCTGTCCCTTTGCAGGGCCTACTCTGCCTTATATCCTCCTGTCAGGGTCACTCCCTCTGGGTAGTGAAGCCATCCCAACAGTAAAAGGACCCAACTCAAACTGAAACTTCCCTCTAGGGGGGTCTTCCTCCTCTCTCTCTGCCAACTTGGGTAGTGAGGTGCACACCTCCCCTACTCCAAACTTTGCTAGGGCAACACCTAGCTTACCCAAAGAGGTCACCCAACACTTGAGCAACCCCACCATGACCAATAGGGTCAGGGGGCCTACTTTGCTATTGGCCCTGGGGTCTGCCTCCCAGGCCAAGTACAGTGCTGCCAGGAAGGCTAGCACCCAGCAGAGGCTACTGACAGCTGTCAGTACCCAGAACCACACCCTAAGCTCTCCACTGACAGGTGGCTGAGCTGCTTTAGGGGCAACTTTGGGGTCCTGGCACCCCTCTTGCTGTCTAGAGTGGGGGGCTACCACCTCCTGTGGCAGACACCCTCCTTCCACTCTCCCTTCTGTCAGTGCAGGGGCAACACCTTGCATCTGGACAGCTGCCTGACTACTCAGGACTTCTTTGGGATCAGGTGAGGCCTCACCAGTGCCAACTCTGGGCTCCCCCCTTACTGGGGCAGAGGGCCCTTGGCTCCCTGGAACTCTCTTTAAGAGTGGCCTACCCTTCCTTTTCTTCTTTCCTTTTCTTGGGGACCCCTGTCTCCTAACTGTAGGGACTGACTCCCCAGGACTTTGGGTTGGGTGGGCGCCCTGGGCGACCACCCCATCTGTGACCAGACTCACCTCTGGGAGGTCATTGCCCAGGATACAATCTAGGGGGAGGTCAGCACTGACTACCACCCTAATCCAGTCAAGGATACCCTCCCTCTCTAGGGGCACTATGGCTACAGGTTTGGAGGTGACCTCCCCTGTGGCTATCCTGACTTTCTTTGTCTTTCCTGGGACATACATGTCTGGGGTCACTAACCGGTCACTCACTATAGTGTGACTGGCACCGGTGTCTCTCAGGCCAGTGGTAGGGATCCCATTCACTTGAATGTGGTGGAAGTGCCTACTCCCACCCTCAGGGATCACCAGCTTACCATCTGGTCCTGTCTCCCAGCACACTGCTAGGAGGACTTCATCATCTGAGGAATCCTCCTCTATGGCTACACTGGACAGCCCAGTGCTAACCACCTTCCTTGGACAGGCTGCATCTCCTCTGAAGTGACCTGTCTGCTGACAGTCAAAGCAAGCCCTACTGTCCAAGAGTTTTTTTAACCCTGGGTCTCCCTGTCTCTGCTTGTCAGAGTGGGAGTGGGATTTTCTCTCCTCCTCCTTAGGGTTCTGGGGTACAGAGGGAGTCTCTGTGGTGGGCTTACCACCTCCCTCCTTAGGTTTTTGGGGACCTGACCCCCCCTTCTTGGAGTCTCCCCCCTGGGACTTGACAACCACCCTGGTTCTCAACCACTCATCAGCTGCCTCCCCTAGCTCTCTAGGGTTGGTCTGCTTAGAGTCCACTAGATGCTGGCGTAACCTTTCTTGGATACAATTGGTCAAGATGTGCTCTCTCATGATCAGATTGTATAACCCCTCATAAGTATTTACTTTGTTGCCAATAATCCAGCCCTCTAGTGCCTTTAGTGAAATGTCCACAAAGTCAACCCAAGACTGGGTACTGACCTTCTGGGTGTCCCTGAACTTCATTCTATATTGCTCTGGGGTCAGACCAAACTTCTTGACTAAGCACCTCTTCATACTAGGGTATGAATCTGCCTCCTCCCCCCTTAAGGTCAGAAGCCTATCCCTCCCTGAGTTGGGGACCAACTCCCACAAAAGGGAACCCCAGTATTGAGGCCTAACCATTCTCATTTGGAGTGCCCTCTCAAAGGCCCCTAGCCACTTATCTATGTCATCCCCCTCTACATAAGCAGGAACCACCCCCTTGGGTAATCTGGGGCAAACTCCCCCACCCATGTACACCTCAGCTTCTTTATCGCTGCTTCCATCTCTTTTTTCTTTGTATGCCCACTTTTGCTTTTCTAGGGCCAGCTTCTCTGCTTCCAAAGCTATGTATGCTAGCTGGGCCTCCAGCTCTCTTTCTCTGATGGATGGGTTCTCTCCTCCTGAAAGGACCCCTCTCCCACCACTAGCTTTGGGTCTGCCCCTAGTGACTGTATCTACTGAGGACCGTTCTTCCTCTTCCTCACTTAGGCTCAGATGCCTTCCCTCCCCTGAGTGGTTAGAGTTAGCATCTTCCCCTTTTTCTTCCCCCTCTGGAGCTTCCTCTGTGCCTAGCCCTTGGGCCTCAGCCCATGCTGTCAGGGATTTAATCAGGATTTGCTTCCTGAGATCAGTGGTTGCAGGCAACCCTCTCTCAATACACAACCCCCTAAGCTGGACTACAGTCAGTGTGGGTAGGCTAGCCAGATCAAGCTCCATGGTTCCCTAGTTTTGTGTCAACAAAAACTTTTTGCAAAAATTAGTAACAAGAATTTAGAAAAATTACAAAAATTCAATAATTGAAATTAATCCAAATTAATTTAAAAAAATTAAAATTAAAAATTAAAAACAATTTTTGCACTAGGACAATTTAAAGGATTTTTACTTTGTTTTATCTAAAACTGTAACGTGATATTGAACACAAGTACAGGATCCCGTCGCTGCTTCCAATTATGTTGGAAAATGGGTTATTGGTAGGGCAGGTAGGTACCTACACCTAGCAACAAGCCACAAACCTCCACGTAAGTACAGTTAGGTCTCAATAAATTAATCCCAGCTCTACCCTTGGTAGCTTGGCATCGAGCGTCAAGGCTTAACTTAGGAGACAAAGGCCCTCATTCTGACCTTGGCGGGCGGCGGAGGCCGCCCGCCAAAGTCCCGCCGTCAGATTACCGTTCCGCGGTCGAAAGACCGCGGCGGTAATTCTGACTTTCCCGCTGGGCTGGCGGGCGGTCGCCTTCAGACCGCCCGCCAGCCCAGCGGGAAAGAGGCTTCCACGATGAAGCCGGCTCGGAATCGAGCCGGCGGAGTGGAAGCTGTGCGACGGGTGCAGTTGCACCCGTCGCGTATTTCACTGTCTGCGCGGCAGACAGTGAAATACAAGTAGGGGCCCTCTTACGGGGGCCCCTGCAATGCCCATGCCAGTGGCATGGGCACTGCAGGGGCCCCCAGGGGCCCCGCGGCCCCCCCTACCGCCATCCGGATCCCGGCGGTCGGACCGCCGGGATCTGGATGGCGGTAGGGGGGGTCAGAATCCCCGCGGCGGTGCAGCAAGCTGCGCCGCCGTGGAGGATTCTATGGGGCGGCGGTACACTGGCGGGAGCCCGCCAGTGGTGCCGGTCCGACCGCGGCTTTACCGCCGCGGTCGGAATCCCCATTGGAGCACCGCCGGCCTGTCGGCGGTGCTCCCGCGGTCCTCCGCCCTGGCGGTCAAAGACCGCCAGGGTCAGAATGACCACCAAAGTGTAAAGCATTCAAATATCACAAAACAGTAATTAAATAAAACACAGGAAACAGTTTAAAAATCCAAAACCAATTTATAACAATAGCTTATATTTTTATCTTTAAAATGACACAAAAACGATTAAAATCGGTTCAGGGGAACCGGAGATATGAATTTTTAAAGTATTATTATTTTCTAGCGCTTAGAAACAAAAAGCGCCAATCGGGTCATCTGGTTGCACCAGGACCGGGGCAAAGTCAAACTTTCAGGCCGACCGCGATGGAGCCCTGCTCGGCTACAAGTCGCGGGAGGCCTCGGTTAAAAAGTTACCTTCTGACTTAGTCTTTATTTTGAAGTTTTTCTTCACCGGGACGAACCTGCCAGTTGAATCCGACCTCCTGGAGCCCTTGTCCGGATACGCGAAGTCGGTTTCCTCGGTGGTGATTTTTACCTTTGGACTTAGTTGTTTTTTCGAGATGAAAATCCTTCGACCGGGGTAAACCTGGATCTTGATCCGACGTCCATGAAGCCCTTCTCGGATACGATGGCTGGGAGGTCCCGGTCAACTTTTTACGTTCGGACTTAGTCTCTTTTTTGGATGTTTTTCTTTACCTTACCGGGACGAACCACGAAGTCAGGCCGGGTCGCGGTTGAGGCAAGCCGGCTAGAATTTCCGCGTCGGGTCGGTCACTTTATGGAGCTTTTTTTCAAAAATTCTCCAATCTTTTCCAAACTTCTGGGGCTTCACCCAGATGTTCTTTTAAGGTTCTTTTGGGGTCCACAGCTCACCCCAAGGGTCCAGAAGTTCTGTGATGGTCCTTGGGGGTGCAGACTTCAACTCCCAGAATGCACCTGGCGCAAACTCCTTTTTGGCCACTGGACAGTGGTCAGCTGGTCGCTTTCTTCAGGAGTTGGTGCAGGGGACTCTGGTTTAGCAATTTTTCACCTGTAGCAAACAGGGAGTTCCTCCTTGAACCAGTTGAAGCCAGGCAAAGTCCTTCTTGTGGTGAAGCCCAAGTGTGCAGCTGGTGCAGTCCTTCTGAGTGCAGGGTCCAGGTGCAGGCCAGGGGTCCAGCAGGGCAGTCCTTCTTCTTCTTTAGTTCCTTTCTTGTTGAATTCTGGAGGGGATCTGAGGCGTGGGTGCAGGTCTGCCAGTTTTATCCTTGCTCCTGGGTGAAAAGCAGGGGGGTCCTGGTCCTCCAATCAGGTACAGGGTCGTCCCCCTGTGATGACCACTTCCTGGGAAGTGTGGCAAACATCCATCCCAAAAGGCAACAGTCTCCAAAAATCCAACATGGCTGAATCTGATTTTTGGAGGTTACATCTGGCTGAGCCCACCCACTGGTGTGGCTAAAAATCATAAACACACCCCTCTCCTGCCCTCTCCTAATCTAATCAAGGGGGCACCTAATTGTCTGGGGTTGCAGGATGTGGGGGTGTTGCTGGGTGCTGCAAATGTCCTTCTCTGCCTTTGAAGACCAGTTTGGCAGCCCTCCCCCTTCCTGCCTCACCATCTGCTGAGGGGAGATTCTCTCCCCCAAGCACATTCCTTTGTGTGAAGTCAGGCCACTTCACACCTCATCAAGGTAGCCTGGCAGAAGCTGCTGCAGGCTGGCCAATCAGAGCCCAGCAGCAAAAACAATGCAGAGCTGAAATTGGCAACTTTTTAGGTAAAGTCTAAACTTTTTACCTGGACAAGTTATATTAAATCCAACAACTGGAAGTTGTGGGATTTATTACAACAATCAATTTGATACCAAATGCTTGGTATGTAACATTTAAGGAGACTTTAAAATTTAAAATAAAGTCTGCCCATTCTAGCCTATGAAGGCCATTTACTTCAATGAGGGAAAAACGAATTTGGCTGTTTTTACCTCACCAGGGCTTATAAATCTATTTTTATAAAGTCCCTGCTTATAGTTACATGGCACCCAGCCCTAGGGGCACATAGGGCACACCTTAGGGGTGACTTATATGTAAAAATAAGGTAGTTTAAGACTTTGGAAGTACCTTTAATTCCAAAGTCGAATTTGCATATAACTTTAATTTAAAAGCAGCCAGCAAGGCAGGCTTGCTTTTAAAATGACACTGGGCACCTCAGCAATGCACCTAGGTGTGCACCACCTATGCTGTGGTCCCTAAACCTACATGCCCTATCATATACTAGGGACTTATAGGTAGGTTAACTTAGCCAATTATAATTAGCCTAATTTGCATATCCATTTTACACAGAGCACAGGCCCTGGGACTGGTTAGCAGTACCCAGGGCACCATCAGAGTCAGGAAAACACCAGCATAAAGTGGAAAATGGGGGCAAAAAGTTATGGGGCCTCTGCAATCAGCCCTAGTTTCTCACACCTCCCCTGCCCATCCATTTTTCCCAACAAGATCGGTCCTTTATTCTAGCAGAAATAACCCAACTTCTTCAAAAGGATAGAATTTGTTTTTGTCAACACAATCCTTTAGATTTTGCAGCAATATTTTGTATGGTGACCAAACAAAGCCCAGTGATAAATCTAAAGGAGTTCAATGGGTGGATTCTCTACTGCCATTTCAAATTGGAGGGGATTCACCTCCTTAGAAATCTCCTCAGAGAAAAAGGACGGTATGGTACCCCTAGACTTGATGACTGCCTATCTCTCCCTTTGGATATTTCCCCCGCACAAGAAATTATTTTAATTTGTGTGGTGCAACCTATGGTACAGGTTCAAAGTGCTCCCTTTTGGCCTTCCTACACCCCTTGGTGCTTTATCAAGGTCTTCCATCCAGTAGTCAAGAACCTTGGCACCAGAGTTGTTTATTTGATTATCTACCTGGACGACATTATCCTGATGAAACAGGAAGAGCAGTTGCTGCTCAGTATTTTGAACTGGGCAGTCTAACTCCTCCAAGACCTAGGTTTTCTGGTCAATGAAAAGAAAACCATTCACGTCTCACTCAATGCATAGAATTTCTAGGTTTTCAACTTCGTGCTGGACCAATTGTCACTTCCGCCACAGAAGGTATGTATCGTACAGAGGGAAAATTGCTCCACCCTACACAAAGACAAGGTGTCTCTGAGAGTGCTAGCCAGAATAGTAGGCCTGCTGGCTTCCTCTGTCCAAGCCATCTTCCCAGCATCTCTCCACTACAGGGCGCTGCAATGCCTAAAGATCCAACCATCTTCAGAGGCAAGTAACTTACTCAGAGTTGATCAATCTTACTCCAGAGACCAGGATAGAGCTTCACTGGTGGTTAGATCCCATGACTGCTTGGAACGGCAGAGCCATATTCAGCTCCCGGCCAATGTCATTCTAGAATCAGGTTCCAGTTTGTGGGAGTGAGGTGACAGGTGTGGAAATATCTCCACCGAAAGTCGATGGTCCCCTGAAGAAGTCAACATTCACATAAATTGCGTAGAGCTTTTAGCAGGGTACTTTGCAGTAAAAACCCTAGCCCCTCGCTCCATTTACTGAGTTCTGATGAGAATGGACAATATCTCAGGAGTCTGCTAAAAAAACAAACTGGGAGGGCTGAGATGCTAAGTTCTAGCAGAAAATATGAAGATGTTCTGGCACTATTGCCTCCAATACCATATCTCAATGATGGTGGAATGCCTGCCAGGTCAGAACAGCATAGTTGTGAACTGGACCTCAAGATATCTCTGAGATTCCATCGAGATTCCTTCCAGTGGAAACTCCTCCCAACAATTTTTCAAGCACTACAGAATCACTGGGGTCAATGCTACACAGATCAATTTGCTCCCTGCATTACACTTTCCCTCCATTCTCTATGATCCAGAGAATGTCAGCATAATAATTCCATCAGCAAGCAGAAATGATCCTAGTTTGCTCAGCCCTGGCTCCTGGTCCTTCTGGCAATGTCCTGCGATAGCCCAGTTCAGATTCCCTTATTTCTAAATCTTCTTTTGGACCCTGAGGGCCTACAACACCTGCTTCTTCTACAAGGCCATCTTCAGCTCATGGCCTGGAGCATTTCAGGAAACACTGATTCCTCACAGATCTTTCGGACCAATCTGTCTCTTTCATGTCCTGGTCTAACTGCAAACGATATGCCTCAGCCTGGAAGAAATGGTTGTGTTGGTGTGACAAATAGGGTTTGGCTGCCCTGGGGGCCTATGTTGCTTCTGTTATCAACTTCCTAGCAGAAACGGCTTCCAATATATTGACATATTTTTCTGTGAACAATTATCAGTCCGCAATTTCAGCAGGTCTTTATCTCTTAGGGGTTAATCCAATCGGCAAACACCCTCTAGTCAGGAGAGTCATGTGAGGCATTCATTTAGCCAATCCTTCTCTTCCAAAATATTCAGTCCTCTGGGAAGTCAATATCATCCTCAAATTCTAGACGGCCAACTCTAACTTATCCAGGAAACAACTTTCAGCAAAATTGACCATCCTGCTATGTTTATTTTCCTCTAGAAGGGTGTTGCAAGTCAAAGCCCTGGACATCTCAGGTAGGGTATTTTCCGCAGATGGGGTACCCTTCACCTTAACAAGACGGACAAGGGCTTTTTCTGAGCAGATTACTTACCCTACTTTTCCAGACAGTCCCAAGTTGTGCATTGTGCAATTTCTGAAAGAATACAAAGATGGTACCAGAGAGTTCTATCAATCCAATGTGGGGTCAGCTCCTAATTGCCCTTCAGAAACCCTTCCATCCAGTCGCTCCTGCTACTTTAGCTCACTGGGTGAAATGGGTTCTGTCCGAGGCAAGTATTGATACTTCTAAATTTGGATTTCTCTGTCAGGAAAGCTGTGGCTTTGAAATCTTACAGTCTATGTTCTTACCTCCAGGATCTCATGAGAGCAGCGTCTGATCTGCTGATTCTACTTTCAGAACCTTTTATTGCAAACTGGTTGTAGCTTCATATGTGTTGCTCTGAAAATAAAGTATGTTGCACACCAAATTAAACAAAATAATTTTATGTTCAAACACATTTATCAAGTTAAATACAAATTAGGCGTGGTCCACTGGGCTGGGTTCCATCTGTGGCCCAATTAACAATTGTCAAAAGCCAAACCACCCAAGTGCACTATTTTTTATTGTGTTTTCATTTGGTTTTCAGCATCTTGTTACATATGAAGAATCATGAATTTCGATGTGTTGCAGAATCAAGCCAGAATTGGCATTTGCATACATTTGAAAACTGAAATTACGATGCTTCTGCATGAGTATTGCATTCATTGAAAAAAGCAAGGAATTAATAAATCAGGATTATAAGATTGAAATTGGATTCAAGACTGTTAGTTGCAGCGACATGCGTTTTGTTGGTAGTGCAACCAGGACTGAAGCATACAGATGCACAGGTTTGTTTATGGAATTAGTATGCGTGTTATGGGTCAGAACACGAACCGGGGTAGCACATCGAAAAATAGCCTTGGAGCATTGTTTAGTTTAACTATAAACGTGGTATTAACAACAAGTGTGCATTCTACTTTTTTCTGAAAATAACCCTTTCGCCAGACCCAGACCTTCCCTTTTTATACAAATAAGTCACCCCTATGGTAGGCCCTGGAAAGCCCAGAGGGCAAAGTGCAATGTATTTAAAAGGCAGGACATGTATCTTTTGAGTTTTACATGTCCTGGTAGTGAAAAACTCCAAAAGTTGTGTTTCACTACAGCAAGGCCTATCTCTCTCATAGGATAACATTGGGATTACTGTATTACATCTTTTTAAATGTAATTCACAATCTGGAAGAGATATACCTTTGTCAAGTCTGGTGTCTTGGGACATTTAAAATTACAATTTATGGTGAAGTTGGATTTAAAATTGCAGTTCTGAAAACGCTACTTTTAGAAAGCTATTACTAAAAGCTATTAAAGCTTTTACTTTAGCTATTTGGTGCCTACTGCCTTTCTGAACGTCTGGGGTGGGGTTACAGCTTGGCTTGTGCATTCCCTCTAGAAAGCACATACACAAAGTGAGCTTAAGTGTGACTAATGGGCAATCCACAGCCTGATGGGCCATCCTGGGCAGGATTGGAGGGAGTGGCTGGCACGCCTGAATGAGCAGTGTCCTGCCACATACAAAAGGCTGCATACCCTCCTGTAGTTGGCCTGGAGACAGCACAGGAAGGGAGAACCTCTGTGCACTTCAAAGAGCTTTGTTTGAACCATCCCCCACTTCAAAGGCACAACTGGGTGTACATACTGGATATCTGAGCACACTCAGCACACTCCTGGACCTGTGGATACTCTGCTGAGCTACTATTCTGCTGGACTCCTGTGTTGCTGAGCTGGCCTGCTGCCCTCTTCCCTGGGAGTGAGAAGGACTTGACATGCATCTCTACATCCCAGTCCCAAAGTGACTCATGGTTTCATGCCACTCACCAAGACAACTTGTCCCAAGAGACGATATTGGACCCTACTCCCTTCCAGCACAACGGCAGACCAAGAAATGATAACCTCAAATAAGGTGCTCTCCAAGAAGGGAAGGGGGTTGGAATAAAAGAAAAAAAAACTTGCGGCCTCTGATTGGTGTCCAGCTTTCTATCCTGCTCAGGAATGGCCCAATTATCTTCCTCTTTTGGGATGTGCAGGTGAGTCAAATACAGGAAAGGAACACACACAAACTATTAGCATTGGCATGTATTAACATAGTAAGTTCAAATAACATTTGAGCAATAGAAGTACATACACTCAGTGATGATTATAACAACACAGAAAATATGCACTCCTTTAGTTCTTGAGGGATAGAAATCCCCACTCCCTTTGTGAGCTTTGGATAACAGTTCCTAGTTTTTTCCCTGGCAGCATATTAAGTTATATGCTCTTGTTATGTGACTGTTCTTCCTTTTCTTATTTTTGAATTCCCTTTTTCTCTTTAAAACTTCACAAGTAGTCTCTTGAACTTCCAGCAGATAGCATGGGAGTGTTATGCCGGGATCATTCACAAGTCTTTATTTTTTGTACAATTGCTGCGGACAAGAAACAAAGATTAGTGCATTAACCTTGTTTTCTCCTCTTTGTTTGCCCTTCCTTTTATTTCAGGTTATGTCCTCACATGTCTTAATGACCAACAGCCAGGTCTTTTCTGGAATGCAGGGATCAGAGAAGTCCGTTGAGCTGCTCAGAGATGAATGCGGGCACAGATGTAACCAGGTCAGGCTAAGAAGCTTGGACTAGGGAGAAGAGGGTGCGATGACCCAGGGGAGTGGAAGGGAGGATAGGGGTTCTTTTTCAGGAAATAAAGCCAAGCACCCGACTCGGGTTTGACCAAGTATTTTGAGGTAAATAGTACTTTTTAGAAGGGCAAGTGAATCACCCAAGAAAGTCCCTTACTGGGAAGTCACCGTACTTGGTGGCACGTGAATCACTCTGGAAAGTCCCTGACTGGAAAGACCCCGTATTGGTGGCACATGAATCACTCTGGAAAGTCCCTGTCTGCAGGCAAAATAACAGAAAAAGGTCATCATTGAAGAGATTCTTGTACAAATATGTGGAACAAAAACATGAGGCCTTTTAGGCAAACCTACTCATAATTACAAACACATGGAACATTACAAACACAAAGACAATTCAAAGGTTTGGTATAGACAACAGTGATACCAAACTTTTTATCTTTTTATTTATTTATACAATATAAAATAATGCATACAAACTTGCACTGCACTGTAACTGCATTACTTTAATGCTACATTTCAGTCCAGCCGTTCAGGCCTAGTGTCCAAGCCATTTTAATGTCCTAGTTTCCATCTTTGTATGTAATGCTACAACACAGTGTGTATGGAGAAACAACACAATGATGTGTTTATAGTCTTTATCAAGTCTTATAGTACTCAGAAATTATAGAGATGAGCAGCATTATCTGCAACAATTGCAGTCCATAATACATTAACATTTTACAATTGAACATTAATACTGTAAGATTTATTTATCAGAAATAACCCTGAAGAGAGAGCAACGGTTATCGTCCAATCGTCCAAACCTTCGGGGTCAGACATGGAAGGTGCTCAGGGGGGGCAGTAGGCCGCCAGCCTGTGGACAAGCAGGCACTTCAACTTAGGTGAGAGAGGGGAGGGACATATTACGGGGACACAGAAACCAAGAGGGAGGGGCGAGAGGGCCCCATCCCTCGGAAACTCACGACCATTCACCCATAGATCACATACCCATTGCCCGATTGAGCTAAACTAGTGGAAGCATCTGTTAAGGAGCCCTCTCTGTCACTCTCTTGCTCTCCGGGCAGCCCATCAATCATACTCCGCCGGACCTCCAAATCACGCTCAGTGTGTTCATCCACACGAGCCCTACGTAATCGGCACTCCTCCGCAGTCGCCCATTCAATGAAATCACCTAGCCACATGATATGTAGTGGAGGAATCAGGCTGGTCGACCGGATCGCAATGCGTCTCTTAGCCAAAATAAGCCCCAACTGCACAAATCTATATGCGATTTTGCACCTTTTTTTCGTAATGGGGAGTAGACCCAGCAGGCAATGCATCATTGTAAACTTCACTCTAACAGCCGCCACCTCTCTCAGTGTCTTCACCACCCAGCGCCTAAAGGGTTGGATAGAGCTACAGATCCAAGTTATGAGCTCAAAAGTAGCTGAAGGCTCGCCGCAGGCCTTGATGGAATATTGTAAGCGTTGAGGTGTCAACTGTGCTCTATGTAAATAATAAAAGTGTGTCAACTTAAATCTAGCATTGCTAGTCGCATACCGTACCAGGGAACAAGTCCAATTCCATTCCCCATCCGTAAGTGGCATTCCCAGGTTTGCATCCCAGCGGTCTCTATTCCCCTTTATGTCTATCTCTTTTTAGAGCCTTATATGTTTGAGAGAGGAGACCTCGGTCACCACCTGGATCAATAAGTGCCACTACGAGGTGGGATTCGGTAGGCTCCTCGGGAAAGGACGTCCAAATCTCCAAGGCCGTCTGCAACATGCTTGCGTATTGCAGGAATTTTCTCTGGTCGATTCCGAAAAGGGATTCCGCTTCCTCCTGCGTAATAAACGTGCCATTTTGATAGAAATCCCCTGCATTGTTACAGCCCCCTGCATGCCACTGCGCAAAGTCCAACATGTCAAACGTTCTGGCAAAGGGCCGGATCTGCCATAGTGGAAGTAGGCGCGCATATGGCGCTCTGTGCAGAACCCGCACAACAGACTGCTCCCATATCCGCAACACCTGCTCTACCAGGTAGGGGGCATCCCGCAGAAGCCCAGAGCTGCCCAGGAGAAGGTACAGGAGACAAGACACATATAGAGCCATCTAACAATTATTTTTCCCAGTTGGGGGCATCGTCACACCACTAGGCTGCATACTGTGCAAACCTGCCAAGTAATATAAATGTAGGTCTGGTAGCCCAGGCCCCCATCCGCTAGGTCCAGCTTCAATACCTCCATGCGAACTCTGCATCTCTTACCTGCCCAGACTAAGGATAGTAGTAGTTTATCTAACTGTTGAAACAGCAAAGGGGGTAGTTCACAGAACGGATTATGCATAACATACAGGCACCGCAGGAGCAAAATCATTTTACTAAGTGTGATTTTGCCCATAACCGAAAGCGGGAGGGAAGTCCAAAATTGGATAGAGGCACGGAGACCTTCCATCACTCTCCCCATGTTCAAATTATATTTTAGTTGAGGGGGATGTGCTACCTGCATACCCAAATACTGAAAGGACTCTGTCTCCCAAGCCAGATCCAATTATAGAAATTCTGCTGCCACCACCATCGACAGACCCGCCATAGGGAATAAAACTGTCTTCCGACGGTTAACCCAGAGGCCCGATACCCGACCAAAAGCAAGCATCATGCTTAACAAGAGTGTGACCGATTGTTCCGGGTCTGTAACATACACTAGAGCATTATCTGCATACAGTGATATAATGTGTGTTCTTGTCCCTACTCGGATGCCCCACCTATCCAGGCCTTTCCGCAGCTGTATGGCCAGGGGCTGAAAGGCCAACGCGAACAGCAGCGGCGACAAGGGGCATCCCTGTTGCGTGTCCCATTCAATAGTAAGAGAGTCTGACACTATCACCACTGTGCACACCTGCGCCCGTGGCGCTGCATATAACAGATGCACCCATGATAGGAAGTCGAGACCTATGCCCATCCTACAGTACCTCCCATAGGTATTCCCAGGATAAAGTATCAAATGCCTTTTCCTTATCTAAGGCCACCAGTGCTGTGCGGAGTGCAGGGTTGTGAGTCTTGTGCATCATATGTGATAGGCGCTGTAAGTTCATGTGGGTCCCTCTCCCAGGTATGAATCCGCATTGATCTCTTTGCACTAAATGAGTCACCGCTCAACCTAATCGAGTTGCCAGTACTTTAGCTAGCAATTTTATGTCAACATTAAGCATGGACATTGGTCTATAGGAGCCCGGGTCCTCAACATCTTTCCTTTGTTTCAGTAACATAATTATCAATGCTTCTCTCATATGTGTTGGCATAAGGCCTTCTCTGCGTGACTCGTGAAGTGTTTCCAACAATCGGGGGAAGAACCACTGCAGAATATGTTCGGTAGAATTTAACCGGTATCCCATCGGGGCCAGACACTTTCCCCGATGCCATACACCCAGTGCCTCCTGTATCTCCTCCAGCAACACCTTTCCCTCCAACTCCTCAACTAGAGCTTCGGTAAGGCATGGCAGATGAAGTCCATCCAGGTACCCATGCATTTGAGAACTATCTACGCTCTTCAGTGAGGTGTTTATATTCCTTAGGTGTTCTCACAGATGTAGGTTCAACCGCACCTGCCCCAAAATCTTTTCCCCAGAAGATCCGCGAAGAGATAGGATGATGGAGATGCAGTGTTCACACCTGAAGAACCAAGCTAGCATGCACCCCAAACGATACCCCTCGCGATATAGCCGCTGTCTAAAGTCCCGACAGACATAATTATCTAGCCTACCCCAAAGGACTTATTTTTTACCATGCACTTCAGGCAATCAGACTCCAATGCGTCTCTGTTGTCTACTTGACACTGCAGGGCCGTCAGGACGTCTTCCTGCTGCGTAAGCTCCCGGTCCTGCTTATTCCTGATACTGTATGATTTACTAATGCTTTCACCTCTGATGACTACCTTTGAGGCCTCCAATTCTATGCCACTAAAATATCCATTCAGCGCCGCCTACATGTCCCTCTTATATTCAGGGTCCCCAAGTAGTTCAGGTCGCAATTGCCATAGGGGGATCGGCGGTTTGGACTTGTGTGTCTCACATTCTAATAGCAGGGGGGCATGATTGATAGGAATCTGACCTGGTAGACAACACAGTGGATATCAAGTGTGCTGTCATTATCAAGGAGAAATCTATCTAGTCTGCTATATGCCCCATGCATAGGTGTGCAGCAAGAAAATGTTGTGGATGTGGGGTGCATTTCACTCCATACATCTACGAAGTGTAGGTTACTCATAACATCCCTGAGCTTGGCAGTCATATGCATCTTAGTGCTCAACTTCGGCGGGTCTCTATCCAGAGTGCCGTCTAAGACACAATTAAAATCACCCGCTCAAATGATGGGCATCCCTGTGTAAGGTATTATTCTTGTTGGAGCCTTTGATAGAACTCTGCATCATCTGAGTTAGGGGCATAAATATTTTAAATGCAGAGCTCACGGCCATCTAATTCTCAGTGTAAGAATATGTATCGGTCTTGCACATCCGCCGCTAGACTTTTTAGTTGGATAGGAGTCCCAGGGGCAACCCAAATAGACACCCCCTGGTGTAGGAAGAATATGTCACTGAATAAAACTGTCCTGCCACTTTTTCTGAATTTTTTGCGCTTCATTCTCCAACAAGTGCGTCTCCTGTAGGAGAGCAATATGTAAGATATGTATGTACTCTGTGGCGCTTCACAAAGGAGTTCAGCCCTTCATGTAACTATTTGCATTAGGGTACCCGCCATGATTTGTGCCGACTCACACCCATCACATCATATCTCGACCATCCTCCCCCCACATCTGCAGCCCACTAGCCCCGCCCTCTGGTCTGGTGTACTCTTAATAGTGTAACTCTGTGTCTCTTCTTCATTATAGTGCATACAGTATTCAAAGGGCCAAAAACAGAACTCCAGCTCCAACTAGGAAACACATACAATTCCCCCATCCCACCCAGGGTAAACACCTCCCCCAGCTAGTGTCTGCCCAAACCGTGTGTGCGCCCTGCTATCTCCTCCTGAGTCCAGAAGAAAGGGAGAGCAATTGCAGTCCCTGCTCGATAGCCAGGTACTGGTCCAAACAGTGCACCAGCTCTCCCACCTCACGCAGAAATATCCAAACCACACACACACTGTACCCAAATAGCTGAGTTATTCGCTACAGAAAAGGCATGAACTGCAACAAGCATCACATTGCTTTTAGAAAAAGAAGATGGGAAAACAGGGTTAATCCTGAACAATAACAGGGGGGCAGAGCTAATACACCACAGTGTCTCCGACCCGTGTCCAGGTGCCGTCCCAAACCCCCACTCCCCCAGCACCAAAAGGCAGCAGGATAGAGAAGAGAGGGGGCAAGAAAGAGGAAGGAGAACAAAAAGAGGGAAGAACATGATCCTCAAGCCTGAGACAAGTCTAACTCTCGCCGTCCAATTCTGTGCTTCGACAAAATCCCTCAGGTGTCAGTATTATCCGTATCTGGAGACAGTCTATCTTTGCTACATGGTGACCTGGATTGCAAAGATTCCTCCGATGTGACGGATTGCACTAGCAGCCTAGCCTCCGCGCGCTCCTACCTTCTTCAGTCAAGACTCATGGTGCCATCCGGACGTACTATCACTCTGTCTCCACAGTCGGTACGACGGCATCTGTTGTTTCTGTGTACAGTGGCCTGTACCTCCTCCGCCCCTCGGTTTCTCCTGCATCTCTCCCCGTGTAGGGACTCCAGGGTTCCTGCCCCATCACTCCGTTCCAACCAGTCCCAAACTGCTTCAGGAGACTGGAAGAAATAGGAGCAGCCCGCATGGAGAACCTTCAACTTGGCTGGATACAGCAGCATTTAGGTATAATCCAGTTCTTTTAACTTTCACTAAACACCTACACACGATTTTCTTTGGAGCTGCAGCGCTCTAGTGTAGTCGGGAAAAAAAGAGAATGGTGTGATTCTCGTAGGTAGGGTCTCCATGTTTGCGTACCTCCTGTAAGATAATGTTGCGGTCCCTATAGTTGAGAATCGTGGCTATAATCGTTCTAGGAGGAGCTCCTGGCGGAGGAGGTGGGGCCAGTGCCCTGTGTGCCCGCTCTACCACGAACACAGATGACAGGGGGTGGCAGGTAGCATTTTTTTAATCCTTTCCTCTAAAAAGGCCTCGATGTTCGCCCCCTCTGCACGTTCGGGAAAGGCCATTATTCAGAGGTTACATCTTCTCACCCTGCCCTCCGCATCCTCAACCCTTGCCTCCAGTTTGCGTGTTTTGAATTTGAGGGTGGGCCACTGAGGCCTTCAGTGTATCTTATCAGACTGCATACATGTCACCTGTTGCTCAGTGGCCACCGAGCATTCTGCCACTACCCTCAAGTTAGCTCTCGGTAGATTGACATAGACCGATATGACCGCAATTTGTGTTTGCGCCGCCTGACCAGATGCCTCAATGGCAACCAGGGTTTGTGCCCGCAGTGATACCAAACATAGCACAAATACTTAAGCTAAGGTGTGTGAGGTTGAGGAGTTGCTACATGATTTATAAAGCTACAAGTTGCAGAACATAAGGTACATGCTTGGGTGTGGGAAATAGTGGTCGTAACACCAGGAGCTTGCTGTCTTTCCTCCTATTTTCTGCAGTCTCAGGGGCACAAAAGACTTCCAACTCACCTGCTACAGCTCCTGGACCCATCTCCAATCATCTCCTGACCCCCAAGAGGTGCCTCTCTAGTCCAGGGCCATGGGAAGTGATTTTTGGTCCTAAAACAAGCTTTTGGGCTCTATGTGACCGTGAATGGCCTGCTCACACTGGAACCATGCCACTCACCCAATAAAATCAGCATGAGCAACCACAAGTTCTTCTCAAAGCTCTAGCCCACCCATCTACAATGCCAGGCTGATTCTTCATGCCTGCGGACCACCGCCAGCGACACTTTCCTTGCTCCTGGTGAAATTCTTCCCCTTGAATGGGACTCTATGCTCAATTTTTGAGAAGGTAAAGCTTAAGCTAGACATATCTGGGACTGTATCTTACACACATTTCATTGAGGTTGGCTTGAACTTCTGAATTTAACCTGGTCTGGCATGACCAGATAGCCCTGTTTGGCACTTTATGTTTCTAAGCACAACAACCAAGTGTATTCATTAAAAATTCATATCACAAATTCTATTTCTTGGTTTTTTTTGTCATTTCGGTCGTGTTTTGTTCATTAAATTAAGATCTATTGTTCTGACCAGGTGTGGCATCTTTTTCTGTGATGTTTTCATAGTTTTACTGTTTGAAGTGTTCACAAATACTATATACATTGCCCCTTAAGTTAAGCCTACAAAAATAAAAGAATGAGAAACAGGGTTAATTAATAAAAACTACACTTTATTCTACAAACACCTACAAGTGTGTTTGGACGTTTCAACTAAATTGTGTCAACAGTCAATTCAAAAAACAGTTTCTCAAATCTCAGACTCAGCTCTCATTATCTTTGCATTCAGTTTTACATTTATTTATGTTCGCAATTCTTGAAATTGTGGCGTTAACTCCTACTCTAAAAGTAATATACAACCAACATCCCTTACATAATACATATCTCTTCTCAAAAACATTCCATAAAATATTCATTCAGCCTATTGATCCATAGTTGTTGTGCAGTATATTTAGCCAAAAAAGTGGTTAAACATATCAATTCAGCAATATAATCCACCATTCAGATCGCCTTGTGCATGACACACATCTATCTCTCTTTGTGTGCCACTTCATTTAACACATGAAACATCGATTCCTAACATTATCTCTTTCACATTGGCTCCTTGACAACAGTCGTGTTGACATGTTTCGGCCTTAATTATTTATCAATCACATCAGGACATATGGATGATCGGTAATTCTGGGCTCAACACGGCTGCAAAATCCATTAATGGGTGCCATGTGTAAAATAGCATTACCAAACATTAATTAAAATCCAACAGAATCCACCGAGCATGGCTAGCATTTAAATTGCTACTAAGAAAACTGGGGATATCCAGTCCCTTGCTTTTAAAGATGACACCTGCTCCCCATGACAGTGATCGGCATCTCTCCCCAGGGTTTTAAGATCTATTTTCTAACCAGGCGTGATATCTTTTTGTTGATGTTTTCACTGTTTTACTGTTTGAAGTGTTGCACAAATACTTCACACATTGCCTCTTAAGTTAAGCCTATCTTCTCTGTGCCAAAATTCCAGTGGGTGAGCACAGGTTAATTCAGAATTTGTATCTGACTTACCCTGGCTATGATTGTTGTTCCTGCTTAAACACGGAACATACCTCTGTCAACCAAAAACACAGTTCTAACAGAAAGCAAAATAACAATTCTAATTTCACAGAATTAGTACACATCAGGAGTGTTTGTCTTGCACACCAAATGTTACAACTGATTAGTCCCAGAATACTATAAATTGATGCTTTTTACTAGTTCCTCTCTGTTTAGTACCGCCTGTATCAGATGTCAGACCCTCTGCATTTTGATATATCCGCTCTCTGATCTTTTCTGGGACATCCCAGTTGTCCCTTTGTCCAGTATGTTATCATCTTCATTTCTTATCCCATGTTCTATCCCTCCTTGTTGTCCATGCTAGTAGTTACTGTATGCGCCTTATACAGTACTTCATCTAAGGAAGTCTGATACATTGATGGTGCAGCACCTTCTGAAGCATTGTTCATCATTCCATCGCCAGACAGTTGTAGGTTGACAGTTTCCCCTTTGCACACAGGTCAGGAACTCTGTTTTGGAAAACTAAAGTTTAAGAGCGTTACTCAGTGTACAGTCATCAACAAAGACAGTTTTGGATTATTTTTTTATTCTTTTACATTCTGAGAGTGTTCTGCGTGTCATTAGTATAACAGTGGCGTGTTGGATTGAAGGAAATTCCTTTAAGTCAGCTTCTGAGGGGTGTTAAAAGAAAGTCCTAGATGCTCTCTGTCCCTCCAAAACCAAAAGTACACAGTATATCAAATTGCTTACTTCAAGTATGATCTAAATAAGTATATAAGTGTTTACAGTGTAAGTAAGATGACATTTTTAAAGAAATGTTTTTGAGTATAAAAAAGTGACAAAGATATATGTAAGCATATATGCAGCAAAATTTGAAATGTGGAATTCCACTCTGCCCAATCATAACTGACACAGTGTTTCTGCACCAGGTATTTCCGGGTCCAGGTACACTGGACCCAATTTTACCAACTCGATATTTGATCCAATGAAATCACATGAACGTTTGGCTCCAAAAGCAGCCAGACCTCTAGGGCATCACTGCTTGACCTATTTCTACAGCAAGACTTGAGTATGCACTGATCTCCCCAACTCTCACTTCACCCAATACCAACCCACAGAGAAGCCCCTCCTTCCATTTACATCTCTTAAGAGTAGCAGTGGGTAGTGAGCTCCGCTCCGCTGGTGGAGGTAATGGAGTTTTAGTTCAGCCAAAACTCCGCTACCCCCAGCAGCAAAGTGGAGCTCACCGCATGCGCATTGCAGCCCAGTTGTCGGCCACACAGTGGAAGAGCAGACAGTCTGAGCTTGCACTGTGTGGCCCTTAACTGGGCTGCAGTGCGCTCTCTAACCAACGTCGGTGATATGGAGCTGCTGCAAGCTGCAGGACTGCACATGCACCAGCTCGGGATCCAGGCCTCCCTCCTTTGACTATCCTCAGCAGCCCGGGACCAGGGTGCAGAGGGAGACAGAGAGCCAGGCTACTGGCAACAAGGACCCTAGGACCGAGGTAAGACCCTTTTTTTGCTTTCTCTTCTATGTGCAAACGGGGGCCAGTACTGGGCATGGACAGGATTTGCATACGAGGTGGGTCTGTGCTTCAAAAAAAAGGAAACTATCAGAACTCCACTTGAAAAGAACCTGTCTCCCCAGAGTCCCTGGGAAAGGAAGTGGTGTTATGGGCTACAGTGCTGAGACCAGAAGGAGAGCTGGAGACCTTGGGGTGCATCAGCTATGTGCTGAGTGGTAGTCCGGCACCCCCCACCAGATAGAGATGTGTGTGGCCTGAGAGAGTGCCTTAGAGCCCAGTGGCAAGCAAGGCTAGGCACTTTGTGAAAATATCAGGCTGCTGGTGCTGAGCTGGTTTGCTGCTGGTAGTGCTGGGCCCTAAAGAAAGGGCGGTCTGAGGCTGTGTGTAAGTGCACAGGAAGCGATTGCAAGGTTTGTGAAGACAGGGAGTGTGCTTGCCCCTCCGTAGCAATTTGTAAAGGAGGGCAGTTGGTGAAGGGAAGTGTACAGATGTGGAGAGCAGCAGGCTCCAGACCAGTGGGCTGTCAGCACAAGAGGCCTGAAATGGCAGCTTTCTCTGCCTAGGGCCCTGACCTGAATGCGCCCGATCTCAAAAGCGCTAAGCAGGGTCAGGCCTGGTTACCCTGCTTAGCGCTTCCGAGATTGGGCACATTGGGGCCAGGGTGTCAGTAGGGCAGGTGGCACTCCGCTGTACGTGCAACTCTGTGGAATTCCACACAGTTTTAAGCCAACCCCAGAGAATTCTGCAGAGTAGAATTCAGTGAGCTCCGCCCTCCACTAATTAAGAGAAGTGGTAAATCGGTGTGTTGAAACCCTTAAAATAGGGAATGAAAACTGCTGTATGGTAATTCTGTGCACAGTTATTACCCGTTCAGTTAGGCTCTAACTCATAATTTTACAGTACTCGTAGGGTGTTACCATAGGGTACTGGTAATTACAGGTCTGGAGTTTGCACCACGCCAATACCGTGCATCTTGTAATTGGAACCATAATCGAATATTACATCGTTTAAAATGAAAAAGTATTAGCAAAGTTGACATTATTTGGAGAAAAGAAAGTAATGGAGAATGATTGCAAAGAAATGTTCAATAAATTGAATTGAATATAGTGCAGTCTCTGTTGTGCATCATAAGAACATTCGCACTATTTTATACATTCACCACAGCACAATTCAAATGTACTTCTTCCTGCTTACCAGTGTATGCTCCTAAAATATATTATTGACTAAGAAATAAATAGAAGGGGCTTTGTTATAGGTAGTACTCAGTGGCGTAACAAAACGTGAGGGGCTCCTTTGAAGATATGCTGAAGGACCCCCCTCACTCACATCAGTAGCGGTAGAGGAGGCCCCCTCCAGTAAGGATAAGCTGGGACACCGTGAGCGCGGGAGCTGCGGGGGCCTCTGCGCCCTTGTGAGTACTGCATACGCTCATATGTAATAGTTCAAATCTCAATGTCCTGCTTTTATAAAGTACGTTAGTGAAATTGGGCATGTGTCACTCATAATCAGTGCTTCACGCCGTAGTGTAAAGATCTGTTTGTCGTCGAAAACCAGCTGTTCAATGCTCATCAGGGAGATGTATATATATAAATACACGGAAGATACATAACCTGCGTGAATAGCTGCGTATTCTCCGCTGTTGCTAAAGAATGATTCCTAAAAGGACATTGCGATTGTTGAAAGAGTTTTCAAGTATACCACAACCATAGCAATATTTTCTACAAACATCAGTACACAACAGGGGGAATGAAAACAGTCACAGTGGGGCAACATCAGAGGATCAGGCTCCCCACAATGATGAAAGTAACGTGATTGACGAAAAAAGAATATTCTTTGTTGAGTTCCAGGAAATTCTGCTTTACACAGCAGTTGAAAGTAATCCACATGGTACTAGGGACAAAAGTGAGCATCACGTGTCCACGGCTCAGCACGCTCAACATTCTCAGGCAGAGCAGAATGGAGACCTGTGGATGATGGTAAGGAGGGTGAAACTGTGATGAGGTCGTCAGACTCTTTACTGGTCAATCAAACACGGTGCAGTGTTTCCATGACACCATTTTGTTATCAGTACCTTATGAAGACTTTCAGAATACAGACAGGCTGATTTGACAACTTTTCCTTCCACCATAAATCCCACACATTATCGCGATGTTTCTCTCAAAGAACTATGGACCAGATACATCAAAGCTTTTTGCATTCGCAAACGGTGCGAATGCCCGTTTGCGAATGCAAAAAGCACTTTCAGAATGTATCAAAGGCATACTGAATGTAATTTGAAGAAATCGCTAAAATAGCGATTCCTTAAAATTGCGATCCTGTTTAGAGAGTCGCAAATTGCGACTCTCTAAATAAGAAATCGCAAATAAGGAATCCTTATTTGCGATTGCTAAAGCACATGTATGAAGCAATTCCTTAATGCGAATTGGGCATTAAGGAATCGCTATTACCACCAAGTTGAACTTGGTGGTAACCATGTGCCAATTTTTAAAATGCATTTAAAATGCATTTTTAAAATGTACATGTAAAGCACACATACCCTTTTGACATGTGTGCACTTTACATGTTGTTAAAAAATGTTTTGGGGTGCAGCAGTGGGGGCCTTAGGCCCCCAGCACCCTGGACTTTGCATTTCCCAAAATTGCAAATTCCAGTTAGGAATTCGCAATTTGGGACATGCAAAATATTCCCAAATATGGGCCGACCGGCCCATAGATGCGAATGGTGGCCAGTATCACAATTTGCGATTCGGTAATAGCATTTGTAATTTTTAAGAAATCACTATTACCGATTCGCAAATATGATACATTGCATTTTGCGAATCAGAAATAGCGATTTCTTAAAAATCGCTATTTCCGATTCGCAAATGGCTTTTTTCATACATCTGGCCCTAAATCCCAAAATCCCCAAAAACTCAGCGGCCAAGCTTCACCTGGAGCACACATTGTGGGTATTAGACTATTTGTCACAGTTATGTAAATATTTTTCATTTCATTCCTCGAGCATTTCAGAGCTAGGTGGCTCTGATTTTGGCAGACAGCTTGCTTCCGAGCATATGGTTTGAATGGATTAGTGCTTCCTCCTCTGACGGCCATCAAATCAAATCATTAGCATTTATAAAGCGCGCTACTCACCCGTGCGGGTCTCAAGGCGCTAGGGGGAAGGGGTTACTGCTGCTCGAAGAGCCAGGTCTTGAGGAGTCTCCGGAATATGGAGTGGTCCTGGGTGGTCCTGAGGATGGTCGGGAGGGTGTTCCAAGTCTTGGCCGGCAGGTAGGAGAAGGACCTCCCACCCGCTGTGGAGCGGCGGATGCGGGGGACGGCGGCGAGAGCGAAGCTGGTGGAGCGGGGAAGACAGGTGGGGGCGTAGAAGCTGAGGCGGTGGTTGAGGTATTCTGGTCCCTTGTTGTGGAGGGCTTTGTGTGCGTGGGTGAGAAGTCGGAAGGTGATCCTTTTGCTGACGGGAAGCCAATGCAGGTGTCTCAGGTGGGCGGAGATGTGGCTGTTGCGGGGTATGTCGAGGATGAGGCGGGCGGAGGCGTTTTGAATTTGTTGCAGACGTTTCTGGAGTTTTGCGGTGGTCCCAGCATAGAGGGTGTTGCTGTTGTCCAGGCGGCTAGTGACCAGGGCGTGGGTCACGGTCTTTCTGGTGTCGGCGGGGATCCAGCGGAAGATCTTACGGAGCATGCGGAGGGTGAGGAAGCAGGAGGAGGACTTGTTTGGTCATGGTGAGGAGAGGGTCCAAGATGAAGCCGAGGTTGCGAGCGTGGTCTGAGGGGGTCGGTGCGGTGCCAAGGGCCGTGGGCCACCAGGAGTCATCCCAGGCGGTCGGGGTGTTGCCATGTTGAATTTTAGCGGGGTGAGCTTGCCTTTGGCTGTTTGGAGTTTTCTCTTCAGTAGGTAGAAGGAGATTTTATAGCAGAGATAATGGGGTGCTGAACCCATAAGCAATGTTTCCGAGGAGAATGCTTTTATACATCATTGTGGTTCTTTTTAGCCTTCTCTGTTACTATCTGACCACTTTTCATTAAACTGGAGGCAGACCGACTTACAATACTTGGGATTTTTTTCTGGCGTTTCATTTAGGATTCTAGTACACTGGTTTCCCAGTACCCTGGGATATATAAATATGGAGCCCCCGTGCTTTTACTCAAAGGTGCGTGTATGCCAGATTGAAGGTACAGTAACTCTTCTCAGCTGGAGGAGTTATATAAAAATTTTCCCGGGCTTATGGCAGTCTCTTCAGGGTCTAGCTATTCAATGCACACCCCGCCCCATACCTTCACTCGCAGCATTCCACCCTTGCTGCAAACAGGTGGCAAATTTTGACGGAAAGTGGACTGATTATGAGACCGTAGTGAGATCATGAAGAGTAGGCATGCTCTTTCATTTTATGTCAATGCTTATCACACCAGTCGATATTTTGGATTTGCAACTTTATTATGAGCAACCTTTGTTTTTGGACGTAGGTTGAGTGTTTTCTGACTACATGCCATTACAGATCTGTTGTACTTTTCTGCTTATGCAGGTTCACCCCCAATCTTTTTGCCTCCTGCCTCCTATTTTTTCTGACCTGTTGCTGTTGGTTTTTGAACTCTGAGCACTTTACCACTGCTAACCAGTGCTAAAGTGCATATGCTCTCTGTGTAAATTGTATTGTTGATTGGTTTATCCATGATTGGCATATTTGATTTACTAGTAAGTCCCTAGTAAAGTGCACCGGAGGTACCAGGGCCTGTAAATCAAATGTTACTAGTGGGCCTGTCGCACTGGTTGTGCCACCCACATAAGTAGCTCTGTAATCATGTCTTATACCTGCCACTGCAGTGTCTGTGTGTGCAGTTTTAACTGTAAATTCAACTTGCCAAGTGTACCCACTTGCCAGGCCTAAACCTTCCCTTTTCTTACATGTAAGGCACTCCTAAGGTAGGCCCTAGATAGCCCCAAGGGCAGGGTGCAGTATATGGTTAAGGTAGGACATACAGTAATGTGTTTTATATTTCCTGACAGTGAAATATTGCTAAATTAGTTTTTCACTGTTGCAAGGCCTGTCCCTCTCATAGGTTAACATGGGGGCTACCTTTAAATCTGATTAAAGTGTAGATTCCCTTTGGGAGCGGATGGACATCTGGAGTTTGGGGTCTCTGAGCTCACAATTTAAAAATACATCTTTTAGTAAAGTTGATTTTAAGATTGTGTGTTTGAAAATGCCACTTTTAGAAAGTGAGCATTTTCTTGCTTAAACCATTTCTGTGACTCTGCCTGTTTGTGGATTCCCTGCCTGGGTCAGTTTGACAGTTGGGCTGGTTGCACCTCACACTAGACAGTGACACAAAAGGAGCTGGGGTGTATTCTGCATTTCCTGATGAGCCATCTGTGCTAGGAGGGAGGGGAGGAGTGGTCACTTACACCTGAAAGGGCTGTGCCTGTCCTCACACAATGCAGTCTCCGACCCCCTGGTGAGTGTCTGGGGCCTGGCCTGGGCAAGGCAGTATTTCACATTCAAAAGAGACTTTACTTTGAAGTAGGCCTACTTCAAAGGAGAAATTGCGTATAAGAAGGGCACCCAAAACCACAGACTTTAGAAACACTTCTGGAACAAGAGGAACCTCTGCCTGGAGAAGAGCTGAAGAGCTGAGGAAGAAGAGCTGCCCTGCCTGTGACTGCTTTGTGGAGCTATCCTGTAGTTGCTGCTTCTGCCAGAGTAAGGGGGCAAAGACTGGACTTTGTGTGCCTTCCATCTTGAGAAGAAATCTCCAAGGTCTTGATTTAGAGCTTGCCTCCTGTTGTTTGAAGTCTCAGGGATAGCAAAGACTTCTCTCTGCCAGCACCTGGAGTCTCTGGAGAGACTGCTACTCTGCCCTGTGGTGCCCATCTAGTTCCTGGGACCCTGAAAGGAGAAGCTGGCAGCCTAAAGACAAGGAAATCCACGCACAGAGCGCTGTGCGGGGAAAAGGTCGACGCAACTCCGATCTACAGCTGAAGAAACGATGTGCCACCAGCTCCGCAGCTGAGAAACAACGCTCGCAGGAAACGCAACTGAAGAATCGACGCACGGAGCAGGGGAAACGATGCGCAGCATCGCTGATGGAGGCTGGGAGATCACAACCCGCGCTGCAGGGTTTTCGGATCATCGTGCAGCTAGATTTCCGACTCAAGCACCCCTGTCCGTGGAAACACAACGCAAGGCCTGCCCGGACCCGAGAGTGCTGACCGGATCGACGCACCACTCTCCTGCAGAGAGAAGAAATGATGCCCCCTGACCTGGTGAAAGGAGAAACGATGCACGGTCCCACCCGTAAGTGGAATCAACACCACACAAGCCCTTTTTGATGCGCACTCACCCGTGTGGGGTTATTTTTGACACGCACCAGGTACATGTTCACGGTAGCAGCGCTAGTGTGTGTTTAAAACTGCTTGAAGACTGTTTTTGCATTTTTATTGATAACTTGACTTGTGTATTGTGGACTTTTGTCATTTAGGTCTTGTTTTGTTTAGATAAATGTTTCCTATTTTTCTAAACCTGCGTTGTGTTATTTTGTAGTGTTTTCATTAAGTTACTGTGTGTGTTGGTACAAATACTTTACACCTAGCACTCTGAAGTTAAGCCGACTGCTCTGCCAGGCTACCAAGGGGGAAAGCAGGGGTTAGCTGAGCGTGATTCTCTTTTACCCTGACTAGAGTGAGGGTCCTTGCTTGAACAAGGGGTAACCTGACTGTCAACCAAAGACCCCATTTCTAACAAGATCCATAACAACTGAGCTAGAAATCTTTTCCTTTGCATTATTGGCATCATTTCTGGAATATTTTACTAATGCGCACAATTATGCCAACTGTTGTTTTATTTTGTGTGCTTTATACACAGGCCAGGCCCAAGTGCTTCTGAGACTATCCTTGTATAAAATAGCTACTGCTGACCTTATTATGATTAAGATTTTCCCACCATGTATGTTTTTGAATTGGAGGTCCATGATTTACCCGAATTGCACTGTGGTGTACTTGGTCACTTCTCCTGCGTACTACTACATATTGTTTGTGCTCATGGTGTCACTTCAGAATCTTAGATAACTCTATTGCAACTGTACCCAGCATTTGTAGGGGAAAATGCTTTCACCAGATTAAAAATGATCTTTAAATTTAGGCTTAGAGGTATTGGTAGCTGCAGTGGCGGCTCCTCCACTAAGGCAGAGGAGCATCGCCCCACTTCTCTGAGCAATGCAAAAAAGGAAAAATAAAATCATAATAACACAATGTCATTATTATTTTATTTTTCAGTGCGGAGCCAGGTTAGGGCCGGCTGGGCTGTGTCACAGGAAGGAGGGGTGGTATGTGCACCCAAGTGCGCAAAACGTTTGGCCGGCTGTCTTGGGCCGACCAAACAGACATGCACACTTAGCATTTCTCCACCTGGCTGTATTTCACAGCCAGGTGGAGAATATGCACAGGCTCCAACTCCCTGTCTGAGCGCCGAACCAGACCGCTCAGACCAAACACTATGCTTTCCTGTCATGCTGGTGACGACAGTGTTGTGATTGGCTTAGGGGAGTTTGGGAGCCTGTGTGCTTTCGTGCCACTGGGAGTCAGGAAGAGAAGAGGACAGAGGAGGGATGGCAGCCGTACACAGGTAAGTGTTTTTCTTTTTATCCTCCCCGCCACCCTTATCCCATAGCAGTCGCTGGACTCTGGACACTTTACCAGTGATAATCAATAGTAAACTGCATGTACCCTCTCCCATAAAATTTGGTATGATTGGCTTACACCTGCTTGGCATAGTTAATTTACCTGTAAGTCTCTTGGAAAGTGGTGTACCATATACCCAGGACCTATAAATTAAATGCTACTAGTGGGGCTGAAGCGCTGATTGCACCACACACAGAAGTAGCCTTTCAATCTTGTCTCAGGCCTGCCACTGACATGCCTTTGTGCGCAGTTTACTACTATATTGACTTAGCAATTCAAAATACTTGCCATTGCCTAAACTCCCTTCTTACTACACCTAAGTCACACCTAAGGTAGGCCTTAGTTAGCCCCATGGGCAAGATGATGTGTATGAAAAAAGTAGGACATGTACTTATATGTTTTACACTTCCTAGTAGTGACAAACAGCCTATTTCGGTTTTCACCACTGTGACGACTGGTCCTCTCATAGATTAGCATTAGAAAATCCCTCACGTATGTCTAAGTGGTAATTTCTGATCTGTGAGGAGGAGCATGGGTGTGTTTGATATCTTTGGAATGGTAGTGAGAAATCCTGCTTATTGGTGTAATTGGATTTGACAGCTACACTTTGTGCATACTTTCCAGACAGCCAAAACACAGAAGGGGTTAGGTGTGACTGAAGAGGCATCTGCATCAATCTGCATACTGATAGTCATCCTAGGGTGGGGAGAGGGAGGGTCGCTCAGACCTTGCATGTCAATAGACTGTGTCCTGCCCTCATACAATAGCTGGATTACCCCCTACTGATGTCTGGAGACAGGACTGGGTTGAAAGGGGGTTGTGATTCACTTGAAAGGGTTCCTTTGAAGTCACGCCTTTCTTCAAAGGCATTTTGGAGTATAATTATAGGAGCTCTGAACCCATGATGCCAGAGCACTTTTGGGAACTGGGACTGAACCTCTGTCAGAAGAATTGCTGTGCTGCACAGAGGGCTCATCTGAACTGCTCTTTTGTTGTTGACCTGCCACCTGATGTCTGTTGGGTGGCATAAATGAGTAAATGGATTGTTTTTCTGCTTGTTGCTCTGCTGCCTGCAGCTCCTTGGCTATGGAGTCCCCAGGGACTGTTGGACTACTAAGGGAAACTATCATTATTGCTGACCGCTGAAGCTGTGTGGGCCTGCTGCCTATTTACTACTGGGCTGCAGGAGGGACTACCACTTGTGTGGTGGTGTTGATGTGCTGGCCTGCCTGCCCACTTTCTGCCACTAAGCATTCTCCTGGGATGGGCTGCCCTAGAATTGGCTGTGGACCTCTGAGTGTGGCCCAGCAGTTCCCTTAACAAGCTTGTGTTGGGCACTGCTTTTTGTTCTCTTTTCTAACCTAGCACATAGGAGCACTTTATCTGCTTCGCAGCCATGAGGTGAGCACTGTGTTTGCCATTAGGGCATGTGGGGTGCTTTGCTCAATTTACCCTCTCTGCACTTCATCCCCCAACACGTGATGAACATAGGGAGAGGAGAAGGCAGTGTGTGCTGATCCGCTGATCTGTCTTTCTATGGAAAGCTGTGTGGCTTAGGTGGCCAAGGAATCCAGTCAAACTCAGTACCATCTCCACTTCTGCCACCACCCCAGAGAGAGGAATTCCCCATAGCTGCAGCCAAGCACACTGCTGATGGAGAGGAACTGCCAGGCTCCAGATCAAAATGGAGAAGTACTGGAGCCAGACAGGAGTCACTCTGAACATGTAGGCAGCTGGACAAAGAACTGGCCTTCTAGGAATTCTTCAGGCAGGGGCTAGAGGAGGGTTTTCCTGCCAGCCTCCATCATGTGGAATCCCCCACCCTCTCTGCTTACCTTGGGCTGTGCCTAGGGGTGTTACTTGGAGGGGGCGCTTGACCAGCTGTGGCATCATGGGGAATGGAGGCCATAATTTCCGCAGGAACTTACTCAATCCCAGGAAACTCCAAGGATGGGTGACTCGATTGCTCCTGTGGCCTACACTTTGGTGATAACTTTACTCATTTCCCTGAGGCCCATGAAATCTACTGTAACTAACTTAATAAGAGCACAGGCAATCTCAACTCTCTCTGATTGTATCTGGTGATATGGGTGTTCTCAAAACCTGTTTGCATTGCTGGTAATGGTTACATAATTCATGTCATTCTGCCATACAAGTGTTTCACTTGCCTTGCTCGTACTAATTATATGATGCATGCCATTTTGCAATCTATTAGCTTTCCTAATTTACTAGGTACCTACTGATGCCTGTCATGAGGATTCATGCATAATAGGAGAAACATCCACGATTCCTGTACAAGGCTTACAATCCATACTGAGTACCCAAAATATCCATGACTGTACATGTATAGTGCACAGGACTTGTGATATATGATGGTTTTGGCTTGAGGTATATCTTTGCATTATAAGGAGTATGTTTTTATATATATTCCTGAGTGGAGTCTCTTTTTGTGGTGTATTTATTTTGTCACTGGTGTGGGTGTGTTGCACAAATGCTTTACACATGACCTCTGGGGATAAGCCTGACTGCTCTGTGCCAAGCTACCAAGGGGGTAGCAAAGGTTATCTTCGAAGTGTAATTTACTTGCCCTGACTATAATGGTAGGTTCTGCCTGGCTTAGGTGCATACCCTAGCGAACCAGAAACCCAATTTCTAACAGATGACTTTAACAACGGTCTTTTTTGTGTGTCAGAATAAAAGTTTGCTTTCATTGCTATAGCTGTAGCCTGTTTGCTTATTTGCAATGCAGAGAAATATTCAAGATATCACTTTGTGCTCTTTGGTAACTAAAAATCAACTCATGAATTCAAAACAAACTAATGAAGTAGTTAAATATAATAGAATTTGGTGAAATTGTGGACTAGTATGAAATTTACCCAAAATTTCTGGGTTTGTGAAAATTATTCTAGCATATTAGCTGGATCCCGTGGACTGAAATTGCACAATGAATTAACTTTAACACTCATTTGTGGTTTGCAATTACTGTTCTTTTTATGTTCAAGATATATTTGTACTATGTAAGGAATTAATAATTAGTTTTTGTATTAGTATATTTTTTGTCACTATCTTGTTGGAAATTGGGTTACTGGTAAGGGCAGGTAGGTACCTATATTTAGTAATAGGTCACAACCCCCACTAGGTCCAGTCCAGGTCTCAGTAAACTAATCCTTGCTCAACCCTTCGTTGCTTGGCCCACAAGCAGTTATGCTTAACTTAGGAGGCAGGAGTGTAGAGCATTTTATATCAACAAAACAGTAAATAAGTAAAACACAACACAAAATATCCAACACCAATGTATAAAATAGGAAACACTTTTATCTTTAAACTGACACCAAAATGACAATAGTGCTCAAATGGTTAAAAAAGGTCATGCTGGACAGGGACAAATTCCAGAGTCCAGGCCACCCACTATGTAACACTGTTACACTTACTTTCAGAAGTGTTTCTTGATTCAGGAAACTGGTCCACAGCACCAGCGAAGGGTTCAGAGGCTTTGTTTGCCTCGTGGGGGTCTGGGACTACAACTCCCACAATGCACCTCTTCAACTTATGGAACTTTTTACAACAGTTGCTCCAAACGTCTTCAACCTTCTGGATCTTCTTCCAGAGGTCCTTTTTGGGTCCTTGAAGTGTCCACAACTTGATCTAACATTCCAGAAGCTCTCAGTTGCTCCTTGGGAATTGGGACTACAATTCCTAGAATGCACCTGGTCAGAATCCTCAAATGGCCAATGGACACTGGTCAGCTGGGCTCTTCTTGCAGAACTTGGTGCAGGGGACTTTGGTCAGCCAGCTCCTTTGTACCTGTAGCTGACAGGGAGTCCACTACTGGAGTTAAAGAAGCCAGGCAAAGTTAATTTATTGGTAAACCCCAAAATGTGCAACTGGTGTAGTCCTGTAAGTGCAGTTCTCCAGGTGAAGGCCAGGGGTCCAACAGAGCAGTCCTTCTTCTGCAGTATCTTCTTCCAGCAGGGATCTGAATTATGGGGCAGCTCTGCCATATTTATCCTTGCTCCTGGTTTTGGAAAGCAGGAGGGGTGCTCCTGTCCAATGGGGTGTCGGCCACCCACTGGAGAGACCACTTCCTGTGAAGTGTGCAAAAATCAATCCCAGAAAGCAACATTCTCAGAAAATCCAAGATGGTGAAAATCCACCCTTAGAGTTTAGATCTGGCTGAGTCCACACACTGGTGTGGCTAAGTCTATCTTAACACACCCCTTCCAGCCCCTCTTCTAATCTAATCAGTAGCCTCCCATCTGCCTGCGGGAGCAGGAAATGGGGGAAGTCCAGTTTCTGTCCCAAGTGGATTTTCCTCCTTTTAGGACCAGTTTAGCTACTCTTTCCCCATCCTGCTCTGCCATCTGCTGCAGCAGTTTTCTGCCCACCAGATGCTTCCTTGGGCTCAGCCCAGGCAACTTAACTTTAACACCTCATGAAGTTAACCTGACTCAGGCTGCCAGAGGCTCACCAATCAGGAAAGGGCACTGAAGGGCTGAATTTTGTAACTTTCAGAAAGAGTTCTAAAATGCTTTTTCTGTGCTAGTTATATTATATCCAACATTGGCAAGTTGTTGGATTTATTTTAACATTTATTTTGGTACCAAACCTGCTATATTTAGCTCCCCTCTATTGAAAATAGGATTTTATTATTTTTAAATCAAGACTCCCAATGTTATCCTATGGAGCCCATTAACTTCAAAACAAATTTGACTGTTTTTCCCTCATCAGGGCTGAAAATCATCTTGTATAATGTCTCGGCTTATATTTACACTGCATCCAACCCTGGGGGCACCTAGCGTAGACCTCAGGAGTGGCTTATATGCAAAAATAAGAATGTTTGAGACTGGGGAGGAAGTACTTTTAATTCCAAAGTCGAATTTGGGGTTAATTTTAACTTAAAACAGCCAGCAAGGCAGGACAGCCTTTACAATGACACCGGGACCAGAGCAGTGCACCCAGGGGTGCCCTACGTACCCTGGGCTCCCTAAACCTACATGCTCTACCATATACCAGCGAATTATAGGTAGGTTGTCAGAGCCAATCATGATCATGCCTAATTTGTCTATTCCATTTTTAGGAGAGCATTGGCTGGGGCTTATTAGCAGTGCCCATGGCAAAGTCAGAGTCGGAAAACACCAGTATCAGCTAAAAATTAGGTATAAAGTTAGGGGGCTTCTGCAATTAGCCCAGTTTTCCCACATACCTAATACAAATATTTTAAAACATGTTGTTCCCACTATGTGTGTTTTTCAAATGGAGGTACCTGCTTTAGCCATATTGCACAGTGGTGTACTTACTTCCCGGTGGAGCAGGGCTCCAAACAACCATACATATTTTATTTTCTTGCTGATTTGGCCATCAATTAATTATATATATTCTTGAAAAGTGGCTTTAACCTTTAGGTATTTGGAGTTCTCAGATGGGTGAAAGCCAACTGTCTAAAGCTCAACATTGACATGATATAAGTTTGGACATAATTTAGGGGTTGCCATGGGTTGCAGCTGCGACTCCTGGCTTACCCTTTGCTACCCCTGGCACTGCCTTTGTGACCCCTGGACTCGGAGGTGGAAAATTCAGTGCAAGGAACAGGATGGTAGCTTGTCCTTATGGATGTCAGTTGGGGCTCCACTCTTTTAACTCTTTTGTATCCTACTAATAGTGAATAATAATATATTTTTCACTATTAGTGTAATAGAAATGGAGTCCAATTAGCTGGAATATGCCCTCCATGGCAGCTGAAGTAAGTGAAAAATACTTTAAAATGTATGTTGTGTGCATGCTTGTGGGTGATTGTGTGTATGTGTGTAGGTAAATGTGGAGGTCAAAGGGGGTGTGATGTCTCTTCCGCTACCCCTGGCATTTTGGTAAATTGACAGCCATGGACATAAGGTATGATCTTCGGCAAGAACACTTCACTATGGGACTCCAACTAGTGGCCGGCTGACCTCTGTCCAAACATCACCCACACCAATAATTAACAACAACAAACTGGACATGAAAGCACAAGTCAATGCCATCACTGCATCATGCACCACCCTGAAGTTGCTGAGGACCATCTTCAAATGGTACCTAAAGAACACTAAGAAAACTGTCATGCACCCTGGTCACCAACAAGCTGGACACAGAAACACCTTTTACACTAGGATTACCAAATAACCCACTAGAAGACTACCAACCATCCAGAACTTGGTAGCCAGACTCATGCTCAGCCTCTCACACAAAACCCACATCACACCTCAATGAACTCTACTGGCTCCCTATATGCAGAGGCACTCACTTTCAAACTCCTCACACACATTTTAGTCACTCCACAACTGAAACCCCACCTACCCAAACAGTTGCATCTTCTTCCAACAACCACCCAGTCACGTCTGCTCAAATGACTCCTACTTGCACACATCCCACACATACACAGAACCAGATCAGGAGGATGGGCATTCAATTACATCATTCCTAAAGTGCAGAATGGCCTCCAACTCTACATCAAAGCCTCATCCTCTCTTCTTGAATTCCAGAAGAAAATGAAGGCCTGGCTTTTCAAATAACCAATCCACAATAGGCAGGACCAAATGCACACATCTGCTCAGTGCCAGGATACCCATGCGAATGATAGTGCACTTTGCAAATACACTTAAGATGACATAACATAAAGATCAAGCATTGTTTCAGGGTAGAGGGCTATCTGGGCTATGATATGCAAAACTGAATTAAAATGGTCTGGATTACTAGCATTTTCCACTTATGTAGGGATACATTCCTGACTCTCATTTCGTTGCTGGAGAGCCCTTAGATATTGAAAAATGGTCTCTGTTGAGACTACGTATTTGGACACTAAGCCTCATAAAGATAAATAGTAGTCTAAAGCAGGAGTTTGTGCCAAACAAAAAATCAGTGGTCCTAATGTGCAATGAGTGTTCTCACTGTGCATGTAGGCTTTTGCAAGTGTTCTTTGCCTGGGTGAACAAATGCCTTGTAGGGCAAACCCAGGCTGCGAAACCTAGCAACAGTCATGCAATCCTAAGTAGGCCAGGCCAAGCACCCCTGTGTCCTACTGGCACAGACAATCCGTCAAGTCAAGGGTTTACAGTGGCAAAGACTGCTTAAGTTCTACCATCAGAAATCCTGCAGTTCCCTAGACTGTAAACAAGATGACCAAACCAGAAGTCTGATGGGCTGGAAGCTCTGCCAGTTATTTTCAGAGCTTCCTCTCTGCCATTCTCTGAATGTGTTTGTAAGTTTCAATTCAATTTACTCATATGATTTAGGCAAGAGTGGTTAACAATGGTGCTTTAACCAAACCATAACAACCATTTTAATCAAAGTTTTCTTGCAAATTGGTACCATTACATTATCATTAAAATAACGCTTCTGTAATGTTTTTTCTTCCAGTTGAGATAAAGGGGCTTTCACAACACCTATTTATTGCATTGTCTAGCCAATGGAAAGTATAACATTTATACATTTCAGCAAGCATGGAGCCAATTTGGGGAGATTAGTTTAATTCCTCTGCAAATGCAGGCTCTGAGGGTTTTTTTTTAGCTTTTTGCTGGCTTGTGTAGCTTTATGTTGGTGTTAGGTACTCTTTTATTGTTCTGCACTCCATTGTTCCTAATTCAATGAATGTGCTGATCTATTCCTTGAAGTGTCATTTGTGAATTCCAATAAACATGAAACAAAAAGAAGCATTGGCAAAGCCAATTTGCCTAGTATTTAGTTAGGGGAAGTGTTTCATGATAGTGGGGCAACCATCAGTGTGTGATGCCCCAGCTGTATGTTGTATTCACGCACGTGAATGGAATGAGTGGAATTGACAATGACATTCCGGAGGGGAGGGGGATTGGAGGAGAGGCAGTTGAGAGAGATGGTTGAGGACGGAGACGCTGGTGTAACCTTCGCAGCGTGTTTGTATTGTACTTCTGATCTGGAATAAATCGAGTTAAAGACTATTCACGTTATCGGTCTTTACTTACACTACAACATATTTATGGCGCCGAGTGACGAACACCAGCGATCTGGAAAAGAACTTCAAACAAACACGGGCGAGAGGTGATTACCGGATTAGGTGTTGGAAGGTACTGTTCAGTAATTATTTTGTAAACCTTGGCGTTGTGAATTGTGGCATGAGGACCTCACCCTGCGTTAACAACCCTGGCACCAGGCTTAACGTGCACGCGTACCTTCATTGAGGCATTGATTGCTGGGATACTATGCGACGCTAAGCAACGTTAGAGACGCGCTTCCTGCACGGGGAACTGTTGCTAGGAAACAAGACGCCTAGCAAACAACGAGAAAGCTTTCAGCACGCGTGTGCTGCGTGACGAACATATTACTGAACGGATCTTGTTTATTGGAATAAAATAAATTGGTAGAGAATTACTCCACTTATCTCAGAATGGCCACGAATAACCAAAGCATAATACCGCCACCACAATTTTTATCACAACCAGGATCTCCATGCATACCATGGGAAGAGTGGATCGACATTTTTGAAAACTATTTGGTGGCACTTGATGGACAAGACTTAAGACCTACTAGAAAGAAAGCAATTTTACTCAGTGCCTTAGGTCAAGAAGGTCAACGTATATTTAAGTACTTACCTTCCATAGTTCAGCAAGAAGATCAACAACAGATGGATGTTTTCACGGAAGCAGTGAAGAGATTGGAAAAACGTTTTGCGAAAGAATTCAATGTTGTTATGACTAGACATAAATTTTATACACAACCAACAGTTGGGAGAAAGTATTGACGATTTTGTTTCCAGATTGAGGGAACTAGCTACGAAGTGCCAATTTGGAACAATGACTGATGAGTTAATTTGTGACCAATTAATTGTACAATGCCGCAGTAAAAAAACGCAAGAGAGACTGTGGGCAGCGAAAAATCCCACCCTACGAGATGCTATAGAAATTGCTAAAGTAGTTGAACAATCTGAGTATTGTATGAGAGAAATGGAGAGGAGGGAAAAAATAGATGCTACCAACATGAGTGCTAATGTTAATGTGAATGCGGTGAACAAAGTAGTTTATGAGGATAATGAAGTATTAGCGGGTGCAAGCTCTACACGCAAAAATATGAGCAAGACCGGTATGGGTGGGAAATTTGAAAATAGACCGTGTACGAGATGCGGTAGCAAATATCATAACTCTGAATGTAAATCTTGTTTTGCAATAGGAAAAGACTGTATGAAGTGTGGGAAGAAAGGCCATTTTGCACGTATGTGTAAGACCATGTCCAACAAATATAACGTAGGTGTGGTGAGGAATGATGCTGTTTGTGAAGAAGGACGTGATAGAGTATTAGCATTGGGTGATAGTGTGGCATCACATAATGATAAGCCTCCGAGACCTACAGCGAATTTTTTGATAAGAGGTAAAGGAGTACAGCTGATGATTGATTCTGGGTCACTATATACTATTTTACCCAAAAAACTATTTTTACAAGAGTGGCCAGCTGTCAGTCTTTTGCCCAAAGATATTAGTCCAGGCGGCTATCAGGGAGAGAAAATTGACATCCTGGGATATATGTGGGCTAAAATTGAGTTTGGGGAAAGGCATATCAATGGGAAAGTATATATAGCCGACAGTGGTCCACCAATCTTGGGGTGGCATCATCAGTATGACCTTGATATTAAGATTGATCCACGAGCACAGGAGAATGTTATGTTGGTGAGTAGTGATAGTGTGGATAGAATTTTGGAGGATTACAAGGAAGTTTTTAAAGATACCTTAGGAGAACTTCATGGCTATGTACATAAGATTAAGGTGAAGAAAGATGCTATCCCAGTTCAACATAGGTTGAGACGAGTACCAGTTTTGGCTCGTCAAGAAGTGGGGAGGATGATTTCTAAAATGGTACAGGAGGGTATTATTGAGCCAATAGAAACTTCCAGTTGGATTTCTCCAGTTGTAATTACTGGAAAATCGGATGGAAGTCTCAGATTTTGTGTTGATCTCCGCACACTCAATCAGAACATCGTAGTGGACAATTATCCATTACCCAATATCAATGAGTTAATTTTGTTGCTGCAAGGAGGGAAGCATTTCTCCAAGCTTGATCTTAGAAGCGCGTATCATCAGATTAAATTGCATACGGAGTCTAAAGAGCTTACGGCTTTCATTACTATGGAAGGAATTTTCCAATTTACGAGGATGCCGTTTGGCCTTGCATCGGCTGCAGGAGTCTTCCAAAGGTTGATGACAGGATTGTTTAAAGGGGTAGAGAATGTTATATATTTCCAGGATGACATTCTGGTTTTTGGAGACTCAATAGATAGGCATAATGAGGTTTTGAGGTGTGTGTTGGATAAGATCAAGAGTTCTGGGTTAACATTGAAGAAGGAGAAATGCAGATTTTTAGTGAATGAGATTGAGTATTTGGGGTATACTTTGTCTGAACAAGGTGTTAAACCAAAGAAAAATTTGCTGGATGCTATTGGAAATGCCCCCCCCCCTCAGGATAAAGATCAACTCAGGTCATTCCTTGGTCTAATAGAGTACTATTCAAAGTTCATACAAAATTTTGCAGACAAGACAGAGGAATTAAGAAAATTGTTACGTAAGGGACAAAAGTTCGTGTGGGGTGTGGAACAAAATATTGCATTTCTGAATATTAAGAAAGAGATGTGTGAGGCGCAAGTTTTGGTTCCATTTGATGTTAATGCTAAAACATTGATTACGGTTGATGCGAGTGCCATTGGTTTGGGTGCAGTGTTGTCACAAATGCATGGCAATGCAGAGAGGACGGTGGCATTTGCTTCCAGATCATTAACCCTCTCGGAACGTAATTATTCCGTCATCGAGAAAGAAACTTTAGCTGCAACCTGGGCGATGGAGTACTTTAGAACATATGTGTGGGGGCGCAAGATTATTCTTCGCACCGACCATAAACCTCTATTGAGGATATTGCTACCAGGAGGGGTGGGCAAAGTGTCAGCTAGACTGGCTAGGTTGGCATCACGGTTACAGGAGTATCAGCTTGAGGTACAGTATATTCAAGGTTGGCGTAATGTTAGAGCGGATTGTTTGTCTCGCTTGCCACAAGATTGGCAGGTGGTGGATAAGGAAGGTGTGCAAGAACGTGAGGAAGAAGGGGCAGTGGCGAGTATTGAGGATGCGATGGAGTGTTCTCAAGGTGCAATTTCCCAACAGGAATGGTGTAAGTGTATGGAGAGTGACATCGCCATGAAGGGGGTGGTTAAGTTGATCAAAGAGGGTGGTATGAGAGAAAGTGCTCTTAATGTTCGTATTCGCCCTTTTGTGAAGGTGTTGGAAGAATTATCATTGACTAAGGATGGGTTTGTTTTGAGAGGGGACAAGTTTGTGCCTCCTGAAGAGTTAAGGATTAAACTATTTAGGTTAGCCCACGAAGGCCATTTGGGTCGGACATTAACTAAGAAAAGGTTGAGGGAGCAATTCTGGTGGCCTGGGCTAGATGCTGATGTAGACATATGGGTTGAGAACTGTAGTGATTGCAAAGAGGGTGAAAAGAGACTTAAAGTAGGGAAACAAAGTGTGGTTGGGTCGATACCTGACCCTGGGAAAGGGTGGCACACAGTGTGCATGGACTTCATTGGCCCACTTGGGGGAGTCAGTCAGGATGTTAGGTGTGCCTTGGTCATGGTAGATGTACATTCACGTTGGTTGGTTGTAAAGTTTTTAAGGGATATTACCACCACAAACACAATTAAGGCAATGAAAGAAGTGTTTTTGGAAGAGGGGTGTCCTGCAAAAGTCATCACTGACAACGGTACGCAATTGACGTCGTTTGAAATGGAACATTTCTTAAGGTCATGTGGTATTGACCATTCTTGTACCTCCTTGTACAACCCCCAAGCAAATGGAATGGTGGAAAGGTGTAACCGTATGGTGAAAGGCATTATTCAGATGGCATTGAATAGCAGGAAAAATGTACAAGAAATGGTCAATGATCTAGTTTGGGCCTATAGAACAACTGTGAATGGAGGAACGGGGGAAACACCTTTTGTGTTAATGAGAGGCAGAGAAGCTGGGACAAAATTGAACCCTGTATGGATGAATGAATTATTTAGGAAAGTTGAAACACATGTGGATGTTTCACTTCCTGTAAAAAAAAATGCGAAGGTGATTGAAGTTGGGGATTTGGTGAAAATACGATCAGGACGTGTGTGTGGGGGTCTTACAAAATTTCGAGGACCTTGGAAGGTGAAGGAAGTTCATGATTTCCATGTAGTATTGGAGAATGGTCAACGTTGGAACAAAAGGAGAATAGCCTTATATTGCAAGGCTGGTGGAAGCCATGGTCCTGAATGGGGAAATGGAAATGTGGGGTGCTGTAATAGTTTCATGTTTATGTCAGATGAGGAATTTACGAGGAATGATTGTATGCATGATGAGGAACAATTATCGAATGGTTTGCATAGGCCCCCTACTGTTGATTTGCATAGGCCCACTTCTGCCATTAACACTGCCATTAGTGATGGTTCCCACACATGGGGGCTGGGTCCCAGATGCCGGAGGATTCCGGCTTATTTAAATGAATATGTCATGTATTGTGATGATATCTAGTGTGAAATCAAATGCACTATAGTAGGGTGTATCATTTTTATTCGTTTTCATCTTTATTGTAGTTTGCTTTAACATTTGTTATTGTAGTTGTATTGCGTTTTCTCTTTTGTTTTGTGTAAAGGGAGTGGATATGTTGTATTCACGCACGTGAATGGAATGAGTGGAATTGTCAGCACGCGAATGGAATTGTCATCGTATGCTCTGTGATGACAATGACATTCCGGAGGGGAGGGGGATTGGAGGAGAGGCAGTTGAGAGAGATGGTTGAGGACGGAGACGCTGGTGTAACCTTCGCAGCGTGTTTGTATTGTACTTCTGATCTGGAATAAATCGAGTTAAAGACTCTTCACGTTATCGGTCTTTACTTACACTACAACACTGTCCTAGAATGAAAATCCCATAATGAAGCAACATATTGCGCCATAGCAATATTGATAATGGAAATTGAGGTTAAGGCCCTTTGACTGTAGTGGGCAAGGCAGTTTCAACAATGTCAATAGCTAGACACAATGGTCAAGGTCACAATGGTCAAGGTGACTATTTCCTGTTGCTACTGTGTTGCTTAACAATTAATAATATCACTTGAATGGAACAAGTGTCTCCTTGAAGGGTTGCAGAGTGAAAGCAAAAATCATGCACCATAAAACCCTTCCAAGCAGACAAGATGTCCAAATTGTTGAGGAGCCTGTCACTCACAAAACCTGAATCGGAGTTGATGAGGATGACATCCAGCAGGAGATGGCGTATGATTGCAGGGGATGAAGTGAGGATTCCAGGAGTTGAATTGGGATTCCAGGAGTTAGAGCATAAAAACACAGGACACCAGAAGCAAGTAACCAGAAAAGGGACAATCCACCATCAAGGTGAACAATATAGTGCAGTAAGCAAACTGTATCATTTGGATGACGGAGTTTAGATTACGAATAAAACTCCACTCTCTTTCTCTCTCCATCTTGCACTAACTAGTGCAAACATGTTGATTCTATGCAGAAGACTGTGAGTCGCAAGTCTTTTTTGAGTTTCCAAAATATGAAAATAAAGTGCTCTCATAGAAAAGTGGCTAAACAGTGAGTGGGTAGTGCTGGTTATAGTTGAAAAGTGGGAAAAACAGGCAAAAATTCAAGTGGGTGTGAAAGCAAGCAAATGCAGTAGAATAAAGTGAATGGTCCATCACCCCTAAGATCCTGTGTAGGAAAAAGCAATTTTGGGAAGATAGCAGACTTAGGGGCATATTTATACGCCCCTAGTGCCAAATTGCACCGCATTAGCATAATTTTGTTTTTAGCGCTGATGTGGTCCAACGAGGCCAAAATCCTAGAGCCATATCTACAAAGTGGCGCAATGCATGCATTGCGCCACTTTGTAACCCTTTGCACTACATTATGCCTGTGCCAGGCATAATGTATGCAAAGGGGGCATTCCCCCCTTAGTGGGGGCCGAAAAAATGGTGTAAAGAAATATAAGAAATTTCCTTGAGTCATTTTGTACGGCACTTTTAACGCCTGCTCAGAACAGAATTTAAAAGTGAGCTTCCATTATTTATAATGGGCCCCTATGTACTCTGCAGGAGTAGTGTCAATATTTTGGTGCTACTGCTGCAGAGTACATCAATAGCGTCATGAAAAATGACACTACGGCCCCCTACCCTGCGCCATGGTGCGCCGTATTTTAAACATGCCGCACACATGCTGGTGGTAGGGAGGAACTAAGGGGTGCAGGGAAAGTGGCGCTGCACTCGGTGCGGGATCATTTTCGATAAATCTGCACCTTTGTGTGAAAGAAAGCCTCACCAACATTTTTAGTTTGAAGAATTCTAAAATGCGCAGAGTAATACTATGGGATAGCTATGGATAAGCAGCGGTGCTGCTATTTCGAAGGAAACAACTACAGGGGCACAGGCAGTGGTGCTGGAGCATTTTCCAGAGTTGGACTCTGGCTATCAAATCACAAATGTGAAAAGCTATTTAAATACCTCAACATATGAGCAAACACATGTAGCTGAAGTTGTGGAGCAGTGGTCATCCAGTGGAGCACATCCTATAAATATATTTTTTAAATGCTGTAAGGTATTTTCATTTAGGAAACCCTCATTCTCCATCAAATTTACCTTTTTGAGTAACTGAGTCTCCAAAAACATCTAATGAACCGGAAAAGCAGCTTTGATTGGAAAAAAGTGATGACACAAAATCCTCTTCACCAATGAGGTCCATATAAAAGAAGTTAATAGTGCCTTAATAAATTGGCTATGGATTACAGGGGTTGGTGAAGGATTTTACCTTCTCTCTTGTGCAAAACGCCAAATGTTTATAGACTCCAAAGCAAACAATATGCGTCAAAGATACATGTGGGTTCACTTGCTATTGAACAATTCTGTTAGTGGAGCTGTGATAGTGCTCAGCCTAACATTCTGGTTCTAAAATGAAGGTACTCATTTTTTTAATGTACTTGCAGTTTGTTACTGCGTGCAGTATTTGGTAGGCTATATGTTTTTGGCACCTACTAAGAACTAAACATAGGATAAAAGGGCCAGGAACTGGCTTTCATGGAGTCCAGAGTTAAGCACTAATTAATGGTATGTAGAGCCACTGGTTAACATGAAGGAAAAGACACAATCAATAACATACAATGTACTGAAACAACCTAGAAATTCCAATTTCGCTGAGATAAAAGAAGCAGATTGATGGTCACTCGCAGCACATAATTATCGGTCGAAATACTACATGACCCTCTAAATAAAAATAAAATAATGGCATTTCTGCTGTATTCAGATAGCAGGCTGACAGCTTGGGCTTTTGTCACCAATCATTATTGAATGCGTCTTCCTCAAAATAAACAGAGAGTTATCTCTTACAATACAGGAAGGTGAAATTAGAATATATACTGTTACCATTTCTTCTTCCTCTAGTTTTCAGAAACATCGTTAATATGTAGAGCAGAATAAATATCCAATAACCTGATTACCTGACGCTTGCACTCCTTCACAAATTCACACCATTCCTACCCACGTTATAATGGACACCTAAATCATGAGAAAAATCGTTTTGGAAAAAAAAGGGCCTCATTATTATGAGTTTGGCTGGACGTGCATCGCCACAGCAGTGGTGGCGGTTCGACTGCCATTGGTTTGGCGGTCGGAATACTGTAGCCCGAGTCATGTGGGCCTATGGAGCAAAGACAACCATGGTCCCACCGGCACCACCAGGCAGTGCAGACCACTGCAGTGACGAGGCAGCAGAAACAGGTGGGCGGAGACAGTGTTTCAGCTGGACACATTAAAAGGTTGCATACTGCCAATGAAACGGAGAGTACAAAAGGAGCAACTCACCTGCCGGTAGCGTTACAGGTCCTGTGCCGCCAAGGAGCTCATCACATACATCCTGCCACTGAACGCAACCGACCATGAGTACATACTGTTGTCATTATGCTCAACAACAGATCGTGACACCGTCATCCACATAATATAGGGGTCACGGTACTGGCACCAAGTGCCCTTGTCATTGTGTACATAGTAGGAGTCATTCACAGAGAAAGGTACATTCAGAGCCAGAAAATGCCCCCTTTGGGCAGGTCACTCACACTGCACCACAACACTTCACAAAAACACACATCTGCACATCTTATGCACAGGGATAGTGAAGTGTACACAACATTGTGTCACACAAAACCAACAACACACCAACATCACATCAACAAATACAACTGGCACCCTCACATTCCTCACATGCCATGGATTGTCGTCGGATGCAAAACACGTAAGTATGGATGTGTCGTGGAACACAAACTGCACTCCCATTAACCATCCCTGGTATGGACTCTCACATCACCCACATTGCAACACAATGGAAGGACAATGGGATGCACAATAGTCAGAGAGACAAATATCCAAAGCTCACTATGCAAACAATTCCTCCACAATAGGGATCAGGGCATCAAGAGCACTCAGGGAAGGATGCCCCACTGGGACACATATCAGTTTGCCCAGGCCCCTAAAACAACATTTGCACAGGATCTGGCCATACCCATAGCTCAGGGACAAACAATGCTAGAGCCAAGTGACATGTCTATATGCAGAATGTGGAAGTGCAAGTCAAGAAAGGAAAAACAACAGCAAGAGCATGGGTCATACATCTAGATAAAGTAGCTGCAAAATACACAGCAAACTGTACACATGAAAAGTCAAATGCAAACAGAGGTAGCACAATTGAACACTCTTCATGACTGCACAAGGAAAACATAAGCTGCCACACATGAGATGAATTTACAATACATATCAGAGGGACAAGTCTAACATCATACAGGCTGACATTGGGCCACACAAGATGAAATACTTACCATACCAAACAGAACACAAGGCATTGACACCACAATTGCACTAACAAGCACATATCTATACAGTCAACTTCCTATCTTTGTCCTGGGTGACACCAGCACTGCTCACAAAAGTCAGATTTATAACAACAGCAAATGGATCAGCAAGCGGGCTGAAACACACACAACTCTAGGCAAACACAAATTACTCAGGACAACATAAAGGTAGGAAAGGAATTGCAGGACAAATGCGTACCCGAAAAAACAAATATTTGGGTTTATTAAACAGCATAGGATTAGTAGCAAAGGCCACTGGCCAGTCCATCAAATAGTCATTGCACAGTACTCTGCCCATACTTGCCTCCTATTACTGCCAGAGAACCTCCACAGGAAGTGGGCAGGCAGGCACCTTAGGGATCATCCTGGGGAGGTGAGATTTGGGAGGGGTGGGTTTGGATTTGGGCTTGAGAGGGATGGACTCTTTCTTAGGAGCGGAGGACTTTTTCTTGGGGGAGGGGTATGGGTGCTTGCAGGAGGGAGCAGGTGTGACAGGGGAGGACTTGGATGTGGAAGGGATTGGTTAGGATGTTGGTCGGGCCTCTTGGGTTTGGGAAAGGGGGTGAAGAGAATGGGGAAAAGGCAAGTTCAAAAAGGAAACTCTCCTTTCGAACATGGGTACAGTCATCAGAAGGGGCTGGGGATTTGGAGGCTGAGGGAGTGGTTGTCTGGTGTGTGGGTGTTGATGTATTGGGTGTGTGCGTTTGTGAGGTCTGCCTATGTTTGGGTGGTGTCTGTTGTGTGAGTGAGTGTGGGCCTTTGCATGTCTTGGGGGAGAGGGGAGGTGGAGGTGCTGGTTGATGTAGGAGTGGTGGATGTATGTGTGTCTGTTGGGGTGAGGCCTGCAGGTATGCTGGTAGTGGTGGATGTCTGTGTGTCTGTTGGGGTGGTGTCTGTGGGTATAGTGGGTGTGGTGAGTATGGTGGATGACTGTGTGTCTGTTAGGGTGGTGTCTGTGGGTGTGATGAGTGTGGTGGATGAAGGGGTGTCTGTTGGAGTGGTGTCTGCAGGTATGCTGAATGTGGCGAGTTGGTAGGTGGGGTGTGGTGGGGTGTCTGGGGACGCAGTGGCTGATGTGTGTGTGGGTGTATGTTGAGTGCTTGTGTGCCGGTGTGTCTTGTGGTGTTTGCATTTATGTGTGCTGTTGAGCGAGGTGTGTGAGGATGTGTCTGGGTACTTGGGATTGGTAGGAGAATGGGGGATTCAAACTGGAAAGAGGGAAGTAGAGGGGGCGGTCGGAAAGTGGCTGCTGCCATCAGCGAGGGGACCATGGTCTGAAAAGATCTTTGTAGGCCAGACATGGCACTATGAATGCCTTCCAGGAAAGCACTGGTCTGCTGAAATTTGCTGGCCAAAGGCAGTCTGACTCACAGAGATGCTCCTGAGGAGGTCAATAGCCTCCTCACTCAGGTCAGCAAGGGTAACAGGGGCTGGAGTGGAGGAGACACCCACCTTCTTGGGTAAGTGGGCACAGCCAACTGAGTGGGGAGCAACAGGGAGGGTGGCTATAGAACTGTGGGTGGTGGACAAAGATGGCACACAAGTACGTCATGATGGGTCCGCCACCACTAGGAAGTGGTCATTAGAGGTAGACTCTGATGATGAGGATGTAGATCTAGTCTTCTACGTGGAACTCCCCATACCTTCTGGATCACTGAGTCCCTCTGTGTCAGTGGTGTCTTGACCGGAGGTACAGTGGCCAGATGGTTCCCCTCTTGGCTGTGCCCTGTCGCCTTTGCTTGCCTGGGATGATGTGCCTGGGATGATGCTGCAAATACAAAAAGAAAAAGGGTTACCACATGTTCCTAATCACACTTGTACAAAAGTTGTGATTAGCAAACATTGCCATCATGTCAAGTAGGCCCCAGCAACAAACTCCACAAATATGGCACCTACACAATAACACAGCAATATGAAATGATGCTCCCAGAACATGCCATGTTGCTGACAACAGTACAGTAGACTGGAAAAGTTGACATGGACTTAATCATGTCACTCTGGAAACATATCATCAAAGCACACTTGACCAAGTGAAATGTGTCCCAATGGAGTCATGGAGGTGGTATCAATGTTGTTCTGATATTCCACACATTTGGCATGGAAATGTACACTGTAGACATCATGTGCAAAAATGACACGAAGATACATCCCTAAAATCCACAACACAATGAATCAGCAAGCCCCACAGTAATCACCACTAATGTCTGGCACCCTTTATACCGGGTACAATTACATACTCTGCTTGCATCAGTAGACCCCATTAGTCCTTTGTATGATGGAGAGGCCCAGGGATCTGCAAGTACCAGTAGAAGGCCCTCAACATCTTGCTCAAAGGGAAGCTACATCACTGTCTCCATTTTGGTCCTGCAACCCAGATGTCTGTGAGTAAATGGTTGTACCCAACCACAAGTGATTTCAACATAACTGCAAGTCACTCCATGATGCATGTCAACAGCCAGGTTACAAACTTTACCCATTACCCATGTGCAATGCACTTTACTACATGATGCCACATCAATGGCCTTGAAATGCACATTGTGGCCAAAAACTCTATTCATACATGTCTTTTCCCTCATTGGTATAGGAGTTGTACATGACAAATGACATGCAATGACGGTTGAGGGTATTTTTAAGTCAACAATCAATGGTGACACACTTTTGTCTGTGGCACGACATGAAATGTACACCCAATTGCAGACGTTCTATTCCACACAAAGGTTGGCATGCACATATGTGTGAGGGAATACAAAAATCATCCCATGAACACAGGTAGACCATGCATGAAACAGCAGTGTACACATTTTTCAGAAGAGAATGGGATACATGCTAACATGTAGGCACAAGGAACGTTGGCAACAGTGATGGCACACAAATCATGTCAATGGACATTTCCCACTTGCGAAGGGAAAGTATTGATCTGTAGCTGCACCCAAAGAACAATGTATGCTCTGTCAGTTGTATGATGGCCATCTTCACATTACAGACAGTAGTGAGGCACCAGCACATGACATACGCTGAAGACAAGTAGCCTGTGGGTGGCAGATGGCAATATACTCATTGGACCAGACACATGGCTGAGGACAGTGATCCATCCCTTCCTTACCTTTCGCCTGTAACACTGAGGAGTAGAGGTCTGTTGTATAGAATTGACACCCACTACAACAGCAAACAGTACTTGATTGAGCAATGTCCACAGTCATATGTTGTCCCTGGAGAGCAAATGTTTTGTGGATTATACACAGTTGTGTCCTAGATCCATGGGCCATCTCGCAAAGGCATACCAGTGTGCACCACATAACCTATCTACACAAACAGTCACTCATCTCTTGTGTCACACATGGCTCATACCTAATCCTCCGAGGGAGATGTCAGAACGTAACACATTAACTTGGTAATGTGACAGGCAGGTAAATGCTCTGTACTCACCCCCTTGTGGCTGCTGTGCTCCCCTCAAACGCCCATCAAGATCTGAGTACACCACTTCCAGCATACATGACATTAGGGGGGGTCATAATCCGATGTGTGCCCCACCCATGTTGGGAGGACAGCCCCAGCTAGATCTCCACGATATTCCAGGCCCAGCATCCAAGGTCCTCCTATCTCTTGTGACAGTGGGTGCACCTCCAGCTTTGGGCCACAGGGTCTGCACGGTCTGGGTGATGGCTCTTCATATCTCCTTCTTCTGATGGGAGTTTACCTCCATGGATGCAAGAGACAAATCAAAAGATTACAATCACAACTTTTGGCACAAATGTCAGAAACAACAAGCTAGAAATGTTCAATTTGTCAACACACCACAACTGTAAAGCAGACAAGCCAATAAGTACAGGGACATGACTATAGACATTTGTATCCATCTGCAGACTAACCCACTGCCCTGTTCAGGGCCTACAATGACTAGCCAAGCCTACTGACATCAGGTAGCCCATGCTCCAGCAACATGTACTGTGATGAGAGCCACATTGAAACACTACACACCTATGTGGCACCTGAAAGGTACATTCTTTAGGGCTGAATGGATCTGCAAGATTGACTCATTGTATAAAGTCCCTACAGACAGCTTCCATAGTACAGATTTCACCCTCACATATGAGTGATAATTAATGGGCTGGCAGGGTGTGTATAGAAAGTGTATTCCTTGTGCATATGTGGACATATGGCCTACCAAATGCAGACTCATCCCACGTCTGGGGGTGGGTTCTGTGGTATGTATCTTGTACCACAGAACACTGTATTGGACATATGTGTCAATCGTACAGGGATGGCATCCCACACACAGAAGTATGCATTGTACAATTTCTGGTATGTCACCAAGGTACTGAATCACATATCATGACCTCCCAGGAATCAACACACTGTCTGCACTGTGGGACTGTCATTAATGCAATAAGCCTGTACAGGACAAATATGACTTATATGAAGGTGACAACAGAGCTGTGGGAGTAAGGGACCTGCCATGAGTCAAAGACACACATTGACAATGATGCTTAATGCACATATGGACTACTTCTGGGATGAACCAGAGTACCAATTCCAAATGTAGTCAAAGGACAGAGGCATTCAGGGAAAGGTTTGCCACTAGAGCATAATATTGTCCACATGCCAGGATCTACTGGTGTATCTCCTTCTACACAACCACCAGTGTAGTGTGTTGCAGGGCACAGATGGCATTTGACAGTGGTGCTTGATCCACCACCGCCAACGGTCTTTTTGGTGGTCCTTATATACAGTCACATTTTGGGGGGCAATTGTGTAGCACATCTTTGAGTTTCATCCAAATCCATGTTGTGAACACATGTGTTGACAACCATGGGGGTCACATGTGACCCTTGTGTAGTTGCCACCTGGTATGTGTGCTGTGTGTCATGCCTATCCAGTATGAAATGCTTTGTCACCTGATATTGTTGGCATGCATCATGTATGTTGCTGTGGACTCACAGACTAATGTTACAAATCATGTCTTGTCACATATCGGTACCCTGAGAGAGGGAGGATGCTACAACCTCCTTTCTACCGTTCACTGTCAGACCTTCAGACATTGGAAGAATACCATATTATACAGCTGTACCGTCTGAAGAGGCAAACAATAGTGGACTTATGCTGTGAGTTGGAGCCAGAACTGATGCCAGCTATTAGTTATCCGACCTGCATATCACCCATTGCACAAGTCATGTCAGTATTGGACTTCCTAGCCACAGGATTATTCCCACATACAGTGGCCCCATCTGCTGGTATATCCCAACCTACGTTCAACCTAGTGTTGAAGGATTTCTTCTCAGCAATGTTGAAACACGTTGACAGCTATATCACTTTCACCTGACGTGAGGATTAAGCCAATGTGAAGGCTGACTTTTATGGTTTTGTTCACCTCCCACATGTCGTGGGTGCCATTGATGGCACACATGTTGGCTTGGTGCCACCGCAGGCCGCTGAACAAGTCTATCGCAAAACAAAAAGAACTTCCATTCCATCAACATGCAAGTTGTCTGTTTGGCAGATCTCTACATCTTAAATGTCTGTGCTCGTTATCCGGGTTCAGCCCATGATTCCTTCATAATGCTGAACAGCACCATACCTCACTTGATGTCACAACTGCACCCAGAGAGGGCTTGGCTGGTTGGTAAGTCATGTCTGTCCTGATTGTGTGTGCGCAATGTCAGGTGCTAAAATCATGAAGTCAGAGACTCGTTGTTGCACTTATGTCCCATTCTTTAACAGGAGACTCTGCAAATCCAAACCATCCTTGGTTATTGACACCGCTTAGGAATCCAACTACGGCAGGGGAAATCCAATTCAATGAGGCCCATGAAAGAACATGGCGGCCAGTGGAGTGGGCTTTTGGGCTCCTGAAGGCCAGAGTTCGCTGTCTGCACTGGACTGGTGGCATCCTCCTCTACTCATCTTAGAAAGTGTGTCAGATCACTGTGGCATGCTGCATGCTCCACAACATCTCCCTGCAGAGGAATATCCCATTCATCCCAGAGGAGGGGAAGCCTGCAGTGCCACAGGGTGAGACTCCTGAAATGTCAAGTGAGGATGACAGTGGTGAAGAGGAAGGAGCTGACTTGCAGGAAGATCTTATCAACTGCTACGTGTGTAAGTATGTCATGTGATGTAATGACTGTGACTGTACAATGCACTGTAGTTGTGAGAATGTGTGGAGTTGAGCATTTTGGAAGCAGCTAGGGAAGTGATACTCTGTAATATTCAGCCAAAGGCTGCTTGCTAAGAGAGCTTTTGACACCCCCCCACCTTGATGATTTGGTTTGTTTGTGTCAGTTTCCTTGCAATGTACTTTGTTTTCCAGTTGTTTGATATGTAACTTGTGCCATAGGTATGGTTTCAAGCCTATATTCCTTGTTTTGTTCTTTGTACAGGTACCTTCACCATGGCATCATCATGTGGGCATTTCAGAGTTGTGACATTGGCAGGTATCTGATGCTGTTCTGACATATAAAGTAGACATGGATTGTTCCAGGTAATGTAGGTCGCAGAGTTTGGATGTATGGGACCTGTATCAAGACAGTTTGTACAGTGTGTGGATGAAGGTACAGAAGTACATTTTGGACTAGCCTTGTGTATTTTGGTGGGCCTGATGCATCATGTGGTCAGACAATATGTAGTCCTAGCTTTTGATCATTTTTCCATTCAAATTGGCCAAACACTCTTTTTATATGACCTGTATCGAGCTGTAGATGTGATCCATCATTGCAGGCCACAGTACCTGTGCTACAACACTTACATATGTTTGTGGCATACCACCACATGCATGGGAATTGGTTTATGATGTCCCTACAATCAGGGCATATTAATCTGCCATCTGTATCTTGGAATATGTGATGTTGGATTATTTTGGTGTGGTATGTGATAAGACTGAAGCTGCTGACATCAACCACCTTAATGTTTGCCTATTCTCAAAGACAATGTCTGACATATCCATTCCTTCTGTGGTCTGAGGGTCTGTCCCTTGTAATATGTTAATTTACTCAGTCTGAGTCACTCATTTTTGTTTCCAAAAGTCCAGACATATTGACAGCCTATGTGCTAAACACCGTAATAGATTTTTGGTTGACCCAACACTAGCACTAATGTGTTGGTGTGTAATGATTGTGATTCTGAGCTGGACACTGTACCTGTACCATATCCCTGCACAATTAGCTTGTATCTTCATCATATGGTTCACATGGTCTTGCATCTCTACAAAGCTAAACGTGAACATTTTGCAATCAGGCAATGCATTTGTGATGGGTGAATTTATTACAATGCTAATACCGAAAATGCATTTTGGACAGAAAGAAACAAAACTGTAAAGTGAATGGGTCAGTCATGTTGAATGAACTCATTGGAGTAGATGCCATACCACTGGGATTCTAGAGTACTCCTCCCATTGGAACTTGTAGGTGGTTTCGGATCAGTCAACAGAGAGAATGTGTGGCATTTGTTTAGGAAGAGGTCACTTGCTGGCAGTGGTGGGTGCGTTGCATCTGCACCTCCTGGATTCTTAGCTTGATGTCCCCGCTTCCATGGGGGTGAGGCTTTGTTGCTACACTGGCAGGGGTGTCTGGGTCTGGTTCATCCTTGGGCAGGGCTTCCTTTCCAGTGGCTGGTACTAATGTTGATGAGCCTGCTATTGATGAGCCAAAGGAAGGGGTAGACTGTATTTAGAGAACCCCTTCTCAGGGTGGTGTAAATGTCCCTCAGCACCCCTGTTAGGAAGGCCATGTTGTTGTTGTGGGCCTCCAGCTGTTTCTACATGTCTCTGTGCATGTCCCTCTGTAGCTGCTTGATTTGCCAGAGTTTGGTGAAGACCTGGGCCCTCACGCCTTGGGACTCTTTATAGACCCCTAAGACGTGGCTGATGGTGTCCTGTTCAAGATCAGCACCAGTGGCCTGACCCCGCTGACCCACAGCATCTCTCCCACACACCCTACCCCCACGGGCCTGTGTCCTTGCCACAGGATACCCTCTTCAATTTGTTCCTGGACCCTCATTCTCTGAAGTGTTGCGCTGCAACTCAGGATCCAGGACTAGGGGGGGACAAAATGGTAGACACTGTTCTTGGGCACAGGTTGTGGGGGCGAATGGCTGCCTTTGATGTTTTGGCAACCGGGCTGGGAGGTGACGAGGTGGCCTCAGGGAGACTCATTGTTGCCATGTGTCCAGGTTGCCCAGATCGGCCAGAACTGTCCTCCACGCCCAGACATTCAGGACTGTTGTTGTCTCTGAGGGCTTCATCTAGGGGGGAAGTGGCAGTCGGTTCCGTGACCTCTGTGTGCCCAGCGGCAGCTTGACCTGTTGATGTAAAACATACAGTGTTACTGTTTGAATTGTGAAATCTACCTCCAAAGGCTTTTTGTTACACTTAGCAGAGACATTGGACAAAGTTAAGATGTAGGTAATCCAAGTCTGCCAAGTTACCATGCTATAGGGTGATTTCACTTGGCATGTGTGAAGCATGCCAACCAATTTGACTCAATCAGCTAATGAGATGTGCAAATCAGTTGCAGTTTGGATGATGGCCTGAAAATGACATTTTTACCACCAGTGCAGCCAACACAGTGGAGAGTCAAGATTTGGCTTTGACGATTTTGAGGCCTGGTTGAGTGAGATGCAGGCAAACCCACGACTTTGTTGTATACGTCACTGGAGTCATCATGTGCACTGTGCTGTGTCAATGTGCCTGCTGCCGATACCAATCTGGTGATGCATCTTGAGGTCCTAAGAATACTTGTTGTACACACTGGGTAAGGTGTCATTCCTGTTTTCAATACTTTAATTGTGGGTTTGCAAGTCAAGATGGAGCTAGTTAGACAGACACATCTCTGAGTTGAGCAGGATCTGTATCTTGATCACTCCCAGATGAGTAAACTTCTATTGAGAGTCCACAAACAAGTGTATTTGGATAAATGACCACTAGGCTGGTGTTTGCCAAACAGGGGTCTTTGGACAAGTGACCACTGGTCTAGTATTTGGAGTTGAAAGAAACAGTGCTCCTGGGAGTTGCAGCCAAGTTATTTCCTCTACTACACATACTTGATAAATAGTATCTTCCCTAATGAGTACACTTCAATTGTGAATTGCCAAACAGGGGTATTTGGACAAGTGCACCCTGGCCTGGTAGTTGGAGTTACTGACACAAGAATTGCAGTCATGTCACTCTATCTACTACACTTTACATATGGTATCTTCCCAGGTAAAAACACGTCAATTGAGACTTGATGTATAGGGGCATTTGGACAAGTGAACATTGGGCTGGTGGTTGTAATTACAGATACAGGGCCCACTGGCCTTATCAGTCATGTCACTCCCTGCGCTACACACACTATGCAAATGGTATCCTCCCAGGTGAGTACTCTTCAATTGAGAGTTACCAAACAAGGGTACGCGAACAAGCGAATACTGGGCTGGTGGTTGGAATAAAAGACACAGGGCCTGCTGGGAGTTTCAGTCAGGATATTCCCTCTACTTCACACACTTGACAAATGTTATCCTCTAGGTGAGTGCACTTCAATTGAGATTAACAAAACAGGGGTATTTGGATAAGTGAACACTGGTCTGGTTTAGGAGTAATATAAACAGTGCCTGCTGGGAGTTGCAGTCAGGTCACTCTTTCAACTACACACACTTTACATGTTATTCTCCTAAGTGAGTACACTTCAATTGAGAATTACCAAAAAGGTATATTTGGACAAGTGAACACTGGTATGGTGTTTGGAGTTAGAGCCACAGTGCCTGCTGGGAGTTGCAGTCAGGTCACTCTCTCTACTACAGACACTATGCAAATGTTGGGTTTTGGACCTGGCCCTTTTACAGGGTCATTCCCCAAACATTTTTCCTTTACTGCTTATTTTTCTGACTCTTTTTGGTTGACATTATGGCTCTGGGCACTTTACCACTGCTAATCAGTGCTAAAGTGCATGTGCTCTCCCTTGTAAACTTGGTATGATTGGCTTAACCTAATTTGCATATTTAATTTACCTGTAAATCCCTTGTAAAGTGGTATCTCTATACCTAGGGCCTGTAAAATGAATGCTACTAGTGTGCCTGCAGAGCTGATTGCACCACACACAGAAGTAGCCTTTCAAACTTGTCTCAGGCCTGCCACTGATATACCTTTGAGCCCAGTTTACTGATATATTGTCTTAGCAATTCAACTTACTTGCCAAGGCCTCAACTCCCTTCTTACTACACCTAAGTCACACGTAAGGTACACCCTAGATAGCTCTATGGGCAGGGTGACATGTATGCAGAAGGCAGGACATGTGCCTAGTAGTGTGGCCTGTCCTGGTAGTGACAAACAGCCTATTTGGTTTCTCACAGCTGTGAGTGCTGCCTTCTCATAGGATTGAATGGGAAATGCTCAGCCTTATGTGTAGGGGGTATTGACTGATTTATGAGGGCTAGCGTAGGCATGTTTGGTATGATTGTAATGGTAGTGAGAAATGTTGCTTACTGGTGCAGGTGGATTTTTTATTATCATTACAGAAATGCCACTTCTAGAAAGTGAGCATTTCTCTGTTGTTATAACTCTGTTGTTTTGCAGCTTAACTCCAATCCATGTCTGGGCAGAGTGACAGTTGGGCTTTGTGCATACTTTTCAGACAGCCTGTACACAGGGAGGGTGGAGGTGTCACAGAGGAGCGTGTGCATACTGAATAGTCTTCCTGGCTGAGAGAAGGGAGAGGCAGGGCACACATGCATTTGTGAAGGCTGTGCCCTGGCCTCACACAATAGGGTTGTTTACCCCCAACTGATGTTTGGAGCCTGTGCTGGAGGAGAGAGGGGGCACTCCCAGAACCAGTTGTAACGGGTTGGAACCTGATCTCCCCTCTCTTTGTGAAATACACTGTAAACTGAGTATAAGTACAGGGGATTTTCCCCCACAGTTTAGACATTCTTGGACATCTTCAGGACACAGAACGCTATAGAATGGACTGACCAGGACCCACCTTGGACTGCTGCTGCTGTGCTGACCGGTGAGCTGCTACGTCACTAGGAGGAACTGCCACCATCTGCATCCATTGTGCTGGCCTGTTGTTTGGGCCTGCTAGCCCTGCGCTCCTCCCCTTTTCTGTCTCCAGGGGCAGGGTGCTGTGGCCCCTGACCCCCTGTGACTGCCTGCCGAAGCGGTTTCCTTTCCAGGGATTCTGGTCCAGTGAGCGCTCTTTGTTCATGCCTGAAGCACTGGAAACACACTTCTTTGTGGGCCTTGATTATTTATACCACCTGGAAATGAGCACTTTACTCATTGACCCCTTTGCATGAGAATAGCGCTTTGAGAGAGCTTGTCTGACTGGAGGGAGGCTCACCGTCCCGACCCGGGAGGGGTCAAAAGAAAATCTAGAGCGCACGGAGCACGCTCAAAAGTTCGTTCCCCCGGAGCACATGAGCGCTGGAAGAGTGCTCCCGGGGCACCTGCTGAAACTGCTCCAAGTGGGTGTCACTGCCGCAGCCGGGGGAACTGATTGGGGCCTCCTGGAAGCCTCTGGACTCGCCCCTTTGAAAAGGAGAGAGGAGTCGTGACTCCTCAATTGCAGCCAGACCACGAGGACGCGGTTCCAGGCTGCTGACCTCCTCCCCCAGGCCCCACCCTTTCCAGCACTAGAGATCGCGGGCGGGAGGAAGCCTCATCACAGGCCCCCGCACCACCCATACTCTATCGCTGTCCCCTTGGTTTGGGGTATAGTTAACCCTCTCAGAGGTAAATTTACTTTCGGCCCCCCTCGAAGGAGGGTCAGTTGCGACCCGTGGGGGGGCCCACAGAATGTGTTGGAGCCTGTTTCAGGTGTGGGCCCCAGCAGGGGCCCGACACCACCAACCAGGGGGGGGAACGCACGGCACACCTTTCCCCCAGGATCAATACGTGGCCCCCATTTTGTGCATAGGAGTGCCGGGGGCCCCCCTTTTCTGGATCTTTGCGGCACTAGGAGTGCCTCTTCACCATAGTGAATAGTATACTCTTTTGGGATATACTCATTCGTAGGTTCCGGATGTGAATAGTACAGAGTGATATGTTGACCTGCTTATTTTATGGTGTGCTACATATATGTGCTGATGTTCCTTTTATGGGCATGACATGCTGATATGTGGTTTATGACTTGCCATAGGTTTTTATAATTCTCTTAGTATAGGAATTTATAATACTTCCATGACAAGTGCATTTCTTTGATGTGATTCTTGACTACTGCTTATGTTGCAGAATCCTAAGTACTTGTGTGTTCCAATGTATCTACTGCTTATTCTTGCAGAGTATTAGTAACCTGTGTAACATTCTGACAACTGCTAAGGTAGCAGGATATTACTGACATGTAATGTTTGGTCTAATCATGTTTTGTGCAATACAGTTTATTTTTACATAGCTCAGTGTTGGGTTTACTTTGTGGAGTATATATTGCGTCAAGTGTGTTGTGTATGTTGTGCAGATGCCTTACACATTGCCTCCGGGTTAGGCCTGACTGCTTATGCCAAGCTACCAAGAGGGTGAGCAGCGGTTATCTTGGACGTGTAACTCCCTTACCCTGACTAGATTGGGTGGGTTCTGCTTGGCTTAGGTGCATACCCTAACCAACCAGAAACCAAATTTCTAACATTGGGGATTACATATCTGTATGCAGACTGCGTTTAGGTTATGCCATACATAAGCCTGTTGAGACATACTGTTAGAAACAGGGTCTTTGGTTGGCAGTCAGGTTGCCCCCTGTTTAAGCAAGCACCCTCACTTTAGTCAGGGTAAAGGAGGATCACGCTCAGTTAACCCACGCTCACCCCCTTGGTAGCTTGGCATGAGCAGGAAGACTTAACTCAGTACAATGTGTTAAGTATTTGTACCGAAACACACAGTAATACAGTGAACCACTGCAAAATGACAAAACACAGGTTTAGAAACATAGTCAATATTTTATCTAAATAAACAAGACCAAATACAATAAAAACCCAACATACACAAGTTAAAATATGAATTTTCAAAAGAATAAGGGGGTCATTCTGACTCCCGCTGGGCGCGGTCACCGCGCGCCCGGCGGGAGCCGCCAAAATACCGTACCGCGGTCGGAAGACCGCGGTGGGTATTTTGAGGTTACCCTTGGGCTGGCGGGCGGCCTCCAAAAGGCCGCCCGCCAGCCCAGGGGAAACCGTCCTTCCCACGATGAAGCCGGCTCGTAATCGAGCCGGCGGAGTAGGAAGGTGCGACGGGTGCTACTGCACCCGTCGCATATTTCACTGTCTGCTGAGCAGACAGTGAAATACAAGCGGGGCCCTCTTACAGGGGCCCCTGCAGTGCCCATGCCATTGGCATGGGCACTGCAGGGGCCCCCAGGGGCCCCGCGACACCCCCTACCGCCATCCTGTTCCTGGCGGCCGAACCGCCAGGAACAGGATGGCGGTAGGGGGTGTCAGAATCCCCTCGGCGGCGCAGCAAGCTGCGCCGCCTTGGAGGATTCCAACGGGCAGTGGTAAACCGGCGGGAGACCGCCGGTTTACCCTTTCTGACCGCGGCTGAACCGCCGCGGTCAGAATGCCCTCGGGAGCACCGCCAGCCTGTTGGCAGTGCTCCCGTGGTCGGTGACCCTGGCGGCCACCGGCCGCCAGGGTCAGAATGACCCCCTAAGAGTCTTACTTCATAGAAAACAATGGGAATTATGATTTTGCACAAAGTACCTGGTTAGTGTCAAAAATAAAGCTGCACGGGTGAGCTTGCGTTGGAAAAGGCAGCAATGTGTTGATTCCTTCCTCTCAAGGTAGGCCGTGCATCGTTTCTTCTCCAGTTTAGTCAGGGATGCGTTGTTTTTTTTCCCTTGCAAGAGAGCAATGCGTCGATTTACAGATGGGGCAACTCGGATCCGCGCAGAGTTGGGTTGACTTTGACACTCAGGGATGAAAATACTGTCACACAGTGTAAGAAAACCATGCTGTGTGGGGTTTGCGGTGTTATCAGCAGCCACAAGCGGGTGTTGCGCATTGTTTCTCCAGCTGCGATGCATCGATCTCTCAGCCGTGATGCAGGTGGAGAGTTGATTTTAGCCGGAGGCCGGCGACGCGTCTTTTTCAGCCGAGTTGCGGATGGTGCGTCAAAAGTGTCCCCTTGTCTGCAAACTTCACCTTTCAAGGACCCAAGGTCTGGCTAGGACACCCCATGCCAGGACAGGAGTCTCAGGAGAGAGTCCAGATGTTATCAGAGTAAGTGTTTGATGGCCCTGAGACTTCAAAACAGGAGGCAAGCTCAATTCAAGCCATTGGAGATTGTTCATAAGCAGCAATATACCACAAAGTCAAGTCTTTGTCCCATTTCACAGGCAGAAGCAGGAACTTCAGGATAACTGTTGAGACGGCGACACTCACCTGAAAAGCAGGATGTCTGCAGGGGCGATGGTATGCCCCGACCTCCTGGAACACCTCTCGGCACTTCCTGGTGGACACAGAAACCCTGGCAGGTGTCCCACAAGGAAAGGAGGAGTGGAAGAGAAAGAGACAAAACACTGCCACGTCTTGCCGGTCCAGCCAGGCACCCTGTATCTTGGAGGGGCAGGTCGTTGTTGACAGAGTAATAGTAGAGTTAGTGCACTCAACTTCCTTGAAACTGAATCTCTCTTTCTGACATGGGCATGGGAGCGGTAGAAGAACACCGGGATGCTCCAGCACTTTGCTTGGATAATAATAACTGTTGGCACAATTGCTAACACTGCATTACCAAAAACCCAAACTGAGTACCATAATAATAAGTACTGCAACACTAGGGCTGGCTTCACAGAGTTGCACACTACAATTAGAACTGTGGTTACACTTATCATGCACAAGAAAGACAAACAAGGGCATTAATTATATTACGTATAACTTCCTGCACATTGGGTTAAACTAAAAGGAACAAAAACAATCCAAGAAATACAAATGTCCGCTCTGGGTTTAAACAGTTAGGGTGGCACAGTTTGGTTTGGTTTCACCGTGTGTGTGAAAAACCCTTCAAAAGCAAATTCCTCAAACCTGAAACACAGGCATGAATGACACAATTTAAATCCAAGAGTTATGCTATTAGAGAAAGAAAAGTCACGTAAATTCTCTTTTAAAATTGCACTGTCACTTTTTGTAGTACTTGAGCTCAAGCAGATTTCCTGAAGCACATTTATGCAAGTAACTACAGTAATAATGTAGAATGTTTAGAAATGCATTTTTCTCTTCAAGATAAGCACTCTTCCAAAATACGAGGTCTGAAATACACCAGCTGTTCTAGGAAAGCGCAGCGCTCAAAGAACAAACTCCCTGGAGAATACTAGTCACTTAGCTGCAGTCTTTTCCAGAGTGCTGGAGGAATGCCTGGTGTCAGCAGGCACAGGAGTGAAGAAAAGAATTGCCTCAAAAGTCCTGAACACGAGGATGACAGCAGGGGCTGGACTGCCAAATCAGATGCTGAGATCAGGAAGCAAAACAAAGCCAAGCAAAAGGCATTCTTCAGTCTGCAATTTATAGCTAATCAGGAAAGCAGTTGAGTTTCCACATGTGGATGAGTCACCACACCCAATTATAAGCACATGTCTACACCTACACCACACCCAACTAGAAGCACATGTCTACACCTGCTCACATTAGCAAACAAGCATTGATAAAACAAGCCTTGATAAAACCAACTGTGTAACACAGCATATTATGTTTACTTAGAAACATGAATGTTTAACCAAGAACAGAGATATGATTTAACCCTAATCCCTGGGGATGCTGACAGATAATGTTGGAGGCACCTTGGGGATTCCTGACACCAATACAGCACAGTCACAGGCAGGGGCAGCACTCTTCCTCAGCTCTTCTCTTTGGCAGAGGTTCCTCTTGGTTCCAGAAGTGATCTTGGATAAATCTAAAGTCTGGGGTTTTGGGTCCACTACTTATACCCCTTTCTGCCTTTGAAGTAGGAAAACTTCAAAGGAAAGTCTATGTTGTTCACAAGATCCTGCCTTGCCCAGGCCAGGTCCCAGACACCTACCAGGGGGCTGGAGACTGCATTGTGTGAGGGCAGGCACAGCCCATTCAGGAATAAGTGACCACTCCTCCCTCCACTCTTGCACATATGGCTCATCAAGATATGCAGGCTACACCCCAGCTCCCTTTCTCTCACTGTCTTGAGGGGATTCACAAACAGCCCAACTGTCAATCTGACCCAGACAGGGAATCCACAAACAGACAGAGTCACAAAATGGTTTAAGCAAGAAAATACCTACTTTCTAAAAGTGGCATTTTCAAACTATCAATTTAAAAAACAACTTCACTAACAGATATATTTTGAAATTGTGAGTTCAGAGATACCAAACTCCAAATTTCTATCTGCTCTAAAAGGGAATCTGCACTTTAATAATATTTAAAGGCAGCCTCCAGGTTACCCTATGAGAGAGAGATAGGCCTTGCACAGTGAAAACCAAATTTAGCAGCATCACACTGTCAGGACATGTAAATCACATCACCACATGTCCCACCTTTAAAATACACTGCACCCTGCCCATAGGACTACCTAGGGCCTAACTTAGGGGTGCCTTAGAAGTAGAAAAAGGGAAGGTTTAGGCCTGGCAAGTGGGTACACTTTCCAGGTCGAATTGGCAGGTTAAAACTGCACACACAGACACTGCAGTGACAGGTCTGAGCCATGTTTACAGGGCTACTCATGCGGGTGGCACAACCAGTGCTGCAGGCCCACTAGTAGTATTTGATTTACAGGCCCGGGGCATCTCTACTGCACTTAACTAAGAACTTACTAGTAAATCAAATATGCAAATCATGGATAAACCAACCAACAATACAATTTACACAGAGAGTATATGCACTTTAGCACTGGTTAGCAGTGCCAACAAAAACTGGTCAGAAAAAATAGGAGAAAGGAGGTAAAAAATTGGGGATGACCCTGCTAAAAAGGGCCAGGTCCAACACATACCATGAGTCATTAGATCATTATTGTATGTCGAAAAACATGCAAGCCCCATTTGGACCAATGGCAGGTGATGGACCTTAGTAGCTGTGTTGTTGGGTTCAACAATGGAAATTGACAGTACTTATACTCATAGACTCTGGGTATTAAATGCTGGTGGGGTACATGAACAAGACAGTGGCATAAAGTAAGCTATGAGCATGCGGGACATGGCATTTTTGTGACATTTTTTGTGTTGTGACTTACCAGACTCCACTCCCCCAAGTATTCCTGTCAAGACCTCAGGATGCACGGTGGCAAAGAGTTTCTCCTCCCAGGAAAGAGATGTATTGGGGCACTGGGAGAGACCCATTTATTTTGGCCTACAGCTGGTGCATGGAGACTAGAGAACAGACCTTGCCCCCAAGGTGGTTCCACCTCTTCCTGATGTCCTCCTTTGTGAGCAGGATGATGCCTACAGCATTCATTCTATCTACAATCCTGTCCCACATTTCAATTTTCCTACTGAGAGGAGTATGCTGGATTTTTGCTCAAAACAAGTGTGGCTCTACTTGTTTGATTTCACCCTCCATGACTCTTAACACATTTTCTGAAAAACAGGGATTTTATTAATGTGACAAGGTGGTAAAAACAGAAATATGAGTGACAGTCACTTACTAAACAGGGGAAGTGCAAAAGGGTGTGAACGAATAAAAGTGTGTGCAAGGTGTTCAAAGGGATAGTGAAAAAATGGGGTGCCTAATATATCTACTCTGTGGACAATCAGTCTTCTGGCTTCTGTGTTTTGCTTTGGAATGCAAAGGATTTTAGTCTGTGAAGTGATGTGTTTTATAGGGTGCTTTGCAGATGTGTCCACTGTGGAATGTGTGTCATCTGTGTTGTTTTCAAATTCATCCAATGTGCAGCTGTCGAATACTTTGCTGACCGCGAATTGCCATTGTTCGATCCACCAATGGTTGACCACCATGAAGGGACCGCCACGGCGACTGTCTGCTTATAATATGCTTGGGGATTGGTCACAGTACTGTTGCCGCTAGAAGTCTGACAGCCCATTTCCAGGCTGCCGCGCCGCTAGCTGTCTGTCCTTTTTGCTTGGCGGTCGCTGGTCTTGTCTGTGTAACTTGTAATATGGCGGTCTGAAAGACCACCAACATGGAGGTCTTTTCTGGCAGTTCTACTGCCAAACTCGTAATGAGTCCCTAAATATCCGGCAATCCTCACACCGTGGTTCACTATTTTATTTCAGGCAAAAATAAAGTTTGACACTTAGTAACACCATTATTTTGTATTTTATGCAGATGTTTTGGTAGTGATAATGGGGCATTTGTTTTAGGTATACTGTGTTGTAATAGTTCAGGGGATTTCTTTTGTTACCTGAGTGAAAAGAATCATATTTCAAGATGAATTTAGATCTGGATAGAGTCTAAGCCTTTTAAAGTTTATTGTTTTGATAAGCCCCTTATCATTTAAGCAAAATGATTGTCATAATATGGCTTATTATCAAAAGAAGGGAATAGCTATTTTTATCACCTACTACTATGTGAGCTGTTCTTTTTTCACTAATTGATGACTAAGCTTATTATGCCTAACTAGATGCTAATAATACACTCAAACTCCCTTACCAGTGCACTTCCTGGTCATCTTAATCTAGAAATGTATTTAGGAAAATTGTGTATTCATCTGTTGAAATGTGCTTTGGCAATGGTCAGACATACTGCTGCAGTAATCGACATACAAATATCATCAATAAGCTTCTGTTTACAATGTGATTTCCCTCCTCAGCAGTGCTTTCGAAGAGTTTTAAATGCATATCAGCCTACAATATATTGTATCTTATCATGACATATCATATATCATAAATCAATAAAAAACGTAGTACAAAAAATATAATGTTTGTGGGGTCTACACAACTTCATAACATGGCTCATGAGTCACGAATCTGTAAGAAAGCACCTTCCTCTTTAAGGGATACATTTCTACATTATTCCACCAGCATTGGTGAATAGTTATGCCACCAAAATATTCCCAAATGTACACATTGGCAATACACGTTACACATGCTTTTAGTGTGAGAATCTGACTAACCTGAGGATCGATATTGCAGTGCAGAGAGTTAAAAAGGATTTAGGCCCTCATTACAACCTTGGCGGTAAATGCCACCTACCGCCGTGCTTACGGCCGCCGACATACCGTGACTGCGGTACAGCACCCAAGAACTAGGGACGACATCAGGAGGAGGTGGAACGACCTATGGGGTAAGGTACGTTCTGTGGTTGCAAGACACCAGGTAGCCATACAGAGGACTGGTGGTGGACCCCCACCTCCTTCCCCACAACTAACAACACAGGAGGAGCAAGTCTTGGCAATAATGCATCCTGAGGGCCTCACAGGAGTAGCAGGAGGACTGGACTCTGGTAAGTCAAATCTTTAATACTTCATCCCCCCACCTTACCTGCATGCCATCACAAACTCCCACCCCTACCCTCACCCTCACCCCCATCACTCCACCAACTCACAAATACCCCACTGTCACAACCCACCCATCCCAATACCAAGCCCTGTATGTAACACCAATGCATGAACCCTCATCACAGACCTGCATGAACACCCATCACCACAGCATGCCCAGTAGAGAGAATCACCCAGCCCACAAAATCACTACGCACACAAGGCAAAGCTGACAGGGAAATCACAATCATACAGCGAAACACACCCATGCACAAGATGGCACATGCAGATAAACTGACACTGCATTTGCATCCCCACAGGACCCCTACTCAAAGTCACCGGAGAGGAGGTGCAAGCTACATCCAGTTTCCCCCCCCAGAAGAGGCCCACAGTGATGACAGCAGCTCTACACGCCTGGATCAAGATGACCAACCTGGCCCATCAGGGACCTCTGGGCAGTCGGTTACCCTGCCACAGTCCCATACCACCACAGAGCCTTCCCCCTCAGGAAACACCAGAACAGCACCCACCCAGCGGACCCATGCCACTGTCCCCAGGACACATCAATCAGCAGTGTGTCCACCACTAAAGGGACCCCAGGCAACCCCACAAACTCAGGACGATCAGGGACCTGGGGTCAGTGGCAGTGGGCACACGGTTCAGGGGACAGAGGCACAGGACAACAGGGAAGCTGGGAGGACTACTGTGCGACAGGGGAGGAAAGGCCCAGGGAACCCACTCTCCAGGAGGCACTCACCAACATCCTGGGAGCATACCACCATTCCCAGGAGACTATGGACCAGTTATTGGCCAAGTTGCAGGAGACCCAGTGGCTGCAGGAGGGCCAGTACCTGGGGATCTGGAAGGACCTCAAACACATCTACACCATCCTGGTCACTATTGCAGGGGTGCTGGCTGACATGGCCAACACCATGAGGGAGGCAGTGGCACACCAACGGGCCCCTGACACTAGCCACACCGAAGAACAGCGCTCCACCTCCACCGGCGCTAGTGGACAGGAGGCACCGCCACTGGAACAACAGGCGACCAGCACCCCACCCCCTGCAGAAGGAGAACCACCCCGCAAATGGTCCCTGCGATCCAGGCAGAAGCCAGAGAACATTGCTAAGACCCCCACCAGGAAATAAGACCATCCTGATTGTCACCCTTCTGTCCCACTCTGTCACCCTGTCCACCTTAAACTGCCATTACTCCCCTTCCTATGCCCCCTTGGTCAATGCACCTGTGATAACGAGAGACTGGACTCCAACTGGACATTCATCCACCACTACCCCAGCCCATTGCACATCCCCCTCTACGTATGAGCACTTAAATTAACACCCTTGGAACAAAGACAAATCTGGAGTCTGTCAAATGGTTCACTCGTATTAGTACAACATAATCAAAACATTGCAAGTCATATGTACAGTTAACTTTACATTGGAATGACCTTTAGTGGGCATCAGTACACATACCAGGAGCCAGAGTGGGCCACAGAGATCTGAAAATAGAGATGCCAAAGGGTACAGCAAGTGGCCATAGACATAGGGAAATCAGGCTGCCATGTACAATGTCCAACACAAAACTGAAAATTAAAGTGAAGTGACAGTGTCTAACCTGTGTGTCACTGGAAGTACTGCTGTATTATGTTACTTCTGTTATCAACATCTTCTTCCTCTGCCTCCCCTTCCTCACTGTCCACAGGCTCCACCGCTGCCACAAGACCATCTCCAGGCACATCCTCCTGCAGAAATGGAACCTGGCATCTTAAGGCCAGGTTGTGCAACATGCAACGATGATCTGGCACACCTTCTTGGGTGAGTAGTACAGGGATCCACCAGTTAGATGGAGGCACCGGAACCTGGCCTTCAGGAGACTGAAGGTCCTTTCAATAATCCTCCTTGTAATCCCATGTGCCTCATTGTAACATCCCTCTGCCCTTGTCCTGGCATTCCTCACTGGGGTCAGTAGCCATGAGAGGTTGGGGTAACCAGAGTCAACTGCAAATATTGACGGACAACTGTTAGACACACACAAACCCTTAGGGACAACCCCATACCCAGACACCTACTTATACTGTGTGGGGACCTTGGGCTCACCTATTAGCCACACCCGGTGCCTCTGGAGTTGGCCCATCACATATGGAATGCTGCTATTCCTCAAGATAAAGGCGTCATCACAGAGCCAGGATATTTGGCATCCACATGGGAGATGCACTGGTCCTCCAAACACACCATCTGCATATTCAGAGAGTGATAGCTTTTTCTATTCCTGAAAACGTGTTCATTTCTCCGGGGGGGGGGGGGGGGGGGACAAATGGCACATGTGTACCATCAATGGCACCAATGATGTTGTGGATATGTCCCAGGGCATAAAAGTCAGCTTTCACTGTGGCCCAATCCTCCACCTCGGGTCATACAATGTAGCTGCGCATGTGTTTCAGCAGGGCTGACAACACTCTGGTCAACACGTGTGAGAACATTGGCTGAGACATCCCTGATGCCATGGCCACTGTTGTTTGGAAGGAACCACTTGCCAGGAAATGGAGCACTGACAGGACCTGCACTAGAGGGGGGATACCTGTGGGCTGGCGGATAGCTGACATCAGGTCTGGCTCCATTTGGGCACACAGTTCTTGGATTGTGGCATGATCAAGTCTGTAGGTTATGATGATGTGTCTGTCCTTCATTGTCGCAAGGTCCACCAGGGGTCTGTACACCGGAGGATGCTGCCATCTCATATTCACCCTCAGAGGTTGAAGCCTCTGGAAGAAAACAATGATCAGACGGTCATATTCACACATCTATTACACTAATTATGCATTTTATCCTTTACAGAACTCGTATGTGAATCAGAGAATCAGTTGCTGTGCCAGTGTCTGCAGTGATGCAGTTAGGTGCCATGCCTTGTACCCCCCTGAAATGGCGGCTGCCTGACCTGTGAGGAGGGACAGATGGAAATGAGGTAATTCCGCTGGCGTTGTGCGCCGTCGTGGTAGGTGGTCGAAGACCGCCGCGCAAATTTGCATTGACCATCATTGGGCCCTATGGTTTCCAGGAGCCAATGGTGATGTACACCAGCGGTGACGGTATGCACCGCCGTGGACGTGACCGCCATTTTCTATCTGTTCACTCACTTGCTACCTGACCTTCAACAGGAGAGGACCTACACTGCAAGTGCTGCTGTGACTTGTGTCTGGAAGCAACAATGGCTCATGTGTCTGGGAAAGAGGCCTGTGCCTCCACTGCTGAGGAGTTGGAGAAACTGGTGGATGGGGTCCTATCCCAGTAAACATTACTCTGCGGTCCTCCAGATAAACAGGTGCGTACAATGTGAGCATGATGCGTGGGCCATGAATGTAGGTAGTGCTGTGTGTGTAAGCCACATGTAGGGGGGGCAGAGGCGTCCTGGCCAGAGTGCTGCATAAATGGTGGTCAATGTATGTGCATTAGGGGATGGGAGGGATCTGGTGGGCCATGAGTGTGACGGTCCGGACGGTTGACTAATTCCCTTTTCTGCTGTCTTTTCCATGCAGGTCAGCGCCCACCAGAAGAATTGTATTTGGCGTGCCATCGCCAAGGAGGTGTGGACCCTGGGGGTCTTTGACAGGCGGTGCACCCACTGCCGCAAAAGGTGGGAGGACCTGCGCCGGTGGGCAAAGAAGACAGTGGAGGCCCAGCTGGGGCTGGCCTCCCAACGAGGAAGGGGGGCCCGTCGTACCCTGATCCCCCTGATGTTCCGCATCCTGGCGGTGGCCTATCTTGAGTTGGATGGGCGCTTGAAGGCATCACAGCAGCCACGAGGGGGTGAGTACAGATTCTGAATCCTTACTTTGCGCATGTTAAGAGTTACCTGGGTGGGGGATGTGAGCTATTGGTGCCCCTAGGACAGGGTTAAGATGGCAGGGTAGGTCCCTTGTTGGGCAGGCTCTGAAGCACTCCTACCCCAATAGTGTTAGTGGGCATCTACTACTGGGCAGGGTCCTGTGGGTTTCCAGTTGTGCAGCTAATGGCATTAGGTATTGTACCCCATGGGCTGGTGACTATCTTAGTAACTGGTAGTGCATGGCCTAGTGCATAGGGCTGCTCCCTGTGTATTGTGTGCGCCAATGGTGGTGGTGTTGCTGGCATTGACCAAGTGTATCCTCTGTCTCTCCCCCCCTTTTTGTTTTGTCACCCTGTCCTTGTGTGCATTAGCATCATCTGGTGGAGGAGCAAGGCATTGGCGATGGAGGGAGCTGCATCCCACATGGGCCTGGAGGCCGAATCCACCAACGGTGAGGGCACCAGTGGGACGGAGGGCGAGGGGAGCACCACGACAGGGACAGGAAGGGAGACCACAGACAGCGACTCCTCCTCCGATAGAAGCTCCCTGGCGTTGGTGGACACCTCTGTGCCAACCCCAACAACAGGTACAGCCGCCACCTCCTTTCCAGCACTGCCCTCCCAGCAGCCCCTCAGTGTGTTTCCCATGCCTCCTCACCCAGGAGGGTGGGCATCTCCTTCGCCCCAAGCACCACAGGCACTGCCCCAGTCAGCCCTGCTGCCCTCAGTGAGGAGGCTATTGACCTCCTGAGTTCTCTCACTGTTGGGCAGTCAACCATTCTGAATCCCATCCAGGGTGTCGAGAGGCATTTGCAACAAACAAATGCATACCTGGAGGGCATTCACTTTGGCGTGACGGCCCAACAGAGAGCATTTCAGGCTCTGGCCTCAGCACTGATGGCAGCCCTTGTCCCTGTCTCCAGCCTCCCCCCTGCAACTTCCTCTACCCAGACCCAATCCCCTCAACCCCAGCCTATCCCAAGCACACCTTCAGACCAGCATTCACCCAAATCAACACACAAAAGTGACTCAGGCAAGCACAAGCACCACACTTCATCTCACAGGCACTCACACAAGCACTATCCCCATGCAGACACACCAACATCCACTGCCTCCACTGTGTCCCCCTCCTCCTCATCCTCCACCTCCCTCCCAGTAGCATCTCCACTCACACCTGCATGCACTACATCTTCATCCACTGCCTTTATCACCAGCACGCCCATCACAACACACCCCTCACGGGCAGTCACCACCCCCACATCCATGCACACGTCCCCTGTGTCCTCTCCCACTGTGTCTGTGACCCCACCTCCCAAAGTACACAAACGCAAGCACCCACCCAACAGCCATCCACCTCACAACAGCATCCAGTCCATGCACCTGCACCCAAACTCAGCAGACAGACACTCCCTCTTCCTCCAGTCCCAAACCCTCTCCCTCTTCCCGTCCCAGTGTCCCTAAGAAGCTTTTCCAGGCAAACATTGACTTCTTCCCTACCCCTCCCCCCGTCCTTCCCCTCGGGCCAGGGTGTCCAGAACCCAGGCCAGCACCTCAGCCACCAAGTCCACGTCCGCTGTGGTTCCTGCAGCTCACAGAGGCTCAAAGAGGGCACCCATCAGCCCAGCCAGTGTGCCACCAACCCCTGCAAAGGACAAAACCATTCCACCACCTGACAAGGTGAAGAGGAGGACAGCATGCAGCAAAGGCAAGGAGCACAAACCACCCAGCAAGGCCACCTGCCAGAGCCAAGGTCACACCACCATCTGCCAAGGTGAGGAAGGGGTAGAAAACACCAGGCAAGGCACTTCAGCCATCAGACGCTGCAGGGGAAGGCCTGGTGGCTACCTGCATAACCGCCAACCTCGCCACCTGCACCACGGCCAGCACCGCCATCAGCCCTGCTGCTAGCACCGCCACTAGCACCGCCGCAAGCACTGCCCCCTGCACCGCCACCTGCACCTCCGCTAGCACCACTACTGTCAGCAGCTGCAGCCCCAGTTGGCAGTTGGCCGACGTTGCAAGGAGAAGCGCTGGAGCCTCCCTCCACCACTGGCAGCACCGGCACATGCACCACGGCCAGCAGCGACACCTGCACCGCTGCTAACACTGCCGGAGGCCCCGCCGCAAGCACCATCATCTGCACCGCTAACAGTAGCACCACTACCAGCAGTACCAGCCCCAGTGGGTAGCCGTCTGAGGCTGCAGGAGAAGGGCTGGAGCCTCCCTCTACCACTGGCAGCACCGGCACATGCACCACAGCCAGCACTGCCACCTGCACCACCGCTAGCACGACCGCAGGCCCCACCGCAAGCACTGCCACCTGCACCACTGACAGTAGCACCACTGCCAGCAGCAGCAGCCCCAGTGGGCAGCCGTCTAAGGCTGTAGGAGAAGGGCTGGAGCCTCCCACCACCACTGGCAGCCCCCCCACCAGCACCGGCACTACCACCAGTTTGCAGCCTTAGCCACCACAGGATGGAGTCTAGCCCTGCCTCCATGGACTTTCATGCAGCCTGTTCTCTGCAAGTCTTGTGCCTCAGACACCCAGGTGAGGAACTGCCACACAAGGCTCCCTCCAGAACCAGTGGAGATATGCGTCCACTCACCCTATCCTTGGCAGGATGAAGCACACTGGGCACAAGACCCCCTCCAGAACCAGTGGAGATATGCGTCCACTCACCCTATCCTTGGCAGGATGAAGCACACTGGGCACAAGGCCCCCTCCAGAACCAGTGGAGCTATGCGTCCACTCACCCTATCCTTGGCAGGATGAAGCACACTGGGCACAAGGCCCCCTCCAGAACCAGTGGAGAAAGGCATCCACTCACCCTATCCTTGGCAGGATGTAGCACATTGGGCACAAGGCCCCCTCCAGGACCAGTGGAAGAAGCCATCCACTTGGCAAACCAGCCACTAGATAGACTGTGGCTGTACACTCCCCAGGAGCAAGCAGTGGGCAAACCCACCACTAGAGAGACTGTGGCTTTGCACTCCCCAGGAGCAAGCAGTGGGCAAACCACCCACTAGAGAGACTGTGACTTTGCACTCCCCAGGACCAAGCAGTGGACAAACCACCCACTAGAGAGATTGTGGCTTTGCACTCCCCAGGAGCAAGCAGTGGGCAAACCACCCACTAGAGAGACTGTGGCTTTGCACTCCCTAGAACCAAGCAGTGGGCATGGAGCCCCCCCAAGGAGCAATGGCATTATTCCATCTTCCGGCTGAGGTGCCCCCCCTTCTCTGTCTCCCTGAGGTGCCTGTGTGTTTTCAACCTGATGCCCCTGCAGTGTTCTCTCCGTATTGAGGCAGGAGTCAAGTGTGGGTTTGGCCCATGATTTTTGGCCCAGTGGGCCAGAGACATTGTGATTGGACAATGTACTGTCTTATGTACATATTGGATATTTTTGTAAATACTGTAATTCTATTTCTTAAGTATGTCTGCCTATTTCTAAAGTATCACTGATTTAACTCAATTCCTTTTGTCCTTGCATTCTTTAAGGGGGTTACGGGATGTAAATGTAATGTTGATGCATGTGTTTGTGCATATGGTGTTGTGGGTGAGGGTGGGGGTGGGGGTGGCGGTGTTGCGTGTTGCATGTGTGTGTCACTCTCTTTTTCCTCCCCCATCCCCTGTGTACTAGGTGCAGTACTCACTGTGGTCGGCGCCGCCGCCTTTAGTATTCCTGGTAGATGAAGAGGTAGACCAGCATTGGCAGGACCTGCAGCTCGGGCTCCATGGCGTCCTTCTTCGTTGAGTGTCGAGAGGTGAGTGGGTTCCCTTCCAAGTTCTGTTTCCGCCGTGATTTTGATGGCGTTGGTACCGCCCCGGAAAAGCTGGCGGATAGGCGGGTTGTGATGGGGTGGGAGGTACATTGTCTTCCGCCTGACTGTTGGCGGTTACTGCCGCGGTGTTTGTTGCTACCGCCATGGCGGTCGCAGTATTAAAGTGGCTGTCTGTGTTGGCAGTTTCCGCTGTGGCCGTGATCCCATTTTTTTTTACCGTCGGCCTGTTGGCGGTATTACCGCCGCTTTAACACCGACTGCCAGGGTTGTAATGAGGGCCTTAGTGAGAACAAGCTTTAAACTTATCCAAAAATCTTCGCCTGCAAGGGCTCGATTACAAGTGGCCAGGCAACCCTGAAGGGGCTGATAGCATGAGTTACCAGCCGCATCTGGATTACATGTGATGTTGAGATACTGCATCTCTGATGTCTCCTTCCACACCAGGCACTTCAGCTATATAAAGCAACCAACGTGTCATTTGGGAAACAGGCCAAAATTGGGAAAACTCTCTATGATCGAAATGGGAGAGATGGGAAAAATTACTGCCCATATACACTTCAGAACAGTAACCACTACACTAGAAATTTGGTGGATATAACATTCAACTCCAAATGTATCTAAGATAGTGTAGAAGTAACCAATGTTTTTTGGAGAAGAACCCTAATCCACTTATCATGGCATGTTCATCATGGGGCGGTGTGAATACTGCCAAGCGGGAAGGCTGCAGGGATGGACGGTATCCCGCTTGAATTATATAAGCATTTTAAGACTTTGCTGCTCCCAGTGATGTTAGAACTGTTCACTAAAGTGCAACAAGGGGGCAATCCTCCACCGTCTTGGGGTACTGCCAATTTAGTGGTGTTCATGAAGAAGGGCAAAGATCCGCTTAGCTTGGGTGCGTATAGACCTATCACACTCATGAACAGTGATGCGAAGATTTATTCTAAAATCTTTGCGACTCGGTTGTCCTCCAATATTTGTAATTTAGTGACTCAGAATCAGCATGTGTTCATTCCAGGGAGGGATACAACTGACCAAATAAGAAGAGTTATCGCTTTGTTTGATGCCACTCATGTCGCAAAGGAGCCTATGGCAATGATTCTGTTAGATGCTGAAAAAGCATTTGATAGGGTTAATTGGGAATTTATGTGGGAAACACTAGGGGTATACGGATTGGGAAGCCGCTTTATCACAGCAGTTAAGGCCTCATATAAGCCCCCAAATGCTCAAATTCAAATGCTCACCGGCCATTCAAATGTGATACAAATTGAACGTGGTACAAGACAGGGACGCTCTTGCTCACCCTTGCTATTTTCATTATATATAGACCCATTTTTACGACAACTAGAAAAGAATATAGCAATTCAGACGGTGACCCGCTTTGGTTGGGATACGAAAATATTAGCATATGCGGATGATGTTGCAGTTGTTACTGCCAACCCGGATCCGGCCCTTAAGGAAATCGAAGAAGTGGCATGTAGCTTCGGGATGGTATCTGGTTATTCACTAAATAAAGACAAGACCCAGATAGTGGTAAACAAGTATGGTATGACAACTGATACTTGCAGGGTCGACCATGCAGTTTATTTAGGGATTGACATCAGACCTAATGTGGGGCAGATTGTTCAGTTTAATTTAATACTGATTATTAAAAAAAATCCAAATGTAATTTTGGCAGATGGAACAACTTACATATGTCAATCATGGGTCGGTGCAATATGGTTAAGATGATGTTTCTCCCCAAGGTCTTATATCTATTTCGAGCTATCCGGTTGGAATTTGAGAAATCTTGGTTTAATATACTGGAACAACTCATGATGAGGTTTATCTGGTCGAACGGCAAGATCAGGAGGGTTAGCAGACATATGACTTTATCAAAGGAAAAGGGGATGGCCCATGCCAAATTTTAAACTATATCAGTTGGCGGCTGTGTTACGGTTTATGCGCCCTCTGTTTAACAGCAGAGGATCCTTGAGTGGTGAAGGGTATGTCCCGGATATTTATGAACTGTTAATTGGGCATTCGCTGGTGGCGCGTTGTTGACATTCATAGAACCTAGCTATTATAAGAAGATGCGATTCAAGGTTTTAGGGTCTGCATTTAAATGCTGGGACCCCTGGTGGTAAAGAATGGGACTTGGCAGATTTAATTGCTATACCCTGATCGCAAATATCCACCTCTTCCCGAGATATTTAGGGATAACTATATGGTGAATTGGAGCCGACAGGGGGTACAAAGTTTAGGAGATTTTTTGTAGGATCCACGATAGATACATTTGAGAACTTGTGGGAGAATTTCGGTCTAGAGCAAAGGGGATTCTTTAAATATTTACAAGTAAGGGACTTTATGAATAGGAAAACAGGGGGGGGGGCAGTAGGATTTGCTAAATGTCCATTGATGGAGATAATGGTAACCGGCGTAAGGATTACTATAAGGACAGTGCATGCCAGACTGAACGATGAGCAGCAAGGGGATTTGGAGAAATACTGCAAGAAGTGGGAAGCTCAACTAGGTATTAGAGAGGCAGAATTGTATGATTCACTTGGATTGGGGCGCAGTATTCTGATCTCTGCAGCACTTCAGGCACAGCACTACAAAACTATTTTTGATTTATACTTTACCCCAGGGAAAGTAAATAAGTGGGGCAGGACATAGGGGTCACACTGTCCAAGATGTCAGTTATCTGGTGCTGATCTAATTCACATGTTTGCTCCATGTATAAAATTAGAAACTTTGAGATGGGATATTGGGCAGTTTTTAAGTAAAGTAGTTAAGCAAAATCTGGAATTAAACCCTGGGGTTGTAATATTCGTGGTATTTGATGCAGTTGGGCCACAGATCTCGAAGTTTATTTTTGTCTCTAAGGCTGTATATTGACTCTGTATTGCTTCCGCGTGGCTGGATCAGCAACCCCCTGTATTTCAATCTTGGTTGGATCGTCTCCTCTCAGTATATCAACTCGAACACTCATTGTATGAACGCAAAGGGAGGAAAGTGAGACGGAAAGGGCAAGTCATTTGGGGAGTATTGGGTAAATGAATCAGATCTAAATAGCCGGTGGTACTGAAGGAAGCCGTGGTAGAGACTATAAGTCTATGATCTAGGACAGCTATGTATACATCTGTCTCTTGTATGTTGCTGGTTATTTTATGTATTCATTCTCTCAGGTTACAAAATAAAAGAAGAAAAAAAAAAGGAAATTGGTGCAATTGGGCCTCCGAGAATTCCTAATGCTCCTAATATTAGTAGCCCACGATGCACAATTGCTCCATAGGTAAACCTCATACCCTTGTAATGAGGGGCAACGTGATGCTGTGTGTAACAAAACAACCAATACAAGAGAAGAGCACAAAACAAAAAATAGTGTTCCTGCCAACCTTAACTAAAAAGATAAAACTGGAACAAGAGAATAAAAAGGAAGGTGACAGAAGCTGTAGGCAAAGTAAGATGGCAGCAATACAATTCGAGATGGAAAAAGGTTTGCCAACCAATGGCGATTGAATACAAAATAATCAAATATCACAAAAAAAAAGAAAAATGTTTCTCTAAAATTACAGTGGAACTCCTTAAACAATGAGAAATAAGGAAGATATATCTAGGTGTTCTCCAGAATGTAGGTACATGTCCTATCACCTAGTAGTTGGTGTATACAATTTGATGGAAACCAGGGTTTTACCAAGTGAAGGATTCAACCTTCAAACTTAGGAAAACATTTACGGGGCCAACAAACTGTGGGTTGTACTTTGAGTGTTTGAAATAGGGTACTATCAGTGAGAGCCCCAATTCAAAACCAAACTTCGAATTGCAAAAGCTCTGAGCAAGATAAAGACAAAAATCTAGCTGATCTGCAAAAAAAGCAATAGAGCTTTAGTTGATGCTTAAAAAAGTGGAATCTAGAGAAACTGTGGTATCCTGTGTGTCATTCTTTCCTGAGTGTTTGAGCTGGTGTCTTGAATGCTAAAATTAAATGAGGATTTAATACCAGATTGGTGGTTGAAAGTTGGTGAGAGGATCAAGCCTTGGCTACAGAGGTGTGATTATTTTTTACATAAAATATTCTACTCTGGGAGTTGGAAAAAACAATGTTAATCCCTTAGCTGCTGGCCATTGTACCCCTCCCCCTGTGCTGAGCCATTTTTTGGCTATTTGGGATAGTTCACACTTAGGGCTCCATAACGTTTTTTTCCAAATAAGCTATTGATGCCAAATTTGCATCCTTTTTTCCCAACATTCAGGGGATGCTAAAGGTACCCAGGGTTTATGGATTCCCTGGAAGTGCACTGAGAAATTAGTCAAAATACAGTTCACCTTTTGGTGTTTTGGGAAATATGTGAAAAAAGTACTGCAGAAGAAAGAATCTGTGATTTTCTCCCTGCAAATGGCATCAACAAAGGGTTTGAAGTGCTAAAATCACCATTTTCCCAGCTTTCAGGAACAGGCAGACTAGCACCAGAAAACCAAAAATTTCAGCACAGTTTTGGCATTTTACGGAGATATACCCAATTTTTCCAATTTTTGTGCTTTCATCCTCCTTCAAATTAGTGATATAAATGGGTATGAAACCAATGGTGGATCCTAAAAAGCTATACATTTTTCAAGAGTAGACAACATTTTGAAATCAGCAAGGGGTCATTTGTGTATATCCTTCAAGGTTTTCCTATTGAAAGTAACAGTTGAATGAAAAAATATTGAAATCGAGTTGAACAGATCAGCCATTTCTGTTGACCTTTTCATCTATAACATTTTCCACATTTGGCAAATTTTTGAAAGCAATATACAGGTATGTCCGCAGGACTCTTCTGGTTGTGGAGATATATTGGGCTTCTAGGTTCACGAAGAACCCTTAGGTACTCAGAGCCAATAAATGAGCTGCATCTTGCAAGGGGTTTTCATTGTGTACCAGGTATGCAGCAATTCATTTGGTAAAATATAAAGAGTGAAAAATAGGTATCAAGGAAACCTATATATTTCCAGAATGGGCATAAAATATGGAGTTTAGGAGTAGCGGTTATTTGCACATCTCTGAATTTGGGGGTCGCCATACTAGTGTGCGAAATACATGACGTTTCTCAAAATGACTTCTTTCCTACACCCTGTCTTCCATTTGAAGGCGCAAATGCAAAGAAAGACAATTGGTAATATCACTTCTTCTGCTATTCTGTGTTTCCCCAAGTCTCCCGATAAAAATGGTACCTCACCCAAAATGCAATGTGGACGTGTTTTTTGCAAAGTGCATAGCTGTGGACTTTGGGCTGTAGCTCAGCCAGCACCTAGGGAAACCTAGCAATCCTGTAAATTTTGTAAAAATAGATACCTAGGTGGATCCAAGATGGGGTTACTTGTGGGGTTCTCACCACATTTTTCTACCCAGAATCATTTGCCACCCTCAAATTTTGTCTAAAAAACTAATTTTCCTCACATTCTGGTGATGTACAGTTCTGGAATCTGAGGGGAACCACAAATGTCCTTCCACACAGCACTCCCCCAGGTGTCTTGATGAAAATAGCACCTCACTTGTGTGGGTGGGCCTTGTGCCTGTGACAGGAACCAACCCAAAATGCAACATGGATACCACATTTTCCCACTGAAAACTGATGTGTTTTCCACAAAGTGCCTAGCTGTGGATTTTGGGGTTTAGCTCAGCCGGCATCTAGGGAAACCTGGCAAACCTGTACATTTTTTAAAACTAGAATCCTAGGAAAATGCAGGGGGGGGGGTGACTTGTGGGGCTCTCGCCATGTTCTGCCACCCAGAATCTTTTGTGAACCTCAAATATTTAAAAAAAAAACATTTTCCTCACTGTTCGGTTATGCAAGGTTCTTAAATCTGAGGGAAGCCACAACTTCCTCCCACTCAGCATTCCCCGCATCTCCCAATAAAAATGGCACCTCAATCATGTGGGTAGGCCTAGTGTCCATGACAGGAAACGTCCCAAAACGCATTGTGGGCACATGAGATTTTTCCACTGAAAACTGAGTTTTTCCAAAGTCCCTAGCTATGGAGTTTGGGCTCTAGCTCAACCAGCACCAAGGGAAACCTGGCAAACCTAGCATTTTTTTAAACTAGACATGTAGGAAAATCCAGGTTGTGGTGACTTGTGGGTCTCTCCCCAGGTTCCATCACCCAGTATTCTTTGTAAATCTCAAATTTTGTCTAAAAAACACATTTTCTTCATATTTCGGTGCTGCAAAGTTCTGCAATGTGAGGGGAACCACAAATTTCCTTCCACCCATAATTCCCTAAAATTTCCCAATAAAAATGGCACGTCACTTGTGTGGGTAGGCCTTGTGCCTGTGACAGGAAACTCCCCAAGACGCAACTTGGGCACGTGATATTTTCCCACTGGAAACAATATATTTTTCGCAAAGCACCTAGCTGTTTTTTGGGCTCTAGCTCAGCTGGCACCTATGGAAAACTAGCAAACCATACATTTTTGAAAACTAGACACAGAGGGAAATCTAGGATGGGGTGACTTGTGGGGCTCTCATCAGGTTCTGTGACCCAGAATCCTTTGCAAACCTCAAATTTTGTCTGAAAATTACACATTTTCCTCAGATTTCAGTGCCTTAAAGCTCTGCAATCTGAGGGGAACCGCAAACTTCCTTCCACCCAGCATTTGCCCTACTCTCCTGATAATAATGGTACCTCATTTGTGTGGGTAGGCCTAGTGCCCGTAACAGGAAAAGCCCCAAAACCATCTTGGACACATCACATCTTTCCACTGTAAAGAGTGCCTAGCTGTGGATTTTCTGCTCTAGTTCATCCAGCACCTAGGGAAACCTAGCAAACCTGAACATTTTTGAAAACATGGGGCCTAGGGAAATCCAAAATGGGGTGACTTGTGAAGCTCTCACCAGGTTCTGTCACCCAGAATCCTTTGAATACCTCACACTCTGACTAAAAAAGCACATTTCCCTCACATTTCTGTGATGGAAAGTTCTGGAACCACGAACTTCCTTCCATCCAGAATTTCCCCAAGTCTCCTGATAAAAATGATACCTCAAATGTGTGGGTAGGCCTAGTGTCCGAGACAGGAAATGACCCAAAATGCAACATGGACACATCACATTTTTTCATTGAAAATAGATGTGTTTTTTTTCAAAGTGCCTAGCTGTGGATTTTGGGGTCTAGCTCAGCCGGCACATATGGAAACCTAACAAACCTGCATGTTTTTTAAAACAAAACACCTAGGGGAATCCAGGATGGGGTGACTTGTAAGGCTCTTACCAAGTTCCATCACACAGAATGCTTTGAAAACCTCAAACTCTGACTAAAAAACACATTTTCCTCATATTTCTGTGATGGAAAGTTCTGCAATCTGAGGGGAGCCACAAACTTCCTTCCACCCAGCGTTCCCCCAAGTCTCCCATTACAAATGCTACCTCACTTGTGTGGGTAGGCCTAGTGTCCGTGACAGGCAACGCCCCAACACACAGTATGGACACATCAATTTTTTCATTGAAAATAGATGTGTTTTTTTTTCAAAGTGCCTAGCTGTGGATTTTGGGGTCTAGCTCAGCCGGCACCTAGGGAAACCTAACAAACCTGTATGTTTTTTAAAACAAGACACCTAGGGGAATCCAGGATGGGGTGACTTGTGAGGCTCTTACCAGGTTCTGTCACCCAGAATCCTTTGCAAACCTCAAACTCTGACTATAAAAAATACATTTTCCTCACATTTCTGTGATGGGAAGTTCTGGATTCTGTGGGGAGCCACAAACTTCCTTTCAACCAGCATTCCCCCAGGTCTCCAATAATAATGGCACCTCACTTGAGTGGGTAGGCCAACTGCCCATGATAGAGAAGGGCCCGAAACATATTGTGGTGATAATGATAACTAAGGTGAATGTACTAATTAGTCCTGGGTTCTGGAACCAATTAAGGAAACCTATCAAACCCAGAAATTTCTGAAAAGTAGACATCAAGGGGCGTCTGAGGAGTTTTCGCTTGTGTGGATTCTTCAAGGTTTTATATTTTACCAAGAATACCCTTCAAAGTTAAAACATTGAATGAAAACACTAATTTTCCTTGCATTTCTGTGACATAAACTATAAGACTATACAGGGATCCACAAACTTCTTACCACGTAGCGTTCCCCAACCAGTTCCGATTAAAATGCTACCCCACTGGCGTGCCTGGGCTTATCACCCGTGACCGGAATGAATCACACAATGGTCAATGGTAGTCCTTGCATGAGGGCTACTGTTGAGCCTGGGGTGATCCATTCCTGATTTAAGCCGCAAGATCAGTTGAAGATTATTCTGGTAATATACATACTTTTAGTTTTTGGCTGGACAGGCTTATGATCAATTACCATTTGATCCCCATCCAGGATTGTTACAATTAAGAGAGGAGGAGAGGATTAATGTAAATTGGCCAACTGAAAGCAATCATAACCCTCTTTTCATCGGGCTGAAGGTTCCTGAATGAGCTGCACTTGATGGATCAGAGGAGATGGCAAAAGCATAGGAAAAACAGGAGCACACTGAGTCAGCAGAAAAACGCTGTCTAGTAGGAGCATCCACTTCTTCTACAGCCCTGGATCTCAAATGGTCTTACAGGAGGGAGGAAAGATCAGCTCAGTAGGGAGAAAATAAATCCTAAGTTTGTTTAAAGTGCAAATTGAGAAAGTATGATCTACAACAATTACTGAGAAACCACTCTTCTCCAACTAGAGTCTGACAGAGTAGAAACATGTGTAAGTCTCTAATCTAAAGATGGGAGATTCAAACATACATCTGTTGTGGACCCTGATTGTGAGAACCAGGAATATTAAAGTGGGGGTGACAGAGGCTATTTGACGTAATTGCTTTGGCCCTATATTTGATTTTTTTATTTTTTTTTACTTTGGGTGTGACCAAAGCCCAGCAAATAGCCAGATGAGTAAATACACTGCTTAACAAGTGAAGGACTTGCAAATATAAAACCTATCTACATATATATATACCCCTCTGAGGGACCAGGGCAAGTTGCTGAGGCTTTCCCAGGAAGGACACACCATCAATATGAAAGATTTACAGGTTTGTTTACTTCAGAGATTTTCGCTGTGAAGCAAAAGGCTTTAACACAGATTCTTGATTAAGCTATTTTGCTTTGTGTTGCCCCTTCTGGATACTGCTGCCTAATCTAGTCCTGCTGAGGATTTGAAGAACAAAAAAGTAACTAAGTCTGTAGGTAAAACCATGAAAAGGGTCAAGGTGGAAAACCTCTCAGGGTGGCAAAGCTGCATTGCCAGCTCCAAAATCCGACTTTGTCCCTTTTGAAGATTTTTGCACCAAAATTGAGGGCTTCAGAAGGAGCTCAGCAATTACTTTTCTGATTTAAAGCTTCACCAGCTTCAGCATACTGCGTTTCCTACGCAGTAGATCTTCTATATCCAAAGGTAAAACGTTTGATTGGTGTCCCACATTTGGCTTATAGGATGCCTGGTCCATTGTGGTGGTGGTTAAATGATGCCTGGTCTGGGCCATCCGTGAACTGTGACTTTTAGCTGGCGCTTTGTGATTTCTCAGCATTCTTTCCTATAAAATGTAAAACATTTATATCATTGGATTTACTCATCCGATTTTTATTTTTTTAGCGTCTTTTTAGCATTATTTTTAGTTTTTCTAGATTTGGTTTCCATCTGTATTGTATGTTGTTCTTTACGTTAGAGCTGCTTAGTACTGGTTGAATTAACACGCTTTTTCTGGAAAATTACCTGCTGCTTGTGGCATTGCTATTATGGGGATGAGCAGAGCTTATTTTAGAATTGTGTTGTAACGTAAACTGATTGTGTTTATAAATTTGGTATGCTTTTCTCCTCTTAAATTAATAACCCTGTTCCTGACACTCAGGATTAAGGAACAAACAGGATCATCACTAACTTTTCTCGAGATTGTAATCTGGATGAGGAAGCAGATGCTCTCAATTTAATGAGCAAAATTGATCATAGGACTATGAAGAATTATACTCCATTCATTAAAAGAGCACTGAAAATAAGACTTCCAATATGTAATGTAGTGTTAGTAATATTTGTACTGTTCTATGGTAATAATCTTGTGATAGAACAAAGATTATAGGGTTACAGAGAATGTTAAATAAGTTGTTTATCTACTGAAATGACAATATGCTACCTATCAACACACTTACATCGAACTCATATTAAAACGTTGACAGACAATATAATTTAATTGCAACAGGGCAGGTCACCACGTGGCCATAATGAGTAAATGCAAATATCTGTGTTGATATATAGTAATATTTAGTAATAAACTATTTTGTAAAATACCAATTGACAACTATAACTAAGCACTGGAAACAAAGCATGACGTCTGGGATCCCATATAAAGCCATTGGCCGGGCTTAAAAACACAAAATCGCCCCAACTGTGTCGTATGGTAACTGGGTCTTGATTTTGGATTATTGTCTTCCAATCAACAAATTTGAAGGGAAGTTTTGGAAAAAGGTCCCTGCTCACACGATGTATGAGAGTTTGAGGGGATACAGTTGGCGTTGGGACTTACACATTTCCAACATGATTCAGAGTATTGAATGTGCAGTAATATATAAACTCAGGAATGAATAGTCTATGTTTATGAATGATACAAGGGAATCAGCCTGCACAGTATCAAGATTAATTTTGATTTGTTTGTAAAATACAAATTTTCAATGATACTACTATACAATCTAAGGCTAAAAGAATGAGCAGCCAAATTAAGGTCATCGCTAATGTTCTAACTGCTTTTAATTGGTGTACATCGAAAAGAAAACACATTCTCCAGTAGGTCAAGTCTTTTTAAACTGCAATTTGTCAGAAAGATGAGGGGGCTGCTATTAGAGACTGGAGCGGCCCTGCTTACCACACATTCTTGGAGTGGTATTATGAATTTACAGAAATGTGTTAATGCTAAAACAAAGTCATTAAGTATATTCTGTCCGAAATGATGTTATGATCTACATTTCGTGTTCTGCTGTTATGTAAATATATATGATAAAATCAATGGCGATGCTTTGGATTTCATAATGGATTTACAGAATATGGATTGCGCAATTGACCTGGGATATTTCTTAAAATATGCAATGGAATAGTTTTGGAATGTTTTTACACTGCTTGATCTTAAAACTAGCCAGTTCGCAGCCTGTTTCATTATATTCATAGTCTGTATTTGTTTGTATGGAGATTTGGTTATCTAATTAGAAATAATATTATTTTGTTGAGCATTAGAGAAATGCTGATAATATTCCGGAGAAAACGGCTTTGATGTAGACATGCACCGAACAACTCACCACAGTCTATTTGCAATAACTGACCAAACTTGCGTTTTTTACCATATGAGCAAAATGGAAAGAATGGTTGTGCTTCAGGCTTTGGTCCTTGCTTTTAAAACTGCAACCACTTTGTCTGCTTTTTATTTTCAAGGTGTTTCTCAAATATATGGTTCATTTTAAGTTTTAGTCGATTGACATGTTGATTTTGGCTAGGGAGGGTTGGATATTAAAATATTTGGTTAAAATACCTTAATTCGGAGATCGCGCGTTGGAGCAGCAAAGATTGCCGCTCGGTAACGACGCTCCCGAGCTGCCGAGGTCGTTTCATCTCGGAAGGAGGCTTTTTTGACGGCCGATGTTTTTTTCTTCCCCAGCTTTCGATGGTGGAACGTGCAGGGAGCAGTATGGTGAGTTCTTTTTTTTATTTTTTGAACTCTGGTATTGTATAGAGTTTAATCTTTTTAACCTGCTGTTCCTTTTCTGACAGGAATGTGGCCGCCATTTTGACAGGAATATTTTTTTTTCATTTGCTTCAAAATGGTTTCTTTTTTATATTTTGGTGATTTTAATTAATGTGGAGAACTTAATACTTTTTTGACTCTCTTGGATGTCACTTTTGAAGGTATTACTGACATTTTATTCAGAATTTTTTTTAATAATTTTTAATTTTTTCCTTTGAGGTGACTTAACCGACGTTGCAGTAACATCAACTAAACCACTGTATTAAATACACACTGTGTAGCTGAATTGGAAGTTCCTCACACTTCAAAAATATCTGTATCGTCTATTTCTAATTCTAATGGTCGTAAAGACTCCGGGGGCCCCAAAAGAGTTAAAAAAGACCCTGCCTCTCCAACTAAGTCTCCATTGCCTCTCACATTGGATGACATTATGGATGAGCTTAAGTTAATAAAGCCCTTTGTTATGGAGACAAATATTGCGTTACAGTGAATTGAAGAGAAATGGTCACGTCTGGATTCTAGACTTTCTGAGGTGGAACAGAGGATCAGTGACATACAAGATACTACTACCAAGGTTGATAATCTGACTAAGGAAGTCATACTACTCTAAAAACAGACAGAGGATTTGGAAAATCATAACCGACGAAATCTTCACATTTATGGCATTCCAGAAGGCTCAGAAGGCCAAGATTTGATAACATTCTTGCAAACTCATATTCCAAAGATTGTTGGTCTACAGAATACTACCGCTCTCAACATTCAGAGAGCCCATTGTGTTGGTCTCCCTTCTACATCAAAACCAAGAGGAATTATCACCTTCTTTCTTCAATACTCAGATTTAATGACTGTTTTAACTGCTGCCAAACAACATAAACAAATGTTGTGGTCGGGCCAAAAGTTTTTCTATAGCCAGGATGTGGCCACGGCGACAGCCAAACGAAGGAAGGAATTTCAGGATCTCCGACCATCTTTAAGATCTATGAATGCTAGATTTGGCCTTAATCACCCTTGTTTCTTTAAGGTTACCTTCAAGGACAGAACAACTAGTTTTGAAAATCCCTCTGATCTGAAACAGTTTATACATACTCACAAAGGGGAGGCAATGGAACTTAGCAAGACTTGATTGGTTAATGTGAAATTCTTAAATTATTTATTTGTTCTTTACAGATACTGAAACCGCTGAAATCCCAAGTTGAGAAAACCCCCTTTTCCAATTGTGTCTATATTCCTGTATATCTCGACATCATAGTTTTCTTTCCCATGTTGGTAAGTCACGTCATCAATTGTTCATATTGTAATGTATTTATTCTGTATCATCGTCTCTCCTTCCTCTTGTTATCCAATTATTGTAGTTCCTCGTGGGTACTGTCGCTGATTGGCCTCTTTTTTTTTTCTCTTGCTCCTCCCTTTCTCCCATGCAAAATATTTTTCTTCTTTTTGAGACAATTATGACTGAAGCTTCTTGGCTTTTTGTCATCTTTTTTTTCTTTTATCAATGGGGTGCTTTTGCTACCTCTTTCTTTTTCTTTCTCTCTTATATTTTCTCTTTCTACCTTTCTTTCTTCCTTTATTATTTGTTATGCCTTACAATGCAAGATTGACATCAACACGTAACCTCACTTAGATATATGTCCATAATTTTCCCTTCCACCTTCTTCTACGATTCACATGTTGTTTGTCTCTTAGGTTTCGGTAAGGTTCTGTTGTCTAAATGTCTTCTACTATTTAAATGACCAGTCTTCGTATTATCTCATGGAATGTTAAGGGCTTACGTAATCCAGTTAAGAAACAAAGAGTGCTCCAACATCTCTCTAAATTGAATTGTCAAGTTGCTCTTGTACAAGAAACCCATCTTAAAGAGCAGGACTTTAAAAGTCTAAATAGAAATTGGGTTGGTCATGTTTTCAGTTCCTCTGCAGCTCATAATAAGAATGGGGTAATAATTTTGTTTCATAGATCTTTACAAATACATGTTGTGGAGGAGATTAAGGATGTTATAGGTAGGTGGATTTTACTGACAGTTAAGATTAATGGTATGCTGTTTTCCATTTGCAATGTTTATGGTCCAACTGGAGTAGAGCCTCAATTTTGGGTTAACGTTTCTTCTTTATTACTATCTTGCAACTCTGAAAATCTTGTGGTAGGAGGTGATTGCAATCAACCTATGGATCTTTTTGTAGATCGTCGCTCTCAAACTCGTTATATCCCTAATAAAATTCAAAAAACATTTTCTCAAGCAGTCTCCTCCTGAGGTTTACGTGATATATGGAGAATTGCTTATCCAGATGTATTAGAATTCACGTTTTATTCTCCAGTACATCACTCATATTCTAGAATAGATTATATATTTGCTACACAAAGTGTTATACAAAACATTTCACATGCTGACATTGGGTGTATTCTTTTATCAGATCACGCCCCAGTAATTATTGATCTGAACCTTCCAGGAAATTCCTCCTTTTCTAATCGCTGGAGGTTTAATAACACTTTATTGCAAGATCATTTATTTATTGAACAATTTACAATGTTTTCTAAAGAATTTTTTATGCACAATTTACCTTCTGATATTCAGATGATTTTTATATGGGATGCATTTAAAGCTACTGCTCGAGGCTTTATTATAGATTATATTGCCATTAAAAAGAAAGAACATTTATTTAAAGATCAAAAAACAAAAGTCTAAAATTACTGTTATCACAGACACATTTGGAAACAGACACACTAATGATTAAAAAATCCTGGAATGCTTTACTGACTATTATACCACATTATATACTCCCGGAAATAGTCCTAATATGACTGAAGTAGATAACTTCTTCCACTCTATTCCTTCGAAACAAAAAGTAGATTTGTCACTATTAGACTCTGACCTATCTGAAACAGAAATTAAAAATGCCATTACCAAGCTTCCTAAAGATAAGGCCCCTGGCCCATATGGCTTTACAATAGAATTTTATTCAACTTTTGCATCTATTTTTGTTCCAAAGCTATTAACACTTATACAATATTTAATATCAAAAGGTCAAGCAAAGGGCACTTTTTCTGAAGCTATGTTGTGTTTGATTCCTAAAAAGGATAAGGATGTATCCAAATGTGGTAATTATAGACCTGTATCCCTTATTAATGTTGACTGTAAAATCTTTGCAAAAGTCCTAGCCTTACGGATTAATCATTTTATCCCAGACTTAATAGACATTAATCAATCAGGTTTTGTTAAGGGGCGATACATATCGGATAATTCTAGAACTTTTCTCAATATTATCCATCTTGCCTCTAAGTCCATGGACCCTATAGCTGCCATACCTCTAGATGCTGAAAAAGCCTTTGATCAAGTTTGTTGGGATTTTATGTTTGGAGCATTAAAATGGCATGGTTTTAGTCCTCATATTATTAAACTTATTAGTATTTTACACTCTTCACCTTCTACATCAATTTTAGTCAATGGTAAACAATCCCCTTACTTCCCCCTTCACAGAGGTACTAGACAAGGTTGTCCTCTATCACCTCTGTTATTTATATTAGCACTTGAGCCCCTTCTAGAGAAAATACGTAAGTCATCTGATTTTTAAGGTTTTAAGCATAAAGACACTGAGATTAAATACACAGCTTATGCTGACGACATTTTACTTTTTATCTCCAATCCTCAAAAGACTATTTCAGAATTTTTTAACTTACTATAAGAATACTCAAGTGTCTCAGGTTATAAGCTTAATGTAGACAAATCAGAGGTTTTGCCATTAAATGCTTATTGTCTACCAGACATGTTTAAAGATACTGGTTTTACGTGGAACTCTAAGCATATCAAATTCCTGGGCAAATCCTATTCCAACTCTCTTAAAGACACTATTCAAACTAAGAGGTAGAGTCAAAGATTTTGAAATTACTTGACAGATGGTATCCTCTTTATTTAACTTGGTGGGGAAGATTGGCCACAATTAAAATGATGTTGTTGGCCATTTAAAATGTTTATTTATCTATGCTCCCAGTTAAACTTCCTTCTAGTTTTTTTAAAACTATAAATGCATTATTTATGAAATTTTTAAGGAACAAACGTAAATCTCGTATATCTCTAGTCAAACTGCAGGAACCTAGAGATAATGGAGGTGTAAATTTTTTGTGCCTTAGAAGATATCACTCTGCATTTGTTTTAAAACAAATATGGTCGTCCCTCTCTCCCACTTTTCATAAAGGGATATCTCTATGTAGTCAATTGGAACACTCACAAATTACACCATTTAAATTTAGAGATGCAGTTCGGCTTTCAAAACCTCCTAAATCTCTTTTCTCTCCGATAATAACTCATTCTATTTCTATTGCCAAGCCATTACTTCTTGCCTCTCACTCCTCATATGAGAAGCTTAGGCAAACTCCTATATGGTACAATAATGATATTAAATTTCATAATAGAAGTTTAGTTTGGAAAGAGTGGATGCACAAAGGCATTATAACTTTAGATCATTTAATTTTAGATAATGCTGTACTTAAATTTCAAGATATTCAGCGGACATTTCCTATCTCCTCTTATTACGCTGTGCAATACCAAACTCTCTTTGCTATCCTCTATAACTTGTTGTCTCAATCTTTGGAGGCTCCCTCTTCAACACAGCCTATTTCCCAGCCTCATAATTTTTCCTCACAAGTCCCAGCGTACTTTATATACAGAACCCTTACACATACCAGTCTTGTGATAGAATTAGCATGGGAGCAGGGCTTCAATCAAAACATTCCTATATCTACATGAAAAAAATATGGTCAAAACTCCATACAACATCCCGTTCAGCATCAACAACCCAAACGTTATTTTACTTTTATAAAAGGTTTGTTCTACACTCCTGTAGATCTTTATAAATTTAAACTTACTACAGATAGCAAGTGTTGGTCGTGTTCTAAAGAAAACAGCCATTATATGCACATGTTTTTTGAGTACCCTTCAGTTCATACTTTTTGGGAACAAGTTTGGGATAAAGTCAATCGGATTTTGTCCATGAATGTACCTTTCAATATATTACATATTTTTTTGGGTAGTACTTAATCTATTTGGCATTCCCAATCACTGCCTGGTAAATTGGCTGATTTACTCATTGCTAGTGCACTGCAAATTATAACTTCTAATTGGAAAGATACCACGAAAATATCTGTTGTAGCTTGGTGGAATCTGATTTGTTATAATCACAGAATGGATCGAGCAAATGCTAATACTACTCAATACTTAATACTTAAAACTTAATACTGTTAATTAAAAGGGACAAGCTTTGGCTTCCTCTCACCTCTTTTCTTTTGCAACACAAGACCTTCCATACTACTGTTAATACTTAATGGTTGCTTTATTGTAAATATGTGATTTTTAATTTGCATTGTTTAAAATTTTCTTTTCTTTCCTTTCTCTCTTCTCTTTCTTTCTTTACTAAAACATAACAAAAAAATGCTATTATTCTATGGTACAATATTCTATTCCGGTTGTGTATACAAATTGTTCTTATAGGTATAATTATCTTTATGATTTTTTTTAGTTACAATGTATTTATCCTATTGTACTAGTGTATGCTAACTTATTCAATAAAGCATTATTAAACAAACAAAAAAAATACCTTAATTCAGTTCAGAGCGTACCATTATGGCTTTACATAATTATTTTTTACAGTAAACAAAAACATGCCAAATAAGAATAAATGTCATTATGACAATCGAAATGAGGCTTCTGGATAGAGTGTACATTTGTGAATAACAATTTGTGTTAATGGGTATGAGATATTCTAATTGAAAACAGTAAGATGCATTTCCTTTTGGCCGTATAATAACTCAATTATTTCCGCACTGAATATTATCACTTGACATCCCTGTCCCTATTTAATAGCAGCAACAGTGTGGATTCATGCAGTTGGCTTGCTGCTGGTGCTCCAAAGGTATGCCAAAGAAAATCCCATCTGCTTCCATCCGCACCTGGTCTTTCTTTATCACCACAGCCATCCCCACAGGCTACAAGATCACCAACTAAGAAAAGCTTCACAAGCCTGGAGGCAGAATCATCATCATCCACAAGAACACCATCAGCTGTACCACCTTCACAGATACACCATCCTCCACCAAAGAACACATGTCGTTCATGCTCCACATCACAGCCAACTTCACCCAAAGCAGCACTCGCACACAGACTACAGAGACCATACCCCAGCTTCACTGGCACTATCACACACTTCTTGGCACCACTCACCCTTATCAATAACAGTTACATTCTACTAGGAGATCTAAACGTACAGATGGGAGACCACACCAACCCCAACTTAAAAGCTCTCATTCAGACCTTGTAGGTTTGGACCCCCACCCAATGAGTAACTGAACCTACCTACATTGCAAGACCCTTCCTAGACCCTATGTTAACCACTTTTGACAACTTCAGAGTCAACAAGCCCACACCAGTCTCCTGGAGAGACCATGCCCTCATCCAGTTGAGATTCTCTATCTCAGTCCAATGCATATGCACCAGAGCCAGACCAGCCTGCTGAAACTGGAACTTTGTCACTGACAAGGACTGGAACACTACTTTTAACACCCACTGACCTGAACAAAGCAACAATCTTCCCAAATCCATCAAGAATTTTCACAATCGGATCACCTCCTGGGCCTATTTTCTGACCCTCCCCTTCAAACACAGCAATTCTCCAAGATGTTGAGCTGAGGCCTGTTGGTACATGGAGGAACTCAGAACAGTGAAACACCACTGCAAACAACTGGAGTGCAAATTCAGAATGAGCCAGGGCAAAGTAGAGAGGAGCACATTCAAATCCTCCCTGAGATGTTCCCACCAAATGATCCCGACCACAAAATGAGCTACTGTGGCAGACCACATCAATGCCAGTACCAACAGAAACAAAAAAAATCTTCACCATTATGAAGGATTTGACCTCACCAGCGGCCACCTCCAACTCGATCACCTCCTCGCAGGACCTCTGCAACAATCGCTCTCAATTCTTCAGGAAAAAAATCACAGATGTTTGCAGCAATTTCAACCCGCACCCGACCTGATGGACCTTGCCAAATGACCATCCACATGGCCCATCATCATCTCAGAAGAGGTCACCACCACAATAAAGTCTATTCACTCAGAGACGGCATCAGACCTCTGCCCACACCATGCCTACTCCAGAGCATTGCAACTCATAAGCACCATGCCGACACCCATTCTGAAAACCTCTACATCTTCTTGACCTTCTTAGATGCTTAACAACATGCACATAAATTGCCCTTATCGCTTCCATGAATGATATCCACATGATTCTGGATGTAGGAGGCACAGTGGCCCTCATCCTCCTGAACCTCTTTGTAGCATTTCACAGTCTCCAATCCCATCCTCCTCCAATGCCTACAAAACATTGGAACTCTGGGATATCCGCTCCAATGAATCTGCTTCTTCCTGACCAGAAGGACCCAGTCAGTCTGGCACAGTATGCCTGTGACCTCATCCGTGGAGATCCGTATAGATCCTCCCTGAGCCTGACCCTTTTCAATACATACATGCTCCCTCCAGACACCACAAAACCGCTCTCACAACATCAATGTCCTTTCCTATGCCATCATCATACAACTCATGCCCCCCCTTATGGGCAAGATACCCATTGCCCAAATCAGAATCAATGACTACATGACTGAAATTGCCCACTGGATGAAAACCAACTGTTTGAAGCTTAACACTGACAAGACCAAAATCATGATCTTCCAAAGGTGTACTTCACTGTGGGTCTCCACCTAGGGGCTAACAGAGCTAGGACTGACACTCACCTCAACAATCCAAGCCAAGTACATTGGGACCATCATAAATAGCAAACAATGACTGCCTAGGTCAGTGCTGTCACCATCTAATGCTTCCATTTACTGAAGATGCCAGGGAACATTTTCAAATCGCTCTCAAACAGCACCCGGAAAGCCATCATGCACACCCTCATCACAAACAAGATTGAATATAGGAAGATCCTCTGTACCAGCATAAAAAAAACTCATCAGAAGCCTGCAGACCTTTCAGAACACAATGGCCAGTGTAACTCTCAACCTCCCACACCGCACTGACATCATACCACACTTGAAGGAGTTCCACTGGCTTTCTGTACACAAATGAGCACATTTCAAACTCCTCACTCACACTTTCAAGGCACAATAAAACGATGGCCGAGTATGCCTCAACAATTGCATCAGACACCTCTGCTTGTCCATACTACTTACACATATTCTGTGCATACAGAAAATCAGATCTGATGGTCGAGCCTCCCCCTAGCATGGAACAATGTGCAGCTCCTCATAAGAGCCCCCAACTCACTTCGGGAATTCAATAAGAAGCTGAAGACCTGGCTTTTCAAGTAGCCTCACTAGGCTCGAGGTTTGGCTAGACTACCACGTGCTGACTTCCAAGATACCCTCCCGTGATAGTTCGTTCTACAAATCTGCCTAACATAAAATAACATACCAGGGTGCTAGAGAAAGCTTTTCCATTTGACGTGCAAGCTGACTTTCCACATTTGTGATTTGCCAGAGGGCTGTTTTCTTCTTCAGGTTTACCAACACTTGTGAGGCCCCTAGAACTGGATTGTAGCATGCACATTTGTAAATATTGTATTTACTGCAATCCGCTTTTGGATAGGGGATGCCGCAGAGTCTCCCTTAGATGCCTTCGTCAATGTCCACGCTTTTGTAAAGTGATCATGAACATAAGAAAAGGTGGATATTTATGTGGTCTACTGCTTCTATGCGTGTGAGGTCTGATAGCTGAGAGGGCCATTTGCACAGGCTATAATAAAAAGGCCCCATACCTAGCTTGTCCTAAAAATCTCTTCTGTCTACTTATGCAATCCATTGCTAATTTAAATAAAGTAGCCATCAGGTATAAAGCGTACTGTGGTGGGTATTCAATCATAATAGGTTGCCTGCCCCTTATAGCCCTATCAGGAACCCGAGACCCAGCTCCATATTTTGCCAAGCTAGTATTAGAGGAGAAAAAGCGAGTCAAGTATCTGTCAGTTTTGGTACCACTGCCCGTAATGGCCCACCAGGTACCCCATTCCAGGAACAATCTCAAAAAATGTATATTTTAGCAAGTCATCAGAATGTAATCTGTAATTTAACTACTATTCACTTCTCAGTGGAGTAAATCTTTTCCACTGCAGTGACTTCTCACAAAAGGGATGATAAATTGCCTATTGTGCACTCCTCTTCACTATAGATCAAATATCTGAGGGCAGTAAACTGATGGGCTAAACATTTTGGTAAACTTGCATGTGTCTCTCTAATTTTTATCTCTCATTTTCATCATACAATAGTGGTGTTTAAGCTGTGGCCTTTAATTACACCAGTTACACAGCGATTACTTTACACAGCCTCTTCATTTCTGTCCCCCACATTCCTAAGCTTATAATTGAGCAGTATACAATGTACACTAGTTTGATGTTTCCAGATGTTTCTAACTTAACATGAGCAGAATATCTGCATGAAGTCAGTGGATGACACATACACCAATGTTGCCAGGGTATTACAGCAAAATATAATAGAAAGAATATAATGCAACACAAATATTGTGGGTCAGAAAATTGCAAGTAGGGTATTTTTAATATCACTGATGAAAAATATTGTTGGGTGTTATATACTTTGTTTAAGTGTATTTTGTGTTTTTGTTGTTTTAATCTATTTGGCTTGTTTTTAAAAATTATTTTGGAATAAAACTTTAGGAGGAAGATGTTGAGTTTATAGGGGAGTATGGTGGGGAGTCATTTTTTTTTTTTTTAAATGTGTTAAGTGTGTTATGGATAAACGTGTTGTTTTCTTTTTAATTATGCTTATTGGTTTTACAAAAACAACATAGCTCATACAATACCATGCAAGGAACATAAAGCATTCACATTTACATTTGCAATTATGACAATCTTTGGGGAGCCGCTAATGATAGATCAAAGCAATATGTGGACCACCACCTAGGAGAAACGTGGAACGGCACAACTACAGTCTAGGAGTAATCTTCGTCTGGAAGTTCATTCCCATAATTATCTCCAGCTGGTAGTAATTCTAATGAGGATGCATCACACACAGAATGAGCTCTCGATCAGTGAAAGCCACCCCGTGTCAATCTTCACCCTTTACACATTACCACTTCTATAACCATTAGTATGGTGAGCCCTAATACCCATATATCCCTATAAACCCCGAAGTTGCACCAGGGGATCATTGTCTCAGCAAGCAATGCTATCACCTCCAGGAGCCTGTGAGCCTGTGTGCCAGTAACAGTGTGAAATGGATAAACGTCTGATTCATTATTTTTATTCAAATAACTAACTTCTGTACCAAACAGGCACGCTTTTTGGTTATTATGCAGGTCCTCCTAGAGCTCTGTCCAATAGCAATTGGCTACTTGCATCCAGTATGCATGCACGCCAGCGCAGTCCCATGTCAGATGGAAATATGTGACCTCCAGCTGGTGGCATTTAGGAGACTCTAGCACTCTATTTTATGTAGCATGGCTGGGGTGACATATGTTCTATGTATAAATTTAAAGTGAATCATTCGAAATCAAGCATTACTTGTGATGGTGTGGAGGAAAGCCAGGGCACCATTCGTTTGGGCATCAGTGAAATCCTGGGAACAAACTGTTTCCCATTTTGCTCTAGACTTGGGTGGGGAGTTCCGGATATCCACCTTTAGGGCTGTATATATATGTTATGATTCCTCGGCTACCATCTGTGCAAAGCAGTAGCACCAGTGTATGGGACGCTCGGGGTGTGGGTTACCGTACACTTTCTGATCTGTGTGGCATAGTGTGTAGTAGTGACCCTGACCCAAATCAAACTGCCCAACGTCCTGTGATAGGGGGATAAAACAGAGACAATGAAATGCCATTATGTCCCGTAATGGTACAGCACCAGCATATGGAAGTTTTTTGCCCCATCTTATCAAATACACTTGCAATACCTGCATGGTGATTTTTACTTTAGATTGGTCTGCCACTGTCTTCTACCCCTCTTCATACAGTCGCTTTGTGAGTGTGCCCACCATTTGTGTCCCATCTAACAGTCTCCCATCTGTGCTGTTCTGCAGATCATACCACCCTACTTCAAATTGCAGCTGTGCCTCCTGATAGTAGGCCTCCACATCAGGGACTCCGAGCCCTCCCAACTCATAAGTTAATTGCAGTGAGTCCATACTAACACTACTATTCTGCTTATCCGAACTATGGCTACCGCCAGCAACCTCAGCTGCTTCATTACATCATAGGACATGGGTTACAGGGAACATTGAAAATTATACAGGCAGTGCTGGAGAACCATCATTTCCAGGATGGTAAACCTGTCAGCTATTGACAAGGATAGCCACAACCAAATAATTAGCACTGCTACTGAGATCAGCCAGCATCCAACTCGGATTAAGATCTAATCATCGCTGTTCATAATGTGTAATTTTGACCCCCAAATATCGAAAAAAGTCCAAACATCAATGGTATGGCCATTCGCGGCAATGTCTTTTGAGGGATTCATTGTATGCAGCCAAGAGGATACAACACAGACTTTTTCAGGTTTACTTGTAGCCGGGGCTGTCTGTGTCAAATCATCCAGCAGTAGTCCCAATGACCGGCTGGAGTCTGCGATATAGATCATGAGCATATAGTGACACTGCATGTCTCTACATCCACATCTTGATGGCCCAGTTGTACATTATTTTTGCAATCTACACACCAGTGATTCTGACGCTAACACGAAGGGGGCGGGGGACAGGGTGCCCCGATGTAATTCCCACTCTGGTGATATAAAATCATTAGCCCTGACTCTAGCCAGGGGTTACATATACAGGAGAGTAACCAGATTTTAAAACTGCGGCCCAAAGTTCATAGTGGTCATCATGGCAAACAGTTATCGCCAGCCAATTTGTGTTGAATGATGTCTCGGTGTCCAACAGCACTAAGGCAAAGTCTTCCCCACTGCACTCATCACATTTGTCAGTCGTCTGATGTTTAATGATGTGTGCATATTCAGGATGAACTTGTTTTGGTCTGGGGACACTAAGGGCCAGATATATGGAGCCTTTGCGCCGTTCCAACACCACATTAGCGTACTTTTTTAACACTAATGTAGCGTTGGAGGGGGAAAAACTCTGCACCATATTTACTAAGTGGCGCAATGCATGCATTGAGCCACTTTTTAACCCCTTGCTCCACACTATGCCTACACCAGGCATAATGTGTGCAAGGGGGGTGTTTCAGCACTAGGAGGGGCAAACAAATGGCACAAAGGGATCTTTGAGATTCCTCTGCACCATTTTTATCAGCATTGAAAAGAGGCTCCCATTGTGTTCAATGGGCCTCTGGATGCTTTGCAGAATTAGCGTCATCATTTTTGGCGCTAGTCTTGCAAACCGGTGGTCTAGCATCAAAAATGATGACGCTAGTCACCCTAACTACGGCCATGGTGCTCCACATTATAAATATGGTGCTACCATGGTGGCATTAACGGGGCGCTAAGGGGTGTAAGAAAAGTGGCGCTGAATTAGGTGAAGCGCCACTTTTCATAATTATGCCCCTAAATCCACAATACTCCAACTCAAGCGTCGCACTAACAGTGTACCAAGGGTTTTACTGTCACAATACAACATTGAGAGCAGCCTATACGCTTGACAGGTCATGGGAGCCTTACCATCATTGGGTAATAATATAATAGTCGTCTCTCCCGTGGTTTTGGGGAGCACCCCTCACTCCAGCACCTCCTGGTACACTGCCAGAATGTGGAAAAAAGTCTGATACTTCTCTGCTGAAAGGCCATTCAGCCCTGGGGTATTATATATATTTAAACCCTGTATTGTTGGCTTAATCTTGGCTTGTGTGACTAGTGCCTAAACAAAATCCTGCTGTACCTGTGTGAGGCTGTAGATCATTGGTGTTTGCAATAATGGATAAATTTCTTCCTCTTGATGGATTGGTGGCTGCATGTAAAGTGCCTTATAGTATGAGAAGAATGTATCATTAATTTGGTGTTGTTTATTCACCATGTCTTTCTGTTCATTTCACACAACTGTGATTGTGGCCTAGGCTCTGTTGCAATGCAAGAACCACACTAGCAGTCTCCCAGGCCTGTCCCCCTCACAGTGAAGGAATTGTCAGAACCTTATGTTATGTAGCAACTCTTCATCTGCGATTTTATATAGGAGTTTTCACTGCACTTCCTGTTCTTGCCTATTCATCTCAGCTAATGGGATCAGGCTTATTTGCAGTGCTTCAAACAAACACTGATCAGGAGTATTAATATCACTCTATAGCACCCATCTGATAGAAGTAACCAGATATATCACCAAGCCTCTCACAACCACCCTCATTGCTGCCAATTCAGTGCCCCTGTCTGTGGTAGTGTTATAATTTTGTCTAAAATATTGTTTTAATTTGTTGTGCAGCATGCGGAATGTGCAGGGTCCCACAAGATTGCCACTAGCAATCGACATGTGGGGATCCGGGCTTGGAAGTTCTGACACTGATGTGTGAAGGTCAGTGAGGAATGTTCTGAAAAGGCCCTGCTAGTGTAGAGCATATATCCAATTTTGTGGGCGTCCTCTCTGGCCACTAAAATGTAATCCAGTGGGGAGTATGTGTATGCAGTCCCAGTGAATTGCAAGTATCCCTGGTCCAAGGGCTGCTAGTGCGCTAAACTTCTACCAAGTGCAATGTCACAAGGAGATGGTGAAGGGAGTCCCTCATTTTTACTTTATATGTCATGGATTGTAGCATGCAATCCAGAGCACCATTGAGGACACAGTTGAAGTCTCCCAAACAAGTAATCCGGGTTCCCAGGTACTTATGTACTTTGAGGCCAAGGTATTAGAAAAAAATAATTATTATCGGAAGTATAGGGACCCACCAAAATCTTGTCCACACCATTGAGTTTACCATGTAATACAACATATCTCTCTCCTCGGTGTCACCCTCCATGGTGATCCTTTTAGTCTGTTCTCCCATATCCGATGCCCAGTCTGGTCCACTTCTCATCTGTGATACAACAACAATTGCAGTACCCCTGTATCATGTTGCATGCATTTTAAAACTTTGAAAAAAACCTAGGTACCTGGGCCAATCGGCAGTGGTACATACACACACGGATAGGCAGTCCCCCCATCAAAAAGCATGCACCTTCCTGATATCAGAGGCAATGGAATCCAAACTTAGCAAGAAATATCAAACAACTAACCAGTCAAACTCCCTTGTCCCTGAACAAAAGTGTCATATATAACCAGTAGCAGGTGTAGGCTGATGCAGCCACTAGTTTATGCCCCACTCATGGAGCACACTCTATGATGGATCCGCGACAGCTTTCCCTGGCAGGACCTGGGGACAGGCCTCAAAGCTGTCAGCAAGGTAAGCCCTCCCAACCCAAGGCCAGATCAGAGGGCACAGTAACATCAGAAGGTCGCATGTGGGCACCCAGTGAATTGTCTGTTGCTTGAGCTTCTCGACATCCAACTTTTGAAGCCCTCTTCCACAGCGCGTAGCCATTGTGGCTAACCAGTCCCAAGCTTGAACCAGATGAGTGAAAAAGTAGTTGTTGTAAGCGTGCACAATCTTTTACTTGCCTGGGAATAACATCATGTACTTCAGAAGTTGATCGCAGCAATGTCCCTTCACTACCTTGAATGATCACTGTGTCTTTTGGTCCTGAAGAGTAAATCAGGGAACAACATTATCTCACCATTTTTTCCATGTGGAAAGCTTCTGGTGACATGACTCCTGCTGAGTTATTCCCGTTTCACTACAGTGCAAAAGACTGCAGATGACAGTTTCCAGAGAGGGGCAGCCCAGGGGCAGTGGGCAAGATGGAACATGTGCACATGCTCAGTGGAGGAATTGTTCGACAATCCTCTTGGCTTCAATACTGTTTGTGGCCATCTGTTCCAGGTAGAGATCCTGGCATTTCCTCCCTGTGCTCTCCGGTAGTCCCACAAAGTGAAGTTTTTTGCAGCAGGGTCTACCCTCCTCATCTTCCACCCTGGACTCCAAATACTTTGTGCTCTGAGTCAGATACTGTATGACTTGCCTTAGAGCTGTATTTTTCTTGAGTGTTTACTCTGCTGAGCCCTTCACCAACGAGATCCTGTTGGTCAACTTAGGGAGGTCCATCTGACTAATCCCAGGTACACCGCCACTGCGCCTATCCTTGTTTCCAGTGATGACCTCGTGTCTTTTATAGCCTGAAGCACATCTGTCAATGTAGGTGGTGCCTGTGGCCGCTTCCCAGCAGGTGGATCTGTGCCCACAGGAGCTAACAACTTGGCATATTTGTCCATGTCCACCTGGGTGGTCATGGAGTATTGTTGTCTGTCCTTTCCCATGTTACATTCCTACCATGGTGACCCACAGGCCAGTTCAGTGGGGTTAAGGTTTTAGTGAGAATACTAAATGTGACCTCCCCAAAGTCCAACACTTTACCCAATGTGGTTAAGTTTGGAGTGTTTAGTAGTAAATTAGACTTTCCCAAATATATAACACTTTCTCCAATTTTGCTGAATTTGTATTGGTAATAGTAAATGTGATAATAATACGTTGTTGGCATTTGTTTGCAGTTTTTACTTTGTTCATTAAAAATGTATAATCTTTTATAGTATAAACAATTTATTTGCTATTTAATTTAATAATTTAGTTTTTACAGACTGTTTTACATTTTATTTTTATATTCATTTTCTAAGCATCTCTTAATATACACCATTTTTACTGTACATTATGTTTCAATTATTACTGGAATATTTTCATTTCCAAATAAAAAACTCTTACTTCAGAATAAAAGTGATGACCCACATGATACAGTTGCAGTGTATATATGTTTATGTTTAGTAATACACTTTGTTTAACCATGCTGGTCAGTAATTTTAACAAACATGTATTTTCTAACATTACTTAAATTTTAAAACATAATACATCAAAAACTGCTATAAAATATTTTTATACTGTTAGAATGGAAACTCTTCTGCATGTCTCTAGAGATCGTGCTTCCCCTGTCTTATGCTGATCTCCAGCAAGTCCTTTAAGGTTTCTGCATGGTTTCTAGATCCCTATCTCAGTGAATATGACAATCATGCATGTCCACTGAGTAGCTTCCTGTTTGCATGGACTGAGGCCCAAAAGCTTAGCTCTGAGGTTAAGGGGGGGCATGCATAATGCACTCCATTTCACAGAGAGTGGCTACTACCCTCTCTACCCAGGCTATGGTAGGCTGACATGGTATCAATACATCTATAGACGTGAATACTTCTATACTTGTACCTTTGTTGGGGGGTGTCTACTAGCCACACTCCTGATAAAGTCTGAACAGTCCTCTTTGCCTGTGGTCTTGTTGCCTTTGTCAACTGGGGACGTGTGTTTGAGAGCCAGTAGGTTCCCTGTGGAAAAATGGTGAGGTGAGCCATTGTGTTTAATGTGAGCTGCACTGTTCTGCTTGACATTCCAGTTCCTCCGTGCCCCTCCATATTCCTTGGAGAAGCCTGATAGGCTGGTGGTAGACACTTGCTCTTATCTGTGTTTAGTTGCACTAACTCTGCTAGAAGGAACTGTCCCCCCTTTCTGTTTGGTAATGGCCAGTGCCTCCTGTTCTGGAGTTAATTAAAATTCCTCTCTAGGGAATAGCCGGGCTAATACCAAAAGCCTTTACTAAAGGGCAGTAACTCACCTTTTGCATTCCTTGGACAGGCAGTGAGCATGACACACATGTGCCTCATGATTGGAAGGGCACTGAGTATTCAATAGCAGCAGGCCCTCTGATTGGATCACCCTAGCAATCAGAGGAGATAAAAGCCTGGCCTGAGTGGTCAATTGTTGCTCAAGACTGGTCTGCTGTTCTACCAAGCATCTTCCGAAGCCTGTTGAGGCCTGCTGTGCAAAGGCAAGGATAGCTTGCTCACCACATCTGAACTTGAGAGATTTTTCTCTGTGATGGATGAATTGTGCTGTGAAGGAATTTGCCAACTTGACGAGGAGCAAGGGCATCGGTCAGCAACCTGAACGCAGAGAAGCAGCTGTGGTGTGAGGCCTGTGGAGCATCCGCTTGGAACACAAGGAAATTGCAGACAGCTGCTCAAGTTAAGAAAACTTGCAGCACATCAACAAAGATGGAGGGAGATGGTAAAGCTTGATCCCAGTCCTTAAAGGTGAGATCCCTCCCATGTGCCATGGGAGCCTGTGTGATACTTTTAGTTACAATCTGTAGCTGGTGAAGAGTGTCCTGTGGTACGCCTTTCTCTTTGTGATAACATGGGGTACCAACGTGTACTGGCACTCTGGCCAACAAATACCCTCCTACAGCTAGAAAATGGCTACTGGACTAGTGAGAGTCCAGTAAACTTTGCCAAGACATCAAGCACCTTTTGATCAGATCCCTGACACCACTAGAGTGGTGTTCTCGCTTAGAATTCGAGGCCACTTGTGTTCCTTGGGTGGAGGGTTCTGTGACTGATCTGGAAAATTTGGCTTCACATCATATGCTGAAACTCAATCATTGCAATACAAGGACTGGCATCATGGCTCTTGCGAATGAGAGCAACCCTGTGCAACATGGTCTCTAATATGAACTGCTAATTGTGTGTCTACATGTTAATGGTGTTTTTATGGTGCTTAGCTCCCAGGCGCTAGAGTACTGTTTGGGGTCAGACCTCTGGCCTAGAGGGTTGCAGAGATGTCTGGTTTTCATTGTTGATCCTAGTTTTATGTAAAGTATATTTCTCTTATTTGTATTAAAGTGTTTTTCTTTTTAAAAAGTAAAGCACTGACTGGACGTTGACCTTATTAGCAGGCAGTATGTTGTGCACTGTATTCTGAATGTCTGAACCCATATCACCTGCTTGAGTAAGCCTTGGACTGTTTGGTCTCCCTACCCTGAGAGAGTAAAGTGCTGGAGAGGAGTACTTTGTTATCCAGTTTTGGGTCCACTAGTACTGAGGCCCCAGCACACCGGTGGGGAACCCTCCAGTTGATGCGATTGGATCATAGTAACCCCTTGGTGCCCTGGTGCCCAGGAAACCTAGTCTATTATTGGTGGCAAGAAGTGTTGGATCACTAGATGGCGGGCTCAGTGGTCACTGATGCCAGTTGATAAGTCCAGCAGAGACCAATAAGCTCTATGGAAAATGGCAGATAACATTGGAGAGGAACTTGTACTGCAGAACTTGACCACAGAGGAAATAAGGCAAATATGTGCTGACAGGAGATGGGAGGTCCCACTGTCTAAGGACAGGGAAAACGTGATTAGCCCCAACTGTTCCACCTATCATGCAGTACGAAATCACCCAGTTTCACAAATCCATTCCTGCCCCAGCAGGCTACAGTATTTAGATCTATAAAGGCCCCTCCCTCTAATTCTAAGTAGTTCAAAGTGGTTTCCGAATTCACATAGGAATATCCAAAACCTCATAAAACTGCCCTTTTCTTAGGAAGCCCTTGCAGAGTCTTGCATCAAACATTTTTGGATATTTAGAAAGTCTTGGAAATTGTCTGGTTTTACATTCTTTCAGCATCTTATTCATAAACTCATTCTGAAGGTGCTTCATGAAAAACATGTCTAATTAAATCTAGGTATATTCTTTGCAAAATGATCAAACTAATACCGTTTGAAGCAAGGGAGGGTCACGCCCTTTTCTCCATGGTACGAGATAAAGTGTATAGTGCAATCCTTGGACCGGTTTTATCCCATAAAAAGAAGACTTCAAGTATTTTTTTAGCAAAAAAAATGGAATTGATAGTACATGGTGCTGCTGCAAATAAATAATTGAATAATGAAATGATTGCCATCTTAATTAAAACAACACGGCCCAGCAATGTAAGCGGAAGCAGTAAAGAGGTCTATAGTTCAGATCACATAAATCATTCACATCCGCAGTAACTGGACCCCCGACGGACACGAACACAAACTCTAAACTCCAGAAAATTTTGCTCAGTGGTACAATTGCACAAAATGACATCAGTTCTTGCTCCATTTACCTTTTACCCTCCAAGCATTCGAAATACTGTGAGAATATCAAAAACTCTTCTCTGCCCTTCTTCCCTAGGAATGAGCAAAAACATGATGTCGTCAGCATACAATGTAATCTTAGCCATAACATGTACATGCACCTGAATCATTAAATAATTTTGAATTGCTATCTGCAGCGTCTCAAAAAAGTAAGCAACAAGTACTTGTGAGAATGGGCAACCCCGCCTAGTTCCCGCAGAACCCTAACGGTACCTGCCTCAGCAAAATTTAAAATTAACTTGGCTCCCGTGTTTGAGTACATTTTCCAAACCAAGCCTGTAATCTGGGGAGAAAATTCAAATTTTCCAAGAATTGAAAAATGCATTTTCTGCGACCCACAGAAAAATAGCTGAAGAAGTCTGATTAGTCAAAAACATATCCAAGGCCTCAATTAAATAATTAGTTCTCAGCTGCCTACTAGCTATGAAACCATTCTGGTCCTAATGTATTAAATAGGATGCCACTTTGTTAGTTCTATTTGCCAAAAAGCAAAGTTGTCAACCACGAATAAATAATGATTTAGTGAGAAAATGTTATAAAATTCTGCAGGGGATCTGTTGGGGCCACACACCTTACCCCCAGGCAGGCTATGCATTACCTCCTTTAGTTGGATCAATGAACAATGACTGTATATCAACCTATTATGTACTTCTAGAAGAGCCAAGATAGAAGGAGAATCGAAAAACGAGTTCAACTCAGATGACTTAACAACTGGCCAGGCATTATAAATATTACTAATATGATCTAAAAAACTGCATTAATATCTTTGTCTGCCATGCAAAGTCTCCCCATTCTGGGACATATAACTTTTTGAATTCTATTGAACAGGGCCCACTGTTCCACACAGGCCCCTTTCGAAGAATATCTGAGCTATTCTGCAAAAAAGCTGCTGTGCTCATGGTTGACCTGATTTTCCAAAATCTTCTCCTTATCCCTCAAAGCCTTATGCAATATCCCAGGGCATGCAGGGAAGCTTTCATGGTGGTCCAAACTATGCCAACTATGGCAGAACCCTTGTTTTGTTCAAAGAAACTCTGAATATGATCTTACATGACCCAACCCAATTCTCATCCTCTAAGTAGCATTTATTAAACACTCATCTTGGGTTTGAAGGGCCAGTCTTCTTGGTGCCCATTCCTAATTTCAGACCGGAGTGATCAGAGAAACCAGTACGCAACATATCGAAGCTTTTAAACAAAATTTAGGTGGGCTGCTATTTTATACGATAACTGGTTCTCTAAGGAGTTTTGCAATTTTGGGCTTCAACTGCACCTTTTTACAAGAGGAACAATCAAGGTCTGGCTGCTGTAAGTAAAGCCTCCCCTGATAATCATTTCTCCCTCAATACCGACTAGTGACAAAAGTAGTTTATTAAATGGGACAGGATTATCCTCAACTGGGGCATATAGGTTTACCAATGTGACCCGTGTTTGATCAATCATGCAGTCCACCCAGCACAACCTCTCATCAAAATCCGGTTGCAACCTATGGACCTGTGGCTGAACATGCTTACCGATGGAGAGCTTCTCCTCTGGATCTCTTCCACAAAAGAGAAGCATCGAAAACCGGACCATGTTTTAAATATTTTAAACTTAGAAATTCTGTTAAGAGGAATATAAGTCCCCAGCTAAAAAAAAATCATTGGGAGTTTATGAATTTTATCTAAATTTCCAGAGATTGCTTCTTCCTAATGTTGTTCAAACCATTCACATTGAGAGAAAACACCTTCACCATTGCTTCTTACTTTTAAGATGAAGCATGGATTGGGACGCACTTATTACTGAGCGGGAGAGGCCTTGAGACCCACACTACATTTCCCAGGTTCCCTAAGGCTGGGACAGCCGCGAATGGGACACAGCACCTGGAGGCACATAAATTTGAACTGTGGGACTTGCAGAGTGGGACGCGCTTATTGCTGAGCTGGGAGGCCTTGAGACCCACACTACATTTCCCAGGTTTCTTGAGGCTGGGACAGCCACAAGCACAGACACAGCACCTGGAGGCACATCAATTTGAACTATGGGACCCATGGCGTGGGATGCGCATGGGAAGCACCCGGGTGCGGTCTGAGCCAAGACCGGGCCAAGACTGGGCCCAACTGTGCCCATCCACGCTCGTCAGAGGCTGGGCCCCCATTGAGGTTTTTCAACGCTTGTGAGGTGAGCAACTTTTTGCAATTAAATCCTCACTCTCCTATGAGATACATTGTGACCATGTGAATGTCTTAGCTGGTGGGCACAGAGCTTCTCAGTGGGAGTGTGCTGCTGCGACAGGCACAGATATTTTTTAAATCAGTTCAAGACTCTGCTTGAGTCTGCCCTTGCGGCTCTGAAGGAAAACGTTTATTCACTGAAGCCCTCCTTTAATGTGTTGTTATATAAATTGGGCGACCGCCATGGACTTGGTGCTACTCCTACACACGTAGGGGCCCCAGGAGTCAGGTGTTTATCAACTCCTGAGACAGTTGTGGGGGCATCTAGGCCCTTGGCACAAGACATTAGGGAGGGTGTATCTTGTCACCCAGCCCCGCTGTTCCCGATAGATCAATTAATGATAATTCCCGACAATCCGGGGGTGGGGTTTCAGTAGTTGAGCACGCCTGTAATCGGAGTCCTTGAGGAATTCTCCAGGGGGGCCAATTTGTAGTTATGCCTATCAAGGATAAGCAGAAACTTGAGCCCCTTCCACACCTCAACCTCTTGCTGGATTGCGCGCTATATGTGGGAGTCCTCAACAATGTGCCCCCGCTCTTATTTGATACAGGTGAATCCACACTCCAGCTAAAGAATAAGGTTGGACACTGGCTGGGGAAAATCTGTTTTTTATCCTAACAAATTTACAGACATATTATTTTTGAGACGAGTAGACTGAGTGTGCCTGGAGTTTAAGTCCTTAAAAGGGAATTGTATCATGATTAATTGCTGCTCCCCTGAGCTAACCAATCTCCTGATTGCTTCTTGGATGCAAAGTTCTATCGGGAATGATTGCCTGAAGTTGGTTCCGTTGGGCTATTTCTGCAAACCACCGGGTATATTACCAATTAGGTCATCCGGTATGGGAACAGCATGCACCCTCAAGGGCTGGGCAGACCACATCCCATTCAGCCATCTCTCCCACTTGCAATTTTGCAGCATTAGCTAGCTTGGATGATAATGACTGACTTTCTGGTGTTGCTTGTTTTCCCTTTTATGATGTGGTCATGGGGGGTGTCACACTAATGGTGGTTTATCCTATTCCCCCGGGATCTTGGTTCTGAGAGCAGAGGAGAAGGTTGCCCACTGGTTCATTTTATTTGCTGGAATGTCGCAGGATATGAACTAAAGCTACAGGACGAGCAACTGATGGGATTTATTTTATCATTTGACTTTGTTCTGTTACAAGAGACTTGGGTGGTCATTCCTAGTTTGGCGGTCCTAACTGAAGACCGCTGTACAAGAGCCTGCTTAAGACCACCAGTGATGGCGGTGTGAAGATCGCCACATTATGAGTCACCCACATAACACTGCCTAAAATACTCCCAAAAAACAACACCGTCGGCCTAAACGACGGCGTGAAGGAAACCAGAAAAAAAACATGATTCACAGCAGAGGAGCTGAGGGTACTGGTTGATGAAATCATCAGAGTTGAGCCGCGACTGTCTGGAGCACAGTTCCAGCAAACATCCATAGCCCCGAAGAACGACTTATAGGATAGTCATCAGGGTGAATGCAGTGGGGAACCATCCACGCACAAGGGAGGAAATTAGGAAGAGGAGGAATGACCTCAGGGGGAAGGTACGGGCCATGGCTTCCAGGCACCAAAGCGCCGTCATGAGGACTGATGGTGGGCCCCAACCGGCTCCCCCAGAAATGCCACAGTGGGAAGAGAAGGTCCTGGCCATTCTACATCCAGAAGGGCTTACGGGAAAACCTAGTGGACTGGACACTGGTAAGCCAACTGTACTCCCCGGCCAACATGTCCCCATGCACAGCATGTACCCCCACCATACTCTCATCCCCTCACACCACCCGACCGTGCACAAGCCCACCATGGACCCAATACTCACCCTTGCATGCCACAGTACCCTACTGACACCATTCCCTCACATGCCCACCTAGTGCATGGATACCTCACACTGCAGCACGTACCACAACTACCACAATGCAACACTCCCTACCCTTACATAATTGCTACATCCACATCACATCTCTGTAATTGCATGTTAAACCATGTCACTCCCCATCACCAATAAGTATAAGGAATGCACATGTGTACATGGCAATGACATTAGCAAGACAAACATTAACTATTTAACAAAATAGGCCCATTTCAACATTCTACTGAGGGTAACATAAACAGTGGACTGGTAACTGTCAATGCCATTACTGCCCTACAAGTGCAGTCAGTGATGGCATACAACCATGTGTGTCACTGCTACAATACCATCATCTGACAGAATACCTCTCATTACATAAGTCTCCCAACTACTGCCACACAGCAGAGGAGCCCAGTGACAGAAATCCCAGGCTTGGAAGCGGGTCCAATTGGGAGGACTCCCCGGGAAGTCTGGATATGGATGACGAACCTGGCCCATCAGGCATGAGTGGTCAGTCCACCACCACCAGCCTCACCCTGCCCACAACTGAAACCACCTCCCCTGTGGCAGCCAATGCACAGCAGAGCCCACCTTCCCAAACCAGTGTCCCAAGGTCACATCTAACATCAGTGTGCCCCACAGGACAGGGGCAGGAGTCAACGGTGCAAACTGAAGACAATGACGGTTCTGCTGCCAGTAGGAGGGGGCACACTGCACCTGAGGCACAGGCACAGGGGGCAAGGGCCAGTGGGAGGGCGATCGTGAGCCAAGGGATGAAGCAGATACAGGACACGAGTGGCCAGGAGATTGTCTCCAGAGTCCTGGGAGCCTACCAGCAAAACCACAACAAGATGGGCAGGACCCCAAAGGCTGCAGGGGGAATACCACCAGGAGGCCATGCAGCAGTGGCGGGCACTCAATGCCACCATGGTCTCCATATCAGGGGAGCTCAAGGAATTGAACAATATTCTGCGGACATCCTCAAACCAAAAGCAGGCCCCATCCAGTAGTCAGGCAACACCACTGCCAACAACATCAGCACCTGCTGCTGGAATGGAGGCCCAGCAGGAGGACCCACAGGCCATCAGCACCCCTACCTCTGCAGCTGAGGGACCACCCTCGTAAAAGAGGTCACCCATCCAGACATCCTGCAGGACTTGAGGCCAATACCAATCCCCCCACCAGGAAGTGATCACTCTTCAGAACTATCACCCTTGTGTGCCACTATTACACCCTGTTGGCTGTCCAAAACCAAGTTCACATCATACCAGGCAAATGGATACAAGACCTGTAAGACAAACAGCTGTACCACCCACTCTGATCAGAACCCAAACCATTCCCCTCTCCTCTAGACTGTGATGTCATACATAAGTCATGGTGCATGTCTCTTCATTGTATGTAGTGGCAATCCTGTTTGCAGGTAGCAAATGTATACACATGTTGACACTACAACAATGTTGAAGTGATAGATGTAGTGGGACACCCCAGCAGGAGTGTAAGTACATCCAAATTGTAATGATATCCAGTGTCAACGATGGCAACAGACAATACAGTAATAAGCTTGCAGACAGAGATGTGACCTGAAGAGGGAAGATGAAATGGAAACAGGCACAATGTTGTAAGGTATGTGAACCAAGTCATACATCCACAGCATTTGAAAACATACATAGGATGACTGGCCCAGCAGCTATGATACCACATATATAAGGGCTTGCATTGGCACTCACACACGTATGGGACAGGAAAGATGTAACATAGGTAACATCCTCTATTGTTCACCTCCCTGAGTAGTCAGGAATAGTTACTTGCCACACAGCATCTGACAATGTAGCATGACATGCTCTCACAGCAGGACAAGACTGAGAAGCCCCCCTAAAAGTTCCACAAGCAGGCAGACTGAGGACCCCAAACCTTTGGTACAACTATAAGGCTGCACCTCTATGGCACCATCATTCCACACATGTCCTTAGCAGCAGTGCATTTCCACTACCACTCAGGGTAAGTCACCTATCTTTCAGGGTCGGAAAGCAAGATGGAATGTTGTAGTCCCCACACATTCAACTTGATGCATGCAAATACTGGCTACAGACTGGCTTCAGCAATACATCTTCCATGTGCAGATGACATACAAATTCTCACATACCTGTACATCATTGAAAGTAGTGACAAATCAATCAGTCCTGTTGTCATGTGCCTCATCATCGTTGGCCTCTCCTTCAGCATCAGAGTCACCGGCCCCAAACACTGCTCCAGCATCAATGTCCCCCTCTCCAACAGTGGGATGTGCCTTCTGAGGGCCGGATTATGGAGCATGCAGCATGCAACAATGATCTTGCAGACTTTCCCTTGTCTGTACTGTAGGGCACTACTGGAAACATGTAGGTAACAAAATTTAGCTTTAAAGAGACCGAAAGTCTGCTCAATCACTTGCCTCATCTGGCCATGAGCCTTATTGTACCTGTTCTCTCCTCCTGTAGTTGGATGTCTCACAGGTATCAGGAGCTAGGGCAGGTTGGGGTATCCGGAGTCACCTGTGTGGAAAAGGGAATATGACAATAGGTAACAATAATAGGCAGAGTGCTGACTGTATTTTGAGAGGTACAAACATCTGACATGGAAAGCAGTACACATGCCTATGAGCCAGGCCCTTTCTGTCAACACCAGAACAGTGCGCGCTCTACGGGCATCTAAAATGCAAAAACCCAACACTCGCAAGATAATGTAATTGATGCATTGTGACGATATGTTATTGTTTAACCTTTTGCATTGCAGAATTCCATCCAAAAGATTCATTTTTAAGGTGCTTATAAATACTGTACATTTGGAATGTATTGCTGCAGACATTCAGAGTGTGTCAGGGTGTGGTCCCTTTCCAGGGCCTTCTAGAGACTTTCCCTGCAACATGCCTGGGCGTGGTTCTAGGCTGGGCCAAGACTCTATAAAAGAGAGTCAGCCAAACTTCCAGTGCTCACTATTCAGAGGTCCCGGTGCAGAGCAGCAGCTTCTTCCTGAACTTCTGTCCCGGCGGCCTATTTGGATTTTCCAGTCTTCTGCGCTCATCTCTCATTGGTGATCACTGTTTCCAGGCGGTAAGACGGTGTTTGGACATTTCCCAACACCGTAATTGAGAATTTTCATATTCTTGATTTTAATTCTTAAATGAATAACAGATTACTTGTGTGCTGCCATTTTTTGACATTTGTATGGTGGTTTGCAAATAGGGAGGACGCACAATTTATTCCATAAAGATTTGACTTCGTTATTACATTGTTGTTCATTGCACGCTGATATTTCTTGACATTTACATGATGTTTTACGAGTTGGCAAGACGTGCAACTCGTTTAATGAGCATTTAACTTTGTTGTTCATTGCGCACTACCATTTTCTGGCATTCGAATCGGCAACACGCGCGATTCTTTCCTTGAGTGTTTTTTCATGTTATTCATTGTGCGCTACCATTTCTTGGCATTTGCATGGTGGCATTTGAATCGGCAAGATGCGCAATTCTTTCCCTGAGTGCTTTTCATGTTGTTCATTGTGCGCTACCATTTCTTGGCATTTGTATGGTGGCATTTGAATCGGCAAGACGCGCAATTCTTTCCTCATGTATAAATAATGTAAATTACTGTGCTCTACTATTCTAAGACATTTTCTTGGTAGCATTTCAAGTTGACACATTGCGTGATTTATTCCTTGAATCTACGTTGTGTGATTTCATGGTGCACAATCCTTTATGGTGTTTAATACTCATATAAAAATCTGCAATGTGCGCAATTCACTTCCCAATGTTTTTTCTGAGATGAACACAACAATACCAGAGTTCTAGATGTAATGCTGTGTGTTCCTGATATATATTCTTAAAAGGAGATTCATATGGTTGTTTAGAAATTGCTCAGAGTGTTTCCTGATTCTCATGCTAAAGAAAGTACTTGAATCTGAAAGTCCTATTTAACTTTTCCTGTTTCCTCCTCAGGCATTCGGTCACCTAAAGCTTAGTCAGTTTTAGGACTATTCTAGGGTTGTTTATGTTTTTTGGAAAAGACAAAGCTTAGAGTTGTAGCATGGTACTGATTTCATGAGATGTAATTTTGATGTTGTGTTTTAACCTTTTGCTTCCTACAGGTCTCCTTCCCAGCTGTTCCCGTCCTAATCCCCTTTTCCCCACTTGGACTCTCTTAGACTCTGTGATAAATCTAATCAGAGTATTGGAGCTGTCTTGTGGTGGAAGTGTTGGGAACGTGCACAGACCTCGAGGATCTGGTGACTCTGACACTTTCTCCCTATATCTGTAACATCATTACAGGGACACTGCTGTTCCTCCGGATGTAGGAATCATGTACTGATCCTAGGAATTTAGCGTTCACACATGTTATGTATTTGTCTCCAAGACACACCACTTGTACATGAGCAAATATGATCTCTTCTGGTTTCTATAGACCTGTTCATTGGTACTCGGAGGTATCAAGGTGATGTGAGTCCCATCAATGACCCCAATTACATGTGGGACATTTGATATGTTGTAGAAGGCTGCTTTTACAGTGGGCAATTCAAGACAATGTGGGAACCTAATGTACCTGTGCACATGCTTGAGTAGGGCATCCAGCACATCCTACATCACCTTACTAAACTGGGGCTGTGAAAACCCTGTAGCCAGTCCCACTGTAACCTGAAAAGAGCCACTCGCCAGAAAATGCAGCACTGACAATACCTGGACTGTGAAGGAATGGCATTGGGATTTCTCAAACCCGGCAGGAGGTCTGGCTTCAACTGGACGACCAGTTCCCTGATGCACAAACGGTTCAGTCAATAGGTCAGGATAATGTGTCTCTCTTCCATGGTATCAAGATCTACGAGTGGCCAGTAAACTGGTGCATTTCTCATCACTCCATTGTGGCGATATCTGTGTGGGGACACAATAATCTGGGAAACTCTCACAATATAGGGCACCAAGTATGACATACGACAGTCAGGAAGTTTTATTCATGCAAGTTGGCTGTCATGTTGTGGGAAGACATATTACTCCACACTCCATTTCTAACCAGACAATGGCACATCATCCCTGTGGCAATGGACATATGCAGAACATGTACACATACACCTTCCACGTGTTCCACGGGTCATATATGCTGACAACTGTAGTGACAAGAGTGGTGATGTTACCAGACACTCACTACATGTGTCATTATCCCCAATGTGTGACATAATATATCTGTTTGTGATGACATGCATGTAATTATACAGTGTGAACCCAAGACAGTCATGTTACAGACTAATATGGCATCCACCTGTCCGGCATGCATTGGACAGCTGGAAGTGCCCTTGTTCCGCCAGCGGAAATCTTCATGCTGGAAGGCGGTTTGAGCTGCTGTGCAACGCCTCATTGGTTAACATTGACGTCTATTGGAGACTGGAACCAATGATGATTACCGCCGGCAATGACGGTCATGACCGCTGTGGTCGAAACTGCCATTTTGTATGGGTCGGCTCACTTTACTCCTGGCATTTGGGCAAGACAGACCTCCACTTTGTGTGCTGCTGTATCCTGTATCTTGGAGCAACTATGGCACGCACTGCAGGGGATAGGGCCCCAGCCTTCACTATGTCTTTCTCAGCTAGAGTGGTGGGAGGAGCTGACACTTGCACCAGAATATGGCTGTGCCTGCCCTCACACAAAGTAGTATCCAACCCCCTGAAGTGTGTCTGGGGTCAGGGCAGGAAAAGGCAGGGCCTTGTGCACTACAAAGACTTCTCTTTCAAGTTTGTCTACTTCAAAGACAGAAATTGTTATAAGAACTGGACCTCTGACCCTATATAGTTCGAACGTTTCTGGACTGAGAACATTCTGCCAGGAAGAAGAGCTGGATGCTGTAGGAGGGACTGCCACTCTGTCTGCTGCTTTGTTGTTCTTGTCTGCTGCTTGCTGATTCTGTCCTGAGAGTGAAAGAACTGAGCTTTTCTTTCTACATCCTGCTTTCCAAGGTTCTCCACTGGCTTGAGTTGAGCTTGCCTCATGTTAAGAGGATATCAAAGACTTCATTTGCCACCACCTGGGCTCCTCTGCTGTGAGCCCCGTCCTGGGGAATGCAAGGCCACAGTCTCTCTAGTGGGTGGCTTCTCCACTGGTTCTGAAGGGGGTCCTGTGCCCAGTGGGCTTCATCCTGGCAAGGAGGGGGTGAGTGGATGGCTTCTCCACTGGTTCTGGAGGGGGAAATGTCACCAGTGTGCTTCATCCTGGCAAGGAGGGGGTGAGTGGATGGCTTCTTCCACTGGTTCTGGAGGGGGTCTTGTGCCCAGTGATGCAGCACTTGGTGAGTACAAGGTCACAGTTTCTCACCTGGGTGTCACACCTACAGGATTTGAAGGCTCCAGGATTCACTACAGCCCATGGAGGCAGGACTAAACACAGCCCGCCGGCGGTGACGGCTGCTCAGTGGTGGCAGTGGCGGTGCTGGTGTCGGGGATGCCAGTGGTGGGGGGAGGCTCCAGTCCATCCCCTGCATCCTTGGATGGCTGCCCACTGGGGCTGCTGCTGCTTGCAGTGGTGCTGGTGGAGGTGCTGGTGTCGGGGATGTCAGTGGTGGGGGAGGCTCCAGCCCATCCCCTGCAGCCTCGGACGGCTGCCCACCTGGGCTGCTGCTGCTGGCTGTGGTGCTGGTGTCGGGGATGCCAGTGGTGGGGGGAGGCTCAAGCCCATCCTCTGCAGCCTTGGACGGCTGCCAACTGGGGCTGCTGCTGCTGGCAGTGGTGCTGGTGGCAGTGCTGGTGGCTGTGCTGGCAGTGGTGGGGGGAGGCTCCAGCCCTTCCCCTGCAGCCTCAGACAGCTGCCCACAGGGGCTGCTGCTGCTGGCAGTGGTGCTGGTGGCAGTGCTGGTGTTGGGATGCCAGTGGTGGGGGGCGGCTCCAGCCCTTCCTCTGCAGCCTCGGACGGCTGAACCGCCATGGTTGGTGGTGGGGGCTCAGAATCAGTCCCAGCATCAGGCCTCCTGTCCTTCCTGCCTGCAGGCCCTTTACCCTTTCCCTTGGCAGCTGGTGGTGCCTCCTTGTCCTTCCTCTTGGCAGATGGTGCAGGCACACTGTCAGTGCTGATGGTTGGTTCCCTGGAGCCTCTCCCACCTGCAGTAACTGCTGACACTACTGTGGGCGTGGACTGGGTGGCTGAGGTGTTAGCCTGGGTTCTGACCACCATGGTCTGACGTGAAGGATTGGGGGATGTGGTAGGGAAGAGGTCAATGGCAGAGAGGAAAAGCTTCTTAGGGACACTGGGGTGGAAAGAGGGTGAACGTTTGGGAGCAGAGGAAAAGGGAGTGGTTGTTGGAGGTGTCTGTCTGCTGTGTTTGGGTGCAGGTGCCCAGGCTGGATGCTGTTGTGAGGTCGATGGCTGTTGGGTGTCTGAGTGCTTGCGTTTGTGTACTTTGGGAGGAGGGGCACAGACACAATGGGAGAGGACACAGGGGACGTGTGCATGGATGTGGGGGTGGTGACTGCCAGTGAGGGGTATGTAGCGATAGGTGTGATGGTGATGGGGTAGTGGATGAGGATGAAGTGTATGCAGGTGTGAGTGGAGATGCTACTGGGAGGGTGGTAGACGAGGAGGAGGAGGGGGACACAGTGGAGGCAGTGGATGTTGGTATCTCTGCATCTGGATGGTGATTATGTGAGTGCCTGTGGGATGATGTGGTTGCTTGTGTTTGCCTGAGCCACTCCTGTGTGTTGCTTTGGATGCATGCTGGTCTGAATGTGTGCTTGGGATAGGTGAGGTTGAAGGGAATGGGATTTGGCAGAGGACGTTGGAGGGGGAGGCTAGAGACAGGGACAATGGCTGCCATCAGGGAAGAGGCCAGAGCCTGGATTGATCTCTGTTGGGCCGCCATGCCAGAGTGAATGCTCTCAAGGAATGCATTTGTTTGTTGCAAATGGCCTGCCAGCCCCTCACTCAGGGCAGCAGGGCTAACGGAGGCAGGGCCTGAGGTGCCTTGGGTGAAGGACATGCCCACCTTCCTGGGTGAGCAGGCACGGGAAACACGTTGAGGGGCTGCTGGGAGGGCAGTGCTGGCACGGGGTGGCGGCTGTACCTGTAGTTGGGGTGGCCACAGAGGTGTCCACCTACACCAGGGAGCTTCCATCGGAGGAGGTATCACTGTCAGAACTGTCCCGTCCTGTCTCCTCATGGTGCTCCCCTCGCCCTCCGTCCCACTGCTGCTCTCACCGTCGTTGGATTCTGCCTCCATCGCCATGTGGGATGCACCTCCCTCTGTAGCCGGTGCCTCTGCTCCTCCGCCAGATGATGCAAATGCACAGAAGGACAGCATGACAAAAAAAGGAGGGGGAATAGACAAGGATACACTTGGTCAATGGCAGCAACAACACCATTGGTGTACACCACACACACACACTCTCACACACACAGAACAGCCCTACACACTAGGCAATGCACTACCTGTCACAATTCTAGTCTCCAGCCCATGGACAGGAATACTTAACACCAATAGCAGCATACCTGACACTCACAGACCCCTGCATTGTAGTGGATACCTACCAGCTTGTTAGCAGGTAGTGTTCATCAGCCCCTGCTCAACATGGAACCTACCATGCAATCTTCGGGCTGGCCTAGGAGGACCCACAGGCCCACATCCCCCACCCGGAGACCATCCCATCATGCGCAAGTAGAATATTGTGAAACTGTACTCACCCCCATATGGCTGCTGTGATGCCCTCAAGCACCCATCTAGGTCCGGATATGCCACTGCCAGTATGCGGGCCATCAGGAGGGTCAGGGTTCGACAGGCACCCCTTCCTCATTGGGAGGCCATCCCCAGCTAGGCCTCCACCATCTTCCTTGCCCAGCGTCTCAGTACCTAACACCGTTTGTGACAGTGGGTGCTCCACCTGATGTAGACCCCCATGGTCCGCACGTCCTTGGCGATGGCATGCCATATACCATTTTTCTGATGGGAGCTGACCTGCAGAAAAAGATACATAGAAAAAGGTATTAGTCATACCATCCGGCCTGTTACACTCATTGCCCACCATAGCCCTCCCACCCTCTTACGCCCAGACATTGTCCACCATTCATGCAGCACGCTGCCCAGAACACTTCCACCAACCCCCCCAGATGAGGGCCTCACATACAGCACTCCATGCATCCCTCCTCCTTGCATCATGCTCACAGTGTACTCACCTATTGGTCTCGAGGCCCCTACAGCATTCAGTATTGGGATAGGACCCCATCCACCAGTTTCTCCAACTCCACAGAGGTGAAGGCAGGGGCCCTTTCCCCAGTGACACGAGCTATGGTCGATTCCAGACACAGGTCACAGCAGCACTTGCAGTTTAGGTCCTCTCCTGTTGAAGGTCAGGTAGCAAGTGAGTGAACAGATAGAAAATGGTAGTCACGTCCATGGTGGTACGTACCGTCAACGCTGGCGTACATCACCATTGGCCACTGTAACCCATAGGGCCCAATGATAACCAATGAGGAGTTGCACGGCAGTACTCAACCGCATCCCGCAACGGCGCACAAGGTCAACGGAATTACCTCATTCCTACTTGTCCCTCCAAACAGGACAGGCGGATGCCATTTCAGGGGGGAGACAGGCCATGGCACCTAACTGTGTCACAGTACCTAACTGTGTCACAGTACACATAGGCACCATTTGGGCCTATCCAACAACATACTGTTACTGTCACAACATGCAATGCAGTGTAGTGTTTGGAAATGTGGAATACTGACTAGCTGCTCACCATTTTGCCCCCTAGATTACAACCGCTGCAGATGAATAGGAGATGGAGAGATCCACCCGTGTACAGACCCTTGTTGGACTTGGCAACAATGGAGGACAGGCACATCATCCTGACCTATAGACTGGACAGGACCACAATCACAGAGCCGTGTGCCCAATTGGAGCCTGACCTGATATCTGCTATCCGTCACCCCACCAGGATCCCTCCTCTTGCGCAAGTCCTATCTGTGCTCCATTTCCTGGCAACTGGCTCCTTCCAAGTGACAGTGGGCTTGGCAGCAGGAATGTCACAGCCAATGTTCTCAATAGTGCTAACCAGAGTGTTATCTGCCCTGATTAAACCCATGCACAGCTACATAGTTTTCCCCCAGGTGGAGGATTTGGCCACAGTGAAAGCTGACTTCTATGCAATGGGACATATCTCCAACATTATTGGGGCAATTGATGGTACACATATTGCATTTGTCTCCCCCAGAGAAATGAACAGGTGTTCAGAAATCGCAAGAACTTTCTCTCGATGAATCAATCAATCAATCAATCATTCATTTGTTAAGCACACTACTCACCCGGTAGGGTCTCAAGGTGCTGGGGGGGGGGTGCTACTGCTTGAAAAGCCAGGTCTTGAGACGCTTCCTGAAAGTCAAAAGGTCCTGGTTCAGACATAGGTTGACGGGGAGGAAGTTCCAGGTCTTGGCTGTGAGGTGGGAGAAGGATCTGCCGCCGGTTGTGGTACGGTGGATGCGGGGGATGATGGTGAGGTTGGCAGAGCAGAGCTGGGGTGCCAGGACGTGGAAGTTGAGAGACTTGTTGAGGTAGGCAGGGCCGGTGTCGTTAAGAGCATTGAGAGCATGGATCATGAGTTTGAAAATGATCCTTTTGTTGACCGGGAGCCAGTGGAGGTCTCTGAGATGGGCTGAGATGTGTTTGTGACAAGGGAGGTTAAGGATGAGTCGTGCTGAGGTGTTCTGAATGCCCTGAAGTTTTCTCTGGAGCTTGCCCATTGTTCCCTAGTAGACTGCATTGCCGTAGTCCAGTCTTCTGCTTATGAGGGCATGGGTGACCATTCTTCTGGTTTCAATGTGGATCCATCTGAAGTTCTTGTGAAGCATGCAGAGGGTGTTGAAACATGAGGATGAGATGGTGTTGATTTGCTGGGTCATAGTGAGCGATGAGTCCAGTATGAAGCCGAGGTTGCATGCGTGGGTGGTGGGAGTTGGAGCGGCTCATAGAGTGGCAGGCCAATGTGCAGATAGTGTGCCTGGCGGACCAGTACATCTCTCATATCAATGCAAAGTATCCTGGGTGTGTGCATGATGCCTATATCCTGAGGAATACCAGCATCCCATATGTGATGGCACAACTCCAGAGGCACCGGGTGTGGCTAATAGGTGAGCCCTGGTTCCCAGCCAGTGGATGTTGGTGTATGGGTATGGTGTGGGCCCTAAGGGTTAGTGTGTGTCTAACAGGTGTCCCTCAATATTTGCAGGTGACACTGGTTATCGCAACCTCTGATGGCTACTGACCCCAGTGAGGAATGCCAATACGAGAGCAGAGGAACGTTACAATGAGGTACATGGGCAAACAAGGAGAATAATAGAGAGGACTTTCGGCCTCCTGAAAGCCAGGTTTCGGTGCCTGGATCTAACAGGTGGATCCCTGTGCTACTCCCACAAGAAGGTGTGCCAGATAATCGTAGCATGCTGCATGTTACATAACCTTGCCTTGAGACGCCAGGTGACTTTTCTGCAGGAGGATAAGGCTGGAGATGAGCGTGTGGCAGTAGTGGACCCTGTGGACAGTGAAGACGAGGAGGCAGAGGATGAGGACAACAAAACAGCTATTATACAACAGTAGTTCCAGTGACACACAGGTAAGACACTGTAACTTCACTTTGCATTGACAGCTTTGTATTTCACATTGTACATGGCATGCAGATTCTCCCACTTCTGTGGCCACTTACTGCAGCCTTTGGAATCTCAATTTTCAGATATCTGTGGCCCACTCTGGCACCTGGTGTGTTGACTGCAACCAACTACAAGTCATTCCTATGTATACATTAATGTTCATTTGTATTGCTGTGTTTAAATCTTGTTAAACGAATACATTGTTAAATCATATGACATAATCCATACTAGTATTTTTTCAAAGGGTGTTTATTTAAGTGCTAAGCGGTAGAAGGGGATGTGCAATGGGCTGGGGGGATGATGGAGGTAAGTCCAGGATCGAATCCAGTTTATTTTGATCACAGGTGCGTTGTCCAAGGGGGCATCGGAAGTGGAGGAATGGCAGTTCAAGGTGGACAGGGTGACAGAGTGGGACACATGGGTGACAATATGGAGAGTTTTATTTCCTGGAGGGGTTCTTGGCAATGTTCTCTGGCTTCTTCCTGGATCACAGGGACTGCTTGCGGGGTGGTTCTCCTTCTGCAGGGGGAGGGGTGCTGGTGGCCTGTTGTTCCTGTGGCGGGGCCTCCTGTCCACTAGCGGCAGTGGAGGTGGAGGGCTGTTCATCAGTGTGGCTAGTGTCAGGGGCCCAGTGGTGTGCCACTGCCTCCCTCATGGTGTTGGCCATGTCTGCCAGCACCCCTGCAATGGTGACCAGGGTGGTGTGGATGTCCTTCAGGTCCTCCCTGATCCCCAGGTATTATTCCTCCTGGAGCCGTTGGGTAGACTGCAACTTGTCCAGTATCTGGCTCATCGTCTCCTTGGAATGGTGGTATGCTTCCAGGATGTTGGGGAGTGCCTCGTGGAGAGTCGGTTCCCTTGACCTGTCCTCCCCCTGTCACACAGCAGTCCTCCCAGCTTCCCTGTTGTCCTGTGCTTCTGTCCCCTGAACCGTGTGCCCACTGCCACTAACCCCAGGTCCCTGATCGCCCTGGGTTAGTGGATTTACTTGGGTCCCTGTAGTGGTGGACACACTGCTGATTGACGTGTCCTGGGGATAGTGGCATGGGCCCGCTGGGTGGGTGCTGTAGTGGTGTTTCCTGAGTGGGGAGGTTCTGTGGTGGTTTGTGACTGTGACAGGGTAACCGACTGTCCAGAGGTCCCAGATGGGCCAGGCTGGTCATCGTGATCTAGGCGTGCAGAGTTGCTGTCATCACTGTGGGCCTCTTCTGTGGGGGGACTGGATATGGCTTGCACCTCCTGTCCGGTGACGTTGGGTAGGGTCCTGTTGGGATGTGAATGCATTGTTATTGTATATGTGTGCGCCATCTTGTGCAATGGGTGTGTTTCCCTGTATTAATGTGCTTGCACTGTCTCCTTGGCCTTCGTGAGTGGTGAATTTGTGGCCTGGGTGAGTCTCTCTATTGGGCATGCTGTGCTGATGGGTGTCCATGCAGGTCTGTGATAGCTGTCCAAGCATTGTTGTTGCATGCAGGGCTTGGTATTGGGATGGGTGGGTTGCGATAGTGGGGTATGGGTGAGTTGGTGCAGTGATGGGGTGAGGGTAGGCATAGGAGTTACTGATGGCATGCAGGTAGGGTGGGTTATGTAGTAGTGAAGAGTTAACTTATCAGAGTCCAGTCCTCCTGCTACTTCTGCGAGGCCCTCATGATGCATGATCGCCAAGACTTGCTCCTCCCATGTTGTTAGTTGTGGGGAGGAGGTGGGGGTCCACCGCCAGTCCTCTGTACTGCTACCTGGTATCTTGATACCACGGAACTTACCTTCCCCCGTAGGTCGTTCCACCTCTTCTTGATGTCATCCCTGGTTCTTGGATGCTGTCCCACTGCGTTGACCCTGTCCACGATTCGCCGCCATAGCTCCATCTTCCTAGCAATGGAGGTCTGCTGCACCTGTGATCCGAATAGCTGTGGCTCTACCCAGATGATTTCCTCCACCATGACCCTGAGCTCCTCCTCAGAAAACCTGGGGTGTCTTTGAGGTGCCATGATGTGGTGTGAGTGATGTGTGAGGTGATGTGTGAGGTGATGTGTGGGGTGATGTGTTGGGGTGTGTGCTGTGAGGTGCGTGGATGGTGCATGTGTGTTGGTGTTCTGTGCCTCTGGATGATGGTGTGGTCTTTGCTTTTCTCTCTCTCTCTGCTTCTTCAAAATCGTTCGCTGTAAGGGGTTGTGGGTAATGTGTGTGTGTGTTTTCTAGTGGTGTGAGTGTGTGGTGTGTATATGTGCGTCAGGTGTGTGTATTTTGAATTATCCAATGTGGTTGTGTTTTGTAAATGTGTGTGTATTTCGAGCGCAGCGGTGTGTACCGCCAATGGTTTACCGCGGTTGAAAGACCGCCACGTGGATTCGTGGGTCATGATACTGTGGGCGTATTCCTGTTGGCGTGACGGTGTGGGTTTTGCTATTGCCAGTTTATCACTGACCTTCGGTCTGGTGGACTTCTGTGGGTGTCTGTATAGTGGCGGATTTCTCTGTGTGGGTCATAATTTCCGTAGCGGATTACCACCACGGTCACAGTATGTTGGCGGGTGTTGGCACGGTGGTAAGCGGAATTTACCGCCAGGGTTGGAATGAGGGCCTATGTGTCCAGGTATTGGCTGTTACAGTGCTTGCACAAATTTCACGCTTTTTGAGAAGTTACCTCAACTTCCTAACCAAAATAGTGTAAATATTCCCCCCCCCCCTTTTTTTTGCTGTTGGTGTTGCGACGTGGGTACATGATTACCTGACCAAAGCAGTCTTTCATTGAAGCGCTTGTCCGCAAGATGAAAGATGTAAGATGTAATGTTAAAGAAGATCCTCTGGGTATAACAACCCTTATTTTAAGTAAAAATCTGACCTGTGAGTACTTTTTAACATTTCTGTTACCTATTTGACAGATAAAACACAATACTAGGGATTTGTAAAAAAAAATGTTCACCTTTATTCTGATTATATAATATCAGTGACAATATAACTGTATAAACAGGAATGCATGTCTTCAAGGACTAGCACATAGGTTCCACATGGTTTGAAGTGATTTACAACGACTATCACTTGCATGTGTGTTTGTGATCTAAGAATATTTGAGATAAGAGAGACACACATTGGCTAATTTTATCCGTAAATTTTGTCTTTTTCCAAACAGGCCATTACACCAGCATGATAACTCATAAAGGACTTGAGTGTTGTTTAGTGTTGAAGTTAGATTACGGCATTAGTACACCGTACCAGGTAGGGATCCGCAGCCCTGAGGAATGGCCCAGACCAGGATAGGCTCATTGTGATGGCAGAAACATGTCAGTGTCTTGAGATGGACTGAGTCATTATTCTCAGTAGTCCTATCCTTCTGTTTTTAGGCATACCTGTGGACACCACCATTGTATTTTTAGCATATCTGGATCCATTCTATTGTCCACTAGTTTCAATTTAAGAACTTGCTCTCGTCTGACTTTGCCAAGAGGTCGAGTCTGCCCTGGTGGCATTGTCCTACCAGGGTGGGGAGAGGTGGCAAATGATGAAGAATGACACTATTAAGTGTGTGAGACCTCCTCTTCCCTAAGGAATAGCTTCCATCTGTTTTGAAACTAGCATTCCTATTATTTCCCAACTTGGGACTTGAGGTTGTTGACCTAATGCAAGCAACAACCTGTAATGTACAGTATGCCACCATACCTAGGCCCTCATTATGACATTGGCAGTAAGTCCTGTTTACTGTCATGCTGACTGCCGCCAACATACCGCCGGCGTGATGGTTTATCGCTACCCACATTATGACCCACACATAGCAATCCGCCAATATACAGACACACACACAAGTCCGCCAGCCCAAAGGGCAGTGACAAACTGGCGGTAGTAAAACCCACACCGTTACGCCAACAGAAATACGCCCACAATATTATGACCCACGAATCACCACTGTGGACATTCAACCGCTGTAAACCATTGGTGGCACATACTGCAGCGCTCAAAATACACACACACATACAAAAGAACACTACATTGGACAATTCAAACTATACACACCTGGCACACATACACACACCACACCCAAACACCCACACCACTATAAAACACACACCCACATTACCCACAACCCTTTACGACTAACAGAAATTGACAACTGAAAGAGAGACACACCAAGAGCACCCATAAAGCCAGAGCCACAGAACACCATCACCCATACACCATCCAAGCACCTCACAGCACACACACCAACACATCACCCCTCACACCCTCACACACACTACACCCATGGTACCACAAAGACACCCCAGGTTCTCAGAGGAGGAGCTAAGTGACATGGTGGAGGAAATCATCAGGGTAGAGCCACAGCTATTCGGATCATAGGTGCAGCAGACATCCATTGCTAGGAAGATGGAGTTATGGCAGAGAATCGTGGACAGGGTCAATGCCTTGGGGCAGCACCCCAGAACAAGGGACGACATCAGGAAGAGGTGGAACGACCTATGGGGGAAGGTGCATTCCGTGATTTCAAGACACCAGATAGCTGTACAGAGGACTTACGGTGGACTCCCACCTCCTCCCACACAACTAACAACATGGGAGGAGCAAGTCTTGGCAATACTGCATCCTGAGGGCCTGGCAGGAGTAGCAGAAGGATTGGACTCTAGTCAGTCAAATTTCTATTACTATCACCCCCCACCTGTATGCCATCATAAACCCCCACCCCTACCCTCACCTCATCACTCCACCACTTAACATATAACCCACCATCACAACTCACCTATCCAAATACCAAGCCCTGCATGCAACACAAATGCATGGACCCCCATCACAGATGTGAATGGACACCCATCACTAAAGCATGCACGTTAGAGAGAATCACCTATCCCACATAATCACTACTCACACAAACCAAAGCTGACAGGGCAATCACAACCATACAGGGCAACACACCCATGCACAAGATGTCACACGCAGAAACTATAACTGCATTTACATCCCCACAGGTCCCCCACCCAACGTCACAGGAGAGGAGGTGCCAGCAACATCCAGCCCCCCCAGAAGAGGCCCACAGTGATGACAGCAGCTCTGCTCATCTGGATCAGGATGACCAACCTGACCCATCAGGGATCTCCGGACAGTCAGTCACGAGGCACAGTCCCATACCACCACAGAGCTTCCCCCCTCAGGAAACACCTAAACAGCACGGTCCTGGCCAAGTTTCAGGAGACTCAGCAGCTGCAGGAGGGACACTACATGGGGATCAGGGAGGACCTCATCAACAAGGGAGGCAGTGGCACAACAAGGGGCCCCTGACACTAGCCAAACCGAGGATCAGCATTCCACCTCCGCCGGTGCTAGTGGACAGGAGGCCCCACCACAGGACCAACAGGCCACCAGCACCCCACCCCCTGCAGAAGGAGAACCACCCCGCAAACAGTCCCTGCGATCCAGGCAGAATCCAGAAAACATTGCTAAGACTCCTGCCAGGAAAGAAGACTCTCCTGATTGTCACCCTTCTGTTCCACTCTGTCACCCTGTCCACCTTGAACTGCTATTGCTCCCCTTCCTATGCCCCATTGGACAATGCACCTGTGATACCAATAGACTGGACTCTACTATGGACCTTCCTCCACTATCACCCCAGGCCCTTACACATACCCCTATACTAATTAGCCCCTAAATAAACACCCTTTAATCACAAACCAATCTGGAGTCAGTCTGATCTTTCACAACTGTATAATGACAACATTAGCAACAAATAGCATTGTAAATGTTAATTTACTCATACCAATGTATGACAGGTGTTGGGCAACAGTACACATAGCATAAGGCAGAATGGGGTACCCAGATCTGAAACATGGAAATCCAAAGTGAACAGTCAGTGTCCATAGACAGAGGTCAAGAGGCTGACTTGTACAATGCCCTACAGTATTCTGAAATGTGAGGAGGAGTTACAATCTCTTACCTGTGTGTCACTGGAAGTACTGCATGATGATGTTAATTCTGTTGTCAATATATTCTGCCTCCTCTCCCTCACTGTCTACATGCTCCACCGCTGCCACAAGACCATCACCAGGCTCATCCTCCTGCAGAAAAGGCACCTGGTGTCTCAATGCCAGGTTGTGCAACATGCAGCATGCCACGATTATATGGCACACCTTCTTTGGTGAGTAGTATAGGGAGCCGCCTGTTAGATTAAGGCACCGGAATCTGGCCTTCCGGACCCCGAACGCCCTCTCAATAATATGCCTAGTTCTGCCATGTGCCTCATTGTAACGGTCCTCTGCCCTTGTCCTGGCATTCCTCACTGGGGTCAGTAGCCATGAGAGGTTGGGGTAACCAGAGTCACCTGCAAATTCTGAGGAATACCTGTTAGACACACACTAACCCTTAGGGACAACCCCATACCCAGACACCTACTCATACTCTGTGGGGACCTTGGGTTCAGCTATTAGCCACACCCATTGCCTCTGGAGTTGGCCCATCACATAAAGGATACTGCTATTCCACAAAATGTAGGCGTCGTGTCCAGAGCCAGGATACTTGGCATTCACATGGGAGATGTACTGGTCCGCCAAACACACCATTTGCACATTTATCAAATGGTAGCTTTTTCTACTTCTGTACACTTGTTCATTTCTGAGGGGGGGACAAATGCCACATGTGTACCATCAATGGCACCAATGATGTTGGGGATATGTCCCAGGGCATAAAAGTCAGCCTTCACTGTGGGCAAATTCTCCACCTGGGGTAACATGATGGAGCTGCTCATGTGTTTCAGCAGGGCAGACAACACTCTGGTCAACACGTTGGAGAACATTGGCTAAGACATCCCTAATGCCATGGCCACTGTTGTTTGAAAGGAGCCACTTGCCAGGAAATGGAGCACTCACAGGACCTGGACTAGAGGGGGGATTTCTGTGGGCTGGCGGATAGATGACATCAGGTCTGGCTCCAATTGGGCACACAGGTCTTGGATTGTGGCATGATCAAGTCTGTATGTGGTTATGATGTGTCTGTCTTCCATTGTCGACAGGTCCACCAGGGGTCTGTAGATCGGAGGATGCTGCCATCTCATCATCTGCCCCAGTGGGTGTATCCTATGGAGGAGAACGGTGAGCAGAGTGTCATTTACCACATAGGTTGTGCAAGTGTGCCTGCAGTAATGTTAGTAAATCTGTGTGTAAAGTAGTTAGTCTGTATATGTGCCAAAATGTGCTGTGACGCAGTTAGGTGCCATGCCATGTGCCCCCCTGAAATGGCGGCTGCCTGACTTGTGAGGAGGGACAAGGGGAAATGAGGTAACTGAACTAGCGTTGTGCAGGCGGTCCAAGACCGCCGCGCAACTCAGCATTGTTTATCATTGGCCCATATGGGTTCCAGGGGCCAATGGCCATGTACGCCGGCGGTGACAGTACGCACTGCCGCGGACATGACCGCCATTTTCTATCTGTTCACTCACTTGATACCTGACCTTCAACAGGAGAGGACCTACACTGCAAGTGCTTCTGTGACCTCAGTCTGGAAGCGACAATGGCTCGAGTGTTTGGGGAACGGGCCCCTGCCTTTACCGCGGAGGAGTTGGACAAACTGGTGGATGGGGACCTCCCCCAGTACGAGCTACTCTACAGTCCTCCAGACAAACAGGTGAGTACACTGTGAGCATGATACATGGGCAATGCCTGTTTGGAGTGGTGTGGATGGAAGACACATGTTGGGGGGGCTGAGGGCTGCATGTGAGGATGGTCAGTGTATGTGCATCAGGGCATGGGTGGGAATTGGTGGGCAATGAGTATGACGGTCTGGACGGGTGAGTAATTTCCTTTCCTCCTGTACCTTTCCTCTAGGTCAGTGCCCACCAGAAGAAGGGTATTTGGCGTGCCATCGCCAAGGAAGTGCGGACACTGGGGATCTATCATAGACCGAGCACCCACTGCCACAAGAGATGGGAGGACCTGCGCCGCTGGAGCAAGAAGACAGCAGAGGTCCAGCTGGGACTGGCCTCCCAATGTGGAAGGGGTGCCCATCGCACCATGAGCCCCCTGATGTTCCGCATCCTGGCGGTGGCCTATCCGGAGTTGGATGGGTGATTGAGGGCCTCACAGCAGCCACAAGGGGGTGAGTACAGTGTCATAAAGCTCAGTCTGTGCAGTTTAGGAAGTATCTGGGTGGGGGATGTGGGCTCTGGGTGCCCCTAGGCCAGGTTGAACATGGCAGTGTAGGTCCCTTGTTGTGCAGGCTCTGAAGCACTCCAACCCCAATAGTGTTAGTGGGCATCTACTACTGGGCAGGGTCCTGTGGGTTTCAGGTGTGCAGCTAATTCCGTTAAGCATTGTATCCCATGAGCTGGTGACTTTCTTAGTAACTGGTAGTGCATGGCCTAGTGCATAGGGCTGCTCCCTGTGTGTTGTGTCCGCCAACGGTAGTGGTGTTGCTGGCATTGACCATGTGTGTCCTTTGTCTTTACCCCCCTCTTGTTTTGTCACCCTGTCCTTGTGTGCATCAGCATCATCTGGCGGAGGAGCAGAGGCACCGGCAACGGATGGAGCTGCATCCCATATGGCCCATGAGGGTGAATCCACAGAGGGTGAAGGCACCAGTGGGACGGAGGGCGAGGGGAGCTCCACGACAGGGACAGGAGGGGATTCCACTGACAGCGACTCCTCCCCTGATGAAAGCTCCCTGGTAGTGGTGGACACCTCTGTGCCCACCCCAACTACAGGTACAGCCGCCACCCCCCTACCAGCACAGCCCTCCCAGCAGCCCCTCAGTGAGTTTCCTTGCCCGCTCACCCAGGAGGGTGGGCATCTCCTTCGCCCCGCGCACCTCAGGCCCTGCCCCAGTCAGCCCTGCTGCCCTCGGTGAGGAGTCTATTGACCTCCTGAGATCCCTCACTGTTGGGCAGTCAACCATTCTGAATGCCATCCAGGTTGTCGAGAGGCATTTGCAGCAAACAAATGCATACCTGGAGGGCATTCATTCTGGTGTAGCTGCCCAACACAGAGCATTTCAGGCTCTGGCCTCAGCACTGATGACAGCCATTGTCCCTGTGTCCAGCCTCCCCCCCCCCTCCAACTTCCACTACCCAGACCCAATCCCCGCTACCTCAGCCTATCCCAAGCACACCATCAAACCACCATGCACACACTTCAACACACAAAAGTGGCTCAGGAAAACATAAGCACCACACATCCCACAGGCACTCATACAAGCACCATACCCATGCACACATACCAACATCCACTTCCTCCACTGTGTCCCCTCCTCCACGTCCTCCACCTCCCTCCCAGTCTCATCTGCACTCACACCTGCATGCACTACATCCTCAGCCACTACCTCCATCACCAGCACGCCCATCACCACACACTGCTCACGTGCAATCACCACCCCCACTACCATTCACACGTCCCCTGTGTCCTCTCCCAGTGTGTCTGTGTGCCCTCCTCCCAAAGTACACAAACGCAGGCACGCAGCCATCCACCTCACAACAGCCTCCAGCCCATGCACCTTCACCCAAACTCAGCAGACGTACACCTCCTACAACCAGCACCTCTTCCTCCATTCCCACACACTCTCCATCTTCCCATCCGAGTGTGTCTAAAAAACTTTTCCTAGCTAACATTAACCTCTTCCCTACACCTCCCCCCGGTCGTTCCCCTAGGGCCAGGATGTCTAGATCCCAGCCCAGTACCTCAGCCACCAAATCTGCATCCCCTGTGGTCCCTGCAAGTCCGGGTGGCTCGAACGGGGCACCCGTCAGAGCTGCCAGTGTGCCACCTACAGATATGAGGGACCACCCTATTCCGCCACCTGCAAAGGTCAAAAAGGCCTGGTTTCCAGCAGGGGAAAGACACACCACCCACCCAGCAAGGCCTTGCCCAAAAACAGAGAGGACAGTGCGAAGGTCCCTGCAGCGACTGCCAAGGTGGGGAAGGGCCAGAAGACAAAGGGCAAGTCACCTCAGGGCACGATGCCTCCTGGTGAAGGGCTGGTGACCATCATTTCATCAGGGATGCCAGCGACCTGCACCACAGTCACCACCGCCGCTCCGACCGCCACCTGCAACGCCACCTGCACCGCCACCTGCCCCGCCGCTGCCACAACGTCAGTCTGCAGCATCCTCCCCAAGGATCAGCCATCCAAGGCTGCCGGAGACGGTATGGTGACTCCCTCCACCCCAACAGACTATTGCAACACGGTCAGCACCAGCAGCATCTCTGCCGCAGCCACCGCCACCTGCACCACCATCTGCACTGCCACGTGCCCAGCCGGTACCACTCTGTCGGACGTCAGCAGCATACCCAGTGCGCAGCCGTCCGAGTCTGCAGGTGACGTCCTGGGCCCTGGACACGCCACTTGAGGCACCACCTCCAGCACTGGCACGACCAGCAATTGGCAGCCAAAGTTGCGGGAGGATGGAGTGTGGCTCTGCCTCCATGGAGTAACATGCTACCTGTTCCAGGTATATCGCGTGGCTCAGACACCCAGGTCAGAGGATGTGAACGGCCACACCCCAGGTGCAGCATCACTGGGCACAAAGCCCCTTCCAGAACCAGTGGAGAAATGCATCCACTCACACAGTCCTTGGCAGCATGAAGCACTCTGGGCACAAAGCCCCCTCCAAAACCAGTGGAGAAATGCATCCACTCACCCAGTCCATAGTGGGATGAAGCACTCCTGGCACAAAGTCCCTTTCAGAACCAGTAGAACATGTCACCCACTAGAGGGACTGTGGCGTTGCACTCCCCAGGACCAAGAAGTGGGCAAACCACCCACTGGAGAGACTGTGGCTTTGCACTCCTCAGGACCAGGCAGTGGGCATAGATCCCCCTCGAGGAGCAGTGGCATAGTGCCATCTTCCGGCTGAGGTGCCCTCCCTCCCCTTCCCCCTGAGGTGCCTGTTTTTTTTCCGACCTGATGCCCCTGCAGCACTCTCTCCATTTTTAGGCAGGTGTCATGTGTGGGCTTCGCCCATGCTTTTTGGGACCACTGGTCCACGGACATTAACAAGGGACAGTGTACGGACTTGTATACTTAATCTTTAAAATGTGTATATACTGATTATTTGCTTTTCTCTTGATATATCTGATTGTTCCAATATAACACAGGTTAGACTCATTTCCTTTTGTCCTTGCGTTCTTCCAGGGGGTGATGGGGTGTATCTGTAATGTTGTTGGATACATTTGTGTGTATGGTGTTGTGGGTGAGGGTGGGGATGTTGCATGCCGCGTGTGTGTGTCACTCTCTTTTCCCTTCTCCCCTCCCCTGTGTGCCAGGTGCAGTACTCACCATCGTCGCCACCCCCGCCTTCTTTCTACTTTGTGGTGCATTAGTAGATACACCAACATGGGTAGGATCTGCAATTCGGGCTCCATGGCGTCCTGGTTCTTCGTGGAGTGTCGAGAGGTGAGTGGTTCCCCTTCGTTGTTCAGTTTCTGCCGTGCTTTTGATGGCGTTGGTACTGCCCTGGAAAAGCTGGCGGATTGGTGCCTTGTAATACGGTGGGCTGTACATTGTCTTCTGCCTGTTTGTTGGTTGTGACCGCCACGGTGTTTGTTGCTACTGCCGTGGCGGTCGGAGTGTTAAAGTGGATGTCTATGTTGGCGGTTTCCACCGTGGTCGTGATCCCATTTTTTTTACCCCAGGCCTGTTTGCGGTGTTATCACCGCTTTAGCACCCACCGTCAGGGTTATATTGAGGGCCATAGTCACTGATTACCTTTTTATCATTGATATTGTTCGTATTACACATTATGATTAAGAAAAATAATACCAGGAGAGGCTCACAACAAGCCATAATCAAATAGTCCGATCTCGAGGACCCCCTGGTGGCAGTAATTTAGAGGAATTACATGACAGTCAGTTACTGTCCAAATCAAATATCCATGTACCCCAGTGGTTCCCAACCTTTTGACTTCAGTGGACCCCCATTTCATCCTTACTGGAACCCGGGGACCCCCACTGAATCCTTATTGGAATTAGGCGACCCCACAATGAGTCATTACTGAAAGCTGGGGACCAGTCTGTCAATATTATGTAATTTTCTAAGCAGTCGCGGACCCCCTGAGGAGCCTTCACAGACCACAAGGAGTCCCCAGACCACAGGTTGGGAACCACTGATGTACCCACTTCACCATAGTACCTCCTCTTAATAGTCATGAGAAAAGCTTATATTTCAGAAACCCCACAGGATCAAACATCAGTTCACAAAATCTATGGTGTTTTGGTTGATACAGTTTTTTTTCCCATATACTTGATAATCTGCAAACCCTATTTGACTGTGAGCTCACATAAGCCCCATAACCTGAAGATTCAGTACAACTTGTTTCTTAGGAAACATTTTTGTTGCTAAAAATAAATGCTGTACAGCAAGTAAGGACAGGGTCACTTTGGCCCGCGTAGACATTTCCACAAACACACAATTATACCATCACACTCATACTATTCAAACAATTACTCCAAGAAAAAATGGCACGTGGTTAACCGAAAAAGCCGCTGCTTGGGCATTACTCACATCACAGAAAGGTACACATGCGGTTGGACCCAGTGCTTGAAATGGAAGAAGAGAAGTACAGGTATTCTGTACCAGAGTACCTGCTTGTTTTTGAGAAGTGCTGGTACTCTCCAATTAAAGGTATTGAGTTTTTCTTGAGAAGTGCAGGTACTCTCCCTCTCAGAATAAAAAAAGTGCTGGTACTCAGTACCGGACAGTACCGCTCCATTTGAAGCACTGGTTGTACCTAACAAATCCTGCTCCCAGATGCTAGTATTGCCTATCGGAGCAGATTCAGCAATTTCAAGGCCTCCATGGTGCAGAGGAGCCAATGTCGCTGATGTCACATCATGGTGCCCTTTGCGTGAAGGAGTGATGGGAAATGTAGTTTCCCAGATAGGCAGTTACGTACACTACGTCCAGTTGTGCTGTGCTGAAGAACTTGTGGTCTGGTATTGTTCTTACATTTGAGAGTAGGCCAGAGTGTTTTGGGTGTACATAATGTGAGGAATATAAATAATTTGGCAGTCAGATAGCTTTACACTTATTGAAGTTACAGGTAGACACCTACGTGCAATGTGTCCAGCGATGTGAGGCAGACAACTTGGTCTGCTCAGACATTATTCTTCTCTTTGGTTACAGGTCAGAGCCTACAAAAAGTGATAATAATACAATCCTTTGGCAATCAAATAGCATTAGAGTCATTGGGGTTACAGGTAGGCAGATACCTGCAATGTGCTTGGCGAAGTTGGGCAGAACACTTGGCTTGCTCAGACATTGTTCTTCTATAAGAGAGCAGGACAGAATGTTTATAGTGCATAAAAAGTGAAGATTTTAAATTCTTTGGCTGTCATATAGCGAAAGTATAAATGGGGTTTTGCACACAGAACACGAAAATAGGTATGATAGGCCTTTTTATTTTTTATTTCAACTTTTAGTGGAATGTTATAGGCCAAACAATTGTCTTAAAAAATCTTTGCTTAAGGTAGATTCTTGATTCCACTCATGGCTGCCTGCAGATCTTGGTCGAAACAAAATACAAATAGAAAACAATCCATGTAAACATGGTAGCATGTTTATCTACTTATGGTACCCCAGGGAACCTCATTGTTAAGACCATGTCGGTCTGTGCGAAGTCTCCATACCCACCTTATTTCAAAACACAGCAGTGGATGTGTCATGTATTGCCGTGTTTGTGCTAGTTTTTCAATCAGATACCACTCTATGTCATCTGCACTGTGGTTTTTCTCAATTTAGTGATTGGTCAGTCTAGTTGAGTCCTATCTGCATCTAATGGTGCTTCTATGTTCAAAAGTGAGTTCCTATTTGTCTCATAGCCGTTCCAATATTTTTTAGATTACAAGGTCATTTGATCATATATACCACATTCATACTATTGCAATTAGTTAAACCTTTTAGTTTCCACAGGGTTTTCAGTCCAAGATCCAAGTCCTTTATCTTCTGGTGAAGGGGCATACAATACAATTCACACACGGGGAGTGCCCCGTTTGTGGCAGAAGGTCCCACAATGTTAACTCCCTTGTCTCCTCAACAGTTCCTTTCGGGTATGTGTGCACGACCGTATCCTTGATACTTCTTGCTCTTTTAAAAGAGTGCATTGGTTTTACTGGTGGTAGACCACATGACTAAAGGATTTTCTAGCTTTTTAAAATAATTTTCCACAGGTCATTAGGCAGGGAGCTGAAGGTGGTGACACAAATCAACTTGTCCGTTTCAGCTTTCTTGAAGGTTGTGAGCAATTGTTAAGTGCCTTTTTGTTCACTCTCTGTATCAGCTGAAGAGTATAATTTGTTGCTGCTAGTTTCATGGAAACTTTTTCTGCATGTGTCTTATAATCCTTTACATCGGAACAGTTGCGCCGGAGACCTAAGAACTGTCCTACCGGTAGATTTTCCCATAGGCCTTGAGGGTGGAATCTCTCAAACCTTAGAAGGTTGTTCCTGTCAGTGGGTTTATAGAACACCTTGGTATGTAAATACCCATTGTTTTCTTTAATCAGTTGAGGAATGGTAATTCAATACATCCAATGGTTATGCTAAACTGCAAGAAAGTGTTCAATGCATTCATCCAATTAGCAAAATCTAATGCCTCATGACTTGTACTCATCCAGATTAGCAGTACCTCATCAATATAACGTTTCCATAGTCTGATATTTTTTTTAAAGGAATAGAAGGATGTACAATTAATTCTGTTTCAAAAGAATTAATTTTAGGCCTGCCAGGCTAGGACGAAGGTGCTCCCCATCAATGTACCATGAATCTGGAGGAAATACTCGACCTCGAATTCAAAGCATTTCCAAGTTAGAGTCAAATGTGCCAGATCCAGTACAAATTCTCAGGGGGTAATAGACTTCCACTTAGTTTGGTTCAGGAACTTCTCAGTTACTTCCAGGTTGGCCTCTTGGGGAATGCCGGTATATAGTGAATCAAACTCTAAGCTGATCAGCAGTACTTTTTCACTGTCTAAAGCCATGTCTTCCGAAAGTTTCAAGACATCCTTGGTATCCTGGAAAGAGGTGGGCATTTTCCTAACCAAAGGCTAAAGGAGCATACCGCAAAACTGGGATCAGCAGACCACCATGTCTGTGATTGCTTTTAAATAAAATATTTTTTTAAATGCAGCCCATTTTCCTTGAATGAAAATGGGATGCGTTTAAAAAGAAAAAACTGAACGTGTGAAGTTTCATTTTTTAAGAGTAGGCAATGGTCCTTGCGACATGAGTGTTGATACATGCATATACTAGATTATGCATAGCCAACTGAGACTGCATAAGGGAATGAGCCTGATGTTAGGGGTGTAAAACTCTTCCTGAAACATAATGGATTTATACTACCACACAAGACTGTGCATGGCAATGTGGGACTGTAAGAGGCTCTGAATCTAAATATCTGCACCTAAACTTGTGCCTGGCACATTGCACTGTTGAAAGTCCCTGACTGAATATGCAACCAGGCTATCCCTACCATGTTTCCTTTGACTCTGTAAGTTCCCTTGTCTAGTTTTTTTTTGGCAACACTTTGTGAGGTGGCTCAACCAGAAAGATCTAACAGTCGACAAATTTAAACACTTCTGGAACATCGTGCCCTGAAATGGTGGGACACTGCATTGAACTTCCGTTCTTGTAGCCTCAAGAGGGTAGCTCCATGACCTCCCCTGTGCAAGCCCTGGTTGGTGGCATCATTATACCGCTCATAGGATGCAGGTAAAGCACTCATGGACGACAATCACATTCCTCTATGCCTCAAATCTAGAGGCTTGAGGAGGGCATGAGCCCCTACAAGTGTTTGTGGTGCTTGTAAATGTTATTTGAACGTTTGCAGTAGTCCTTCTCTTATATTTCCAAGGATGTTTGGATGGAATATGCAATGTGTCAAATCAGAGCGACTTTGGAGGTGTGCCTGTTTAGTTGCGACTGGCAGTGGTATCCACAATGCACAATGGGAATTAAGCCATCCAGGATCTCCTCATAAGAGGGTTTGATGTGCTGACTGTTTCAAAGTTGGTCATTTTATATTTTGATAGTGAGACATGGACCAACTGCCTCAACATAAACATACAAACTGAAGCTTCTGTCCAGTTTATTACTCATCTTTTGAACACACTCCTGGTACTTCCAGCCCACTGTCTTTTTTCTAGGGACTAACCTGAGGGCAGGCCTATGCGGAAGCTATAGTGGAATAACCTGCTGCTGATCCCATTTGCACCTATCCGAAGCCAATCCAAACAGTTCAGAAACACAGACAGAACACATTGAAGTTTTCTATTTCTAACATAGAATAGAAAGGGGCTTCTCCAAGGACTACTGCGCTATGTGCAAGTAAACTGAGTTGTGACACTGCCTGCAAATGCATTCTGTGTCATCACCAACTTAAATTACTTTCTTCTTCATTTAAGCCTGCTGCCTAGTTGGTGCTTCCGACCCCAGTCTGATAGCCAGTGAGCCAGATCATAAGAAACCTGCATCGAGTTTAGCCCCCACTGAATAAGGAGCTAAACAGTTAGCTCGTAGGTCAAGAAATATCATGGTTTTAAGGGACAAATGGTACCCAAATCTAAACCAGAGAAAAGATAGTCTTTCTAGCTACAGTAACTCTCCTTCCAGAAGTCTGTGGCAAAGTGCCTGCACCTTGCAAACACGGTTATACTCTATTTTAGTTTGCAATTGGGTTTGAGTTGTGTTTTCATTTTTCATGGATGCTGGATTCATAAGTAGTAGAGTTTGCAAACGTGTGGTAAAGTACCTGAGATTTGGTGTACGTATTGCAAACTGTAATTTTATGGTTGTAGGACCATGATCAGCTAGCAAACGCTAGCAACGAACAGTATACATTTGCAAACATTGGTGAACCATTTCAACATTCTAATTGCTTTATTGGTACTGTATTCTCTTTACACTTTCAGGGTGTGTCAGTTCACAATCGTTTAGCAAAACTACAAATATTTTATAGTGTTGATAGGTAGGGTTCCTAGGTTTATCAATGTATTGTGTGGCATTGCCATTTTCTCTGTGTTTTGGGTTTCATGTTCTTTCCACTATTTTATTTCACCTATCAATAAGTGATAAAGAACCCACTGCCATACATTATAAGCATATTGCAAGTCACTGAGGAGTTCCATAACAATATAGAGGAACAGCCACGTCTCGCAGTGCAGTAAAGGGGCAGGGTGGCGCGTTGCTAGGGAGGGGAGATGACGACAAACAGAAAAATGAAATAAAAAAAAAACCTTACCTGACTCCCCACCGCCACGCCGCTTTTCTGGCCCACTGCAGGCACAGGCTCCCAACCTGCCCTGCGGCCAATCTGAACGCTGCTCTCATGCTGCTGGCAGCATAAAAGCTGCATTAAGTTTGTTTGGGTGGCCTGACTCGGCGCTCCCAGACAACCTGGTGTAGTGAATCCTAGTTTGTTTTAATGGGAGAACAGGAGTTAGCTTAGCCTCTGGCTTGCAGACTCGTGCCCCCGTCACCTAGTGACTTTTAACCTACTTAGCTTGCTCTGTCTTAGCCCATTTAATTATTTAATTTATCTAAGATGGCTGCCTTGTTTATAGTTAGGCCACTTGTTATGTTTTGCATTATCAGTGCCACCGCGCTAAGGCGTCAAGATCAAGCAATAAAGACAAACAAACAGTAGGTGTTCACACTTAGGGATTTTCCCTCTCTATACTTTCGAGGGATTGTTTATAATAATTGCCATCTCAAGCAGGCCTGTTATCTATTGTTTGGGAACACACCTACGTCAGGGGTCCTGGTAGATCTGTATAAATACATTGCACTTTAGAAAGATAATCAGAGGGATTCTGACCAGAGGGCATCGCCACCATCGCTGATATCGATGCTGCACGTCGTCTTGACACTGACCCAGTCTTCGTGTCCCTGCAGAGTCTGAGATAGAGACCTCATTCCAAGGTAGCGAGGGTTGGGGCTCCTCTCATGGACGTGGCATTGGCAGATTAGGTTTAGCAAACCCAGCTCTCCTTTAGGTAGGAGGTTAGGCCTCTCACATTAGGGTATTAGGGCATTTTCCATCTCGAATGTCTTTTACATGCATTGCAAGATGGTGGGGTCTTTGTAATAATGACTCTCGTCTTCACAATTCTGTTCCTTGCATTATTCATTTTCCTAATCATTGCAGCCCATGTAACTTACCGCAAATTGCAGTTGTGTTAAATAAAAACTATTGAAACTTTACTGCATCTTTGTCATTGCCTGCGTTTGTATGAGACATGATATATCTGTGAGAAAGGGGTAATCTCCGTTTAACCACGACACTCCCTGAGATGTCTTGTTCTTGAGTCCATGCGTAAAGGCTGCCACAAATCACCTTTTACTATTGTGTTTCTGGTGAGGTGCTGCTAGTGAGCCGGTAAGGTTGGGACAACAGTTGCGAATTGTTGTAGGATAGACATAGTCGCCTACAAGCAAAAGTACTGTCATCCTTTAACCAGAAGTCTTGCCTAGAGCAAGAGTCCAAACTACGACAGCCTCTGCCTGCTCTCTCCAACCTGCCAACACAGTGCCAGATTAGACAGAGCAAAGTGTGCATGTGTGTTTAGCTGGCCCGAGACGACTGGCCAAACACACATGCACATTGAAGGGAGTGCTGTGCACTTCCCCTCCATGCTCGTTAGCACCATGGCCCCGCCCTTTAAAAAAATAAAACAATAATAAACATAGTTTATTATCATTTTATTTTTAAAGTTTTGCAGCTGCTGGCGGGGGGAGGGATGCTCCTTCGTTATAGCGGAGGAGCCGTTGCTGTAGATAAATGAGGCCAAATGCCTTGTTACTTTATAAAGATATGGAACTCCTAGTTAGAGTAACAGGTCTTTTTTTTTTTAAACCACACACGGCTCTTACCACTTTTTAAATGTATGCCTTAGGCTTTTTCACCTTTGAATCAAAAGTGTATGCCACCTTCTGAATGATTTCAGTTCGGGTTGCATTTACTGATAAACAGGGTAAAATTCAGAAAAGGTTCCATCATTCTTAAGTCACGACTCCTTTCTCAATCTCTCTCATGCATTTTCTCTGTCTCACTCGATTATTCTCTCTTTCTCTCCATCATTGCTTATCCTTCCCTGTCGCTCACTCTGGCAATCACTCTATCTATCTATCTATCTATCTATCTATCTATCTATCTATCTATCTATCTATCTATCTATCTATTTATTCATCCACAAAAATAAGCTTGTGGGCTTTCATTCTTTTTTCTAGCGCTCCCTCTCTCTTCTATTCTGACTTTTTCATCTTTGCCTCTCCCTTTCTAGCTTCTTCGCATTCTCTGTCTTTTTTCTTGTTCCTCCACCATTCTCTCCTTTCCTTCTCTGCTTTTCTCGCTCTCGCATGTCTGCTCTTTCTTTACCTATCAAGTGCGTGTCTAACACACTTCTGTCTGATGACCATAGGTACACTTCCCAAACCAGAACAATTGTTCACCATGCACGCATGACACGTAGCAGCATTTAACTGTGTGACATCATAATCAATAGAGTGGACAAGTAATGGCACCTAATAAATAATGCATGAAGGGCGATTAATGCAGGGCAGAGATATAACTGAACAATTGCAATTCTTGCATGACACTTGCGAACAACTTGGTTTCTGTGGCACAAATATGGTATTCGGGATTTTGGTTTTAGTCCTAGTGAATCAGAAAAAAATATTTCTCTGTGGACGAAAAGTGTTGGAAGAGGGAAGACTCCGAGGAACATTAGACAAATATAATCATGTGGCAGTTACAATAAGAGAAGAGTCAACAATGTCAGACTAAATGTTGAACATATGGCAATTCACAGTAACAAGACTGTTATTTCAGTCAGGCATTCTGTTGACTTCGTACAGCAGGAGAGCAAAGGTCAATTGTGTTTTGCTCATCACTGATGTTTACTGTGCAGTGTTGCAGCGTTTGGTGTCAAAAGAATCAGCTTTGCTGGTTAAGAGATTTCTGCTCTTGAAAGGGGGCAGGCTAAAGACATGATGTTCTGAATGGTGGACAAAATATTTAATTTCCTTTAAAAACAAACAAGGGGAATAACCTAGATATCAAATTGCTTATCTCTGAGCCAAGCAAGTCCTCCTGTAGGTCTTAGACAGTGTACATTCTCCTTTTCCCGCAATTCGCTTTCGCTACAAAATTTGATATGATTTGAAGGAAATAAAAGATGTCCGCCTTTAATTCTCAAACAGACACAGTTTTTAAATCCGTGCCCACAACGACTATTCTTCTAATGTTCACGACAAAGGAACGATAAAATCTGGAGTAACAGACGCAAACTGGCATTTTGAATTTCACTGATTTTTTACTCAAATATTTTCTCAGAATATTGTTAACATATATATAATTTCATGATTGCAAGTCGAAATTACTTTAATACAATTATCCGTGGTGGCCAAAATATATCAAAGAAGAGAGAGAAATAGCAATTAGTAAGTGTGCGTATTGTGCTGATCAATAGTGCAGCATATCTGCTCAGATGTATGTTGTGTCTCCCTTGGTAACCTTAAGCATGTGAGTATCATAAATCAGTGAGCACATCGGCCAGATGGGCGTCTATGAACTTGCCTACGTGTGGATCGTGCAGATGGCTTAATGAGAAGAAAGTGCAAAGACTTTTGTAGGTCTGTAGGCAAACCCATTGTTTCAACCATATTGCATACACTTAGGGTCTCATTACGAGTTTGACGGTCCTGTGACCACCATGTTGGCGGTGGTGGTCACACCGCCAACAGGCTGGCGGAGAAGACCACCAAATACTGACTTTGGTGGTGATCCCAACGGAGTACGGCCAAAGCACCGCCGGCACCGCCAGTGCAGCTAGGCCAATTGCAGCCACCAGCAGGCGGAGGGAGACCATGTTTCTGTTGAACCTATTACGAGATTGCACAACACCAAGATTTCTGCCACAGTCAGACCACAACGGAAACCCAGGCAGAAACAAACTCTATAAAAGGAGACACTCAAATTCAAGAAGCCACACACACCTGGAGCAGCCATAGAACGAGAACTAGACATCATCCCGCTAGTCCTGCTCGCCGAAAGACAACTGAGTCTTCTATAGGGGAGGGAGGTGCGAGGGCAACACTCACATGTAACAGTACACAGACATGCACACTCACATACAACTGTAAAGACACCCACACATACACAGCACACACACTGCAGCCACCCCACACACACACACACACCACACATCAAGAACGCACACTTACACACAGCAACACAGCACAGGCCCAGTCTCACACAAGACCATACAACATAACAACACACCACAACAATACCACAACCACAACATCACAATCACAAATACATTGGCAAGCACTGACAACCGACATTAGCCAAGGACACATCACACATACAACACAATGTACAACCAACAGGGAATGAACACACACAATTACACAATCATCAACTTATCAAACAACACACACATCACATACTCAGCACATCGTACCTATCAATCCATGCAGAATGCATGCACACTCACACAACCAAAGCACACAAAGCCACACAACACAACAACAAGCACATGTTGTTAGAAATGGGGTCTCAGGTTGGCAGTCAGTTTGCACTCTGTCCAAGCAGGGACCCTCATTCTAGTCAGGGCAATGGAAATACACACAGTAGATAACCCCTGCTCACCCCGTTGGTAGCTTGGCACAAGGAGTGAGATGTATCTCCAAGGCAATGCGTAAAGTATTTGTACCACAACACACAGTAATACAATGAAAACACTACAAAATGGGCACCACACCAGTTTAGAAAAATAGGCAATATTTATCTCAGTCAAAGAAGACCAAAACAACAAATGTCCAACTTACACAAATCAAGATATGAATTTTCAAAAGAACAGGAGTTTACTCAATAGAAAACAATGGAAAGGTTGTTGTTACACAAAGTACCTTGTGTGCATTGAAAATAAAGCCACACAGGCGTGCATGCTTCAAAAAAGTCAGCAATGCGTTGATTCCTTACTTGCGAGTGAGGCTTTGTGTCGTTTCTTCTTTGGTTGAGTAGGAAGCATAATTTTTCTCTCCAGCAAGAGATGTGTTGATTCCTGGACAGGTACCTCGGATCTGCACAGATTTGCGCTGGTGTTTGATGCCCAGTGATGATGCGTGAGAAATTCAGTTGCACAGTGTCGGAAAACCGTGCTATGTGGGGTTTACGTCGTTATCAGCAGCTGCAAGTGGTCGTTGCATAGTTCCTCCAGCCATGATGCATCAATCTCCCAGCCGCGATGCAGACGGAGAGCCAATTTTAGCCGCAAATCGGGAGGCGTGTCGTTTTTCAGCCACGTTGTAGGTGGTGCGTTGAAATTTCCCCACACGGTGTTCTGTGCATGGAGTTCAGTCTCCTGATTGTGCCACCCACATAAGTAGCCCCTCAACCATGTCTCCGGCCTGCCATTGCAAGGGCTGTGTGTGCAGTTTCAATGCCACGTCGACTTGGCATTTAAAAGTACTTGCCAAGCCTGAAACCCCGATTTCTCTACACATAAGTCACCCCTAAGGTAGGCCTTGGATAACCCCCGGGCAGGGTGCTATGTAGGTAAAAGGCAGGACATATACCTGGGTGTTTTAAATGTCCTGGTAGTGAACAACTCCAACATTCATTTTCCACTGCTGTGAGGCCTGCTCCTTTCTTTAGGCTAACATTAGGGTTACCTTCATACAATTTGAGTGGTAGGTTCTCATCAGAAAAGGGTAGACAGGTCATATTTAGTATGACCAAAATGGTAATACAAAATCCTGCTGACTGGTGAGGTTGAGTTTTATATTACTATTTTAGAAATGCCACTTTTTGAAAGTGAGCATTTCTCTGCACTTAAAATCCTTCTGTGCCTTACAGCCTGTCTCCAATCCACACCTGGGCTGGGCTATTTGACAGCTCCATTGTGCATTTCACCCAGACAACCACAAACACAGGATGCTCAGTCACACCTGCACACATCTGCATACTGAATGGGTCTTCCTGGGCTGGAAGGGTGGAGGGCCTGACACTTACATTTGAAAGGACAGTGGCCTGCCCTCACACAATGGACTGCCAAACCCCTTATTGGGACCCTGGCAGACAGAGTTGTACTGAAAGGGGACCTTGTGCACTTCAAAACCACTCTTTGAAGTCTCCCCCACTTCAAAGGCACTTTTGGGTATATAAACTGGGTCCCTGACTCTACCAGCTTAGATTCTTCCTGCGACAGACACTCTGAACCAGATCCTGTAACCTGTCAAGAAGAGCTGCCTAGCTGCCTCAAGGACTCACCAGGACTGCTTTGCTGTGAAGGACTGCTGCCTTGTTGTTGCCCTGCTGCCTTGCTGGCCTCTGGTTCTGCTGAGAAGTGCTCTCCAAGGGCTTGGAATGAGCGTGCCTCCTGTTTCCTGAAGTCTGAGGGCCAAAAGGCTTCATGTCTGCAAAGGAACTCCTTGTGCAGTGAAAATCGACATACAGCCTGCCGGAATCGATGCACAGCCTGCCTAGCGGTGAAAGATTTGCTGCATCGCCGAACCAGAATGGCACAGCCCGGCTCCCCGAGTAGAGATCTATGCAGTGCCAGTATTGCGACTGGAACTTTGATGCACAGCCCACTGGATCGACGCATCGTCAAGCTGGAACAATGCAGCCTGACTTCCTGTGGGAGGAATCAACGCAGCACCTGACTTGCAACAGAAACTCCGACGCATCGCCCACCGGATCGATGCAGCACATGTGACTTCGTCCTGCACACCCAGAATTTCCACACATCATCCCTGGGCATCAAAAGACCTCGCATCTCAAAGATGATACAAGCCTGCACACCAGAATTCGATGCAAAGATCTTGCAGGATGGAAACAATTGATTCATCGTCTGTGTTCATCCAGAAATCTCCTCCTCTGTGGTCCCCTTGTGTGTAATTTTGACACATACCAGGTACTTTGTGCTTGCAAGACGCAGTTGTTGCTTCTAAGAACTTAAGACTCTTATTATTATTACAAAGTGATATTTCAACTTGTGATTATCAAATCCTAATCTTTTTTACCTTAATGTGTTCAGATAAATATCTCATATTTTTCTAAAACTGTGTGGTGTATTTTTGTGGTGTTTTCACTATGATATTGCATGATTTATTGCACAAATACTTTACACATTGCCTTCTAAGTTAAGCCAGACTGCTCAGTGCCAAGCTACCAGAGGGTGGGCACAGGATAGTTTGGATTGTGTGTGACTTACCCTGACAAGAATTTACCCCATTTGTAACATAGTGGTTATGGTGTCTGCTGGGTGGATGTCTGCGGGTCTGCTGGGGTGCTGTTTGCAGGTAGGATGGGTGTACTGGCTGGATCTGTGAATGTTGGTGTGGTGTCTGCAGGTGTGTCAGGTGTGGTGTCTGTGATGCTGGGGGTGTCAGAGCAGGTTGTAACTTGCTGTGTGTGCAGGTGTATGTTGCTTGTGTGTGTGTGCCGGTGGTGTGTCGTGTGGTCCTTTGGTTTGTCTGTGGTACCCTTGGCTGTTGGGGGGGATGCATGCCTGTCTGTTTGTGTGCTTTGGCTGTGTCGGGGACAGGGGTAGTGGGATTGGGAAGAGGAAGGTGAAGGGGGGATGGTACACAAAGGGTGACTGGCTGCCATCAGTGTGGAGGCCAGAGCCTGAAATGATTTCTGTAGGCCAGCCAGTGCACCTTTAATACCTTCCAGGAATGCATTACTCTGCTATATCTGAGTTGCCATTCTCTGGATGGCATTCACGATGGTCAACTGACCCACAGAGATAAACCTCAGTAGTTCAATAGCCTCCTCACTGAGGGCAGCAGGGCTATCAGGGCCAGGGGAAGAGGTGCCTGAGGCATAGGAGATGCCTACCCTCTTGGGTGAGTGGGCATGGCCAACTGGGTGGGGAGCTACAGGGAGGGTGGTGAGAGAAAGGGGGGTGGCAGACAGAGATAGTTCTGAGGTGGTCCCAGTTGGGTCCGTCACCCCCAAGGATTCCTAAGATGAAAAACTGGATCCAGTCTACCCTGTGGCACCACCCTGGCTCTCCAGGCCACTGGGTCCCTTGGTGTCTTATCCAGGTGACTGGTTGACACCTGTTCGGTATAAGTCAATAAGGACGCTCAATGAAGGACCACACGCCAATTATGAATACAATTTAGCTTTACTAGAATTTCAGGTGAATATATGTATTTAGCACATCAACAATAGTAGAATAAGAATAGCAATGAAAAGCATCTATATATATATATGAGTACAATACAAAGGTCATCTATGTATATAAATAAGCAAAGAGTTCATTAACAGATATACACTTTGATTAACTGTATACCAAAATGCATCACACTACGATGTTCAGGAAGCAAAATACAAACAAGTTGAATACTTCAGATAAGCTTTGATTTACTACACACCAAAATGCATGTTTCAATTACTGCAACAGGCTCACACTACGATGTTCAGAAAGCAAAATATAAACAAGCTGAATACTTCAGATTAGCTTTGATTAACTGCATACCAAAATGCATGTTTCAATTACTGCAGCAAGCTCACACTACGATGTTCAGAAAGCAAAATATAAACAAGCTGAATACTTCAGATTAGCTTTGATTAACTGCATACCAAAATGCATGTTTCAATTACTGCAGCAAGCTCACACTACGATGTTCAGAAAGCAAAATGTAAACGAGCTGAATACTTCAGATTATAAACACAGTGCAAGCATAATAATCAATCATAATAATAGAGCAGAGAAACAAAGGCCTTTCATCCCTGTGTGGAACTTAACTTAGTACACGAAATGCTGGGAAGCCCTCTACCGCCTGCTTGGACCTCTCTCCCCCTCAAGTGTCACGGTCTCTGAACAGCAAAACAGGGAGGCAGCGCTGGGCCATGGCAGCTTTCACAATCCCATCTGTGAGCTTCAAATCCCTCACCCGCACTTCAGTGCTTAAATAACTCGAAGCTTGGATTCTATCTCTTTATGGCATTTTCTAGCTATGTTATCAGTACTTGTCTCTTGGCTGCTCTGCCCTTCCCCAGCCTTTGTTTTCATTCTATCTTCTCCCTGTACTCTCGTTCTCAAGGTTGAGATGGAGTTTCCTACACAAACAAGCTTGAAAATAATATCATGAACTTTTCCACATTGTTCGGGGTTTCAGCAGGCATCACGCTCATCTACACTGCTCAAGCTAATTAACCCTTCGCGTCACAATGTCTTCCGCACCTTTCCCTATACTGATCACTCGGTGTTGGTGTTCTCATGACTGGAGGTCCCTTGGTCATCAGCTTCCCCACTCAGCTGTGCCCTGTCTCCTTTGCCTGTCGATGCTGATGCTGGAAAACAGAGAGTGAGTTACAGTCATCACATTCCTTACATATCACTCACATCACACTCTACACCTCAGCAACATCACATCTAGTTGTACTACACCAGCAGGTAGTACCAGTTTAGTTCCAACATCATGTTACAACAAGATACAATGTGAAACCCTCAATAAAAACCATGTTACACACCAGCTAAGCTACCTACATCACACCTACAATGCCATGATATCAGTAGAGCTATCACATCAACGTGTCCATGACAAGGTGACTTGGCCACATGATACTGGGTCGCTATCCACAGCAACATAGTCAACCAACAACCAAGCTATTGGAAATATAGGTAACATAGATCTCCACATATCACATACACAAACTCAACACATACTAACATTTTGACCTGATGTCATGAATCAGGCAAGAGACCTTATGGTATAGTAAACACAGGACAACATGTTGCATACAAGTCATACCCACTTCATGTCACTGAGTTCACAACCTTCAGAATGGAAATTTGCAAACATGCAACTACTCTAATTGGCATATCCAAATTTGGAATATGATAGAGTCAGAACACGTCACCTACACATGTCCCAATAGTGATGTAGGAAAGGATGTTACATACTTTGTGGAAAAAGTCACCTAAGTCATCGTCCTCCTGAAAACAATGTATAGTACAATTATTAGGGCCTAATTATCTCAGAACATTTACCCACACACAGCCATAGGTAGTATAACTACTCTTTCAATACAGTGGACACCTGTCATGTGCATGAAGGTGACATATAGTTCAAAATATCATGCTATTATCCCATCAAGAGCCACATGACTGAGTGGCAACATCACTATCCACACATCAGACATGACTGGCCCTACATCTGTTTGGGAAAAAAACTGAGAGACACATACCACATCTGAGGCTACCATGACAGGGACATATAACTTGATGCAAGCCAAATGTCTGACTAAACATACCATTCCACTCACATGTGTATGTGCACTTCAACAGCTGCACCACAATGTAGCCAGTGAAAAAAATAGATTTCCATACAACAAGGACTCAAAATATATCCAGCTAAGATTGTAACTGTGTACAAGGTGTCTTGGCCTATTTATCATGCCTACAGCACAATGGCTAAGGAAATAGTTGTGTAGCCATTTCCCACCTACAGAACATTAACATGGCAATAACATTCACAGCTCTGACATCAATGTATGTGATCCAATAGGAGTCTAGCAATACCTCCATGGTTCCCTACATGTAGGATGTCCACTCACATGACACATTGCAGAGGCCTGTGTTCCTTCCTCACCTACCAAGGGGGTACGCCCTGTAACATGTCTGAATAAGTTTTGCAAGCTTGGCATGTGAAATGTCAAATGGACATCACATCCTCATATGATGCTGTCATTCATCAAAAACCTCATGAAAAGACTCTATGTTGCACATAGACATGGATCAAGGGACATTGAAATGGAGAGAGGGCAAATACCTGGACAATTTACCATCATGATATTGGGAGTATTGATCTGTAAGTGGGAAGGAACAATCAGCAGGGTATGGAAAGCTGTAGACTGGTACACATATGACACAGTCACATGTGCATCATTTTATGCTTCTGTACAGAGGGTACAACATAGGTGAGTAATGTGTCCCAATACACAATAGAATGTACACACCTGTGTACCAATGTCGAGGACTGGGCATCTATTTGTTCCTTGAAGATAGTTGACCCTTTGCACTTACCACAGTGTCAGAGCTTAGAATCTTTTACATCATACACTAACTTGGTAAAGGGATGAAAATGTGTTAAGTCTGCACTTACCCCATTGTGGTGCTGCTGTGCTGTCCTCAAACTCCCATCCAACTTCAGGTGGGCTACCATCAATATGTGTGCCATTAGTGGGGTCAAGGCCCGATGGGCACCCCTTCCTTCTTGGGAGGACATCGCCAGCTGGGCCTCTGCGTTCTTCAGGCCCAGCGTCTAAGGTCTTACCTACCGCTTCCTACCGCTGGCTGTGGACCCCCTAGGTACTCACTTTCTTGGTGATGGCACGCCAAATCCCCTTTTTCTGATGGGCATTGACCTGCATGGAGGACACAGACAAGAAAAGAATGTCATGTCCACACGCACTCTACCAAAACAGGGTGAAAACACAAGTTACTGCAAGTAGCCATAAATAGACTGCCTACAACATCCCATTCAATGAGCAATGACCATCTGCAGTCAGTCCATGTGTGACGTTGAGACAAGCATATAACTTACATATCCAGTACCAGGTGTCAGCTTGAAACATATGACCAGACCACAGGCCTATCTCTAAACATGGTATATCTGTCCAAATACTTTTCACACCACCTTCAATTATCATGTAATTCAGTATGTAGGTGGATCATGGTGCAAACATCACACACTCTCTACTATGTCTCAGGACTCAAAACCTATCTATGCACCTGTGAACATGTCCATCTATCCGCACATTACCTCAATGCTTCATTCAACCACATTTCCTGAACATCACCATACACTCAACAATTCAAACATTGGTATTGCATTGCACTTACCTCCTCCTCTGGTGCACATTAAAGCTGTTCATACAGGGGTAGGACACAAGCTTGTCCAGCTCTTCTGCTGGGAAGGCAGGGGCCCTATCACCTACAGGACGTGGCATGATTGCTCCCAGAGGCAGTACACAGCATCTCAGGTTGTAGAGGTCTTGCTGGAAGCAGTGTCAGGAGTCAAGTGAGAGATGACGTATGTGAAGATGTCTTCCAATGGCAATGTCCACTGCAGTTGTATCGGCCTACCACCAGGACGACATCCGCCATATTAGTTAGGTCATTTCCTAATGTCCAGTACAGTAGGTCAGACAGCTGCCATTTTAATGTTCATATCTCAATGAAAACATTGTAAAGTTGTGTCACAAGCTGTGAAACAGATCTATGGCATTGTGTTCACTGATGGCTTTAAGCAAACATGTTGAAATGTTCATGTATTATGTACAGGATGTAAAATTGTACATGCAATAGTATTGTCAGCAGAGTAATGGCAATCTGTAAATGGAATAAATGTACCAAATATGTGCAATATGTTAAAAAAGTTAATGTCACATTGACTGTCAGTGACATGTTTCTCCATTTTAAAAACATGATAGGGTTAGTGGATGTGAATGGAGTTATAAGCCATTATTTGCCTAGGTACTTGCCGTGTATAACGTAAGTACAGTTTCATGTTTAAATATTTAGCATAATTTGTGACGTGGGTGTGATCACACTTATGCTGTACAGATTGAGTGATACACATACATACTGGTTTTCTCCCACATAGTTACCCTGGCATGAGAAGAGTGAGACAACCTCCAGTGTACCGTCCACTAGCAGACCAGCAGACCATGAAGGAGTGACATATGATTCAGATCTACTACCTGTATAGGCATGCAATCATGGATCTCTGTCATCAATTAGAGCCAGATCTGATGCCTGCCATTCATAATCCCTATAGCATACCTCCCATTCTACAAGTAATGTCAGTGCTTCACTTCCTGGTCAGAGGCTCCTTTCAAACTACTGTGGCCCTAACTGCAGAAATGTCTCAGCCTATGTTCAGTCTGGTCTTGAAGGCTGTACTGTCTGCATTGTTGAAACACCTGGATAGCTACATCCCATTTCCACAATGTGATGATTTGGCCCATGTAAAGGATGAGTTCTAAGCTTTGGGACCCATTCCACATGTGGTTGGAGTCATAGATGGTGCCCATGTAGCCTTGGTTCCCCTTAATGCCTATGAACAGGTGTACAGGAACAGGAAAATCTTCCGGTCCATTTACGTCCAAGTGGTCTGTTTGGCTGACCTCTGCATTTCACAAGTTTGTGCAAGTTATCAGTCCATGATTCCTTCGTCATGCGCAACAGCCATATCCCACTGCTGATGACACGACAATACACAGAGAGGGCCTGGTTGGTTGGTAAGTCACAAATGTCATGTGTGTCTGTAACGTATATCTGCTACCAGATTTTGTGGATGTCCAAGATGTATCTTTGGCTTGTTATAACTATTCCTTACAGTGGACTCTGGCTACCCAAACCATCCCTGGTTATTGACACCAGTGAGATACCCAACCATGCCAGGGAAAGTCTGCTTCAATGAGGCCTACGGTAGGGCAAGGCGTGTCCTGGAGAGGACTTTTTGAATCCTGAAGGCAAGATTCTGCTGCTCCGATAAGTCTGGAGGAGCCCTCCTCTACTCACCCACCATATCAAATTATTGCCACCTGCTGCATGCTCCATAACCTTGCCCTGAGACGTCAAAACCCATTTATACCAGATGAGGAGAAGCCAGCAGTTCCAGCGGGTGAGAATGCAGATTTCCAAGAGGATGAAGTGGGAAACATCAGGACTGATCTAATCAATAAGTACTTCGCTTGACTTTAGGTATGTGATGTCATTAATGTTTTTAAGTCGGTGATTGGTGAGGTTAGGAATGCTGGATAAGTGTCTTAGTATGACCATCAAAGAAGTCATAAGTAGCTCCAAAGCCCATGACTCAGTTATACATGCAGATTGTTACATGGTGTAGTGTCCAGCCATTTGATCAATATGGTTTAGGTTTTTCACAATGCACAATCAGTCACATTTGTATGTGTGAATTGGCTGTATAATGTTTATACATTAATGTAGCGTATACCTTATGTTTGCATTTACAAATTGCAGATTACGTGAACAGACTCATCCTCATTTGGCAATATCAGACAGTGTCACAGGCAGATGGGATTTGCAGACTGACAAAATGGTCATGGATTTAACCAGGTACTGTCAGGCATGAGATTTGTTTGTGTGTGAGTTCTATGCCCAGACTGTCAGGACAGTGAGATTGTAATGTCCTATTCCACACTAAAGACCTGTTTGGCATTGAATGTGGGGTCAATGGTGCCATGTATGAGTTAATTTGTTTCTGAAACATGTCATCATGTGATATCCATACCCACTAACATCATAAGCTTTGGTGTTGGTTAAAACAAACTTGTATGTAGCTATCAGTGTGTTTCCTCATTGCAGACCAATGTGCATGTGTCTGAAGACTGACATAGGTGAGTGGCAAACTGACAGATACCTGACGATGGTAAGAGGAAGATTCCATGAGTGGGTACATTCGTACTGACCTCTATTTGTTTCATGGGGACTGGTCATTTGGGAGATATGGTATGGGTATGTGATAAGGCTTTAGCTGATGATACATTGAACCAATATGATTGCCTCCTGGGATAGTGTACGACTGACATGTCCCTAACTTCAGAATTCTGTAGGTTGGATAGTGTATGACTACTATGCTGAAACTCTATAGTTAGCAGCAGTACCTCATTGTGTGATCTTTGGCATTCTCCCAAGCTATATGTGGGTAAGTGTATTACATGTGATTTGAGTTATGTCTATCATTATTAGGCAATGCAAGACCTAGCCTGGTTATACAGTACATGTGTGTGGAACATAACAAAGGTTATACATTTGAGAGAAAAGTTTTTGTGCAAGAGGTGTTATACATGACAGTTATATATGGTGCATAAATGACTTCAACCCATGATCTTTGGTTAAGTGGTACTTATTGGGAAGTGCACAGCAAAATGAGTGAACTGAAACAAAACAGGACACAAAGTAAACAGCAAAGGGTTCAGTCATGGTGAATGAAATCATCAGGGGTGCTGCTACAGCATGTGGGGACACAAGTCTAGTGTACTTGTACCATGGGAAAATGGGGATTTGTCTCAAAACAATCAACATGGTGTATCTGTGCCACACAAGGAGAACCAATCGGTAGAGGTTCACTTCCTGACAGTGGTTTTGGTCTCGGCATCTGCTCCTCCTTGATGTTTGGGGGGACGTCCAGGTTTGTAGAGGGTTCTTCAGCTATAGAGGCTGGGGTGTCTGAAGCATGCCTTTACCCTGGCAGGGCGTCCAGTCCATTAGCTGCCACAAATGTAGAAGGGCCTGAGGTTTCATTGGTAGTGGAAGATGCCAGATGTTGGGTACAAAACCTCCTCAGGGTAGTATTCATGTTTCTCAGCCCCCCTGCAATGGCAGCCAAGTAGGGTATTTTTTGGCCTGCCACTGCTGCATGACCTCCTGGTGGTTGTCCCTCTGCACCTGTCTTATCTGTCCCATCATGGTAAGCACCTGGCCCATCATGCCTTGGGATGGTTGGTAAGCTCCAAAGACTTTGGAGATGGTATCCTGGCCAGTTGTGTTCCTAGGAGCCTCCATCCTCTGGCCCTTACCATCCCTCCCACGCATCCTACCCCCACGTGCCTGTCCCCCTGGCACAGTTTGCACACTTCCACTGGTGTCAGGTCCATCATTGTCTGGCTTCACAACAGGAGACTCAGGTACCTGTACTGGGGGGCACAAGATGGAAAACACTGCCCTTGGGACACAGGTTTGGGGACGAATGGTTGCCTGTGTTGTTGATGCAACAGGGCTTGGAGGAGTCCATGTGGGTAGGGTGAGGCTCACAGTTGTTGACTGACTAGGTGTCCCAGATGGGGCAGCTTTGTCCTCAATTTCCACACATCCAGGGGTGTTTTTCTCACTGGGGCGTTCACCTTGAGGGGTAGTGGCAGTCTCTGATGTCATCTCCATGGTGACAATGGCAAGGTTACCTGTAGAAGTGGAACACACAGTTGTTGAAAGTAATGCAACAGATGATATTGAAGTTTGACCGCTAGACATGCTATGTGACATGCACACAAAGCCTTTACATGATCCCCTGATATGACAATGACACCTGCACCCTGTACCTTCATTAAAAGTTGTGATAAAGACAGTAGGAATCACATTTTTACTGTGAAAAGTATATGTTAACACCAATTTCGATTTAAGGATTAATTGTTGTTACACTCTATTAAAGCTTGTGGGGGCGCATTTTGTTGCATCGAAATCTCCTAGATTATCATAAAAGGCAAGGGATTTTGGTGTTTATTATCCCCAGTAACAAATCTTGAGTATAGAAGATTTACACTGTGCTAGCTCTTGTTAGCCAATTCAGGAGGAATTATATTTTATTCTGTGAACTCTGATTTTGTATATTTTAGTTTTTTTAATATTTTGCCCGATGGTTACCTTGTGGGAACTCTGATGCTCATTGTAGTATGAGTGAGCTGGCTATGCCAGCAAGGTAAAGGCTATCAGCTTGACTTGTTCAACGAGAAAGGTTTTGTCCAATGCCACAGGTCTCACCTGCTTATTTTGAAATATTATGACAAAGGCAGTTGGTCTAATTTATTTATTGCGAAATGCAATTGTTCAAGTTAATAGGCCTTCAAGGGTGGGTTATTATTTAAATATGTTAAAGCATGTAGACCGGTACTTGTTTCATGGAATCACACAAACCCTGGAGCTAGAAAATTTACATTGTGAGAATCCTTGTTAAATATTTTTTAGGAGGGTTGTCCATTCCTTTGCAAACTGTAATTTGGACATCTTTGTAATTCATGACTGTAGGCCCGATGGTTGCCAAGTTGGAAAGTGTATGTTAAATGTAGGAGAACTAGCTTGGTTCTGACAACCAATGATAAAGGTTATGGGCCACATTGGTACATTTAGTATAGTTATCTCAGATGCCATGGGTCTGATTTTTTTATAATAATAAGTGATGATAACATGTGTATTATGAAAAGCATATGTTAAAGCAAATTATTCTTTAAATGTGGACTGATTTTAATCTGCCTTAAAGCATCTATATATATATTTTCCTTCATCCCATAGATTATTGCAGTTAACAAGAGTTTTGCCATGCTTACTCCTCCTGATCCCTTGGGGTAGAAGATTTGCATTATGATAGTCCTTACTAACCCCTGATGTATATTGTTTTCCTAATTGTTATTTTGTATATGTGTGATGTTATGACTAAGGGTGGGAGGAGCTCACATAGTTCTATTCTGTGAAATTCCATTGAGTTATTCAATAACTCTGTGAAATTCAGAGGAATTCCGTGTGTGTTTTGGAATGCTGCCTGGTCCTACAGTTTGCCCTTCACAAACTTGCTATGGATGGCAAAGCACACCCTCTGCTTTGCAGCAGCCTTGCACTTGCTTCTTTTGCACTTGCACACAGATTCAGACCACCCTTTATTTAGGGCCCTGCACTAGTCTCTCAGCAAGCAGCAAACCAGCTCAATGCCAGCAGTCTGCCATTTTCACAAAGTGTCTAGCCTTGCGTCCCACTGGGCTCTAAGGCACTCTCTCAGTCCAGTCAGTATCTCTATCTGGAGGGGGCTGCCGGACTACCACACACTCAGCAGCTAATGCTCACCTGGTCTCCAGCTCTCCCTGCTGGCCTCAGTATCAGACCCCATAACAGCACTTCGGGCCAGATGTAACAAGCGGTTTTGCATTCCCAAATGCTGAGACTGGCCGTTTGCAAATGCAAAAATGCCTTTTCCGATGTATGAAAGGCATTCGCAGTGCGAAAATAAACATGAATTAGTGTGTCGCAAACAGCATATCTCAAATAGCGATATGAATTACTGAATCGCAATTTGCAAAACGCAAATTGCAACACAAATTAGCGATCCGCTAAATCATGACGCTATTTGCGAAACCCAGGTTGCGACACGCAAAAACGGATTTGCAATGCGATGCATCAAAAAATTGCAATTTGCGATAATTCGCAGAATGGCCGTTTGCCCATGCAATTTACCATGAACTAAAACCAGGTGGTAACCAGGTGCAACCTAAATAAAGAGGCCCAGAATGCCTCAGCTCCTCTTCCACCATGGCTGTACTCTACGTCATGGCGAGGAGAGTGAGGATCTGGGCAGGGTTGAGGAGACAGAGGGGGAGACAGGAGTGCATATTTAAAGTGCAACCTTTTTGACCAGACTGAGGATGAAATGTATGAGAAGTACAGGTTAAGTTCAGCCGTGATACTTGACCTGACAGCTGAGCTACAACCCATGTTGCACCTCACACCACACAGGACCAATAGCATACCCCACCCATGTGCAGGTATTATGCTCCCTGCACCTACTAGCCTCAGGGAGCTATCAAGGGGTCATAGCAGCAGCTAGAGGGGTATAACAGAGTGCCCTCTCTAGATTTTTCAACGCATTTCTCAATGCCATGCTGAGCAGAATACAACTGTGCATAAGATTCCCCAACTCCCCACAGGCATTCCAACAAACTCAAATTAATTTCTACCAGATAGCACACTTCCCACATGTCCTAGGTGCCATCGATGGGACACATGTAGCAATCTGTCCACCATCGGCCAGCGAGTATGTGTATTGAAACCTAAAAACAATCATTCTATGAACATACAGGTGATATGCAATGCCTTCTACATCATTACCGACCTCGTGGCCAGATACCCAGGGAGCACACATGACTCCTACATCTTTCGCCACAGCGGGATACACACAAGACTGCTAGCTGGGAAGTTTGGTGAAGGATATCAACTAGGTAATTTCATAGTTTAGAATAATGCATTGATGTAAGGGTGACGTCCCATAGCACATGTACTCAATTCACTCTCTGTGCATTCAGGAGGCAGTGCCTACGCTGTGCACCCCTATATGCTTACACCCTACCTGAGCCCTGCAACTCCAACAGAGAGAAGGTACAATGCTGTACATAGGGCAACCCACAATGTGGTGGAGCGCACTGTTGGGCTGCTGAAGAGCTGCTTCAGGTACATCCATAAGAGTGGAGGTGCACTACAGTACAGCCCAGAGACGACATGCAAAATTGTGGCCACATGTGCTATCTTGCACAACATAGCAACCACCAGGGGCATACCAGTGGAACTCACGGATCCAGACTCAGATAAGGATGATGATCCCTTACCATCCCTTCAACCAGCAGACAGGACCAGTGCAGCAGAGGGCAGGCAAAGACTTGCTGGCATCAAGTGCAACCATTTTTGATGTAAGTAATGACAAATCCACTTAAATGAAATGTATTTCTGTAGTCAGCATCTTTATTACCTTGACTTCAGGTAACTAATGTGTCAATAGGACATAGCTATTCACAATGGGCAGACATGAACAATTAACAGTGTCCCACTATTAGCATCATAGCATAACTGTATTGCTAAATGCTTAGGTAGTCCCCTGTAGCCCTCAACATCACTTCTTACGTCCACGCACTCCACTTGAGTGCTCAGTGCCCTCGCTGGCACCTCTTGTAGCAGGTTCACATGCAGTACTGTGTCTGGCACTGCGACGCCTCGGATCAATCACAGGGACTGTCAGACTGCTGAGGCTAGAGGACTCCTCACTGTCCCCAACACCCAGTTCGCTGGTTGTGGCACTGTGTGCTGTTTGCATAACATCCAGTAAGTTGGTTCTTTGCACCAATCCCTGTGCAATGTCCCGACTGCCATGTGCCATCTCCATCTGTGTGGCAACAGCATGCCGTGATATCAGGGCTCTTGAACTTGTGAGCCGATTGGTGGATCTACCGAAGCTATCAAACCTTTCTAAGTATTGGTGATGGCGCCTGCGCTGGCTGACGCGCTCCTGCCGTATCTCAGTGCATAGTTCCCCAATGGCCTGTGTCAACTCCTTGGTGTTTTCAGCAGCTGTTTGCTGTCCCTCAGTCAGAGTCTCCAACTGCTTGTGTAGTAACCCCATATTGCTATTGTGAGACACAAAGTGTCTGTGCAGGGACTTCGATTGTTTGCATTGCAGCCGCTGTACCTTCAGCATGGAAGCTTCCAGGCCGCCAAAGATTGATGGGCCCACTCCTTCATCTATGGACTGTCTGCCTGCATCGTGGTGTCTCCTGAGGGGAGTTGACTGTTGCTGGTGCTGGCGCTGGAACTGCTGTCTTCCTGTGGGACTAGCCTCTGGTGGTGCTGTGGGTTTGGGTTCTGGCATCTCATCTGAGTCCAGGTTATACACCAGCAGTGCTAACACCCTTGCCCTGCATCTAGTCAAAACAATACTGTAGGACTCACTGGTATTTGAGTCAGACTGTGGCTGTGTTTCTTCTTCCCTCACTTTTTCAGATCCTGACGCAGCAGGGACAAAGACATCTACAAGGACAATGTGCAGCATGTCAGTTCTAGCATTTTTCACAGATTTCCACAGTGTTGCTTTAAATGTACAATTAAATTGTGTCACCCTAAGTTGTTTATTGTGTTTCTTTATGTGGCTGACCACTATCTTACTATTTATGTTGTGTATTCACCTTAGGGTTGTGTACTACCACTTCCATAAGGCACAGTTGTGTTGTGTGTAAGATGTGACATGGACTACTTTTCACTGTGGATCAAGCTATTTTCTATTTTCTAAGGGGCATTTGTACATGCACATGTGGGGATACACATAATTACTGGCCTTACCTTTGCTGGTGCTGAGTGTCCCTGAGGTGCAATGTCAGTAACACCACTGACAGCTTCTGGAGGCAATGTGGACTGCACCAGGTCTTCCATAGGGGTGGACGGTGTCTGGATGGATGGTCCGCCTCCAGTGCTCCTTGCCTCCATAAGCCTGCAGGCCACCCTCTCCTTGGAACAGGACCTCAAGTCGTACCATTGCTTGCATATCTCCTCCACAGAGTGCTGCACAACACCCACTGCGAATATTTTTGTCTGGATGTCAGACCAGAGTTTCCGCTTCTCACTCTCAGGTACTTGGAGTGAGTTTTTGCCAAATAGTCTATCATGGTTCCTAACAAGCTCCTCAATGAGCACCTCCAATTCTGGATCATTGAATTAGAGTTTCCTCTTCCTGTCTCCCTTCTCCTTCCCATTTCCAGCATTGGCCATGTTGCAGTTTGGTCCAGGCTTACTCACAATGCTGACTCCCTGGTGCTGGGCTGGGTCTCTCTCCCTGCTCCTGTGGGTGTGGCTCCTGGAAGCAACATGGGCTGACTCACTTCCTGGTTGTGATGTCATCAGGCTGTACCAGTTTGCCGTTTTCCCTATTTGTGATTTTTGATTACAGAATCGCAATTTGTTTTGCAATTCGGTATTTGCATCTCGCAAATTGCGTTTGCGAATTTTAAGAAATCGCTATTAGTGATTAGCAAATATGATACATCGCTTTTTGCATTTCTTAAATTGCAATTTCTTAAAAATTGCAATTTGAGAATCGCTAACTGGAGTCTTGATACATCTGGCCCTTCCTTTCTTAGGTACCCTGAGGAGACATGCTCTTTTCTGTGGAGCTCTAACTGCAATTTCTCTTTTCTCCAAGCACACATCACCCTCATATGCACATAATGTCCAGGCCCAGTGCCCAGCCCCATGTGCACATAGAAGAGACACTGAGACGAGGGTCTGAGTGCTGTTTCGGTCCAGGGTCCCCATTGCCAGAGGCCTGAACCCCTCTGCCTACCTCTGCCCCCTAGTCCCAGGCTGTGGAGGACATTGGAAGGAGGGAGGCCTGGAGCCAGAACTGGCGTCAGTGCAGCCCCTCCGCACCAGGTTGCAGCTCGATGCTGACTGGCAGAAAACAAAGCCTTAGGTCGGGCCCCCGTGCCTGTCAGATTTCCTTTGGCAAGTTATGGGCCACATGTATTTTGATGTTATTGACATTTTTCAATGTATTTTGTCAGAAAGGAAAAAAGAGTAGAAGAAATAAAAAATATAAAGAGAAATTAGCTAGGAAGCTGTATAATTGAGCTACAGACGAGCACCACCCAAGAGTGGGTGAGTGGTGTGCAGTGAGCTTTGCTCCCCTGCCAGCTGGCGGAGTTGTTTTTTGCTGAACTCTGTGCTCCACTTGGAGCGCAGAGTGCCCCAAATCTTGTGAACTCCACCAGCGGAGCGGAGCTTACCGCTCACCCCTAGTCATGACTTTATTCTTGATCGTCAAAAGCTTACATGTAGGTCAGCAGGACTGAGTTTGTTTTAATGACAAGCCACTGAGAAGGGCTATAGGCTTGATTGGTTTATTGAAAAAGGTTAAGAAAAATCCCCTATGCCTAATTTGTCAATTACGAAAAAATATACCTTGACAGCAGGCCTGATTAATTTACTGGGAATAGTTAAATTTCAATACAGTAGGCCTTTAAAGATGGATTTTTATCACATCTGTCCACAGATATTTCATTACAAGGATTTATGACAGATTACTGTGTTACATAAGTGATTTGGTGTTGGTTACCCCTTTAACAAACTTTAGAGGTAGAAGAATCCTTGTTGGGCCCTCTTCCTTAGAGTTTGTAGAACGGTATACCCAATGTTTACTTTGCAGGAAAGCTTATTTTCAATACAATATACCTACATTGGTTACAGTGACAAGACAATCATAAAGATGTACATCTTACTGGTTCATTGGGAAATGTTATGTCTGATGCTATAGGTCTGATCAGTCATGTAAAGTTACAACAAAGGCAGTAGGTTTAACATATTCATTGTGAAAACACATGTTAAATCCAATATGACTTTAAGGGTGATTGTTATTATACTGTGCCAAAGAGTATACATAGATATTTGTTATATGGAACTTCAAAGATCACTTCTAAAACAGTGATACACTTCATATAATACCTAAGCAATATGGCCGCCTGCTGCTCACTTCAATTTTATTTTTCCTACTTCCATTCTTTTCATTTATCTTGCTGAGTTTAGTGTGTGTTGTTTTGTGAGTGGCTAGGTGACTGAATGTAATAATGTATAGAGGGTTGATGAATGGATGAATAAGCACCAGGATGAGTGGTATAACGCATGTATGATGAACTACTGAGTGCTCAGCACTACGTGAAAAGGCACTTTCAATTATAATCCAGACTTTTTGGCATTTCCAATGTGTAGACTTTGTAACTGGAGCTCGAACCAATGGGTTATCAAGGGAGAAAATAAATTGAATAGGAGTATGCCATTAGGTAAGGATGACAAAGAAATAATGAAAACACAATTTACGGTAAATAAACATCAACATTCTTGTAAGAGTGTTTCTGGAACTACAGATAATGCTGTAAAATTTAATAAATTGGCCTGTTATGAGATAAATAGGTCAAAGGCAGAAGCCTTACCTCTCTCAAAAGCTTAGTTTATTTCACCTTTTAGCACAATAATGTAGTCACTAGGCGCTTTATATCTTTTAATATTTTATCAGACATTAGATGTTATACTAATATCAGTAAATAAAGTTTGGTATTCTGTTGAATTAAATCAAACTTCATTTAAATGCCACACATAGAATCTAAGTTTAAGAGGGTAAGTTCAACTGAATCCAAATCAATGTTTTACTGAGTGTTGCATATGTTTTTAGGGCTTCAGATATGAGAATGATGGGTTCTGTTATAGAAGTGGCTATGTACTCACTCACAAGTTTCTCATGTAAAATAAGCAGGGCTATGCCTAGTGCTATCTATGCCTGTCCCTCGTGCACAAAGCTGCTTGTGATACCTGCAATAGTTATCCATCTATGTTGCGTAATTGATGTATTTTTCCCCTGAGTAGTGAAAGACCTAAGGTTTTCTCTATGATGATTTGATGCCACACAGTGGTTGGTGCTCCTGTTTAAAGAGGAAGGACTTTGGACTAGAAAATGATGCTTGTGGTTGGACTGCTGTACTAGGATACATTGCCTACCAGCCTAGCCTAAATGCCAGGTTAGGGTAGAAGGGGTGATGGCAAACTGGAAGGCTAAGTTACACAGCTTGATCTAGGACTGAGCTGACCCTTAAAAAACTTGCCTGAGTTTCAATATTCACAACATTGACTATTAACTTTAAAATGGTGGAATCTTTATATAGAACTAGGGCTGGGCAGAACTTGAGGAGTTGAACTCCACAGAATTCTGCAGAGTTATATAAAGAATCTGCGATATTCTGCATAGTTCCGCCCGCTGAGGTAGCACACAGGCTTCTTCGGCATCCCTCTCCATCTTACTCCTCCTCCCACATCCCTCTTCACTCACTGCCCATGTCTTGAATTCATGGCTTCCTCTGCTTCTTCCACGGGTCCTCCTTCCCCACCAGCCAAGTTCCTAAATACAGCTCAGCCATTCAGGATTACTGAGGCATAGCGCAGTCTCCACCATGACATAGGGGCGGCCTTGTCAAGCAAGAATGTTGAATGTGTCACCTGTAGTCCACTGCAAGCTGGATTAGCCAGACCCGAGCCTCTGGTGGTGCAAGCAGGTACCTCACTCCTGGAGGAATTCGGTCTGCACACAATAGTCCATCACAGGCTGATAGCAGGTCACAGTAGGTTGCAGAGAGAACAAAGTGCTGCAGAAGAAGGCCTGTGTTTTGTTCCCTGAAAATAGCATCAACAATGGGCTTGTGGTGCTAAAATCACCATCTTCCCAGCTTTCAGGAACAGGCAGACTTGAATCAGAAAACCCAATTTTTGCATTTTACTGGGACATACCCGATTTTTACTATATTTTGTGCTTTCAGCGTCCTTCCAGTTAGTGACAGAAATGGCTATGAAACCAGTGCTGGATATCGGAAAGCTAAACATTTCTAAAAAGTAGACAAATTCGAAATTCAGCAAGAGGTAATTTGTGTAGATCCTACGAGAATTTCCTACAAAAAATAACAGCTAAATTGAAAAACTATTGAAATTGAGGTGAAAAAAACAGCAATTGTTCTCTACGTTTTACTCTGTAACTTTTTCCTGCGATGTCAGATTTTTAAAATCAATATACCTTTATGTCTGCTGGACACTTGTGGTTGCGGGGATATATAGGGCTTGTAGGTTCATCAAGAACCCTAGGCACCCGGAGCCAATAAATGAGCTGCACCTTGCAATGGGTTTTCATTCTATACCGGGTATACAGCAATTAATTTGCTGAAATATAAAGAGTGAAAAATAGGTTTGAAGAAAACCTTTGTATTTCCACATTGGGCACAAGATAAGGAACTTAGAAGCAGTGTTATTTGCACATCTCTGAATTCCGGGGTGCCCATACTAGCATGTGAATTACAGGGCATTTCTCAAATAGACGTCTTTTTTTATACACTGTCTTACATTTGGAAGGAAGAAATGTAGAGAAATACAAGGGTCAATGACAGTTGTTTTGCTATTCTGTGTTCCCCGAAGTCTCCCAATAAAAATGGTACCTCACATGCGTGGGTAGGCCTAATGCTCACGACAGGAAATGCAACATGGACACATCACGTTTTTACATTGAAATCTGACGTGTTTTTTGCAGAGTGCCTAGCTGTAGATTTTGACCTCTAGCTCAGCCGGCACCAGGGAAACCTACCAAACCTGAGTTTTTTTAAAACTAGACACCTAGGGGAATCCATGATGGGGTGACTTGTGGGGCTCTCACCAGGTTCTGTTACCCAGAATCCTTTGCAAACCTCAAAATGTGGCTAAAAAAACACTTGTTCCTCTCATTTCGGTGACAGAAAGTTCTGGAATCTGAGCGGAGACACGAATTTCCTTCCACCCAGAATTCCCCCAGCTCTCCCATTAAAAATGGTACCTCACATGTGTGGGTAGGCCTAGCACCCGCGACAGAAAATGTCCCCAAAACACAACGTGGACACATCACATTTTACCAAAGAAAACAGAGCTGTTTTTTACAAAGTGCCTACCTGTGGATTTTGGACTCTAGTTCAACTGGCACCTAGGGAAACCTAGAAAACCTGTGCATTTTTTAAAACTAGACACCAAGGGGAATCCAAAATGGGGTGACTTGTGGGGCTCTCATCAGGTTCTGTTACCCAGAATCCTTTGCAAACCTCAAAATGTGGCCAAAGAAACACTTTTTCCTCTCATTTCGGTGACAGAAAGTTCTGGAATCTGAGAGGAGCCAAAAATGTCCTTCCAACCAGCGCTCACCTAAGTCTTCCAATAAAAATGGTACCTCACTTGTGTGGGTAGGCCTAGCACCCGCAACAGGAAAAGCCCCAAACCACAGCATGGACACATCACATTTTCCCAAAGAAGACAGAGCTGTTTTTTGCAAAGTGCCTAGCTGTGGATTTTGGCCTCTAGCTCAGCTGACACCTAGGGAAACCTAGCAAACCTGCACATTTTTTAAAACTAGACACCTAGGGAAATCCAAGATGTGGGGACTTGTGGGGCTCTCACCAGGTTCTCTTACCCAGAATCCTTTGCAAACCTCAAAATTTGCCACAAAAAACACCTTTTCCTCACATTTCGGTGACAGAAAGTTCTGGAATCTGAGAGGAGCCACACATTTCCTTCCACCCAGCGTTCCCCCAGGTCTCCTGATAAAAATGTTACCTCACTTGTGTGGGTAGGCCTAGTGCTCGCAACAGGAAATTCCCCAAAACACTATCTGGACACATCAAAATGTTCAAGTACAAAACTACCTGTTTTTGTGGGGGCACCTGTGTTTTTGGTCCTGGGCTCAGCAGCCATCTAGGGAAACCTACCAAACCCAGACATTTCTGAAAACTGGACACCCGAGGGAGTCCAGGTATGTGTGACTTGCGTGGATCCCCAAATGTTTTCTAACCCAGAATCCTCAGCAAACCTCAAATTTAGCTGAAAAATCACATTTTTACCACATTTCTGTGTGGAATCACCGCACCGGGACAAAGTTCCTACCCCCCAACGTTCCCCTCAGTCTCCTGGTAAAAATTATACCTCACTTGGGTAGGTGGGCAAAGTGCCTGTGACAGAGGGAAGAGCCAAAAACATGTTGAAATTGAGGGGGAACCAAAGCGGGTCCAAAAGGGCAGTTTGAAAAAAAAAAATTTTAGGCTGACAAGTGCAGCATAATTTTTATCGGTATAGATGAGACAATGTTGAGTGGTCGGAAGTTTGTGAATTCCTGCAGATTCCGGAAGGTTCCATCACAAAAATGTGGGAAAAAGGTGTAATTTCCAGCAAAGTTGGAGGTTTGCAGGGCATTGTGTGTAAGAAAATGGTGCGGGGTGCATGTGAAGCACACCACCCTGGAATTAACCAGATATTTAGTTTTCAGATGTGTCTAGGTCTTGTGGATTTTTATACATGGCAGCGTCCCAAAGTCCAAAAAGTGCAGCCCTCACCATTCCAAGTGGGACGATTTTGAGGGTTACCAAGCTCTCATGGCCCAAATGTAAAACCAAAACCCAAAATAATCAAATGTCCTCTTGCTTGCCGTGGGATAAGATGTTTTAGTGCGTGGGGAGAGCTGAAAGACTGTTACCCCCTTCAGTTGGGGTGGGGGCATAACCAGGCCCATATTGGGTGGTAGCCACCCCCTACTATTTTTTTTTCCCCCTGGCATCTAGTAGACTTTCTCCCCCCCGGGGTGTGGATCGGGGTAATTGTCCAATCTGCCCACTGGTGGGCTGAAAAACTTTGTCTCCATTTATTTGGGGTGGTGGTATGGCCATACCCCCACCCTTTTATTTAGAAAAATAATCTTCCCTGGTCACTGGTGGGCTTTCTGCCCTCCTTGGGGGCAGATGGGCCTTCCAAAAATAGGCCTATATGCCCCCAAGGGGGGCAGATATAGCCAACAGTAATGTGCCCCCATGGGGAGCGACTCTTGCCCAAGGGGCTGCCCCCCCAAACAAAACACACACATTCACACACACTAATCCCTGGTGTCTAGTGGTTTCTGCCCCCCTTGGGGCCAGATTGGGGGCAGATCGGCGTAACTATATTAGGCCGATATGCCCCCAAGGAGGGCAGCAGAAATGTTGTGAGAGACAAGAAAGGAAAGGAAATGTCTTTCCTTTCCTTTCTTATCTCTCCCACCCCACCTCCCAGTCGGAAGAGAAATACAAAAGCATTTCTCTTCAGGGATCGATCCGAGGTGACCTCTGATGAGGTCAGTGCGCAATTTGTGCGCTGACGTCATCAGGTGTCACTGCGAGGGTGGGGGGTCGGGGTGGATGAGGAAGCGATTCCCCTTCCATCCCCGACTGGGGGGTGAGGGAGGGAGGCCCACACGCTCCCCCCGTGGGCCAGGTGCAGGAAGAGCTGGCCTCGTCCCAGGCACACGGCAACCGTCCCGGGCATGGGAGGGGTTAATCTAACACTCATGAAAGGTGAGTGTTAGTAGTATTGCACTTGTGAGCCATACTGTCCCTTCAAAGGAATATCGAAACAAGTGCAAGTCCCGGCAAAAGAATCCCAAAACAAGCCAACTGCCACAAAATAGAAAACAGGTAACAATGTTTGTAAAAAATGTTCAGCACATACATGGAATCTGCGTGGTGGCAGGTAAAACTGCAGGCTAGACAACAATTGAGCATGAAAAGTGGAGCCCTCCTTGGGTGAGGCTTTGACAGTGTGGAGAGATTGTGTTCTGAGGTGTGAGAGCATGAGCAGTCACCACGTGATCCATACTTTTAATACAGGTTCATACTTGTGTTGCTTTCACGTCTGCAGGCACCGGTGGGCTGGGCAGCTGGTAAACTTCACCATGCAGTGGAAGGTGAGTTTATGCTGAACACTGCACTCTATGAGAAGTGCAGAGCGGCAAAACCTCAGTGGACTCTGCTAGTGAAGCTAAGTTTACCGTTCGCCCCTAATAGTAACGCAGCCCTTGGCTAATGAGCATTTGTAGTAGAGCTAGAAATAAGTGAGTGGTTAGGAGGTGCAAGGATACTTTGCAGTATATTTACAATGAATTGGCATAGGGCAGCGTCATAAGTCTTTTTGCTGTGCTACCCTACGCCAATTGAAAAGGGCAGGAAAGCACTGTATTTACAAGATACAGTACATTCCCTTCCTTTCAGCTGGCACACAATTTGCTGCCTAGTGCCGGAGCTGGTGTTTATATTAGGCCTGGACAGAGCTCTTGGAGTATTGCTCTGTGGAATTCTGTGGCATGTAATGATGTTAAATTCCACAAATAATTCAGCAGGGCAAGGAGAATATGAAGGATAAAGATTTATTGTGTATATATATATATATATATGAAACTCCAGCCACAGCTTCACCAAAGGCATTTGCTCCAGTAACTGTCCTTTCACAGTTCCAGGCTTCAATCAATACCATTCTAATTAATGGAACATGACAAGCAGGGAAGGGGAAATTGAAGAAAATCATAAAGGAATATATACATAATAAGTATAAACAAGTAAAATGAGCTTTACCAGAGAGAGTTACAAACAAACTCTGTGAGAGTCTGCGGAACACCACCAACGGGTGGAAAAATGCTCACCCAGCTCATTGTGCTGTTTTTTCACACTAAAAATCAGCACGAAAGGCACCAGACAGTGGTCATAGAAGTGGTGATTTCATTTACTTTTACATTTTATTTACTCGTACAAAATCATAGAAATTCATCAGTTATAGTTAGAGTTCTTTCAAGCAACTAAAACTTGCACCCTAAGGTAACTATATCGTCCTCACCATGCACAGCTTTTTCTCCAAAAATGTGATTGCTAATGTTTCATTTACAGCTTTAAGGATAGAAGTTGTCTTAATTGGTGTAATATCTGGGGTAACTAGAACTCTAACTATAACTGCTGACTTTCAATGGTTTTGTACGAGTAAAGTCAGAACCTAACTTTGACGTCCCTGTAACCTTTGTTTTTTTCAGTGAATTTCTAAAGTTTTTTTAACCTAAAGTAATTTTCATTATTTTATGTAAATCCAACCACCGCCTCCGCATGACCTTCAGCTGTGCGCCGTGGAGGATGGCCACAATCCCTTTAACAACCCAATCTAATGCTACTCATGGCCTTTGGCTGCGTGCAGCACAAGTTGGCCACAGCCAGGCCCAAGCAGGCCGACCCCTATAACCACCCAACTCCATGCTGCGCACAGCCTTTGGCCATGCCACAGGGCCTGCAGCCAACTGCCAAAACCACCAAACCCCGCACCATGAACAGCTGAACAGTTTGTCTCTCTTCCTGTGAGAATAGGTGTGAGAGGGTGTCTCTGGGTGTGAGAGTGTCTGTCTGGGTGTGAAAGTGGGTGCGTAAGGCTCTGAGTGGTTTGCGAGTGGGTGCATAAGGGTCTGAGTGGATATGTGAATGGGTGCATCAGTGCCTGAGTGGGTTTATGAGTGGTGTGCCAGTGTCTGAGTGGGTCTGTGAGTGGGTGCATGATGGTCTGAGTGGGTCTGGGTGCATGAGTGTTTGAGTGTGTCTGCGAATGTGTGTGTGAGGGTCTGAGTGGGTCTGTGAGTGGGTGTGTCAGAGTTTGAGTGGGTCTGTGAGTGGGTGCGTCAGTGTCTGAGTGAGCTTGTGAGTGGGTGCATGAAGGTTTGAGTGGGTTTGTGAGTGGGTACATGAGTGTCTGAGTGTGTCTGAAAGTGGGTGTGGGAACCTATGAGTGGGTCTGAGTGGACACATGAGTGTCTGAGTGCATGTATGAGTGAATGAATTAGTGTATGAATGAGTCTGTAACTTTTGTTTTTGCTTGTTCGTGATTAATCTTGATCAATCTCGATTCATCTCGAGTAATCACGAATATTGTGAACCCAAAATTTGACCCTCAGACACCCCTATGTCCCACTCTTGGGGTCAGGGTACCTCCACCCTGACCCTTTATGCTAATTTTTATTTTGCTTTTCAGCCCCAAGGACCATGTCCCGAGACCTTAAAATGGCAGCATAAACTTTCTCTTCAGGTTGTGGCCAGCTAATTACATTCTTTCTATACGTGCGGGCATTTGTGAAAATTTGCAAATATTTGCAAATTATTTCAAAACTCAGATAGACAAATTTATTTTCCCTCTAATATCTCAAACTACTGAACAGATTTACACCAAACACCCAAATGCACAAGCTGCGTACCAACAGCTAGTTTTCTGCTAAATTTGGTGTAATTCCGTCCAGTGGTTCGGGTTGTAGTCTTGTTCAATGGTCCTAAGGGAATTAACATGAGAAACACAACTTTTTTTACCCCCCTTTTTCTCAGCCCCCGCTTGACGGATCACCCTGAAACTTTCCATGTGCTACAAGAATCACCGGGGCACATTTTTGGGAAAAGTTTGTGACGATTCGTCAAACAGTGCTAAAGATATAGGTAAGTCAAAAGTCAATGAAAACATGGTCCTAACTATAACTACTTAGTGGTGACCGACACTAGGTAATATATATAATGTAAAAAAAAATTCTAGTTGTAAAAGTAAAAAGATTTCTCACTGGCTAAGTGACCATGCACAATATGAGTAAATGTATATAAAATATACATACATAATGTGAATTTGTCAATTACAAATGTAAACGTGTGTGTTGTGTATTTAATTATTTTATCTATTCATTTGTCTATAATATATATATATATATTGATATATATATATATATTTGTGAAACAAATAATATATAGAATAGATAGATAATGATATATCTTTACAACAATTAATTACACATGCCCTCTAGTGCAAAAAGGACATTTTATTCACGAATGTGGTAAAACCACTAACAATGTGAGGCAACTAGTTCCAAGTGTTTATGTTAGTGTGTGACACTCACCTAAACAAATAGACGTGCCAATGGCATCAGGGCATATGTGCAGTTGTGTGTGTGTTCATTGTCTTTCTTCTGAGTGAAGTGGTCATGGGATGTAGTAATACATCAAGGTGAATCCGTCACAGCTATTATACATTATTGGGGCACAAACGTATTAAAATTTATTTCACGGAGTGCAGGTCAGGAAGACAACTTGATGCTCTGTGTCAAAAGGAGAGGGCAGGAATGCAATTTATTTATTAATTTATCAAGATAGGTCACATTCTTGCTGGTGCTGCCTACCATGCCAATGCAGACAACACTTGCACCATTGTGCAAGGGTCCTACATATATTACACTGCAATGTGGATTGTTTGTGCAGGAAGGGGACACCTCCCTGCACAAAACAATCCTTATAGGCAAGGCCAACACAAACCCTTGATAAATCTAGGCCCTGGCCTGGGCTAGGAGCGAGTAGTGGTACATGTTGTCAGCCTCAGCCTGACAGGAGTGTGATGCACTGTAGGAGTGAAGTGGACGTCAAATGAATGATTCTGTCTGGATTCTGAATCTGATCCAGCTTGAGCTAGCCAAGTGCTCGATACTTGCTTGGGCTGATTAGCTATGAAGTGATGCTAACTTGACTACTCTGTCCTGTCACGATTTAGGTATCAAGATGGTAGTATAACAGGGAGTTTGCATTGTCTGTGTCTTTCTTTATGTTTTATGTAGTTCATACAGTCCCAATCTCCCTGATGTGTAGTATGCATTGCAAAGAGAGGATGAGTTGGCCCATCAAAGGGAACAGAAAGCAAAGATCATTCATTGTATTGCATTAGTAGTTCAAAATGTAGTTTAGGTTGAGGAAATTAGGAATAGGGCAATCGGCTATCTGATTTAGACAGTACAAAACTACTGTGTGTGCCTGTCAAAATGTTTGGAGGGAATTATTGTTCCACTGTTATTTTTTTTAATCTTCTTTATTTCTCACATCAGCACCCAAGGGTAAGATGACATCAGAGCATTTCAGGACCCGTGACCTAACATGTATCATGGTTCAATTTGGCACTATAGTGTTGGCTGTGCAATACGCGTCTTCTCCAGTTAATGCAGCATTATGAAATTCACAATCTATTACAAACTAAAAACAAGGTGTGGTTTCCAGGGCCCACTCAGTCACCTCCTAGTAGAACTTCACCCCATCATTCTTTCCATCTGTCTCATCCTACCAAAAAACTGGAAATTCCATTCTTGGCATATGTCACATTTTTCTACCTAAGTGATTTATGTTTCATGGCTTTCATGACGGATTTATCCCTGTTCAAGTTTTTCCCTTTCATCATTTGTCAACCGCAGTGACTGACTACCCAAAAATGTAGCACATGATGATCAGTGACACTGTGCTATTCTCTTGCTAAACCTCAACCTAGCTTTATCCCTCTAACTTGCCTTGCGGTGAGTAACTTTCCTTACTGCCAGCTAAAGGTATTTGTTGAAAATAGTTTGGAGGGTGAGACCAGGGTGTATTGTGGAGCTAAGTGTCTCATTTAGAGTTTGGCAGATGGGATACTTTGTGACAAACATGCCAAGAAAAATATATTCAGTTCCCTTACCTCTACTGTACTGCATCATTTTGTCTACTGTCTATGGTCAGAAACAACTGTGCACTCACCCAGCTCACTACGCATTAGACCATAAATGTCTAACAAAATACATACGTTTTTCAGTAATGTTTCACAGGATAGAAACGGTTAAAATATAAACGGTTGATGTATGACAGCTCCCACCAAAATAGTGCTACCTTTTGGCCATTTCTACGGAAGGACATTCAATTGCGAAAAACAAGACTTTAAGATTTGCAATCATTGTGATAGGGTACAGTTGTGAATCAAATCCGCTGGTATGTTATCAATCGGACCCTAAATGGTTAACCACAGTAGCACAAACATGAAAAATCTGTTCGTGAAACTAGCTGCGATAAACGTATAAAATCCTTGAATCTGGAAATTAACCATTTAAGCAGTTCAAGGACTGATTCAGGAATGTAAAGTATGTTACACTTTTGGTGTTATTTTACTGACTCTCGCAGTGTAAATGTACGACTAATAACTTTTCCATCAGTAGCTTTACAAGTAGTAGCTTTGAAAATAGTAAGTAATCCCTATCACTTACTTTAAAAAAAGATGCTATTACTAGTTAGTCACTACTCATGAGGTTAGGTTACTACCTGTAACAGAATCTGGTAGTGCAGTCAAACTGCAAGAGTGAACTTATAGCAAAGGTACAACTTTACCTTTGTGAATCAGGCCAGATAGTGCACACTAGTAGTACCACCTATCATAAACACTGGACCAGACATTGTTCTGATGCAGCACTATGATGATGAATTGATTGATGTTACACATCCCTTTCATGCTTCGGTGGGTAAGTGGGGCTGGTGTGAGCTATTGCACAGGTAAGACTTCCCCACAGTGAGTTGGTATTGCTTTCATCACATTCGCCCCACCATGTGTGTGATAAATTTATGGTGTAAATTCAGAAGTATCACACAGCCTGAGGAAAGAGGGTTAGGGTTTTATGAATGTATGGGATCGGAGAGTTGGTGAAAGATGTGATAAAGGCAAAGACTGCACATCATCTTAATCAAATTTGTTGTGAAAGGAAATGAAGGAATGACACTGTTCAGTCAAATGCACTGCAAACCTTCCTTCAGCCTCAGAGACCCAAGTTATATCTAAATGTTCTATCATCTAAGACTGAAAAATACAAATTATGGAAGAGTGAACACTCAAAGTTCTAAAAATTATGATTTTTAAAACAATCATGATACTGTACATAAATACTAAATTGGTCAGTGCATCTACATTCTTCTCAGCATTTCCATCTTGGGTACCTGCTGAACCAGACCGGTAAGGTGAGCAGGAGTGCTATGGAGCTTTTGCCTTTCGAGGAGAAGACAAGAATGCCTGTGGATTGTAAAACAGTAATGATATTGTAAAGTCAAGGAGAAGAACAGAAGCTGAGCTTCATGATGGACCAAGAGGCAGAGCAAGAGCATAGGCTGCTGCCATCATGGTGACTCATGGGCGATTAACTGAGAAGTGAGAGCAATTTTACAACCAGTCCCAGACAAGTAGCTGCATGTGCATGTCTGATCAATCTCGCAACTGTCAGGACATTTAGCTGAGTGCATCCATTGTGAGGCATGACATGTCTATCTCCAGTTACTTCCCCCAACCACAACCACTTCATTAGAGGAGTTTGAAAATTGAGCCATTAAACTTCTCAGCATGGCCCAAATCAATGCACCTCTCTCCAGTGAAGTCCACAGGGCTAAATAGACCTATTTAAGTCATGTGGATTTCCCCCTGAAGTTGAAGTAGAAAACTTCCTACATCCGGCTCGTGGGATAGTCTCATCCTGTCTGTCTTACTTTGAGTCCTGACTCCATCCGACTCCCAAGTCCTAGTACTCCTCATACAAATAGGATTCAGAGATTTAGACCTGTAGTGCACTGCTGTAGATGAACAAGAAGAGCAAACGCATTTGATCATTTTTTGTGTAGATTGTATTTGTTAACTAAACTGACTGGTTGCTGAACAAGCTGAAAAAGTATAGCAAAGAGTGGACCATGCAAGTAAATTTAGATACGTTTGAAAGAAGTTACCAATGATAACCTTCACGCAGAATCACCAATCAGTCCCCAAACATTGGCAATCATTGAAATCAGGTTTGTAAATATTAGTTGAACAATGCCCTCTCTCTCTGCCACCACAAACAATATTCATCACCACTCACACTCACTCGATAATGTCACTAATTGGTGCAATAGTTACTTGTTCCAATCCAAGCATGGTGGTACACGACCATCTACTGTTGTATCCCCTCTTTTTCCCATGGAAACAACACAATGACAGTCTTGTAAATTAATGTTCTTTATTGAGGCTGCTCAGCTTGGGAATAACAAAAGAAGGAAAGGGATGTGATGGAGGCAGGCATTGTCTTCATGTCCTTTAAGCGATTGGGAGGCTTCTTCTGTGCACACTAATCCAACTTCAATCCACCCATAAGTGTGAATAAATGGTGGGGGCTACATGATTCACACAGCAAATATATAATGTTACTCTAGCTATATCCATTTTTTGAGACAAAGCAGTATAACAATATTGTGCAAGGTCTTTGTGGGCTTCTCAGTCGGGGAAGTAGATTTTACCATCAAACTCAGGGGGTTTGCCCGTAATTTGGTCAGCTAACGCACTTAAGTCTGACCAATTGTCCTTGTCCTCCTCCTGTGCTGTTTCAGGAACAGAGTAATCTTGCTGTATGAAGTGTTATTTTAATTGTGGTCCATCTCTCCACGTTTTGAGGTGAGATACTAGTACTTCTGACTGGGACAACTGCACCAGCTGCACTGAACGTACGCTCAGCACATACACTGACTACTGAACAAGCCAGATACCTTATTGCCAGCCTGCTGAAATCTGTCCATTAGCGCAATTTCCCATAACAGTAGACCAATGGGCTTTGATCCACATAGACCTCTTTTGGGTCATCCAAATAGTCTTGGACTATACTCTGAATGGTCATTGGTGCTACCACTTGCTTAACTCCTTTTACTGCACTTAACGTAAGGTCTGCCACTTGAAAAAATCCATTACAGAGGTTGGTTGTGATTCTTCTGTTACTGGTGTTGTTGTTGCCAGTGTTTTTGTTTCCGGTGTTGACTGCTGTGTGACAACAGCACAGCCCTGTCTGATGGTTGAAGGCTGCACACCAGAACTTCTGCTCAGAGCTCTAACTTCCAGCCACTCATCTTCCAGTTCTCTTGCTTGCTCAACAATCTACGACTTGTATAGTGAAACATCCCCTTCTTTAAAATGAAATTAAAGTAGCCAGTATGTTTTTGTACTGTGGATCAAGTATTGTGACACAGATGTACTCTTTGGAGGACACAATCTCTCTTTGAAGCCTTGGATTAACAGTCAAGAGAAGGATTAAGCTCTCAATCAACTCATACACTTCTTCGTTTACACCAGTGAACCTCTGCAACACATTTTTTAACTGGTCCTTTAGCAGGTGCAACAACGGGATAGCTTGGCTCATCGTACTGTCCTCCTTGCCGACTTCCCGTGTGAAAACATCCAAAGGAACTAGCATCTGTGTCAGACATTTGACTAGGCCCCATTTGTCCATCTCCATGGTCATGCTTTTCCCAGTTACAAACCCTCCACTTTGAAGGACATAGGGGGTCATTCTAACTTTGGCGGGAGGCGGAGGCAAAGTAACCCCGTCGAAAGACCGCACCGCGGTCAAAAGACCGCGGGGGTCATTTCGACTTTCCCGCTGGGCCGGCAGGTGACCGCCAAAAGGGCACCCGCCGGCCCAGCGGGAAAGACCCTGCAACAATGAAGCCGGCTCCGAATGGAGCCGGCAGGGGTGCGACGGGTGCAGTAGCACCCGTCGCGATTTTCACTGTCTGCAAAGCAGACAGTGAAAATCTTAATGGGGCCCTGTTAGGGGGCCCCTGCACTGCCCATGCCAGTGGCATGGGCAGTGCAGGGGCCCCCAGGGCCCCACGACACCCGTTCCTGCCATCGTGGTTCTGGCGGTGTAAGCCGCCAGAAACAGGCTGGCGGGAAGGGGGTCGGAATCCCCATGGCGGCGCTTTACCGCCGTGGTCAGAATGGCCCTGGAAGCACCGACAGCCTGTTGGCGGTGCTTCCGTTGCCCTCCACCCTGGCGGTCATAGACCGCCAGGGTTGGAATGAGGGCCATAGTCTGTGATTGGTCTGCACTTCTCAAAAAGATATTGCAACATGTACTAGGATGAGTTCCAATGTGTTGGCACCTACGTTATGAGGGCTTTAACTGGTACTCTATTAGCATGCTGAATAATCCTGAACTGCTTCTGGGCCTTAAACGAATGACTGAAACAATTACAGATTATTTTGCAGGTGACCAGTATGTTGCTGACCATGGCTTCCTTTTTGAGAACGTCTGACATAATCAGGTTGATGCAATGCATCAAACAAAATACCCTATAATAGCCGCCATCTGCCATGGCCTTTAGCATATTACTGCCATTGTCGGTAGCAACAATCCAATTCTGAGACCTCCGGGTCTCAGCCATTCAAACACCTTGCTGTTAAAGTCATCCAAGATGTTTAGAGCTGTATAGGATTTCTCCAGGGTAAAAATCGCTAGTGCTGCATGCTGACGAATGCCCTAAAACATTTCTTCAGCGCTGAGGCCTGCAGATAGCTGTTGTCTAACCCCCACAAAAGAGTTCAAGTGTGCAGTGATAGACATGTAATCATTTGCTTGACAACTAGTTCATATATCTGTTGTCAGGTGGATAGCACTGTGCTGCAGAGCATGTCCAACCAATTGCAGCACATCATGATGGGTAGCTGGAATAGCAACTCTGGCAAAATAAGTTTGGCTGGGAACCGTCCATTTAGGGCAGATGACTGCCAAGAATTAAAAAAATTCCTCTCCTTCTATAAAAGAGAAAGATAAGAGGTCCAGCGTTAGCATTTTAGCTAGCTTTCCATTGTACAAGCATGCTATTGGTGATTAAGTTCATAGGGCCACTCCCCCCTAAACATTCCTGTCATAGTAGCTTCAATGTTTTTCTTTTTGTGGTGCCGTTGGTGCAGGCGACATCTGAAGAGAACAAGGAAATGGCATCTCAATCTACTTTTTGGAGGAATCATTGTACGCGGTTGTGTCTTCATCTGAGTCTTATGCTAATTTGAGGTTGCTGATGCGTGTGATGCTGGTGCACTGCTGGGGACAGGGCTGCTTTGTGTAAAGCTGTCACACTCTTAGTCTTCACCTCGCACCTTGAATGGAGCTGGTTCCTCTCTCTCATCACCACCACCAGCAGCTATTTTTTGAAGGTTCTCCTCCCACCGGATTGTGTGATGTTTCTTCATATGGGTTGTTTGGGCACCAGTGCCATAGACTGAACCAGGCTTGCTTTGAAGAACACTAGCGTGGCAAATGGAGCATATTACAATGTTATCCTTCTGCCTGTCAATTGAAAAGAAGTCCCAAACTGGGGAAGATACTTTTTTTAGTGTGCCAGTGCCAATCCCTGATGAACTGGAGTTAGGTGGGTGTGTATTTTGTCTCTCTGCAGTGCGTACTTCGACTGAGGCAGTGGTGGATGTAGGTCTCACCTGGACTTTAAAAATGTGGAAGCTGGTGGTGGTAGTTGTGGAACTAGTGCCACATCTCTCTGAAAAGGTTGAATAGGAAAGGTAATGTCAGGGTCCTCTGAGCTGGCTTCCATACTGACAATCACTGGCTCATTCTCATCCCTTCCTATTATTCCAAGGCTGTCAGGAACTTTCATTTTCCCTTCTCTCTCATGGCAGGTCTCAAACTCAGCCAGGGTCTATTCCATGTCAAGATCATCAGAAGGGAGACTTGGAAAAGATTGTGGAGTAGCCTTTCTGTTTTTTTTGCCGGAGATCAGGAAACCAATGGTTCAAGAAGAGGTACATCTTGCTCAGCAGGAAGCCCAACTTCCTGCTCTGCTCCTACTTCAGTAGGAACTATTACTGGCTGCAGCTCCTGTTGTCCACTTTGCTCAGTTTCCTATGATGATTAGGTACTGTGCGGCTGAGATATATTCAATTCAGACTCACTGCCCATCTCCATCCTAACTGAGAGACATGGGATTGGGCTTAGGTTGGGGTGATGCCTTTCTTGATGCAGGAGTGCTGCTACCAGCTTGCTGCCCGGAAGATGGTGCAGCAGGCACAAGACGTTACCTGAAAAAGGAGGAGGATGGAAAGCCAGTGGTTGCAATGTGCTTCTTTTTCTCTTCTTCACTGGCCATTTTCTTGGCAGCAGCTTTCTTTGGGGCCATCTCCAAGCTCTGTCACTTGGCACTAAGCTGGACAAGCAAAAGCAGAGAAGGACTAGTGTCGCGGTTATGTCACTTTGGAACGGCCTACAGTCTGGCAGTACTGGTGGTAATATCTATTGTGCACCTAAAAGCAAACAAACAAGAAAAACATTTAGTGAAACATGGCATTTTTGCTGTTTGAATTATTTTTTGTGCAGACACCATAATTTTGTGAGGCTATCCCAAATCATTAACAATAGTGTATCCATAACTGTGAGAAAGTAGTTTCTTTCTCACATGGTGACCCCCATTTTTGGCTTGTTTGTCAGTGTGTATTTACTGTGTCACTGGGATCCTGATAGTCAGGACCCCAGAGCTCATAGGTTGTGGCCTACTTGTCACTCTGTTTCACTGTTTTTGTCAGTATGCCTAACTGTGTCACTGGAGTCCTGCTAACCAGACCTCCAGTGCTCATGCTTTCTCTGATTCCAAATTTGTATTTACTTACTGGTAACCCAGTATTCCACTCCAAATTGGCATGCTGGACCCCGCTTATAAGTCCCTAGTATATGGTACCTAGGTACCCAGGGAATTGGGGTTGCAGGGGATCCTTCTGGGCTGCAGCATTTAATTTGCCAACCGTAAGGAGCTCATACAAACACTCCTTCAGGACTGCCATTGGAGCCTGAGTGAAATAGTGTAAGCACTATTTCACAGCCATTTTCACTGCATCAGGTCACTTACAAGTCACCTATACGTCTAACCTTCAAACCCTAAAGGTTAGGTGCATAGTACCTGTGTGCGAGGGCACCTCTTCACTAGCAAAGGTGCCCCCATGTTGTCCTGGTCCATTTTCCCAGACTTCATGAGTGCAGGGACGCCATTATACGTGTGCACTATATATAGGTCAATACATATATGTAGCTTCACAATGGTAACTCCGAATACGGCCATGTGAGGTGTCTAGCAACTAGAAATTGTACCCCCATAATGATTCTAGTATTTGGGGTCAATTCCATGCTCCCTGGGGGCTCCACCATGGTCCTACAGTACTGATTAAAGCCTTCTGAAGTTATCACTGTAGCCCCAGCTGCTGCTACCTTACAGGCATGGGAGGGGTATCCTCCCAGAGCCTCTGGAAATGCTTTGAAGGGCACAGATTGTGCCCTCCTTGCATAATCCAGTCTAGACCGCAAGCTCCTCCAGAGTGTCCTTGGGTTCTGCCATCTTGTTTTCAGGATGATCAGGGAACTCTGGGTGCATCTGAGTGGCCAATGCCAGCAGGTGACGTCAGTGACCCCTCCTGATAGGTGCTTACCTGGTTAGGTGACCAATCCCCCTCTCCGGGCTATTTAGGGTCTCTCCTCCGGGTGTTTCCTCAGATTCAGATTGAAAGACTCCAGCAGAACTCCTCTGCATCCTCTGCTTCGCCTTCTACCATTGGCTCAAGCACATAACTGCTCCAGGACCTCTACAACTTGCAACAAATTATCCAAGGTGACTACTGCAATTCTGTAACTCCAGCTTCTGCCAGCAACTGGAACAGTTTCCAGGTTGTTCATCCACAGAAGGCTCCCTGTCTTCAGCCAGCACTGGAAGAATTGAAGGAATCTCCTTTGGAGTGAAGGAGTCACTTCCCTGCTTCAGCAGGCACCCTTCTGCAGCGACAACCGATACTCTGGGACCCCTCTCCTGATGATGAGTGTGGTCCCTGAAACATAGGTGGTGGACTGAAGTGACCCTGACTGTCCGAAGGTCCAGCTGTTCAAATCTGTTGGAGGTAGGAGCTTGTCTCCCCGTGCCAGACAGTACCCCTGTGCACTGCGTGCTCTGCAGCTCCTAGAGCTTCTGTGAACTTCTCCATGGAATCCTTTGTGCACAGCCTATCCCAGTTCCCCAGCACTTGATCCTGCAATACTCATCCTCCTGAATTGTTCTCCGGTGGCGTGGAATCCCTTTGTGTAGTGCTGCGACAACCTCCATTTGCAACTCCTTTGTCCCCATGTTCTGGGACCCCTGTGGGTGCTGCCTGGTCTTCTGAGGGCTCTTTGAAGTGCTGCAGGTCTCCTCTCTCCGCAGGCCTTCAGATACAGGAACCCATTGTTGGTGTCTTGCACTCTTGTTTGGATTTTGCATTATTCTTTATCACGACTTCTAGTGTGTTCTGAGGAAACTTGTTGCACATTACTCGTGTTTTTCTGGGCTCTGGAGTGGGGTACTTTACTTACCTTTGGTGTTTTCTTACACTCCCGGCACCCCTCTACACACTAATCTCTTGCCTAGGTGGGAAGCCGACATTCGCATTCCACTATTTTACAATATGGTTTGTGGTTCCCCTAGTCCCATTGTAACCAACGGTGATTTTCACTATTTACACTATTTTATGACTGTTTACTTACCTGATTTTGGTTACTCGTATATATGTTGTGTATAATACTCACCTCTAAGGGAGTATAGCCTCTAAGATATATTTGTCATTGTGTCACTAAAATAAAGTACCTTTATTTTTGGTAACACTGAGTATTGTCTTTCATGTGTGTGAGTACTGTGTGACTACAGTGGTATTGCAAGAGCTTTGCATGTCTCCTAGTTCAGCCTTGCGCTCTGCCTACAGCTACCTCTAGACAGCCTGGCTTCTAGACACTGACTACATTTCACTAATAAGGGATAACTGGACCTGGTATGAGGTGTAAGTACCTTTGGTACCCACTACAAACCAGGCTAGCCTCCTACAATATCAATCCACACCATAACATATTACTTCAATCAGGATAAGAACATACAGATGTAACTGTTTACTTTATGTGCATCTAAGGGAAGACATCTGTAGCAGTCAAGGGTGTTTGTGGAAAATTGAATAATCCTTTAAAAAATAAATGCTCATGTGCACCTATGGCAAGGAGGGAGTGCAGGGGAAAATAGAATAATCCTTAAAAAAGAAATGCTGGGGTGCACCTATGGCAGGCGGCGGGTACAGGGGAAAATCAAATAATCCTTATAAAATGAATCCTGGTGTGTGCCTACGGCATGCAGGGGCTTTGGGGAAAACTGAAAAATCCTTAAATGAACGAATGCTCTTGTGCACCTAGAGCAGGCACTGGGTGCAGGAGAAAATGGTATAATCTTTCAAAAGGGAATGTTGGTGTGCACCTATGGCAGGCAAGGGGTGCAGGGCAGAATGGAAAAATCCTTTAAAAATAAATGCGAGTGCACGCCTATAGCAGGAAGTGGGTGCAGAGGAAAATGGAAAAATCCTTAAACAACGAATGCTGGTGTGCGCCTATTGCAGGCAGGGTGTGCAGGGAAAATTGAATAATCCTTAAAAAATGAATTCTGGTGTGTGTCTATGGCAGGGGAAAATGACATAGGCCCTCATTACAACATTGGCATTAAATGCCGCTTAGCGCCGTGCAGAAGACTGCCAAAACACCGCCGCGGCTGCGGAATTCCGCCACAGCTATTACGACCCACAGCTCGGAATCCGCCAAAATCTAGACACCCACACAAGTCCGCCACACCAAAGGTCAGTGATAAACTGATAACAAAACCTCCACCGTCACGCCAACAGGAATACGCCCACACTATCACGACCCACAAATCCACGCGGTGGTCTTTCAAACATGGTATTACATTGGCGGTGCACACCGCCGCATTCAAAATACACACACATATACAAAACACTACCACATTGGACAAATTGAAATACACACACCTGATACACATACACACACCACTCCCACACACCCAATACAATATAAAACACACACCCACATTACCCACAAACCCTTACTACGAAATATTCTGACGAACGCCAGAGAGACAGCACAGCAAAGACAACACAGGCATACAGAGGCACACAACACCATCACACATACACATCCACGCAAAAAAACACCACACACCCCTAAACATCAACCCACACATCACTACACACACCACCTCACACATCACCCACACCACCCCATGGCACCGCAAAGACACCCCAGGTTTTCTGAGGAGGAGCTCAGGGTCATGGTGGAGGAAATCATCCGAGTAGAGCCACAGCTATTCGGATCACAGGTGCAGCACACCTCCATAGCTTGGAAGATGGAGCTATGGCACAGAATCGTGGACAGGGTCAACGCAGTGGGACAGCGCCCAAGAACACAGGATGACATCAGGAAGAGGTGGAACGACGTACGGGGGAAGGTGCGTTCCGTGGTCTCCAGACACAACATTGCGTTCAGAGGACTGGCGGTGGACCCCCACCTCCTCCCCCACAACTAACGACATGGGAGGAGCAGGTCTTGGCTATACTGGATCCTGAGGGCCTCGCAGGAGTAGCTGGAGGAATGGACTCTGGTAAGTCAAATCTTAACTATTACATCCCCCACCCTACCTGCATGCTATCACATACCCCCACCCTCGCCCTCACCCCCATCACTCCAACTCCTCACAGATGTCCAACTATCACAAACCACACATCCCAACACCAAGCCCTGCATGCAACAACAAGGCATGGACACCCATCACCAATGCATGGCCACTACACATACCCACACAGACCCCTAAACAATTAGCACACAAGGTCCTACACAGGAATGGAAGCACTGGGGTACAGGGTCACCCACCCATTGCACACCATGGCACACACAAATGCAATAATCATGCCTTTACACCCCTGCAGGACCCTTACCCAACGTCACCGGACTGGAGGTTCCAGACATGTCCACTCCACCCACAGAAGAGGCCCACAGTGATGACAGCTGCTCTGTCCAACTGGATCTAGATGACCAGCCCAGCCCATCTGGGACCTCGGGACAGTCTGTTCCCCTCACACTGGCACAGGCCACCACAGAGTCTCCCCCCTCATGAAACACCGGCACAACACCCACCCAGCGGGCCCATACCTCTGTCCCCAGGACACGTCAACCAGCCGTGTGTCCACCACTACAGGGAACCAAGGCTATTCCACCACCCCAAGAACAGCAGGGACCTGGGGGCAGTGGTAGTGGGCACACAGTTCAGGGGACAGAGGCCCAGTAACTTGGAGGGCTGCTGTGCAACAGGGTGAGGACAGGTCCTGGGAACCGACTCTCCACGAGGCCCTCTCCAACATCATGGGAGCCTACCATCATTCCCAGGAGACGATGGCAACGGTACTGGCCAAGTCTCAGGAGCCCCAGCGGCTGCAGGAGGAACGGTATTTGGGGATCAGGGAGGAAATCAAGTCCATGAATACCACCCTGGGCACCATTGTAGGGGTGCTGAAGGAACTCGTGAACACCAGGAGGGACATTGTAGCACAACAAGGAGCCTCTGACACTAGCCTGGATGATGAAGTGCCCTCCGCCTCCGCTGGCGCTAGTGGACAGGAGGCACCGCCACAGGACCACAACACCAGCACCCCACCCCCTGCAGATGGAGAACCACCCCGCAAGTGGTCCCTGAGATCCAGGACAAAGACAGAGAACAATGCCAAAACCCCGCCAAGAAATGAGACCACCCTGATTGTAATCCTTCTGTCCCACTTTGTCACCCTGTCCATCCTTAAACTGCCCCAGCTCCACTGGACAATGCACCTGTGAGACTAATAGACTGGACTCTGCCATGGACATCCCTCCGCCATCACCCCTGACCATTTTACAACCCCCCCCACACTATTTAGCACTTAAATAAACACCCTTAAATCACAAAACAATCTGGAGTCAGTCTGTGCTTGCACCAATGTTGCAATAACTGAGGGAAATAGCAATGTCCATTGTATTGTCAACATACCTATGTCACACAGCTCTAGTCCATGAGGAAACATAGCAGAGGTAACACAGTGGGACCCACATCTCTGAAATCAAGAGGGAAAGTGACAAATCAGGTTCCATACACTGGGTGAAAGTGACAGACAGATGAAAGGTAGAACAAGTGTATCAGATGTAGGAGGCAGTGATGTCTTCTTACATGTGTCTCACTGGAAGAATTGATGGATCACGGTGTTTCTGTTGTCTATGTCCTCTTCTTCTGCCTCCACTTCTTCACTGTCCACAGGCTCCACAGCTGCCACAACACCTCCTTGAGGACCATCCTCTGGCAGAAAAGACACCTGTCATCGCAAAGCCAAGTTGTGCAGCATACAGCAGGCCACGATGATCTGGTACACCTTCTTCGGTGAGTAGTATAGGGAACCACCTGTCATAAGGAGGCACCTGAACCTGGCCTTCAGGAGGCCGAACGCCCTCTCTATAACCCTCCTAGTTTGCCCATGTGCCTTATTGTAGCATTCCTCTGCCCTTGTCCTGGGATTCCTCACTGGGGTCAGTAGCCATGACAGGTTGGGGTAGCCAGAGTCACCTGTAAATGTTGAGGGACAACTGTTAGACACACACTAACCCTTAGGGACAACCCCAGACCCAGACAACTAGTCACACTGTATAGGGTCCATGTCCTCACCTAATAGCCACACACGGTGCCTCTGGAGTTGCCCCATCACATAAGGGATGCTGCTATTCCTCAAAATGTAAGTGTCATGCACTGAGCCAGAAAACTTGGCATTCGCATGAGAGATGCACTGGTCGGCCAAACACACCATCTGCACATTCATAGAATGGTAACTCTTCCGGTTTCTGTACACCTGTTCACTCCTGCAGGGGGGACCAAGGCCACATGTGTCCCATCAATGGCACCTATGATGTTGGGGATATGTCCCAGAGCATAGAAGTCACCTTTCACTGTAGGCAAATCCTCCACCTGAGGGAACACGATGTAGCTGCGCATGTGTTTCAGCAGGGCAGACAACACTCTGGACAACACGTTTGAGAACATAGGCTGGGACATCCCTGATGCAATGGCCACTGTACTTTGAAAAGACCCACTTGCCAGGAAATGGAGTACTGACAGGACCTGCACTAAAGGGGGGATACCTGTGGGATGGCAGATAGCTGACATCAGGTCTGGCTCCAACTGGGCACACAGTTCATGGATTGTGGCATGATCAAGTCTGTAGGTCACAATTACATGTCGCTCTTCCATTGTCGACAGGTCCACCAGCGGTCTGTACACCGGAGGATGCCGCCATCTCCTCACCTGCCACGCGGACGTGCTCTATGGATGAGAACAGCGAGCAGAGGGTCAGCCAACACTGAGGTACGAAAACACAACTTTATTGCTCACATTTGTCAATCCGCTATGTGCCGGTCTTAGTGTGTATGCAAGGCCTAGATATGTGTGACGCATTTAAAAATAATGACATGTGGCCCCCTGAAATGACGGCTGCCTGACCTGTAAGGTGGGACAATGGGACATGAAGTAACTGCGCTGGCATTGTACACCATCGCGGTAGGCGGTCGAAGACCACAGCGCAATCCTGCATTGGTTAACATTGGACCCTATGGGTCCCAGGAGCCAATGACGATTTATGCCGGCGGTTATGGTATGCCCCGCCGCGCAAGTGACCGACATTTTCTCTCTGTTCACTCACTTGATACCTGATCTTCGACAGGAGAGGACCTACACTGCAAGTGCTGCTGTGACCTCAGTCTGGAAGCGACATGTGTCTGAGGAAAGGGCCCCTGCCTTCACATCAGAGGAGTTGGACAAACTAGTGGATGGGGTCCTCCCCCAGTAGACGCTACTCTACGGTCCTCCAGACAAGCAGGTGAGTACACTGTGAGCATGCTGTATGGGCACCGCCTGTTTGGAGTGGTGTGGATGGGAGATGGGGGGGGGATGAGGCGTGCATGAAATGATGGTGAGTGTATGTGTGTCAGGGCAAGGGTGGGAAGGGGGGCCAATGACTGTGACGGTCCGGACCGTTATATTTTCTCCTTTTCCCCTATACTATTCCTGTAGGTCAGCGCCCACCAGAAGAAGGATATTTGGCGTGCCATCACCAAGGAAGTCAGGACCCTGGGGGTCCACCACAGACGGAGCACTCACTGCCATAAAAGATGGGAGGACATTCGCTGCTGGAGCAAGAAGACGGCAGAGGCCCTGCTGGGGATGGCCTTCCAACGTGGGAGGGGAGCCCGTCACACCATGACCCTCCTGATGTTCCGGATCCTGATGGTGGCGTATCTGGAGTTGGATAGGCACTTGGAGGCATCACAGCAGCCACAAGGGGGTGAGTACACTCTCATTCAGCTGATTCAGCGCACATGGGAGGTGTCTGGGTGGGGGAGGTGGGCAGTGGGTTACCCTGGCCAGGGCGAGTTTTGCAGGCAAGGTCCCTTCGTGAGGCATGCTATGTGGCACCCCATCCCACCAGTATTAAGAGCTATCTACCCCTATTCAGGCTCCTGTGACTTCCATGTGTGCAGCAATCGGGCATACGCCTTGTACACCATGTCCCTGTGATTAATTAGGGAACTCTAAGTGCATGGCTTAGTGCTGTGGTACTGAAAAATTCTGGACCCGTGTTATAAACATCGTCGTATCACAACGATTTTGGTATCAGCAGACCGAGAATGGTTAGAATAGTATGCACAAGCATTGTATTCATATTCAGGTGACGAAATCACCCGAATATCAGAGTTCCGTCCTGAAACTCTGAGGTTCCATTTAAACGACAGCCATTTTGTGATTGCCCTCACATAGGCCAATGACTAATGCTGAAAACGAGTCTGAAGGACACGTACATCTTTGCTGACTCCTCTGTGACCTGGGCAAGCTGACTCCACTGCCTGAAGCCAAACCTGTTCGGCCAGTTTCTTTCCCAGTGGCCGAATGAGATTAGTATCAAGGCACAACACATCATAAACCTTTCATCACACACAAACCATGCCTAATCTTACACACACCTGTCCCTGTTTCTCTCTTTATGACTTGCTTTACAAGGAGGAGGTGCCCGTTTATATTGGGGGTCCGTCGATATCTGATGAAAGTACTAAGCCTTGCCGGGTAATTGATCGAGGGCTGGACAAACTGGAATATGGGCTTGTCATCATAACCCTGCTATTTCTTTGTAGTGAAAATATGTGAATGGTCAACTGTAAAATAAGGAATGTTTGCCTAAAGCATAATATTTTGTATAAAAGAGAAGGTTAGCTTTGCAAAGGGAGCAGTCTCCTGAGAATATACACCGTGTTGTACTTCTAGGATACCTGTTACTGGCTGCAGCCAATAAACAAGATCTTTGACTTCACCAAGAAGACTCTGTGTTTCTGTAGTCTGAAACAGGAAGGACTCGAAGTCTTAGGGTGTGTTCCCTGGCACCACTGGGTTCTGAAAAACCCAGTACTTCAGTTGGCGCCCAATGTGGGGCGATTTCAGCGGTACCAGTCCAAGCCAGAGGTTCGTGTGGAGCTTCGTGTGAAAATTCTGGAGGGAGGCCGCCACTTCATCAACCCCTGTATGTCGACGTGGTCCGAAAGTCTTTGCTGCGAGGTTCCCCGCTTTCCGACGGCTACGAAGGACTGCTGCCCTGACTATCGCCCTGTTTTGGACCCTTGATGATTTGGTAGAGCGAAACGATAAACGAGTCTTCTGGTGACATCATTGATACCTCAGTTAAGTATAAGTGGAGCGTCTCCCAGTCCTTAGTTTGGTTCTTAGTTTGGTATCCCCTTGGGATCTTTGATTTGGAACTTGCAAGTACCAAAGCCAAGGGATTCGTGTATTCACAAGACTATCGTATTCGATAATCCTTTGAAGTTTGAAGCTAGACTAGAGAGCGAAGATGCCTGGTTTTAGCAGACATGGAAATTTGTTTTGTCTTGGTTATAATAGGGATTCCCGATTGGAGGACTCGTGTCCGGTTCCTCCGATTGGAACTCCAACCTATGAACTATATGTGAAACATGGCATAGGCCCCATCATATATAATGAAGTATGGATCCGATACACCAGGAAAGATGGAGTTTTAAAATGGCCCCAATATGGTAGTTTCGACACAGAAATTCTGAATAATCTGGAGGTTAAACTTTTTAAGAAGAAAGCCCGGCCGGCGATGTTTGACTCTTTCCGCCTATGGCGTAAGGAAGCCAAACAGAAGGAAATTAAATTAGCAAAGAGAAATAAGAGGGAAGAGGGTATCTCGATAATGCAAGCTGCCATGCAGTTTAAAGATGATGAAGAAGAACAGATGAATGAGCAGTTGCACAGGCAACGTAAATTGGTGACCGATAAATGTTATCCAGTTTTTCCGCTTCTTCAGCAAGATGCAGCAAAAGAACTTGAGAAAGATCCTTTATTGTCACACTTGTTGAGTTCGCCACCCCCTTTTGCGCAGAATGCTACAGCACCTCCGCAACCTTTGGCTGTGCAACCTCCGGTTATTGTGCCTCAGGTTCTTCCACAGCCGCCAGCTCCTCTTCAGTTGGCTCCTACTACTATGGCGCAGCCCCTTCAAGGGCCGCCGACTTCGCTACCTGCTCCATCTGTACCTCCTGCGACTTTATGTACTACATCGACTGCCTCTTCTGGTGTTCTTCCTGATACTGCCTCTGCGTCTGCTTCTGCGTCTGCCTTGCCTCCCTCTGTTTTTCCTCCTGTTCTTTCATCAACTTCTCCTTCTGTCTGACAGAGAATCACAGATACTGTTGCCAGCCTTATATTTCCTCTCTTTGGGTCGTCTGGTGTGACCCCAGATTCGGAGCGTAAGCAGTCGCGTAGTCAACTGCCTAATTCTCAAGAGAGAGAAATGTTTGACCGTATGGCGCATAAATGGGTTGTTTACCCTTTAAGATACGATGTAGAGTCTGTTATGGCTGTCTTCCGTCAATGGGAAGCACCAAAACAAAGATACGTCTTTGAGAAAATGTGTGCTTTCCTTTGTGAGGAATTAGAGGATAATGATTTGGAAACAAATCCGCCTGATTTGTGCCGTGTACGGTTTGAGTTTGCAAAGGGCACGATTGTGGGTTCGGATGTTGAGACAGCAGTTGCGACATTGTTGTCCTTTAGGAATAAGGATCCTTCTCAGTCATTGTTCCAACATGACTCCTCTGTTAAAAAAAAGGTGCGACAGTACCCAATGAGAGAAGTCCCTCCGGTATGGAAGGACACCGTTGCGGCTGATGTTGCTAATCAAATTGATGCTGTCCCAGCTCATTTTCAGCGTGTTTGGGTACATGTTCCGTGGAAGCGAGCTGAAGTTTTAGCCCTTAAGCAGACTTTGCCTGATCCCCGTAAAAACCCTGCAGGGTATTATAAGGAATTATCACAGACTGCAGACTCATGCATTATGAATTTAGCCGACATAGACATGTTATTTGGGAATGTTGTTCCACAGCCTTTGTGGGGATTGATTCGCCATACAGATCATGCACAAGAGTTAGGTGACTCATGGGCTAATATTAGTGCTGCAAATGATAGACAAGTTGGTGGTGCCAAGCCTGAGCCTTTGGTAGCAGAACTGCCTGCTAGGATCATTACTTACATGAAGACTTTAATGCCTGCGATGCGTGTGAATTGGGATAAATTGTCTGCGTGTAAGCAGAAGAAAGATGAAACAGTGTCTGATTTCTTCACCAGGTTTGAGGAAACGTTTATCGACCACAGGGGTCAAGATATGAGTACAGAAGGTGGTCAACGGTTGTTCGTCGACAAGTTTGTGCACAATTTGCTTGCCGAGCTGTGTAAGAAATTGAAGGATTCAGAGAGTTCTTGGGCCGTTTCCTCTTCAGCACAAATATTGGCTACTACACAGTACTACGAAAATAGGGATAAAGATGAGAAGGATAGAGCAGACAAGAAAACTAAAGAATTAAAGACGAAGGTTCTTTTACAACAGGCGTATCCGCCACGTGGTGGTCAGAGTAGCTATCAGCAACCTCAACAGTTCCAGAGAAACTCGCAAAGGTTCGAGTTTTCTCAACCACGTGTTCCTGTAGGTCCCAATCCGTGTTCATATTGTAAAGAAGAGGGTCATTTCAAGTATAATTGTCCTATTTTGTTACAGCGTACGAATGGTGCTTCTGGCGCAAGAGGTCGAGGTGTTCAACAAGCTCCTAGAGGTTGAGGACGTGGAAGTTTCCCCCAGAACACGAGTTCCTTTCCCTCTCAAAACTCAATGAATAGTTTTGACCAGCAACATAACGCGTCTGGTAGGACGGCTCAGTACTATGCTGACGACTACTATGCAGAAGATGAGAACTTGGAAGGTAATAATTGCTAGGACAGCCATAGACGAAGAGAGAGAGTTTTTTTAGTTCCAGTAGATCAGAATGGACCCTATGTTAAGGTGATTACATCAGGTGTGTCGGAGCCTTTTCTGTTAGATACTGGTGCTACAAAGAGTTCCATTATGCACTCAAAACTCCATGGCGCACCTTTGTCTGGCGAGATGAATGTTTCAGTAGGTTTTTCTGGCGCCCCGGTTAGGAACCCGATTTCTAGTCCTATGTCCCTTTCTGTTGGACCTTGTGAATTGGAAGCACCCCTTATTCTGACGACAGGTTGTGGTGAAAACTTGTTAGGATTGGATTTGTTGAAAAGATTGTATGCGACATTATATTGTTCTCCTTCGGGAGTACAACTTACACTGGGTAGGAAAGTGGTCTCTCCAATGTATTTGTCGAAGGATAAACTTCCGACCGAATTGTCGTTTCTTCCTGATATCATTTGGGCTACTGGTCCTAATGACGTGGGTCTGTTGGAAATACCGCCTTATGTTGTGACATTGAAAGCCAATGTTAAATTACCACGCATTCAACAATACAAGATCTCTAGTGAAGTTGAAAAGGTGTTGCTAGCGATCATTTATGATTTAATTGAAAAAGATGTAATTGAAGAGACAAGAGGCAACGTTTGTAATAGTCCTGTTCTGCCTGTTTTGAAACGTACTGACCCCTCTAAGCCACCTGTTTACAGTCTCGTGATTGATCTTAGAGAGGTAAATAAAATAGTTGTGCCACAGTTTCCAGTTGTTCCTGATATCACTGCCATATTGACTATGATTCCAGCTTCCGCCACCTGGTTTTCGGTGATTGACTTAAAGAATGCTTTCTTCAGCATCCCGATCGCCGAGGAGAGCAGGGATATTTTTGGCTTCAGTTTAGGAGGCCGAAGTTTCCGCTTCAAACGAGCTCCACAAGGCTACTGTGAAAGTCCATCAATATATAGTCAGGCTTTAAAAACACAGCTTGATGCAATTGTTTTACCTGACGGCGCTACCCTTATTCAGTACATTGATGATTTGCTAGTCGCTACAGATACTGAAGAGATTTGTAAAGAAGCCACCTTGTTGTTGTTGCGTCATTTGTCTGATTTACATCACAAAGTGTCCCTTTCAAAACTGCAATATTGTCGACAAGAAGTGACCTACTTAGGTCATCTCTTATCGAAGGAGGGAAGGAAACTGACCTCAGAAAGAATTCAGGCAATTGCAAAATTGAGTGTGCCAAGGACACAGAGAGAAGTACGTGCTTTCTTGGGCATTACATCATACTGCAGACAATGGATACCGAATTTTTCTTTGCTGGCCAAACCTTTGGTAGCATTGACCTATAAAGATACACCAAACCCCGTTCCGTGGTCTGCAGATTGTCAGAAAAGTTTTTCCGAATTGCGTAATGCATTGTGTTCGGCTCCTGTGTTGGGTACCCCCGACTACAGTAAGCCCTTTACACTGTATGTCCATGAGAAAGAGGGTTGTGCATTGTCAGTGCTGACACAGTCTTTTGGAGACAAGCAGCGCCCATGCGCATATTTTTCGTCAACTTTGGATCCGGTAGCTAAAGCATTGCCGAGTTGCTTGAGAGCCACAGCGGCAGCAGCTGTTTCTATTCGACAGTCTGCTGGGTTAGTGATGAATAATATGTTGATTGTGATGGTTCCACATGCAGTGGACACGTTGTTAAACAGGACCAAGACACAGCATTTAACTAGTGCACGATTGTCAGGTTACGAGTTGACACTGTTAGCGAGTCATGTGCACATAAAGAGGTGCAATGCGTTGAATCCAGCCACGTTATTGCCGATTTCAGTAGAGACAGATGATGTTGAACAACATGATTGTTTTCTTAGGACAGAAGAAGAAACGAAAGTGAGAGTAGATCTTAAAGATACTCCTCTTGTAAAGTGTGATGGTACCTTATGGGTGGATGGTTCATGCTTCAAGCTTCCGAATGGTGATACGACTGCAGCATATGCTGTCACAACTTTGCATACGATTGTTGAAGCTGCACGTATACCACATAATTCAGCTCAAGCAGCAGAGCTGATTGCACTTACGAGAGCGTGTGTGTTATCGAAAGGAATGAAAGTGACCATATATACCGACAGCCAGTATGCGTTTGGTGTGGCCCATAGTTTTGGACGATTGTGGAAAGAACGTGGGTTCCTGACTTCGCATGGAGCTAAAATTCAGCATGGTCAGTTGGTGAATGAGCTTCTTGAGTCACTGACCTTGCCATTACAAGTTGCGATTGTGAAATGCAGTGCACACAAGAAGGTTACTGATGATGTCGGTTGTGGCAATGCATTTGCTGACGAAATCGCAAAAGAAACAGCAAAAGATGTGATGAATCGAATGTATGTTGCAGGCCCCGCAAGATGGGTTAGTGACGTTGGAATATGTGAAGATACGATAGAGGGTGTGAAGTCTATTCAAGCTGAAGCTTCAGAGAAAGAGTTGAATGTGTGGAAAGAAAGTACGGGTAAATTGGATTAAAATGGTTGTTGGGTTGACTTGTCAGAACATCAGCGATGGTTGTTACCCGATGCGTATGTGCTTGCAGTGGTGACAATGGCTCATGGAATGGCCCATATCAGTGTGAAAGGGATTTGTAAGTTGTTGGCTCCAGTATGGCAACATGCTGGAATTCCTAAATGTGCAGAGAATGTTGTCAAGAATTGCATGGTGTGTCTGAAATACAATCCTGGTAGGGGAACCCCAACTCCAGCTGGTCATTTTGCGCCTCCAACGTATCCATTCAAGGTTTTGCAGCTAGATTTCATCCACATGGAAAGGTGCAACAATCTGAAATACGTACTCGTTGTTGTTTGTGCTTTTTCAAGATGGGTAGAAGCATATCCCTTAAAAGACAACACTGCCTTATCCACAGCTAAAGCCCTTGCCAAATAATTCTTCCCTAGGTTTGGAATGCAGAGAATGGTCTGGAGTGATAATGGGAGTGAATTTGTGGGTTGAGTGATGAAAAAAGTATGTGAGGGGCTAGGTATCCAGCAAAAATTCCACGCTGCAAATCACCCCCAATCAGCTGGACTAGTAGAGTGCTATAATGGCACGCTAAAACTGAAGTTGGCAAAGATACAAGCGAGCTCTGGTCTTAAATGGCCTGACGCTCTAGCACTCCTATCAACAAGAATGACTGTGCATTCGCGAGTGGGACTTAGTCCCTATGAAATTGTGTTCGGCCGCCCGGCCAACATATGGGGAGTGCCAAGACCAACAAAATTCAGTGAGATCGAACACCCTGTACTGCTTGATTATTTGTATGAATTGACGGCTAAATTGCGTGTTCTACACCAACAGGTTCACAATACTCTGCCTCAGGTCTCTGAAGCTCCAGGACATCTTATCGATCCTGTATCATGGGTGCTGGTCAAGAACTTCCAGCGGACAAAGAATGACCAGCCCCGTTGGACCGGCCCCCACCTCGTCCTTCTCTCAACAAGACCAGCTGTTCGAGTGGAAGGGAAAAAGAACTGGATCCACGGCGTACACTGCAAGAGGGTCCCTTTTCCTCTACCGTACGACCGGTGGGTCCAGGAGGGGATCGCTGACTCTGAGACTGAGACTGTGCCTCGTTTTTTGCCATTTAGCGATGCACGTGTAAAAGGAACAATTTCTGAACGAGAAAGTGACAATAATTTGCAAGAAGCTGTGCCACCATCAATTCGATTGAACACTACAGAGCCTGAACTCTTGTTCCAGAACCAGACAGTACCTGGAAAAAGCCGTTATAATTTGAGACCAAGAACTAAGGACAAATAATTTTTTCCCGTTCCTTTGCTATTTTTTTTAAAGTGCGGCTCTCTCATCTGAGAAACTTTCTTATTTTTGTTTTTTTTTTCTTTTCGAACCGCCATCCGGGTTCAGCTGTAGGGTCGTGGTTGCCCAAGTCTTTGGAGTGCAGCTGAAGACGTTAGGTCGACAGTTCTGGTCGGTCTAAGGGAGTTGCCCAGGACTGACAGAAGCATTCCCTAGCATAGAACACCCTACCACCACGAGCAGCAATTAGAGATGATGGAGTTTTTCAAGAGTGAGAGACCTGCCAAACAGATGGATTTTAAAGCCAGAATGTCTATAATAATGACAAAGAAACGATTTTTGATATTATGTATTTTCATGTTGCTTAGTGTAATGACGTTTTTAATAGGATATGTTTTATTCTCTTTTCAAGTGACATTTGCACCCATTACACAGCCCATACCTCCTTCTACTGTTTCCTCGCATTCTTTTCACCCCCTGCCTGAACACGAGTCTGCCAGAAGATTAGAATTTGTCAACAATTCATTCATTCAGCTTCTACACCAACACCAATTAGTAGTGAACACAACTAACTGTTGGGTGTGTGGTCTTATGCCTCATACTACTGATAAAGGTATCCCTTATCTGGTCCTACCTTTCAGCCATAATGGTTCTGTGTGGGCATATAGAACGGTGTTCATATACGCGTATGAAGCCAACCCCCTACGTTCTGTGAAAGATAATCCTAAGAATAGTGCTCTAGCTAAGGGTATAGTAGATATGATTAGGGAAGATGTTTCCTATGAGACTATCCCGAGAGATGAGACACTAGCATATATTGGATGGAACATAACAGGATATGGAGTTACTCTGAGTGGGAACCAGAGAGCAAAGAGATCCTCCCCGATTTGGATTGTACCCCATCAGGGTCACCTATGTCTGCAAGGTAATGGCAAGAATCCCAGAGCTCAGTTAGGGAAAAGTATGTGCACTGAAACATATGTTTTTGCGTCTCAGACTTCTCCTTCGTTCTTAGCAGCTAAGGGTACCTATTTCATCTGCCATAATAGAGCCTATACATGGTTGCCCCCTGACTTCTCAGGCACATGTTTTGTTTCGTTCCTGTCACCTCCCACCTACACGGCCGCAGCAGATTACCATAAGACAAGGATAGTTAGAGGTGTCATAAGTAAAGAAGACACTACAGGACAAGAATTTGGAGATTTCGCAAAGGGTATTCTGCCGTTTTGGGGTCCTATGGTTAACAGCAGAAACATAAGGCAATTGACAAAGGTGGTTGAATCCACGGTAGTTGAAACCGCCGGTGCCCTTGGTAATTTGACTGCTGAGCTCGAGTCGGATCGCCTTATGACTCTTCAGAACAGGGTCGCATTAGACGTCATACTTGCAGACCGAGGTGGGGTATGTAAAGTGATCCAATCAAGTTGCTGTGTTTTCATCCCAGATAACGCTCCAACAGTCTACCAGGCCATTTCCAAACTGCATAAGATCTCCAAATCTATTCACGTGGATAAGGAGATTGGTCATTGATGGGGTGGTTCTGGGAGCTGATATCCACCTGGGGATGGAAGATTCTGGTAGTCATTGGGATGATCTTAGCCATTCTTTTCCTGTCCTGTCTGTGTGTACAGTGTGCTCCTGCAATATGTGGCCTCTGTGCTACATCGTGTGTAAGGAAACCTGTATCAAGGGACGAGCTAAATAATAGGATGATGCTACAGCAACATCTCAACGACTTTATGAATATAGACCTGGACTCAGATTAGCGTGAGTATAGGTTATTGCCTATGTAAGGGCAAAAGGAGGGTCTGTGGTACTGAAAAATTCTGGACCCGTGTTATAAACATCGTCGTATCACAACGATTTTGGTATCAGCAGACCGAGAATGGTTAGAATAGTATGCACAAGCATTGTATTCATATTCAGGTGACGAAATCACCCGAATATCAGAGTTTCCGTCCTGAAACTCTGAGGTTCCATTTAAACGACAGCCATTTTGTGATTGCCCTCACATAGGCCAATGACTAATGCTGAAAACGAGTCTGAAGGACACGTACATCTTTGCTGACTCCTCTGTGACCTGGGCAAGCTGACTCCACTGCCTGAAGCCAAACCTGTTCGGCCAGTTTCTTTCCCAGTGGCCGAATGAGATTAGTATCAAGGCACAACACATCATAAACCTTTCATCACACACAAACCATGCCTAATCTTACACACACCTGTCCCTGTTTCTCTCTTTATGACTTGCTTTACAAGGAGGAGGTGCCCGTTTATATTGGGGGTCCGTCGATATCTGATGAAAGTACTAAGCCTTGCCGGGTAATTGATCGAGGGCTGGACAAACTGGAATATGGGCTTGTCATCATAACCCTGCTATTTCTTTGTAGTGAAAATATGTGAATGGTCAACTGTAAAATAAGGAATGTTTGCCTAAAGCATAATATTTTGTATAAAAGAGAAGGTTAGCTTTGCAAAGGGAGCAGTCTCCTGAGAATATACACTGTGTTGTACTTCTAGGATACCTGTTACTGGCTGCAGCCAATAAACAAGATCTTTGACTTCACCAAGAAGACTCTGTGTTTCTGTAGTCTGAAACAGAAAGGACTCGAAGTCTTAGGGTGTGTTCCCTGGCACCACTGGGTTCTGAAAAACCCAGTACTTCAGTGCAGAGGGCTGCTGTGTTTGTAGTGTCCGCCAACAGCAGCGGTATAGCATGTACTGAACATGTCCTTCTACTTTCTTTCCCCCCCTTTTTGTGGTCTCCCTGTTCTTGTGTGCATTAGCATCATCAGGTGGAGGAGCTGTGCCTCCGGAGCAGGAGGGAGCTGCCTCCCACATGGCCCTGGAGGGCGAGACTACGGACTCCGAATTCACCAGTGGGACGGAGGGCGAGGGGAGCTCCACGGCGGAGACAGGAGCTGAGACCAGCGACACCGACTCCTCCTCTGATGGGAGCTTCCTTGCAGTGGCGGGCCCCTCTGTGCCCACCGCATCTACAGGTACAGCCTCCAACCCCCCGCCACCAGCACCGCCCTCCCAGCAGCCCCTCAGCGTGTGTCCCGTGGCTGCTCACCCAGGAGGGTGGGCATCTCCTTCGTCCCAGGCACCTCGGCCCCTGCCCCTGTCAGCCCTGCTGCCCTCAGTGAGGAGGCCATTGACCTCCTCAGATCCCTCACTGTTGGGCAGGCTTCCATTCTGAATGCCATCCAGGGTGTAGAGAGGCAGTTGCAACAGACAAATGCATACCTGGAGGTCATTCATTCTGGTCAGGGAGCCCAACAGCGAGCTGTTCAGACTCTGGCCTCAGCATTGACGGCAGCCATTGTCCCTGTGTCCACCCTCCACCCTCCAACTTCCTCCACCCAGACCCAATCCCCAGTACCTCAGCCTATCCTAAGCACACCATCAGACCAGCATGCACACACCTCAACACACAAGGGTAGCTCTGGCAAACATAAGCACCACACATCCCACAGGAACTCACACAAGCATCATACCCATGCGCACATACCAACATCCACTTCCTCCACTGTGTCCCCCTCCTCCACGTCTCTTGCCTCCCTCCCTGTCACGTCTCCACTCACACCTGCATGCACTACATCTTCAGCCACTACGTCCATCACCAGCACGCCCATCACCACACACCACTCACGTGCACTCACCACCCCCACTACCATTCACACATCCCCTGTGTCCTCTCCCAGTGTTTCTGTGAGCCCACCTCCCAAACTACACAAACGCAGTCACACCCCCACCCAACAGCCATCCACCTCACGACAACCTCCAGCCCATGCACCTTCACCCAAAGTCAGCAAACGAACACCTCCTACAACCACTACCTCTTCCTCCACTCCCAAACCCCCTCCATCTACCCGTCCCAGTGTGTCTAAAAAGCTTTTCCTGTCAAACCTTGACCTCTTCCCTACACCTCCCCACCCCTTCCGTCCCCTAGGGCCCGCCTTTCCAGGTCCCAACCCAGCACCTCAGCCGCAACATCACCGGGAACAGTGGTGCCAGCAGTAACTGGCTTCTGGAGTGCGCCAAGCAGCAGGGCAGCCAGTGTGCCAAGGAGCCAGCCCAAGGACATTCCCCCACCTCAAAAACTAAAGAAGTTGGCCACAGCCCAGAGGGAGAAGGCCAAAACACCTGCCACCAAGGGCTCTCCCAGAACTACAGTTGTGAGTGGCAAGACAGCTGTGCCACCATCCAAGGTGGGGAAGGGCCAGAGGGAGAAAGGGAAGTGACTTCCAACCTGCATGGTGGACAAGACCGCCACCGGCACCGCCACATGCACCGCTGCCACCAGCACCGCTGCCCAGGACACCGCCGCCAGCAGCAACCTCACTGCGCCACCCACCAGCACCGCTGCCCAGGACAATGCCGCCAGCAGCACGCTCACTGAGCCACCAACCAGCACTGCTGCCCAGGACACCGCCGCCAGCAGCACGCTCACTGAGCCACCCACCAGCACCGCTGCCCAAAGAGCGCCGCAAGCACCGCCGCTACTGATCCCGCCGCCAGAACCGCCAGCGGCCACGCCACATCCTGTGTCAGTGGCACCACTGCAGACATGGCTGCCATCCCCAGTGGTCATTCGTACGTGGCTGGTGGTAAGTTCCAGGGGCCTGGACAGCTTCCATGTTGGCCCACTGTCAGTGCAGTATCACATCCACTACCTCAGTCCTTGGCAGGATGAAGCACTCTGGGCACATAGCTCCCTCCAGAACCAGGGGAGTATCACATCCACTGCCTCAGTCATTGGCAGGATGAAGCACTCTGCACACAAAGCCCCCTCCAGAACCAGTGGAGTATCACATCCACTACCTCAGTCCTTGGCAGGATGAAGCACTCTGGGCACAAAGTCCCCTCCAGAACCAGTGGAGTATCACACCCACTACCTCAGTCCTTGGCAGGATGAAGCGCTCTGGGCACAAAGCCCCCTCCAGAACCAGTGGAGAAAGGCATCCACTACCTCAGTCCTTGGCAGGATGAAGCACTCTGGGCACAAAGCCCCCTCCAGAACCAATGGAGTATCACATCTACTACCTCAGTCCTTGGCAGGATGAAGCACTCTGGGCACAAAGCCCCCTTCAGAACCAGTGGAGTATCACATCCACTACCTCAGTCCTTGGCAGGATGAAGCACTCTGGGCACAAAGCTCCCTCCAGAACCAGGGGAGTATCACATCCACTACCTCTGTCATTGGCAGGATGAAGCACTCTGCACACAAAGCCCCCTCCAGAACCAGTGGAGTATCACATCCACTACCTCAGTCCTTGGCAGGATGAAGCACTCTGGGCACAAAGTCCCCTCCAAAACCAGTGGAGTATCACATCCACTACCTCAGTCCTTGCCAGGATGAAGCACTCTGGGCACAAAGCCCCCTCCAGAACCAGTGGAGAAAGGCATCCACTACCTCAGTCCTTGGCAGGATGAAGCACTCTGGGCACAAAGCCCCCTCCAGAACCAGTAGAGTATCACATCCACTACCTCAGTCCTTGGCAGGATGAAGCACTCTGGGCACAAAGCCCCCTCCAGAACCAGTGAAGAATGGCATCCACTACCTCTGTCCTTGGCAGGATGAAACACTCTGGGCACAAAGCCCCCTCCAGAACCAGTGGAGAGATAGATCCACTACCTCAGTCCTTGGCAGGATGAAGCACTCTGGGCACAAAGCCCCCTCCAGAACCAGTGGAGAATGGCATCAACTACCTCTGTCCTTGGCAGGATAAAGCACTCTGGGAACAAAGCCCCCTCCAGAACCAGTGGAGAGATACATCCACTACCTCAGTCCTTGGCAGGATGAAGCACTCTGGGCACAAAGCCCCCTACAGAACCAGTGGAGTATCACATCCACTACCTCAGTCCTTTTCAGGATGAAGCACTCTGGGCACAAAGCCCCCTCCAGAACCAGTGGAGAGATACATCCACTACCTCAGTCCTAGGCAGGATGAAGCACTCTGGGCACAAAGCCCCCTCCAGAACCAGTGGAGACTGTTATCCACTTGAGAGACTGTGGCTTTGCACTCCCCAGGATGCAGCAGTGGGCAAACCACCCACTGGAAAGACTTGAGAGACTGTGGCTTTGCACTGCCCAGGATGCAGTAGTGGGCAAACCACCCACTGGAAAGACTTGAGAGACTGTGGCTTTGCACTCCCCAGGATACAGCAGTGGGCAAACCACCCACTGGAGAGACTAGAGAGACTGTGGCTTTGCACTCCCCAGGATACATCAATGGGCATGGAGCCCCCTCGTGGAGCTGGCATCGTGCACTCATCCGGCTGAGGTGCCCTGCATTCCCTTACCCCTGAGGTGCCTGTTTTTTTAATCTGATGCCCCTGCAGTGTTCTCTACGTTTGGTTCGGGTATTGAGTGTGGGCCTCGCCCATGCATTTTGGGCCCAGTGGTCCACGGACTATGTAGGTGCAGTACATGGACTTGAAATCTTGGTGTACATATTTGTTAATAGTGTATATATATTTTTGACTAATGGATTTTTCCTGATTACAATCGTTAAATCATTTCCTTTTGTCCTTGCGTTCTTCCAGGGGGAGTAAGGGGGTGTAAATGTAATGTTGCTGCATGTATTTGTGTGTATGGTGTTGTGGGTGAGGGTGGCGGTGGGGGTGTTGCGTGTTCCAGGTGTGTGTCACTCTCTTTTCCCTCCCCCCTCCCCTGTGTCGTAGGTGTAGTACTCACCGTGGTGGTCGCCGCCATCGGTCGTGCTCCTGGCAGAGGAGCAGGAAGAGAATGGCAGGTAGAATTTGGAGTTCTGGCTCCATGGCGTCCGGGTTCCTCGTGGGGTGTGTAGAGGTGAGCAGTTTCCCTTCCAAGTCCAGTTTCTGCCGTTTTTTTGTTTGCATTGAATCCGTCCCGGAAAAGGTGGCGGATTGGCCTCTCATAATGGTGTGGGTGGTACATTGTCTTCCACCTGTCTGTTGGCGGTGACCGCCATGCTGTTTGTTTGTACCGCCGTGGCGGTTGGAGTGTTAAAGTGGCTATCTATGTTGGCGGTTTCCACCATGGTCGTGATTCAATTTTTATTTTTGCCGGACTATTGGCGGTCTTACCGCCGCTTTACCACTGACCGCCAGGGTTGTAATGTGGGCCATAATCATTACAAAATGAAGGCTGATGTGTCTCTGTGGCCTAAGAGAAGAAAACGGTAGACAGAAGGTGGAGGGAAAATGTGAAAAAAAGTAATTGCTGGTATCACTAGGGACTATGAGAAATCTACTGGGAGGCAAGGAGGTGCAGGAAAAAATGGAAAAAAAACGTGAATAATGTTATATAAACACTATCCATACAAATACTACAATGATCCTCAAGCATATTAAATTATCAGCGAATAAAAGAAAAAAAGCAACAAGAATGGCAAAGCCCTTTTTTATCAATTTCCCTACACAATGGCTTTGAGAACTTCAATAAAAAGATTAATAAACTAGGTGGCTGGCTGAAAATGGCCTTCGGCCATATGCTAAAACAACAACAGCAAGCAAGGAGGCATGGACACCAAAGAACACATGAATGCCAATGGCAAATGCACACTGACTGGCTGCACAAATTGGCCAGTGGCTACATAATCAAACAACAACGAGCAAGGAGGGAAGGACAGCAAGAACACATTCAGGCCTATGGATAGACACTGACTATACAAAATAGCGACTGGCCAAATGACAAAATGGTGGCCTATGTCAAACACAGAAACACACACATGCACCCGCCAACATGCATACACACATACACACAGAAACACACGCTAGCCAGACAAAGCAGGCATGATAAACAATGAAGAAAGACTACCATAAATTCAGCAATGCCAAAAACGAAAATGAAGTCAGCTAATCTTTGCAACAACACACATCCTCCCAAGACATAATATTGTATCACCATACCAAAAATACACTTTTTCTCAGAAAAAAATCTGAAATAGAAAAATGAAAAAAAAAATCATTTAATTCAATGTCATTCCTGGCAAAAATCATAGATGTTTTAAAACAACATACCACACAGAAACAGTTGTTTCATATACCCAATGACTAGTACTGGCTGGATGGCTTGTAGGAGGACTAGGCCACATGGTAAAATAAATGAACAGTGCAAATTTAACAAACATGGGGAAAATGCAAAAAGAGTGCAACATTTTCCCTTATAAAAGATAAAAACTTAAATGCAAAAAAATACTAGACCTCTACTTCAACTCCAGGCCACCCACCACAGCCGCAATCAAATTTAAAAGGTGAAACAAAAGTACAAATTAAATTGCTGGTGCATATCCTCTATCAAACACAACCTTTTTCCAAAGGTTTTTGAACTTCCTTGTTGTGATGTCACAAAAGCAAAGTCCTTAAAATCCAATAGTATATTTGCAGTAGGAATTGCAGACAAGGAGAGTGATCATTTCACCTTGAAATCCAACTGACAAATTACCAACAGATGAACAAAGCATTGGGAAGAGCCATCTGTACAGAAAGAGGAAGTTGGAGTCTCTGGAGTACTTCTTTCCCATAAAAAAAAAGTAACATACAAAAATGCTTTTTGCACTAAAAAACAATGTTAACCGTCTGTTTGCATAGAATATTCACTTGAAAAAGTATTTACCTGCTTCTTGAGTTGAAAATCTATTTGAGAAGTAGAGACGTGAATGCTCGTAATCAACTGTGTCACTAAATGACACCAGAAGGCTCTGTGGCAACCGAAAATCATGCTAGAGGGTGGCAAATCTTGTTCGTGCTCACCAGTGCATAATTATAGAGCCACTCATACACCACTGGGAATATAATGGTGCCATGCATCAGATGGTGGAATTAGACAGATACTCCTGTGTTACACACAGAGTTACCCGAATTCCGTCAACTCCACTAGCGGAATTACATTTCCACCCAGGCTTAGTCTATATACACAGTGTAATGTGGCTAATAGGTTTGCCCTACTGCAGTAAAAAAGAGCAAAAATATTCCTTCATGGCTGATTTGGATTCTGATTTCCCGGAAGAAATTAGTATCCATGAAGTATTTCAAAGTCTGCTGTGTCCAACAAGAGAGTTTGCTTAACCACAATTTAATGCATGTAAGGACAAAAGGACAACATGAAAATTGATGTGCTATAGTTGGGTATCACACTGAATGCTGTACACCATAATAAAGGGAGTACTATACTGAACCTCCTGCACTATAATGAGCTTCAGGTTGACAAAACTCTCAATAAACCAAATTTGTTAGAGGTAAAAAGGCAGGAAGAGGGGCGGTGAGTTCTCTACACCCCCAAAGTGAATTAAATTAATAATAAGAGAGCTGTCTCTCAGCAATCCTGTCTGGAGCATTGCTCTCAATCTGTCAAGGTCATGTTGCAGACAGAGATAATATAGTTAGTATAGCTAAACCAGCAAGGGGCAGTGTGGTATCCCGCCTCCCTGCAGAGATGCACAGAATCATCTCTCCACATGCAGTCCAACTCCATCCCACTGCCAAGCAGTAAGCAGGAGTGTGACCCAATGCACGCAATACCATTCTAAGTGTATCATTCTTCTGTCCAAGTATGTGCTCCTAATCCTACACCACTGAGATTTGGAGGACAAGATGGAAGGAATGTTTCATTGGACAACTATTGAGAGGTGAACCATATTTCGTCACAATACCTCGGTATTAAAAAAGAGGCCAAAGAGAAAACAGGGAGGAGGTCAAGAGCAACAATTAGGTGTATTGGTACACAGGATTTATGGGTGGCATTTATAAATATATTCGATGTACTGAGTGTCCAACAATGGAAGTGAGCTGCTGAGAGTGCACATTTTTATCAAAGGAGCTCCATTTGCTGACCATAAAGGAACCCAGAATTAGCAAGTAGATTGTTCGGTTGGATTGGTGAAATGTTTCTTATGGCTTGTGGTCTGCAGATTTTACCCATGGCATTAACTTACTTCCTCCTTTAGGCACTAATCCCTCTATCAGTGACCAAGAGATGACTGAAAGTGTACTGTCAAATCAGACATAACAGTTAGGCCCTCATTACAACCTTGGCGGGCGTCGGAGGCCACCCGCCAAGGTTGTACCACCGAGTGGCCGCCAATGCGGCCGCACTCCTGCCGGCCCCATTTTGACATCCCCGCCGGCCCAGTGGGGATGTCGGACGCAACATGGGAGCCGGCTCCTAATGGAGCTGGCGGTGTTGCAGCCGTGTGACGGGTGCAGCTGCACCCGTCACGATATTCACTGTCTGCTGTGCAGACAGTGAAAAGCAGTGTGGGGCTGTGCATGGGGGCCCCTGCACTGCCCATTCCCCAGGGGCCCCGCAACTCCCCTTCCCGCCAGCCTTTTCATGACGGTCTCTACCGCCATGGACAGGCTGGCGGGAAGGGGACTCGTAATCCCCTGGAGGATTGAAACCGCTGGGACAACCATGACGGTAAACCGCCGGTCCCGGCGGTGCGAGCGCGTAATCCGCAAGATTGTACCACCAGCCTGTCGGCGGTACAATCGTCAAAACAGCCCTGGCGGTCTTTGACCACCAGGGTTGTAATGAGGCCCTTAATCTTTTATAAGATGGACTATTGTTAAGTGGTGGAAGAACGGACAGCTCTCAACCCAGAGAAGCGTGATTTTTGATTTGGTATTGAGGAGCTTTCTGGAAAAAGAACAGATTTTGATTGTTACAGATTTGTATAATACAATGATGTATGTCTTTTCCAGGATTCTTGAGTGAGGTTCAGTGACAAGGAGCGGTCCCTTTGGCAAAGCAATTATACATCCATGTTTTCTTATCTTCTTTGTATAGTATGCTATTATAATATCATGGTATGTTTGCTCCTCAGGTCTTCAGAGCCTTGCTTCCTGAATGTGTACCCAGGCAGAGCTCGAAGCTTGACCCGGTGGCTAGAAGTGCAGCAAGTAATGAGCAGGAGACACATGATGAGCTCTCTCACCTGCTCCAAAGAAGGTATAGTTGTGCGGCAATTCCTTTTTACCACAGGCAGGTGCTTGTAGTGTCTTCCCTAGCCTAGGTACCTGCCAATGACTATGTCACACACGGAGCTGTGTATTACACATCTTCATTCATCTAAGTGTAACTGCGAACTCCACATTCGAATTATGCTCTTCTGATGTTTCACATTAAGATGACTAAGGAAATCTCTGAATCCTCAACTGTTGAAAGGTGGGTCATTGTCAGATTTTAAGATTGCAGGAATACACCATATCACATAAATGCCAGCTTACCCCTCAATGACTGTCTCTTGGGTGATAGATGAGTGATCTTCTGTCAATGTAAAATGGGAATATTCATCAACAATCACCATACGGTGATGTACATTGTCAAGAGGACTGAAAAAGTCAACAGCAATTCTTTCCTATATATTCTTTGGCAACTCTGACATGCTTGAGGTGTGTTGAGTGGTTTACAGTGCCACGCAGTTGCATAGATGACAGGCCTCCAACTCTCTTTCAACCCTTTCATCGGGATGAGGAAACCAGACTCAATCTTGAGGAGCTTGTTTGGTGACAACGATTCCACGATGCCCCTCATGGACTGCTTCAATGACATGTTATTGAAGACTCTTTAAAATAGCAATTCTCAATCCCCTCAGGATAATGTCTTCTTGAGTCAAAGACAACTCATCTTTGCCATTTCTACACTTCTGGTATTCACTGTCACTGGCAAGAGGTCAAGTGGGCTGGTTTCAAGACTGATGTGTAGCAATGTCTTTCAGTTTCACCATGTCACTATCTTCACACGTGGCAGTGACAATTTACTCCAACAAAATGGCAGCTGGTGTGTTTGATTTCATAATGAAATTCATGTAGGCTTGAGCCATCTTGGAAAGGGTACTGTGATACTCTATAGGCACTCTGGAGAAGTAGTCGGCAGGGTTTTGACTTTTCTCTTCTTTCTTTGGATGGTGCACGATTGTTTAGTTGCATCTGGAATAGTAACTGGCTATGCCAATGAATGAACGTAGCATGGAAACATATTGTGGGTGACTAGCAGTTGACAATGCTTGCACTTTAGCTTGTTCAGGTGTCATACCCCCATCTGAAAAGATATGGGCAAATAAGTTTAGCTTTGTCTTTTGGAATTCACGTCATCCTCGTTAGTGAACTTGAGTTTTATTAGCACTCTGATAAATTGGTAAAGGTCGGGGACAGAAGGACCCATATCCCACCCACGTGTCACTCTGCCTGCCAACTACTGATTCAGCCACTGGAGCTGTGTCTCAAGATAATCAGGTTCAAAGTTGGCAAACAGCTAGCCCTCCGTCCTGTGCAGGTATCTACAATATGGTCAGGGACACTTGTCTGAGGGCCAATTCCCGGGCAAAAACAGTGCTTGAAGAATCTACACCAGAAGTACCACAAAAAATATAATAACTGAGGAAGCGCAACCATTTTTGATAGAGCAATGTGGCCCAGAACTTAGAGGGGGAGCATCTTCCAAAAGTCAATGCTCGTTCTGAGAGCCCGGACTACCTTCTCAACATTTCCCTCAATTAAATCAGCTGGGTCATAATAATCTGTACCCCAAAGTATAGCAAACTTCTGGGTTCCCATTGTAACACCATTAATCTACCCAAAGGGCCACAATTTGCCAACGTAGGGAATAATCAAGATTTCTGCCAATTGACTGTCAGCCCTGAGAGTGATCTGAATTTTGATCTGAATTGGGAACCAGTAGCCCTCGGGCACACTCAAGAGCTGCTGTTGAGTTTTGCAGAAAGAATCTGGAGATCGTCGGCATATAGGTCAATGTGGTGAGTTTGTCTACCTATAGCTATGCCCTGATAAGCATTCCCACCTCTTGCATGGTAGGCCTAAGGCTCCATAGCCAGGGCGAATAGCAGGAGTGACAAAGGGCAAACCTGTCTGGTCTCAGGTCACAAGAGATAATTCTCTGATATAGGTTGCCCTGGACAGACTCTGGCAGTGGGGTCTGCATACAACAATCTGGTTCAGGTCACAAACCCTTCCCCAGATAGAAGTGCTCAATGAAAGCGTAGAGAAAGGCCTATTCAAGGCTGTCAAAAGCCTTCTTTATATCCACTGCAAAGATCGCTGCTTCTGCTCCATCATATGTATCAGCCTCGATTAGAGTGAGAAGTCTCAGTATGTTGAGTGACGTGTTACGGCCAAGGGTGAATCCCAGTTGATCAGAGTATATGAGCTTGGGTTTGTGAGGGAGGAGTCTGGTGGCAAGAATCTGACTGAGAATCTTACAACTGATGTCTAACTTTAATAAAAGGAATCATAAGTGGAGGATGTGAAAAAAGACTTGTAGCCCTAGCCAGTTTATAGTGGTCCACTAGTTTGAGGGCCAGCTCATCCACATAGGCAGCATAGAGCTCAACCGTGAGACCATCAGTTCCCTGTGTTTTGTCCCAGGCCACAGTCATTATAGCCGCTCCGACTTCTGAAAAGTGATCTCCCCTCACAAATCTTCAGCGTCCTGAAGTATTACTGATGGGAAAGTCAAAGGTGCTAGAAAAGCATCAATGTCGTCATTGGACCGGTCAGAGACGCTCTGATATAGGTTAGAGTAATAAATATAGAATTCTCAATTAATACCTGCTTGTCAGTAGAGTCTTGTCCCTTGGTCAATTTCTAACTCCATAATAACTGAGTCCCATTTTGCAGAGTTCATAAACCAAGGAAACAGCGAGCCAGTGCAATTTTACTGGGCATGTGCTTTAGTCATGTAGCCTCTGTAGTCGAAGGATCTCATCCTTTCTATGTGCTCTGTGCTTTTTTTCTTTGGCCTCTAATAGATCTGGTTGTACAACTGGATGACCGGCTCTACGCTGTTCAACTGTCCTCAATGCCTCTTCAAAGGATAAGACTTCAGCCATTAAAGTGCATGACACTCTTACTGAGTCAGCTGTATACTTTCTCCCAGCACGATCTTAAAGGCACCTTACAGTCCTTGAGAGAACAATGCCATGCCAGTGTTTTCCTTGAAGTATTGTTGAATTATATTACCCACAGTTGCCTGGAAAACCAGGTCCTCCAGGTACTCCGGTTTCAGTTTTCATGACGGGATGCAGGGGAGAATCCTCCCCAACTCAAATTTAATACAACAAAGTTATGGTCTGACATGGTCCTAGATATTCAATAGCACGTACCGAGCTATGAATATCCGGGGTGCAGAGTAATGCCTGCAAGTGCACATGGAGGTCATGAGAGTTTAGAAAAGGGAGTAATCTCACTCCTGTGGCTGATGCAAGCACCAGGAGCCAATAAGTCCCCATTCTGTCTTCCAATCAGAAAATGCACAGGCTACCCTAATAATTGAGGAGTCTCGCATTGGGGGTAGGAGTGATCAAGTAAGGCATCATCTGCACAATTATAATCCCCACCCAAAATGATTGAGCCTACCAGATAGGGGAGCCAATGCTCTTGGTAGCTCAGTGAAGAACACCCCTTGATCTATATTCAAGGCATACACATTGACTATTTGTTGGAGGGTGGGTCATTAGTTGTGTGGCCTGCACAAGTAATGGGTCCGCACACGAACACCACTGGGAACCAAACACCCCATTGTAGCGCTTGACTCTCATAGAATAGCGTTGCAGAGCAGTCCAAGGCTTACTCAAGGGAGGAGGTGTGGGCTAGTAATCCCCATTCGTGGGCACGCAAGCATGGCACTCAATAAATGATTGTCCAGTCTGTGCTTTTTCTTTTGATAAAGTAAAAGTGCATTTATTACACACACACACTACTCAATACTATGCAACAATTTACAAATATACAAAAATGGATGAAATTACCCTTGGATGACATTGTGTAATCTCTCATGCCTCCCCCTAGGGGAAATGTAATCCAACCATCCACAAGGCAACCCAGTCCCTGGTATCCCAATGCAACATTTTCTGTAATATAAAGTGAACGCACCAACGCCTGACCATGAGCATAATTACTGTATAGGAGAGTGGGTAGCAGTCTTATTACACAACTCTGCATTTTTAGAAGCACCTAGAGATATGACTAAACACTTGAAAGCATAAATATTACTTTTAGATTATAATGGTAGAATCTCATACATTTCATTACTTTGGTGTAACACTAATTTACACCCCTAGAGGATGCAATGACACAAGCTAAAAACTACCATGCTGGTGATTTACATTTGCTTGTAACCCTTGGGGGGTTACATTTCCTTGGTCCCACCTAACCTAGGGTGGGGACATAAACTTGGCATTGGGGGAATGCTGCTCCGTTCCTGCAGCTCCCTCTGACAATGGGCACTTGGTTGGTGGTGGCCCCATCTTCCTGAGGCCACCACGAGCTGAACGAGGTGTCCTGGAGGCCCAAGGCCCGCAAAGCCTTATGGCCATATGCATATTTAATGAGCAGCTCTCATGCTGTGCCAGGGAGAATCGCTTTGCATTTCCTTTGTGTCATTTCCTTTTTTTCCACACCACGTTTCCTGTGGCGATTGCAGCGCAGGGACCCCACTCCCGGCTGCCCTCATCAGTGGAGGGTGTCTGGTCCCACCCGGACACCCCCATCATTCTGCCTTTTTCATTGGAGAGCAGCAAAGGGAGACCACCCCCCACTGCTGTCCTCATCGGTGGGGGAGTATCTGGTCCCACCCGGACACCCCCATCAGGTGAGTGGTGTTGGGGGAGTGGCTCACCCCCGGCCACTCCCGCCAGCTCCCCGCATGGCCAGCACCTCCCGGTGCTACTGCAGGAACCCATCTGATCTTTGGTGGCTGACCGCTCCTGCATACAGATGTGTGTTCCTGTGCGGCAGGACAGGCCACCTGGGTTGAGTGCAGCTAGACTCCTCCTCTTCTCCTGCTGCATTGGGGCGCTGAGATGGGGTCTGGGACCCCCTCACACTCCAGGGAGCACAATGACACTTCCCGGCCTCACCTTCTTCGCGGGCCGCTGGGTGGGGTCCAGGGCACCTCAGGCTGAATTCACAGGGGTGTGACGGCACCCCCCTGACTTGGTCTTTTGGCAGGGCGCTCCTAGTCTTCATGGTGGTCGCGACGGCAAGCCCCGACTTTACTTCTGTTTTGGGGGCAGTTTCCGGGCCCTAGCCCACCCTGGGGTATCAACTGTAGCAGCGGTAGAGCCCCAGATACTTCACAGCTGATCGGAAGTAGGTCAAAGGTCACAAACTTTCTTCTTTGGATTTCTCAGGCACCCAAGGGCCAATTTTGGTGGTTCTTGTGTCTTTTCACTCCTGGTGACGAGCCCTTGCCACCAGGAACGCTCTGCTTAGGCCTCCTGGCATGGAAGGGTCTCAAATGTTTGTGGGCCAGTCCCACTGATTCCCTGCACCAGCCTTTCCTCTGGGTGCCCTCCTTTCCTTCTGGGCAGCACACTCTCCTTGCACCAGCCCAGTCTTTCCCCCAACTAGTCCTCAGGGGGAGTAAGGGGGCCAGCTTACCTGGCCCTGGCCTGCACCTCGGTGGGCCTGAAGTCCTTCAGGGGCACAGTCCCTGCCCCAGGTGGCAGTCAGGGAGTTCTTCTTTACAGTGCTCTATGACGCCCGTCTGCAGTTCCAGCGTACAGCATTGAAGCACAGCCAAGAGAGACAGCTCCCCTCTTTGCAGGACCTTTTAAGTGGTGGCGGAAGTGTCCAGCAGACCTTCACTTCTGGCCAATCAAGATGTGCCACATCACTTCCTGGCCCCGTTCCCTTCTTCCTGCACAGTCTTCTGGGGCAGCTTCAAAATAGCATCGTCCAGGATCTTGGGCCACATGTGCTCTGAAACTCAGCCCCTCCTTCCTAGCATTTCTTTCAGGGCTTCTCCGCCCAGTTCCTGGCAGGGGCTGACAGCTGGCTGATTGAGGCAAGGCCCTGCTCAGGCAGCTGGTTAGAATAGTAATTGACCTAATCCTGAGCTGAGTCAGAGAAAGATGACATTCCTGGATGACCCATAAATTGTACAACTATGCTTTTGTAACCTATGGCATCATTCTTATCACACAGGTGACAGTGTACATTGGTGCGACTCTGCTCTCTGTGGGCCCTAGGGTACCTGAGTTATGCCCTAGGACACTCTTTCCTATTGACATTGAATGGAGTGTCCCTACAGTGAAATGACAGTAAGCACAATGATGTTGATATGTACTGGAGTGTCCCTGAGGTAAAAATATAGTAAGCACACTGACTATCCCTCCTCTGGGTACACCTATCTCATGAGGCCTACTCCAGGTCACCACCCACTCTGCATAGTTCCTTCTGCACCAGGCTCCCTAAGCGCAGTTCTTGGGCTGTGCACGCCAGGATCCCTCCTCATGCAGCCCTTATATGGGTGTACACATGTGTGCACACATGATCCGGTGTAGCCCGCCCAGGGCATCCTATTCTTGCTGCGCCACAGCAGCCTTTCTTTAGCAAGGCGGCACCGGAAGTCACACGCACAGTTCATATTACCATGAGTTTATTGTGGGGGAGTCCCTGACTAGGATGCTCCCTCACAGTAAAAGGTCAAAAAACAGGTGGTCAAAAAGGGAAAAAATCAGGGCAGACCAGATGGTCAGAGCCATCCTCTCATACTATTACTATATATCGACCATTGAGGTAACTAGTGACAACTACGAATCTGCTTCTCACGTCAGTCAGATCATCAGTATGTTGGAAGGGAACCCCCTGAGTGTATCCACACCAGTGTATCTCTTGCATAGGCCGAGTAGGTAGTACAGTAGGCCTGACCCCTCCAACTGCACTGCAGTGCTGCTCCTTTCTTAGCTATCAGGTGCATTTCCTGCAGGAGTGCTATCTGGCCCCTTTGCCTGGTAAGGTATGAACATATTTTATATCTCTTGGCCATGGTGTGCATCCCACTAATATTCCAGGATAGAACTTTGTAGGTCGAGGGGGTTGCCATCTCATGGAACTAAAGACTTTCAACGAACTCCACCAGATCTCCATCTCACACACATATTTTGCCATTGAACATTGGGACAGTGAGTTAACTACCCATGGTGGAAGACTCATACAAGTCTGCCCAACAGCCAAACAGCAAACTACCCAACTCCCATACTCCATGACGAGCACGTTCATTCCGACCCGGTAAATGGTAGTAAAAATGTGCTTCCGACCCAGGGGTTCGAAATAGCATCTTCACAGTTCCCCCACATGGCATAGCAGGTTCCCCCAATCAAAAAGCTCAAGTCTTGCAATATAGCATATAAGTTAATCAGCAGTGCCAGATGTCACTCTAGGCAACCAAAGTCTGAATTTATAGATAAGCTAGTTCTGTTCTCTAGGTCTTAATCACAGGCATCATCTTCACCCATCGATGTAGCCAGACATGCCCCTCAGCTGCTCATCAGCCCAGCTGGTTCACAACCCATTCCAAGATTCTAAGTGCACCTACAGACGGCTCGATCAAAATGGGGAACAGCAAAAACATGGCAGACCGCACAGCATACAAAGGCGAAGTCACCGCACTCCCCCAACGCATCAAAGCCTCCAGAAAGGCTACCATCCAGGAACGCATCAACGCTAATGCGCACAACAGCAAGAAGCATTTCAACATAGTCGTGGAATTCACAAACCCTGGCATAGACACCACAGACATCCCTCCACTCAAGTCCTCTGTGACAACCTCACCAATAGCAGTAGCTTAGGTGTGGAAGCTAGGGCCATTTGAGTAAGTACTCTCAGCACTACAAGTCCAGCTAAGGGGTGAGGCAGTGTAGAGAACGTGACTGGGACTATGCTCAGGTCCCTAGTCTCCAGTGTCGCAGTGCAGAGTAAGAAAGTTAAGGATTCCAACCAAGATCCTCTTCTCTCTGGTACTCAGGTCTCTCACTCCAACATAAGATATCGCTTGCAGCAGAGATCAGTTCTGCCCTACGATTCCCCATGCACAAATGGGGTCATCCAGATTGTCTCTCAGGGCCCAGCAACGTAGCAGATATCGATGAAAGGCTTTAGCAGGTCAGGAGGTACAGAACCCTTAGCAGTCTCCAATCATCTGCACAGTGGGCCTTTAATTGTCGTTTTGGGGGCAGGGTGTTGCAGGAGGTCAGACACGCCTCATCTCAGCCCTGCAGTCACAGGGGGATCCAGGAGAATCGGTGTCCCGTCATTCTCAAGATCAGGCTGCCAGTAGATGCCGCAATAAGGCTTCAAGCGCAGGCAATAGCCTTAATAGTGAGTTCGCTCTCCCCAGAGCTCCAGCCAGCAGTTCGTCTCAGCACTCTTCCTCTGCCTGCAGAGTACTGGCACTGAAATGCAGCAGCACCAACTATTTCACAGCAGTCTCTCCTGTAACGGCACTCACTGTTGAGCTTACAGCAAGGTGACCTCGATGTGGAGGAACTCAGTTGGCACTAACGTAAAACTCAGGCATCACCATATTCAGCTACAAGCCAGTCCCGTCAGAGTCAGATAATAGCAGGCGCTCCATCACCCGCACCACACTGTTTCTACTGCAGCAAGTGCTGGGGCCATCTCTGTTCCTGATCATCAGCCAGAACATAAAGGGAACATCAGATTTGCCGCTGCTTTGCAGGCCCAGCCAGCAAGTGGAAGGCAGCTCAGGCCATGCCAGGAAAGTCCCTGATATACTTGGCCTGGGTGCTGTTCAGTTCTACTTCACCTCATCACGGTGCGGGCAGTTGGGCTATTTGGTGGGGGAGGGGTTATTGGTCAGGCAGCTACAGGCTAAGCCCACAAACACCTCCGTACCCAGACATCCAGCTACTTTGGGTCCTGGCCCCTCAGGGCGGCTGCTTGCTCTCACTGCAGCCCGTCTCTTTGTTCTTCCATGCCACTCCAGCACTCTAGGTAGGGCTCCACAGTGTGTGGACTCAGTTCCATGAGGGCCACTCACAGGAAACTCCTCCTCTTAGGCGCTCCACTTGGCAGCAATGTCAGGTTCTGCAAGGCTCGGAACCCCGCTCCTTCTTGACCTTTAATTTTGGCCCTCATCTGCCATTTTGTGGGCTCAGTGCACAATGAGTGTGATAGGCTGCTTAAGTTTTCAGGGGGCCCGGTTGGCCCTCTCTGGGTCATCACATAGTGGGGGAGGGCAGTGAGGGCATATAGTTGACATCAGCTGTCCCCCAGGCCTCTTAGTGTCCATAGGATGTCAGTGGAGGAGTGTTCTCCGGTGGAGCTCCTATGGAGCACTTCTTACTCTATCACCACTTGGCCACAGCCCCCCCTTTGATAATCTTCTTATCTGTTTCTTCTAGTACATCAATGAAATCATCAAGTATCTCTATCTAGGCAGTCCAATATTCTGCTTTTTGGCTACATCAAATGGTGGTGGTGGTTTCAGGAAGACGGCTGCATTATAACTGTTTCTAGGATTGGTTGACACTGCAAATGGATTTCTCTCCAATACTGTTTGTTGTCCACTATGACCTACTTCCTCCATGCCATCTCTAAAGCCCTGGGACGTGCTATCCTCTGGGTCATCTTGGAGAGTCTGTGTAACTGTGACCTCTTTCTCGGTCTCCATTGGAATCCTTCACTTTTCTGGAGACCTCTGGGGTTGAGCCGCCACCCAGCAGCTTTGGTGGTGTGCCACTTCAGGCATTGAACAGTTCAGAAACCACAACCCTGTGCTTCTTCTTGGGACTCTTTGTTCTCGGCTGAGGTCATAGAGCTCTTCTTATTGAGGCACTGGTAAGTGCAAAGACAGTATGCTTTATTATCAATTATTCTGTCAGCTAGTGCTTTTGTGTATTCTGCTTGTTTTTGATTATGGTACTTTTCAGTGTTTCTTTTCTGTATCTGATTATGTCCACCTTTGGCGTCATCCCTCTTTATGATGTAGAGCGTTATGTTATGTAGTAGCGCGGTACCTCTCTTCACAGCCTTGCCAGCAGGTTTTTGACAACGATGTGTAAACTTTTCAGTGAAGCTTTTGTTACCTTCAAGTGCTTCACACTGGCTGGGGTTGCGCTTTGACTCCACATACGCTAAAACGTTGATTCCGCACTTTGATGGAGGCACATGTGGCATGCGCAAATAGTTTGTTGGAACCACAGCAAACTCTCTGGGAGAGCACTTTCAATCTTCAAGTTACTTATCCCCTATCTCATCACCAGTTGTAGTGTCTTCCCCTGCCTGGGTACCAGCCAATGACTGTGCCATACATGGAGTTGTGTATTACACGTCTTTATTCAACTGCATGTAACTACAAATTCCACGTTCTAAACCTGAATTCACTTTGCCACGCTTCAACACCTACGTCACAGTTCTACGGAGACCACCAGTAGCCAAAAGGGCTCTGTTATTGATAACTCACACAACGCTACATCGTGCCGCTCTATCTGGAAAAGAAATAGATGAAAGACACTAATGTGGAACTCCATTGCCACTTTATAATAGAAATGAAGGGTACTACTGGGACACAAATTGAAATAATAACCCAAATCACATAAACCCTATGTGCTACAATACAGTGTAACAGGATACCCCAATCATAGCCAAAGATAATGTGGAAATTGCACTCATGAAAATAGGTGAATAGATTAAAAAGTAGCTTTCAATTCTTTCATAAACTGTTCTGTATGACAAACGTGTGAAAAACAAAATGATTAAAAATAAGTGATTGGTGGAATGATTGCATTCATCTCAGAATCTGGTGATTGCTCAGGCATACATCCCAGTGTTGTGTACTCATTGTGTCATTATAGACAGGGAGCAATCATATCCAAATCTGGCTTGGTCTTGCTCCAAATTAAGTAGCCCAGCCTGAACTGCTAGGCCAAGTGCCATCTTGCTGGGACCTCAATCAACTACAACCCGGTTGCTGCCTTACTAGACCTCATTAGTCAGTTAGTGTTTGAGTGCTACCCATAGTAAGCTATGTGACATCCATTTGTGAAAACTCATTGAAGCTATGACGTCTCAATAATTAATAGAAAGATTGAATTATTTTTTTAACTAACAAGTAATTACTCTGGAGTACATGCAGTCCATCCGTTTTTGCTCGCTGCTTCATGATAGTCAGAATTGTTTGTGCACACTGGTTTGAAAAATGGTTGGATACAGAGGCAAGTAACATTGCTTACGCTAGTCCAACACATTCCTTTTATTTGTAAAGTTGTGTGCTTACTGTGTTTAGTACTAAATAATGAAATACACTGTTCCAAAAAAAGAGAAAGAAAGACAGGGTGAACACTAGGGAGTCCTAATTTTTAGGAGCAATAGTCCTCACACACCCTATTGAGTGTCATGCTTCATCATCGGACGTGCTCCTCGTCAGACCGGCGCTGCAATGTCTGACGGGCACCCCCCGTGGGGGGGCTCTTTGCTGGAGATTTTTTCACAATGATGCCACAATACCCCAAGAGTGAGTAAGGAGAAAAAGAGGAGAGATCAACAAAAAAGGAATAAAATTGGCTCAATACCCTAACTGAGTACTGTGTTTATTTGTCTGTGTTGGGTGATGGCCAAGATTAAAAATTATAACCAGAGAGTGAGATAGAGATAATGCTCAATCACTCTCTAACAACTGTTCAAGAAAGAGAGGAGGTCAGGAACTACCAGGCCTACCTCAGACTGGGGTCGACATGTTTCGCGTCTCTGTGGTCCAAAAGGATCCTTTAACGCTTCTTCAGGACCTAATGTATTTTAAATTTCTCCAACTATTGACTAAATTGACTCCTGCAATCTGTAACTGACAGTCAAAAAGTATTACCAGTCACTTACGCGAGTCCAATCTGACCCGAACTTCCTGTTCCTATTAGTCACCCTGGAGATGTATAAAAGATAGTTAACAGTATATAGGTAATGTACCAAATAGCCATATATCGTCAATAAAACACAAAACATGTGACAAACTGTGCAACACAAGGTGATAGTGTTGGTGGTAGCACACCCATGCCAAATAAATGAAGATGGGCTTATCCTCCCAAGTTGGGATCGGGCTTCATGGGATCAAACAGGCCATTAGCCAGGCTTACAAACACTCTAATCGTCAAGTAGACAGAAAAACAGGAGAACAAACACCTCTGTTATAGTACTGATTGAAACTTGATCCATTAAATGGCAGAGAGTGCTTAGCATATCCCATAATAATGTGAAACATTTCACCCTTCTGGGCGCATATATTAACCCACACACGTGATTTCACTGGAACTGGTCATTATCAAGTGGAGTAAAAGACCGGTATAGATCAGTGGTTGCTGTGTCTAGTTGCCTCAATATAGTCCATCCAAAAACTATTCGGCAGGCAGGCGGAGAAAATATAATGTTTGATATATGAACAATCTATGACACACAAAATCAAATCAAATCAAATCATTAACATTTATAAAGCGCGCTACTCACCCATGCGGGTCTCAAGGCGCTAGGGGAAAAAGGAGGGGTTATCGCTGCTCGAACAGCCAGGTCTTTAGGAGTCTCAGGAAAGCGGAGTGGTCCTGGATGGTCCTGAGGCTGGTGGGGAGGGAGTTCCAGGTCTTGGCCGCCAGGAAGGAGAAAGATCTCCCACCCGCCATGGAGAGGCGGATGCGAGGGACAGCAGCGAGTGCGAGGCCAGAGGAGCGGAGGAGGCGGGTGGGGATGTAGAAGCTGAGGCGTCTGTTGAGGTATTCCGGTCCCTTGTCGTGGAGGGCTTTGTGTGCGTGGGTGAGAAGTCGGAAGGTGATCCTTTTGCTGACTGGGAGCCAGTGCAGGTGTCTCAGGTGTGCGGAGATGTGGCTGCTGCGGGGTATGTCGAGGATGAGGCGGGCAGAGGCGTTTTGAATGCGTTGCAGGCGATTTTGGAGTTTGGCTGTGGTCCCGGCGTAGAGGGTGTTGCCGTAGTCCAAGCGGCTCGTGACGAGGGCGTGGGTCACGGTTTTTCTGGTGTCGGCGGGGATCCAGCGGAAGATCTTGCGGAGCATGCGGAGGGTGAGGAAGCAGGCAGAGGACACAGCGTTGAATTGCTTGGTCATGGTGAGAAGAGGGTCCAAGATGAAGCCGAGGTTGCGGGCGTGGTCTGTGGGGGTCGGTGCGGTGCCGAGGGCCGTGGGCCACCAGGAGTCGTCCCAGGCGGACGGGGTGTTGCCGAGGATGAGGACTTCCGTTTTTTCAGAGTTCAGCTTTAGGCGGCTGAGCCTCATCCAATCTGCGACGTCCTTCATACCCTCTTGTAGGTTGGTCTTGGCGCTGGCGGGGTCCTTGGTGAGGGAGAGTATAAGTTGGGTGTCGTCGGCGTAGGAGGTGATGATGATGTCGTGCTTGCGTACGATGTTGGCGAGGGGGCTCATGTAGACATTGAAGAGTGTCGGGCTGAGTGATGAGCCTTGGGGTACGCCACAGATGATCTCGGTGGGTTCTGAGCGAAACGGAGGGAGGTAAACTCTTTGGGAACGGTTTGAGAGGAAGGAGGCGATCCAGTCCAGGGCCTGGCCTTGGATTCCGGTGGAGCAGAGGCGGGTGATTAGGGTGCGGTGACAGACGGTGTCAAAGGCAGCCGAGAGGTCGAGCAGAATGAGGGCGACTGTTTCACCGTTGTCCATCAGGGTTCTGATGTCGTCAGTGACTGAGATGAGGGCGGTTTCAGTGCTGTGGTTGGTTCGGAATCCGGTTTGTGAGGGGTCGAGCAGGTTGTTGTCTTCCAGGAAGGTGGTCAGCTGTTTGTTGACGGTCTTCTCTATTACTTTGGCTGGGAAAGGCAGAAGAGAGATGGGGCGGAAGTTTTTCAGGTCGCTCAGGTCAGCCGTAGGTTTCTTTAGTAGGGCGTTGACATCGGCGTGTTTCCAGCATTCGGGGAAGGTAGCAGAAGAAAAAGAAGAGTTGATGACGGTCTGGAGGTGCGGGGCGATGATGTCGTCGGCTTTGTTAAAGATGAAGTGCGGGCAGGGGTCCGAAGGGGCGCCGGAGTGGATAGAGTTCATGATGGATTTGGTTTCTTCCGTGTTAATGTGGAACCAGTTGTTGAGGGTGATGGCCGTGGATGCCGGTTCGGTGGTGTTTGGTTGGGTCTGGTGTCCGAAGCTGTCGTGGAGGTCGCTAATCTTGCGATGGAAGAAAGTGGCGAGGGATTCGCACAGATCCTGTGAGGGCGTGACGGCGTTGGCGTTGGCGCTGGGGTTGGAGAACTCCTTGACGATGCTGAAGAGTTCTCTGCTGTTGTGTCTGTTTTTGTCGAGTCTGTCGGTGAAAAAGTTCCTTTTGGCGGCGCGGATCAGGTGGTGGTGTTCGCGGGTAGCGTTCTTGAGGGCGGTCATGTTGTCAGCGGTGGGGTCCTTGCGCCAGGCTTTCTCAAGGGCACGACAAGTTTTCTTTGATTCTTTGAGGGTGTCAGAGAACCAGAGAGCTTTTTTGGTGTTGGTCTGTCGATGCGTGCGTTTGAGGGGAGCAAGGATGTCTGCGCAGTTGGAGATCCAGATTGTGAGGTTGAGGGCTGCGTTGTTGGGGTCGGTGGTGAGGGTGGGTTGGTTGGCAGCGAGTGCGGAGAAGAGTTGCTCTTCGGGGATCTTGTTCCACTGTCGAAGAGGGATGGGTTGGGTGCGGAGGTGGCGGGTCTCGCGTCGGAATGTGAAGTGGACGCAGCTGTGGTCGGTCCAGTGTAGGGCGGAGGCGTGGCTGAAGAAGACGTGTTTGTTGGCGGAGAAGATGGGGTCAAGCGTGTGTCCGGCGATGTGGGTGGCGGTGTTCACCAGTTGTTTGAGGCCGAGGTTGGCGAGGTTGTCAAGCAGGGTGGTGGTGTTGGGGTCGTTGTTTTGTTCCAGATGGAAGTTGAGGTCACCTGGGAGGATGTAGTCCGGCGAGGCGAGGGCGTGCGGGGAGATGAAGTCGGCGATGGCGTCGCTGAAAGGGGCGCGTGGCCCGGGAGGACGGTAGATGAGGGATCCTCTGAGGGTGGTTCACGGATCGGTGCGAATCTGAAAATGCAGGTGTTCAGCGGCGAGAGGGGTGTCTTCGGTGGAGGTGGTGACGCTGATGGAGTCTTTGAAGACAATGGCGATACCTCCTCCTACCTGGTTGGTGCGGTCTTTTCTGGAGATCTTGTAGCCTTCGGGGATGGCAGTGGCGATGTCAGGGGCCGAGGAGGCGTTCATCCAGGTCTCCGTGATGAAGGCGACGTCCGGTGCTATGGAGTCCAGGAGGTCCCAGAGTTCAACGGCGTGTTTGTGGATGGAGCGAGCGTTGACTAGGATGCACTTGAGGTGGTTGATGGCGCATGGGCTTGTGGTCATGGTTGTTGCGTGGTGGAAGGTGCGTTTGCAGGAGTTGCAGGCGAAGGGTCCATGGGTGCGTTTGGGGTGAGCTTGGAAGCAAGTGTTGGAGCGTCCTGGGTTGAGGGAGTGGAGGGTGGTGGGGTCGTAGCGGGTCAGCGGGGCTTGGGAGAGCTGGGGACCAGGGGTCGTGGCGCTGGGCGCGGGACAGGCGCAGACGGGCGCAGACGGGCTTGCCTCTGGCGCGCAGCGGCTGCCATATGACGTAGGAAGGGGGGGAGGGGTCAGGTGGGGGCGAATGGGAGCTGGGGGGCGGGGGCGTGCAGGAGGTTGCGGCGGGAAAGCGCGAGGGGGGGGACAGGTAGAGTGAGAAGAGCTGGGGGAGGGGGGTTTAAGGGTGGAGGGGGTGAGTGTTAGGAGGTTTAGGAGATAAGGGAGAAAGATAGGAGTAGGGTTGAGAAGATAGGGGAGGGGGGTTGTAGAGGTGGGTGAGGGTGAGAGGTAGAGTGAGAGGATAGGAAGATAGGTAATAGAGGGGGTGAGGGAGGGGGGAGAGATAGAGAAATAGATAGAGAAAATAGATAGATAGGGAAATCGATAGATAGGGAAATAGATAGAGAGATAGGAAGATAGGAGGAGGTGGAGAGTGAGGGAGTTAGATAGTGGGATAGAGAGATAGAGAGATAGGTAGATAGGAGGAGTGGGGGAGGTAGAGAGTGAACGGGTTAGATAGGGGAGATAGAGAGTGGGATGCGAGTGGGGGAGGGGGATGAGGCAGGAGCAGGAGGGCAGGCGCGGGGAGAAGAGGACGGAGGAGGCAGAAGAGCCGAAGTCAGAAGACAAGAAGAACAGAAGACAAGAAGAACAGAAGAACAGAAGACCGGAAGGAGAGAAGAAAGGAAGATCAGAAGACCGGAAGGAGAGAAGAAAGGAAGACCGGAAGAACACAGAAGAACACAGAAGAACACAGAAGAAGATACAGAAAACGAAGAACAGAGGGCAGAAGACCACAGAAGAAGATGAGGAAGAAGAGAAGTAGAGTGAAGACGGGGGAAAGAAGAGTACAGAAGAAGATTACAGACGAGGAGCGAGGAGGAAGAACAGAAGAACAGAGAAGAAGAAAAGAAGAAAAGAAGCAGGAGCAGGAGAGAGGGTGAGTAGCGCGGGGCAGAGCGAGGGGCTGGGAGGTGGGGGGTACTTACTGTGAGGTGGGTCTCAGGAACTCAGGAACCTGGAGGAGCTGCAGCGGCAGGGGGAGCGACCTACCCTTGGGTCAAGGGTCGCTACCACTGTCACGCAGCGGCCGCCATCTGAGGTAGGAGGGGCGGGAGGGGTCAGGTGGGGTCGAATGGGAGCTGGGGGGCGGAGGCGTGCAGGAGGTTGCGGCGGGAAAGCGCGAGGGAGGGGGGGGACAGGTAGAGTGAGAAGAGCTGGGGGAGGGGTGTTTAAGGGTGGAGGGGGGTGAGTGTTAGGAGGTTTAGGAGATAAGGGAGAAAGATAGGAATAGGGTTGAGAAGATAGGGGAGGGGAGGTTGTAGAGGTGGGTGAGGGTGAGAGGTAGAGTGAGAGGATAGGAAGATAGGTAATAGAGGGGGTGAGGGAGGGGGGAGAGATAGAGAAATAGATAGAGAAAATAGATAGATAGATAGATAGGGAAATTGATAGATAGGGAAATAGATAGCGAGATAGGAAGATAGGAGGAGGTGGAGAGTGAGGGAGTTAGATAGTGGGATAGAGAGATAGAGAGATAGGTAGATAGGAGGAGTGGGGGAGGTAGATATTGAACGGGTTAGATAGGGGAGATAGAGAGGGGGATGCGAGTGGGGGAGGGGGATGAGGCAGGAGCAGGAGGGCAGGCGCGGGGAGAAGAGGACGGAGGAGGCAGAAGAACCGAAGTCAGAAGACAAGAAGAACAGAAGACAAGAAGACAAGAAGACAAGAAGAACAGAAGACAAGAAGAACAGAAGAACAGAAGAACAGAAGACCGGAAGGAGAGAAGAAAGGAAGATCAGAAGACCGGAAGGAGAGAAGAAAGAAAGACCGGAAGAACACAGAAGAACACAGAAGAACACAGAAGAAGATACAGAAAACGAAGAACAGAGGGCAGAAGACCACAGAAGAAGATGAGGAAGAAGAGAAGTAGAGTGAAGACGGGGGAAAGAAGAGTACAGAAGATTACAGACGAGGAGCGAGGAGGAAGAACAGAAGAACAGAGAAGAAGAAAAGAAGAAAAGAAGCAGGAGAGAGGGTGAGTAGCGCGGGGCAGAGCGAGGGGCTGGGAGGTGGGGGGTACTTACTGTGAGGTGGGTCTCAGGAACTCAGGAACCTGGAGGAGCTGCAGCGGCAGGGGGAGCGACCTACCCTTGGGTCAAGGGTCGCTACCACTGTCGCGCAGCGGGCGCCATATGAGGTAGGAGGGGGGGGAGGGGTCAGGTGGGGGCGAATGGGAGCTGGGGGGCGGGGGCGTGCAGGAGGTTGCGGCGGGAAAGCGTGAGGGAGGGGGGTACAGGTAGAGTGAGAAGAGCTGGGGGAGGGGGGTTTAAGGGTGGAGGGGGGTGAGTGTTAGGAGGTTTAGGAGATAAGGGAGAAAGATAGGAGTAGGGTTGAGAAGATAGGGGAGGGGGATTGTAGAGGTGGGTGAGGGTGAGAGGTAGAGTGAGAGGATAGGAAGATAGGTAATAGAGGGGGTGAGGGAGGGGGGAGAGATAGAGAAATAGATAGAGAAAATAGATAGATAGGGAAATCGATAGATAGGGAAATAGATAGAGAGATAGGAAGATAGGAGGAGGTGGAGAGTGAGGGAGTTAGATAGTGGGATAGAGAGATAGAGAGATAGGTAGATAGGAGGAGTGGGGGAGGTAGATAGTGAACGGGTTAGATAGGGGTGATAGAGAGGGGGATGCGAGTGGGGGAGGGGGATGAGGTAGGAGCAGGAGGGCAGGCACGGGGAGAAGAGGACGGAGGAGGCAGAAGAGCCGAAGTCAGAAGACAAGAAGAACAGAAGACAAGAAGAACAGAAGAACAGAAGAACAGAAGAACAGAAGAACAGAAGAACAGAAGACCGGAAGGAGAGAAGAAAGGAAGATCAGAAGACCGGAAGGAGAGAAGAAAGGAAGACTTGAAGAACACAGAAGAACACAGAAGAACACAGAAGAAGATACAGAAAACGAAGAACAGAGGGCAGAAGACCACAGAAGAAGATGAGGAAGAAGAGAAGTAGAGTGGAGACGGGGGAAAGAAGAGTACAGAAGAAGATTACAGACGAGGAGCGAGGAGGAAGAACAGAAGAACAGAGAAGAAGAAAAGAAGAAAAGAAGCAGGAGCAGGAGAGAGGGTGAGTAGCGCGGGGCAGAGCGAGGGGCTGGGAGGTGGGGGGTACTTACTGTGAGGTGGGTCTCAGGAACTCAGGAACCTGGAGGAGCTGCAGCGGCAGGGGGAGCGACCTACCCTTGGGTCAAGGGTCGCTACCACTGTTGTGCAGCGGCCGCCATATGAGATAGGAGGGGGGGAGGGGTCAGGCGGGGGCGAATTGGAGCTGGGGGGCGGGGGCGTGCAGGAGGTCGCGGCGGGAAAGCGCGAGGGAGGGGGGACAGGTAGAGTGAGAAGAGCTGGGGGAGGGGGGTTTAAGGGTGGAGGGGGGTGGGGGGTGAGTGTTAGGAGGTTTAGGAGATAAGGGAGAAAGATAGGAGTAGGGTTGAGAAGATAGGGGAGGGGGGGTTGTAGAGGTGGGTGAGGGTGAGAGGTAGAGTGAGAGGATAGGAAGATAGGTAATAGAGGGGGTGAGGGAGGGGGGAGAGATAGAGAAATAGATAGAGAAAATAGATAGATAGATAGATAGATAGATAGATAGATAGATAGATAGATAGATAGATAGATAGATAGATAGGGAAATCGGTAGATAGGGAAATAGATAGAGAGATAGGAAGATAGGAGGAGGTGGAGAGTGAGGGAGTTAGATAGTGGGATAGAGAGATAGAGAGATAGGTAGATAGGAGGAGTGGGGGAGGTAGATAGTGAACGGGTTAGATAGGGGAGATAGAGAGGGGGATGCGAGTGGGGGAGGGCGATGAGGCAGGAGCAGGAGGGCAGGCGTGGGGAGAAGAGGACGAAGGAGGCAGAAGAGCCGAAGTCAGAAGACAAGAAGAACAGAAGACAAGAAGACAAGAAGAACAGAAGAACAGAAGAACAGAAGAACAGAAGACCAGAAGAACAGAAGACCGGAAGGAGAGAAGAAAGGAAGATCAGAAGACCGGAAGGAGAGAAGAAAGGAAGACCGGAAGAACACAGAAGAACACAGAAGAACACAGAAGAAGATACAGAAAACGAAGAACAGAGAGCAGAAGACCACAGAAGAAGATGAGGAAGAAGAGAAGTAGAGTGAAGACGGGGGAAAGAAGAGTACAGAAGAAGATTACAGACGAGGAGGAAGAACAGAAGAACAGAGAAGAAGAAAAGAAGAAAAGAAGCAGGAGCAGGAGAGAGGGTGAGTAGCGCGGGGCAGAGCGAGGGGCTGGGAGGTGGGGGGTACTTACTGTGAGGTGGGTCTCAGAAACTCAGGAACCTGGAGGAGCTGCAGCGGCAGGGGGAGCGACCTACCCTTGGGTCAAGGGTCGCTACCACTGTCGCGCAGCGGCCGCCATATGAGGTAGGAGGGGGGGAGGGGTCAGGTGGGAGCAAATGGGAGCTGGGGGGCGGGGGCGTGCAGGAGGTCGCAGCGGGAAAGCGCGAGGGAGGGGGGGACAGGTAGAGTGAGAAGAGCTGGGGGTGGGGGATTTAAGGGTGGAGGGGGGTGAGTGTTAGTAGGTTTAGGAGATAAGGGAGAAAGATAGGAGTAGGGTTGAGAAGATAGGGGAGGGGGGGTTGTAGAGGTGGGTGAGGGTGAGAGGTAGAGTGAGAGGATAGGAAGATAGGTAATAGAGGGGGTGAGGGAGGGGGAGAGACAGAGAAATAGATAGAGAAAATAGATAGATAGGGAAATCGATAGATAGGGAAATAGAGAGATAGGAAGATAGGAGGAGGTGGAGAGTGAGGGAGTTAGATAGTGGGATAGAGAGATAGAGAGATAGGTAGATAGGAGGAGTGGGGGAGGTAGATAGTGAACGGGTTAGATAGGGGAGATAGAGAGGGGGATGCGAGTGGGGGAGGGGGATGAGGCAGGAGCAGGAGGGCAGGCGCGGGGAGAAGAGGACGGAGGAGGCAGAAGAGCCGAAGTCAGAAGACAAGAAGAACAGAAGACAAGAAGAACAGAAGAACAGAAGAACAGAAGAACAGAAGACCGGAAGGAGAGAAGAAAGGAAGATCAGAAGACCGGAAGGAGAGAAGAAAGGAAGACCGGAAGAACACAGAAGAACACAGAAGAAGATACAGAAAACGAAGAACAGAGGGCAGAAGACCACAGAAGAAGATGAGGAAGAAGAGAAGTAGAGTGAAGACGGGGCAAAGAAGAGTACAGAAGAAGATTACAGACGAGGAGCGAGGAGGAAGAACAGAAGAACAGAGAAGAAGAAAAGAAGAAAAGAAGCAGGAGCAGGAGAGAGGGTGAGTAGCGCGGGGCAGAGCGAGGGGCTGGGAGGTGGGGGGTACTTACTGTGAGGTGGGTCTCAGGAACTCAGGAACCTGGAGGAGCTGCAGCGGCAGGGGGAGCGACCTACCCTTGGCGGTTCTCACATGGTAAAACCACCACTGTAAACACGAAACGAGGCGCACGGACTCGGAAACCGAACCCGTAGCGTCTCCCTTTGTGTGAAAATAATCGCGCACACAAAGTCAGCGTGCCGTGGTGCCGTCTCCTAGACTTTGGAGGCTGTCATGCTACTTCTCTTACAAAAAAATGAAAATGGGCAAACAAACGCCCGGGGCACTTACTTGAAATGTCCTGGAGGCGAGTAAATGACCTACCCCTGGCCGCGCTCCCGAAAGTGAAGGAGCCGCGGACCAAGGGGTAGAAATAATCGGAAGCCTGGAAATTAGTTTAGAAGGCTAACGCTCGTGTTGCCCGGCAACGTGATTGAGCGCGGAAAGGGAAACCATTAGTGTTGATCGTAGACATAGAGAAAAGGGTGACTCTCCCAGCTCATGTCTCCTAACGGGTAAAGACGGCGGCCATATTGGAGCAGTGCTCCACTGAGTAGATTATAATGGAAACTACTGAGCAAATGGCCACAAATGTTCTATTAGGGACTGAATAGGTTAGTGCATGTAATTTGGGGATGAAACATGAACATTAGTCATAACTGGTCTTGTATCAGGAATACTGTCAGTGAAAGTTATTTTCAAAAAAGGATGTTAAAAAACAATTATGTATGGAGTGGGTGTAAGGTCAAACTCCATCAAAGTCATACAAACATATGGTGGATACTCCTTACACTGCAAGGATATTTCAAAGCGAAAAGTTAATCCAAGGTATGTCGTCATTTAATCCTTGGAGATGTGTGTTAAGTTTATACACCCAACGTTGCTCCAGTTCAAAAAGAGGTTTCGTCCCTTTCTGTGCGCAAGTTTGTAGTACAACCCACCACATGCCTTCAGGGCTGTGCTTCACTTCTGTGTAGTGAATACTTAATTTAGTCGAAGCTCGGCCACAGCGAATGTTACTGCGGTGTTCATTTATCCTTAATTTCACTGCTCTTGTGGTCATTCCTACATACTGTAAATTACAAGGGCAGGTAATCAAGTACACACAATCGTGAGTGTTGCAATTGGTATGCTTCAGCAGCCGCCATTTCCCAATTGGTTCTAATTCAAGGGAATATATGCGTTTAGTAAGTGAGCATACATTGCAGTTCCCACAAGGGAAATGACCAATAACTGACGGAAGATCCCAAAGGGCCCCTTGTCTAGTAGAGGCAATACGAGGTCTGGGCCGAGTATGGACCAACACATCCTTGATATTGGTGGTCCTTTCAAAAGCAAACAATGGTTTTGGAACATTCTGGCCTCCACTACAGAGGATATCCCATCTCTTGTTAATTATTTTCTTGATAGTGTTAGACAGAGGCGTAAATGTAGACACACAAGTCAGTTTAGTTTCTGAAGATCTGGGGGTCATCTGTAGTAATGAGTCCCTGTCACTATACTTAGCTCGTTTGTAAGCAGTATTTACCACTCTGTTGGGATAGATACTGTGTTTACATCAGAGGAAACCTCCTTCCCAACATCATGTACTGAATGTATGGCAACTCTTCAGGTAGGCTTCCTGCTCGTAGCACCACTGATTCCAATATGAATTTAGTTATTTTTATTTTGAGAGATTTTCTGCTTAACACTGATAACATTTTGTGCAACCTCAGAATACACCATAGAACAATGCAGGAAGTGATGTTTGACATATTGAGAAACTTAGGCCCTTATTACAACCCTGGCGGTCGGTGATAAAGTGGAGGGAATACCGCCAACGGGCCGGCGGTAATAACTATGAAATTATGACCGCGGCGGAAACTGCTCAGACAGACAGACACTTTAACACACCGACCGCCAGGGCGAAATCAACAGGCACCACAGTGGTAACCGCCTACAGCCACGCAGAAGACAATGTTCTGCCCACTGTATAATGACACACAAATCCGCCACCTTTTCCGGGGCAGTACCAATGACATCAAAAGCCTGGCGGAAACACTGCACATAAGGGAAACAACTCACTGCTGGATAGTCAAGGAAGAACCACACCGCCATGGAACCTGAGTTGCATGTGTTCCCCATTATCTTCTACGTTCTGCTCCACTACGAACACTAACACCAGCGAATATGACCACGGTGAGTACTTCCGCCTAGCACACAGGGGAGGTGTGGGGGGGAAGACAGTGACACACACACATGCAACACACAACACCCCCACCCCCAACACGATACACACAAGCAGATGCAGTAACATTACATATTCACCCCGTACCTCTCAGGAATAATGCAAGGACAAAAGGAATTGATTAAAGTGAGTGTAATAAGATAAAATAGTATAAATATGTGCATCCAAATCAACAACTATGTACACATTTACAAATGTAGGGACACTGCCAGTCCTCAATATTGGTGGGCCACAGGGCCACATCACAAAGTCCAAGGCCCAACCTCACTCCTGCAACAACACAGAGAGAACACTGCAGGGGCATCAGGTCGACAATAACCAGGCACCTCAGGGGGACAGGGAATGGGGGGCACCTCAGCCGGAAGATGGTACAATGCCACTGGTCCTGGAGGGGACAACATGCCCTATGCATGGTCCTGGGGAGAGCAAGGCCACAGTCTCCCAAGTGGGTGACTTGCCCATTGACTTGTCCTGGGGAGTGTAAGGCCACAGTCTCTCAAGTGGGTGACTTGCCCACTGGCTCTGGAGAGGGCTACAAACCCTGTGCTTGATCCTGGGGAGCAATAGGCCACAGTCTCTCAAGTTGATGGCTTCTCCACTGGTTCTGGAGGGGGCATTGTGCTGTGTTATTTTCATCCTGTGGAGGATGGGGTGAGTGGATAGCTTTTCCACTGGTTCTGGAGGGGGTATTGTCTCAGTGATATTCATCCTGTGGAGGATGGGGTGAGTGGATGGCTTCTTCCACTGGTTCTGGAGGGAGCACTATGCCCAGTGATGCAGATCTTGGGGAGTGCAAGGTCACAGTCTCTCACCTGGGTGTCAGATCCACAGGATTTGCAGGGGCCAGGCCGCACAACAGCCCATGGACGCAGGACTACACACTGTCCGCCGGCGGTGATGGCTGCTCAGTGGTGGCAGTGGTGGTGCTGCTGGTGGAGCTGGCAGTGGTGGGGGGAGGCTCCAGCCCATCCCCTGCAGCCTCGGACCACTGCACCACCATGGCTGGTGGTGGGGGCTCCGACTGAGTCCCTGCACCAGGCCCCTTGTCTCTACTGCCTGCTGTTGAAGGCCCCTTGCCCCTACTTCCTGCAGCTGGGGCTGACTCCTTGCCCTTCCTTGATGCATTTGGGGCAGGCACCCTTTCCGCCTGGCTGTCTGGTGGCCAGGATCCTTTCCCACCTGGAGTAGTTGGGGACACTACTGTGCCCGTGGACTGGGTGGCTGAGGTGCTTGGCTGGGTTTTGACCACCCTGGCCTGACTTGAGGGACGGGGGAAGAGGGCTAGGGAAGAGGTCAATGTTGGCGAGGAAAAGCTTCTTAGGGACATTTGGGCGGGAAGAGGGAGATGGTTTGGGAGTGGGAAGAGGGAATGGTGGTAGGAGGTGTCAGTCTGCTGTGTTTGGGTGCATGCACATGGGTTGGATGCTGTTGTGAGGTGGATGGCTGTTGGGTATCTGAGTGCCTGCGTTTGTGTACTTTGTGAGGAGGGGGCACAGACACAGTGGGAGAGGACACAGGGGACGCGTGCATGAATGTGGGGGTGGTGACTGCCAGTGAGGGATGTGTACTGATAGGTGTGCTGGTGATGGTGGTAATGGATGAGGATGTAGTGCATGCAGGCATGAGTGTAGACGCAACTGGTAGGGAAGTGGACAATGAGGAGGAGGGGGTCACAGTGGAGGCAGTGGATGCTGGTATGTCTGATTCTGGATGGTGTTTGTTTGAGTGCATGTGGGATGAAGTGTGGTGCTTGTGTTTGCCATGTCCACTCTTGTGTGTTGTCCTGGGTGCATGCTCGTATGACTGTGTGCTTGGGATAGGTTGGGGTTGAGGGGAATGGGATTGGGAAGAGGAAGTTGGAGGGGAGAGGGTGGAAACAGGAACAATGGCTGCCATTAGAGAGGAGGCCAGAGCCTGGATTGATCTCTGTTGGGCCGCCAAGCCAGTGTCAATGCCCTCCAGAAATGCATTGATTTGTTGCATTTGGCCTGCCAGCCCCTGGATGGCATTCACAATGGTTGACTGCCCAACAGAGATGGATCGCAGGAGGTCAATAGCTTCCTCACTCAGGGCAGCAGGGCTAACTGGGGCAGGGCCTGAGGTGCCTGGGCCGAAGGAGATGTCCACCCTCCTGGGTGAGCGGGCACGGGAAACTCGCTGAGGGGCTCCTGGGAGGGCGGTGCTGGTACAGGGGTGACGGCTGTACCTGGGGTGGGCACAGAGGTGTCCACCACCACCGGGGAGCTCCCATTGGAGGAGGTATCTGTGTCCGAACTGCCCCCTCCTGTCTCCATCGTGGTGCTTCCCTCGCCCTCCGTCCCACTGGTGCCCTCACCGTCGGTGGATTTGGCCTCCTGGCTCCTGTGGGGAGCAGCACCCTCCATTGCCGGTGCCTCTGCTCCTCTGCCAAATGATGCTAATGCACATAAGGACAGGGTGACAAAAAAAAGGGGGGGGAACAGACAAAGGATACACTTGGTCAATGGCGGCAACAACACCACCGTTGGCATACACAACACACTCACACACAGGGAACAGCCCTACGCACTAGGCAATGCACTACCAGTTTCAAGGCTAGTCACCAGCCCATAGATAGGAACACCTAACTCAAATTGCAGCATACCTGAGACCCACAGACTCCTGCCCAGTAGTGGATGCCTACTAGCTTGGTTGGAGTACTTTCACATCAGAACCCAGCCCAACATGGGACCTACTCTGCAATGCCAGGCCAGGCCTAGGGGCACCCACAGGGCCCACTCCCCCATCCAGATACCACCCCACCAGGTGTGAGTTGTAAATTAGGGCACTGTGCTCACCCCTTTGAGGCTGCTGTGATGCCCCCAAGCGCCCATCTAGCTCTGGATAGGCCACCACCAGTATGCGGGCCATCAGGGGTGGGTCAGGGTTCGACGGGCACCCCTACCTTGTCGGGAGGCAATCCACAGCTGGACCTCCGCCGTCTTCCATGCACAGCGTCTCCGGTCCTCCCACCGTTTCTGACAGTGGGTGCTCTGCCTGCTGTATACCCCCAGGGTCCGCACGTCCTTGGCGATGGCACACCATATACCCTTCTTTTAATGGGTGCTGACTTGAAGGGAAATGGACAAAAGGAAAAATATTAGTTTGACCGTCCTGCCTGTTCCACTCATGGGCCACCATGCCCCTTCCCATCCCCATTAGAACACACACATGGCCCAGCATACATGTTGCATGCTGCCCAGGGCCCATTCTGCAACCCACCCTACACGAGGCCTTCACACACACCACTCCATGCATTCATGCCCCATGCATCGTGCTCACAGTGTACTCACCTGTTGTTCTGGAGGCCCATACAGCAGTCCGTACTGGGGAAGGACTCCATCCACCAGTCACTCCAACTCTGCCGAGGTGAAGGCAGGGGCCCTTTCCCCAGTAACACGAGCCATGGTCGGTTCCAGACACAGGTCACTGCGGCACATGTAGTGTAGGTCCTCTCTTGTTGAAGGTCAGGTAGCAAGTGAGTGCACAGATAGAAAATGGCAGTCACGTCTGTGGCAGTGCGTACCGTCACCGCCGGCGTACATCACCATTGGCCACTGTACCCCATAGGGCCCAATGTTAACCAATGAGGAGTTGCACGGCGGTTCTCAACCGCCTCCCGCAAAGTCACACAATGTCAGCGGAATTACTTGATTTCCTCCTGTGCCTCCATACAGGTCAGGCAGAAGCCATTTCAGGGGGGTGCAGGCCATGGATCCTAACTGCGTCACATTACACAAATGCACCATTTGGACATCTCCCAAAAAATACTGTTACAATCATAACATGCATAGAACTGTAGTGGTTGGAATGTAGAGATAATGACCAGGTGGTTACTCTTTTGCTCCATAGATTCCAACTGCTGCCAAGGAATAGGAGATGGAGACATCCCCCCGTGTACAGACCCCTGGTGCACTTGGCAACAATGGAGGACAGGCACATTATCCTCACCTTTAGACTTGACAGGGCCACAATCACTGAGCTGTGTGCCCAATTGGAGCCTGACCTAATATCTGCTATTCGTCACCCCACCGGGATCCCCCCTCTTGTACAAGTGATATCAGTGCTCCATTTCCTGGCAACTGGCTCTTTCCAAGTGACAGTGGGCTTCGCAGCAGGACTGTCACAGCCAATGTTCTCAATAGTGCTGACCAGAGTGTTGTCTGCCCTGACTAAACACATGTGCAGCTACATCGTTTTCCCTCAGGTGGAGGACTTGACCTCTGTGAAAGCTGACTTCTACACAATGGGACATATCCCCAATAGTATTGGGGCTATTGATGGAACACATATTGCATTTGTCCCCCCGGTGAAATGAACAGGTGTTTAGATATCGAAAGAGTTTTCACTCCATGAATGTGCAGATGGTGTGCCTGGCTGACCAGTACATCTCCCACGCCATTGCTAAGTATACTGGGTCTGTGTATGATGTCTTTATCCTGAGGAATAGCAGCATCCCAAATGTGATGGCCCAACTTCAGAGGCACAGGGTGTGGCTAATTGGTGAGCCCTGGTTCCTACACAGTGGATGTTGGTGTATGGGTATGGTGTGGGACCTAAGGGTTAGTATGTGGCTAACAGTCGTCCCTCGATATTTGCAGGTGACTCTGGTTACCCCAACCTCTCATGGCTACTGACCCCTGTGAGGAATCCCAGGACAAGGGCAGAGGAATGTTACAATGAGGCACATGGGTGAACAAGAAGGATTATAGAGAGGACCTTTGGCCTCCTGAAGGTCAGGTTTTGTTGCCTCCATCTAACAGGTGGAGCCCTGTATGTTGCACAACCTTGCCTTGCATCGCCATGTGCCTTTTCTGCAGGAGGAGGAGGCTGGAGATGGCCGTGTGGCAGCAGTGGACCATGTGGACAGTGAAGATGAGGCAGAGGAGGAGGATGACAACAACAGAAGTGCAATTATTTGTCAATACTTCCAATGAGGCACAGGTAAGACAATGTTGATACACATATAATTGACAGTTTGATGTGTGACATTGTCACTGGCAGGCTGTGTATTCCTACTTCTATTCCCACTCACTGTACCTTTTGGCATCTATTTTTGCAGATGTCGGTGCCCCACTATTGCTCCTGGTGTGTTCAGTGCAGCCAACTACAGGTCTTTCCAATGTAAACATTACTGAACAGTTGAATTGCAATGTTCGGACCTTTGTTAAACGAATACCTTTTGAAAACATTTGACATACGCCATACTTGTATTTTATTGCAGTGCTCTGAAGAAGAGGAGGTAGTACAATGGGCTGGGGTGATGATGGAGGAAAGTCCAGGGTAGAGTCCAGTTTATTTGTATCCCAGGTGCATTGTCCAAGGGGCATAGCAAGTGGAGCAATGGCAGTTCAAAGTGGACAGGGTGACAGAGTGGGACAAAAGGGTGACAATCACGAGAATCTTATTTCCTGGCGGGGTTCTTGGCAATAGTCACTGGCTTCTGCCTTGATCGCAGGAAACGTTTGCAGGCGGTTCTCCTTCTGCAGAAGAAGGGGTGCTGGTGGGCTGTTGTTCCTGTGGTGGGGCCTCCTATCCACTAGCGGCAGTGGAGGTGGGGGACTGTTTGGTGGTTTGGCTAGTGTCAGGGGCCCGGTGGTGTGCCATTTTCTCCCTCATACTGTTGGCCATGTCTGTCAGCACCCCTGCAATGGAGACCAGATTGGTGTTGATGTCCTTCAAGTCCTCCCTGATCCCCAGGTACTGTCCCACCTGCAGCTGCATGTTCTCCTGCAACTTGTCCAGTATCTGGCCGAGCGTATCCTGGGAATGTTGGTATGCTCCCAGGATCACGGTGAGTGTCTCCTGGAGGCTCGATTCCCTGGGCCTGTCCACCCCCTGTCGCACAGCAGTTCTCCCAGCTTCCTGATGTCCTGTGCCTCTGTCCCCTGAACCGTGTGCCCACTGCCTCTGACCCCAAGTCCCTGATTGTCTTGGGTTTGTGAGGTGGCCTGGGGTCCCTGCAGTGGTGGACACACTGCTGATTGATGTGTCCTGGGGACAGAGATATGGGCCTGCTGGGTGGGTGTTGTGGTGGTGTTTCCTGAAGGGGGAGGCTCTGTGGTGGGTTGAGACTGTGCCTGGGGTCCGGCTGTCCGGAGGTCCTTGATGAGCCCGGTTGGTCATCCAGATCCAGGCGACCAGAGTTGCTATCATTACTGTGGGCCTCTTCTGTGGGGGCAGAGGGTGTTGCTGGCACCTCTTCTCTGGTGACATTGGCTGGGATACCTGTAGGGATGTATAGGCAGTGGTATTGTTTCTGTGTGTGACATATTGTGCATGGGTGGGTTGCCCTCTATGGTTGTTATTGCCCTGGCAGCTTTGCCTTGTGTGAGTTATTATTTGGTGGGCTAGGTGAATGTCTCTAGTGTGCATGCTTTATTGATAGGTGTTCATGCAGGTCTGTGAGGGGTGTCCATGCATTGGTGTTGCATGCAGGGCTTGGTATTGGGATGAGTGGGTTGTGATGGTGGGGTATGTGGGAGGTGGTGGAGTGAGGGTGAGGGTGGGGTATGTGATGGCATGCAGGTAGGGGGGTGATAGTAATAGAGAGTTGACTTGCCAAAGTCCAGTTCTCCTCCTACTCCTGCCAGGCCCTCAGGATGCATGATTGCCAAGACTTGCTCCTCCCATGTTGTTAGTTTTGGGTTGGAGGTGGGGGTCCACCGCCAGTCTTCTGTACTGCGAGTTGGTGTCTTGCTGCAATGGAACGCACCTTCCCCTGTAGGTCGTTCCATCTCTTCCTGATGTCATCCCTTGTTCTTGGGTGCTGTCCCACGGCGTTGACCATGTCCACGAATCTCTGCCATAACTCCATCTTCCTAGCAATGGATATCTGCTGCACCTGTGATCCAAATAACTGTGGCTCTACCCGGATGATTTACTCCACCATGATCCTTACCTCCTCCTCAGAGAACCTGGGGTGTTGTTGTGGTGTCATGAGTGTGGTATGGGTGGTATGGGTGAGGGTGTGTAGGGTGGTGTGTTGGGGTGTGTGTTGTGAGATGCCTGTGTGGTGTATAGGTGATGGTGGTATGTGGCTCTGGTTGTGTGGGTGCTCTTGCTGACTCTCTCACACTGTTGGCAATGGTTTGAATTCGTAAAGTGTTGTGGGTAGTGTGGGTGTGTGTTTTATAGTGGGGTGGGTGTGTGGGTGTGGTGTGTATAGTTGTCATGTGTGTGTTATTTGAATTGTCCAATGTGGTGTTGTTTTGTTAGGTTGTGTGTATTTTGAGCGCAGCTGTATGTACCGCCAATGGTTTACCGCCATTGAATGTCCGCTGCAGTGATTCGTGGGTCATAATGTTGTGGACGTAGTTCTGTTGGCGTAACGGTGTGGGTTTTGATACCGCCAGTTTATTAATGACCTTTGGGGTGTCAGACTTTTGTGTGTGGCTGTATAGTGACGGATTGGTATGTGTGTGTCATAATATGGTTGGCGGTTATCCACCGCGGCGGCGTTATGTTGGCAGCAGTCGGCATGCCGGTAAGTGGGATTTACCGCCAATGTCATAATGAGGGCCTTAGTGTGCTTACTGTAGTTGCTCAGCTTTTATTTCCATAGGACATTGGAGATGTAAGCAAGAAGCCGTCCACATAAACAACTGTGGAAGATACAAAGACATTTGAATTTAAATAAGAAGCAGAACAGGAAATTTGTAGCAGGAAATCTATCATCTGAGTAATGAAACCTGTGGACAAGTTTTGCTTCGTGGCTTTGTCAATGGGCCTTCAGTACATAAAGGTTGTGTAGGCCAGCACTGCGACAACCAGTCTGATTAAGAGCTATACAGTCTACAAGGTCAGAATTGCTTATACAGAACAGGTGACACAAAACACTTGTGATTACTGCCTGGACTTGAGGAATGAAGTTCAACTACGATTTGCAGTTTGTGTCATCGGGTGGAAGCCATGAATGTTAACCAACAAAAAGAACAGCAAGTGCGATTCATCAAAGCAAATGCTTTCAGACAGAACTTATATTGGTACTTTAATTCTTGTCAAGCAGAACCAGACTTGAATCTGGTCACCTAAACACTTCTGCATCTTCAGTTGTAGCTCGATATCCCCACCATACAAGTGATAATCACTATTTTAAAAATGTATGGTTTTTTTAAAGCATAGGTTTTTTATTGGTATTCAAACAACATCAAGATACAGTAAGGGCAAATCAACAGGAATAAACAGCAAATGGATTGTGCAGTATTGCCAGCAACATCCATGTACCTTCAGCAGTCTCCTGATCCCCCAGCAATTTCCTCCCCCCCCACAGAGGTAGGACCGCACATCAGTAATCGTGTTAATATATAAGTACAGTGCATTTCCCCCAACCTCCATGAATGAAAGATTAAACCCTATTTCAGCTCCTCCCGTCCTCTGTGGGCTGAACCCACCTTACAATATCCAGATGACGGTGAACGAGCATCGGGAGGGTCCAATAAGTCTGAAGCGTCACAGCCTAGGCTGCAATTTATCTGACAACTTGTCATTCCTATGGGATTTGCACATATGGCTTTCTTCAGCAGTCACCCATTCAACCACATCTTTCTTCCTGTCAGTATGTTTGGGGATAGTTAGGGATAGCCAGTTAACGGCTATTCTTACGCTTACCCAGCCTGAGCCACAGAAGAAGGAACCATCTGCTTAACTTCCTCTTCTTAAGAGAGTCCAATCCCAACAAACACTGTCCTATGTCTCGGGGTATCTCAACCTATGACCTCCTTTAGGGAGACAAGGACTTCATCCCAATACATACATTGACCAGGACATGTGAATGAAATTCACCTTGACATAATTTACAAATTTTGAAGTACAATCAATTACAAATGTGAAGCAAAGGGGCCTTATTTTAACTTTGAACTTTGAAAAGACTTGTGATGGTATTGATTTGCATAGCTATGTGCATGAAGTGTACACCATTTTGTAGAAAATTGTACTAAACTTATGCTGAGTCCAGTTCCCAGAACAAATGTAAACCAAGCAAGTGCAGTGTGTCGAAGTTCAGCTTGTGCAGCAAGGCCAGGAAGGAACACCATAGTATAAAATGCTTCAGAGAGGTACAATTGTCGTAGTGCACAATTAGAATCATGCTCTATGGATGAGCATGGTGTCCCTCTCTAAACAGCAGTATAAGCAGTTGCAACTAGAGTATCACCTGCATTGTACAAGGATATATATCCCTCCCCTGGGAGTTCAACTGCATGTGAAATTGACATCCTGCTTTTTAGAGTTGAGCGCGCAAAGCGCTTTGTCCCTGGTGAAATATCTCTGTGGGCTTTTAACCATGCTCATGTCACATCCATCAGTTTGTTTGGTTGGTGAGCTTGCCTTTTAAAATTCACTTGATTTCATTAGTGAAAGACATGCACATGTCATTCCTTTTCTCGTGTTTATCCCTTCTTGAGCTCACCGGCCAACTACTGAAAACTTATGAGGCTCCATGTTTTCCGTATGGTTTCTAGACTGCTTTCTCTTTTTATTTTGTAGGCAGCGTGATCTCACTGGGCAGTAATAGAGTGCTTCGCATGACACAGACCTTGTTACATGGATAATTGCACTTTTGCCGGTTACATGGATAATTGCACTTTTGCTGCTTACATGAATAATTGCACTTTTGCCGGTTACATGGATAATTGCACTTTTGCCAATACATTTCACTGCGAGCGAACTTCTGTTTCTTTTTGTGTGTCTGCTTCACGCTCATGGTGGGCGTCGGCTCCCCTATGTGAAACTGTTTTACTTTTCAGTTTATGCGGCAAGAAAAGTCCGTTTAGGAGTTTGAAACGCTAATAGCTGTAACTTGAGCAAACGTGGGACCCATTGCATTGCAAATGTTTGTTTATTTTGGCCTGGGCAGCACACTAATTCAAAGTATGCACTAAAGCCTAGGCCTGTGCATGTTAATGCCAACTCCAGAACTGTAACTAGGGGGGTTCACTGAGCATACCCTGTGTAGTGACATGAGACTACTGTCCACGTCTTGGATGTGGACATACAGAGATTGGGGCTATGTATGGAGATTATTAACAATTATTAGTTCTAGGCATAGCCTTTATAGTCTGGCTCGGAAGAGTGAAGCCTACCAACTTGCTAATGTAAAGATCTGGTGGTATGTGACCACAGACTCTTGTGCTGACATGCCGTGTGTGTCAAGTGCATGTGTGCGTCATAGATGTAAGGCACATATGTTATAGCAAGACTCTGTGTGTAGTGTAAGTATTGTTCCTGTAACCAGCGCTCTTGAATCTGGATGCCCTTGCTTTAACACGGAACAAGATGGAGGGTAGGTTCAGCTTCACCAGACAGTGGATGTGTATTGTCTACTTTTTGGTGATGGGGGCAGAGTTTGTGGCTCTACCTAGCACCTAAGCCATGCCTGCCTGCTCGGAATTGGAAGGAAAGTTCCAGGCCATACAGGATAGAAAGAGTGCCCGGGAGGAGACGCCCAAATGTGTTTCCCTGAGAAGAATACCCAGAAGATTCGGGCTTGTGTGAATGGCTCACCGATGATGAAAGTTAACGTCCCTTGACATAGTTCGCCAGATGGGAGAGGCTGGGCGAGAGCCTCTTAGCGATTTTGACAAGTGAGCAACCAAGCCTGCTATACAAACGTCCAGAAAGATTTGAGAACAACTGATTCACATTTTATTTGCAGGCCTAAAAATTTAGCGGATATGTTCCAATACTCTCTAATGGGGCAAGCTATGCACACATAAAGTATCCTGCTCTTTGAACTCGGCATGCAAATTATACCACGTGGTTACTTTTAATTTACAGACATTACACAGGTTTGTCTGCGAGCCCTCAGCAGCGAAGTGGAACGAAAGCGGATTATCTGGAGCACATGGCTTGAAGAGATAAGGACACTGCTGACGAGCTATACGGGTTGAAAAGGGAGCCGACCTCAGAATCTATGCGTTTTGTAGAAAGCTGGAAAACCCATGTAATAAAAAACCGAACGCATAAAACAGGCAGTGATCTTTTGCTAAACCCGAGGGGCCTGGAGATCCATAGCTCTGCCCTGGATGATGCAATTTGCCGCGGCGACGGTATTCACCAAACGGGTAAGTATTCTCATTAAAAGCAAGTCAGCGGTTGCAAGAAAACAAGGTTATTTGGAGTTTCTAACTCAACTTGTATATGTTCTATAATAAATAAAGCACCCCTTTTCTGTGCACTCAAGTAGGCCATTTAGGTAACCACAGTTCGCACTCTGCACCGTCATCCTATTATATCCTCCTCTATCACTCGGCCTCTCAAAAACTGCCTCTGTCTTCTCAGTAAGCAGCACACAATGTTCCCTCGCCTCCCAAGCAGTGTTCGAAAACGGTGTTGAAAGGAGAAAGTACACTGGCATCCTATCACGCAAACACGCATTTTCTGTTAAGAGCGCTCTCCTGGTAATGACTCGCCTGCTGCAGCATTTCATGAGTTAAAAAAATAGCACTTTCAGCTGCAAAAGGGGAGTGAAATCTAAAATGATGGGTTCAATTGGATATTCTGTAATGCAGCTGCTCTGTGATCTCGCTTCGAAAACGTCGAATGAGGCAACAGATTGTTATGTTTATAGCTTTATAATGCTCGAGTTGCTTAAAGGTAAACTTCATAAACCTGAATCACGGTCTTTCTATCCAAAAGTCCTTATATTTTTAGGAGTTACCCCAACCTCGAGACATGCTATCAACAGCCAAAGGTGCTGCAACATTAGTTGCAAATAATGGTTGCTAATATGCGGTTGTACGCTGTCTTTCGAGATTGGTCTCCGGAAGCAGCCTTTGTGCAGAGAGCCTCTGGCAGCAGGGTAGTCTCCAGCATGGATTACCCACTACACAGGCATGTTCCGCACTAAAGTTTGATCAAGGTGGACAAAAGGCCTGACTAAAGGGCACCCTTCAACCTGTAGCTCACCCCTCACACATAGCATCTACAAAAGACAGTGCTTCAGGAAGTCTAATCAGGAGCCATTTGCTAATAAAGTCTTCACAGTATTTGTAAAAGGAGCCCTTCCCGCATTCCCACACTCACACCAGTGTTTTCAACTCCATCCTCCAGTCACTTGATTGCAAGAAATCCACTTACACTGCCTGGGAAGCTGTAATCCCCTTCCATCGGTTGCCAATACAAAACAGAGGCATTCAAATGGATCCTACTCTGCTTTGTAATTAATACTATTAGCCAAACCTGAGGATGAACATCAGAAGATATCTTCTCCAGCAGCGCGGCAGACAGTGGATGTCGAACGGCCATTGGCGGTAATGACCGCCAGGCTCAAAAAATGGGAACCGCCAACAACAGAAGCACACATTGGCAATTTTGAAAACCACACAGCTGACACACATCCACACCACAAAAAAACACACTCACACACAACCCACAGTCCTTTGCAATGCCAACAGCACCACAGAATAACACACCACAACACACATATGAAACAACCACCACACTAGTCACACACACAACACACCACCCACAACACACATCATGGCACCCCCCTAAGCACCCCTGCTTCACCGACAGGGAGCTGAGGACCATGGTGGACGAAATACTCAGGGTTGAGCCGCAGCTATTTGGGGCACAGGTGCAGCAGACACCCATGGTCAAGAAGATGGAGCTATGGCAGAGGATAGTCAACAAGATCAATGCAGTAGGAATCCATCCATGCACAAGGGATGACATCAGGAAGAGATGAAACGACCAGCGGGGTAAGGTGTGTTCCATGGCATCACGACATAAAATTGCCGTACAGAAGACTGGCGGTGGTCCCCCACTTCTTCCTCCCCGAATACACAGACTGGGAGAAGAGAGTCATGGCCATCGTGCAGCCGGAGGGCCTCACTGGACTCCATGGAAGTCTGGACTCGGGTAAGTCAACTACACCTGCAATGCATATATCACCCCATCCCTCTCACTACCACCATGCCCCATCCCCTACCCAGCCCACAACACCCACACACACCTTGGGCATGCAGTTTCCTTGCATGCCCACAACCCCCCATACAAATCACTATCTAGCCCCCTGTGCACAATCACCAACCTATGCATGAAATGGCAGGAGCACCTCAACACCCAGAATGCACCACTCCCCCCACACCAAATGCATCCAAAAGAACACCAATGGACCCTGTATGCGACCACATGGGAATGGAACCACCAATAACTCCTAAGCAGAGCTGCAAGGGACATGAAAGTGAAGGACACCCACATCTCTGTTCTCACACCCACAGGCAACTCCACCCATGCCACTCAGACGGAGACATCAAGGAATGCCAGTACTCCACCTAAAGACGAAGGCCCCACTCAGGAGAGTGCAGAGGAATGTCTAGGCACAGAGGAGAACTCTGGCCCATCCCACAGCCCTGGACACTCACCCCCCCAGCAGCCCCACCCAGGACACCACTGACACCTTACCACTCAGCCACCACCATCAGCTCTGGCCCAACGCCCCCACACCAGTGTCTCTAGCCCACGGACTGGCTGCCCGCAAGTACAGAGTCCCGAGTCCCCACCCACCAGCAGGCAGGATGATGATGATGGGCCCAGTGCAAGTGGGACTGCCAGACCTGTGCAGGGGACACAGGTACAGGGGGCTAGGGCCATTGGGATGGGAGCAGTGGGTCAGGGGGGCGGGCCAAGGAGAGATGCTGCTGCCCAGGAGGCCATTGCTGAGGTCCTGGGAGCATACACCATTCCCAGGAAAGGATGGCCCAGATCCTGGCCATGTTGGAGGAGAATCAGAGGCTGCAGGTAGCACATCATCACAAGGCCATGGAGCAATGGACGCACCTCGGTGCTACCATGGCCACCAGTGGAGGGGTGCTCCAATGCCAGTACAACACCCAGTCTGAATCCTCCACCTAACGGCAAGCCCCTTACACTAGCCAGGACAATGCCCTGCAATTCACATCTGCAGCTGCTAGTGGACTGGTCGCACTGCCAAGGACTCAGATGACACCAGCACCCCTTTAACTGCAGCCCAGCTTCCCCCTCGCAAATGTGCCCTTTGACCCAGACATCCCTGTGAAACACTAGCCAAGACCAAGCCCACCACCAGGAAGTGACTCTGCCCTGAAATGACTCACTTGTGTGCCACTGAGCTATCTTGTCAACATGCCACTGCCATTGCACCATCTTCCAATGGCCCCATGGACTATGCCCCTGTGCAACCAACAGCTGTGTAAATGTACCTGAGTATATTCAACACCATGTGCCCACTCCCTTACACTGTCCCATCAGTCATGGGTGTGTTTTGCTTCAATTAAAAAACACCTGTGCACTCAAAATATCTGTCCTTCATTTATATGTGCAAACAAATGCAAATGTGAATTTAGTGGGCAGGTTACATCATATTGCTGTTTTATTGCAGAAGGGGGTCTAACAGACTGCAGTGTTCCAAGTATGTCACACTACATTCCATTGCTGTAACACACATCTCCTTCTTCACACATCACCGGGAAGGAACACCACAGCACTTTGCACATAAGCCACCCTGAAACAATGCAGTAAACCCATTGGTAACATAGAACACTACTTGAGAGTCACTGGAAGTATTGCCAGATTAGCTGGGTCCTGGAGTTGATGTCTCCCCCCTCCTCTTCCCCATCACTCTCATCCATCCTCTGGGGTTGCAGGGGTGGTTGGACATCATCCACCTCATTCAGTAGTGGAACAGCTTTCCTCAGAGCCAAGGTGTGCAGCATGCAGCAGGCCACCACTATCTGACACACCTTGCCAGGGACATAGCACAGAGACCCTCCAGCGAGATGAAGGCAGCAGAATCTTGCCTTAAGGAGTCCTATGGTTCTGTCAATAACCCTCCTAGTGCGACCATGTGCCTCATTATAATGGAATTCTGCATCTGTCCCGGAATTCCTCACAGGTGTCAGGAGCTATTGCATGTTTGGATAGCCAGAATCCCCTGCAAAAGTGGGTGAAAGAGGGTTGAAACACACAAAATATACTTTCACACAGCCTGCCTGTCAGCTATGTAACTGATCCAGTGACATACACACTCACCTCTGAGTCAAGCTCTGTCCCTCTGTAGTTGTCCCATCATGTGTGGCACACTGCTGTTTCTCAGCACAAAGGAGTCATGGACTGATCCTGGGAGCCTTGCACTGACATGAGTAATGGACTGATCAGCGGTACATACACATTGGATGATAATGGAGTGAACGTTTTTACGATTTCTGAACACCTGTTCATTTAATCTTGGGGGTATGAGTGCTATGTGGGTACCATCAATGGCACCAATCAAATGGAGAAAATTTGCAAAGGCATAAAATCCAGATTTGATGCAGGTGAGATCAGCCCTTTGTACAAAGGAATCCAGAAATTTGGACAGGACGTGGCTGAACATTGGCTGAGATACATCGGCTGCCATGTCCACTGTCACTTGGAATTAACCTGTGGCCGGAAAATGGAGCACAGATAGTATCTGCACAGTTCTAGGGATGGTATAGGGATTCCTATTAGCTTGCATCAGCATAGGCTCCATTTGTGCACAGAGTTCAAGGATAGTGGCACGATTCAGGTGGTAAGTGATGATGATGTGACTTTCCTCCATGGTGGTCAGATCAACCAGGGGTCTGTAAACAGATGGTGCTCTCCCTCGCCACATGGGTCTGTACCTATGTGGGGGAATAGAGACACATTGATTTGCCACATAAACTCCAGTCACAATATTCCACAATTCAACTTGAATATGCAACACTATTGCCCTCACACAGACACAGAGAACATGGTAATCCTGCCTGGGTATTGCCTGGTGTGGTGTGTATTCTGCATTGCATCACAGTGTAGGCACTATTCCCACTATGATTCCATGAGGAGGGTCACTTATCATAACATTACTCGACGAAGGGTAGAGGGAATGGAGCCATGGATTAGGACCCCGGACAGACTATGAAGGCATGGTGTATGCAAAATGGCAGCCCCCTGCCCTACAGGTAGTGTAGTGTGGGAAGTTACTGCATTACGCTGGCATTAGCCATCATGGCGGTAGGCGGTGTTCACCACCGTGCACCTCTTCATTGGATAGCACTGGTGTCTATGGGGAAGCAAGGCCAATCACGATCAGCACCGGCGGTGACAGTGCACAACGCTGCGGTAAATACCACCATTTTGCTATGCCCTTGCCACTTGACTCCTAAACCTCGAGAGGAACAGAACTCCACTGTGTGAGCTGCTGCGTCCTGACTCTGGGCCTCATAATGGCATGTGTTACAGGGGAATGGACCCCGGCCTTCACTGCAGAGGAGCTCAAGAAGGTGGTGGACAGGGTCTTACCCCTGTATGCGAAGCTGTATGGGCGACCAGAGGCTCAGGTAAGTTGCTATTAGTCCTCCTTGAATGTGTGAGAATGTGGCGGATGCCTGAAGGCGTTTTTGGTGGCTTCTTACCCGTGATGTGTCTGGCAGTTGTTGTCTTGGCTATTGTCAATATGTGTGTCTCCATGGGCCATGTGAGGTAGAAATGGCATGGCATTTGTGTATGGGGCACCCACACTGACGTCTGTTTATTTACTCTGTGTGCCCCATGCAGGTCAGCGCCCATCGGAAGAAAGGAATGTGGCAAGCCATCACCAAGGAAGTGCGGACCCTGGGGGTCTACAACTGGCAGAGCACCCAGTGCAATAAGTGGTGGGAGGACCTGAGGCACTGGGCCAGGAAGACCGGAGAGGCCCAGCTGGGGACAGCCTTCCAACGAGGGAGAGGTGCCTGTCAGACCCTGACCCCCACTAATAGCCCGCACACTGGCAGTGGCCTATCCTGATTTGGGTGGGTGATTGAAGGCAGCACAGCAGCCACAAGGGGGTGAGTACCTACACTAATGTGATGCTACTATGCTGAGTGTAGTTAGGTGCCATGGGGTGCATGCAGTGTAGTGGCAGGCCCATAGACAGGTATTTCCCTGCAGTCCTGCCCCCTCTACATCCGTGGGATAGTGCCCTTAAGTAGATATGGCTGGGAATGTAGGCCTGTGAGGGGTCCCCTGTTTGTGCTATTGGTTCAGATGTAGCCTCATGGATAAACAGATTTGTTGTCTTCCCAACGGCTCTCATTGTGTCCCATTGCAAAGTGTAGAGAGGAGAGGGCCAGGATGGTCATGTAGTGTACTGCGGGCTGTTGCCTAGCAGTCAGAAGCACATTCAGGTGAATACTTCCGTCTGCTGGGGTTTAGTGCATTAGATGGGTGGGGGTGTGTGTGTGCCAACAGATATTTTTTATCTAGATTTGACCTACTTCTTTCGTGTTTTGTCCCCCGTGCTCTTGTGTCCTTGTGTGCGTTAGCATCATCTGGCAAGGGAGCTGAGGCACCGGTGAGTGGGGATGCTGCAGCCCATGGTTCCCAGGAGGCAGAGTCCACCGACGCCAAGGGGACCAGTGGGTTGGATGGTGAGGGTAGTACCACAGGGGAGACAACTACCACTGGAGGGAGTGACTCAGACACCTCCTCCGATGGCTTCCCCCTGGTGGTGGCACAGCCTACTGGGCCCAGCCATTCCTTAACATCTTCTTCCACCCCAATACCATCACTGCCATCCCAGTAGCTCCCCAGCGTGTGGCCCGTGTCCGTTCACCCAGGAGGGAGGGCGTCTCATTCGCCCCAGGGACCTCATCTCCTGCCCCTATTAGCCCCGCTGCCCTCACTGAGGAGGCTATTGACCTCCTGAGAAGCATCTCTGTTGGTCAGACAACCATTGTGAATGCCATCCAGGGACTGGCATCCAAGATAAAGCAATGCAATGCGTTCCTGGAAGGCATTCACAGTGCCATGTCTGGCCTCCAGAGATCTTTTCAGGCTCTGGCATCCTCTTTGACGGCAGCCAGTGGTTCTGGTCTTTCCGTCCCCCCTCCCACAACCTCTACCCCTTCGAATACCCCACTCCCTTCTCCCATCCCAAGCACACATCCAGGCAGCCATGCACCCAAATCAGCACTCAAGAAGCATGCAGACAAACAAAAGCACCATACGTCCCACCACATGCAGACACACACCCAACATTAAAGGGCAGACACAGCAACATCCACCTCCCCCACTGTGTCCACCCCCCTCCTCCCAGGACACAGAAACGCTCTCAGACATCTACTCCACTCACATCCACCAAACATGGGCATACTAGACAGGCACCTCGATCCAAGCACAGCAGACCTATATCTCATACCTCCACTCCCTCATCCTCCACTCCCAAACCTGTCTCCAAAACCCCTCTAGCTGTGGGCTATCTTTGCCATACCTGGACTTTGTACTGGCCACTGGCCTTTTGTAAATAGTTTTTTAAAATTAAAATTTGCTGCCAGGCGGACTGGTTGGTGCTTGATTGAGCCGTTGTGCAGTGTTTCACTGCGGGGGTGTGGTGTGCACAGATGTGTGCATTGGTGCAGGTATTTGTTGGCCTGTGTCTGGTAAGTACATTTTATTCGGGTGTGTATGACTTGGGGTGGTGGGAGGTGTTGGGTGTGCGCTGCGGTGTGGGTGGGGTGGGTTAGTGTGTAATTGTGCCCTTTGCTCCCTTGTGAGCTAGGCTGGGGGACTTACCTTCGTCGTCAGTCACGGTCCTGGAGGAATATGGCAAGGAGAAGTACTGACATTATTTCCAACTCTCGCCCCATGTTGGCATCGGCGTGTTCTATGGGCCTCTGGTGTGTGTTTCCCTTTTATATGGGTCGTTTCCACCAGCCTTTGAGTGGCGGTGGTTCCCGCCCCAGAACTGATGGCAGTGTGATGTTCATAATATGTTGGTCGGGTTCGGCCATTCCGCCGGCCTGGACGTTGTCTCTGCCGTCATCGGTGGTGCTTCCAAGATGGCGGTGGGTGGATGGGTAACTGTCTGTTTCTCCTGTGCTTCATTATTTGGCGGTCACCGCCTGCAGTGCGGTCATTCCAGCCAGGTTCAAAATGTCCACCTATATCTGTGATGGGCTAATTCTGAGACTCACAGCTAAACAGGAGCAATTTATTGTCATTAAGGGTGCCACCTTTCTCTGAAAAAAATAGCACTAATTTCTTTATATTTGTTATACTGGAAGGGGCACCTGCAGGTATGTGAAAAAGATGTAAAATTCTATGGACCTGATTAATAGGGGGGTCTGTGTATTCCTATACCAGTTTGCGCAGTGATCGAAATTACAAGCTTTGTGATATTTACTGAATTTAGTAATTTCTGGGTGCGCTAAATATCGCACCATTCGTTAAACTTTTGGTAGGTCAAACCTGCAGAAAATAACAGGGCAAAGTGTATGGCATTAGCGTATGTTAGAAATGGGGCCTTTGGTTGGCAGTCAGGTTACACCCTGTCCAAGGAAATACCCTCACTCTAGTCAGGGTAAGTCACACACAATTCAAATTATCCTGTGCCCACCCTCTGGTAGCTTGGCACTGAGCAGTCAGGCTTAACGTAAAAGGCAATGTGTAAAGTATTGGTGCAATAAATCATGCAATAACCCAGTATAACACCACAAAAATCCACCACACAGTGTTTAGAAAAATACAGAATATGTATCTGATTAAATGCAGGTCAAAACAAACAAGATTCAATAAGTACACGTGGAAATATCACTTCAGAGATTGATAAAAAGAGTCTTTAGTCTTTAAAAAGCAACAAGTGTCTCTTGCAAGCACAAATACCTGGTTTGCATTCAAATTCTCTGCAAGGGACCACATAGGAGGTGATGCATGGAAAACGGGGAGTTGTGCGTTGGTTTCTCCGGGTGTACACAGACAATGCATTGATAATTTACCTCGCAGGGAAGGCTTTGCATCGATTTCCAGCGCGCAGACTTGGATCCTCTTCAGGTTGCGGGTTTTTTGGACGCCCCGGGGACGATGTGGAGAAATCCTGGGCGTGCAGGAGCTGCGTCGATCAGGTGGGCGATGCGGGGAAATTTCTGTTGCACGGCAGGCGCTGTGTCGATTCTTCTTGCAGGAATTCAGGCTGCGTCATTCTGGCTCCGCTTTGCCTCAATCCAGTGGGCCATGCATCGAAGCTCTGGTTGCAACGCTAGTGCTGTGTCGATCTCCTCTTGGGGAGCCAAGCTGCATCGTTCTGGTTCTGCGTGCAGTGATTTTCTCACCGCGTTGCAGGCTGTGCGCCATTTCTGGCAGGCTGTGCGTCGACTTTTCACCGCACAAGGAGTTCTTTGCAGGATGAGGTATTTTTGGCCCTGAGACTTCAAGGAACAGGAGGCAAGCTCTATTCAAGCCCTTGGAGAGCACTTCTCAGCAGAGCCAGAGGGCAGCCAAGCAGCAGGGCAACAGCAGGGCAGCAGTCCTTTGCAGAAAAGCAGTCAGGTGAGTCCTTTGGGCCGCCAGGCAGTTCCTCTTGGCAGGTTCTGGTTCAAAGTTTCCTAACCAGTGGTATCTTGACCAGAAGTGTCTGAGTTGGTAGGGTTAGAGGCCCTGTTTAAATACCCAAATGTGCCTTTGAAGTGGGGGAGACTTCAAAGAGTGGCTTAGAAGTGCACCAGGTCCCCTTTCAGTTCTATCCTGTCTGCCAGTTTCCCAGTAGGGGGTTTGGCAGTCCATTTTGTGAGGGCAGGCCACTGTCCTTTCAAATGTAAGTGTCAGGTCCTCCACCCTCCCAGCCCAGGAAGACCCATTCCGTTTGCAGATGTGTGCAGGTGTGACTGAGCATCCTGTGTTTGGGGTTGTCTGAGTGAAATGCACAAGGGAGCCGTCAAGTAACCTAGCCAGACGTGGATTGTAAGGCACAGAAGGATTTAAGTGCAGAGAAAGGCTCACTTTCTAAAAGTTGCATTTCTAAAATAGTAATATTAAATCCAACTTCACCAGTCAGCAGGATTTTGTATTACCATTCTGGCCATACTAAATATGACCTTGTTACTCCTTTCAGATCAGAATCTACCACTCAAACAGTATATGAGGGTAGCTCTAATGTTAGCCTATGAAAGTAGCAGGCCTCACAGCAGTGTAAAAACGAATTTAGGAGTTTTACACTACCAGGACATATGAACTGCACAGGTACATGTCCCGCCTTTTATCTACATAACACCCTGCCCTATGGGTTACCTAGGGCCTTCCTTAGGGGGGACTTATATGTAGAAAAAGGGGTGTTTAAGGCTTGGCAAGTACTTTTAAATGCCAAGACAAAGTGGCAATGAAATTGCACACACAGGCCTTGCAATGGTAGGCCTGAGGTATGGTTAAGAGTCTACTTCTGTGGGTGGCACAATCAGTGCTGCAGGCCCACTAGTAGTATGTAATCTACAGGCCCTGGACATATGCAGTGCATTTTACTGGGGTCTTACAAGTAGATTAAATAATCCAATTGGGTATGAACCAATGTCACCATGTTTTAAGGGAGAGAGCATATGCACTTTAGCACGGGTTGGCAGTGGTAAAGTGTGCAGAGTCCTAAAACCAGCAAAAACAGTGTCCAAAATGTGGAGGGAGGCAGGCAAAAAGTTAGGGGTGACCACCCTATGGCTGTCAGGTCCAACAGCGTACAATTCAGATTTTGGTGTGGCATGTTATTCACCAGGAACTCACAATAGCTGCTATGTATCGCACCTGATAAATAACGTACTGTGGGGTATCATTAATTATTTGGTGCAACAAAAACATGTGTATTAAAAAAACTCAGAATCAGGGTATACATATTCTTTTGTACCATGGCAATTATCCCTGTTTGTTTTAATCATCATTTTGACTTTATTTATACAGCCTTCTCAATCACTTTTTAAGTGATTTTCCTCATACTGTTTTGGGTATACATTTCAAAAGTTTAAAACATATTGGCTGTCACTGTGTTTTCTCATATTTTACTGGACATAAAAGTATAAGCTAGGCAGGTGAACGATACAGCCAGATGGCAACCTCACTCACAGGTCATTACCTTACAAATTATCATTCCTTATAGTGCTTCTTTTTGTGAGAGTGGCATTTATTATTTAAAAGAAAATCCCATTTCTGGAATTTCTTTTAGAAAATAAAACTGTGTAAAAAACTGCAGTGACATGGCTTCCTGCCAATGCATAATAAATTACTGCCTGCTTGGCTTTCATTTAAAAATTTAGCGGTCAGTCCGTCCACCAGGGAGATGGAGTAATCGGCTCCTTCCCTCTATTGGAACAATGGGTCATCTGATGACTATCAAATCACTACATAATTGACCTACATTAGACGGTTTGTTGAATTCTGAGTCTTTAACACCACACCACCTACCTCCTGTAATCAGCCTTGGACTGCTTCACTTTGCTGCCCTGAAGGTCAAGTGATAAAGGAGTGTGTTTTGTGCTTGGTGTTCAGGTTTGGACTCAATTGGAAAGTTAACCTCAAGGAAACCAGCGGTAACAATCTGAGCCCATTCACCCATGTCCGGCCTGTGATTTCTGAAAAACGTCCCTGTTAGAAATGGAGCAAGAAGAGCCTGCAGCATCTGTGAGAAAATGAGGATGACATAAATGGTGTTAAAAAAGCTGCTTCATTTGTTTGAGAAAAGGTAGGTGTGAATGCCGAAATGCAACTTCACATGCACTATAGGCCGCGTAAAATTCCAAAATTCTTTGATGGCAATGCAGATACGACTGTGCACTGGACTTTACAGACATTTTAGAAAGCTGATATTATGAAAGTAATCAATAGATTGAAAATTTAGTACCATGACAAACACAAGCTACTGTTTGAGTGTATCAAGCCCTTTCTGGTGTTATCTCCTACAAATGTTACCAAGGCAGCTTCAGATGATTTCAAGAATTTATGTCACCTTTTCCCTGACTACATGAATCTGATTTGGATATTTTGGAGACGGAAGCCAAATGATGACCTGAGACATTACTGAATCAGGGAAAACTACTCTCTATGAAGCAGCATGGATCCTATCTGGAAAAGCTAACATTTATCCACATCTTTCTTTGGCTTAGAAATTGGCACTGCTTTTACCAGTTTCTTTTGCCAGCAATGAGTGTAGTTTTAGCCGACTAAAACTGGTAAATAATTGCCTTAGTTCCACAATGATAGATAAGCGCTTAAATCATCTGATGCTCATCACTTGTGAAGCAGATATCATTGATGAACTGATCTTGGACACCATACTTTCAAAGTGGACCATTTAAAGGATTTACACATTTCAGTTTAACCTCCCACTTTATTTCGCTCCTAGTCACAAACAATGCTTTATTTTTCATACAGGTTCCAGGTGGTAAGATTTTGATTTTCTGCTACTTTGTGAATTGGGGTTATCTGGCCTAAAGGTTAATCATTGCAAAGTGAAACTGATCCACAGAATACTTCCAAAGGCCACATAAACTAATACAGAATGATAACAGACCAGGTGAATGCCAATAAACAGTGTACAAAGGATTTGATATGTCCAGACCAGCGGAAAAGAATCAATAAAATTCATTTTTCAGGTTCACCCGAGCTTTGCGTTGCCAGGTGACACAGGCGGCAAAGTCTTGAAGAGCCCATAACTTCAGGATTTCTCCTTTTTTAGAGGAGGAAGCTCATCTGATGCCACATCGAGGGTCCAGGACTATGGGTATCAGGAATTCACTCCAGCACAGGCCATTAGGGCTCTGACAGTCCCAGTTGTATGTCCAGGCAGCACGTCAGCTGTGCAGGTGGAGATGGCCTCCGGAGCTTGCTATTACCCTGTAGCTCGGAACAAGAGGTCAATCAGCTGACCCTTGGAGTCAGTTCAGCCTGGGATGAAGGTGCAGGTCCAGTCTTACTTCTCAGAAAGCAGGGCTGCAAAGTCACAGGGCAACAGTCCTGGCAAAAGAACAGAACAGCAGTCCTTCTTCGGCTGTATCTACGGGTCTAGAGATGCACTGAAGAGGTGGGTCTGAAGGTCCAATATTTATACTTGGTTTAAGCTTTGAAGTAGGAGAAGGTTCTGGAGGTTTCCACTCCCAGAGATGTTTGGAACCTCCCTGCTCTGGCCCCAGCTTGTCTAGGGGCACACAAGACTAGTGTCAAACCCTATGTGAGTGAGCTGGACAAAGCCTTTGTGGTAGGTGACAGCACCACCCCATTATCAAGTCAGAGATGGCCCATCCTGCCAACACCTATTCTCCCTTTGTCTTGTTGCGTGGGAGAAATATAAAAAGACCAACTGTCAGCGACACCTAGTCATGTGACCCAGGACACAGGCTGCAGGCACCAAAGGTTGGAACAAGACAATGCTAACTTTCTAAGCATGCCATTTTCAGAATTGTGACTTACAAACCAACTTTACCATTATCAAAGAGCGTTTAAAATTACAATTGTTTAGATGCCAAATGCGACATTCATACTTGCTCCCAGTTGAAGAATACCACTTATTAAATGTAACAAGGAAATCCAATGTTATCCTATGGGAGAAGCAGGCCTTGCAGTAGAGAAAAACACATTTAAGAGTTTTTCACTACCAGGACATGTAAATCTTAAAAGTACATGTCTAACATTTTAAATACACTGCACCGTGCCCTTGGGCTGTTTAGGGCCGTCCAGGAGGGTGACTTATATGTATTTAAAAGGGAGGGTTAGACCTAGCAAAAGGTTTACTTTACTAGGTTGAAATGGCAGCTTAAAACTGCACACACAGGCTGAATGGCAGGCCTGAGACATGTTAAAGGGCTACTTAAGTGGGTGGCCAATCAGTACTTCAGACCCACTAGTAGCATTTAATTTACAAGCCCTAGGTACACATAAAACTTTACCAGGGACTCACAGGTAAATTAAGTGTTCCAATGCGGTTTACACCAATTTCATCCTGTTTAAAGGGGAGAGCACAAGCACTTTAGCACTAGTTAGCAGCGGTAAAGTGCACAGAGTCTTAAAGCCACCACAAAAGGGGTCCGAGATAGGAGGGTGTTATAATGATGTTCCATTTGGAATGCAGGACATTGAGAGGCTCGTGCTGGAGTTGTCTAGGCAACGTGGAAGCAGTGGCAGTTGGCGATGTGACAGGACGTGTTGAGGGTGGCTCCTTAAGATTTACAGTTAATAAAAAGTGTGTGACCACTTACCAGTTCTGTCTCCGTCTTCCAAACACAACATAGATTTGTTAATGAGCAGCTGAAGCCGCCTGAAGAACCCACATGTTTGTTCCAGTGATTCGCGCATTTTGCCATTCACGATTTCTGTAACTGTGGCACTGGTGAGCGCACAGAAGTATTTCATCTTGTGAAGCTGTGCCAGTGAGTGCATGGAAGAATTTTGGTCTCCCGGCCTTTGATCGTGGTGTTTTCCCGGTGAGCGCGAGCTACTAAGTTCACAGGCAGCGCCAGCAGTATGTGTGCGCGTGTCTGACGCATGCCTCGCATACGCTGTGAGGTCATTGTTTGGGAGTGTAACCATGCAACGACAGCTCCCGTACGTAATGACCTCATTATTTGGATCTGTCACAAAACAACGCCGGTAGTTTAAAGTTTTCGCTGATGCGCACAGCTGTTCCGTTTAAAGCGCAGACAGTGCAGTTTTTTCAAAACTTTCGCTGAAGCGCATATCGTTTTCAGAAATAATTGTACAATATGTGTGTGTGTCTCAGCGCAATTCTTCATGTTTCTTCTATGATACACACAGCTTTGCCCACAATGACAGCTTCCGTACGTCATGATCTCATTGTGTGGATCGGTCACCAAGCAATGCTGGTAGTTTAAAGTTTTCGCTGATGCGCACAGCTTTTCCATTTAAGGTGCATGCAGTCCTGTTTTTTAAAAGAAAATTCCGCTGATGCGCACAGCATTCTCAGAGATAATTGTACAAAATGTGTGTGTGTCTCAGCGCAATTCTTCATGTTTCTTGGCTGATACACACAGCTTTGCCTGTGAGTACCCAATGGTTTTATAAGTGCATCTTACCATAAATATAATTTTGAGTCAAAAAATTAAATAAATAATAAGCATCCTGTATCCTACGTGTGCTATTATTATTTTGTTTTTTTATTTGTTATATTTCTTCCTGCACCATGCAATCTGTGTCTACTCCACCACCCTTTTTAGAGTCTCCTGGAGAACCACCAGTTTTATGGAGACAATGGTTTGATGCATTTGAGACATATTTGGGTGCTATAGGCGCTTCTCGCTACTGACCTGAAAGGAAAAAAATTATTTTGCAGCACTCACTAGGCTGTGAAGGCCGAGAAATTTTGAAACATCTCCCAGATGTAGTTTTTGCTTATGGTGAAGAGCTGGACGAATATCAGGAAACTGTTAAAATAACCTTGCTCTGAGATTTGACAAACAGCCTAGTCTTGTGCTCTTACGCCACAAATTTTTCAAAAGGTCCAATTACATAGTGAAACTATTGATGATTTAATTAGCGCACTTAGGAAGTTGTGTTTGCAGTGCCAGTTTGGAGTGTTTCGTGATCAACTGATCAGGGATCCGTTCATTGGACATTGTTTTGACAAGCGCATTCAACAGGCGTTTCTAGAGTGTTTAACTTGATCACGTGGCCCTCAAGGAATTGGCTTTGCAGCATGAAGAAGAAGAGAAAGTTAGCGCTCTCAGCAATGTTTCTACATATAAAGAAAACAAAAGTGTGAACAATCAATTCTTTAAACGTAATAATGTTTGTTTTAGGTTTGGAAATCTTCCACATGGAAGGGTTTGTAAGGGCTGCCTGGCAAGGGCAGTCGTATGTCGTAAATGTGGTCATACAGGCCACTTTGCCAAAGTATGTCAAAGCAGTGTGAGCAGAAATGTGAAGGTTAACAGTATTTCTGAAGCCGAACTGGTTTCAGATCAGTTTTTGGAAAGCGAGTTCCGAAATATGATTGTTGTTGTCACGGATGATGCAGTTATATCAGGAGATCCTGATGAGTGTGTGGATCCCTATGTGGATTTTGTGGTTGGGGGTAAGACTCTACATTTGCAGGTGGATTCGGGTGCCCGGATCGCCATGGTGCCGTCAGAATTATTTAAGAAAACATGGGGTTCTAGGAAGTTGTTTCCTCCTGACAGAGCTTCAGTTTCCTATGAAGGCAGGAGGATAGAGCTTGAGAGTTTTATCGAAGATGTTTTGGAATTTAAAGGGCATAAGATCCAGGGCAAGGTGTATGTGGCGGTCAAGAGACTTAACATTCTGGGTTTGTTTCATCAGGGCCTTTTCGGAATAGTACTCAAACCTTGCACCAGTGAGCAAGTGATGGTTGTTAAAGGTGGGTTGGATGTACATAGCCTACATAAAGATTTCCCCAATGTTTTTAAGAAGAAACTTGGATGTATCAAGGGATTTAAGCACAGAATTAGAGTCAAGCAAGGTGCAACTTCCATTATACACAAGTTGAGATCGATTCCGTTCAGTTTAAGAGATGATCTTAAACAGGAGCCGGAGAAACTGCAAGAGAGTGGGGTGGTTGAACCAATGAAGTCTAGTCTATGGGTGTCACCCATTGTGGTGGCACGCAAACGTAATGGTGAGATGCATTTGTGCATTGATTTGAGGAGTTTAAATAAGGAAATATGGATAGAATAATTTCCTCTTCCCAGAATTAATGATATTTTAGAGGAACTAAATGGTGCAGAGTGGTTTTTGAAAATTGATTTAGCTTCAGCGTACCACCAGGTGGTTCTTGAAGATGGTTCTAGACATTACACGGTTTTCAACACGCCTTTTGGTAGTTTCCAATTTCGTAGGATGCCTTTTAGGCTTGCCTTGGCAGCTTCGGTTTTCCAGCTGATTATGTCACAGCTGTTGAAAGAGATCCATGGAGGTCTGGTTTTCAAGGATGATGTTCTCATTTTTGCAAAGCAGTTGGTGGAACATGACGCTATCTTCAAGTCGGTTTTATAGATTTTTGAGGATTATGGTGTGGTTGTAAAAAGTGAAAAATATGAATTTTGGAACAGAGAAATTGAGTTTTGGGGGCATGTAATTTCTTCTGAGGGCGTAAAACATAGACCAGGTTTAGTCAAAGCGGTTAGACAGTGTCCTGCTCCTAGGAATAAAGATGAGTTGTGCTCTTTTGTTCGGTTGTGCAAATTCTATGTCAGGTTTATTCCTGGCTATGCATCTAAGATGAGATGTTTATCCAATATGCTGAAAAATATTGTAGCGTTTGTGTGGGACAAGGATTGTCAGGACACCTTTGAATTGGTGAAATAAGAAATGACTAATGCTAAAGCGTTAAGTTTGTATGATCCTCAATTGATGTATACCATCACGGTGGGTGCCAGCAAGTATGGTTTGGGGGCAGTGTTGACCCCAGAATCTGCACAGGGAGAAGTAACCATCAGTTATGCTTCTAGGGTTTTGAGAGATGCAGAGTTGAACCATTCTGTAATAGAAAAGGAGCTTCTGGCATGCGTCTGGGCAAGTGAGAAATTTAGAAGTTATGTTTGGGGTAGAAGATTTGTAATTGTGACGGATCATAAACCACTACTGTATATTTTGAGAGAAGATGATAAGATCAATTACACTACTCCATGTATTGTTCGTCTGACCACTAAGCTTCTACAATATGATATAGAAGCTAAGCACTTACCAGGTAAAGTTATTGTTAGGGCTTATTTTCTTTCAGGGTTAACTATCGATGAGTTGGATGAAGTTGATTCAGAAGAAGATAGAGAAGACTGTTTTGTTGCTAGTGTGGATCTACCTGTATGTAAATCCTTTAGTAAAGCAGACTGGAAGAAAGCAGAGTGCAATGATGACATTTTAGCCAAGGTGAGGGAGTTTGTGACTAATTGTTGGCCTAAAGAGAGAAACGTGTTGTTGTCCTTGCAACCGTTTTGCACAATTGCAGAGGAAATTTCTATTGAAGATGGGGTACTTTTGAGATGTGAGAAGTGTATTCCACCGTAGGGTGTCTGCTCTGGGTTGATAAATTCAGCACATGAAGGTCACTTTTGGCCAACAATGACTAATCGGAGGTTGAGAGAGAATTATTAGTGGCCTTCTTTGGATAAGGATGTGGATGCTGTGGTCAAAGAGTGTGTGATCTGCAAAACTGCTGGGAAAGGGTTGAAGGTGTGTGTTCCACCTTCACATCCTATTAGCATGCCAGAGAGACCTTGGGCGAAGTTAGGTATAGACATGATCGGCCCATTTAATTTTCTTCCCCACACTTTGCGATATGCATTTGATCCCATGGATTACCACAGTATTTGCCGGAGGTTAATTTTTATGCTACACCATCCACCTCCAATGCAGTGAGCTTCCTCAAAGATATTTTCATGCGGGAAGGTTCTCCAGAAGCTATCATTTCGAACAATGGAGTTCAATTTGTTAATTTTGAAATGGAAAGTTTTCTGTAACAGTCTGGTATTAAGCAGTTAAAAAGTTCTCTTTACCATCCTCAAACCAATGGTTTGGTTGAGAGAATGAATAGAGTAGTTTGAGACAATAAAATGGTCTAGGAATAATAATTTTGACACTCAGGAAGAGGTTAAGATCATGTTGTGGTTCTAATGGTCTACATCTCATTTATTGACCAGGGTGTCTCCTTTTGAAACGTTAAGAGGTCGGAAACCCACTTCCATTTTGTTTCCGGCTTGGCTAGCAAGTTCGGTGAAAGATAAGGGGATGAGAGAAGGGAAGGGTATAAACAAGTAGGAGAATGTTGGGTTGCGACAGGAAGAGATACGACTCCATGAAGGCCACCAAACTGTGTATCATTTGTCCTGGGGATTTAGTTTGTATAAAAAAAAGTATATATGTAAAAAAAGGTGATGCTTGTTTCAGTGATCCTGTAAGGGTACAAACAATTTGTGGCAATGCAGTAATGGTTGATGGGGGTCATTGGTGGAATCTGTCCAAGGTTGTAAAGATATCTGAGGAGACTGCTCCAGGTGTTGAATGTGAAAGTGGTGGTAGTAATGGTCCGATTGTACAGAACAAGGATTCGGCTAATACAAGTACCCAGAGGGTATCCATGGATTCGGAGAAGATGTGTGTACGCAGATCTACCCGGGATTTTTTTTTGACTTGGAAGCTAAATTCAGATGTGTAAAAAAATATTGTTAGGAATGCTGAAACTTTATATTGGAGTCCAAAATATTTTTTTTATTTTTTATTTTTGTATTATTTTGTGCTCTACTTTTTTTTTTGGCTTACAATGTTCTTTTTAGTTTGTTAAATATTTGTAGGATATGTAAAAAATATATATATTCTTTATAGTTTTTTAAATATCTGTATTGTATGTTAAAAAAACAGGGGGAAGAGATAGTATATTATAATGATGGAATACGGGACAGTGAGTGGCTCGTGCTGGAGTTGTCTAGGCAACGTGGAAGCAGTGGCATTTGGCTATGTGACAGGATGTGTTGAAGGTGGCTCCTGAACATTTACAGTTAATAAAAAGTGTTTGACCACTTACCAGTTGTGTCTCCATCTTCCGAACACAACAGTGACTGCAAAAGGTCTGGAGATGACTCTGAAGAAAGGGCCAAGTCCAACACTCAGTAGTTGTGTATTAACTTTCGAAGCAAAGAAATCGAGGAAGGGTCTGCCAAATTTTCTCAAAATTAACTGAAAAATTGTTCTGAAAAATGACTTCTGCTGAGCGAAGGGGAAAACTCAGCTGAGAGAGTTTTCTTTAACATATTGTCTTTCCCCTTGATGTGGGAAAAAAGGTGAATCTTCATCTGTTAGAACAGCTGGACAGCTACCAGATTCAGGGACTTGGATCTGGTTCCCCCAATTGTTAAAGAAAGATCCAGTTGATATTTTGTCCAACCTGTCTATGAGGTGGAGCCCCACACAACATTTTTGAAAATACTTTACTGCTCTCAGGGCTGGAGTGATGTTGGACTGGGCCCTCTCTGCAGGGTCAGGCCCCAAATTTTGCCTTCACTCCTCCTATTTTTCTTAATTAGTTTATTATCCCTAAGAAACTGCACATTTCACCAGGGCTAACCATTGCTAAAGTGTTTGAGCTCATGTGGTAAAATTGGCTTACACGTGATTGACTTATTTAATTTACTTTTAGGTCCCTAGTAAATTGGTATATTAAATACTCAGGGCTGGTAAATTAAATAGTACTAGAGGGCCTGCTGAATTATACAAAAAAAGTGATGGATGGAATGCTTTAATGAATCTCAGCCACTGGTAATAAGTTGGACTGCATCCCAATCCATTTTTGATTAGCACACTGTGCCACCACAGTTTGGACCCAGCTAAATGCAAATCAGTCTTGATCCTGTTCCAGTCGAGCACAAAGTACCAATCCAAGTCCTCCCTGAACCAGAACACAACCAACCCACGACTGGCTTTGCCCTTGTTATGGGTTCATCCTCCAAGTAAAGCTTCTCATTCAACCACTTATGTAACCCCCAAAAACACACCAGGTTTGCCATTGGAGCCTGTGTATGCAATTTTAAACTGCTATCTGGAATTGGCAAAATAAACATTTTGCTATGCCTAAACCTTCTGTTTTAATACAAATGTCACTCAGGGTACGCCCTAAACAGCCCATAGGGCAGGGTGTGTTATATTTAAAAAGCTAGAGATGTACTTTTGGATTTTACTTGTCCTGGTAGTGAAAAACTCTCAAATTATTTTTTGGATATTACAAGACCTATTTGTCCCATAGGATAACATTTGGTTACATTATTACATTTAATAAGTGATAACTTTTGGCAGCAGGTAGGAATGTCATGCTTGGTGCCTGATGAATTGTGATTTAGACCCCTCTTTAATGGTAAAATTTGATTTTAAGTCATAATTTGGCGTGCTCCTCTTTTATTCTGGGTGTTTTTATGTGGCATACTATTGTTCAATGAAATGAAATTAAAATTTGAAAACCTTTGAACTTTTCTTGATGGGGCAATATTCTGCTACTGTTTTCGGGTCTGGGGCTGAAATACGGTGTTTCCTGCCACCATTTTTCCTACTGAGCACACTAGAGGTGCCATTTTGTGTGAGGCAGCACTCGAGCGGCTCATCAGTAGGCATGGGACTATTGATGGCTTTAGTGCATTTAAGAAGCACTGCAGCACAGATGCTGGTTTGGTGCGCTCCTCTTTTATTCTGTGTAGTTTTATGTGCTATACTGTTTTTTAAATAAAATCAAATGAAATGTTAAAAATCTTTGAACTCTTCTTGTTGGGTGCACTTGTCTGCTGCTGTTTTGGGGCCAAATTACAGGGTTTCTTTGCCACAATGTTTCCTACTGAGCTGACTAGAGGTGCCATTTTGGGTGAGGCAGTCCTCTAGTTGCTTGTCAGTAGATGGGGGAGTATTGATGCCATTGGTGCACTTAAGAAGCACTGGTTTGGTATGTTCCTCTCTTATTGTGTGCGGTTCAACATAGTATGCTGTTTTTTAAATGAAATTATATGAAATTTTAAAAACCTTTGCACTTTTCTTGTTGGGGGCACTTTCCTGCTGCTGTTTTGGGGTCTAGGGCCAAAATATGGGGTTTACTTGCCACCATATTTCTTACTGGGCTGACTAGAGGTGCCATTTGTGATGAGGCACTACTTAGTTACTGATCATTATGGCGGCGGAGTACATATGCAGTCGGTGCATTTAAGAAGCACCACGATGCAGATGCTGGTTCAGTATGCCACTCTTTTATTCTGTGTGGTTTTATGTAGTATACTGATTTTTTTAAATGAAATCAAATGAAATTTTAAAAGTCTTTGCACTTTTCTTGTTGGGGGAATTTATCTGGTGCTGTTTCAGGGTCTGGGGCCAACATACATGATTTCTTTGCCACCATTTCTCCAGCTGAGCTGATTAGAGGTGCACTTTTTTATGAGGCAGCACTCTAGTTGCTTGTCAGTAGGCAGGGGAGTACTGATGCCACTTGTGCATTTAAGAAGAACTGTGGCACGGATGCCAGCAGCGAGCATGCTTCTGGTATGCAGAAGGTGTGCCTAAGGCAAACCCGTCTGTGCCTGCCCGCATCCCGACCAAAGCCAATGTCAGCCAGAAGATTTTCTGGTATGGGTGTCCTGCTCTGCCTGCCACTATGTCCCCTACCCCCCAGCTATTTTATCCCTTGGTCCCTCTTGTGAGCTTCAGGCAGACTCTGTAAACATCTCAGAGCTTGGGGGGAACCAAGGGAAGGAGCTGTCAGCCCTCCTGATCAATGTCCAGTCCTTGCACAGTCATGCCCACCACATTTTGATCTCCTTAGCAGTGGGAGACTGGATGTGTGTTAGACCTGACAGCCTTAGGGTGGTCATCCCCAACCTTTTGACTGCCTCCCTCCACTTTTTTGACACTGTTTCTGCTGGTTTTAGAACTCTGATCACTTTACCACTGGTAACCATTGCTAACCTGCATATGATCTCTCTCATAAACATTGTAACATTGGTTCATCCCCAATTGGCATATCTGATTTATTTATAAGTCCCTAGTAAAGTGCACTACATGTGCTCAGGGCCTGTAAATGAAATGCTACTAGTGGGCTTGCAGCACTGATTGTGCCACCGACATAAGTAGCCCCTTAACCATGTCTCAGGCCTGCCATTGAAAGGCCTATGTGTGCAGTTTCACTGCCACTTCGATATGGCATTTAAAAGTACTTGCCAAGCCTTAAACTCCCCTTTTTCTACATATAAGTAACCCCTAAGGTAGGCCCTAGATAACACATAGGGCAGGGTGCTATGTAGGTAAAAGCCAGGACATGTACATATATGTTTTATATGTCCTGGTATTGAAAAACGTCTAAATTAATGTTCCACTATTTTGCTCCTCTCATAGACTAGCATTAGGAATGCCCTTGTATACTTTTGAGTGGTAGATTATGATCTGAAAAGGGTAACCAGATCATATTTAGTATAGTCAGGATGGTAATACAAAATTCTGCTTATTGGTGAGGTTGAATTTAATATTGCTATTTTAGAAATGCCACTTTTAGAAACTTAGCATTTCTCTGCACTTAAAACCACCTCTGCCCTACAGCCTGTCTCCAATCAATGTCTGGTCTATGCTGGTTGACAGCTCCCTTGTACATTTCACCCTGACAACTACAAACACAGGACACTCAGTCACATCTGCATGCATCTGCATACTGAATGGGTCTTCCTGGGCTGGAAGGGTGGAGGGCCTGACACTTATATTTCAAAGGCCAGTGGTCTTCCCTCACACAGTGGTCTGATAACCCCCCACTGGGAACCTGACAGACATGACTGGGCTGAAAGGGGAACTTGTGCACTTCAAAACCAACCTTTGAAGTGTCCCCCACTTTAAAGGCATTTTTAGGTATATAAACTGGGTCTCTGACCCCACCAACTCAGACAGTTCTAAACTCTGTCAGAGGAGCTGCCTGGCTGTCCAAAAGACTCATCTGGACTGCTTTGCGGAGAGGGACTGCTTCCCTGCAGTTGCCCTGCTGCCCTGATGGCCTCTGATGTTGCTGGAAGGACTCTGCCTTTCCCAAAGGTGCTCTCCCAGGGCTTGGATTGAGCTTGCCTCCTGCTTCTGAAGACTCAGGGCCAACAAATACTTCACCTCTTTAAGAAATTCTTTGTGTGTCGAAAAATCTACGCAACGCTTACCGAAAATGATGCAAAGCCTGCATTGTGACTGAGAAAACACCGCACAGCCGACCGGACCGACAAAGCCCGACTTCCAGACTGGAAATTTGACGCAGCGTCTACCTTGTAATGGAAAATTTGATGCATTGCGTACAGGATCAACGCAGCGCCTGTGTCTTCTTCCAGCGCATCAAGGATTTTCAACGCATCATCCCTGGGTGTCAAAATATCCCCGCATCGCAGTGAGGAATCAAGACTGCGTACTGAAAAACTACACAACCCCTTGCAGTGGGGAAGAAACAACGCATCGTCTGTGTCACGTCAGAAAATCCGATGCAACACCTTATTTTTCCATTCATCTCCTCCACTGCGGTCTCCATGTGTCGAACGCATTGTCTGTGTCACGTCAGAAAATCCGATGCAACACATTATTTTTCCACTCATCTCCTCCACTGCGGTCTCCATGTGTCGTTATTTTTTAGGCATGTCAGGTACTGTGTGTAAAAAAGAGACAACTGTTTATTTCTAAGTATTAAGACTCTTTTAAGCCTTTTAGGAGTGACATTTCAACTTGTGCATATTGGATCTTTGTCGCTTTGACCTTATTTTATTCAGATAAATATTATCTATTTTTCAAAACCTGTGTGGTGTATTTTTGTGGTGTGTTCACTGTGTTACTGTATGATTTATTGCACAAATACTTTCCACATTGTCTTCTAAGTGAAGTCTGACTGCTCAGAGCCAAGGTACCGAGGGTGGGCACAGGATAATTTGGATTGTGTTGTGACTTACCCTGGCTAGGATTGTGGTCCCTATTTTTATAAGGGTGTATACCTCTGCCAACTAGAGAACCCATTTCTAACAATGTGCTTTTTAGGACAGAAACCCAGCTCAATGAGTCTTCTGCTGTGGATATTGTGCTGGCTATTCTTGAGGGTTATTTAGTTGTCCATCATGATAGATGTCATAAACGGGGTAAAGGGGTGGTGATTGCTTTCAAACTGTCTCTTTCTTGCTTCTCCTTTGAGCTTAGTGATCTAAGGGAAGCCAGAAGTCTTTGCTCCCACCTTATGTTATCTGTTCAAACCTCATTCTCAGGGGCATTAATATATCGCCCCCTGGGCCCAGTTGCAGAGTTTATTGATTCATTAGAAGGAGCCCTGGCCCCTGGCCTTCTGAACTGGGCCTTGGGGACTGTAACATGCTTGGATGACCCTCAAGACCAGATGGCCTATTCACTTAAAGAGTGTTTGCTCGCTCTGAATATGCCTCAGCTGGTTTTGGCACCCACTCACTTGGCAAGACATACCAGTGATTTAATTTTGTACGATGGCTGACCATAATGCTTAAGGGTGTGGAAGAAGGTGAATATCCCAGACTCATGGATTTCTATGCCACGTTTCACCCCTGCCTCGCTAGTGATATTAATCAAAATGTTGAGACCGTTAACATCTGACTTCTAGGGGCAGTAGATGTGCTAGCTCCCTTAAAAGAACAGAAGAAGACAGAGGGCAGGTTTTCTGCCCTGTGGTTCTCTCCGTGCCTAGCCCAGGAACGCAAAGCTTCCAAAATGTAAATGCTGTAAGGGTTATTCAGAAAAAAGAAAAGCTATCTATAAATCAGCTCTTAGTGCCCACCATGCCTCCCTTAAACAGGCCCAGAGCTGGTTCTTTGTGGAGAAAATCAACTCTGTGGGGCACAGTTACTGCTCTATTTTCCAGGTCGTGAAGTCCATTATTGCACCTTAAGCCTGTCAAAGAATTATAGCCCTCTCTCAAGAGCTTTGTAATGTGCTGAAAACATACCTTTAAACCTAAATTTCTGATATCCAGAAAACATTGTCGACCCTGCTGGGGAGCCCCCTTTCCACTGGTCACCTAGATCTAGACAGGCTAGGCAATGAGCCCACTCAGGTTAAGCCCATTTCTTTAGAGCAGTCCAGAGAAATCAGCCTGAAATGTAAGTCAGGGTCTCTTCTGGATGCATGTCTGACTCACTGCTCGTTGAGACAGTGGACATCATTAATCCAATGATAAACCCCATTTTCAATCTCTTGCCTCTGGGGTCCTGCCGGCTGCCTGGAATCTTGCTATGGTGATCCCACTACTCAAGAAGCCTGCGTTGGATCCTAGCATTTTTTGTAATTTTCATCCTATCTCTCTTCTTCTGGCCTTTACAAAAATGCTGGTAAAGTTGCTCAGTGCTCAGCTATCAGAATATTTAGAGGAAGACAAGGTAATATATCCTAGCCAATATGTCTTTCACCCCTGTTATAGTGCAGAATTGGCAGGTTTGTAAATATCGGACCACATTAAGCTGTCATTGGATGTAGGAAAAAATGCAGTATTGATCCTTTTTTGATTTGTCTGCTGTCTTTGACACCGTCCCACACTCTGTCCACTTGCACCATCTTTCTGTTTTGGGTGTTGGGGGTACTGTGTGGGATTGGTGTAAGTCTTTTCTGGCTGCCAGAGATCAGTCTGTCTGGCTTGCTCCTTTTTTCCTCTGATGTCAAATCAGTTAACCAAGGGGTCCCACAGGGCTGTTCCCTTACCCCTACCCTGTTTATTGTCTTTATGGACTCCTCAGCATCTGTTATCGAGCAGTTTGAATATAAAATCATTTCCTACACTGATGACACAGCTGACCTTTGCCTTCGAGGGTTTTCATGCCTCGACTGCAGCCTCCTTCACCATTTGTATGCGGGCAATCTTCGACTGGATGGAGAGCAGCCAACTTAAAAGCAACTCAGAGAAGATGGAAAATATTCCATTTGGTTCACACATATTCAACTGGATCTCTTCAATGGTAGGCCAATGTTTTGCTATGCACCAGTAATACATTTCTCCTTCTCATGCCTTTGGAGGCTAGAAGAGTTGTGATCCATGCTCTGATCACTTTGCATTTGAATTACACGAATGCCTTGTTTTTCGGAACAGTGGAAGGTCAAGTGAACCATCTACAGGTGGGCAAAAATGCAGCAACCAGTCGACTTCTTTGACTGCCAGGGTGGTCTTTGACTGCAGCTGCTCCTAAGGCCCTTCTGTGGCTGCCTGTTTAGAAACAGATTTTGTTTGCCTTAGTCTTGGTTCACAGGGCAGTGTATCTTTCCAGTCCTGGCTATCTGGTTACAAGAATATCCCACTATATTCCAGCTAGAGATCTGCGCTCTGCTTTTGCATCACTTTTGGTTTTACCATGCTTCAAACATGCTCAAAGGGGTGTTAAAGTCTTTTCCTTTCTTGCAGCCAGTGCTTGGAATGAGCTCCCTTGTGAATTGTGCCTGATTTCTTCTGATTTCTCTTTTTGTAAAAAACTCAAAACCTTGCTCTTCACCTGGTAGGCAGTAGTAAGTTCTCTGCTTGGGGCTGTGTACCAGGGCTCTGCCCATTAGCGCCTGGACACTCCTAGGAGTAGCTGTGTGCTTTACAAGTCCCCTATCATTCATTCATTCATTTAGTCCTGAAAATATCACTTCTAGAAAGTTGGCACTTTCTTGGCCTAACCATTTGGTGCCTGAAGCCTGTTTCCTGGGTGTAGTTGGCATCTGGCCTCAGTGTATTCCTCCCAGGCAGCCACACAATAGAGGGTCTGGGTGTTGGCAGAATGGGCCATCGTGACTTGATGAGAGGGCCAGAGTTATCACTTTTCACTCATGCACTTCAAAGGCACTGCCTCAGCTCACACACAAAGGACTTCACACCAGCTTATGGTGCCTGTAGATGGACTGGGATGAGGGCTGGGAGGCATGACATTTCAAGCACTTTTGTAGAGGGAAGATTTGAAAAGTTTCTTCCACTTCAAAGATGGCACCAGCCATAGCACGCATTGGCAAAGTCAATAGGTTTTGCCTTTGTTTTTACTTTTACATTCTCTCTGACTAACTCGATTATTCATTTTAGAAAAAGGTTATAATAATGTTTGTTTTAAATTTGTAAACCATAAATAGTTGTTTATGTTGTGATATATGTTGAATTAGTATCCCAGAGTTCCAAACTCATAATTTGTACCTTATTTAATATGGCATTGTAATGGAGTATAGTAATGTGTAGTTAGTAAAGTGCCACTGCACCCGCTGCACCATTCAAATCATGCCCCTTTTAACTGCAAGGTAACCACAATTGTGACTGCATGTGTAGTATTAAAATATAGCACTTTTGGTGTTTAGAGGAGTTATGACAATTTTTGGCCCCATTGCCACTGCACCTACTGCACGGTTAAAACCATGGCCCTAGTGCCTGCAGGATAACTGCACTTGTGACTGCCTGCTTAGAAGTAAAATTTAGTAATAAGTTGTGGTCAGTTGGGCTCCTAGAGCTTTTGGGCGTGGTGCTACTGCACCTGCTGCACCATTCAAATCATGCCCCTAATGCCTGCAAGGTAACTGCAATTGTGAATGCCTGTTTACTAGTTAAATATTGCAATATTTGGTGTTTAGAGGAGTTGTGCCAACTTTTGGTCCTGGAGACACTGCACATGCTGCACAATTCAAATCATGAACCTAGTGCCTGCAAGATAACTGCACTTGTGACTGCCTGTTTAGTTGTAAGATATTGCAATATGTGTAGCTTAAAGGAGTTATGACACCTTTTGGCTCCAGTGCCACTGCACCTGCTGCACCATTCAAATCATGACCCTATTGCTTGCAAGGTAACTGCACTTGTGATTGGCTGTTTAAGAGTAAAATTAGCAATATTTGATGTATAGAGGGGTTCATAGAGCTTTTGGTCCCAGTGACAATATACCTGCTGGTCCATTCAAAACATGACTGCAAGATAACTGCTCTTGTGACTGCCTGTTTAGAAGTAAAATGTAGCAATAATCTGTGTTTAGAGGGGTTCTGGCTCCTTATGGTACCAGTGCCAATGCACCTGCTGCACAATTAAAACCATGATCCTAGTGCCTGCAAGATAACTGAACTAGTGACTGCCTGTTTAGTAGTAAAATATTGCAATATTTGGTGCTTATGGGAGTTATGATAATGTTTGGCTCTGGTGCCACTGCATCTGCTGCACCATTCAAATCATGACCCTATTGCCTGCAAGGTAAGTGCACTTCTGACTACCTGTTTAGTAGTAAAATATAGCAATATTTGGTGTTTAGAGGAGTTATTAGAGCCTTTGGCCCCAGTGTCACTGCACCTGCTGCACCACTAAAATCCTGACCCTGGTGCCTGCAAGATAACTGCACTTGTGACAGTCTGTTTAGAAATAAAATTTAGCAATAATCTGTGTTTAAAGGGGTTCTAAAATCTTGTGGCACTGGTGCCACTTCACCTGCTGCGCCATTAAAACCATGATCCTAGTGCCTGCAAGATAACCGCACTTGTGACTGCTTGTCCAGTAGTACAATGTAGCAATATTTGGTGTTTAGAGAAGTTCTTGCAACTTTTGGCTCCAGTATCACTGCACCCCCTGCGCCATTCAAATCATGACCCTATTGCCTGCAAGGTAGCTGCATTTGTGACTGCCTGTTTATAAGAAAAAGTTAGCAATAGTCTGTGTTTAGAGGGGTTCTGACATCTTGTGGCACTGCTGCACCTGCTGTACCATTAAAACCATGACCCTAGTGCCTGCAAGATAACTGCACTTGTGGTTGCTTGTTTAGTAGTACATTGTGGCAATATTTGGTGCTTAGAGGAGTTATGACAACTTTTGGCCCCAGTGCCACTATATCTGCTGCACCATTCAAATCATGACCCTAGTGCCTGCAAGATAACTGCACTTCTGACTGCCGGGTTACTTGTAAAGTATTGCAATAACAAGTGTTTAGTGGGGTGCCTAGAGCTTTTGTTCCCGGTTGTACAGCACCTGATGCACCTTTGAAATCATGCCCCTAGTGCCTGCTAGATAGCTGCACTTGTGACCGGATGTTTAGTAGTAAAAATTAGCAATAATCTGTGTTTAGAGGGGTTCGGACACCCTGTGGCCCCAGTGCCACTGCACCTGCTGCACCATTCAAATAATGACCCTATTGCCTGCAAGATAAATGGACTTAAGACTGCCTCTTAATATGTCACTGAGGAAGCAACAATTAAAAATAAAATGCCACCCAATTATACAAATGGCTTTTCTTTAAAAATGAGTGAGTGGTAATTTAAGAAATGAACATACAAATAATTTTAATATTTAAAACTGTTATTAATCAGAAAGGTAAATATTAAGTAATGAAAAACACAACATAATGACCCCCCTTGCTGCTTGCTTTACATCTGCACTCGATACTCCAGTGCAAGATGGCTGATGTTTACACACATTTCAACGTGAATTGACTTGCGTACAAACACTAACAGGTAACCAGTCCCCAGAAACCGGAAAGTGTACTTCAGCCACACTCCATGTGATGGCAAAAGCAGAACAGAAAGCAGAACATAAGAGCAGAAAAGCAGGAAGAGACCTACTAGCCAATAAAAAGCAAGCAAATTTAAGCAACATTGGACCGACGTTTGAATGAATAAACGGGAAGTTCAGGTAAGTAAGGGGCAAAGTAGGTGTGGGCTTTAAGTCTGTTTAAAGATTTGTTTTTAGTAACAAAAGACTTTGCAAGTACAGCGCAAGCACTGTGCAGGTGAAACCTAAAAAGGGAACCCTTAGACCCACTCTCCAGTACATTCCTCCACTTCTGTATACTATAGAAGAAGGATTGTTCCACTGTCGGAGAACTTCCCTGATGCCTGAGACTTGCCCTGCTGTCTGTGTACCTGCACCCTGCATCCCAGGCTGAGTGATTCGAAGAGCTTGTTAGCTGGCCTCCTGTTCTGAGCTACAGAGACATAAAAATCTCCAGAGGTCTCCCTGCAACTGCCCACCTGACCTGGTGCACTGGATCTGACTGGACCTGCAATTGGACCTGTCTGAGCCCTGCTGGTCTCTGCTGGGTTGAGTTCCTGATCCCCAAGAGGTGCCTTCCAGGCCCTGGACCCTTAATGTGACATTGGCTTAGCTCCTTCTAGAAGACAGGAGAAATTGTGATGTTTTGGGCTTTTAGCGACCATGAACAAGACCTTACTGCCCTCAGTGATCACCAACACAAAGTTCTGGTGAACCCAACTCTTCATGCTACAACTGCCAGCAACAACCGGCAACACATGATCTGCACTTCGTGTTCCAGCATTGACATCCTGCAGTGACGGCTAGCCCGAATCTCCAATAGCGTCAGTTCACGACTCTGAACAGGATTTTCACGCTACCGTGATAACCATCCTCAACACGGAGCCTGACTTTGCGCTACAGCAACAACCATCTGTGATGCTCTCCCTGCTCCTCCTGGCCCCCTCCACTGTGATCTAGACTCTTCACGCTAGACTTTGGAAGGTAACTTTTCCAGTGAGACTAACCTGGTCTCTGTATCCTGCCCACACTCTACAGTGGTTGGTCTAAACTTGTGACTTTCACCCGGTGTCACACGACCAGATAACAATGAGTGGGCTTTGAGTTTTTTAGCGCTATAATTTCCTTAAATAGTTAGAATTGCATATGTGTGGTTCTACTGATCAGATTTTTGTCATTTTAGAATCAAATAATTAATTTACTCTAAACTAGAGTGGAATTTGTCTTGTGTTGTGTTTTCACTTTATTGCTGTTTGAGTGCTGGATAAATACTTTACAAATTGCCTCTAAGATACGCCTGACTCTCTTTGTGTCAAGCTACCAGAGGGTTAAGCACAGGTTAATTTAGAGAGTTTTTGTGGTTCACCCTGACAGGGATGGCGGCTGCTGCTTGAGAAGGGCTCACACCCCCCTTAACCAGAAATCCAAGTTCTCACAAGTCTCTCCATGTGGATAAATGGCATCTTCCCTGGCTTGAAAAGTCATTGAGTCGAACATTGCCACCTAACCAAAAGCACTCACATCTGTTGTCAGGACCTTTGGACAATCTTCTTGAAAATATACTCCTTTGAACAGAAATTCCCAAAGCAGCCACCGTGCTAGCTCCTACTTGATTTCTCAAAATCTTACCTCTATTAATGTCATATCCAAGGACGAAACCATCTTGTACTTTGCAATGTCCAGCAAAATTCGGTGAAACTACGTATAACTGCAAACTACTATCATCTCCTGAATCAGTTGATCTGGTCAAGTATCATAAAGGAGCCAATAATCTAAATAAGGATAACTCCTTTTTCCCAATGGATGGAGCAAGGCCACCAAAGAAGTCACCACAAGTGTAAACTCACAAGAAGCTGTTCTGAGGCCAAACAACAGGACCATGAAATGAAAATGCCTACCTTGGACACAGAAGCATATAAATTGTTGATGATTGAGGAACATAGGAATGGAACTACCAATCCTACATATTCACAGTGCTCATGAAATGAATGACCCTTGATCACCAATCGAAGTATGTTCTTCAGCATCTCCATCTTGAATGGGAGAGATTTGACATGTGTTTTGAGGAGCTTCAGGTCTAATACCATCTAGTAAACCTCTGTTGAATTTTGCACCGGAAAATATATTGATTGGAAACACCTGTTCTGCTTTTGCAGGAGTATTACCAAAATTGCTTCCTTATGTGTTATGATATGTTATCGCATTTGTAAAGCGCATAGCTGCCCCAACAACCGGGCTTTCCAGCACTGGACCTCGAGGGTGAACGGATTACATCTGCCGGTCTGTGAAAGGGGCGAAGAAAAACGGATGCTAGATAAAAAACATGTCTTCAGGGTTTTTCTGAAATGCAAATGGTTCTCAGTGATCCTGATGGAGAGAGGAAGCGAATTCCAGAGAACCGGGGCCTTAGCACAAAAAGAATGGCCTCCTACTTTTGCTCTCCTAACTCGAGAGACAATGGCCAAGTTGAGATTGGCTGAATGTAAGGAACAAAAGGGTGGGTAAGAGGATAGGAGGTTAGACAAGATGGGTCCCCCTTGCAGCACAGGATTTTGTGAGCGACACACAAGGTCTTAAAGTAGATGCACTTATCCATGGGGAGCCAATGTAGTGAATGAAGAATACCGGAGGTGGAGCAAAATTTCAGGAGGGAGAAGAGCAGCCTGGCTGCAACATTTTGGATCAACTGAAGTCTTCTGATGACTAACCTGTTGGTTCCCCAATACAAGATTGCACAGAAATTTAACTGGGACAGAATTACCCCCTGAATAAATGAACGGTTTGTCAGGTGCTAGGTTCGAAAAGGCCCAGAATGGCTTTTAGGGTTCTCAAGAGCCCCAAATAGGTACTTGTTACGATTTGGCTTGGCCCTCAAAGACCAAGGTGCTGTTCACAAAGATTCCTATACTTGTGTTGGAGATCTGAGGCATGGGGGGACCCAAGGAAGGGGGACCACCAGTGGTCACCCCAAGAGTAGGTATCCTTTCCTTATAAAAGTATTTCTGTTTTAATTCCATTCAGGCATAGGCAATCAGCATTCATTCACCTTGCGACAGTTCGCTAGGTTGAGCTCAGGAAGGAGAGTATGAGCTAAGAGGCATCAGCATAAGATATCAGTGCAAGCCCCGTAGATTTGACGACCTGTGCCAACGGCTGAATGTACATGATGGACAAGGTATGACTCAGGGAAGAACCCTGGAGAACACCGTGGTGTCAAGTGTGGGGTTGGGAACCGTAGGGGAAGAATTTACCTGGAAGTAGAGATCAGACAAGAAAGACAATAACTAGGACAGTGCTGCCCCCTATGCTGAAGCTTGAGGAACAGATCGGGTTTGAGCAGATCTGCAGGTGAGCCAGATTTATTTTGGCTACAGAGGGTTAGGATCTCAGGCAGACACAGGAGGGGAAGCAAGTTTAGTGACAGCATAGGACTGCGAGCAACACACGGTGTTGTATCATCTGGCCTCATGGTGAGGGCATCAGAGGGAAAGTGCGAGTAGATATCCTCTATCTTGCACAGGAAATATTCTGCTAGCTTCTCACAGTGTGCGCTGGAGGCATCAATGGGGTCAGCTGAAAGCACTGGTTTAATAAAGCTATTCAATAGATTAAAAAATTCTTTAGTGGGATTATTACTGTCCGTCCCATATTTTATTAGCAAAATATACAGCCCTTGCTTTCAAGATCAATTTATGGTAGGATTTGATGGCTGCGCTGTATTGTATTTTTTTCAGAGGATTATGGGGGTGATTCTAAGCTTGGCGGGCGGCGGTAGCCGCCCGCCAAGCGGGAACCGCCAGAAGACCGTACCGCGGTCAAAAGACCGCGGCGGTCATTCTGGGTTTCCCACTGGGCTGGCGGGCGACCGCCGAAAGTCCGCCCGCCAGCCCAGCGGGAAACACCCTTCCCACGAGGACGCCGGCTCAGAATGGAGCCAGCAGAGTGGGAAGGTGCGACGGGTGCAGTTGCACCCGTCGCGAATTTCAGTGTCTGCAAAGCAGACACTGAAATTCTTTGTGGGGCCCTCTTACGGGGGCCCCTGCAGTGCCCATGCCATTGGCATGGGCACTGCAGGGGCCCCCAGGGGTCCCACGGCACCCCATACCGCCATCCTGTCCCCGGCGGCCGAACCGCCAGGAACAGGATGGCGGTATACGGTGTCAGAATCCCCATGGCGGCGAAGCAAGCTGCGCCGCCATGGCGGATTCCCATGGGCAGCGGAAAGTCGACGGTACACCGCCGGCTTTCCGCTTCTGGCCGCGGCTGTACCGCCACGGTCAGAATGCCCGGCGGTGCTACCGCCAACCTCTGCCCTGGTGGTATTTACCGCCAGGGTCAGAATGACCCCCTATATGTTTTCCTCCAAGAGCATTCTAAAGCCTTGCAGTGCTTTTTGGCTGAAATGAGTTATTAAACCAGGGAGTGGTGTGCTCCTTCCTATTGGAGACCTGTCTAGCAGAGATGAAATCATCTAAGACTGATGTGAGCCAGGGTTGCAGAGTGTTGTTAGCTGCTTCTGCATTAGGGGCAAGCTGTGAGCAGCTAGCCTGAAAAAAAAGTCTCCACATTTTTGAGGGTCGAGTTTGCGTCAGGGACATTTGATAATCCGGTCAGGGATGGAATGTGTGTATGGAGAGGTAGGAAGATGTCCAGAGGAAACATAAAGTGGCTGGTCCAGGGTATGGGAAGATGAGTTGCACCTCAGAGAGAGCTCAGGTGAGAAACATACTGGCTCTAAGAGGTGGCCCTCTGAGTGCATGACTTCAAACATGAATTGGGTTAGTTGAAAAGCAGTGAGTTCTTCTCTGAAATTAGCAGTGTCACAATCATGGTTAGCATCCAAATGAAGATTAACATCTCCCAAGATGTTGTAGTTGGTTGATTTAATAATCACCAGAGGAGTAAAATTGGTCAGTGCCTTCCTAAAGGTTTTGGAAGGGCCAGGGAGAGGACACTACGAAAACGTAAAATTGTTTTTCAAAGAAATTGTAAAGAAGGCACTTTCACAGTCTGAAATCGTACATTGGGACAGGCTACAGACATCACTGTCTCTATAGATCACAGCAATGCCACCTCCTCTGCCGCTAGTTCTATTGACGCCAGAAGCCAACCCGCCAATGTACCACACCAACCGCAATGGTGGTAGCAACGCCGAGCTGGAGATAACAATCTCCAACCCGGCAGCCGCTACTGTCCCACAGGCGGCATTATGACACTACCTACCGCCATAGTTTTCATGGCGTTCGTAACGCCATGATAACCATGGTGGTAGGCCCTACCAGTGACAGGAATTCCTTCCCTGTCACTGGTAGGAGGCCCACCCAACCCCTTAACACTCCCCAGACAACCCCCACCCCCCTCCATCCAAGCTCCCCCCTTCCAATCCTTCCCCGATACATGCACACTCACAGGCACACACCATGCATTCACAAACTCACTCCCACAGGCATACATGCATGCATCCATTCATTCACGCACACATCCATACACACATCCGAACTTACACACAGACATGCATTAAAACTTCCATTCATTTACGCATTCTCACACATCCACACACACACGCGCAAGCAACACTACACACTCATTTGCATACACACACACACTCACACATTCATGCTCACACACACCCACACACAACACCCACACCCTCCTCCCCTGTCGGAAACCCGACTTACCTGAATCCAGGGTATCTTCCGGCAGGGGACAGGACAGGGTCCTGCTGCTGCCAGAAGCACCCGCCAGCAGAACACTACCAGGCCGTATTATTTTCCATAATACAGCTGGCGGCGGTCTACTGGCGTGGTGGTGCTGGTGGTAGCAGCGCTACCATAACACTGTCCGCAAGCATGGCCACAGCTGGATTTCCAGTGGAAATTTGGCTGCGGTCATAATAAGGTGGATGGATGTTAGCCGCGGCAACGGTCTTTTGGCAGCCGTCACCGCGTGGTAGGCGCCATTTACAGCCTTTGTCTTAATGAAGGCCTAAATGTCAAAACAACATAAACGTGTTTCCATACTAGCCTAGTATGTAAAAAATTAACAACACACCAAAGCACTAATGCTACTTGAGTCCAGTCTGAGCCCCCTAAGCAGCATACTCAAAGCGCCTGGCTAACCTCGCAGGTGATTAGCCCCGCTCTAGGAATCCTTGATTGACTAATAAGTAGGAGCTGTCCATTAAATTCTCACCTCTGCGAGACAGGGAAAAAAACTGGAGGAATGCTGAGCAATTATTGCCTATATAAGGTCCAGCCTCATAGGAAGGAGCAACATTATAAGCATTCCTTTTCTGTTTTTTCTGGTTTAGGAGGTGGACTCTCCCTCTACAGTTAGGGTGACCACCTGGCACTGAGGCAAATTCTGGACAGGACTGTAAAAAATTCAGGACAAAGGGTCAAAATTCAGGACAAAAATTCAGGACAAAGGGTCAAAATTCAGGACAAAAATTCAAGAACAAACGTCAGTTTTACAGACACACGCAAGTGAGGCCATGCCTCACTATGTTGTCAGTGCATTTATTTACTCTTTTTTAACATAGCACTATTAATTCACTGTGGACCTTTTGTGATTGCCTCCTGGTGTGCTGCATTCAGGTGTCACATTACGTCCTTGTTCAGTAGTAAATTAATGCCCTTCACGGCAAGGCTATCACCCCTACCCAAATCTACCCGATCTTTCCTGAAGAAAAAATAACAGCAACATTTTGATTATGTTTCTGAACATTTCAAAACCCCTGGCAAACAGTTTGGAAAACATTAAGTTAATTAACCTTATGCTAGTTTAAACAAATTGAACAAAAACACCTGGCTTACCCAAACCGCCCATGGACTTTCAACCTATTTTTTTTTAAAGAGGCAGGGCAGATGGTGTGGGTGACAGTCTCACACCTAATGACAGGATGTGATGTACCCATAACTTGTCTGTAGTCTCACTGCACTAGAGTGTATGTTTGGGACTCTACATTTATCTCAGAAATGGGAGCCCGGACTACCAATCAAAGATAATAAAAGAGTAGGATGAAATCGAGATCAAATGGGAGATCCACAGCAAGTAATTCAAAGGGTTGTTGCGAACAACTGGATAAATTAAGAAGAGAAGAACAAGGTGGGACAATTCCTAAAATCAGACAAGATGGGTCCACCAAGACTATTTGAAGGTACTGGGTACCTGGGGAGTTGTCTGCACACAGGAGCAAAACAGAAAGGGCACTGTCAAGTGGTTGAACAATCAACACCCATCCACCTTGGCAAACTCTTCTGGTGCAATGGTTCGCTGTTAGTGCTTGTGAAGGGTGAGCAGGGGCCAGACCCCTTGCAAGGTTGTGCAAGGCAATTGCCCACTTAGTCCATGTCTTTATATGGTTTTGAAATTGAGCAAAAGCCAAACTAGAGATCTGGGTTATCCCTAAGTGTCAAGTACACATAGAATCTTCAAAATATTTGGGATGTAAATTGCACAAACAAAATTTACAAATTTTAAAATGTAATTAGTGTTTCTTTAGCATATGGCACTGTTTTCGCCTTCATACACAATTAGATCTCAGATTGAACTAGGAACCAGTTACCTTTCGATACCTAATGTTTAATATCTACCATTCTTACACTGATTTCCAGGATGAAAATCTCGGCAGAGCGAACGGTCCCTCCAAGCCCAGTTTGCTTTTTCGTCTTCTCTTCTGCTTTCTGTAGAGGCCATGTGGCACTAGCGAAGATGGTGTGCTACCACAATGATAGTATTATTTTGCAAACCTTCCCCTGCTCGTCCTTCATTCCTTCTTCAGATAGGCCACACATCTGATTTTGTCGCTGCGGCGCCATCGGGAGCTCTTTCCACTCTAAAGCTAACTGTGACTGCGGGTGGATTAGATCTTCTGGACTTAGAATGCTTTTATTCAGCTGCAGATGTCCAATGGGTGGCTCACTGGCTTTCTGCCCACCTCTCTGCATGAGATGGGGTTTACCAGTAAAGACTTTTAAGGAAGGCTTAATGCACTGCTCATCGTTTCCTACTGACCAATCTATGGATCACCATCCAGGGTTATCATGCATGGCTTTCTCTTGCCTTGCCAGAACCTGTAAACTCACTGACACAAAGAAACCCTATGCTCCTGCACTACCTTTGCTAAGCCTTCCCACTCGCACAAGATGGCTGTGCTCAGAGCAACTCCATCAGTGGCATGTTGCAGGTGTCTTAAAATTGGGGACTTTGTTTCAGTGAGTTACTAAATTTCCAAACCCTTGTGGCAGACTACCATCTTCACCCGGTCAACTCCTTACTTACAACCACCTTAAATAATCATTAAATGCCCTATTTCATGTCTGCTACCTAGCACTAACCCTACAAGAGGTGTGCCAGAAGCTCTGTAACATAGGAAATGGTGGCAAACTGATGGAATGGGTGTACAGACCTATCCTGCAACATGGAAACCACTCCAGGTCTTCTTGTCATACTGCCTGGGTGATTGATGTACCAAACCTCTGCAAGATATGGACTAAAATACTGGACTTTCCCCACAAAGTATCCCACAGCAGTCACTTTAAGTAAATTCATTGTGCTTCCTTGTGAATGCATTCTTCCCGTTGCTTGCCATTGGCCTTGTGGTTTCTAACTCACAATTTGTTGCTTTCAATTTGCTGGCTTTATTTGTTTTAGGCTATGCAGCTTGAATTCCTCCCTTCCCTTGCCAAACCCTTATTTACAGTATCCTGCTGAGTGCCCCCTTTCTGTAAACAGGCCTGTAAATCTTTTTCTTATCTTATCATATTTGCTGTGCATTCAAAGAACAAAGTCAAATGTCAGGCTCTGTCTTCGGTGGGAACTTAGGGCCAGATGTAGCAAAGGATTTGCGCGTCGCAAACGGCGAAAATCGCCGTTTGCAAGGCGCAAATGCCTCTTTGCTATGCAGAAATGCATATTGCGAGTCGGGACCGACTCGCAATATGCATTTCAGAATCGCAAATAGGAAGGGGTGTTCACTTCCTATTTGCGATTCGGAGTGGCATGCAATACCATTTGCGACCGCATATGCGGTCGCAAATGGTATCGCAGTTACCATCCACTTCAAGTGGATGGTAACCCACTCGCAAATTGGAAGGGGTCCCCATGGGACCCCTTCCTCTTTGCGAATGGACCCAAAACTATTTTTTCAGGGCAGGTAGTGGTCCAAGGGACCACTACCTGCCCTGAAAAAATACCGAAACTAAAGGTTTCGTTTTTTTTTTAAGTGCAGCTCGTTTTCCTTTAAGGAAAACGGACTACACTTTAAAAAAAAACTGCTTTATTGATAAAGCAGTCACGAACATGGAGGTCTGCTGACGACAGCAGGCCTCCATGTTTGCGAGTGCCTAGACTCGCTATGGGGCCGCAATTTGCGACCCACCTCATGAATATTAATGAGGTGGGTCATTGCGACCCCATAGCGAGTCGCAGACGGTGTCTGAGACACCGTTCTGCATTGGAAATTGCGACTTGCAATTTGCGAGTCGCTCCGACTCGCAATTTGCAAGTCGCAATTTCCAACTTTGCTACATCTGGCCCTTAGTGTTTACTTTCCTTTCTCTGATTTCAAAGTGAGAGGATTTATGAAACAATCTTGCTGGATACTGGGGTTAGGAAAGAGTTTTTTCTATCACATGACAACATTTAAATAGACTTCAGAATATATCAGAATTTGAAGTACAAATCAAGCACATTTTTGTTAATTCTGAACTGTGCTGGAAACAAATACCTTGACATGATTAAAACAAATCATTGCATTAGGTGATGCAATTTCCACACATCATTGTCTCTGCACAATATAGTTTGATTTGAAAAACTGTATATCTGTGCAAATGTAATGGTCATTTCAATCAAAAATGTGTTGTCTGTAATGGCAAAAATGTGTTGTCTGTAATGGCATGCATGCTCCACTCCACTCTGCTCTGCACCACTCCACACCACTGCACCCTACTCTGTATCACTCCACTTTACGCCACTCCATGCCACTGCACTCTTCTCCATTTGGAACCACTCCACATTATGCCACTGCTTTCTATGCTACTTCACACTATGCCTCTCTACTGTACTCTGTACTACTCTACTCTAAGCCACTGCACTTTACGCCTCTCTACACCACTGCGCTCTGCTCGTCTGCACGCCATACCACTCCAGTCTAGGCGACACCAATCTAATCCGCACAACTCCACTCTCTGCCACTCTGCAATGCTGCACTGTACACCACTGCACTCTAAGCTAATACACTCTATTCTAATGCACTTTACTCTGTAACACTCAACTCTATGCCCCTGCACTCTACATCAATACACTGTACATCATTCTAATCTACTCTGCACCTCTGCACTCTATGCCCCGGCACTCTACACTACTTTACTCTATGCCATCACACTCTATGCCACTTTATGCAACTCCACTCTAACCTGCACTTCTCCACTCTAAGCCACCTCACTCTACTGTGAAATAATCTACTTTATGCCACTGCATTCTATGCCACTGCACTCTACCCTGCACCTCTCCACTCTATGCAACTGCACTCTACTCTGAAACAATCTATTCTACGCCACTGTACTCTATACTACTCTGACCACTGCACTCTAGTTCAATGCACTCTACACTACTGCAAGCTGACACTCTGCAACACTGCTTTGGCCGCCACTATACTCTACACCACTCTGCTCTGTACTACTGCATTTTGCACCAATATACTCTATTCCACTGCATTCTATGCCACTAACTCTGCCCAATGCCACTCTATGCAACTGCACTCTACACCAGTGTACTCTAAACAACAGCACTGCCCTTTACTCTGCACCACTGTACTCTATGCCACTGTTCTCTGTACCACTCTACACCACTGCACTGACACTCTACTCTGCAACTCTGCACTCTACACCACTCTACTCTATGCCACTGCACTCTAGGCACTATACTCTACTCTACACCACTCTACAATACTCCACTCTGCACCACTACACTCTATGCCACATGATTCTACTCTGCACTCTATGACACTGCACCACTCTGCATTACTGCACTCTCTGCTACTCTATTGTATGCCACTCTACTCCACTGCACTATATGTAAATCTACCCCATGCCACTCTATGCCACTGCACTCTGCGCCAATGCACTCTAAACAACTGCACGCCACTGCCCACTGCCCTCTACTCTGTACTCTACGCCACTGCTCTGTGCCACTCTACTCCACAAAACATCACTGCACTGACACTCTACTCTGCAGTGTTGCACTCTCCACCACCGAACTATACACCAATGTACTATGTACTACTGCATTCTATGCCACTGCACTCTATGCCACTCTACTCTGTCCCATGCCACTCCATGCCACTACACTCTAAACCACTGCACTCTACGCTAACGCACTCTAAACAACTGCTCTGTACCCCACTGCTCTGTACTTTGCACCACTGGGCTCTATGCCACTGCTCCTATGCTACTCTACTCCACACCACACCACTATGCCACTAGCTTTAAGCCATGCTGAACAGCAGCTACTCTGGTGTATAACATGGCTAATGGCTAAAACACATTTGCAAAGCCAATAACTCTTTCGTAGATGAGACCTACTGGCTTTGCCAATGTTTGTTAGTACAATGAGGTACCGAGGTACCTGAAAGAACTGTAAAAAATACAATTACATCATAATAAAGGCTGCTATAAACTGTGCGAATACATTTCGGTTAAATAAAAAAAAAAAGCGCTTCTCAAATACAGATTTGAATAATATACAGTATCTACCTAGTGCTAAAAAAATGTTATAACACTCCATTAAAACCACACACTCCACAGCTCACCTTGGAAAACCATTACAATACCTCTCTGAAAGAAATATCTTTCCCAGCAGAAAACTTCAAGTGGCTCCGTTTAGTAAATTCAATGGAGGTTTTCAAGCCCCTTTGTATTTGCAAATTTACCAGTTGCCCACATTTGCATGTCTTTAGGGAAGGAGACCCCCTGGCAAGAAGGCCTTTTCTTATCTGTCTGCCCCTCCCTCCCTCAGAGCACAGGAGACCCCCTGGCTTCCAGCCCAGCTGGGGAAACTACTCTGCCCGTAATTTCGCCCTGCCTCCGTTGCCCTTTAGGTGAAAGGCTAAAATTACGGACAAATGCCGTCCGTTAAAGCTTTCATCACGGACAACGGACAGCAGGGCGAAATTACGGACAGTCTGTGAAATTTACGGACGGGTGGTCACCCTATCTACAGTAATGAATGGGATGAGGGTAAGGGAACGTGGGATTAATGGTTGTGTATTTCGAACAGAATATTTGTACAATGAAGGAAAAGGAAACTGTATCTGAATGGCGCCTAACACAGTGCATTGTGTTGGAAATCCTCATGTAGCATAACACGGAAATGAGTACTTACTCCTGTGAACTTAAATATTTACAAGATTTGCAGTGCTGAAGTGTTACGCCGAATAAAAACATATTTAAATGTTCAGCTTTGGCATTCCAGTATGAGTATTTTTTGCTGTCCTAAACAGCACAAATGGAAAATATTTTTACATTTTAATTTAAAAAGCATCTTTAGGAATATTTTGTATGCACTCAATTGAGCAGTTTTTGTAATTTAATTAAACCCATTGATTGGATGAGAACATGTACTACAAGAACCCTGTAATACAGTCTCTTGGTGCAGGATTTTATATGAGTTTCGAAAACCTTTTTGACGGTGATCACGTAGGACACATGTCTTAAATCAACACGAGACGCATTCCAAAACGACTTTAAAAAGAAAAAGGCATTCCCCATTTGAGTTTATGTTTAAGGGGGGTTGGATGTATTAACAAGATACTCTGGGGGTTATTCTAACTTTGGAGGAGTGTTAATCCGTCCCAAAAGTGACGGTAAAGTGACGGATATACCACCAGCCGTATTACGAGTTCCATAGGATATAATGGACTCGTAATACGGCTTGTGGTAAATCCGTCACTTTTCCGTCACTTTTGGGACGGATTAACACCTCCTCCAAAGTTAGAATAACCCCCTCTGTCTTGAACCCTAAGATCTAATTGGTGGTAACACAAGCTTATCCTATTGGCCCGGTAGGTGGGGGCAAGATTATTAATACATGTGTAGCGCAAGGAATTCCACCCGCAAGAGTGAGGCATGTTCTCTTCTGCCCAACCCTAATCGGGACAAACATACATTGACACTCATTTCTAGTGCAAAAGGTCATTTATTTAGGACAGGATTTAGCATAAACATCAACAACATTGAAGTGTATGAAATCCCTCTTGCCTAACTTTTAACTTAAGAGCTTCCTTATGCCCTTCCTTCTCTTCTAATAGCTCTCTTCAAATCCCCTCCCCTAGACACTCCCCTATTCCTTCCATGCCCTCCTTGTTTGTAAACAATCCTACCCCCATTCTGATCCTTCACCTCATTTTTCCCCTTGGAAGGGGGGAACAAGCCCGCATCTGGCTCTCCCCCCTCCCCCATTTCCTGCCAACCCTTGTGCAACGCACCTGTCCTAACTGACGTCAAACCTAACCCTATCTACCTAATCCATCCTTACCCTTAACAACCCTCTCCTTTGCTGCCTACCTTCTGTGCAGGGTGGGTGAGTGGTCAAAAACTTTCCTCCCTCTCTGGTCGGCCTGGAAAGAGGCCGACCCCACCCCTCCACCCCCTTTTATCCTATCCCTAAAGCCCACCCCTACTTACCTGTCCCCCAATCCTGGCGCACCTGCGCCACTTCCTGTTATCCCGAAAAGACCCGCGGAGAGACTAGAGCGAGTCTCTCTCTTCGCGGGCCCCCCCATCGGGACAAACATACATTGACACTCATTTCTAGTGCAAAAGGTCATTTATTTAGGACAGGTGTTAGCATAAACATCAACAACATTGAACTGTATGAAATCCCTCTTGCCTAACTTTTAACTTAAGAGCTTCCTTATGCCCTTCCTTCTCTTCTAATAGCTCTCTTCAAATCCCCTCCCCTAGACACTCCCCTATTCCTTCCATGCCCTCCTTGTTTGTAAACAATCCTCCCCCCCATTCTGATCCTTCACCTCATTTTTCCCCTTGGAAGGGGGGAACAAGCCCGCATCTGGCTCTCCCCCCTCCCCCATTTCCCGCCACCCAGGAAAACCCATGTGGCGTTTTTCTGCCCCACCCGGCAAACCCCCGTTTGCCGCACTGATTCCTTCTCATTTCCTAATCCACAGATCCTCCCCCCATAAATTCTCCAACATCAGCCTCAAACCCATCAAATAATACGCATTTCCCAATTGCGATAAATGTACTCCATCATATCTGAACAATGTCCCCTCTTGCTCCTTAATATCCTCGTGCCTCAGCACCTTAATCCCTTGGGCCCAGCAAAATACCCTCATTGCCCTATTCAACTTTTTCCGAGCCCTTTCAATGGCTCCGTGATTGATTGCCCCTCTTGCTGGGGACCGGCAGAGCATTTCCGGGGCAGGAGCCCTTTAAATATCTACGCGGCAAGCGCGTCTCGTTGCTGGGGACCGGCAGAGCATTTCCGGGGCAGGAGCCCTTTAAATATCTACGCGGCAAGCGCGTCTCGTTGCTGGGGACCGGCAGAGCATTTCCGGGGCAGGAGCCCTTTAAATATCTACGCGGCAAGCGCGTCTCGTTGCTGGGGACCGGCAGAGCATTTCCGGGGCAGGAGCCCTTTAAATATCTACGCGGCAAGCGCGTCTCGTTGCTGGGGACCGGCAGAGCATTTCCGGGGCAGGAGCCCTTTAAATATCTACGCGGCAAGCGCGTCTCGTTGCTGGGGACCGGCAGAGCATTTCCGGGCCAGGAGCCCTTTAAATATCTACGCGGCAAGCGCGTCTCGTTGCTGGGGACCGGCAGAGCATTTCCGGGGCAGGAGCCCTTTAAATATCTACGCGGCAAGCGCGTCTCGTTGCTGGGGACCGGCAGAGCATTTCCGGGGCAGGAGCCCTTTAAATATCTACGCGGCAAGCGCGTCTCGTTGCTGGGGACCGGCAGAGCATTTCCGGGGCAGGAGCCCTTTAAATATCTACGCGGCAAGCGCGTCTCGTTGCTGGGGACCGGCAGAGCATTTCCGGGGCAGGAGCCCTTTAAATATCTACGCGGCAAGCGCGTCTCGTTGCTGGGGACCGGCAGAGCATTTCTGGGGCAGGAGCCCTTTAAATATCTACGCGGCAAGCGCGTCTCGTAGCTGGGGACCGGCAGAGCATTTCCGGGGCAGGAGCCCTTTAAATATCTACGCGCCAAGCGCGTCTCGTTGCTGGGGACCGGCAGAGCATTTCCGGGGCAGGAGCCCTTTAAATATCTACGCGGCAAGCGCGTCTCGTTGCTGGGGACCGGCAGAGCATTTCCGGGGCAGGAGCCCTTTAAATATCTACGCGGCAAGCGCGTCTCGTTGCTGGGGACCGGCAGAGCATTTCTGGGGCAGGAGCCCTATAAATATCTACGCGGCAAGCGCGTCTCGTTGCTGGGGACCGGCAGAGCATTTCTGGGGCAGGAGCCCTTTAAATATCTACGCGGCAAGCGCGTCTCGTTGCTGGGGACCGGCAGAGCATTTCCGGGGCAGGAGCCCTTTAAATATCTACGCGGCAAGCGCGTCTCGTTGCTGGGGACCGGCAGAGCATTTCCGGGGCAGGAGCCCTTTAAATATCTACGCGGCAAGCGCGTCTCGTTGCTGGGGACCGGCAGAGCATTTCCGGGGCAGGAGCCCTTTAAATATCTACGCGGCAAGCGCGTCTCGTTGCTGGGGACCGGCAGAGCATTTCCGGGGCAGGAGCCCTTTAAATATCTACGCGGCAAGCGCGTCTCGTTGCTGGGGACCGGCAGAGCATTTCCGGGGCAGGAGCCCTTTAAATATCTACGCGGCAAGCGCGTCTCGTTGCTGGGGACCGGCAGAGCATTTCCGGGGCAGGAGCCCTTGAAATATCTACGCGGCAAGCGCGTCTCGTTGCTGGGGACCGGCAGAGCATTTCCGGGGCAGGAGCCCTTGAAATATCTACGCGGCAAGCGCGTCTCGTTGCTGGGGACCGGCAGAGCATTTCCGGGGCAGGAGCCCTTGAAATATCTACGCGGCAAGCGCGTCTCGTTGCTGGGGACCGGCAGAGCATTTCTGGGGCAGGAGCCCTTTAAATAACTTCGAGCGCTCCCGCACCGCGGGACGCGCGCGGGCAGGGCCCGGGCGAAGCCCGGGCCAAGGGCGGGCCCGTCCTTCGCCCGTCATCGACCGGAAGAGGCCGGGCTGGGCCCCCCCTCTAACGCCTTCTCCTCTCTACAGTGTCATTTATACTTGTGTGCTGCGCCAGGTACAGTGTGATCTCTTATTAAATATGGGGAAAAGGAAAATTAATGTTCAAAAGGGGATAGGTGGGTCCAGCTCCCTCCAGTCCTCCATTACCAGCTATTTATCTTCTGTAATGGGGGCCATTGAGTCTGAACTAGAACATGTAGAAGAAAGGATTGGGGCTGTCCAAAGTACTGTCCAATATCCTCCGCTGGAACCTTCTCTGGAACTTATCAGCCACGCTCCTACCCCCTTAAGTACTGGTCTTTCACCACTGTCCTTAACAACAAACTCCAGCCAGTTGAAAGAAGACAAAATTCCTACTTTTGATCGTACTACTTCTTCTCCCCTTTTAGTTACTCCTCCTTCTGAGGGTTCTCAGACTGTTTCTCCACCTACGAAGAAGAGGCGAGCCGGGAAAAAGCCAAAAAATGTAAAAAAGGTCACAGGTTTTAAAAAGAACTTACCTACCCATTTGGCCCAAAGTAACAAACCTTCAGCCCCCTTGGTTTTTACCTCTGAATGTCTTCCAAGTACGGTCATTTCTGAAGATGGCTCTAATAGATTTGACTCGACACTTAAATTATTTTGTGCAACTTTAGAGGCTAAAATTACAACTTTGATTACCGAGAAGCTTGATTGTTTTTTTAATGATGTAACTAGGCTTTTATCTAGTTTCTCTAAACCTGGCCCACTTAGCTCGGGAATTCTCCCCGGCCCCGAATCAGTTTATTTACCTACTCCTCCCCCTACATTGGCACCCCAAGGAGCAGGTAACTATTTGTCTGATCTACAAGTTGTCCCTGGCCAAGGAACCCTTGTGGATAACCCTGTATTATGTCCAGCAAGGAAGGCTCACTCCTCTAGGTTGCAAGACAATGGCTCCAACTTATCCACCAATCATGCAGACTTTTTACATTTACCTCCGGACTGTAATCCGTACGTTTTGGTTCTTTCTAACGTTCCTCCTTTGGAGTGCCGCAAATTAGAAGATACCCACTCTTTAATTAGGAAAGCCGGCCATTGGTTGAATTCTAAATTTAAACCAAATTCTTCAGGCTTCCGTAATGATAAGATTCTTATGGCCCGAAGGGTGAAGAGGGTTGGCTTCTCAAAGGAATTGAAGGAGGGCGATTATGTTGTTTTAAACTTTGCCAATCCTCAGTCAGTAGATTACTTTTTGACTAAATCGGCCTATTGTAATATGTTAAATAACAAGATTCAAATCCATTCCCTGCACCATTTTTATGACCCTGTGCTTTTACCAAATCGTCCTATTACTAATTTAAGCATGCACAGCCAAGAGCCAGATAGGTCTCTCTTACAGGTCAACGTTCCAACTAGCAATAGATTCTCGACTCTTAGTCATTTTGATGAGAATGATTGACTATCGGTGACCCACCACTGTTCTTCCAATTTAGAGAGACGGATGGTTGGGACCGTCCAAACCAAGCGTATCAGGGGCACAGGAATGTGTATTACAGATTTACAAACTCATCTAAATACCAAAGTCTCATCATTATGTTCTGAATTTAGACCACTAACCCTGCTCAGTTGGAATGTAGCAGGGTTGCGATCTAAACTTAACAATTCGGACTGGAAGAGTTTCATTTCTTCTTATGATATAATTTGTCTACAGGAAACTTGGTCTAAAGATATGTTTTTCTTGAATGGCTTTACTTCTTTTTGTCAGCCGGCACGGACTTCTCACATGGGGAGAGCTAGTGGTGGCCTTTTAGTACTTGTTTCTGTAAATCTTCCGCTTTTAAATGTGTCTCTAATTTGGTCTTCCCCTTATTTTATGGTTGTTCTCGTCTCTATAAGCGGGCAAAAGGATATTCTAATTTTAAACTTTTATAATAATATCCCTCGGGGCTTCCTTATGACCCATCTGGAAGAGGTCATGGATTTTATAGATTCCTCACATGCTTTACAGTTTAGTGATTTAACTATTTTCTGGGTGGGTGATTTTAATATTCCCTTATGCTGTAAAGAACACACGGACTTGTGTGCCTTCCCTGTTGAGGGCAGAGAGTCACCAATTCATTTTAATCATACCTCTGAAGGAGATGCCTTAAATTCTTTTATTTGTAAATTTGATCTGGTTCACGTTACAGAGAAATTGGCCCCTGATGCCCGTAATACGCCCACTTACACAGGGAATTTGAAGGGGAGTACCATTGATTTTATACTTATCAGCTCTTCTGATTTTTATCTAATTAGAAATTTTAAGATTACGCCTCATTGTGCAAGTGATCACAACCCTCTTAGTATTACACTCGACCTAAAGGTAAATCAGGCACCCATGAACAAAAATTCGTGTGCTGCTACAGTTTATAATTCAAATAGTGGCATTCGTTTAAAATGGGATAAAATTGACCCTAAAAAGTTTAACCAAGAAATTGTAAGAAGTAGGTCTGATACGATTTATATGTGTTTGTCTCAGCAGCTAGACTCTGACTGTATTGTGCGAGAATTCGAATCCTTAAGTAGTGATATTTCACGCGCCCTGGTGATGGACAGGCCCGGGAAGGGGCCGGCGGTCCATAGATGGTTTGATTCTGCGTGTTCTTTAGCCCATAAAAAACTTAAAGAAGCTCTTAAAGCAGTTCCTCCCGCACGTCAATTAGTAAAATTAGCGAGGACTGACTATAAGGTTGCCCTTGATAAACGGAAATCCGAAATTAGGTCCAGGGCTTGGAGCGATCTTTTGGCCGCATCTGAATTTAAGGACACTTCCAAATTCTGGAAAGTGATAAATCACTCTTACTTTTCTGATAAGAACTCTTTGGCCAATGAATGTTTTATTACTGAGGATGTCTGGATAAATCATTTTAGGAAAGTTTTCTGCGCTGAAACCTATGAGAATTCGCATGTGGCAGTTATTCCTGCTACACATTTTACTCCAGATTTTAACTTTAAGGCCCTAAATATTATTTTTGATCTCCATGAGGTCAAAGGTGCCATTGATAGATCAAGGCAGGGAAAGGCCCCTGGCCCCGATGGGGTTCCTGTCGACCTTTTTAAATCAGAAATTGAGCTCTGGGGCCCTTTGGTTACAAATGTGTTGAACAACGTGGTAACTAGTAATGTGCCCTCTTCATGGAAATCGGCTATTATTGTTCCCATCTTTAAAAAAGGTAATAGACAAGACCCCTCTTGTTACAGACCAATCTCCCTTATTGATTCAACGGCAAAGATTTTAGGTAGTGTGATCTTGTCCCGTTTAGAAGATTGGGTAACAGATGCCCAGATTTTATCTCCCATTCAATTTGGTTTTAGACCCGGTGTGGGTACAGTTGAGCAAGTTTTAAACTTACAATTGATACTTAATAAATATGTGTCTGTTAAGAAAGAGTCCATCCATATGGCTTTTATCGATCTAACCAGTGCCTTTGATTTGGTTAACAGATCAAAGTTATGGCAAATCCTAGAAGTTCTAGGGTGTGACCCGGCTCTATTGGAGCTTATTAAACGTCTACATACAGACCTAACGGTTTCTGTTCAGGTCGGCTCATTTGGGCAGAGAACCCCCCCTATTCCGTCAACCAGGGGCGTAAGGCAAGGATGTTTTTTAGCCCCTTTTCTATTCTTGATTTATATAAATGGGCTCTATGATTTTTTGGTTAAACAAGCAAAGGATGTACCGAAGATGGGCCAAAGATTACTTCCAGTTTTATTATATGCGGATGATGCAGTTTTAATTGCTCGTACTGCAAATGGCTTACAGGGCTTATTGGACATATTTTATGAGTTTATGTCGAGCCTCGATTTGAAGGTCAATTACCCCAAGACTTTTGTCATGACCTGTGGCCCACGTAACACAAAATCCAAACAATTTACTATGGGAGGGCATTCTCTTATCAAGGTCAAAGATTTTTGTTACCTAGGCATGTATTTGAGTTCCTCTCTGTCCTGGAAGACTCATATTAATTTTAAGCTCCAACAGCTGATAAGGAACACCGAAGCGATCTTTCGCTTCTCTAATAAATTAGGCCATAGACCCCCTGCACAGATGAAAACTCTGTATAATTCTAAGTGTACCGCAGCTGTGCTCTACGGAGCAGGCGTTTGGGGCTGTGTAAAGGTACCATCTCTCCAGAGGGTCGAAAATAAATTTTTGCGAAGATTACTGTTGGTTCCAAAATGTACTGCAAATATCATCTGCCACGAAGAACTTGGTCAGTGTTTTTTGGAGGACAGGGTTTTTTTGGCGCCATTATTGCTTTGGATTAGATGTTGGCTAAATCCAATGGCAAAATTGGTCCAAGATTGTATTTCTGAATGCTTACAATTGGAAAATTCAAATAGGATCCCCTGGCTTATGTTTTTACGAAACTCTTTTGAGAATTTAGGTCTTAGATATATGTTTGATGAACCTCACCTATTAACTATAAATTCTAGGTCCGTTCTGAAGGCTACTTACTCCGAGTACATATCAGACCTGAGATTTTGCAGTTCTCTGAAATTAAAATCCTTTGATTCCTATTCTCAGGTTGTGACAGCCCCATGCCTTGAACCTTATCTGACCTGGTTTTCCAGTTTTAAGATACTTTCTTTTTTAACACTTTTTAGACTTAATTTAATTCATTTTAAGGTAGCGTTTCCTGAACCATGTTTTTGGAAAAGGGATTTACCTCTTTGTCCCTGTGATTCTAGATCAACCGAGAGTACTTTGCACTTTTTTCTCTTTTGCCCTTTTTATGCTGCTCCTAGAGGGGTTTGCATTTTACCCACTTTACGTTTTGTTAGACCCATCCATTACAAGGAAGCTTTAATATATTTTCAGAGATTGCCAGATAGGCAAATTTGTCATTTTGTATTAGATTTTGTTACAGCTTCTTTAAGTATTAGGAAAAGGCTCATTTCATTTTAAATGTACAGTATATGTATGTATAGTTTAATATTGTAAGTTAATTTTTGTATTCTGTTATTGTGATTTTCCTTATGTTATGAGTTTTATTTGTTTATTTTATGGGATTTTAGACCGGATGTTTACGTAATGTTTTAGATATGGTACTATTTTATTCTTCTATCTATTTACTGTAACGTAATTATTGTGTGGTATTTGTGTTTTTGTCTGTACTTTTATGGCATTTGCCGAATAAAGTTTTGTGACTGACTGACTGACTGATTGCCCCTCTCCATACCCGCCTGGGTATAAACTCTGTCCATACCAGACATGTCCCGCACAGTTTCTGCTTCAATAGCTCCAAATCTTTCTGCATAAATTGTATCATTGCAAGCCCTGATTGCCTCACCAAGTCATTTTCTCCCAAGTGTATTAGCAACAAATCCGGGCATCCCCACTGCGGCAAATTCCCTGTGATAAATGGGAGTAAACTCCCCCACCTCATTCCGCTCTTTCCCCACCAACGCACTTCGTGGTGTCTGCTGGGCAGTCCCATTGATCTGCCATAAATCTTTTTTTCAGCGAATTTTGCCGCCCAATGTAGGAATGAATGGCCGACCAGCCAAGTCACTGTCTTATCATTCTTTGGTCCGGCCACGCACCCTGTAAAGAAAAAACACTATAACAACTGTGATAAACTTCTAACCGCCCGCCCCACCCAACCTGTATTTCATTAGGGCCTCACATAGCGCTCGCAGCATCTAGATTTCCATCTACCTATTGCTTTAATCTTAGCCCAATCCGATCCTAAATGCGCTGCTGCTGTTGCCGCCCCACATCCTAAAGGAGTGCGTTCCAAAATCCCCCGCTTGCCGCCCAGTCCGACCCAAAGCCATCCTCAAAACCTGCAGCAACTGGTAGCTAGTGAGCTTCTTTCCCGATGCATGCACAAACACCCCTGCTTCCCCCGCCATACCCCACTTTCGTTTGAAAACCATCCACTCTTTCACTGGGCATGCTAGAACATCACCTCCTTTCTCCAACCATACCCACTTCCCTTTTCCTAACTGGTCCGTCTTGGACTTCCTGAGCCATATGCCCAATCTCCCTTGATGCATGCAGATCTCCCTCCCTTTCACACCGCAGTCCTTGCCTATGCCCAATAATTCAGATACCCTAAATGCCCCGAAAAACATCCAAACCATACACAACCTAAAGAGTCCTACTTCGTGTTCGTCCGTGCAACATACTGGTAAAACATGCAAAAGTTCCTTCAGTATCCCAAAAGTAATGGGCTCTCTTGCCTTACTTCCCTCCCCGGCCCTAACCCTGCCCCATCCTTTCAACATTTTCCCCAATAAATCATTCCGTGCTGGGTCCATACCAAAGAAAAGCTTCCCATAAAATGAGACACCTGCTAATTTCCCGCCTATCGTGGCCGGGGATAGCCCTTCCTTGATCAAATACAGCACAAAGCGTAAGGCCCGTGCTTCCAAACGCTCAGACCCCTGAGCCCAGAAATTGCCCTCAAACTCCTCAAAAGATTGAAAATCCAACCATGCCAGCCTGTAACTTCGCCGCGTAGAGACTGCCAACGACATTTCCACTAGCCCAGAGATCATCATGCCCCCCACTCCCAAATGCCTGCCGGGACCGTAGTCTTGAACTGCTCTGCTCCTGGCGCCAGGTCGCGAAAACGCCGCCACTGTGAACGAGATAGGGAGTCTGCAATCTCGTTGTACACCCCTGGTATGTGTGCAGCTTTAAAAATGACATTGAGAGATAAACATTGCAGCATAAATTGACGTAACAAGCGCAACACTCTTAGATCTCTGGCTCTCTGTTTGTTTACCAATTCCACCACTGTCATATTGTCCACCTGAAAAACTACCGTCCGGTTGGCCAGTTCCCGTCCCCAGACTGCAAGTGCCACCAACAAAGGAAAAAACTCCAGGAACGCAATACTCCTCCCTTGTTGCAACCACTGCTGGGGCCATGTATCTGCGCACCACCTCCCATCCCAGTAAATGCCAAAACCCGACGCGCCTGCTGCGTCTGAAAATATTTGAACTTGCCATACTGTGCCCTCTTCTCCAAAAGACATTGGTACCCCATTAAACTTCTTCAGGAACATCTCCCATACCTTTATGTCCTCCCTCAGAGCCAAGGAAACTCTTATCCTATGGTGAGGTAACACCGCCCCTGACATGGACAGTCCGAGTCTTCTACAAAAAGTACGTCCTCCCCTCACTACTCTACACGCAAAATTGAGATAGCCTAGTAGTTTTTGTGCAGTTCGTAACTCCATTTTGTGCAGAGTTCGCACAGCTGCTAGGCATTCTAGGATTTCCTTCACTTTTGATGTTGGTAGTCTTGCCACCATTAGCTCCGCATCTAGCTCTATGCCCAAAAAGGTCATGATTGACCTCGGGCCCTCTGTCTTTTCCGGTGCCAAAGGCACTCCTGTCTGCTGCATTAATCTCTGAAAGGCCGCCAAGGCCAGCCCACATGCCCCAGACGCTGCTTCCCATACAAACAGAAAATCATCCAGATAGTGTGTCACTGCTTTGTGGCCACTTGTTTTCACAAAAACCCACTGCAGAAATGTACTGAAAGTTTCGAATAGCGCGCACGATATCGCGCAACCCATAGGTAAAACCCTGTCCACATATATGGCTCCATCTAACTGCATGCCTAGAAGCTCGAAATCTGCTGGATGAATTGGTAACAGACGAAAAGCAGACTGTATATCACATTTCGCCATTTCCGCTTTTAACCCGCACCTCAAAACTAATTTCACTGCATCATCCACTGACGCATAAATAACCTTGGTATCTTCCTGCGCGATAAAATCATTTACCGACGCCCCTTCAGGCCATGACAGGTGATGTATAAGCCTGAATTCACCTGGCGCTTTCTTGGGTACAACCCCTAGTGGGGATATCATCAAATGATCCGTTGGCCAGTCGAGGAATGGACCTGCTATTCTCCCGAGTGCCACCTCTTTGACTATTTTGTCGCGTATTACCTGCGGCTGCTCTTTTGCAGACCGTAAATTATCTGCCCATCGCCTCTGCCAAGGACCCTGATAACCTACCCTAAAACCTTCCCGAAAACCCCATTCCAATTGTCTGGCCCTATTCCTGTCCGGGTACCTGTGCAGCCATGGTAACAAAACTTCTAATCTAACTGGCGTAGGCCCCTTTTGGCGCAGGAGCGCCTTGTGCGCCTCTTCCTTTTGTCGCTCTCCATTGCTCTGCTGGGCTGTTGAGGGAGAAACATTGTATGACTGGATGACGACCCCCGCACTTGGAGCAGTCATGTTTGAACCTACACTGTGCCCTTGAACAGAATCCCTTGTTGAAATTCCAACAAGCCCCTGTGTTACCCGCCTGCGTTTTTGTAGTATGTCCCGCCCCTCCCAAGGCGGGGCGCGCCTGAAAGGGCTTATATGTTACCGGCAAGCCGCTCGCCGTATGAGTGGATGCCGCTGCCTGTGCTGACGCCATCCATTGCATCCATAGCTCCGGATCTACGTCCCCCCACGGTTTTTCGGGGTTAATACTCACCCGGGCCCTAAACTCCTCGTCATAACGTAGCCATGCAAAACCCCCAAAATGCATCTGAGCCTTCCTAATGATATCCATGTACTTGAAAAGCGCGATGGCCCGGTCTGGGTATTTTTCGCAGTATATGCTAGCGAAAATCAAAAAGGCAGACGTTCAATTATCCATGGTAATGGGAACCCTAGGCCTGCGTGCTAACTCCCACTCCTCTTCCTTGGACCCTTCCTTGGCCTGTATGTCCCTATGTAGCAATTTGAAAACATCCACATATTCGTGTTTCCATATCCTCGCCTTAGTTTTTTCGGCAACATGTGACCCTAAAGGCATGGCCAAACCCATGTACGGAAGGCGCTTCTTGTGCGCTCCCCCTTCCTTATTCTCTGCATTCTTGCCCTCACCCGTGGGCGGGCTAACCACTGGTGTAGTACTGGTGGATGCCGTCTCTTTATCCTAGTTCATGTCGCCCTTCTGTGCTACGACCTCCCCCGGGTTATCCAATACTGACCCATCTCCCACACCTATCGATTTGCTCGTGCGCGTCACTTTGTTAGCTACTCCCCCATCACCCCAGACCGACCACCATCTCCCCTTACCTCCAATTGGTTCATCTACGTAACACGGCGTTCGCCTCGTCATTCCGCCACGTGGCCTCGTTAGCCTTGCACTTGACGGCCCCTCGGCCATAACGTCATCCTGAAAAAGAAAAGCAGAGGCAGGGGTTGCGCCGCACTTGCGTCCCCGCCCCCCCCTTTCTTAACCCCGCTCACTTCCTCCTCACGCAATTCTCCATCTTCCCAATCTCCCTCATTTTCGTCATAGTCCAATTCCAAATCATCTTCCTCTTCCCCAACTCCTTTGTTTTCCATATACCCTTGAGATTTGGTTGCCGGCGGTTCTGTTGTACTTTGCCCCACATGGCGTCCGCCAACCTGCTGATGTCCCCGTTCCCGCGGTGTAGAGAAGGCCGCCGTAGACCCCTCTATTGCTTCGTTCCAACGCGCTTGGGCCGTACTGCGCCCCGTTGGTGCCCCCTTTTTCTTGCCAACCTCAGACGTTGACATTGAGCTGCCGCTCCCCATGTGGCCGCCTGAACCACTGGGGCTTTCCAAGCCAACCTGCCCCTCGGCCGCACCAGCCTCCTGAAACCTACCCTCTCCTGCCTGTGGTATCCAGACCCAGGTACCTTTCCTAGACCCTGCTGCCTGGACCCCCTTCATGTCTGTGACCTCTCTGACCTTTTTGGTATCCTCGTGTCGTCTCCCTAGCTCCTCCCTATCTTTGCATAGTTGCACCCATCTGGCTTCGGTTTCTGCCACGGCCCTGCGCTGTTCGCGAATTCTAGCTTCTAGGTCCCATGATTCTGACTGGTCCCACCTCGCCTGGGGGCAGGTCCGTGTAGCCCCCCCACTAAAAACTCTTCCCCGTCCTGCTTCGGCAATTTCGCCTGCCGTGGGTCTGGTTTGGCCCGACCCGCCCTTCCTCTGGGTCTCCCCAAGTATTTACCTCTTTTCTTGGCTGGTGGCCCGTGACCCATGTGTAAGGTATCCCCGCTCTTGGGACGTGACAAATCCAATGGGGTATGCATCCCACTGGGCCCCGGTGCCGTCTGTTCGGTCCCGTCCCCTTGTTGCCCCAGGGCTTGCCCTGCCATGTCATCCCCTATTCTGTCTGGGGGCCCCCCGTGTGACGGGCCTGCGCAGCCTGTTCCTATATCGCTTGCGCCCGGGTCCTGTGTGCCCTGCGTCTCACCCCCAAACATTAGCGGACTCAACCTGTTAGGAGTCACTGGCCGCACCGCTGTGGCTCGTTCCTGTCTCACTGGGACTTCATCTGTGTCCCCTTCTGAGTCCTGGGAAACGCATGCTGCGATTACCGCCGCTACCCCGCTTGACGCAGCCCGTGTTGGACGTGTCATGCCCACCCAAGCCTGCTCTAGTACCCCGGGCCTAAGCAAATCTGCCCGTCCGGCCTCACCCAGTACCCGGAGCGCTGCCCTGACAGCCTCCGCATCAGGAACGTTAGCCATGTCCCCCCCTGCCCTGCCCTAAATACCTCCCTATATGAAAACACACCAATTAATTAAAATGTTTTTTTTTTTTTTAATGCCTCCTAAAACCTTTAACTTCTAAAACAGGGCCCGCCCAGGCGCTGCAAACTGTGTGGCCTAGTCTGTTGAGCCTCGCCCCCTGCTATTCCTGCGTGGTTCCAACTGGGAGGGGGGGGGCGCTCTGAAAAAACCCCGGCTTGATCGCACCTCCCGGCCTTTCGCCGAAAAACGGCTCCAGCGTGACACGCCGGGAACCGCGACACCCCCGCAGGTCTCTGCGCGCCTGCACCGCACTTGTCAACTGCCCCGGGGCCGATAAACAAACCACGTGCTCCCGGTGTCTGCCGAGAGCACCCAGTGGGGCGGCCGAGGCCGCGTGTGTTCAAATATCTGCCGGGCCGCCGCCCACTACTTTGCCGGCCCGGCCCCTGCGCGCCCGTCTTGCTGCGCGTCTGCCTCCCTACGCCTGCACTTAACCAGCCGGTTACAATTGTACCGGTCCCTGCCTCGCGCTCCCTGCACTAACCTGAGTAGGGCCCAAGAAACCCTACACTCTGACTGCCTAACCTGCCGTACCTCCTCAAAAACTTTCCTCCCTCTCTGGTCGGCCTGGAAAGAGGCCGACCCCACCCCTCCACCCCCTTTTATCCTATCCCTAAAGCCCACCCCTACTTACCTGTCCCCCAATCCTGGCGCACCTGCGCCACTTCCTGTTATCCCGAAAAGACCAGCGGAGAGACTAGAGCGAGTCTCTCTCTCCGCGGGCCCCCCCAATACTATTGAGACTGTGTGCCCATTCAGGGCGTCATTGTTTTCTTATTAAAATGTGATCACAGACTCCAAGGTGAGGGGACACTTCAGGAAACGTTTTCCGCATTCTTTATTATACACTGACAGTTTCTCCACACCTTTGATTTAACAGACGCTCCTGGAAAGTTGAAATCTTTATTTTGTCTTTTGACACACCAAATAGTAAAATGCTGTCAGGTTTTTTGGATAACTGCACTAAATATATCCGAGAAAAATTCACATATGAGTTTCAATGCATATTTGCATGTCACTGTTTGTCCTGAAAAAATAACCGGATTTTAGTGTTTAGTGGGTCAGGAAGCCCAGCCAATTTTTTGCTTAATATGTTACTTTAGTCATATGGAGTCATTGGAAGGAATGCTTAAGCAGGGTCTCGTTGGCTGGAGAAGGAATATTCCACTGTATTCCAAACAAAATATCACTTTAGTTCAACTTCTCCATTCGGACTCTCAGTCCTTTTCAGGGCACGACTCCCAACTCATCTGGCCCAATTCCAAGCAGCAGCAACAGAGCTGAAGCTGGCTGAGGGAAGGTGCACCTAGAGGTAGGCAAGCCAGAAAATTCATAGAGAGGGAGAGCCATGCCACAGGCCAGCAAGCCAGCAGTCTGCCTTTGCCCCATCCAAAGCACAAGGCATGACTTCACAACATTTAGCATGTACATCATGCAATAAATGTCACACAAAATAAGCTAAAAACAAGGATGAATGCAAATTATGTGATACTTGCACACACAATATCAGCAGCACACCATAGTTTTCCCTCCGACATAGTCACAAAGAACAAATGAGGAACAAACAGTGGCATAAAAAAAAGTGAGGCAATGCGGCCTCCGCTCTTGATGTCATATAGGGCCAGATGTAGCAAAGTTTTGCGAGTCACAAATGGCCCAAATCGCTATTTGCGACTGTGCAAAATCGGAAATGGGATGCAAAAACCCCATTTCCGACTTGCAAAAAGCGATGCGAGCCGTTAGCGACTCGCAAAATGTGCGACCCCATTTTGCGACCCGCAAATAGCAAGTCGCTATTTGCGAGTCGCAAACCTTATGCAATTGCAACTCGCAAATTGCGACTACTCGCAAAAAGCCCAGTTTTCACTTGCAATTTACCACTAACTCAGAGCAGGTGGTAACCATAACCAAAGTATAAAAGGAGACCCAGAAGGCATCTGGGTTACTCAAAATGGCGGAGATATACCTGATAGCAGTGAGGAGGAGAGTCCACGCCGCCCAGCAGAGGAGGAGGAGGGGCCACAGACAGGAGAAGATATATAGAACAAGGCAGACTCTTTTTCAGCAAACTGAGGAACAGATCTATGACAAATACCGCCTTAGCAGCGCAGCCATACTAGAATTAATTGATTTACTAAAACCACAGCTACAACACCAGACTCTGCGTGGCTGCGCCATCCCTACGCATGTGCAAGTGCTATGCTCACTGCACCTCTTGGCCTCAGGGAGCTATCAGGGGGTCATTGCTGTGGCAGGTGGGGTATCTCAAAGTGCAGTGTCAAGGTTCCTCAGGGCCTTCCTAGATGCCTTACTCACACACATGTCTCACTTCATATACCTACCAAGGAATGAGGCAGAAATAAACAGCACCAAGCTGGACTTTTACCGGATTGCCAACTTTCCCCATGTCATAGGATGTGTAGATGGGACACATATTCAAATATGCCCCCCTGCAAACCTGGAACATCTTTTCCGCAACAGAAAGTGTACCCACTCACTGAATATACAGGTTGTTTGTGACGCCCATTATGTCATCACTGACATTGTAGCTAAGTTTCCAGGCAGTACCCATGACTCCTACATTTTTAGGCACAGTGGGATACACCAACGCCTGGAACGTGGGGAGTTTGGAGACGGATACCTCCTAGGTAGAGCTGCATACACCTTGCAGACATACAGACAGGTCACTGTGCACACCAACCAGGACTTTCTAACAGTGTAATGTTTGTGCCCAACAGGTGACAGTGCATATGCTCTACGGCCATGGATTATGACTCCGTTTTTAACACCCAGCAATGAATGTGAGAGGCGATACAACAATGCACATAAGAGGACCAGGAACCTTATCGAACGCACCTTTGGATTACTGGAAGCAAGATTCAGATGCCTCCACCGCAGTGGAGGTGCCCTCCAGTATACCCCCATTACAGCATTCAAAATTGTGGTCTCATGCGCCATCCTTCACAATATAGCCACCCGACGTGCGCTACCTCTCACCCCTGCAGACCCAGATCCTGAGGATGAAGAGCAAGAGCAACCACATCGCCATCATGGGGATCAGAGTATAGCTAATCAAGGCAGACTGAGACGGGAACACATCGCAAGCCAATACTTTGGAAGGTACGTGTCAACTCCAACCATACTCACCTATTGACCAAAAACTCGATTTGTTAAGTGGAACCAAAAAACTATTTAATTTGTGCAGAAATACAACTATTTACAAATAATAACTGTTCATGGTCATCTAAATGCAAACCATGCATGGGGCACATTGATGTCATGTGCCACATCAACAGGGACAGGGTAATGTCTATGTCCTTCAGCGGCCCCTGCCAGCATGGCTGGTCCCTGGTGCTTCTGCAGTGCTCTGCCTGGTACTGGTACTCCGGAGCACCCTAGTGTCAGTGGCAGTGACACTGCTCACTGTAGAGCCCTCCTCGCTGTCCTGGGGTGTTTCCCCTGTGCCCCTAGACAGATGCTGTGCCTCCATTAAGTCTATCACGTGTGTGATACGGCCCAGGCCCCTAGCCACATCTCCAGCAAAATGCCCCATTTCGACCTGGAGGCCAACTGTCCTCCTCAACAGGCCAGTGGTGTTCACAGCCAGTCTGCCGATTGATGTGGCCATCCTATCTAGTCTTTGTAGGAGCTGACGGTCCCTGCGCCGCCCACCCTCGGCCTGTGCCAGTAGTCCTGCCGCCAGATCCCTCATGGACAGGGCTAGGTCCCCAGTGTTTGTGGCAATAATGTCAGTTCTGGAATTCAGATGCTGCATGCTGGCCTCGTTATTTCTGACAAAGCGGTGCAGCACACCACTAATCTGCCCTAATATGTTGTTTTGCAGGCGCTGACCACGCAGCAGCTGTGCCTCAATGTTGCTGGTAGGTTGACAGCCAGACGCAGCCTGCAGCCCTGATCTCCTGTACCTGCGTCGCCTGCGCAGCGGTGGCTGCCCTGTGTGCTCAACTGTATCACTCCTGCCTGTTGCTGGCGCAGCCTCCTGGAACACAGTTGCAGCAGGTGTGGACATAACAGGGATGGTGTTGGCCGTGCAGGTGGGAGTGCTGGCGGCTCCTGAGCTGTCCTCATGGGGCTGGCTGCTGTGGGTTGTGGTGGTGTCTTGTGGGAGACCTGTGGGACATGGGGAACAGACTGTCAGTGTCTACTATCTGTTGCACACTTCCTAATAAACAATTGCCTATGAACTACCTACTTGACTACATTTCCCATAATGCATCATTCTGGTGTTTGCTACCCTGAAATGGAGCTATCTTGGTTGAGCATGCCCCTGTGTACATGGTGGGTGGGGGTATGGCATTGATAGGGGTACAGGCATGTCACATGGTACTCACCGGTTGATGTGGTGGGCTCTGAGGTGTCCAGGTCTCCAAATACTGACACTGCCTCCTGCTCCAGGGTCTCCTCCACCCTTTCTTCCAGGGGTGTGGGTGGTGGTACTGAAGATGGTCCCCCTCCTGTGCCTCTCATCTCCCGGAGCCTTTCAGCCACCCTCTCCTTGGTCCGGGAGCAGAGGTCATACCACCTTTTTTTAATTTCTTCAACACTCCTGTGGCTCACCCCCAGGGAGTTGATTTTTTCCTGGATCTCCTGCCACAGTTGTCTTTTGGTGGCTTCTGGCACATTGAGGGCTGCCTTTCCAAATAATTCATCATAGTGCTGACAGCATTCATCTGTCAGCACCTCCAGCTTTTAAGTTTTCTTTTTCTAGGAGTTCCTTCCATTGCAGCTGCTGTTTCTCCTGTGTGCAGTTCAGCAGTTAAAAAGGGTGTGGTCCTCCCTCCTCCCAGGTGTATTTGTAAACTTCCTGGCTGTGATGTCATCATCATGTGCCAGGAAGTGTTTCCAGAGTGTTCTGGAGTGGTTTCTGGAGTGTTCTGCAGCACCTGTAAGCAATTTACAAGCAACTCGCAATTTGCGACACCCACTCGCAAATTGCGAGTTCGTTTTTTGCACGGTCGCAAAAAGCAACCTCGCAAACAGCAGACTCGCTCTCTGCGTTGCGACTCCGGGTGCGAGTCGCTATTTGAACAATGACATTGTACCTGCATTTCCATTAGCGACTCGCAATTTGCGAGTCGCACCTACTCGCAAATTGCGAGTCGCTAAATTTTTGTTTCCTACATCTGGCCCGTAGTGGGTAACAGCACACTGCTGTATACCTGACGTGCCATAGTTCTCAACACCTGCAGGTACTGTGTGTGCAATAATTAAGAGCATTAAGGGCCTCATTTAGGAGGAAGTAGTACTGTGCTGCACTAAAATTCACAACGCCACGTTGCCTCACTTCAGGAACGCAGGGATCCGCCGTATTTACAAAAATACTGTGCATCCCTGTGCTTCGCCTAGCTCTGGCATTAAATTAATCTGGCTGGCACCATAGTGCAAAGCTGCCTTCATTGCAGTGAATGATTGTTCATGTGCAGGAAGGTGCCCCTCCCTGCACATAAACTATCAATAATGGCGTTTCCTAGTTCGATGTGTGCTGCATTTTGCAGCACACATAGAAGTAGCAAATCGTCATTATTTAATGATTGTTTATGTGCAGGAAGGGACTCCTTCCCACACATAAACAATCGTTTATGGCTTTTTGCTCTTTCTATGTGTGCTGCAAAATACAGCACACATAGAAAATACAAAAACAAGGAGAAATAAAAGTATTTCTCCTTGTGCCATGCTAACACCACCCCTGGGGTGGCCTTAGTTTTTGGTGCTGCCTCAAGTTTATGATTCCTTGTAAATCTGGGGCAGTGTCAAAATGCAATGAGTATTGCAGTGAAACACCCACAGTAACACCCATTGCACACCCCTTCCATGCTTGTGATGCGTGTGAAAGGGCCAAATTTACAAGGTGGCATTAATCCACAAAAAGTGGTTTAATGCCACCTTTTAAATATGGTGCAAGGCATGGCACCACCGGAGCATCACAAAAAGTGACTCTCTGGTGGCAGTAGGGCCTCGTAAATGAGGCCCTAGGAGTTTATATTGGTTATCCAACGCATCCAAAACGCCTCGGCCCGCCTCATCCTCGACGTACCCCGCAACAGCCACATCTCCGCACACCTGAGACACCTGCATTGGCTCCCAGTCAGCAAAAGGATCACCTTCCGTCTTCTCACCCACGCACACAAAGCCCTCCACAACAAGGGACCGGAATACCTCAACAGACGCCTCAGCTTCTACGTCCCCACCCGCCCCCTCCGCTCCGCTGGCCTTGCACTTGCTGCCGTCCCTCGCACCCGCCGCTCCACGGCGGGTGGGAGATCTTTCTCCTTCCTGGCGGCCAAGACCTGGAACTCCCTCCCCACCAGCCTCAGGACCACCCAGGACCACTCCGCTTTCCGGAGACTCCTAAAGACTTGGCTGTTCGAGCAGCGATAACCCCCCCTTTTTTCCCCCCTAGCGCCTTGAGACCCGCACGGGTGAGTAGCGCGCTTTATAAATGTTAATGATTTGATTTGATCCTGTGACGTGCATTTACAAGAATATGAGCAACAATGTTTCACAATAAGAAGTACATAAGCCTAGCACTAAGTGAGTCTATATGTTATACACAAAAGAGGAAGAGCACAGTGTTTCACACCCAGGAAATAGTGTTGGGATCATATATTACCCTTGCTGGTCTGAAATACTAAGTGTTTGCAGCTGGGCAGGGCACCTTTTCATACAAGGACCTACCTAAGATCGCCACTGCGCTAAGGTTTCTAGGAAATAAAGTTCAACCAGTCCATGGTTGTCTCTGATAGCTCCCCGAACGCTTGCCATGTGGCTATGACTGGAGCTGACCCAGCCAACAGATCTCCTGAGAGCATGATCTCAGTAGAATTTGGGTGGCTGCTTGGGACTTACAATGCCGGAGTGGCTAAGCAAACATCATGACAACAACATTTTTGTTATCATCAAGATTATCCAATCAAACTTAGTGGAAGTAGGTTAATTTTAAAAAGAGAGGCATCAATCTATTTAGGCTTAAGATATATGTATTGGTGGTCTCCTTTAGATTTTAACAAGACTTTTAACAGTACTTTTACCTTCCCGGTCCTTTCAGCCATATATTATAACTGGGAATCTCCTTCAAAGGGACTGAGTGGAAAAATGAAAAGTGTCATATATTTTAAGACCTCAGTCAGTAAACAATAGGGCTATCCCTCAGGTTAAACAGGTGGCTGCTACTCTAGAGCTTATGTTCTGAGTACAGAGACTTTACATGTTCAGACATCAGGTGGTTCCATGGCGAGATGAGGAATGAGGAACATACAGACCCTTTTGCAAAACAATAGAAAGGAGATTGAGGAGAGATTGCCCCCATGGAGATTAGGCCTTCATCCATCCTGCCAAATCAACTTTCCAAAAGAAGATTTCAATATGGAAATAGAAAGGGAAGATACTCCATTTAAGAAGAATCAAAACACATCAATGCAGATATCGCAAGCCAGTTTAGTAGGCATGATTTCAAGTGCAAATGAAAGGCTAGAATATAGAACCTCTTTTCACAATCTCAGATCACCCTATGAATAGCTGGAAGCCCTAAGAGAAGTTCACAAGACAGAATTGGGTAGACAACAAGAGACACCTTTCAAAGCACTGGCTTAAGAGACTCATAAAAATGGAAAAAACTAACAATAAAGCTGAACCATCTCCAGATGACTGTTCGGCAATCTTGGTCTCAAAAAAGCCAAAGAGTCTAGAATTCAGCTTTGGTAAGCAATAACAACCAACTATACACTGCCAGGCCTCTGCTATATGTTGCTTTGGCCTTAAAAACGGACTTAAGTTTGTGTGCTTTCAGTTTTCATAGAACTGGTCTCCAAAGTTTCCAAGCCCCTTCTTTATGAGGCATAATCCACTGCCCATGCTATGATTACGTTTTGACAGTCCTCTAAAAAGGGAACACCAGACCCACTCTGAAAATGAAGCTATTTGCACAGCTAGATTGAGTCAATTATGTACCCTTCTGCTGGTCTCCCCAAATCTATCTCTATCAAATAGTGTTATAGATGAAAATCGAGCCCCACCACTAAACACAACTTTGATATTAACTGCACGCATGTGTCAGCCTTCCCTTAGCTTGCCCTATGAAGATATTGACAAATCATCAAATGCAATGCACACGGAGAGGGAAAAGAAAAAAAAAGAGATCATATATCAGAAATCAAAAACATTATTATCATCAATATACCTAATGCTACTTGCAACAATCCCTGGTAGGCACTCCAAAAAAACCTTCTGACCAGATTTAGGGAGAGAGTTGAACCTTTTCGTATCCAACTATGAGTTCTCAAAAGGAACTGAAGAGTACATTAAGAAAATTTGAAACAAACAAAAGACTATGGGGGTCATTCCAACCCTGGCGATTGGTGTTAAAGCGGCGGCCAACCCGCCAACAGGCAGGCGGTAAAAAAAATGGAATTCTGACCCTGGCGGAAACCGCCAACAGAGACCGCCACTTTAACACTCCGACCGCCACGGCGGGACAAACAAACAGCGCAGCGGTCACCGCCAACAGACAGGCGGGAGACAATGTACCGCCCACCTTATCACAACCCACCAATCCGCCACCTTTTCCGGGGCAGTAGCCCCGCCGATAAAAACATGGCAGAAACAGCCATTACGAACGGAAAACGCTCACCTCTACACACTCCACGAGGAATCTGGACAGCATGGAACCCGAACTACACATCCTACCAGCTATTGTCTTCCTGCTCCTCTACCAGGAGCACGAACGCCGGCGCAGAAGACAACGGTGAGTACTGCACCTACGACACAGGGGAAGGGGGGGAAGAAAATTACGGGGACACACATACGCGACACACCCACCCTCACCCTCACCCACAACTACATACACATCAATGCTGAGCAACAACTCAGAGTGACACCCCCAAACCCCTCGGAAGAATGCAAAGACAAAATAAAATGATCATGAAATTTGAAGTATATTGTACGGCTAAGTAAAAAAATATATCAAACATCTATAACTATATATATATATCTGTAAATTGTCCTGTCCAAATTGGGTATCAGCCATTGTTCGTGGGCCAATGGGCCTAAACACATGGGCAAAGCCCACACAGGATACCCGACTCCAATGGAGAGAACACTGCCGGGGCATCAGATAGCAAAACTACAGGCACCTCAGGGGGAAGGGAAGGGGGGGCTCCTCAGCCAGATGAGTCCACGACGCCAGATCCACGAGGGGCCTCCATGGCCACTGTGCCATCCTGGGGAATGCAAAGCCACAGTCTCACAAGTCTCTACAGTGGGTGGATTGCCCACTGTGCCATCCTGGGGAGTGCAAAGCCACAGTCTCAGAAGTCTCTACAGTGGGTGGATTGCCCACTGTGCCATCCTGGGGAGTGCAAAGCCACAGTCTCACAAGTCTCTACAGTGGGTGGATTGGCCACTGTGCCATCCTGGGGAGTGCAAAGCCACAGTCTCACAAGTGGATTACAGACTCCACTGGTTCTGGAGGAGGCATGGTGCCCAGAGTGCTTCGTGCAGCCCTGCCCGACACAGATGCGGGCCTGCCCCTTCTGCCAATGGGCCAGCGGTGCTTGAGACGGCGGTGCCCAGCGGAGCGGTGCAGAGACGGCGGTGCCCAGCGGAGCGGTGCTTGAGTTGAAGGGCCCAGCGGAGCGGTGCTTGACATGAAGGGCCCAGCGGAGCGGTGCAGAGACAGCGGTGCCCAGTGGAGCGGTGCTTGAGTTGAAGGGCCCAGCGGAGCGGTGCAGAGACGGCGGTGCCCAGCGGAGCGGTGCTTGAGATGAAGGGCCCAGCGGAGCGGTGCTTGACATGAAGTGCCCAGCGGAGCGGTGCAGAGATGGCGGTGCCCAGCTGAGCGGTACTTGAGATGAAGGGCCCAGCGGAGCGGTGCTTGACATGAAGGGCCCTGTTCAGCGGTTCTTGAGACGGCGGTGCCCTGTTCAGCGGTTCTTGACTTGAAGGGCCCTGTTCAGCGGTGCTTGACTTGAAGGGCCCTGTTCAGCGGTGCTTGACTTGAAGGGCCCTGTTCAGCGGTTCTTGAGACGGCAGTGCCCTGTTCAGCGGTTCTTGACTTGAAGGGCCCTGTTCAGCGGTGCTTGACTTGAAGGGCCCTGTTCAGCGGTGCTTGACTTGAAGGGCCCTGTTCAGCGGTGCTTGACATGTGTGTCCAGGTCACCAGATCCGGCCATTACATGGATTTCACTCACCACCTGATATGTGGCTGCCGGGCCCTTCGTGCACATCTGTCTTCTCGCTTGCGGGGCCCTCCTGTGCTGCCATCCCGGGCCCGTGGGTGTCCTCCTGCACACCTGGAATGGGGCTGGTGGGGCCCTCCTGGGCAGCTCGCCTGCTGCCCGACTTGTCGGGCGTGCTGCCCTTGCCACCCTTCCCCGTCTGTGGCCCTTTCCTCCCTTTGGCGGTGTGCCAGGTGGCACCCCACTCCCTGACGGTGCCAGGGTAGTGCTTTTGGAGCCTGCTGTCTTTGGCCTGTCGCGCCGGGCACTGGCTTTCTTGCCTTTTTTTCAGGGGGTGGGCTGGCCGTCTCTTTACTCCTAGCCGAAGTAGCTGGCCTTGAAGGTGGTGGACTCCAAAATCCTTGGACTATTTTCTTTGTAGGTCCAGGTTTTCTGGTGGCTGAGGTGCTGATTGGAGTCTTATGAGATTGAGGGGGTGGGTCAGTTGTTGGAAAGAGGTCAAGGTTGGAAAGGAAAATCAATTTAGAAAGACAGGGACGGGTAGTTGGAGTGGGTATGGGAGTGGAGGAAGAGGATGTGGTTGTAGGAGAGTGAAGTCTGGTGTCTTTGGGTGCAGGTGCTTGTGCTGGAGGCTGTCGTGAGGTGGATGGCTGTTGGGTGGGTGGCTGCCTGCGTTTGTGTGGTTTGGAAGAGGGGGTGACAGACACAGTGGGAGAGGACACAGGGGACGTGTAAATGGTAGTGGGGGTGGTGACTGCACGTGTGCGGAGTGTTCTGGTGGGTGTGCTGGTGATGGACGTAGTGGCTGAAGATGTGGTGCATACAAGTGTGAGTGGAGACGTCACAGGGAGGGAGGAGGGAGATGAGGAGGAGGGGGACACAGAGGAGGCAGTGGCTGTTGGCATGTCTGCATGTGGATGTTGCTTGGGTGAATGCTTGTGTGATGTGTTGTGCTTATGTCTGGATGAGCTTCCCTTGGGTGTTGAGGTGTGTGCAGGCTGGTCTGTTGGTGTGTCTGGGATAGGCAGAGGTACAGGGGAGTGGGACTGGGTTGAGGAAGTTGGAGGAGGGAGGCAGGAGACACGGACAATGGCTGCCGTCAGTGCTGAGGCCAGAGCGTTGAACGATCGCTGGTGGGCAGCCTGACCCGAATGAATGCCCTCCAGGTATGCATTACTCCGGTGCACCTCCCTTTCTACACCCTGGATGGCATTCAAAAGGGTAGACTGCCCAACAATGAGCGTCCTCAGGAGGTCAATGACCTCCTCACTGAGGGCAGCAGGGGTAACTGGGGCAGGGCCTGAGGTGCCTGGGGCGAAGGAGATGCCCACCTTCCTGGGTGAGTGGGCACGGGGCAAAGGCTGAGGGGCTGCTGGGAGGGCAGAGCTGGTGCGCTGGGTGGCGGCTGTACCTGTTGTTGCGGTGGGCACGGATGTTACCGCCACCATAAGGGAGCTCCCTTCCGAGGACGTGTCTGTGTCACTGGTGTCACCACGTGTCCCCGCAGTGGAGCTCCCCTCGCCCTCCGTCTCACTGGTGAAATCAGAGTCAGTTGCATGGCCCTCCATGGCCATGTGAGATGCAGCTCCCTCGTGCTCCAATGCCACTTCTCCTCCGCCTGATGATGCTAATGCACACATGAACAGGAAGACCACCAAAAAAGGGGGGGGGGTGGAGAAACAAAGACATGTTGAGTGCATGCATTGGCGACACAGTTGGCGGAGAGGACAGACACAGAAGCCCCCTGCACTACGCCGCGCACTTGTGGTACACTACTCAATCCGTGGGACATGGCCTACAAGCCTATGGACGACAACTCCACACATAGGTGCCACAAGGCCATGAATAGCTGTACTAGGCAACCTACAGAGGTGGGGGGCACAGGGCCATGCCTAACGGAGGGGCCTAGCCTACAGAAATCGCCCTGGCCTAGGGATACCCACAGCCCTCGTCCCCACCCAGACACCTCCAATGTGTGCAAAATCAGCAGAATGTGCTTGTACTCACCCCCTTGTGTCTGCTGTGATGTCCTCACGCGCCCATCCAAATCGGGGTAGGCCACCGCCAGGATCCAGGACATCAGGGGGGTCAAGGTACGACTGGCACCCCTCCTACGTTGGGAGGCCATCCCCAGCAGAGCCTCCGCGGTCTTCCTGCTCCCGTGGCAGATGTCCTCCCACCTCTTCCGGCAGTGGGTGCCCCGTCTGTTGTGGACCCCCAGGGAGCATCCCTTACGTGATGGAACTACTTCAGAGACACCATGTGTGGCTAATTGGTGACTCTGGTTACCCCAACCTGTCATGGCTACTGACCCCAGTGAGGAATCCCAGGACAAGGGCAGAGGAACGGTACAATGAGGCCCATGGGCGTACTAGGAGGGTGATCGAGCGGACCTTCGGCCTCCTGAAGGCCAGGTTTAGGTGCCTCCATATGACAGGTGGATCCCTAATGTACTCACCAAAGAAGGTGTGCCATATCATCGTGGCCTGCTGTATGCTTCACAACCTGGCTTGGCGACTCCAGGTGCCTTTCCTGCAGGAGGATGGTCCAGATGGTGGTGTTGTGGCAGCTGTGGAGCCTGCGGAGAGTGAAGAGGAGGAAGACGAAGAGGATGACACAGACAACAGGGACACAGTAATACAGCAGTATTTTCAATGACAGGTAAGAATCAACACCGGCATTTTACATTTTCTTAAAGTCTCCTGCCTCTCTACTGTCTGAGTTTCCCCCCAGTGTATGTTAACTGAGTTGTGACTTTCCCTTCCAATTTCAGACATGTGGCCCCACTCCGTGACCTCGGCTTTGTTTCCCCATGGACTACAGCTGTGTGACAGTGGTATGTTGTCATCACAATGTAACTTGACATTTTTGCACGGTTCTGTGTAATACATTTGTTCAAAAATACAGGCAGACTCCAGATTATTTTTGTGCAATAAGTGTGTTTATTAAAGTGCTCAATTTTGGGTAATGGTTGCAATTCGGTGATGGGTGATGGTGGAGGAATGTCCATGGCAGAGTCCAGATTTTCAGTCTCACAGGTGCATTGTCCATATGCCTGTGGAAGGTGGAGCTGGGGCAGTTTAAGTTTGGACAGGGTGACAATGTGGGACAGTGGGATGACAATCAGGGGGTATCCTTTCCTGGCGGGGGTCTTGGCATCCTACTCTGTCTTCTTCCTATATCTCAGGCCCCGCTTGCGGGGTGGTTCTCCTTCTGCAGGGGGTGGGGTTCTGGTGGCCTGTTGTTCTTGTGTCGGGGCCTCCTGTCCACTAGCGCCAGCGGAGGTGGTAGCCTGTTCTTGGTCCATGCTAGTGACAGGGGCCCTTTGTGGTGCCACATGGTCCCGCAATGTGCTGACAATCTGATTGAGAGCCACAACGATGGTGCCCATTGCGGAACTGATGTTTCTGAGTTCTTCCCTGAACCCCATAAACTGTTCCTCCTGCAGTACCTGGATCTCCTGGAACCTGGCCAGGACCGTCGCCATCGTCTCCTGGGAGCGGTGGTATGCTCCCATGATGGAGGATAGGACCTTGTGGAGAGTGGGTTCCCTGGGCCTGTCCCCCCCCCTGTCGCACAGTAGCCCTCCCAGTTCCCCTGTTTCCCTGGGCCTCTGTCCCCTGGACCGTGTGCCCACTACCACTGCCCCCAGGTCCCTGTTGTTGTTGGGGTGGTGGGTTAACCTGGGTGCCCTGTAGTGGTGGACACACCGCTGATTGACGTGTCCTGGAGACAGAGGCATGGGCCGGCTGGGTGGGTGCTGTGCTGGTGTTCCCAGAGGGGGGTAGGTCTGCTGTGGCCTGTGGCTGTCTGAGGTGAACCGACTGTCCTGAGGTCCCCGATGAGCCGGGCTGGTCATCTGGGTCCAGGGAGACAGAGCTGCTGTCATCACTGTGGGCCTCTTCTGGGGGTGGAATGGACATTTCTGGACCCTCCTGGGCGGTGTCGTGGCGTTCGGGTCCTGCAGGGGTATAAGAGTATGGTTATTGCTTCTGTGTGTGCCATAGCGTGCAATGGGTGGCTGCCCGTGTACCCCAGTGCTGGCATTCCCTTCTGGGGGCTGTTGTGACGGTGGTTTGGGGGGGATGGGTATGTGCAGTGGGCATGCTTAGGTGATGGGTGTCCATGGTTTGTGGTTGCATGCAGGGCTTGGTGTTGGGATGGGTGGGTTGTGATGGTGAGACATTAGCAAGGAGGTTGTGTGATGGGGGTGGGGGGAGGGTGGGGGTATGATTTGGCATGCCGGTGGGTGGGGGGGATGAAGTAGTTGAGATTAGACTTACCAGAGTCCATTCCTCCACCTACTCCGGCAAGGCCCTCAGGATGCAGGATCGCCAAGACCTGTTCCTCTCATGTTGTAAATTCTGGGGGGTGAGGTGGGGGTCCGCCGCCAGTCTTCTGCACCGCGATGTTGTGTCTGGATACCATGGAACGCACCTTCCCCCGTAGGTCGTTCCACCGCTTCCTGATGTCGTCCCGATTTCGTGGATGCTGACCCACAGCGTTGACCCTGTCCACTATTCTTTGCCATAGCTCCATCTTCCTGGCAATGGTGGTGTGCTGCACCTGTGTCCCGAAGAGCTGGGGCTCTACCCGAAATATTTCCTCCACCATGACCCTGAGTTCAGAGTCTGAAAACCTGGGGTGTCTTTGGGGTGCCATGGGGTGGTGTGGATGAGGTGTGGGGTGGTGTTTGTGGTGATGAGTGTGGTGAGTGTGGTGGTGTGTGGTGTTTTGTGCGTGGATGTTGTGTGAGTGATAGTGTAATGTGCCTGTGAATGCTCTGTACTAGCTGGTGGTGTCTCTCTCTGGCCTTAGTCAATAAATGGTGGTCGTAGGGGTTTGTGGGAGATGTGGGTGTGTGTTTTATATTGTGTTGGGTGTGTGGGAGTGGTGTTTGTATGTGTATCAGGTGTGTGTATTTCAAAATGTCCAATGTGGCAGTGTTTTGGAGCTGTATGTGTATTTTGACCGCAGCAGTGTGTACCGCCAATGGAATACCGCGGTTGAAAGACCGCCGTGTGAATTCGTGGGTCGGAATGGAATGGGCGTATTTCTGTTGGCGTGACAGTGGAGGTTTGGTCATCGCCAGTTTTTCGCTGGCCGTTGGTGTGGAGGACTTTTGTGGATGTCGGGTTTTTGGCGGTTTGCCTGTTGCGGGTCAGAATGACCATGGCGGTTTCCCGCGGCCGCAGCGGTGTTATGGCGGTCTTCTGACCGGCGGTAAGCGCCTTTTACCGCCGAGGTCAGAATGACCCCCTATATACTCAATGAGGGAAAAATTTAACCAAAGCACCCTGGTGTAAGCATATGTTGTGACAGAGATCTCAATAATCCATGTCCCCTAAGCTCTCACTCTGGGAATGGTTTACTGTCCTTCAATCCTACTCATTTACTCCTTTTCTCTAATACCAGGGCCATCAAAATCTTCAGCATGTTTCTCAATTAATTATGCTCCTTGTGGCAATTAATGTCTTTTTAATTTTGTCTTTATCTGTTTTCATACCAATTTGATTTCATACTTCTCGTGTACACCAAATGCTAAATTGCCCCAAACGTGTTAAACACATTTGTTTTGGCATATTCAAAAGATTACACCAGGCTTCTGCAACGAGGAGCTCATGTGCTACTGGTAGCTCTCTAGCTCCCTGTAAGTAACTCTCCTATGTGTAATCCGACCTACTAAATAAGAAGCTTATGCTTGGTAGAATTAACTTATGTATATCAAAATTCAAAAGTGAGTATTCATGATACAAATGGGTGTATTATCAGAACACATAAGATGATGCTTGGAGAAAAATGGATTAATTTCCAAAATATATTTAAAGCTAATATTTGAGGGATACTTCATGCGGCACTAGGAAGATATATTACTAATATTAGTTTGGTGTGAGGTTCAGGGCAGCTATTCTGTATGCATTATTTATAATAGACATTCCAAATTGAAAAAGCCTGTTTTACAGTACTACTGAGAGCCCTGCATGATGCACCCAGGTGATCACTGTTGGTAGTCTTGCACAGGGAGTCCACAAATGTAATCTTACCTGGTGTGGTCAAGATTACAACTCTAACAATATCAGTAGTTAAGGTGATTTTCATTAAACATAAGTAGATCTTGTTACAAAATAATTTGGAGACCCCGGGATTACACAAATTCTACAAGCTCTTGACTCAGAAAGGATTATTGACGATATTGTGAGGAGAAGTGTTATCAAGATAGTTTTCCTTATTAAAACATATATCAGTTTGCTTCCACATCAGGCATGTGACATCTGGCAATAAGTATTTAACATTCCATTGAACTGCAACAGTTTGCTTGACATTGTCTGAAATGACATACATTTTCCATCAATTCTATTGTTAGACCTGGCATCCTTGGTGATGTTTCACCTAACTTTTTACCCTCTTACATCCTGTTTTCTGACTTCATTTTTGCTGACTCTTAGGATCCTGGGCACTTTATCATTGCTGATCATGGCTAAAGGGCAGGTGCTCTGTACTCTGCACTGATAACATTGGCTTCTCCACAACTGGTATATTTAATTTACCTGTAAGTCCATAGTAACATGCACTATATGTGCTGAGGACCTGTACATTAAATGCTACTAGTGGGCCTGCAGCACTGATTGTGCCACCCACCACAGTAGCCCTTTAAACATGTCTCTGGCCTGCCACTGCAGAGCCTGTATGTGCAGTTTGAACTGCCATTTCATCTTTGCAAGTGTACCGACCTGCCAGACCCAAACCTTCCTTTTTATTACATGTAAACCACCCCTAAGGTAGACCCCAGATAGTCACAAGGGCAGGGTGCAATGTATTTAAAAAGTTGGGCATCCAGTTTTCAGTTTAGCATGTCCAGATAGTGAAAAACTCTTACATTTCTTGTTCACTATTGCAAAACTATCTCTCCCATAGGCTAGCATTGGGATTACCTTAGCACATCTTTTAAGTGTGATTTCCAATTGTAAATAGATAAAGCTAAGTAGTTTAGTGTCTCTGGGCTCACAATTTAAAATCACAACTTATGGTGAAGTCGTATTTTAAATTGTAAGTCTGAAAATGCCACTTTTAAAAAGTTGTCATTTTCTTACCTCAACCATTCTGTGCCTTAGCCTGTTTCTGAATACATGTGTGGGCTGGTTTGGGTGACAGCTACACTTTGTGAATTCCTCTAGACAGCCACCAACACAGGACACTCAGCTGTATCAGCATTTATCTGCATACTGATTGGTCTTTCTGGGCAGAGAGAAGGGGAGGGACTGACACTTGCAATTTAATAGGTGGTGCCCTGTCTCCACACAAAGGACTGATTACCCCCACAGATAGCCTGGTGGAAAGGGCTAGGTTGAAAGGGAGCCTTGTGCACTTCAGAGGACACACTTGAAGTCTCCCCCACACCAAAGGCCTTTTTGGGTATAGGTACTGGACCCCACCCCCCAGCAAACCAGACCTCCACTGGAGCCAAGAACACTCTGCCAGGAAGGACTGCTGTGCAGCCAGGAGGGACTGCCACTCTGCAACTGCAACTCAGTCTTGGCCTACTGCTGCTGTGTACTCTGCTGAAGGAGGGGACATTTACCTTGCTTCTTGGTCTGCTGTGTTGGCTTGCTGATTCTGTCCTGCAGTGAAAAGGACTGGACTTGCTGTCTACATCTGTGAACCCAAGAATCTAGAAGGGCTTGCTGGCTTGCCCCCTGTTCTTCTGCAACCTCATGGACTGCTTGCAACTCCTCTGGTGCTGCTGGACTCTGCCTCAGTGTGTCCTACCCTTGCCTGAGGTGCCCTTTCCAGTCCTGGGCCTCAGAGGTAAGTTTCTCAGCTGCAACCTTCAAAAAGCAGGGCATCGCCCAGAGCGTGGCAGAAAAATCAGCACAGCGCATCTCTGATGGTGATGCAGTGGATGCCTGATGACAGTGAATCACAGATTGCTGCGCAACCTGACAATGATGCATCACATCCACTTACACAGATCCCCTTGATGACTCAGTGCCCTGGGCGTGGTAAAAATATTGAAGCATCGTGTCCTCACTGATGTCCTATTGCTCCATTAAAGATACTGTTCAGCGGACCCTATGTGGGTTCTGTAGCCAGCCCACCCTAAATTGCAGTTGGCCTGGGTTTTGGATTTGACCCAGTCGCTTAGCAACCTCAAGTAACTTTTTGACTGTTTTCACATTTAATCTTTAACAATTCATATCTCGATTTCTGCTTGTTGGATTTCTGTCATTTTGTTCTGTTTATTAAGCTAAATATTACCTTTTTTACTAACTGGTGCTGAGACTTTTTTGTGGTATTTTTCACTGTGTTACTGTAATTAAGTGTTCCACAAATGCTTTACACATTGCCTCTTAAGTTAGGCCTGCCTACTCTGTGTCAAGCTATCAGAGGGCGAGCACAGGGCACTAGGATTGTCGTCCCTACTTGGACAGGGTGCATACCTCTGCCAACTAGAGACAAAATTTGTAACAACTATCTACTCATTTTGGGTCATAAACGTAATTCTCAACACATACCCATATTCAAATACCTATTTATCCCTCAAGTCACTCTTTCAATGTTTTGTAAATTCATAGTTTTTCAAGAACAGCCTACACTCATCTGAGGCCTGCAGTCAAGTTCAGTATTGCAGCGCAGCCACACCATAGCCGGAGGAAGGTAGGACACAGAGGGGGTCATTCTGACCCTGGCGGCCGGTGACCGCCAGGGTCACCGACCACGGGAGCACCGCCAACAGGCTGGCGGTGCTCCCGAGGGCATTCTGACCGCGGCGGTTCAGCCGCGGCCAGAAAGGGTAAACCGGCGGTCTCCCGCCGGTTTACCACTGCCCTTGTGAATCCTCCATGGCTGCGGAGCGCGCTCCGCAGCCATGGGGATTCTGACACCCCCTACCGCCATCCTGTTCCTGGCGGGTCTCCCGCCAGGAACAGGATGGCGGTAGGGGGTGCCGCGGGGCCCCTGGGGGCCCCTGCAGTGCCCATGCCCATGGCATGGGCACTGCAGGGGCCCCCGTAAGAGGGCCCCGCAAAGTATTTCAGTGTCTGCTAAGCAGACACTGAAATACGCGACAGGTGCAACTGCACCCTTCGCACCCCTGCAACTACGCCGGCTCAATTCTGAGCCGGCGTCCTCGTTGCAGGGGCATTTCCTCTGGGCCGGCGGGCGCTCTTTTGGAGATCGCCCGCCGGCCCAGAGGAAATGTCTGAATGGCCGCTGCGGTCTTTTGACCGCGGTGCGGTCATTCAGCGGCGGTACCTTGGCGGACGGCCTCCGCCGTCCGCCAAGGTCAAAATGACCCCCAGAGTGCCAACAGAAAAGGTCAATGATAACATTGAGACCCTGTATAAAGACGTGAGAGACTGCACTGCATTTTTGCACTGTTCTGTGCATGAAATTGAAGTGATTTATTGGGGTTCAGAATCAGTTTAGAATCACGTGTATAGAAAAATAGGGTATGGATCTGTATATGCTGTTGTTTGTAGCATAGAAGACCATGGGAACTCATGTTATTTTGTTGCTTAAGAGTGATGCAGTGCTCGCCCTTCAAGGGTGGATGGTGATAATGCTTTCCTACAAAGGTTTGAGATATCCATTATCCTCAGGGAAGATAAGAGGCAGAGTTGAGGACATATTACGACCTGCTATCTTGATTAAGCTGTGTAGAGATCGGAAATTGGTGAGAGCTGTAGAAACATAAAATTATAATTGTGCAGAGTTCTGTGCTGGTCCTCCGAGGTCTTCTGGCCCATCCACCAGCATTTTCACCTCTGGGGTGGGAGAATGGGCATAAAACTGAACTGACACCAAATCAAAGTTTGACATTGACTGTGCTGTGTGGAGGTTGCGGGGAGTACGTAAACAATAAAAGGCTCAGAGACAAAGGGGCAAAACTTAGATGCGCTACTTAAAGAGATTACTTTTAAAATACCCAACTGAGGTAAAAAGAAGTGTAAAAGCTTAGCAAAAATGTAAGCCTATGTATACACAATCTTCCTACCCTCTCACAGCCCATACAGAAGAATAACTCAGATGCCCTAGTTTCTTCCTGGCTCTCTCCAAAATGTGTATTACTACTTGAGCTCTTCTCACATGAGGCGCTCAAAAACGTTTGTTCTACTGATGAGAGTTACTAAGCCAGTGGTCTTGAGAATTGGATAATCAAAGAAGCTTTCATTGTCAATGGACTAGGTTCTTGCTTCGGAAAGTTCTAGGCGTGGCATCACTTAAACAACAAACCATGTGCAAGGTGCCTGTCAGGATCATGTGCTAAACCACATAGATGCCAGATCTCTCAAGAATAACTCTCTCAGGATTTCAGCAGTACTGGAAAGCAAGCAAGAGATTAGGGAGAAGAGAGGTGGACAAACTTTGGAGACTGGAGCAGAGCACAGAGTAAATACACGATAGCACGAGTAGCTGGAGGCATGAAAGGCAGAGGCCAATCAAAGTCAGGCCATTGACTGGGTTCTGACACCTGCCTATCACAGTCTACAGTCTGAAGTGCGTGTCCATGGGACTAGTGATGGGGCTATGGATTTTGTGGGAGGACGTGCTCATCCTTCTCCGGCTGTCTGCATAATTGATATAGCAGCAATAGATTTTGTATCAAGATCTTTGTATTTCCGGTGAGGCAATACTGGGATCTAGGTTAGATGCATCAATCCAAGAACATGAAAAGCATTTGGAATATGCAGTGAAGCAACAGTATACTGGACATGACCGCACAAGTCAGTGCCATCACTTCATCCTGCTCCCATACCCTGAAGCTGCTCAGAAAGATCTTTAAATGGTTCCCAAGCAACCCTAGAAAAACTGTCATTCACAACCTGGTCGCCATCAAGTTACAGTAAAGGAACATTCTCTATGCCCAGATCACCATGCAACATACTAGAATTCTACAAACCTTCCAGAACTCAGCAGCTAGATTCATCCTCACCCTCCCGCACAAAACTCACATCATACCACACCTCAGGTTACTATACTGGCTCAGATACACAAATGTGTTCAACTTCCTCACACACACATTCAAAACACTACACAACTCAGGCCCTTCCTACCTGAACTGTTGCAGCTCCTTTCACCAACCTTGCAGACACCTCCGCTCCGCAGGACTCCGATTCACAAACACTCCCCATGTATACACAGAACCAGATCAGAAGGAGGAGCATTCTTTTACATGTCTCCTAAAGCATGAAACGACCTCCCACTCCCCATTTGAGCCTAATCCTCTCGTCTTGAACTCCACAAGAAGATGAAGACCAAACTTTTCAATTAACTAACCTACCGTAGGCACATACTTACATTCATACATAGACATACAAACCTGCTCAGCACTGGGATACCCTTGTGGGTGATAGCGCGCTTTAGAAATACACATAATATAATTTGTGATACACCATAATACCATGTAGACTTATGGGGGTGACTTACCAGTAGGCCATTGTGAATTCTTGAAACACACCCAGGGGATGGTATAATAAAGCTCGTAGCAAGTTTGCCTCAGTGCTCTAGATTGCTACAGAAACATAGATAATCTCTTTTCACGAACCTCATCTTCTAAATAATTCTCCTCCTTGTCTACTTGATCTCTCGGCTCAGTACGTGTACAAGGTATTGCTACATTCTGAGGTGTTAGAGCTATTCACAAAGATACTAAACATTGGCATGGTTTTCAGTTGTAGTAGTATTTTGTTATTTGGTTTTGCTTTCTGAGACCTGCAGGGGTGTACTTGAAGATGTGCCTAACCTTGAGATTTCAGCAGATGTTATGATGTGGGAGGTATATTCATCAATCTGTATATTGCTCTTTTGATTTGTGCGCCCCTTGATTGCAATGTCCATTGATCCTTTATACAGCGTTTTGTGCTTTCTGTAATAAATGCTTTTAGATATGTCAGTGTTTATTGTCAATTTTTCCTTTTTTTATTACTTTGATGTCTGTTATTTTTGGTGAGTAGGTTGTTAACTGTCATTTTCATGTAATGTTAATTTTTGGAGGGTTAGAAGGTTTGCTGTGGGAAACAGATATTTTATACCACTCTTTTCTTTTCTTGGATGGAGTGGTCATATAGTGTTCATCTCCTGAAGACGGTGTAATCAACATTTTTCCTGTTTTCTCAATGTCACGCGTACCCTCTATGGGTGACGTTTGCAGATTGTTTTATAATGTCTGGCAAAGGCAATTCTGCCATCGGAACCTTCTGCTATTAAGGCTTTGCTCGATCAGATCCTACAGGCGTGGGACTTCAGTAACCTCAAGAAAAATTTATGTTGTACAGCCCATGCTAATTTTAATTGTTTTAAGCATTTGGGTTACAAAACTGAAAAAAACAAACTATGCAACAAAATAGCAACAGCTGCATCGAGCCTGTGTGGGCTTGTTTAGGCAGGGAAGGTAGGAAGAGACAGATGGGGAGGTATCTGATTATAGAACATAATACGGGCCACATGTGACTGTTTATTTGAGGAAGGAAGGGTGGGAAAGGCCTGAAGAAGAATTCAGCAGCTGTGGAGTGTGTGCACATTTTTATCAGTGCTATTGACAGTTATGATTCAATTGAACATCGTTGAGAGAAGAAGAGGATATTTTGAGTGAGAGGTGGAGTAAACAGCACAGTTTGTTGTATCAGCAAAATCCAACACTACCTTCAGTAATATTCATAAAGTCATAAGGTCCTCTCTTCCTTATTATATTTTTGGTAACTATAGTGCAATGCAAATCATGTTGTCCTTTTTGCACGGTGTTTATCGACTTACTCGTTTATCATTTGTTCAGTAGACCATTTTGATAACTGAGATCCACTCGGTGTATTTTGATTAAGATGAAACGTACAGTCAACAGAAACCTCTGTGCTGGCAAGCCTACGATGGTGACACATGCCTCAAGGTTTAACCTTTCTGCAATACGTCTCAGGATCGATAATTAATTCATCAGTTGGAGTCTAATCTCTGTCAGTGTACCTTTTTCTATATTTATTTATATACATTGATTTGTAGAAATGCTTGCTTTTACATAAAAATTCATTATTGCGCTTAAAAGATGTCTTCCCACAAATGTTCCAATGCCCAGGCAAGAAGCCTGACACTTTAGCCCAACAACCACTGGACAGTAGGTTAATCATTAAGGCCTGGTTGTCAACACGGACCACTTGTTACCTTGTGACTTTTGATAGATCAGCAACGAAGGCAGTGGAGCAGGCACTCTGCTTAGCTAACCGACACATCACCCACCTTGTAGGGGCCGATCACAACCAGCACGATTCTGTCATGGCTAAGGCTGAAAATAAATACAGGCACATTTCAGTTCCTCGCAGACGCCGAGCCAGGTTTGGAGGTATCCTTTAAACTCCCAGGGCCTCCCTTGCACCACCGCATCATTTTTAGTATTTTCCATATTTACAAGGTGGCTTTATGCCACTTTTTGTGGCTTAACGCCGCCTTGTAAAAATGGGCCTCTCCAATGCAGTTTTCTGCGGCAGACGGGTGAGCAATGGGTGTTGCTGTGGGCATTTCCACACGATGCCCATTGCTTTTAACACTGCCTCAGATTTACGAGAAATCTAAAACCTGAAGCAATGCCAACAACTAACGCCTCTCCGTGTTTTTACTTGTTTTTGCTTTTTCTAATAACAAATCTCCATTATTGATTGTTGTCCCTTCCTGCACAGGGACACCTTCCTGGACATAAACAATCATTCCCTGCAGTGCAGGCACCCTTACACTGTGGTGCAAGGGTGCCTGCGTTGGCACAAGGCAGCTAATTTAGCGCCGGCAGAGGGGAGAATACAGGGATGTGCCACACTCTTTTAAATACAGCGCATTCCCTGTGTTCTGGAAATGACGCAGCTCGGACCAGCAAAACTGCTTATTGCACTGAGCTGCGCCATTTCTTGGTAAATGAGGCCCCACTCTCCCCAGTGGAAGCATCCACCCATTGGTCGTCCTATTTGTGGCATCCTCATTCCATGCAACTTGTGAAATGTGCTAATGAGGCATTGAAGCACTCGAAGCCAGAGAAAGGGTAGCGGGCATCTTTCTGCAGCCCGCACAATTGGTGCGCGTTAAGAAGACCCCATTGTTTTTGATTTATTTCTAATTTGCATTTTGATGTCAATAATCTTTTAAATGTTAACACATTCACACATTGTGTAAGCTGTCACTGCGGTCCATCTATTTAACATGTAAATCTCAGCATATTAAATTTTAGTTTTTTGTGCAGACGTTTGTTTTTTCAGGATGAGATATATCAATTTCCATATATGCAAACAACGTCTGAATTCAGATTGAAAAAGAATAACAGCATTATGGGGGTCATTCATAGACCGCCAGAGTAGGTGACGGAGGAAGCACCGCCAACAGGCTGGCGGTGCTTCTGGGGGCATTCTGACCTCGGCGGTAAAGCGTGGCAGACACTGAAAATCGCGACGGGTGCAACTGCACCCGTCACACCCCTTCCACTCCGCCGGCTCCATTCGGAGCCGGCATCCTCGTGGAAGGGGGTTTCCCGCTGGGCGGGCGGCCTTCTGGCGGTCACCCGCCAGCCAAGCGGGAAACTCAGAATGACCGCCGCAGTCTTTTGACCACGGTACGGTCTTCTGGCGGTTCCCGCCAATCTAGGAATGAGCCCCTATGTGTTTCTCTCGTATATAGCTCTGTGCATTTGTGCTAGTGGCGACGTAGCCAGTCCAGTAATCTGGCTCAGCAGACTAAGGGGCTCATTCCTAGATTGGCGCCAGAAGACCGTACCGCGGTCAAAAGACCGCGGCGGTCATTCTGAGTAGTGGCTCCCAGACTGTGAAAGGGGCGGGGAGGAGGCGTTCGGGGGGCAGGGGTGGGAGTGGAGGAAAAATTCCATTGAATTACGTTTTTAAAAAAAACACTTACCTCTTTGGCAAGGTCCCGTGCCGTACTCCTCTGACCCTCGTTGCTGCTGCAGGCACAGGCTCCCAGCCTGCCCTGCAGCCAATCCTGGTGCTGCCCAAAGCAGCGTCAGGATTGACTGGGAGCGCCCAGCCAGGGGACTCCCAGGCAGACTGGGAGTCTGTGCAGGCTCTCTCCAGTCTGCAGCCTACAGCACGTGTGTTTGGCCAGCCCGAGATGGCAGGCCAAACACACATGCGTTCTGAGGGGAGTTTCTGAGCACTTCCCTGTAGTGCACGTCACTTCCTTGGCCCCACCTCTTTTAAAGAAAACGATAATAAATATTGTTTATTAACATTTTCTTTAAAAGGTTTTGCAGCTGCGGCTGCTGGTGGGGGCGACACGCCTCCGCCCATACGGAGGAGTCGCCACTGGTCAATAAAATATACACTTATATAAGTTGGTATTATAACGCCTGTTGTCAGCACCTTTCGAGGTTCATTACTAGCACAGCAGCTCTGCCATTAACAATATTGTTTCCTTTGTGCCTAGCTGCTTTTCTGAATTATCATTTTTGGAAGAGTGTATGGGACCGCTAATGTATAGGAACTCATCAAACTCCAGATCTAGGCCCATATTTATACTTTTTGACGTAAAACTGCGCTAACGCAGTTTTGCGTCAAAAAAATTAGCGCCGGCTAACGCCATTCGGAAGCGCCATGCGGGCGCCGTATTTATTGAATTACGTTAGCCGGCGTTAGCCGCCGTCGCCGTCTGGTGTGCGTTAAAATACGACGTACACCAGGCAGCGCCGGCGTAGGGGAAATTGGAGCTTGGGCGTCAAGAAATGGGGCAAGTCAGGTTGAGGCAATTTTTTCGCCTCAACCCGATTTGCGCCATTTTTTTTCACTCCCAACCCCCATAGAAATGACTCCTGTCTTAGCAAAGACAGGAGTCATGCCCCCTTGCCCAATGGCCATGCCCAGGGGACTTCTGTCCCCTGGGCATGGTCATTGGGCATAGTGGCATGTAGGGGGCACAAATCAGGCCCCCCTATGCCACAAAAAAAAAAAAAAAAAAACACTTACCTGAACTTACCTTAATGTCCCTGGGATGGGTCCCTCCAGCCTTGGGTGTCCTCCTGGGGTGGGGAAGGGTGACAGGGGGTGTCCCTGGGGGCATGGGAGGGCACCTCTGGGCTCCTTCAGAGCCCACAGGTCCCTTAACGCCTGCCTTTTGCAGGCGCTAAAAAAGCGGCTGTACGTCATTTTTTTTGACCCGCCCACTCCCGGGCGTGAATTTTGCCCGGGAGTATAAATCCGACGCACATGCCTCGGAGTCGATTTTTTAGACGTGAACGCCTACCTTGCATCTCATTAACGCAAAGTAGGTGTCCACGCTAAAAAATGACGCAAACTCCATGGACTTTGGCGCTAGACGCGTCTAACGCCAAAGTATAAATATGGAGTTAGTTTTGCGTCAAAATTGCGTCAAAAAAAACTACGCAATTCCGGTGCTAACGGAGTATAAATATGCCCCCTAGTGCTTCTACGGGGCATGTTTGGTGCCGCCTGCAAATATACCTTTCATTGGTTGCCACACATGAAGTCTCAAGGGAGTGGTCTCTTTTATGTCCATTGCATAAACCATGGCCCGAAGCAGATGAATGGTGTTTTTAGGGCGTCTAGAAGCACCCAGATGAATTGTCTTCTGGTGTCTCAGTGTTAAATGAATTCTAGAGACTTGAGACAGAAGAGCCCCTTCCATTTTTATTAAAAGTGACACTTGTTATTAGTAAGTGTGAATATCATTGGTGTAACCCTTCATGAACAAGTAAATAAATTATGGCGAAGGGATCCATGAACATTATAGTTGTGTCTAAGGTATGGTTATTTATAAATGTTCTATAACATCTGTCATAATGTGTGGATGACATTTGTAAAAGAGAGTGGATAAGTGGTACGCAAAGATCACAACCCTATTTCCCAATTCTTGCAATAGCTAACCTAAAGGGAATACATTACGTTTCCTAGTTCAGCACCCCATAGAGACTTTATTTGCAACCTATGCACAGAGGTAGAGACTCCTACTTTCCCTGAGTTCCCTGTGATGAGATAAACTGTACCTCTCACTTATTGCTTGGTGTTGGAAATTGGGTTACTGGTTGGGGTGAGGGCGGTGGGAGGTGAAACCGTACTTAAGAAGCGCCCACAATTTGTGTTAGGGTGACGTCACCAGCAATCCCAAATTATCTTGTAATTAACCCTCTAGTACCAGTTAGAGGTTAGTAACTTGGCACAAAAGCAGTTAGGTTCATCTTAAAGGCAATGTGTAAAGTATTTATGCAGCACTTCAAACAATAATAACGTGAAAACACAACACAAGAAAATCCTACACCAATTTAGAAAAATAGATCACATTTTAATAAATTATTTGAGATCAAAAGGACAAAAATCCAATCAGGAGAACCGGAAATATGCAATTTTAAAGATTTCAGGTAAGTAAAGTGCCTAACAACTCAAAGCGAAATTCACAGTTACCTGGTCATGGGAGATGGAGTGAAAGTCAGAAGGTCAGGCCAAACACGATGGAGCACAGTCAGATACAGAGTTAGGGCAGTCCTGCTGAAAGAGTTACCTTCAAGAGTCCAGCACGAAGAGTTCTGTTTGCAGCGGAGGGGGTCTTGAGGAAGGTAGCAAGGGTGGCAAGATCTTGGTGTGAGTCCAAAACTTCAGGATTTTTCCTTTTCTTGGGGATAGAGCTGATGCCACAGAACGGGTCTAGGACTTGAGGGGTACTTCTTTTGGGCCTCATTCCAGCAGAGGCCAACAGGGTTCAGGCAGGTACAGCTGCAGTCCCAGGCAGAAGGTCAGCTCCATAGTTACAGGGAGCCTCTGGAGCTTGTTATGTCCCTGTAGCTCAGAACAAGAGGTCAGTCAGATGACCCTTGAAATCACTTCAGTTGAGATAAAGGGTGCTGGTCCACTCTTCCTTCTCAGCAAGCAGGGCAGATGGTAGCAGAGTAGCAGGGCAGCAAAGTATCAGTCCTTCTGACCTCATGAAGCTAGAAATGGCCCATCCTGCCAACTGCTATTCCCGTATGTCACACAGAGTGGGAGAGAACACAAGGACCAACTGCCACCTACACATAGTCATGTGACCCAGGATACAGGGTGCATGCACCAAATCGTTGGGACAAGAAAATGCCAACTTTCTAAAAGTGGCATTTTCAGACTTGTGATGTAAAATCTGACTTTACCATTACAGAGAATTTTATATTACAATTCTTTAGCCACCAAACCCAAACTTTTTACCTGCTCCCAACTGAACATTATCATTTATTTAATGTAATGAGCTAACCCACTGTTATCCTATAGGAGAGGTAGGCCATGCAGTAGTGAAACAATAATTTAAGGGCTTTTCACTACCTGGGCATGTAAAAGTTAGATGTACATGTCAAGCTTTCCTAATACACTGCACTGTGCCCTTTGGGTTGTTCAGGGCATACCCTAGGTTTAACTTATGTATATTAAAAAGGCAAGTTTGGGCCTGTCAAAAGGTTTACTTTGCCAGGTCAACAGACTGCAGTGGACTTACAAGTAAACTAGATGTGCCAATTTAGTGTAAGTCAGTTTCACCATGTTTAAATGAGCGAGCACAAGCACTTTAGCATTGGTTAAGACTAACAAAAACAAGATCATCAAAATGAAGGTGTAAGATAAAAGGTTTGGGAGAGGACCACCCTAAAGTTGACAGGTCTAACACCTGGAAAATTGCAAATATACAACTGCAAATGTTGTGCTTGGCTACTGCCTGTTTACCCATATTTAGTGGACTGTGACATTGGTGGGACCATGTTTGCTATCAGGTACATAGGCTTTTTAGAAAGAACCCCATCTAGTCTCCCTTAACCAGATTCATTGGTCTTTATCATAACTTGAACATGTATAATGGATGCCTGTAACATGTGTGGTGTGTGTTGATGAGGCTTACATTTATCTTTCTGGAGTGTTGAATACTGGATTCCTTTGAACTCTGTGTATGCTATCCAATATAGCGGTCTCCTTTGTACTGTGCAGCCAAAATCAACGCGGACTGTGCCAACTTGCAAGCACGCACTCTTGTGCCACCTCCATGAAATTGGTTTGCCTATTGTCTGGGAAAGGTAGTCAGCATAGTTACTTTTCTATAACTAAGGTTTCCACTACACCAGTGAAGCTCAACCTTCTCCTCCTTTCAGTGTTGTGGTCATCCCTCTGGCAGGTGTATACTCATCATCACATAAGTCAGCACAAACTCTTTTCTGTGTGGCCAACAAGGCTACACTTTTTGGACAACAGCTAGAAGGTGCTTCTAAGGGATTGGTTTCATCTATGGCATGACTCTTTAGGTATGAGAACAACAAAAGTGCTGACCTTCTCAGTCAATACTTTGTTCAACATACCGAATTACACCAAGGAGGACTGTGCATTGGTGCAGGAGAGACAACTGCATAGAGCAGAATAACAGCCAGGAGTGGTGACTCTTCTTAGTCTTAGTTAATTACACATACAGATGAGTACAATAACAGATATTTTTTGTGTTGGGGCACTCTCAGTACTATTGTTGATAGACACCAATGTCCGACCAGTTTAAACTCAGTTTGGGATAGGGTTACTGTAAATCATTAGTGGCCATCCAGTCTGAGTCCTAGAGTGAAGCCACCTTTATTTGTAGCAAGGTGTCAAGTACCAATCCGATGGCAATATTTCTGGGTATATTTGAATAGTGGAGATACAGCTGAAAACTGGATAGAGTTATATCATGCACTCTTGTGAAACACTCAAAAGGAGTGCAGAATTATCTGGTCACCATTATCCCAAGCTCTTCTGCCCCCTATTGGTCACCTAATCCCTTGAGTTAGTAGAAAGAAAAAAGGGATAAAATGGGCAATATCAATTAAAACTACTGCTAAGAAGATGTAGGAAGTATGTGTTTGTGGGTTGTTTCTAATATTTAAGCTCTCATTTGCTGGGTTGGAGTAAATAGATAAAACTTTATCTGTACCCTCAGTATAATGTTTTACTAAAGTATTGGTGCACTGTACAAGATCAGAAGGACAGGGAGAGTAGCTGGCACTGGTGGGCATCGTTCTATTTCTGTGGTCTACTAGGAGCACTGTAGCACTGCTTTCTGAATCCCTGAACTCCCCAACCTCCAGGAGAAAGTTCTGACTGCTCAACACTGCTACCATGAAACAGTCAATGCTAAATTTGACCATTCAATTTGAGTGCCAGGTATTGCAGCTATGGAGCAAGCTTAGGGACATACCAGCTCTGGCCCATAACCTCTTACTTCCCAGGACACAAGGAATAGGCATCAAATATGTATATCTGCCTCTCAAAGGGGTTGGACGTGGAAACTAGACAGAATTGCTTGATCATGAAAGAAGCAGTAATCAAATAGTTTGGACATGCTGTGGATCAATACTTTCTCCTTTACCATGTAGATGCCTGACTGTTACACCTGACATCCTTGGGGTGGTCACCCTCAACTTTTTGCCTGCCTCCCTCCACTTTCTGCACACATTACCCCTCCTAACCAGTGGTAAAGTGTGTATGCTCTCTCCCTTCATACATGGTGACATTGGCTCATACCCAATTGTCTTACTTAATTTACTTATAAGTCCCTAGTAAAGTGCACTGCATGTGCCCAGGGCCTGTAGAGTAAATGATACTAGTGGGCCTGCAGCACTGATTGTGCCACCCACTTAAGTAGCCCCTTAACCGTGTCTTAGGCCTGCCTTTGTAAGGCCTGTGTGCAGTTTCACTGCCAATTCAACTTGCCATTTAAAAGTACTTGCCAAGCCTTAAACTCCCCTTTTTCTACATATAAGTCACCCCTAAGGTAGGCCCTAGGTAACCCATAGGGCAGGGTTCTATATAGAGAAAAGGCAGGGCATGTACTGGTGTAGTTTATATGTCCTGGTAGTGTAAAACTCCTAAATTAATTTTACACTGCTGTGAGGCCTGCTCCTTTCATAGGCTAGCATTCGGGCTACCCTCATATACTCTTTGAGTGGTAGATTCCGATATGATAGAAGTAACAAAGTCATATTTAGCATGGCCAGAATTGTACTAGAAAATCCTGCTTACTGGTGAAGTTGGATTTAGTTACTATTTTAGAAATGCCACTTTTAGAAAGTGAGCATTTCTCTGCACTTAAATCCTTCTGTGCCTTGCAATCCACATCTGGCTAGGTTAGTTGACAGCTCTGGACAGTTTCACTCAGGCAACCCCCAAAACCAGGATGCTCAGTCACACCTGCACACATCTGCATACTAAATGGGTCTTCCAGGGCAGGGATGGTGGAGGGCCTGACACTTACATGTTAAAGGACAGTGGCCTGCCCTCACACAATGGACTGCCAACCCCCCTACTGGGACCCTGGCAGACAGGATGGAACTGAAAGGGGACCTTGTGAACTTCTAAGCAACTCTTTGAAATCTCCCCCACTTCAAAGGCACAATTGGGTATATAAACTGGGTCTCTGACCCTACGAACTGAGACACTTCTTGACAAGATACCTACTGGGAAAGAAACTCTGAACCAGAACATGCAACCTGCTAAGAGAAGCTGCCTGGCTACCCAAAGGACTCACCTGACTGCTTTGCTGTAAAGGACTGGTGCCTTGCTGGTTGCCCTGCTGCCTTGCTGCCCTCTGGCTCTGCTGAGAAGTGCTCCCCAAGGGCTTGGATTGAGCTTGCCTCCTGTTTCCTGAAGTCTCAGGGCCAAAAAGACTTCATCCCTGCAAAGAACTCCTTGTGCTGCAAAAATCTATGCACAGCCTGCATCGCGTGAGAAAATCACTGGATCGTCGAACCAGAATGACGCAGCCTGGCTCCCTGAGTGGAGATCGATGCAGCACCAGCGTTGCGACCGGAACTTCGACGCACGGCCCACCGGATCAACGCATCGTGGAGCCAGAACGACACAGCCCGACTTCCTGCAAGAGGAATCATGCAGCAGAAATTTCCCTGCATCGCCCTCCGGATCAACGCAGCTCCTCTGACTTTGTCCTTCACGCCCAGGATTTCTCTGCATCGTCCACGGGGTGTCCAAATACCCCGCAACCCAAAGAGGATCCAAGTCTGCGTGACGGAAATTGATGCGAAGCCCTTGCTGCGTGGAAAAGTATTGACGCATTGTCTATGTGCGCTTGGAGAAAATGACGCACACCTCCCCGTTTTCCACGCATCTCCTCCTCTGCAGTCCCTTGTGGATAATCTAGATGCAAACCAGGTACTTTGCGCTCGCAAGAGACCATTGTTTTTTTTAGGAATGAAAAGACTATATTTATCATTACAAAAGTGATATTTCCACTTGTATGTATCAAATCCTGATCGTTTGGACCTTAATCTACTCAGCTAAATATTCTAAATTTTTCTAAACTTGTGTGGTGTATTTTTGTGGTGTTTGCAATGTTTTATTGTATGATTTATTGCACAAATACTTTACACATTGCCTTCTAAGTTAAGCCTGACTGCTCAGTGCCAAGCTACCAGAGAGTGGGCACAGGATAATTTGGATTGTATGTGACTTACCCTGACTAGAGTGAGGGTCCTTGCTTGGACAGGGGGTAACCTGACTGCCAACCAAAGACCCCATTTCTAACACTGACCAATCCTTGTCAATGTTCAATCCTTGACCTACTCAGATGTACCACAATATACACCTGCTAAATACACAGCACCTAACCTTCAAGGTTGTCCACTGAGGTTAAGGTCTTGCACCCTTGCAAATTATCCACTCTAGGAATACACAGCACCTGACTTCCTTCAAATTACCCACTCTCCTAGAATGCTTTGTACTACCATGAAGGACTAATATCTAATATCTAAGGCTGCGCACAGGGCTGGTATGATGCGGACAGCAAGGGAACTGCATGGGTCCACTCTTTTCCACTCTTTATTGTGATATGCATCAGACAGAGATCCTGTTCTGCTAGTGCTTTGCAATTTCATTTAGGTGCTGTCAGATGATATATAATTAAGGCCCAGCTGGGTACTCTTACCTAACTCAGATCCATGTACCCATCACACTTTTTAACCATGATGAAAAATGAAGGTGATGAAACTGATTGCATGTGCTCACTATTTGGAATGAAAAGCATCTTTCTAGACCCTTATTTGCTTCTTCACTGTCATGAAAGCATGAGAAAGAGGCACATACAGAGGGAGCCTATTGTCAGCACCTGCAATTAGGTTAGCTGACAAGTAGTAGCTCTGCCTAGAGTGCATGAAATGACTAAAACGACTTATGTCCGTGTACCCGGAAGCAGATTTTTGCAGTTCTCTAGGAGGAAGGATGTGGTAAAACAGAACAGGTGCACCAAAGAAGTAAGGTGCATTTCAAATAGATAGGTGCACCTGAAAGTATTGCCTATGTGTAAATATTGGCACTCTTTGGATACACTTCTGTATCCCTTGCTGTCCTGTAGGAGAAGTAACCAGCATTGCTCTCATACTATGAACTCCGTTAGGCAGGTCTAACAATATCCACTAATGTGGGTAACTCAAACTATTCATCGTATCGTACAATGTCTTAAATCGACTCAATGTGAAAAGATCGGCCGCACCATTATGACTAGTTCTTTTCTGGTCTCTCAATGGGAACTTCATGTTGAATGTGTATTCTGCAGTCAACGAAGGGTTACTCTGGCCAAGACTGTGGGCCTCATTACGACTTTGGTGGTCTGACAGTAAGATTGCGGTGGTTGCAGATGCCAAATGACCACCATGTTGGCAGTATTCTGACTGCCGTGTTAAGAGATAGACAGCACAGACCGCCAAAAATCATCCAATTTCCCAAAACCAGCAGGACACTTGTGGACAGAAAAAAGGTGGTCAGAACACCAGCACCACCAGCCCAACAAAAATAACCGATCGAATTATGATCCACAAATCACAAGAGTGATGCTTCTATGGTAGAAAACCATTAGCGGTGCGAACCGCGGTGGACTGACCTCACATTAGTCAGAACACTACACCACATTGGATAGTTTGAAAGCCCCACACCTTACACACATTCACACATCTAACACACCAACACAATGCTGTAGAAAACACAACCCCACACAACCTCAATCCTTTGCAACTATAACACCACTCACAGCTAGACACTAGCCAACATTAAGATAACTAGCAAAACAGACAATAGGCACCCCTACACATAACACTCAGCACACATCCCACATTTGCACAACACACAACTTACAAAACCACATGATACACAACAACCATCACCCACTAACATCACAGCACCCACACATCATCACAATTTCCATCCTTTCATTCACAACCTTACTGTCTGTACCACCACTACCATGTCCTCACAAAAACACCCACTTTTCACTGATGATGAGTTGAGGGTCATGGTGGAAGAATTTGTCAGGGTGGAGCCATATCTATTCAGAGCACAGGTTCAGCAAACATCAATAGCCAGGAAATGGAATTGTGGCAAAGAATAGTCAACAGGGTGTGTGCAGTAGGCATTTACCCATGCAAAACGGAGGACATCAGGAAGAGGTGGAACAACCTCAGGGGGAAGGTTCGTTCCATGGCATCCAGGCACCAGCTGGCTGTACTCAAGACTGGCGGTGGGCCCTCACTTCCTCCCCCACAGTTCACATCATGGGAGGAGAAGGTCATGGACATCCTGCATCCTGAGGGCCTGACAGGAATACCTGGGGGAGTGGAGTTGGGTAAGTCACAACAACATTCATGTCACCAAACAGTTTTGTCTTACTTGCTCACCCATCACCTTTCCCCACCCCAATAACCAAACCACCCACCACTCACTCACTGTCCAAATCTCCAAATACCCCTCACTGACATTGCAAGTAAACTCACCTTGGACTACATTGTTTGGAAAGGGCATGTGCAGTCCTGGCAACTGAAAGCACTACAATTCCCAGAAGCCACTGTTCCAACATTAACAAAACTAGAACCGTGCACCAAATTTCAAATGCCTTGCATGTGAAAATAACAATCAAAGTTAACCAATCTGAATGGTCCACCATTTAACACTTCATGGCAATGACAGCTATGCAATGGCCCACTAACAGTACCATTACAAGCTAATCACAGCTACGGCTGTGTCTCATACCAAGCCAGACGCTGAGAAAAAATCCCTAATAATGTAATATACTCACCAGGGGTGGACACCTAAATGGCAAAATGGACGCACTTGCAGTACAACCAGACAGACGCCCAGGGGAAATTCTATCAACAATTTTGTGTGCTAGCATTGTGCTTTGTACAGCTTCTAGTTGGCTCAATGATGCCATACACCTTACTAGGTGAGAAATGTACACTGTCATGTCTTCACTCAGATAAGATATAAGAGTTTTGCAGCCATTTAAACACCAACATACTCCAAGAGCATGGAGCATGCCTATGCAATTCCAAATCTGTGTGTCCAACATTGCACTAACCAAGATCGTAGCAGCTGTCATTGTCATGTCAGGGGATCATGTAAAGGCAGTGTGTGCAAATCCCATACAATGTATAGTTGTCTAATTAATACAACACTTCTTGCATCACTTACACCAGCTGCATGTTCCACTTCTCCTACAGGTAACCTTGCCTTCTCCAACAAGGAGAGGATACTGTTGTATAGCTATTTTAGCCATATTTTACTCATGTTATTTTAGGCCTGCAATTGTGCACTTTACCCAAGTTGCATTTTCTTCAAGCATTGATTTATTTTTCTAGCAACAGCCACATTTGCGGGGTTGTTTTATTTCTCTCTATCTAATTGTTCCTTCGCCTAGGAAAGCAATATGTTCTTAGGAGGACATTTATTTCCCTTTTTGCTTTCTTCAAGGCTACAATCAGATAGTTTGCCGATAAAAGTGGTACACTGTGTCTCCAACATTCACAGAAATATACACACTTAGACGTGGGGACCATTTTTTAGAATATCAACTGTTTTATTATAAAAACACTCCTTTGTCCCATTCACGTAAGAGGGAGAGTCCAGCCAGATGACCACAACTGCATGCTGATTGCTGATTACCTCACTTCAGCTGCCTGCTTAGACTGAGGAACCTCTGATCTACATGGGGACGGGTCTTTCTAGACTACTGGCTTCCTTACTAAGGAATGAGGGATTATGTTTTCCCAGGGGAAACCTGAAGGGCATATTAGGCTTATCATGCTGTGCTCTAACATAGCGTTGATATGAGAACTATATTTCACTCCTAGTGACAATATGGTGGGACTATTTTTGTGTTTCACTATCCTCATCACATTATTGCTTTTATTGTGTTTTATCATACTAGTTATTGCAAGACATGCCATTTTATCAAAGATGCAATTACTTCAATAACCCCTTATTGAACTATATTCTGCCTCTGTTTTCTTTGCCTGTGTGAGACCATTGTGGCTGAGAGAAAGGGATGAAATCTGATCGAACACAAGTCCCTTGAGTAGTATTTCTTGTCATGCGCCTGGTTGCACAATCATCCCTGCTCTTGGGTAGAGATGAGATGCTCCTAGTTAGCCAGAAAACCCGGAATAGGCCGACAGATGTCACATGGTGTGGAATTTTACTTAGTATTTCACAGTCTATGCGATTCTGCCACCCAAATCCAGTAGCCTCATTAGATTAATGAGAACCTATGTGACATGGCGCCTCCAATGTTTGGAAGGCACACATTTTTGGATTCTCCTAAGTATCTCTGTCTCACTAAAGGCCAAAGACTCCTCGATACTGTATACAGAGACATCCATGGTGTTGAGGATTTCCTTCTCAGCTGAATTGGTAGTACCTATCTAAAGCTGTAGGTTGTTCAAGCTTGAACCTTAAAAGGATTAATCCCTAGTTGGTGTCCTTATCTTACCAGGACTATGACAATTGTCATAGTCTATGACAATTTGGAATCCCCATCACATTCAAAATCACACTTAAGGTTAGGTCCTCTGAGTAATGATGGCCCGACCTGCCCTTTATTGGCCACATATACACCACACCCTGATGCCGCAAACTTGGCTGTAGCTGAGGTCTGCCGCTTACATATAGAACTCACTGGAATATGCAGACTGTTAGTACAATTTGTAATACATACTCTAAATACTAACCCAGCACGAGGTGCCTCAGTGGACCCACACGCAGTTACACCAGGTATTAACCCGGATCATGGGTAAAGCGCCTGCTAAGAGGGAAGAAATTCCGTTTTGGTCAGCTCAAAAAATAAATGCGCTGGAAGCAGTCTTTCCCCATACGGGTCCTCAGGACAAACATAAAATACTAACTATTTGCTTGCCCTTTGGAATGGTTCCCACAGTAGATAACTTCAACACATGGGGCACGGTATTTGCCACGCTCTACACCACCACACACGGTACACCAACACTTGCCAATCTTCCGGAGGTGTTAAAACAAATTCAAGAGGAATACAGGGCTGCCCCGGCCCTTGACTTGGGGATGCAATTAATGGGCAACCTTGTCACTGTGTCTTCAATGATATTAAGCAACCTTTAAGGGGAAGCAGTTGCACTAGCAGTGCGCACAAGGCTTTGGGACGTTCCCGTACAGGACCAAGAATGTGAGCTGCCAAAGATTATCGCTGAGACCTACTCTAGTATTGGTCGAGATAGTCTGGGGGCCAGACCAATTAAACCCCAATTTCAAGGTAGATCTGAAAAAGATTCTACTAAGCAAGCACCTGAAGGTTCTAAAAAATGCTGGGATAAAAAAAAAACACCTAAAAAAAGGTGGAGAATCTCTGCATTTGGAGACTCCTCAGAATAGATATAATCTTAGAAATAGAGACAAGATAAAAAAGCCTGACAGATATCAATATGTTGATACACGCCAATCTCATTCCTTTCAGAACTCACTGGCAAAACGTAGTGAGAGAGGTGGGAGATCAGAGCAGCGCACAGAGTAAAAGAAACTGAGAAAGGACTCACAACGCTCGTCTGAAGTTTCGGTTCAGAAAGAAGAGAAACTTCTCCAACAAAACCCCCAGTTCAATAAGAAAAAGGTGGCAGCAGTTGCGATACGACATGCCACTCAGGAAGAGGGCTTTACTGAAGAACAGGAAGTGGGCACTGGCACTGCTAGACAGTGCAGCAGAGGTCACAATAGTTTGCTGGGATCTTCAAGAGCATCTGGAGGTGAAAGCAACTGATGATTTCTTACAAGTTTAGACTGTGGGACATGCGTGTCTCCACATCCAACATGGTGTATAAAGTAACTATACAGTTAGAGGGAGACATCGGTCGCAAGATTGATGCTATCTTTTGGGACCACATCATCACCATTTATGAAATTCTATTGGCCGAAAAAGATTGGTCGCCAGAGTTTGTCTGCGATCTCCCTCATGGAGAAAAGGTTTGTGAAAACTCAGTCTCGCCCTTTGTTCCCAGAAAGCTCATTGAAATACACGCCATTGATTGGGCAGTAGCACAGGCACCTGTGTTATACCTCAATCACGAAGGGTGGGATAATGATTCCTCCTATCATGTAATACAAATAAAATCCCAACCTCAATCTCAACCCCAATATCCAATAAAGTATGAAGCTAAAGCACCTGAGAGGGAACAATTAGAGTACCAGGGTTTAATTGAACCCTGTGTTTCACAAATGAACAATCCGTTGTTCCCTGTCACTAAATCTGACCATTCATATAGAATAGTCTTAGACTACAGACATTTAAACAGTGACACACGCACATTTGCATTACAAAATGCACACATCACAGCACTTATGAACAATATAGTGAGCAAAAAATACAAAAAGACCCTGGATATATCCAATGGGTTTTTCTGCCAAACCAAAGCATAGCACCTGAAAGACGAAGACCTCATGTGACATATAAGACAGGTAGCACGCATTGTTGTAGGATTGGCCGAATTTGGCTACAACTTCAATTTAAAAAAACAAAAATAGTCTTCCCTAGTGTCCTGTTTTCGGGATATGGATTGTCAGATGAAGGCAAGGACCTTGCGCCCCAATTTTTTTGAAAAATTTGCACAATTACAACCACCAAATACATTAAAAGTGCTCCAGTTTTTATTGGGCACATTGTTAAAAATGCTGAGTCGTATTATTTCAAATTGCCAGTGATGGAAAACCAACATATTTTATTGACAAACACAAAATTTATTTATTCTAATTCCTTTGTGTTCAGGTTAGGTATAGAAGGCTATGATTAATGGATGATGTCGATAAACTTGAAAAGTGTGTGAGGAAAAAACTTGGCAAATAAGGGGAAAGAAAGCTTTATTTAGCGCATGCCTGATACCTGTATGAATGATATTTTTAAATGAAACAGTACAACAAGTTGTTTAGGATTACCAAAGTTAAGAAATTTAATGCGCCCAGTATTCTTGCACCTGCAAAATTTTACAAATGGCAAAAGTAGATAAATGTTTCTGAACAGCTTGATGAATGGGTCGAAAATGGAACATTTAACACATCACTTTAACGTCCAGGCGGGTGGTTATTGTGGCCAGTAGATACCACTGGGTGCTATACACATTTTGTAAACTCCACAGGGGTTTTAGAGCAAATAGGCTGAACCCTTGCAATGTGTCCTCAGAACATTCAGGTATAGTAGCAACATATAGGCCCTCATTATGACATTGGCTGTAAATCTCACTTACCGCCATGCTGACTGCTGCCAACATAACGCTGCCACAGCGGATATCCGTTTACCATATTATGACACACACACACCAATCCTTCACTATTCAGCCACACACACCATTTCGCCACAACAAAGGTCAGTGATAAACTGGCAGTATCAAAACTCACACCATTACGCAAACAGAACAACGGCCACAACATTATGACCCACGAATCACCACAGCAGACATTCAGCGGCGGTAAACCATTGGCGATACATATCTCCGCACTCAAAATACACACAAACTAATAAAACAGCACCACATTGGACAATTCAAACTACACACACAAGACACACATACACACACCACTATAAAACACCCACCCACACTACCGACAACCCTTTACATCTTTAAATAATTGCCAGCAGAGAGAGACAGCAAGAGCATACACACAACCAGAGCCACATACCACCATCACCTATACACCACCCCGCGCCTTACATCACACACCCCAACACATCACCCTACACACCCTCACACACACCACTCACACTACACTCATGGCACCCCAATGACACCCCAGATTCTCTGAGGAGGAGCTGTTGGTCATGGTGGAGGAAATCATCCAGGTAGAGCAACAGCTATTTGGATCACAGGTGCTGCAGATATCCATTGCTAGGAAGATGGAGCTATGGCGGAGAATCATGGACAGGGTCAACGCCGTGGGACAGCACCCCAGAACTAGGGATGACATCAGGAAGAGGTGAAACAACCTATTGGGGAAAGTGCGTTCCATTGGAGCAAAACACCAACTCGCAATACAGAGGACTGGCGGTGGACCCCTACCTCCTCCCCCACAACTAACAACATGGGAGGCGCAAGTCTTGGCAATCATGCATCCAGAGGGCCAGGCAGGAGTAGGCGGAGTACTGGACTCTGGTAAGTCAAATCACTATTACTATCACCCCCCAACCTGCATGCCATCACATACCCCTACCCTTACCCTCACTCCCATCACTCCACCACCTCCCAAACACCCCACCATTGCATCCCACTCCGTCTAATGCCAAGCCCTGCATGCCATACCTATACATGGACACCACTCACAGTCCTGCATGGACACCTATTACTACAGCATGCACACTAGAGACAATCAGCTAGCCCACCAAGTAACAACGCTAACAAGGCAAAGCTGCCAGGGCAATAACAACCATAGAGGGCAACCCACCCATGCACAATATGTCACACACAGAAACTATAACACTATATTTACATCCCCACAGGTATCCCAGCCAATGTCACCAGAGAAGAGGTGCCAGCAACATCCAGTCCCCCTACAGAAGAGGCCCATAGTGATGATAGCAGATCTGCTCATCTGGATCTGGATGACCAACCTGGCCCATCAGGGACATCTGGACAGTCGGTTACCTAGGCACAGTCTCACACCTCCACAGAGCCTCCCCCCTCAGGAAACACCAGCACAGCACCCACCCAGCGAGCCCATACCTCTGTTCCCAGGACATGTCAATCAGCAGTGTGCCCATCACTACAGGGACCCCAGGGCACCCCACAAACCCAGGACGATCCCGGACCCGGGGTCAGTGGAAGTGGGCACACGGTTCAGGGGACAGAAGCGCAGGACAACAGGGAAGCTGGGAGGACTGTTGGAGAGGCCAGGGGGAGGACAGGCCCAGGGAACCGACTATCCAGGAGGCACTGACCGCACTCCTGGGAGCATACCAACATTCCCAGGATACGCTGGCCCAGATCATGGACAAGATGCAGGAGAACATGCAACTACAGGAGGGACAGTACCTGGGGAGCAGGGAGGACTTAAAGGCCATTAAGACTACCCTGGTCTCCATTGCAGGGATGCTGGCAGACATGGCCAAAAGTATGAGGGAGGCAGTGGCACACCAGCGGGCCCCTGACACTAGCCAGACTACTGAACAGCCATCCACCTCCGCTGCCACTACTGGACAGGAGGCCCTGCCACAGGACCAACAAGTGAGTAGTACAGGGCTCCACCTGCTAGATGGACTCACCGAAACCTGGCCTTCAGGAGGCCGAATGTACGTTCAATAATCCTTCTTGTTTGCCCATGTGCCTCTTTGTAACGTTCCTCTGCCCTTGTCCTGAGATTCCTCACAGGGGTCAGTAGCCAAGAGAGATTGAGGTAACCAGAGTTGTGGGACAACTGTTAGCCACACACTAACACTTATGTTCCACACCATACCCAAACACCAAAATCCACTGGGTGGGAACCTGGGCTCACCTATTAGCCACACCCTGTGCCTCTGGAGTTGGGCCATCACATTTGGGATGCTGCTATTCCTCAGGATAAAAGCATCATGCACCGAGCCTGGATACTTAGCATTGACATGGGAGATGTACTGGTCCGCCAAACACACCATCTGCACATTCATAGAGTGATAACTTTTTCGATTTCTGAAGACCTGTTCATTTCGTGGTGGGGGGGGGGACAAATGCTAAAAGTGTCCATCAATCGCACCAATGATGTTGGGGATATGTCCCATTGCATAGAAGTGAGCCTTCACTGTTGCCAAATACTCCACCTGGGGGAACACAATGTAGCTGCACATGTGTTTAATCAGGGCAGACAACACTCTGGTCACCACTATTGAGAACATTGGCTGCAACATTCAGCCGCCAAGCCCACAGTCACTTGGAAAGAACCTGTTGCCAGAAAATGGAGCACAGATAGCACTTGCACAAGAAGGGGGATCCCAGCGGGATGACGGATAGCTGATATTAGGTCAGGCTCCAATTGGGCACACAGCTCTGTGATTGTGGCCCTGTCCAGTCTATAGGTGAGAATAATGTGCCTGTTCTCCATTATTGCCAAGTCCACCAGGGGTCTGTACACCGGGGGGATGTCTCCATCTCCTAATCATCCGCAGCGGTTGCATTCTACGGGGTGAAATAGTGAGCAGCTGGTCATTATCTGTACATTGTAACCTCTTCAGTTCAATGCATATTGTGATTGTTACAATATTTAGGTGAAATATGTTGAGATTGTGAAAATGTGAACTATGACGCAGTTGGGATCCATGGCCTCCCCCTCTAGAAATGACGTCCACCTGTCCAGTATGAAGGGACAGGTGGAAATGAGGTAATTCCACTGATGTTGTGCGCCGTTGTGGAACGCGGTTGGGAACCGCCATGCAAATCCTCATTGGTTATCATTGGGCCCTATGGGGTACAGTGGCCAATAGGGATCTATGCCGGCGGAGACGGTACGCACTGCCGCGGACGTGACCACCATTTTCGATCTGTTCACTCACTTGCTACCTGACCTTCAACAGGAGAGGACCTACACTGCATGTGCTGCTGTGACCTGTGTCTGGAACCTACCATGATGCATGTGACTGGGGAAAGGGCCCCTGCCTTCACCTCAGCGGAGTTGGAGCGATTAGCGGATGGGGTCCTACCCCAGTACCGACTGCTGTATGGTCCTCCAGACAAACAGGTGAGTACACTGTGAACACGATGCATGGGGCATAATTGCATGGAGTGCTGTGTGTGAAGGCCTCGTGTAGGGGTGTTTGGCGGATGGGGCCTGGGCAGCGTGCAGCATATATGTTGGGCCATGTCTGTGTTAATGGGGATGGGAAGGGGCATGATGGGCCATGTGTGTAACAGGCAGGAGGATCTGGCTAATACCCTTCCCTGTGTGTATTTCTCTGCAGGTCAGCACCCATCAAAAGAAGGGCATATGGCGTGCCATCGCCAAGGACGTGCGGACCCTGGGGGTCTATGGCAGGTAGAGCACCCACTTTCGGAAACAATGGGAGGACCTGAGATGCTGGGCATGGAAGACGGCGGAGGTCCAGCTGGGGATGGCCTCCCAGCGAGGAAGTGGTGCCCGTCAAACCCTGACCCCCACCCTGATGGCCTGCATACTTACGGTGGCCTATCCATAACTGGATGGGCGCTTGGGGGCATCACAGCAGTAACAAGGGGTTGAGGACAGTGCCCTTCACTTCTACTTACGCCTGGTGTGGTGGTATCTGGGTGGGGGATGTGTGTCAGTGGGTGCCCCTAGGCCAGGCCTGACATAGCAGAGTAGGTCCCATTATGGCCTGGTTTATAATGTGAAATTCCTCCAACCTAGCTAGTAGGCATCCACTACTGGGCAGTGGTGTGTGGGTCTCAGGTATGCTGCAGTTGGCGGTATGTGTCTCTACCCATGGCCTGGTGACTAGCATTGTAACTGGAAGTGCATTGCCTAGTGCATAGGGCTGTTCCTTGTGTGTGAGTATGTTGTGTACGCCAACGGTGGTGTTGGTGCCACCACTGACCAAGTGTATCATTTGTCTCTTCCCCCTCCTGTTGGAAAATGGGTTATTGGTAAGGGCAGGTAAGTACCTACACTTAGCAATAGGCCATTAACCTGCACTTAGGTCCAATTAGGTCTCAGTACATTAAACCTAGCTCAACCCTTGGTAGCTTGACAACGAGCGACAAGGCTTAACTTAGGAGACAAAGCGTAAAGCATTCAAATATCACAAAACAGTAATTAAATAAAACACAGGAAACAGTTTAAAAATCCAAAATCAATTTATAAACATAGATTATATTTTTATCTTTAAAATGACACCAATACGAGTAAAATCGGATAAGGGGAACAGGAGATATGATTTTTTAAAGAATTAATGCTTTCTAGCGCATAGAAGAAACTAGTGCTTAAAGGGTTAAAAAAGGTTGCACTGGAAAGGAACAAAGTCCAGAGTTCAGGCTACCCATGAGGTAACACTGTCACACTTACTTTCAGAAGTGTTTGATTCGGGAAAGTGGTCCACAGCACCAACCATGGGTTCAGAGGCTCTGGTGTGCCTCTTGGGGTCTGGGATTACAACTCCCACAATGCACCTCTTCAAGTATGGAGTTGCTCCAAGCGTTTCCAAACTTCTGGATCTTCTTCCAGAGGTCCTTTTTGTGTCCTTGAAGTGTCCACAGCTTGATCCAAGGTTCCAGAAGCTCTGAGTTGCTCCTTGGGAGTTGGGACTACAATTCCCAGAATGCACCACGTCAGAATCCTCAAATGGCCACTGGACGCTGGTCAGCTGGGCTCTGCTTGCAGGACTTGATGCAGGGGACTCTGGGAAGCTCCTTTGTACCTGTAGCAAACAGGGAGTCCCTTCTTGAAGCAATAGAAGACAGGTAAAGTCCTTTTAGTGGTGAAGCCCAAGTGTGCATCTGGTGCATTCCTCTAGAGTGCAGTGTCCAGGTGCAGGTCAGGGGTCCAGCAGGGCAGTACTTTTTCTCCTGTAGTTCTTCCTTGTTGGAATCTGATAGGGATCTGAGGTGTGGGTGCAGGTCTGCCAGTTGTATCCCTGCTCCTGGGTGAAAAACAGGGGGTCCTGGTTCTCCAATCAGGTGCAGGGTCCTTCCCCCTGTGATGACCACTTCCTGGGAAGTGTGGCAAAAATCAATCCCAGGCAGCAACATTCCTCAAAAATCCATCATGGCTGAAAATGATTTTTGGAGGTTACATCTGGCTGAGGCCACCCACTGGTGTGGCTAAAAATCCTAAACACACCCCTCTCCTGCCCTCTCCTAATCTAATCAAGGGGGCACCTAATTGTCTGGGTTTGCAGGATGTGAGGGTGTTGCTGGGTTGCTCCAAATGTCCTTCTCTGCCTAAAGACCAGTTTGGCAGCCCTCCCCCTTCCTGCTTCACCATTCGCTGAGGGGAGATCTCCTCTCCCAGGCACATCTCTGTGTGGTGCTAGGCCACTTCACACCTCATTAAGGCAGCCTGGCCAGGCTGCCAGAGGCTGGCCAATCAGAGCACAACAGCAAAAACACTACAGTGCAGAAGTTGGCAACTTTTCAGCTAAAGTTTAAAACTCTTTACCTGAACAAGTTGTATTAAATCCCACAACTGCAAGTTGTGGGATTTATTATAACAATTAATTTGATACCAAACGTCTGGTATCTGTTACTTAAGGGGACTTAAAAAATTAAAATAAAGTCTCCCCATTCTAGCCTATGGAGGCCATTCACTACCATGAGGGAAAAACACATTTGGCTGTTTTACCTCACCAGGGCTTATAAAACTATTTTTATAAGGTCCCTGCTTATAGTTACATGACACCCAGTCCTAGGAGCACATAGGGCACACCTTAGGGGTGACATATATGTAAAAATAAGGTAGTTTAAGACTTTGGAACTACTTTTAATTCCAAAGTCGAATTTGCATAAAACTTTAATTTAAAAGCAGCCAGATAGGCAGGCCTGCCTTTAAAATGACACTGGGCACCTCAGCAGTGCACCTATGGATGCCCTACCTATGCTAGGGTCCCTAAGCTTACATGCCCTACCATATACTAGGGACTTATAGGTAGGTTGACTTAGCCAATTATAATTAGCCTAATTTGCATTTTACACAGAGCACAGGCCCTGGGACTGGTTAGCAATACCCAGGGCACCATCAGAGTCAGGAAAACACAAGCAAAAAGTGGAAAATGTGGGCAAAAAGTTAGGGGGCCTCTGCAATCAGCCCTGTTCTCTCACACCTCCCTTTTTGTTTTGTTACCCTGTCCTCATGTGCATTAGCATCTTCTGGCGGAGGAGCAGTGGCACCTGCAACGGAGGGAGCTGCATCCCACAGGACCCAGGAGGCAGAGTCCACCGACGCTGAGGGCACCAGTGGGACGGAGGGCGAGGGGAGCACCACGGCAGAGACTGGAGGTGACAGTTCCGACACAGATACCTCCTCGGATGGAAGCTCCCTGGTGGTGGCGGACACTTCTGTGACACCCAGCTGAGAGACTGTGACCTTGCACTCCCCAAGATCTGCATCACAGGGCACGATGCCCCCTCCAGAACCGGTGGAGATGCCATCCACTCACCCCATCCTCCCCAGGATGAAGATCACAGGGCACGATGCCCCCTCCAGTGCCAGTGGGCAAGTCACCCACTTGAGAGACTGTGGCCTTGCACTCCCCAGGACAAAGAGCAGTGGGCATAATGCCCCCTACAAGACCAGTGGTGTTGTTCCATCTGTTGGCTGAGGTGCCCCCCGTTCCCCATCCCCCTGAGGTGCCTGCTTATTTTCCAAATTATGTCCTTGCAGTTGCAGTGTTCTCTCCATGTTGGTTCAGGTGTGAAGTGGGGCCTTGGACTTTGTAATGTGGCCCTGTGGCCCACGGACATTGAGGACTGGATAGTGTCCCTACATTTGCAAATATGTATATACTTTTTGATTTGGATGCACATATTGCTACTGTTTTATCGTATTACACTCTTTTTAATCAATAGTAGTTGTCCTTGCATTATTCCTGAGGGGTACGGGGTGTATATGTTATGTTACTGCAGCTGTATGGGGTACGGGGTGTATATGTTATGTTACTGCAGCTGTATGTGTGTGTGGTGTTGGTGGTGGTGGTGTTGCGTGTGTGTGTCACTCTCCTTTTCCTCCCCCCCTCCCCTGTGTGCTAGGCGGCTATACTCACTGTTGTCGTCTTCGCTGTCGGTGGTGTTCATAGTGGAGCAGCACGTAGGAGAGCATGGGGAAGATATGCGGCTCGGGCTCCATGACAGCGTGGTTCTTCCCTGAGTCTCCACAGGTGAGTCGTTTCCCTTCTGTTCAGTGTTTCCACCAGGCTTTTGATGTCGTTGGTACCGCCCCGGAAAAGGTGGCGGATTGGACTGTCTTAATACAGTGGGCGGAGCATTCCGCCCTGGTGGTTGGTGTGTTAAAGTGGCTGTCTATCTGAGTTGTTTCTGCCATGGTCATAATTTTGCAATATTTACCGCCAGCCTGATGGCGGTATTACAGCCACTAAATCACCAACCGCCAGGGTTGTAATGAGGGCCATAGTGTAGGTAAATTATGCCAACAATGGTTGAAAAGTTCCTCACTAGATGCTGTTAAACAATACCTTGTTCTCCTGTCCAACTAAAAAGATTTACAGGATTGTCTGTTAAGCCCCAGAAAACATTGTAGAAAACATTTCTTATATGCAGTGTATAATGAAATTTGGAAACGTTCCCTACAAGAAGCGGCTTCCCCGTTAAGGCAAATTGATCAGGAAAATGCACAGAAAGCATTAGCCTTTGTTGATAATGGGATTAACACCTTGTCCAACTGGATATACACTTTAAATAATGTTGTATCCTCTGCAATAGATGTAGTACAGAGTGACATGCCATCTTTACACCATGGAAAAAGTCAGTTAAGGTCCATTATGCAGTTGGGTTGGACACTACAAACTCTGAAAACAGGTCGCGTTCCCTGTAAATGCGTTAGCGCAAGGGATATTTTTTTAATATTCCATTTAATGCAACAACAACAAAAATTCGCTATGAAAGAAGCATCATACATTATGCTAAACATCAGGATATTAGAAAAGTTGCCTTTTAATGTGGCTGAAATACCCTCTGCTGAATAGACAATACACAGGGTTATAAATTTGCCTATCTCAACACTTCAGTTCGCATCATGTTTAAAACATATTTCAGTAGGCAGATATGAAAGGCTGGAGGTGTGGGAGCTTCCCTTTTCCCGCAAATGTTTCAATGGCATGAAAGAGGTCTTAGCAGTAGTGAATACAAGACTTCCGTGAGCCATTAGATGGTTTGTAAACAGCTGTCCTTGCAAGGGGAATGTAATGCCTCAGCGGCAAATTTGGCCTGTTATCTGAAGGGAGGTCCAGTCTCCTTGATTAGACACACGTTGCATGTGCTCTCTAATGGTAGCTATGTGCTCCTTAACAGTGAGAGCTGTTGTGGAATGCGAGCCGGAATAGCTTATGTCGCTTCGGTCTCTCAAATTTTTACATGTTGCAGGAATGTACTTTCCCCCTATGCAACTGAAAGGAATAGCAGACATTTGGCCTCATATTGCTACTTCTGATGTGAATTTCGACAAGTTGAACAAGCTCAAGGCTTTATTGTTTCAAAAACATGTGGCGCTTACATCTGCACTTGAGACCTATGCGCTCAGGTTGGGAGGTCATCAGCAGAGATTCAGTCTGTTTTAAGCACAAATTTTCCAAGAGACTTTGGTGAACTCCTGGGGTGAATATTCAACGCATCCAGTACTATTGGAATTGACCATTTCTTTAAGGCTCTTGGTTCTGGTTTCATTCACACCGTTTCCTCTGTATTTGGCTTAATACCTTCAGCCACACACTCAATATTTTCGAGTGTTTCTGGGGGATTTCCGATTACTTTGGCTATAATAGGTGGCGTTTTGCTGTTTCTTCTTTGTCTCTGTAATGACTGTCCCTTCATAACAAGGAGGTCTGAAAACACTTCCACCATCGCAACTGTGTTGTGAACGCATGATGCAGTATTTCGGAGCACCACTCCTAGAACAACTAGAGTGCGACTGGTCCCTATCAATCTGACCGGTTTTGGATTGTGTGCAGCCTGTGTTTCAATGCGTATGGTGCCTTTTTGAATGTGCACTGAAAGTCTGTCTTTCTAAGCAGCGCTTACTTTCATTGGACGCTGATCTGTTGATGTTCTCACTGAGGGCTCATTATCAGACATGCGCGTTGAGGCTGCGTTTGCTACGGGAAGCCGTTTATGAGTTGCCCTTTGTGGATAATGCAACTTTTAGCTCAGCATTAGGCACAACATGGTATGCTGCTGCCTCGGCTGGACCTCAGGCTTTGGAACATAAATGCTCTATGGTTTTCCTTGGAGACAATCTGGATATTTTACCACCTGACGAAGTAGACCATTTCCTGGCTTTAATTGTCCCAGATATAATTGGTGATTTTCAAAATGACATTGAACTTTGAATTTGGTTATTGGCGTCACTATTGAATTTTTAAATTGTCCCTTTTATTCCTCTTAAGTGACTTTTAACTTGTCACTATTGAGGTTCATGCTTTTATGCTTTTATTAATAGGATTTTATTAGGCTTTGTTTTATCTCAAGCTTTTAAAACACCTTTGAACTGGCAAGGGGAGGGTGTTATATAGCTATTTTAGCCATATTTTAGTCAGGGTATTTTAGTAAACTATGCCTGCCATTGTGCACTTTAGCCCAGTTACAATTTATTGCAGCATCAATTTATTTTTCTAGCAACAGCCACATTTGCGGTGTTGTTTTATTTCTCTCTGTCTAATTGTTCTTTCACCTAGGAAAGCAATACATTCTCAGTAGGACATTCATTTCACTTTGTGCTTTCTTCAAGGCTACAGTCAGATAGGTTACCAGTAAAAGTGGTACGCTATGTCTCCAACCTTCACAGAAACATACACCCTCATACGTGGGGACCATTTCTTAGAATGTCAACTGTTTTATTAAAAAAACACTGCAATACATGACATTTGATCTAAGATGCAGTTACCTCATTGAACCCTTATTGAACTATATTCTGCCTCTGTTGTCTTTGCCTATGTGAGACCAATGTAACCGAGAGAAATTGTTGAGATCTGACCAACCACGATTCCATTGAAGAGTCTTTCTTGTCATGCACCCTGTTGCCACAATCATCCCTGCTCTTGGGTCAAGATGAGGCACTGCTAGTTAGCCTGAGAACCCGGATTAGGCCAACAGGCATCACAAGGTGTGGAATTTTACCTAGTATCCCACAGTCTATGCGATTCTGCAGCAAAAATCCAGGAGCCTCATTAGCGAATGAGAACCTATGCGATAATACCAGAGAAAGACACTGCCCCTCTGAATGAAGGCCCCAGTGAGGAAAACAGCCCTGGATGTCTGGACTCTGAGGACAAAGGTGGCCCATCAGGGTTGCCTGGTCAGTCAACAACTGTCAACCTCACCTTGCCCACAATGACTCCTCCCAGCACTGTTGCAACTACATCACAGGCAACCTTTCGCCCCCAAACCGGTGTCCTAAGGACAATCTCTTCCATTGTGTGCACCCCAGTACAGGTACCTGAGTCTTCTCATGTCACTCCTGACAATGAACATCCTGGCACCAGTGGGAGTGGGCACACTGTTCCAAAGGCACAGGTGCTTAGGGGTAGGGTGCGTGAGATGGATGGTGAGGGACAGAGGAAGGGGGCTCCAAGGGACACAAATGACCAAGAGACCATCTCCCAAATCTTGGGAGCATACCAAAATTCCCAAGGCATGATGGGCCAGGTACTGACCATGATAGGGGAGATCAGACAGCTGCAAAGGGACAACCACCAGGAAGCCATGCAGCAGTGGCAGGCACAAAATGCCATCCTGGCTTCCATTGCTGGGGTGCTGAGGGACATCAACAGTACCCTGGGTAGCTTTGGCACACAACATCAGGCCTCTTCCACTTACCCTGAGGCATCAGGCCCCTCAACATCTATGGCTCCTAGTGAAACTGAAGCTCTGCCAGGTGATGGAAATGCCTCAGACACCCAACCCTCTGTAGCAGAAGACCCCCCCATAAACATGGACTTCCACCAAGACATCCAGGAGGAGCAGAGGCCAAGACCAAACTCACTGCCAGGAAGTGAACCTCTTCTGATTGGTTCCCCTTATGTGTGACGGATACACCCTGTTGACTGCTGTGATATCTCACTCCATTTTCCTATGGTGCAAGGACACTGGACTTGTGTTTCCAAATGGTGTTGCAGCTACCCTGATGATTTCATCCACCATGACTGAACCCTTCACTGTTAATTTAATTTTATGTTTGTTTCAATTCACTAATTTTGTTGTTCACTACCCAATAAATACCACTTAATCACAGATCCTGTGTAAGTGTGATGTATCAACCTTTAACAGCTAACATATACAACAACTGTTGTGCCAAAACGTTCCTTTCCAGTGTTATACCTCTGTTATGGTCATCACACATATACTGGTCAACCAGGAGACATATTGCATTGGGATTGTAACATACACATGACACAGGTCACCTGTCTTGTACATCTCCACCTATTTATTTGGAGAATAGCAAACAGCACATTGTGAAGTCATGCTGTGGACTTCAGTGTTTCAGCTTAGGTGTCATTCACTCCCAAGCCACAGAATGCAAAAGTTAGGGACATGTGAGTCTATCACCATTTCAGAAGGCAGACAGATTGGGTCAAAGTATCATCAGCTAAAGCCTTATCACATATCCATACCTTATTCTCCCAAATGACCATACCCCATGAAACAGACAGAGGTCTATATTAATTTCCCGAGTCATGGATCCTTCCACTAACCATGGTCAGGTATCTGTAGGCTTGCCACTCACCTATGTCAGTCTTCAGACACATGCACATTACTCTGCAGTGAGGAAACACATTGACAGCTATGCACAAGTTAGGTTAAATACAACACAAACCATAATGATGGTAGAGTGTCTTGACACCACGGGCCAGATGTAGCAAAAATCCAATTTGGGAGTTGCAAATTGAGAGTCCTTCTGACTCGCAATTTGCAACTCGCAAATTGGTATGCAGAACGGTGTCTCAAAACACCGTCTGCGAGTCGGTATGGGGTTGCAAAGGCCCACCTCATTAATATTAATGAGGTGGGTCGCAAATTACGGCCCCATAGCGACTATGGGCACTCGCAAACATGGAGGCCTGCTGTAGTCAGCAGACCTCCATGTTCGTGACTGCTTATAAATAAAGCAGTTTTTTTTTTTTTTTAAGTGTAGCCCGTTTTCCTTAAAGGAAAACGAGCTGCACTTAAAAAAAAATCCAAAACATTTAGTTTTGGTATTTTTTCAGGGCAGGTAGTGGTCCTTTGGACCACTACCTGCCCTGAAAAAATAATTTGTGGTCCATTCACAAAGAGGAAGGGGTCCCATGACACCCCTTCCTAGTTGTGATTCGGAAATGCATTTTGCGAGTCGGTCCCGACTCGCAAAATGCATTTCTGCATAGGAAACTGAGATTTGCGACTCGCAAACGGCAAATCGTTTCCTACATCTGGCCCCACATTATGACATCTGGCAGGCACACATAGACACAGACATCCCTCAGACATCCCGCCATTTGAGCCACCTCCAATACCAAACAGGTCTATATTGTTTAGAAAGGACACTTCCAAACCACTGTCCTGACAGTCTGGACAGAGAATTCACACACCATCAATCTCATGCAAAACAGTATCTGGTCTAATCCATGTCCAGTTCTCATGTCAGATGGAAATTCCCATCGGTCTGTGGCACTGACTGAAAATAACAAATGAGGATGAGCCAAACAGCCAGTCTGCAAATCTGTTTTTGATAAGGTCTAGGCCATAGTGGTACACAAACATCACATTGTCTATTCATAACTACAAATGTGACTTTGATTGCGCATTTTCTAAACAATCAATTATGTACATTACATTTCTGTGCACAACTCAAAGGAACATTCTGCATGCAAATCTGTGTCATGGGCTTTGGAGTCACTTAAGAACACACTGATGGTGGTAAAAAGAACATTACGTGGCATGAATAACCTCAACAATACCCCATGGAATCTCTATTGTAACAACACATCACATGCCTTGAGTCTGTTGAAGTACTGATTCATGGCATCTGCCCAGATGTCTCCAGCTCCATCCTCATCATGCTCCTCCTCACTTGGCATGTCTGAATTTCTACCTACAGGATCTGCTGGCTCCCCCTTATCTGATATGAATGGTATCTGAAATCTCTGGGCAAGGTTGTGGCACACGCAGCAGGCAACTATTATTTGACATACCTTGTCGGCTAAGTAGAGGAGGGCTCCTCCGGATTTTACTATGCAGTGAAATCTTACTGTCAGGAGCCCAAAAGTCTGCTCCACAGCATGCCTTGTCCTTCCGTGGGCCTCATTAAAGCAGACTTCCCCTGCTGTGGTAGGGTACCTCACTGGTGTCAATAACCAAGGACGGTTTGGGTGTCCAGAGTCCCCTGTAAGGTATAGTTACACTAATCTATACTTTAATCTTGGACATCTACATATATTGTAGCAGGAACAAAGGTACTGACATGTATGATATACCAACCAGCCAGGCCCTTTCTGTGTATAGTCGTGTAATAAGCAGTGGGATATTGCTGTTCCGCATGATGAAGGAATCATGGACTGATCCTAGCTACCTTGCACAAACTTGTGATATGTAGAGGTCAGCCAAACAGTCCATTTGGACGTTTATGGAGTGAATGTCTTTCCTGTTCCTATTACCTGTTCATTTGCACTTGGGGGAATCAAGGCAACATGGGTACCATGTATGGCTCCAACCACAAGTGGAATGTGTCCCAAAGCATAGAAATCTGCCTTCACATGGGCCAAATCCTCACACTGGGGAAATCTGATGTAGCTGTCCAGGTGTTTTAACAATGCAGACAGTACAGCGCTCAAAACCTGACTGAACATGGGCTGAGACATCCCTGCAGTTAGGGACACTTTATTCTGAAAGGACCCAGTAGCCAGGAAGTGCAGTACTGACATGACTTGAACAATGGGAGGTATGCTACTGGGATTACGAATGGCAGGCATCCGATCTGGCTCCAACTGACGACACAGATCCATAATTGTATGCCTATCAAGGGGAAATATCTGGATTACATGTCGCGCTTTAATGCTCTGCAGGTCTGCTAGTGGACCGTGCACTGGAGGTTGTTTTGCTCTCCTCAGGCCAGGGTAACTATGTTGAATGACATAAGAACGTATGTGAATGACTCAATCCATACATCATAAGTATGATCACAACAACCTCACACGTATATATTTGAGATTATGTCACATGAAACAGTGAATATGGATTATTCAGCACATAGCGATCCAAAATATGAAAGTGTACCGGAATCTAATCCCCTAAACCCTGGCATGTACTCTACATGGAGATAGATGTCACTGACAGTGAAAGTTAGATCAACCCTGTAGACATGTAACACATATTTTGTGCACCTATAGCATCTTCAGATTGTCATTAGTATGGTGACAGCACTGTTTCATGTACAAAACCCAAAATACCTCATTTCACTTCCTCTACTAATGACATGCACATAAACAGTTGTAATCAGCAAACCTGCACTTCGCACATTGTCATAGATATGAGGTTTCAATAAATTAGGCAACTTTAATAACTTCATCATATATATTTGAGCCCTAAAATGGCAGCTGCCTGACCTACTGTACAGGACATCAGGAAGTGTCCTGACTCCACCAGCGGATGTCGTCATGGTGGTAGGCAGTTACAACCACAGTGCACATTGCCATTGGAACACATTGCTGTCTTTGGCGGACTTGGGCTAATGGCGACGCACACCGGTGGTGACGGTCATGGAGGTGGTGGATGTGACCGCCATCTCCTGCACATTCCATCACTTGACTCCTGACTTAGCTGCCAGCAAGGCCTCCATGACATGAGCTGCTGTGTCCTGCCTCTGGGAGCAATCATGCCATATCCTGAAGGTGATAGGGCCCCTGCCTTTTCTCCCAAAGAGCTGGCCAAACTTGTGGAGGAGGTCCTACACCTGTATGTACAGCTATATGGTGCACCAGAGGAGCAAGTGACTCTAATGCAATACCAATGGGTGAAAGGTAGAGTGTATGAGGAGGTAGATGAAATGTGCATGAATGAAGGGGTGAGCTATCATGTGTGGGTAGATGGTTATGTGCACATGTGCATAGAAAGACTGTTACCCCGATACATAGTATGTAGTGTGTGATATATGTAGCCTGATCCACATATGTACATTACAGCATTTACATCAATCTTGGAGTGACAAATAGTTGTAGAGATGTGCCATTTTTAGGACATAATTGGGGTTTGGTCGTATGTTTCTATCAAAAAGCTGGTACTGGGTATGCATGTTGTATGCCTCACTCCACTTCACACAGGGTCTGACTGCAGAGGGTGACTTACAAAAGAGTTTGAAGTGTGAAGAATCGTATGGTTGCCAACTTACACTTACTGGCTTTTTCACCCTACTTGTTTTGGAATGGGACATGTGGACATGACTTTCTCCTCTTGTCTGTGTCATCCATGCAGGTCAACACCCATCAGAAAAAGGGGATCTTGCATGACATCGCCAAAAATGTGTGGACCCTGGGGGTCCACGGCCGGTGGAACACCCACTGTTGAAAGCGGTGGAAGGACCTGAGATGCTGGGCCTGTAGGACTGCTGAGGCCCAGCTGGGTATGTCCTCCCAAGGACAAAGGGGTGGCCATCGGACCTTGACCCTACTAATGGCCTGCATATTGGCAGTGGTCTTCCCTGAGTTGGATGGGTGCTTGAGGGCAGCACAGCAGCCACAAGGGGGTGAGTACTGACTAAATGAATTTACATTTCTCTGCAAGGTCAGTGTATGATGTGAAGGACTCTAAGCTGTGACAATGTAGAAAACTTATATGGGGAGCCCTGAACATTGGTACAGAGGTGAGCACATTGTATTATGTATAGGGACATAGTACTCACCTATGTCATCCCTCCTGTATAGTAGCAGTTGATGATGCACAGGTTACTGGGGCATATGTACACCACTATACTGCTCTTAGTACCCTGCTGGTTGTTCCTTGCCGCCTACATACCCATACTCCCAATATCCTTATGGTAAGTTATCCTGGTCTTTGCCATCTGTCTATTCAGTTGCACCTTGATCCATCTCTATGTGCAACACTGAGTCTTACAAGTAGAGTAGACGCCTAATATTCCAGAGGTTTCCAATGAGTATAAACTTATTGTGAGTCTGTGATCTCAATATGACATTTCACATGCCGCACTTGCTACACTTACTCAGATCTGTTAGGAGGTGTCCCCACTGGTAAGTGAGGGCTATACATTGGCACGTGTGACATTTGCTCAGACTGGACATCCTTCATGTACCAAACCATGGTAGTATAACTAGACTCCTAGGGCACCCCATATAATTGATATGAGAGCTCAGAATATTAGTACCATGTAAATGTTCTTTGGATGGTAAGTGGCTACATAGCGATTTCCTATTCCAATGTGTGGTGGGCATGCTAAATAGGCCACAACATCTTGGTAACTGGTACAATCTCAACTGGTTTTTGGCAACAGCATGTGTACATTGTTAGGTCCAGAAATATGTCAACATTGTGTTGCAGCTTCAACATTCTTACTTTTGCTATTGTAGATATGGTTTGATGGCTTTTGGTATTAAATACTATAATTAGCACTGACTGAATTGTGTTGAAGATGTCGTATTTCACCTTCACATGTAGCTGGAATGGTAAGTATAGTCAGTCATTTGGCTTGTCTCAAAGTGTATGTCTCTGTCATGTTAAGCTCAGAAGTGCATTGTGGCATTGTAATGGTCATGTACAGATGTAAGAGTGCTCATGTCTGAAGTGTGGATAGTGATCTTGACATTTGAATAATGGGCTATTGATGTTGACAATCGTCATGATTAGTTGTACTGTATGTGGTTTTCATGACAGGTGTACATTGTATTTAAGGTGATGGTATGGTATCTGGCCTTGTCTGTGGGTAAATCCTGTGGGCTGAGTAGGCCCCTATAAGTGTACATGATGTTTTTTACAGTTGGAGAATGACTTAGAAGAGCGGCACCACAAAGTTTGTATCATCTTTTCCCACATGACTATTGGGCCATGTATTGCTGACATGTGTTTAGAGTCTACCATACTTCAATTATTCGAAATGAAGGTATAGCTGATGCATGTTTGCATATGTCAATAGTGAGGGCTGTGGAATCTGTGACATTAAATGATTTTGGCTTGTATGTAACATGCTGTCTTCTGTTTGACACATTATGTGGTTCCTTTCCTGGTACATGACCTCAAATACAGATGTAGGTATGTGTAGATTTTGTGTATGTGTTATGTTGAAATGAATGTTTGCAACATTTCCAGTTGCTTGGTTGTTGTTTGACTATGTTGCTGTGGATAGGGACTGTTGGTTCATGTTGCCACGTCAGGTTGTCATGGAATGGTTGTTGTGATTACTCTAATGATAAGATGGTATAGTATAAGTGAGATAGGTGGTGTACCTGGTGTGTGACATTGTTGTACTATAGGGTTGTAGGTGGTATTTAGTTGTGACATGATGTTGGTACTAACCTGGTTCTAGCTGGGGGTGTAGTACAAGTGGTTGTAATGTGATTGTTGTGTACAGTGTGATGTAAATGTTTGAAAAGAACATGACACTACCTCTCTTTCTGTTTTCCAGCACCAGCATCGGCAGGGTAGGGAGACGGGGCACAGCCGAGTGGGGTAGCTGCTGGCCACGGGACCTCAAGTCATGATACCACCAACAGCGAGGGACACAGTGGCCTGGAGGGTGAGGGGAGTCCCACAGAGGACACAGTATCCAGTTCTTCATCATCAAAATCTTCCTCCAGTGGACACTCCTTGGTGGTGGCGGACTCATCTGAGACCACCCCAGTACCACCTCTGTCCACCACTACCCTTTCTACCACCGCCATCCCTGTAGCTCCCTAATGAGTTGGCTGTGTCCGCTCACCCAAGAGGGTGGATGTCTCCTTTGCTGCAGGCACCTCTGCCCCAGCACCTGTTAAGCCCTGCTGCCCTCAGTGAAGAGGTTATTGATCTCCTGAGGTCGATCTCTGTGGGTCAGTCTACCATCATGAATGCCATCCAGGGACTGGCAACTCAAATCCAACAGACTAATGCGTTCCTGGTGGGCATTCACGGTGCACTGGCTGGCCTACAGAGATCCTTTCAGGCTCTGGCCTCCACACTGATGGCAGCCATTCACCCTTTCTCTACTCTCCCCCCTCCACCTTCCTTTTCCCAATCCCAAACCCCTCTTCCCAGACCCTGCCAAATCACACAAACAGACAGCCATGCATCCACCTCAACATCCAAGGGTAGCTCAGAGGCACATAAGCTCCACAAGACACACCACTATCATGCACACAAGCAACATTCAGATGCACACACAGCAACAGTCACAACCTGCTCTTACATCCCCATCACCCCAGCATCACAGACAGCACACCTGACACACCTGCAGGCACCACACCAACATTCACAGATCCAGCCTCTACACATATCCTACCCACAGGCAACACCACAGCAGACCCTCAGCCATCCATCCCAGTCACCACACCTGCAGACACCACAATCACTGACACTCCTACATACAGCACACCCACCATACCTGCAGTCACCACCCCAACGGTCATCCACCCACCACAGCATCCCCCAGCATGTCTACCCTCCTCATCCCAAGGCACACAAATGCCCTCACTCACCCACCCAACAGACACCCACCACCCACAAGCATACCTCCCTCAAACATGCACCCAAGACAACCACACCAACACCTCAGACAACCACTCCCTCCACACCTGAACCCTTTTGCTAGGACCATCCCAGTGTGTCTAAAAAAGCTTTATTTTCAGAGTTTTCCCTTTTTCCTACTCCTCTCCCCTTTGAGACCCCAAAATATTTTGCTTCCCTCCCCAAGTCCGTCCTTTCTTCCTCTAACTCTTCCCCTACCCTCCTGCAAGACATAATGCCCCTCGCCCTGCCAAGAAGTCTAGCCCTCCCAAAAAAAGGTAAACCTCCCCTAAGCCTAAACCTACCCCCTCCCAAGCCACATCCCAAAGGCCCCACTCACAAACCCTAAGGCTAACACCCCCCTAACAATCCCTGACGTGCCTGCTTGTCCCCTTGATGCCCTATCTGTGGAGGTTACATGGCATTCAGGAGTCAAGCTCAGGGCACATGTATGTGCACTGTGTACATTGTGTTCTATACGTGCAGGACTGGCCTACGGCCTTTGATTTTCCAATTCAATATTTTACAATATATATTTACAACTAACCTGTTATTGGTTTTATGGTTACATCTTTGTTATGCTTCTCTTTTCCTAGTATGGAGTTGTTCCTGGCTGACATTGATTGTGTGTCTGTATTTGTGTGTGTGTGTGGTGCTTGTTCTACCTGTATTGTGTGTGCAGTATGTGAGGTTGTGTGCTGTGCTTTTGATCCCACAGTGATAGTGTGCATGTTGTGAGATGGGCATGTGTCTTTTCGACACATTTTGTTGTCATGCTATTGAGTGGTGTTTGTGTTTACATGTATTTGTTGCTGTGTTGTGTGGCTTTGTGTGTTTTGACAGTGTGTGTGTGTGCGTGTTTACTGTATGGTATGACAGTTGCAATGTGCTGTGTGTGACGTGTTTGTCGACTGGTCAGTCGTTTGGTTGTGGGGTTATGGGTGTCCATTGCCTGTCAGTTGTAGGTTGTGTTGCATGTACGATGTGCTCCTGGATAATGTCTATAGTGAGTACTTGCCAACGTATTGACGATGGTGTGGTTGTGGTGGTGTTGTGACGTGTTGTGGTGTTGTGTGTTATTGTGTGTTATTGTGCTGTGTTTCTGTGCGTGTGTGTTTTTGACGTGTGTGCGTGTTGGCTGTAGTGTGTGTGTGTTGTGTATGTGTGGGTGTGTGTGTGGCTGTATGTGAGTGTGAGTGTGTTGTAGCATGTGGTTGTCGCCCTCGCACCCCCTTCCTGATGGAGTATTGTGTGTGGACATACACTGACAATATACAACAGTTACAGGTAAATTTGTGTACTTGCGGTTGGTGTTGTCCTCGTCGGCGAAGATTCCATTGTTTTTGTGCGAGCTGGAGCAGTGGGATGATGTGTAGTTAGTTCTGGTTCCACGGTGACTTAGGACGTGTATGGCTTCTTGAAAGTGAGTGTCTCCTTTTCTGCAGTTCGTTTCCGCCTACGTTTCCATAGGGGTGCGACCGCAGCGAAAATGCTGGCTGTGTGCTGCCTCGTAATCTGTCCAGTGGTAACAGGGAATCCACTGGCCTGCAGATGCCTTCCGTCGTCTGTTGCCGTCTGACCGCAGTGGCAGTGCTGGCGGTGCTTTGGCTGTATTCGGTTTGGAATCCCTCCATGATCTTAATTTGGCTGTCTTCTCCGCCAGCATGTTGACGGTACGACCGCCAACATGGTGGTCCTGAAGCCTTCAAACTCGTAATGAGACCCTTTGTGTCTCTGTGGTGTATACTAAGCCTGAATGATGGTTATCGGTAAATAACATTTTCCATTGCAGTGTGTGTATTCTGGTTGTTTTATATATTTCATTGTATATGAAATGTTCCATCAATATAAAGAAAAGTTCACCCAAGAATTAATCCAGTATGGAGTTTTTTTTGTTTCCAACCTCCTGCACATACTGAAAGGTTGAACTAAGGGTGTTCCTGATGCTTCAGGGTTTTCTGCACTATGATGATAAAGTACAATCAGGAAACCTCCACAAATACAGACTTCCTGATACTAATTATACAAGCGTTCCACTGACAACCAGAGCCCCCTCCTTTCGTAGCAGTGGTCAAGGAAATGTGGATGCTGCCTACATTACCTTTAACATGGTCGGTGTGTGCAGCGAGGGTTTCAAGAACCTAACTAAAGAGACCACTGTGCAAGTACTTCATGAAATATGGTTTACTTGTATAGCCGAATATACTACACAGAAATATTGTCTAACATACATATTGTGTTAGAAATATAATTTATAAGAATATTGGTCCATTGTGTGGAGATTTTCTTTTATGAACTCCAATGGGGAGATAATTTGTAAATGACATTTAGGACATAGGGGGTCATTCCAACCCTGGCGGTCGGTGTTAAAGCGGCGGCCAACCCGCCAACAGGCAGGCGGTAAAAAAAATTGAATTCTGACCCTGGCGGGAACCGCCAACACAGCCAGCCACTTTAACACTCCGACCGCCACGGCGGGACAAACAAACAGCGCGGCTGTCACCGCCAACAGACAGGCGGCAGACAATGTACTGCCCACACTATCACGACCCACCAATCCGCCACCTGTTCCGGTGCGGGAGCCCCGCCGATAAAAACACGGCGGAAACAGACTACGAATGGGAAAACGCTCACCTCTATACACTCCACGAGGAATCTGGACAGCATGGAACCCGAATTAAACATCCTACCAGCTATTGTCTACCTGCTCCTCTACCAGGAGCCCGAACGCCGGCGCAGACGACAACGGTGAGTACTGCACCTACGACACAGGGGAGGGGGAAGGAGAAAAGGTTATGGGCACACACATACGTGACACATCCACCCCCCCCCAACCCCCCACCCCACCCCCAAATCCCTACACACCAATGCAGAGCAACAAGTCAGAGTGACACCCCCCAAACCCCCCAGAAGAATGCAAAGACAAAATAAATTGATCCTTAAAATTGAAGTATATTATAGCATATTTGAAGTCAAGTGAAATATGAAATATCTAAATAAAATATATTACAACATGAACAATATATACATAGCCCAAAAGTCCGGCACATATTGGCTACCTTCCATTGTTCGTGGGCCAATGAGCATAAACACATGGGCAAAGCCCACACACGAGACCCGATTCCATTGGAGAGAACACTGCTGGGGCATCAGATAATAAAACTACAGGCACCTCAGGGGGAAGGGAAGGGGGGGCACCTCAGCCACATGAGTCCACGACGCCAGATCCACGAGTGGCCTCCATGCCCACTGTACCATCCTGGGGAGTGCAAAGCCACAGTCTCTCAAGTCTCTACAGTGGGTGGATTGCCCACTGTACCATCCTGGGGAGTGCAAAGCCACAGTCTCTCACGTCTCTACAGTGGGTGGGTTGACCACTGTCACATCCTGGGAAGTGCAAAGCCACAGTCCATCAGGTGGATTACAGACTCCACTGGTTATGGAGGAGGCATGTTGGCCAGAGTGCTTTGTGAAGCCCTGCCCGACACAGATGCGGCCCTGCCAATGGGCCAGCGGTGCTTGAGATGAAGGGCCCAGCGGAGCGGTGCTTGAGATGAAGGGCCCAGCGGAGCGGTGCTTGACAGAAAGGGCCCAGCGGAGCGGTGCTTGACAGAAAGGGCCCAGCGGAGCGGTGCTTGACAGGAAGGGCCCAGCGGAGCAGTTCAGAGACGGCGGTGCCCAGTGGAGCGGTGCTTGAGAGGAAGGGCCCAGCAGAGCGGTGCTTGACAGGAAGGGCCCAGCGGAGCGGTGCTTGAGATGAAGGGCCCAGCGGAGCGGTGCTTGACAGGAAGAGCCCAGCGGAGCGGTGCTTGATAGGAAGGGCCCAGCGGAGCGGTGCTTGAGATGAAGGGCTCAGTGGAGCGGTGCTTGAGATGAAGGGCCCAGCGGAGCGGTGCTTGACAGGAAGGGCCCAGCGGAGCGGTGCTTGACAGGAAGGGCCCAGCGGAGCGGTGCTTGACAGGAAGGGCCCAGCGGAGCAGTTCAGAGACGGCGGTGCCCTGCGGAGCAGTGCTTGAGATGAAGGGCCCAGCAGAGCAGTTCAGAGACGGCGGTGCCCAGCGGAGCAGTGCTTGAGATGAAGGGCCCAGCGGAGCGGTGCTTGACAGGAAGGGCCCAGCGGAGCGGTGCTTGAGATGAAGGGCCCAGCAGAGCAGTGCTTGACAGGAAGGGCCCAGCGGAGCGGTGCTTGACAGGAAGGGCCCAGCGGAGCGGTGCTTGACAGGAAGGGCCCAGCGGAGCAGTGCTTGACAGGAAGGGCCCAGTGGAGCGGTGCTTGAGATGAAGGGCCCAGCGGAGCGGTGCTTGACAGGAAGGGCCCTGTTCAGCGGTGCTTGTCACGGCAGGGCCCTGTTCAGCGGTGCTTGTCACGGCGGGCCCTGTTCAGCGGTGCTTGTCACGGCGGGGCCCTGTTCAGCGGTGCTTGTCACGGCGGGGCCCTGTTCAGCGGTGCTTGTCTTGTGTTCCTGGGGAACCAGATCTGGCCAATAATTCCCGCTCAGTTGCCATCCGACCTTTCGCTAGCGGGGCCCTCCTGTGCTGGAGTCCTGGGCCCGGGGGTGTCCTCCGTCACACCCGAAATGGGGATGGTGGGGCCCTCCTGGGCAGCTCGCCTGCTGCGGGACTTGTCCGCCCTGCTGCCCTTGCCCTCCTTCGCCGAATCTCTGGGGCCCTTGCCTCCCTTTGTGGATGTGCCAGGTGACGGTGCAAGGGTAGTGTCCTTGGGGGCAGCCGTCTCAGGTCTGTCGCGCCGGCCCTTCCCTTTTTTGGTTCTTTTCCCAGGGGGTGGGCTGGCTGTCCCCTTGCTGCTGGCCGATGTTCCGGCCCTAGGAGCTGGTGGACTCCAATAGCCCTGAACCATGTTCCTAGTAGGTGCAGGGCTTGTGGTGGCTGAGGTGCTGTTTGGACTCTTACGAGATGGAGGGGGTGGGTCAGGTGATGCAAAGAGGTTAATTTTGGAGAGGAATTTTTTTTTAGGAGCAATGGGAAGGGTAGGTGCAGTGGGTATGGGAGTGGAGGAAGAGGATGTGGTTGTAGGAGAGTCAAGTGTGCTGTCTTTGGGTGCAGGTGCTTGTGACGAGGCTGTCGTGAGGTGGATGGCTGTTGGGTGGTTGGTTGGCTGCGTTTGTGTGGTTTGGAAGAGGGGGTGACAGACACACTGGGAGAGGACACAGGGGACGTGTAAATGGCAGTGGGGGTGGTGACTGCATGTGTGCGGAGTGTTCTGGTGGGTGTGCTGGTGATGGACGTACTGGCTGATGGTGGTGTGCATGCATGTGTGAGTGGAGACGTCACAGGGAGGGAGGAGGGAGACGAGGAGGAGGGGGACACAGAGGAGGCAGTGGCTGTTGGCATGTCTGCATGTGGATGTTGCTTGTGTGAATGCTTGTGTGATCTGTGGTGCTTATGTCTGGATGAGCTGCCCTTGGGTGTTGATGTGTGTGCAGGCTGGTCTGTAGGTGTGTCTGGGATAGGCAGAGGAACAGGGGAGTGGGACTGGGTGGAGGGAGTTGGAAGAGTGAGGCTGGAGACAGGGACAATGGCTGCCGTCAGTGCTGAGGCCAGAGCGTTGAACGATCGCTGATGGGCAGCCTGACCCGAATGAATGCCCTCCAGGTATGCATTGCTCCGATGCACCTCCCTTTCCACCCCCTGGATGGCATTCAAAAAGGTAGACTGCCCAACAATGAGCGTCTGGAGGAGGTCAATGATCTCCGCACTGAGGGCAGCAGGGGCAACTGGGGCAGGGCGTGAGGTGCCTGGGGCGAAGGAGATGCCCGGCTTCCTGGCCGAGCGGGCACGGGGCGAACGCTGAGGGGCTGCTGGGAGGGCGGAGCTGGTGCGCTGGGTGGCGGCTGTACCTGTTGTTGCAGTGGGCACGGATGTTGCCGCCACCACAAGGGAGCTCCCTTCCGAGGACGTGTCGGTGTCGCTGACGTCTCCACGGGTCTCCGTTGTGGTGCTCCCCTCGCCCTCCGTATCACTGGTGAACTCAGAGTCGGTTGCAGGGCCCTCCGGGGCAATGTGAGATGCAGCTCCCTCGTGCGCCGATGCCACTTCTCCTCCGCCTGATGATGCTAATGCACACATGAACAGGAAAACCAAAAAAAAGGGGGGGGAGAAGAAAGAAAGACATGTTGAGTGCATGCATTGGCGGCACCGTTGGCGGAGAGGACAGACACAGAAGCCCCTGCACTACGCTGCGCACTCGGGGTACACTACTCAATTATTGTGACTTGGCCTACAAGTCTATGGAGGACAACTGCACACATAGGTGAGCCCGGGCCCTGGATAGCTGTACTTAGCACCCTACAGAGGTGGGGGGCGGGGGCACAGGGCCATGCCTAACGGAGGGGCCTAGCCTACAGAAACCGCCCTGGCCTAGAGATAGCCACAGCCCTCCTCCACCACCCAGACACCTCCACTGTGCGCTAATATAGCAGAATGTGCTGAGACTCACCCCCTTGTGTCTGCTGTGATGTCCTCACCCGCCCATCCAAATCGGGGTAGGCCACCGCCAGGATCCGGGACATCAGGGGGGTCAATTGCCGTGTGGCACCCCTCCTAGGTTGGGAGGCCATCCCCAGCAGAGCCTCGGCGGTCTTTCTGCTCCCGCGGCGGATGTCTTCCCACCTCTTGCGGCAGTGGGTGCCCCGTCTGTTGTGGACCCCCAGGGCCCGGACGTCCTTGGCGATGGCACGCCAAATGCCGATCTTCTGATGGGCGCTGACCTATGTGACATGTACAGGGTGGGAAAAGAAATATCATCACTTTTCTGCATGGTCGATGTGAGTGGACCCCCTCCCCAACCTTGCCATGTGGCACATGCTCTCATCTGTCGTGCGTTGCATTCCTCATTCGCTCCCCTCCCCACCATCTTACATCCACCCCACTCAACACAGGCATAGCCCATACAACATGCTCCCTGTGTACTTACCTGTTGGTCTGGAGGACCGTAGAGTAGCGCATACTGGGGGAGGACCCCATCAACAAGTTTCTCCAATTTCTCAGATGTGAAGGCAGGGGCCCTTTCCCCAGTCGCAGCAGCCATTGTCTCTTCCAGACCGAGGTCACAGCAGCACTTGCAGTAAAGGTCCTCTCCTGTGGATGATCAGGTCTCGAGTGATTAAGCAGATAGAAAATGGCGGTCACTCCCGCGGCGGTGCGTACCGCGGCGGTGCGTACCGCGACCGCCGGCGCACATCGTCATTGGCTCCTGAGACCCATAGGGTTCAATGTTAACCAATGCTGCTTTGCGCCGCAGTCTTCGACCGCCTACCGCCACGGTGTGCCACGCCAGCGCATTGACCTCACATCCCATTGTCACACTTCACAGATCAGGCAGCCGCCATTTCAAGGGCCCACATGGCTTAATTTCTACAGCGTCACACAGGCCTAGGCCTTGCATTGCCAATCATACAAGCCATTCAATGCATAGCGAATCGTGTACTGTGCAAGCTGTGGTTACGTACCTGTGGGTTGCTTGACTCTGTGCTCCATGTTGTCCTTCCTAGGCACCGTCCGCTGGGACTTGCGAGGAGATGGAGGAATCCTCCCGTGTACAGACCGCTGGTGGACCTGTCGACAATGGAAGAAAGACATGTCATACTGACATACAGGCTTGACAGAGCCACAATACAGGAACTGCGTGCCCAGCTGGAGCCAGACCTGATGTCCCCCATTCGCCAACCCACAGGGATTCCCCCTCTGGTGCAGGTTCTCTCAGTACTCCATTTTTTGGCAAGTGGATCATTCCAAACAACAGTGGCCATATCATCAGGGATGTCTCAGCCTATGTTTTCTAAGGTTTTGTCCAGAGTGTTGTCTGCCCTGATGAAATACATACAGAGCTACATTGTTTTCCCTGAGGTGGGTTATTTGGCTACAGTGAAGGGTGATTTCTATGCCCTTGGACATATCCCCCACATCATTGGTGCCGTTGATGGGACTCATGTGGCTTTGGTTCCCCCCAGTGAAAGTGAGCAGGTGTACAGGAACAGAAAAAGTTATCATTCCATGAATGTCCAGGTGGTCTGTTTGGCTGACCAGTACATCTCCCATGTAAATGCCAAGTTCCCTGGGTCAGTGCATGACGCGTACATCATGCGAAATAGCAGCATCCCTTATGTGATGGAACAGCTACAGAGACACCGTGTGTGGCTAATAGGTGACTCTGGTTACCCCAACCTGTCGTGGCTACTTACCCCAGTGAGGAATCCCAGGACAAGAGCAGAGGAACGCTACAATGAGGCTCATGGGCGAACTAGGAGGATTATAGAAAGAACCTTCGGCCTCCTGAAGGCCAGGTTTAGGTGCCTGCATATGACAGGTGGATCCCTAATGTACTCACCAAAGAAGGTGTGCCATATCATCGTGGCCTGCTGTATGCTTCACAACCTGGCTTTGCGACGCCAGGTGCCTTTCCTGCAGGAGGATGGTCCAGATGGTGGTGTTGTAGCAGCTGTGGAGCCTGTGGAGAGTGAAGAGGAGGAGGACGACGGGGACGACACAGACAACAGGGACACAGTGATACAACAGTATTTTCAGTAGCACACAAGTACGAATCAACCACACCATTTTACATTTACTTAAAGCCTCCTGCCTCTCTACTGTCTGAGTTTCCCCCCAGTTCCTGTTAACTGAGTTGTGACTTTCCCTTCCGTTTTCAGAGCTGTGGGCCCCACTGCGTGACCTCTGCTTTGTTTGCCCATGGACTACAGCTGTGTGACAGTGGTATGTTGTCATCACAATGTGACTGAACATTATTGCCCCGTTATGTCTAATACATTTGTTCAAAATACAAGCAGACTCCAGATTTTTTAAGTGCAATAAGTGATTTTATTAAAGTGCTACATTTAGGAACATGATTGTAAAACGGTGATGGGTGATGGTGGAGTAATGTCCATGGCAGAGTCCAGTTTTCAGTCTCACAGGTGCATTGTCCATATGCCTGTGGAAGGATGGAGCAGGGGCAGTTCAAGGTTGGACAGGGTGACAATGTGGGACAGTGGGATGACATCAGGGGGTATCCTTTGCTGGCGGGGGTCTTGGCATCCTACTCTGTCTTCTTGTGAGATCTCAGGGACCGCTTGCGGGGTGGTTCTTCTTCTGCAGGAGGTGGGGTTCTGGTGGCCTGTCGTTGTGTGGGGGCCTCCTGTCTACTAGCGCCGGCGGAGGTGGTAGGCTGTTCCTGGTCCAGGCTAGTGACAGGGGCCCTTTGTGGTGCCACATGGTCCCGCAATGTGGTGACCATCTGGTTAAGGGCCACGACGATGGTCCCCATTGCGGAACTAATGTTCCTCAGTTCCTCTCTGAACCCCATGTACTGTTCCTCCTGCAGTACCTGGATCTCCTGGAACCTGGCCAGTACCGTAGCCATCGTCTTCTGGGAGCGGTGGTATGATCCCATGATGGAGGAGAGGGCCTCTTGGAGAGTCGGTTCCCTGGGCCTGTCCCCCCCCCTGTCGCACAGCAGCCCTCCCAGTTCCCCTGTTTCCCTGGGCCTCTGTCCCCTGGATGGTGTGCCCACTACCACTGCCCCCAGGTCCCTGTTGTTGTTGGGGTGGTGGGTCAACCTGGGTGCCCTGTAGTGGTGGACACACCGCTGATTGACGTGTCCTGGAGACAGAGGCATGGGCCCGCTGGGTGGGAGCTGTGCTGGTGTTCCCAGAGGGGGTTAGGTCTGGTGTAGCCTGTGGCTGTCTGTGGGGAACCGACTGTCCCGAGGTCCCCGATGGGCCGGGCTGGTCATCTGGGTCCAGGGAGACAGAGCTGCTGTCATCACTGGGGGCCTCTTCTGGGGGTGGGATGGACATCTCTGGACCCTCCGTGGCGGTGTGGTGGTGTTCGGGTCCTGCAGGGGTATAAGAGTATGGTTATTGCTTCTGTGTGTGGCATTTCGTGTAATGGGTGGGTGGCCGTGTACCCCAGTGCTGGCATTCCCTTGTGGGGGCTTTTGTGACGGTGGCTTGTGGGGGTGATGGGTGTGTGCAGTGGGCATGCTTTGGTGATGGGTGTCCATGCTTTGGGGACGCATGCAGGGCTAGGTTTTGGGATGGGTGGGTTGTGATGGTGAGCCATTTGCAAGGAGTTGGTGTGATGGGGGTGGGGGTGAGGGTGGGGGTATGATTTGGCATGCAGGTGGGGTGGGGGGAATGAAGTAGTGGAGATTTGACTTACCAGAGTCCATTCCTCCGCCTACTCCTGCGAGGCCCTCAGGATGCAGGATGTGCAAGACTTCCTCCTCCCATGCTGTGAATTCTGGGGGAGTAGGTGGAGGTCCGCCGCCAGTCCGCTGTACCGCGATGTTGTGCCTTGATACCATGGAAAGCACCTTCCCCCGTAGGTCGTTCCACCGCTTCCTGATGTCGTCCCGATTGCGTGGATGCTGTCCCACAGCGTTGACCCTGTCCACTATTCTGCTCCATCTTCCTGGCAATGGTGGTGTGCTGCACCTGTGCACCGAAGAGCTGGGGCTCTACACAAACTATTTCCTCCACCATGACCCTGAGTTCTGCGTCAGAGAACCTGGGGTGTCTTTGGGGTGCCATGGGGTGGTGTGGATGAGGTGAGGGGTGGTGTATGTGTTGTAGAGTGTGGTGAGTGTGGTGGTGTATGGTGTTTTGTGTGTGGAAATTGTGTGGGTGATGTTGTGATATGCCTCTGTGTGATGGGATACTCTATGCTGTGCTGTCTCTCTCTGTCCTTCAGTCGCAATTGTGGTCATAAGGGTTTGTGGGTGATATGGGTGTGTGTTTTATATTTAATTGGGTGTGTGGGAGTGGTGTGTGTATGTGTCTCAGGTGTGTGTATTTTGATTTGTCCAATGTGGTAGTGTTTTGTAAAGGTGTGTGTATTTTGTGTACCGCCAATGGAATACCGCGGTTGAAAGACCGCTGCGGGGATTTGTGGGTCGGAATGGCACAGGCGTATTTCTGTTGGCGTGACGGTGGAGGTTTGGTCATCGCCTGTTTTGCGCTGGCCGTTGGTGTGGCGGACTTTTGTTGATGACGGGTTTTTGGCGGTTTGCCAGTTGCGGGTCAGAATGACGGCGGTGTTATGGCGGTCTTCTGACCGGCGGTAAGCGCCTTTTACCGCCGAGGTCAGAATGACCCCCATAATATTTAAATGTTACACCTGACACGCTGTAGTAGTGGTTCCCCAAAATTATTTGCTTTTTTCTAGAGGTTTTGCTAATTCTCTGCAAGTGGCTTACAGGCTATGAGTACTTTCGCACTATAAAGTACAGTGTGAAAGTCCACACACTCTTTCTACATCAACCAGGAAGTGGAACTAGCCAATATGTAAACACTTGCACAATGGCGGTTTCCTATATACTGAGCCTGTCACAACTTGCCCTGTTGTGCACAGTTGCATATTGGTGTTTTTAGATATACTGACCCTGTCACAGCAGGCCTGTATGGGCAGACTTTTTGATGATCCTAAACTTGTGTCTAGTCTGTCTCTGCCGCCTGTGCATGCGCTAGGGCACATGTGCCTAGGGAGTGCAGAGAACCCATATGTGTTCTTACTGCCCATGAGAGCTGCTCTGCCCATAGGTCACATTGGAGGAAGTTTATAATTAATCCTGGCTGCAATAGTGGATAACAGTGCAGCAGTCTCATGATGTTTACTATCATTGGAATCACAATGACAAAACCCCTCTCATGGTAAAGGTGTTTTTTGTCAATGACACACTAGAAATGTCACTTCTAAAAAGTGTGCATTTCTAAGTTCTAAAAACTCTTTTTGTGTATCTTTTAATTCAGCTTCATTACGCTGGAAATGGGGGAAACGCACTTCTGTGCATTCCCCAGCAACAGCTATAAAGCTTAAGCAACTGGAACGACAGACCTCTGCCATTTGAGAGCCTGGCTGGAAAGACTGGAGGGAGAGGTTCTGACACGTGGCCTCTCAGAGTCTATTATGGCACCACCAAAGCTAAAGATCTGCATTGCACAGCCCCATGGCAGACAGGACTGACATTTAGGGGAGACACCTGTGGTTCAAAGGGGACCCCTTTGAACCTCCCCCAATTTCGAATGGCACACTTGAGTTTAAGTATGAGTACCACACTTCTGCAACTTAGAGATACACTAGAAGGGACATGGGACTGGTACTACTAGGTCATGTGGTGCACACTTCCAGAGCAATCTGTTGTGCGCAGGAGTATTTATTGTCTTTGAAAGGGATCCACACACCATTCCTGTATTGTGCCTGGCCGGGGCAGTTGCCTGCTACTGCCTACCACTCTGAAATATGCTCTCCAAGGGCTTGCTGGCTTGCCCCCTGTTCTGTCTGGACATTTCAGGGACATCAAAGACCTCCTCTGAGGGACTACACCTTCTACTGTTGTCATCAGGAAAGCAGTGCCCTCCTCTGCACCTACATCATATGCTGGACTCCATCTGGTAGTAGCGATGTGAGAGTAGAATAAATATTGCTTCTGGAGACCGGAATTGCCTGGTATGGAGCCTTCAAAGTTCTGCCCGCACTTATGGATTGTGGCCCTTCAACATGAAGTGACTGCACACATCAACAACTTTTTTGTTGTGAGCAGGATATCCAGTTGTTGGACCCCAAATAGCCTGCTTTTGTTGAGTGCATTGCATTTCTTTCATACAACACCCAACTCTGCATGCTCATTGTGTATGGACCCCGATTCATAGGTCATGACCATCAGAGGTGGGGGTGCATCCGGAGCAGTGCCGCATTCTACCTCGTGTGGCACTGCTGAACTTGCGTCCTTTGTGTGTGATCAGATTGCCTGGTGCAACTCAAGTCAGTGCGCACTAGATCTTCTGCCTCTTCCCAGGGAGGTACGGAATTGGAGTTCCTTGTGTGTGACTGGATTTTCTGGTGTGGCTCAAGTCATTGCGTACTAGATGTTGTACCTCTTTTCAAGGAAGTACTTCATTGGAACACTTTTTGTGTGTGATTGAACTGTCTTGGGCCACTCAAGCCATCGCGTCCCAGACATTGTGTCTCATTCCAGGGAGGCATGACATTGAGCACTTTACGTGTGGGATTTGAAAATCTGGTGCGGCTCAAGTCATCACTCAGCAGACATTGTGCTTCCTTCCCTGTAGGTACGGATCTGGTAACTCTTCATGAACAACTAGAATTGTCAGGGTGGCTGAATTCATCACACCCCAGACATATGCCTCTTTCCCAGGAGGTGCGGATTTGTTTACTATTTAGGTAATTATGTGCCTGGCGGGGCGGTGCTGTGACTATTGTGTGGGCCCAGTGAACTTCCCCCATGCTTTGCAGACCTCTGAGTGAACCTCCTGATTAGTGTCCAAACTTCTTTAAGTAAACTGTTGCTTGATCAGCTGTTGTCTGTGTCTTAACCCCATCTTGTCCCCAGGATCCTGAGAAATATGACTTCAGCCGCGATCATCCTAGTATTTGGGGAAAGCTGCTTAATCTCCAGCTCGTGGGGGAGCAGAGTAGCAGGAAATTGTTGGCGGGTGGAGAGTGGTTTGGGGCCCCGGCTGTCTGCGAACCCCGTGACATTAACCAGTGACATTAACCGGCTGGATATTAGTGCACCTCAAAAGGGGGCTAGGAGCGAGTGTGTGCAAGAGTGTCTTTGTTAGCTACCTGATATCTTTGGCACCACATAGCAGTGCGGAGTGAATGTAAGGGAGTGAGTGCGGGTGATTGATACAACAATACAGTGGTATTGCAATACATGTTATTTTTTGCCAGAGGTCTCTCGCGGTTGACATAGAGTTTTACTTGTGTGGCCCAGGTCGCGGAGCTAATTAAAGCTGCAAGTCTTAGTATGTACATATTGCTGGTAAGGTTGTGAACCGAGGTGCACCATGCAACAGTGTGTTATTAAACTGCGGTAGTCTCTAGGGTGGGCTCATGCTGAAAATGTTTGGCACCGCATGACTGGAAGGGAAATAATTATTTTTCTCACCGGTACATACTGTTTATGGTGTTTGACACAGGTGGGCCTAGTACTGTGAGTATTAATTCTAAATGTGATTTCTACCCAATTTTACATGATGATTATGCTGTGTTATTATGTGGGTTGAATACAAACTTTATTTACATACACCTTGTGTGAAGTCTCTTTTGTGGCGCTCAGTGTAGTTTTTGTGTGAAAGTGTTGTGGCATTGCTTTACACATTTCCCCTGTGATAAGTCTGACTGCTCTGTGCCAAGCTACCCAATGGGAGTGATAGGTTCTGCCTGGTTAGGGCCTCCCCTCAGCCAACCAAACCGTGCCACCTTCAACAGACAATATTCGAACAGCAGTATTTTGGAACCATACCTTGATGCTTTCAGGAAACAGCCATTACAATGCAACTGTTTCCCTGACTAGCCTTTACCACGCATGCGTTACAATGCATGTGTCATTACAATGCATAGCCTTTACCACACATACCATTACAACAAATTATCTTGTAGTGGTATGCATGGTAGGGAAATGCATTGTAATGATGGTGAAGGCTATCGGCGTCTTAAGAGGAAACTGAAAGATCATTCCGTTTCCTCAGAATGAACTGCGATGAGCCTTAGGAGTGAGGTAAGGGGGATTGGGTCTGGGGATGGGGCAGCTGTATTAAGGAGGGGCAGGAGTGGGGAGTTATGTTTTAGGGTTGGGGTATGGTTTTCAGGTTAAGTGCAGGGGGGAATGGTCCTGGGAGTGGGGGGGGACTATTTTAGGGAAGGGCAGGAAGTGGGGGGTTAGGTTTTAAGGCGGGAGATGTTTTTTGGGCTTAGGGCAGGGGGGATTGGACCTGAGGGTGGGGGGGTACTGTTTTAGGGAGGAGGGGCAGGTGAAGTTAGGTTTTAGGGCAGATGGGGCAGTTTTCAGGCTTAGTGAAGGGGGAATGGGCTTGGGGTGGGGGTTACTGTTTTAGGGAGGGGTCGGTGGTAAGGTTTTAGGGTAGGGCCCTTTTCAGGCTTAGGGCGGGGGATTGGGTCTGGAGTGAGGGGTGCTGTTTTTGGGGGGCGGGGTTAGGTTTTAGGGCGGGGGATTGTTTTTGGGCTTTGGGGTATTGGGCCTGGTGGGATACTGTTTTAGGGAGGGGTGTTAGGATTGAGAGCATGGGAGATGGTTTTTGGGTTTAGGATTGGGGGTTGAGCTTGTGGCGGGTACTGTGTGAGGGCGTGGGGCGGGGTTGGGGTGTTAAGTTTTAGGGTAGGGGATCGGTTTTCGGGATTAGGATGGGAAGATGTTTTTAGGGTTCAAGACAGGGGCTAGGGTTAGACAAATTCAGGGTTCAGGGTGAGGGAGGGCTCTTTTTTTAAAGGACTGGGGGGAGTCACCCTAGGACCTCTACCATGCATATGCCTTTAAAACGCATGCTTTTACAACATAATTTGGTGTAAAGGTATGAGTGGTAAGAGATATGCATAGCGCTACCCGCAAGCGAGGCCATGTATTGTTTCCTTCTCTGGTCTGGTCAGCGAGGCATCGTTTTTCTCCCTCGCAAGTGCTAGGCTCCAGGCTCACGCCAGGGGGTTGGAGACTGCACTGTGCGAGGGCAGGCACAGCCCATTCAGGTGTAAGGGCCCACTCCCCCCTATGCTCTAGCTCAGATGGTCCTTCAGGATATGCAGACTACTCCCCAGCTCCCTTTGTCTCACTGTCTAGAGGGAATTCACACCAGCCCAACTGTCAGTCTGACCCAGACAGGGAATCCACAAACAGGCAGAGTCACAGAATGGTTTAACCAAGAAAATGTCCACTTTCTAAAAGTGGCATTTTCAAACTGACAATTTAAAAACCAACTCAACCAAAAGATGTACTTTTAAATTGTGAGTTCACAGACACCAAACTCCACACTTCTATCTGCCCCAAAGGGAATCTGCGCTTAAATATCATTTAAGCGCAGCCCCCATGTTAACCTATGAGGGAGATAGGCCTTGCAACAGTGAAAGCTGACGTTAGCAGTATTTCACTTTTAGGACGTGTAAAACACACAGGTAAATGTCCCACCTTTAACATACACTGCACCCTAACCATGGGGATACCTAGGGCCTAATTTAGGGGTGCCTTACATGTAGGAAAAGGGAAGGTTTAGGCATGGCAAGTGGGCACACTTGCCAGGTCGAATTGGAAGTTTAGAATTGCACACACAGACACTTCAGTGGCAGGTCTCAGCATGCTGACAGGGCTACTCATGTGGGAGGCAAAACCAGTGCTGCAGGCCCACTAGTAGCATTTGATTTACAGGCTCTGGGCACCTCTCCTGCACTTTAATAGGGACTTACCAGTAAATCAGATATGCCAATCAGAGACAAATCAATTACACATACAATTTACACAGGGGCACTTGCACTTTAGCCCTGGTCAACAGTGATAAAGTGCCCAGAGTACCAAAAACAGCAAAAACAGAGTCCAGCACACAGTCAAAACATGGGAAGCAGAAGCAAAAAAGACAGGGGAGACCATGCCAAGGATACCAGATTTGACACATAGTAATGGCATTCTCATTGTAATGTACTTCTGGTAACGACATGCATTGCAACGGAATGCGAGGGTCCGACATAGAACTGTTTCTTCCTCCTCTTACACCCATGATCATGTAGTACTACTTCGCATTCCTACGTTCTTCTGGCATCAAATATAAATCTTAGAGTATATCTCTTAATGTATTTTAGGGGCTGTTGATTGTGATAGATTTTGCTATAACAGAAAAAAGGTACAGTTTGCTTCTTTGGCTAGCATTTAAGCATTAAAAGGTAGTTGAACCTATGCTTTCAATAATTTTAACTGCAAGTGATGTATGGGGTGAGCATCCAGGGCAATAACATAATTGAGGAAGAGTTTTGCTATTCAAAACAGTTTGAAGGAAGGTAGATACAATGCAGTGTTCAAATCAAACAGTTGGTTCATTGTGACTGTTTTGGAGGAAATAGAAGCACTAGCTGAATGCTAGCATCTCACCTCACAAATGATTAGAGATTAAGTAGTGGTAAGTTTTTATAATAAATAAAACACATAAAATGGCACCAGTCATGAATATGGTAGCTCTAGAAACAGTAGGATGACGGAGGTAATGAGCAGCTACAGTGGCTAGAAGGTGAACAGTGTATGTTGAATGTAAAAAAGCGGGATTCCGAACAAGGAGTTGTAAATACCAAACCCATGGCCAATTTCTTAAACGTTGTGCATTGCCCTGCACCACACAGGGGGACAAAGGCTGTTGGACCTGACACTTTTTACAGAGTGATCCCCAAGCTTTTTGCCTTCCTCCTATTTTTCTGACCTCTCTTTGTTGGCTTTAGGACTCTTGGCACTTTATCACTTGATCAGTGCTAAAGTGCATGTGCTCTCCCTTCAAAACGTGGTATGACTGGCTTACACCTGATTGGCATATTTAATTTGCCTTTAAGTCCCTTGTACATTGGTATCACTCATATTCAGGGCGTGGAAATTAAGTGCTACTAGTGGGCCTGCAGTGCAGCTTGTACTACCCACAGAAGTAGTCTTTCAATCCTGTTTCAGACCTTCCACCGCAGGGCCTACATGTGCAGTTTACTGCCACAGGGACCTGGCATCTAAATTTACTTGCCAGGCCTGGAACTCCCCTTTACTACATATTAGTCATCTCTAAGGTAGGCACTAGCTAGCCCTATGGGCAGGGTGTGGTGTATATAAAAGGTAGGACATATGTCTTTATGTACTCCATGTCCTAGTAGTGACAAACAGCCTATTTAGTTTCTCACTAATGTGTCCGCTGCTCCTCTCATAGGATTGCATTGGAAATGTCCTAACATATGTCTAAGTGGTATTGTCTGATCTATGAGGGGTGGCATAGTCATGTTTGGTATGGTTGGAATGGTAGTGAGAATGATGCTCACTGGTGTAGGTATATTTTTATTACCATTATAGAAATGCCACTTTTAGAAAGTGGGTATTTCTCTGTGCTTATGACTCTGTTTTGTAGCTTGACTCCAATCCACGTCTGGGGCGGAGTGATAGCTGGGCTTTCTGCACACTTTTCAGACAGCCTGTACACAGGTAAGGTGGAGGTGTCACAAGTGTGCATCTGCATACTGAATGGTCTTCCTGGACTGGGGTTGGTAGAGGCGGGGCACACATACATCTGTAAAGGCTATGCCCTGGCCTCACACAAAGGGTTTGTTTACCCCCCACTTATAACTGGAGACAGTGCTGTAGGAGGAAGGGGACATTCCTGGAACCAGTTAGTGCTGGTTGGAATCCCCACTCCCCTTTTTTGGAAACTGTGCAAAATGAGTATAAGTACAAGGGGTTGTTCCCCATATGGGAAAGAAAGACATTTCATGGACCTACCGGAGGAACCTGTTATGCTGCTATAAGAAACTACCATCAGAGCTGACCTACTGTAGCATTGACCTGTGGCCTGCTGGGTCACAAGGAGGACTGTTGCTTTGTTCCAAGGACCCTGATGTGTTGGCCAGCTGCTTGCTTTACTGCCCCTTGGACCTTCCCCACTGGTCTCCAGGGGCTGAGTGGTGTGCCCCTCTGTTCCCTGTTTTATCACTTCAATGCATAAGGAGCGCTTTGGTGTTTCCCTGTTTCAGGGTGGGAAGAGCGCTATGTGTTCCCCTACGTCAGCACGAGGAGAGCGCTTTATGTCTTTTATCTACAGCACGTGAAGAGCGTTTTATGGCCGCCTGGAACAGTGCTTGAAGAGAGCTTCATTTGTGGTTGGCTGTGGGCGTCAGTAGTGCCCCTGTGTCACTATAGCTGTGGCCCCTCTTCCCTACACAGGAAGAGTGGAGAGGAGCCCGCTGGCATCCTCTCATCAAGCACAAGTGGAGCACTCACTGGTTGGTGCCCCCAGGGCACAAGCAGGCACCTGATTTGGTGCTTTCACCATTGCAGTGGCAGGTCAAGAGTTAGCCCTTGTCAGGGGTCCCTGCCATGCCAGGATCCAGAGCACAGGAGTCAGTGGCTGCAACGCAAGGCCACAGGCACCTGTTGGTTGCTTTCACCCCCATGAGAAGGGAACCCAGAGAGGTACCTCCATGGTGACAGGGGAAGATTATGGGGTCTTCTCTCCCTCCCCAGATTGGTTGCATATGCTTGTTGGTACAGCAGGGTGGGCACAGTAAACAGGACGTGGTGGTGACCCTCAATTGAGGTCCCCGATCCTGCTAGGCGTACTTGAGGAATAATGTGCACAGTGTAAGAGAAGCGCAGAAGCTCCTGTGCGAACAGTGTAGGAGGCTGGCCTGGCTTGTAGTGGGTGCCAAGGGGTACTTACATTCTGTACCAGGTCCAGTTATCCCTTATTTGTGTAGAAGAGGTGTTTCTAGCAGCTTAGGCTCATAGAAAGTAGCTATAGCAGAGCAGCTTAGGCTGAACTAGGAGACATGCAAAGCTCCCACTTTACCACAAGCGTCATATGCACAATATCATAAGAAAACACAATACACAGATATACTAAAAATAAAGGTACTTTATTTTTATGACAATATGCCAAAAGTATCTCAGTGAGTACCCTCAGTATGAGGATGCCAAATATACACAAGATATATGTACACAATACCAAAAATATGCAGTAATAGCAAAAGGAAGTAATGCAAGCAGTGTAACGTTACAATAGATTGCAATAGGAGCACATAGGTATAGGGGCAACACAAAACAAATACTCCAAAAGTGGAATGCGAACCACAAATGGACCCCAAACCTATATGAGCTTGTGGAGGGTCGCTGGGACTGTAAGAAAACAGTGAGGGTTAGAAAAAATAGCCCACCCCAAGACCCTGTAAGTTAGGTGTAAAGTGCACCTATAACCCCCAGAGAGCACAGAAGTCGTGATAGGGGGTTTCTGCAAGGAAGACCAACACCAGCAAAGCAACAACAGTGGATTTCCGGACCTGAGTACCTGTGAAACAAGGGAACCAAGTCCAAGAGTCGCGACAAAGTCGAGAGTGGGCAGATGCTCAGGAAATGCCAGCTGAGGGTGCAAAGAAGCTGCCACTGGCTGGGAGAAGCTTTGGTTTCTGCAAGAACGAAGAGGACTAGGAACTTCCCCTTTGGAGGATGGATGTCCCATGTCATGAAGAAGCTTGCAGAGGTGTTCCCACGCAGAAAGACCGCAAACAAGCCTTGCTAGCTGCAAGGGTCGCGGTTAGGGTTTTTGAATGCTGCTGTGGCCCAGGAGGGACCAGGATGTCGCCACATGGATGATGAGACAGAGGGGGTACCCAGCAAGTCAGGGAGCCCTCACAGAAGCAGGCAGCACCCACAGAAGTACCGGAACAGGCACTTTGAAGAGGAGTGAACTGGAGTTCACCCAAAGTCAGAAAAGGGAGTCCCACAACGCCGGAGGACAACTCAGAAGGTTGTGCACTGCAGGTTAGAGTGTTGGGGACCTAGGCTTGGCTGTGCACGAAGGAAATCCTGAAAGAGTGCACAGGAGCCGGAGCAGCTGCAAATCACGCGGTACCCAGCAATGCAGTCTAGCGTGAGGAGGCAAGGACTTACCTCCACCAAACTTGGACTGAAGAGTCACTGGACTGTGGGAGTCACTTGGACAGAGTTGCTGAGTTCCAGGGACCACGCTCATCATGCTGAGAGGGGACCCAGGGGACTGGTGATGCAGTCTTTTGTTGCCTGCGGTTGCAGGGGGAAGATTCCGTCGACCCATGGGAGAGTTCTTCAGAGCTCCTGGTGCAAGAAGGAGGCAGGCAACCCCAGAGCATGCACCACCAGAAAACAGGCGAGAAAGCCAGCAGGATGAAGCGATACAAGGTTGCAGTAGTCATCTTTGCTACTTTGTTGCGGTTTTTCAGGCGTCCTGAGCAGTCAGCGGTCGATCCTTTGGCAGAAGGTGAAGAGAGAGATGCAGAGGAACTCTGGTCAGCTCCTGCATTCGGTATCTGAAGAATTCCCCAAAGCAGAGACCCTAAATAGCCAGAAAGGGAGGTTTGGCTACCTAGGAAGGAGATGAGGCTAGTAACACAGGTAAGAGCCTATCAGAAGGAGTCTCTGACGTCACCTGCTGGCCCTGGCCACTCAGAGCAGTCCAGTGTGCCAGCACCCCTCTGAATCCAAGATGGCAGAGGTCTGGGGCACGCAGGAGGAGCTCTGGGCACCTCCCCTGGGAGGTGCAGGCCAGGGGAGTGGTCACTCCCCTTTCCTTTGTCCAGTTTCGCGCCAGAGCAGGGCTGGGGGATCCCTGAACTGGTGTAGACTGGCTTATGCAGAGATGGGCACCATCTGTGACCATCAAAGCATTTCCAGAGGCTGGGGGAGGCTACTCCTCCCAGCCATGACACCTTTTTCCAAAGGGAGAGGGTGTAACACCCTCTCTCTGAGGAAGTCCTTTGTTCTGCCTTCCTGGGCCAGGCCTGGCTGGACCCCAGGAGGGCAGAAACCTGTCTGAGGGGTTGGCAGCAGTAGCAGCTGCAGTGAAACCCCGGGAAAGGCAGTTTGGCAGCACCCGGGTCTGTGCTAGAGACTCGGGGGATCATGGAATTGTCTCCCCAATGCAAGAATGGCATTGGGGTGACAATTCCATGATCTTAGACATGTTACATGGCCATGTTCGGAGTTACCATTGTGACGCTATACATAGGTAGTGATCTATGTATAGTGCACGCGTGAAATGGTGTCCCCGCACTCACAAAGTCCGGGGAATTTGCCCTGAATGATGTGGGGGCACCTTGGCTATTGCCAGGGTGCCCACACACTAAGTAACTTAGCACCCAGCCTTCACCAGGTGAAGGTTAGAAATATAGGTGACTTATAAGTTACTTAAGTGCATTGGTAAATGGCTGTGAAATAACGTGGACGTTATTTCACTCAGGCTGCAGTGGCAGGCCTGTGTAAGAATTGTCAGAGCTCCCTATGGGTGGCAAAAGAAATGCTGCAGCCCATAGGGATCTCCTGGGATCCCAATACCCTGGGTACCTCAGTACCATATACTAGGGAATTATAAGGGTGTTCCAGTATGCCAATGTGAATTGGTGAAATTGGTCACTAGCCTGTTAGTGACAATTTAGAAAGCAGAGAGGGCAGAACCACTGAGGTTCTGGTTAGCAGAGCCTCAGTGAGACAGTTAGTCATCACACAGGGAACACATACAAGGCACACTTATGAGCACTGGGGTCCTGGCTAGCAGGGTCCCAGTGACACATAACAAACATACTGACAACATAGGGTTTTCACTATGAGCACTGGGCCCTGGCTAGCAGGATCCCAGTGAGACAATGAAAACACCCTGACATATACTCACAAACAGGCCAAAAGTGGGGGTAACAAGGCTAGAAAGAGGCTACTTTCTCACAAACAGGTCTTGATTCTGATTACCACCCATTGTATAAAATAAGGGCAGGTGCACTGTATTCATGCACTGAGTCCAACTGTGTGGAGTATCAGGTGATTTCCAGGCTGTTATTATTACTTGCTGCATATCCATGTTCCTAAATTGATGGATGTCGTGCTTCCCACAGACAGGAGCACCGAACACGGTTGTAGGGGCTGAATAATATGAGCAGTAATGTGCCATTGGTGATGTTCTTATCCTGATGTACAATTTGAAGATGTTTTATTCTTAGTTTTTATTTATGATGATGTCTTGGAATTCCTGATAATGTGTTCCTTCCGACGTGTGTTTTTGGTGATGAGGATAACCTGACTACTGCTTGGGTACCAACATTGTAATATCCTATGTGTTTACCCAACTACTGCTTGCTTTCGCAGAGAACTAGTAATAGGTGTGATGTTCTGACAACTGCTTGTGTAGCAGGATATTACTGATACGTGCTGTCTTGGGCCTAATTAATTTTTATGGAATACAGTTTATTTTTATATAACTTGTTGTAGTGTTTCCCTTGTGGTGTATTTATTGTGTTATGTGAGTTGTGGAAACGCTTTCCACATTGCCCCTGGGATAAGCCTGACTGCTTGTTCCAAGCTACCCAGGCGGTAAGCAAGGGTTATCTTGGGTGTGTACGTCCCTTGCTCTCACTAAGATGGTGGTCCCTGCCTTGCTGAGCTGCCTACCCTATCCAACCAGGAACCCCATTTCTAACACAGTCTGACACAAAACCTAAAATGAGATTTACCAATCCACGCAAAGCTGCCTTGCTTGGCCATTCATGGTGCAGTAAATCTAGAGTAACGCAAGGCAGTGCAAATCGCCATTCTGAGTTAATCTGTGACAGGGAGGCATGCCATGGGTGGAGCATGGGTGTCCCAAGCATCCACCCTTGAATTCTGAGACATTCCCAGATTTACTAACACTAGTATCCCTGAATACAAGAATTGTTGGCCACCCCACCAGAGGCACAACGAGGAAAAATATGGCTTTTTGTCCTCATTGTTTCCTCTTTTTATGTGTGTTGCATTGTGCAGCTCACGCAGTAATTTGAAAAAATTTCTGAGGATTCTTTTCGTGCAGGAAGGTGCCAATGGTGCAAGGGTGCCTGCGTTGGCGCTAGGAAGCATATTGTGCACCAGTCAAAGAGCAGGAATGTGCTGTTTAATGTTAAATATGGCGAGTTCCTTTCCCTCTCCCTTTCATGCTGCGCAGCAAGGTGGCTTGCTGCGTGAAAGTTAGAAGGTGGCTTGCTGCGTGTAAGTTAGAAAGATCTGCCACCTAGTATAAAAGCAGGTACACTGAATTATATAGTGAAAAGGTGGGTAGGGCGATTTATTTTAGGTGTAAGTTCCAAAATAAAAATCAAATGTCACATTTGCTCCTTCACATAATGTTTACTTCTAATCGAAAAAGTTATATTATGTGTGCCTTTGGGAACAACAATCTAATGTTAGTAAAGCTTCCTGAAGAAAAAAACTACTGAAAACTAAAGAGAAATATAAAAATCAGATGTTATCGGTTAAAAATATGAATAACCAGGAAATGGAAGTTGGATATATTGAGCCGTATGTGAAAGCTCAAGGCATTATCATCAAATTACTTAAGGGGTGTTGTCATTTTGGGATGGAAATCTTCAAATGAATTTAAAGCTAAGTAAATTATAATCTTTGTCAAGATCGGCATACATGGGGAAATATAGAACGGCGATTCTTAACATTTTCTCATACTGATGCTTGTTTCTCATATTGTGGCGTGTATAGAAGTGCAGGTCGATATGACATCTTCGATATTAGGATAGAACACCAGCAGTGAAGTTAGATTCTGACTTAAAAACGGTAGAAGGGTTGTTAGAAAATATTTTCCGCATCAGCAGAATTTCCCTTGTAATTTTCTGCCATTAGAGGAGACGAGATCTGTGAACATCACCAGTCCTCCCAGAAACAAAGAGCGCCAACATGCACGAACAATATACCTAGCATGCATGTGAAGGCTATTGAAAGCAACCATAACGAACGCAAAGGGAAAGCAGTCTGTGTGCAAATATACTTTAAAGTAATGCTTGCATTTAATTGGACGACACAAGTCGAAGATGAGCCTCACATTGGGGTGGGAATGGGATTTGCCAGTATTGAAATTATCATGCTGGGCTATAGCAGTGAAAGGCATCATTGTTGTAGTGACATATGGCGAAGACATTGTGCAGCAACAGGTGAAAAGCAATACTTTATGATTACCATTAAACCAAACGTCACAGAGGCGAGTTCCTATATAAGCGAAAGTGAGGCAAAAGAGCTCAAATCAGCACAAAAGAAACATTTGTTGCAAGTAGCTGTAAACAGATAATGAGGGAAAAGAGCTACACTTAGGCCATTGGATCTGCTCTTGTTTTATAGCACTGTGGCTACGGTCGTTCAGCCTCACCCAACTACCAATCCACTGATTCAGTAAGTATTTGAGTATTTGAGGGGGGAAACGTCCTAAACAATGCATTGCACACAACGCGGACGTTTCCTACGCAAGTAGAATAACGTTTGCCGGAACAACGCATGTCTTTTTCTCTGCCTTAACCACGCATGTGCCAAACTATGTATATGCGTGGTTAAGGCAGAGAAAAAGCAGAGGGCTTGGGAGAAACTGCAATGAGGTAAGTTGGGCTGAAGCAGGGTTGGGGTAGTTTTTGGGGTGGGTTGGTTTAGGTTGGTTGGAGGTTTGGACTATTTTGTTTTTTTTAGGGGTGGGGGTTTGGGGAAGTTTAGCTTATAAGGACTTAGGGGGGTTGGGGGCACTGGATATTTTTTTTTAAGTAGGGGCGGAAGTGGACAGGTTGGGGTATTTTTTGAATAGGGCTTAGGGTGGGGTAGTTTATTTTTTAGGGGTGGGAAGGTTTAAGGAAGGGTGGGAGGAGAGGAGGAAGGATCAGGTGAGGACATTGTGAGGTAAGAGGAGTTAGATTTAGTTCTCTACTTAGAGTAGTTTATTTTTTAGGGGTGAGGGGGTTGGGCTAGTTTTTTTAGGGGCTTAGGGTGGGTAGTTTATTTTTTAGGGGGGTGAGTAAGCAGAGTAGCTTTTTTTTAGGGCTTGTGAAGGTTTAGGGAAGGGCGGGAGGAGAGAAGAGGAGAAAGAATCCGGCTAGGATGCTGTGAGGTAAATGGGGTTATGGCAGGGTTTGGGGGGTAGTTTTAGTGGTGGAGGTGGATTTATGGCTTAAGTTGGGTGGGGGTCAGGGCAGTTTATCTGTTAAGGCTGCTAGAGTGGAGGGGTTGGGTTAGTTAGTTTTTAGGGCTTAGAGTGAGTGGGGTGGTCGGGTAGTTTACTTATTAGGGGTGAGAGAAGTTTTTAGGGCTCAGGATGGGTAGGAGGTGTTGAGGTAATTTAGTTTTTAGGGGCAGGGCTGGGGGTCGGGTTAGTTTTGTTTAGGGCTTCAGGGCAGTTTAATTACTGAGCTGGGGAAGTTTTTAGGGCTCAGTGCGGGTTGGTGTGTCAGGGTAGTTTATTTATTGGGGTGGGGGTAGTTTTGGGCCCCATATAAATGGGGATCAAAGTCCCCCAGGAGGGACAGAAAGCCCACTTGGCACCAGGGATTTTTTTTGTTAATACAGAGGTGTGAGAGGCTGCCCAAAATGGGCATGACAGTGCCCCAACCCCTCCCAAACACAAATGGGAACAGCCTTTCTGCTCCCCTCCGGAAGGTGGATGGGGGGCGATTACCCCCGATCTGACCCCCTGGGGGGATGCGGGGGCAAAAAGCCCACCAGATGCAAGGGACTGTTTTTTTGTTAGTGTAGGGGTGAGGGCTGCCCAGAATAGAAATGACAATGTTCCTACCCCCCACCAAAAAAGGGCACAGTCTTTCTGCCCCTCAGGGAGGATGATGGGGATTATTACCCCTGATTTGCACCCTGGGGGAGCAGACGCCCACTAGACACCAAGGAATAATTTTGTTTTGAAAAAAGGGTTAGGGGCATGGCCATGCCCCCATCCTAAATAAATAGGGACACAGGGGGTTATTACAACTTTGGAGGAGGTGTTAATCCGTCCCAAAAGTGACGGTAAAGTGACGGATATACCACCAGCAGTATTACGAGTCCATTATATCCTATGGAACTCGTAATACGTCTGGTGGTATATCCGTCACATTTGGGATGGATTAACACCTCCTCCAAAGTTGTAATAACCCCCACAGTCTTTCTGTCCCCATGGGGCAGATGGGGTAATTACCCCTGATCCCCCCCCCCCCCAACCCGGGGGCAGACAGCCCACTAGAAGCCAGGGAATTAAAAAAAATAGAGGGGTTAGGACTGTACACCACCATGGGCATGGTTATGCCCCCAACCCCAACTGAAGAGGGTAACAGTCTTTCTGCCCCTGTGGACTAAGGCGTCTCATCCCAAATTCAAGCAAGAGGACATTTGACTCTTTTGGGTTTTGATTTTACATATGGGCCAAGAGAGCTTGGCCAACTCCCAATACCATCCCCCTAGTAATGGTGAGCGGCAGCACTTTTTGGACTTGGCTAGGCTGCCACCTGGAAAAACCTATAAGACCCAAACACTTCTGAAAACTAAACAACTGGGGGAGTCTAGAGTGGTGTGTTTCACATGCACCTGCACCATTTTCATACCCACAATGCCCTGCATGCTGAAATCACCATTTTCTCTACATTTCTGTGATAGAAACTTTCAGAATCTGCATGAATCCTCAAAAATTCTAAGAAATTGCCTCATCTGTACCAATAAAAATTCTACCCTACTTGTGTAGGTGCCCAAAGCAGAGTCAGCCTAAAAACATATGGAAACAATCCTCCATTTTGGATCCGCTTTGGTTCCCCCCTCAGTTTTTAATTTTATAAATTTTTAGGCTTACTCTGCTTTGGGCATTCACACAAGTGAGGTAATATTTTTATCTGGAGACCAAGGAAAATGCTGGATGGTAGGAAAATTGTGCAGGTGTGGTGATCACACAGAAATGTGACTTTTTATCTAAATTTGAGGTTTGCGGGCATTTCTGGGTAAGAAAACATTGGATGGTCTAGACAAACCACACCTCTTAGGGGTCCCCATGGTGTGGAGTTTTCAGAAATGATTGGGTTTTGTAGGTTTCATCAAATGGCCGCGGAGCTGGGGACCATAAATAGAGGTTACCTCCTTGCAAAACCAGGTTGTTTTGTGACAGATAATTTTGATGTCTCCACAATACACTTTGGGCCATTTCCTGTCGCAGGCACTAGGCCTACCCACACAAGTGAGGTACCTTTTTTTATCAGGAGTCCAGGGCGAATGCTGGGAGGAAGAAAGTTTGTGGCTCCCCTAAGATTCAAAATCTTTCCATCACAGAAATGTGAGGAAAATTTGTTTTTTAGACAATTTTGGAGATTTGCTAGGTAACCTAACCTGGCGAAAACCATGCAACCCCATCCTGGATTTCCCTGGGTGTCCAGTTTTCAAAAATGTCCTGACCGTTCGTCCAAAATCCACAGCTAGGCACTTTGCAAAAAACGCATCAGTTTTCCATGTAAAAATGTGATTTGTCCATGTTGGGTTTTGGGGCATTCTGTTTCACGAGCACTAGGCCTTTCCACACTAGTGAGATAGCATTTTTATCGGGAGGCTTGGGGGATTGCTGAGTGGAAGGAAGTTTGTGGCTCCCCTCAGATTCCATAACTTTCCATCACAGAAATGTGAGGAAAAGTTGTTTTTTCAGACAAATGTTGAGGTTTGCAAAGTATTGTAAGGGACAGAACTTAGTGAGAACCCCACAAGTCACCCCATCATTCCCCTAGGTGTCTAGTTTTCAAAAATGTACAGGTTTCCTAGATTTCCCTTAGTGCCCGCTGATCTAGAGCCCAAAATCCACAGTTAGGCACTTTGCAAAAAGCACAGCAGTATTTCATGGAAAAATGTAATGCCTCCACATTGCGTTTTGGGGCGTTTCCTGTCACAGGCATTAGGCCTACTCACACAAGTGAGGTAACATTTTTATCAGGTGACCTGGGGGAATGCTCAGTGCCAGGAAGTTTGTGGCTCCCCTGAGAATCCAGAATGTTCCATCACAGAAATGTAAGAAAACTTTTGTTTTTTTTAAGACAAATTGTGAGATATGCAAAGGATTCCGGGTAATAGATCCTGGTGAGGGCCCCAAAAGTCACCCCATCCTGGATGTCCCTAGGTGTCTAGTTTTCACAAATGTACAGGTTTGCTAGGTTTCCCTAAGAGCAGGCCCGAGCCAGAGCCCAAAATCCACAGCACTTGCAAAAAATGCATCAGTTCTCTGTGCTTTCTTCTCCTGCACTATTTTCCCCCAAACACAAATTTTTGTTGTATTTTGGATAATTTCTTGGTCCCTATCAGGGGAACCCACGAATTCTGGGTACCTTTAGGCTTTCCAGGATGTTGGAAAAAAAGTAGGCAAATTTGGCGTGGATAGCTTATGTGGACAAAAAGTTATGGGAGCCTAAGCGAGAACTAACCCAAATACTCAAAAAAAGGCTTGGTACAGCAAGAGGAAATTGCTTGGCAGTGAAGGGGTTACTGAGGTGTAAAGTGGACTGGGCTGAAACAAAGGAAGCATCTTTGGGAGGAGAACTGCTGCAGCATATGGCAGAGCAGGGTGTGGGAGAGTGGTTTTCAAAGGAGGGAAAGCCACCTGGGACAGAAATTAGACCACCCCCATTTCCTGTTTCCTGAGCCCGATGTGAGTCCCACTAATTAGAATAGGAGAGGGGCTGGAAGGGAAGAGTTATGGAGACTTGGTCATACCAGTTGGTGAGCTCAGCTAGATGTAACCTTCAAGGAAAGATTTCCTCTATGTTGGACCTTTAAAGAATATTGATTTCAGGAACTGATTTTTGCCCCACTTCACAGTAAGTGGTCACCCCAGAAAGTGGAACCCTGCACCCATTGGGTAGTGGTGCCCACCTGCTTACCAACCCAGGAGCAAGGATAAATATGGCAGAGCTGCCCAACAATTCAAATCCCTGCTTTGAGAAGATATTGGAGGAGAAAGAATGCCCTGCTGACCACCTGGTCCGCACCTGAAAAACTGCACTTAGAAGGACTGCACCAGCTGCATACTTTGAGCTTCACCAAGAAAAGGATTTTGCCTTGCTTCTGCAGCTCAAGGGGTGGAAGCTACAGGTACAAAGCAAGCAGCTGACCAGAGTCCCTTGCATCAAGTCATGAAAAAGGAGCCCAGTTGATCAGCATCCAGTGGACATTTGAGGATTCTGACTAAGTGCATTCAGAGAATTGTAATTCAAACACCCAAGGAGCAACTCTGAGCTTCTGGAACCTTGAATCAAGTTTGTGGACACTTCAAGGACCCAAAAGGATCGAGGAAGTTTGGAGATATTCAGAGCAACTGTTATAAGAAGCTCCATAAGTGGAAGAGGTGCACTGTGGGAGTTGTATTCCCAGACCCCAAGAGGCAACCCAGAGCCTCTGAACCCTTGACTTGTGCAATGGGCCACTTTCCTGAATCAAGAAACACTTCTGAAAGTAAGTGTAACAGTGTTGCATAGCGGGTGGTCTGAACTCTGGATTTTGCACTGAACCCTTTGAATGCCATTTGCTTCTAAGCTCTAGTTAAACTTTAATCTTTTATAATATTGAAAAATCATATCTCTTGTTCCCTTCATTGGATTTTTGCCGTTTTGGTAACACTTTAAAGAGAATTATAGTTCCTATTTTTATAAATTAGTAGTAGATTTTTATTGTGTGTTGTGTTGCAAATTGACTTAGACTTGTTTTCATTTTTTCAAATTTGGATTAATTATGTATTAATTACTTCATTTTTGATTGTTCTAAACTGTTCTGATCAATTGGTACCAACGGTTTTTTTTGAGTGAACCAAAACTTGGAATACCATGGAGCTGGCTCTGGCTAGCCCACCCAAACTCACTGCAGCTGAGCTTAGGGTGTTGTGCAAAAAGAGGGGCTTACCTACTGCTAACAACCGTAGGAATTTGGGAGGTGATTAGGTCCCTTGAAGGCTGGGTAGTGTTAAGAGAAACAGAAAAATCCTCAGAGATAGAAGGGGAGAGGGAAGATGCCCTCTCCATCCTCCAGTAGGAGGATGATGATCACCTGTCCTTTACTTCAGAGATTAGGGCCTAGTCCCGAGCTAGTGGGAGGGGAGGGGAAGGTCCATAGTATCCACCCAAGAAGAAGCAGAACTGGTCCTCAGGGAGAGGGAACTTGAGGCCCAATTAACCTACATAGATTTTGAGGCAGAGAGTCTGGCCTTGGAAAAGAAGAAGTGGGTAAGAGTAGAGCAGAGAAATGGTTGTAGTGAAGTAAAGTTTGAGGTGTCCAGGGTTGGTGGGTTTCGTCCCAGACTACCCAAGGGGATTGTCCCTAACTACCACAAGGGTGATGACATTGACAAGTGCCTGACAGCCTTTGAGAGAGCTCCCAGGATGAGAAAGGTTATACTGCAGTACTGGGGTTCACTTCTATGGGAAATGATCCCAGTATCTGGGAGGGATAGGCTTCTGACCCTAGGGGAGGATAAGACTGAGTTATATCCAAATATGAAGAGATGTGTCATCCAGAAGTTTGGTCTCACCCCAGAGCAGTACAGGATGACGTTTAGCAATACCCAGAAGCTCAACACCAGTTCTGGGTTGACTTTGTAGGACTTTGTAGACACCTGAGTTAAGGCTCTGGAGGGTTGAATACAGAGTAACAACTTAAATACTTATGAGGGGCCATACATTTCGATCACGAAGGAGCACATCTTGACTAATTTTATCTCAGAGATGTTACACCAGTATCTAGTGGACTCTATGCTGTGCAGTCCCAGAGACCTAGGAGAGGAAGGTGATGAGTGGGGAGACTGTAAAACGGGTGGGGGGCAAGGTCCACAAACCCCTGAGGAGGGAGGTGCTAAGACCACCACAGCAACCCCCTCAGTACCACAGAACCCTAATAAGGACGATAATAGATCCCACTCCAACTGTGACCAGCAGGCAGGACACTTCAGGGGTGATGCAGGCTGTCCCACCAAGGTGGTTAGCACTGGGCTGTCCAGTATAGCCATAGAGGAAGACTCCTCAGATGATGAGGTCCTCATAGCAATGTGCTGGGAGACAGGTTGAGATGGTAAGACTGTGATGAAGATAGGTTGGTATAAGGTGGTGGTCAGTGATGACCTCCCTTTAGATTGTATCTTGGGCAATGACTCCCCAGAGGTTGGTCTGATCCCAGATGGGGCGGTCACTTAGGGTACCCCCCAAACAACATTTCCTGAGGAGCCAGTTCCTACAGTTAGAAACAGGGGTCCCCAAGAAAGGGGAAAAATAAGAGAAAAGGTAGGTCACTCTTAAAGAGAGGTCCAGTGAGCCAAGTGCCTTTTGACCCAGTTAGGGGGAAGCCCAGATTTGGCACTGGTAAGGCTTCAACTGACCCCAAGGATGTCCTGAGTAGTCAGGCAGCTGTTCAGCCACAGGAATTCACCCCTGCACTGACAGAAAGGAGAGTGTAAGAAGGGTGTCTGCCACAGAATGTGCTATCCCCCCCCACTGTGTGCAGCAAGAGAGGTACCAGGACCCCATTGTTGCTCTTAACACAGCTCAGCCACATGCCAGGCAAGAGCGTAGGGTATGGTTCTTAATTCTGACAGCTGTAAGTAGCCTCTGCTGGGTGCTGGCCTTCAGGGCAGCACTCCCTTGGCATGGGTGACAGACACCATAGCAAAAAGCAAAGCAGGCCCCTGTCCCTGTAGGTCATGGTAGGGTTACTCAAGCACTGGTTAACCTCTGTGGGTAACCTAGATATTGCTCAAGCAAAGTTAAGGATGGAGGAGGTAGGCACCTTACCACTCAAACTAGCAGAGGGAGAGGAAGAAGACACCCCTAGAGGGAGGTGTCTGTTTAAAATGGGTCCATTTACTGTTGAGGTGGCTCAACTGCCCAAAGGGAGTGACCAAGGCCCTGCAAAAGTACAGCAGTTTTTTTCACTGTCTCCCTCGTCTGAAAAGCCAGGAAAACTCTCCCATGGTCGGGCTGAGCCTCCTGGGCATGATGGATGGGGGAGGGGGGAGTTGTGTGAGAGAATTGGGCTGATTGCAGAAGCCTCCTCTGTTTTTTCACCATTTGTAACTAGTACTGGTGTTTTCTGACTCAGATGGTGCCCAGGGCACTGCTAACCAGTCACAGGGCCTGTGCTCTGATTAAAATACAATAATCAAATTAGGCATAATGTAATGGGCTTTGATAACCTACCTAGAAGTTCCTAGTATATGGTAGGGCATGTAGGTTAAGGGACCCGAGTAAAGTTAGTGTACCATAGGTACACTGCTGTGGTGTACAGTATAATTTTAAAGGCAGACCTGCCTTGCTGGCTGCTTTTAATTTAAAGTTAACCCCAAATTTGACTTTGGAATTAAAAGTACTTACAAAATCTAAAACTACCCAATTTTTACATATGGCACCACTAAGGTCTTCCCTAAGTGCCCCAAAGGTTTGGTGCAGTGTAAATAAAAGCAGGGACTTTATAAAATATGTTTTATAAGCCATGGTGAGGGAAAAATAGCCAAAGTCATTTTTCCACATTGTAAGGCATTAGCTCAATAGGCTGACATTGGGAGACTTTATTTAAAAGAGCTAGATCTGTCAAGGGTGGTAGCAGATTAAAGGTTAGAATAAATCCAACAACTTTCCAAGGCTGGATTTATTATAGCTAGTACAGAGAAAGAGTTTTAGAACTATTTCTGAAAGTTACCAAAATCAGGCGTGTAGAGCTCTTTTCTGATTAGTCAGTCTCTGGCAGACTGAGTCAAGCTGCCCTAATGAAGTGTGAAGTGGCCTGGGCTGAATCAAATGAAGCATCCGGTGGGAGGAGAACTGCTGCAGAATGTGGTAGAGCAGGATGGGGAAAAGTGACCAAACTGGTTTTCAAGAAGGGAAAACCACCTGGGATAGAAACTGGAGCTTTCCCATCTCTTGTTCCCCCACCCAGATGGGAGCCAGCTGCTTGTTTTGGGCTTCACCAAGAAAAGGACTTTGCCTTGCTTCTGCAAATCCAGTGGACTCCCTGTAAGCTGCAGATCAAAAGGAGCTGACCAGAGTCCCTTGCATCAAGTCCTGCAAGAAGAGCCCAGCTGACCAGCATCCACTGGCCATTTGGGGATTCTGACCAAGTGCATTCTGGGAACGTAGTACCAAGTCCCAAGGAGCAACTCAGAGCTTCTGGAACCTTTGATCAAGTTTGTGTAAAATTCAAGGACACAAAAGTACACTTGGAAGAAGATCCAGAAGTTTGGAGATGTTTGGAGCAGCTGTTGTAAAAAGCTCCATAGGTTGAAGAGGTGCATTGTGGGAATTGTAGTTTCAGACCCCGAAACTTCTGAACCCTTGGCTTATGCTGTGGACCACTTTCCTCAATCAAGAAACACTTCTGAGAGTAAGTGTAACAGTGTTACATCATGGGTGGCCTGAACTCCGGATTTTTTCCCTGTCCAGAGCTACTGATTTTTTAACCCTTTGAGCGCTGTTTTTTTCCAAGTTCTAGTTTTACTTTTAATCTTAAAAAAAATGTATGTCGGGATTTCTGTCATTTTGTTGTCATTTTAAAGTTAAAATGATTTCCTATTTTTATAAATTGGTGTTGGATTTTTATTCTGTGTTGTGTATTACTTATTTATTGTTTTGTTGATTTTAAATGCTTTACAAATCTGTCTTCTAAGTTAAGACTACTCGTGGGCCAAACTAAAAAGGGTTGAGGAAAGACTGATTAGTTGAGACCTTGACTGGACCTAGTGGGGGATTGTGACCTATTGTTAAGTGTACGTACCTACCTGCCCTTGCCAATAACCCACTTTCCAACACTGTTGCATTCTGCAACTATGCGCTATCTGTTTGAATATCAAGGAGCAAAGCAGAGTAGTATTGTTGTGGGTCCTGTGTGTATGAGTGCCTAGATACATTGTAAAGAGGATACTAGAAATGTGGATGTGTAAAGCACTGATTAATAGCTAACACCACAGAGTGAGGTATTTACCTGCTCCTTTAAATACTTCTTATTTTGAGTTAAAATGTAGAAATGGGGCATAAAATGTTGAAACTGAGGTCTACTGCACCAAATTTCTTATGCCGTATTGGATACTGGGAATTCTTCCACCAATAAGTTTGGGTAGATTTAAACTTTCAAAATTGACTATGGAAACTTCTGAGGGTGCGAACAAAATCTGGGTAGTGTAATCTACACATTATTTGAAATTCTGATCCGTACACAACCCCATGTTTGCAGAGTGATCAGGACTTTACAACCCACTTGCGATTGACATGTACATGTGTTAGATAGTCCATAAATGACTGTTCAATGAAGAAATCAGCAATAATGTTGAAAAGAGTGAGGGTGAATGATTGAAAACCTTTAGACTAGGCCTATATTTATACTTTTTGGTGCAAAACTGCACTAATACAGTTTTGCGTCAAAGAGTTTTCTGACGGCTTGCGTCATTCCAAAGTGCCAGCCGGGCACCAATTTCATGGAATGCCGCAAGCCGGGGCTAAGCTTGGGCTAGCGTAAAAAAAAAAAAGATGCTAGCCGGGTTGGGGAAGGTGGTAGGGGTGAAGGGGGCTTTGCAATAAAAAATTATGCTAGGCTGGTTAGAGTGAAAAAAAAAGGCCGCTAACCAGCCTTGTGTCATTTCCAGATGCACAACTATGCAAAAACATGACTCCTATCTCAGCAAAAACAAGAGTCATGCCCACCACCCCAGTGACCAGCACAGGTGACCAGTGTCCTCTGGGCATGGCCATTGCACCCTGTGCCATATGCAGTGGACCCCATGTTAAGGGCCCCCGATGGCACTTAAAAAAAAACCTGTATAATACTTACCCACACTCACCCTACTTTCCTAGGATGGGGTCCCCCATCCTCTTGGGTCCCTCTGGTGTGGGTGGGGGTGATCCTGGGACTTAGGGTGGGCACCTGTAAGCCCATTCCATGGTGTTTGGCCATGGAAATGGGTCCACAGGTTCCCTAACGCCTGATCTGAGCCAGGCGTTAAATATTGGCGCTAAGCAAGCTTATCGCCATTATTTGGGTCTGCCTCCCATCTGTGCATCATCAAAGCACAGGGGATAAATATGGCACTAAGGGGATAGCATAATTTTTTGGATTGGAATGCCTACCTTGTATTTCATTGACGCAAGGTGGGTTGGCGCATCCAAAAAACTGTGCTAACTCCAATATTTCGACGCTAGACGTGTCTAGCATTGAAATAACATACGATGTGTATTTGTAAAGCACATGTTAACCCGTAGGCCTCTTGGTGCTGAATAATAGATGTTTATTGTTACCTAATGGTGCTCATTTTATTGACCTCAGACCTTGGATGCAATGCTAAGTGGAGGTGCTGGGATTTGAACCTGTGACCATGAGGTCAAACATAGGTTTTCTACAGTGGATGCATTAGTCCACTAAGCCACCAGACCCAGCTGTGAAACCTAATTATATATTTAAATTGTACCGCATTTGCATAGAAAAAATGACACAAATGCGGTGCGAACAAAGTATAAATATGCCCTCTAGTATAGGTCAGAGAAAGTATGTTGGTGAAGATAGGTTTAAGAGGCCTTGTGGCATGGAGAAAAAAAATGCCAATAGACCTTAATGAGAGAGGTATATAAGGGGAATTAGAAAAGTGAATACAGAAAGTATACAAAGCAATGAGGCAAGAGAAGTGGGAGATGCATTGTGGTATAACTTGTAGATGTAGATGTGGTGCAGACCTCCACCTGGGTACAATAATGTGTAGTTGGTTTGTCTATTTTTTCATTTAGCTTTTTAGCCTTTTTAGTTATGTTTTCTTTACCCGGAGACACTGTCATTGTGATTGAAGGGAGGTATATGTTGTACTCTCAGCTGCTTTTCCTTTTAAATATGGAATCCATGTAGTCTGGTTGTTTGATGGAATTCCATTGTTTCATTGTTCCTAAACAGTTTCAAATAGTGCCTTCAGAGATGGAGACTTATATTAGGTCAGCTAGAAGAATTAGATTTGTTGATATCTACTGATAAAGCATTTCCTACCTGAAAGATGTCTCTTCTTTTCAATGCCTCTCACGGATGCAATTTCTGGTTGAAGTAATGTAGAAACATCCTTATTTTGATTTACATTCTTGGCCTGGGAAAACAAAATGCTTTGTTTTCAATGCCTTATAAATCGTAAGATGGTTGGACACGACCAAAGGAAAAAGCGAAATTAGTGAAATACGTCTTTGCTGCAATGGGAGGGCAAGATCAAAGGGGTAGTTCTGGGGATTGGTTTGAGGCTAAATCATGACTGTGTGCAGATTGACAAAGTGGTCAGAAATATGGTCTCTACAGGATCAGCCTAGAAACATTTGAGCAAGGCTGTTTTCAACAGCCTGTAGTTTGTAAAGCAAATGGTTTGTTAGGCTAGGATACATGGCCTTTCTGAAGTCTGACCTCAAAGATATTATAACTTGCATTTCAGATTTAGGGCCTGATTTAGATCTTGGCGGTGTTACCACCGAGCCGTGTCAACGGCTTACCTAAGTAGACCATCAAGTTGAAGGTTCCGCCTGTTATATTTAAGTGTTACAGCTCTGCAAGCGGAGGACTGGTGACTGATTGCTGATGGAGGGAGATGGCAGGGACTATGGAATAGAGGTAAGTGACACACACACATTGTCCCTTAGCCATAAGTGTCCCCCTGCACTACACACTACACAACACTCCACATACACACCATCGTCCATTACGATTCCAAAACAACATAAACCGTACATGCCGAAAATGCACAGTGACATACATCCATGACACAACATACACACACCATTGACACAGCACCCACACACAGCACAACCACAGCAACCAACACAACTACACACTCAGCTATACAAACATACTCACACACAGGCACAACTAAGCATAACATGACAACATCTGCCATACAACATGCGTCACACGGCAACTCAACATACACAACAACATCGATCTCCCATGCAAGTGGCACACATACAGAAACAAACATACCATCCTCTCCGGCTTCCTCCATCTCAACCAGCCAATATACACACACACACGTATACATGTACAGACTCACATACAAAACAGAGAGCACAAACCTACCTGTGCAAGTCCCCTTGCAATTTGCACACATGGACACCATTGTCCAGTGTGAGTGCACCGTCATTGTGGTGCCAGCATTCATTTTGCAATGGATGATGGCACCACAATGACAGTTGTGTATGTGTGCATTATGCATGTTATGCCAGTGTGTCCCCAGCCATGTGTGACACCATTATATACCCCACATATGCATGTCACAATAAACGTAAAAAATTACTAGGACATGTATATTCCTGCAGTGGTCCTGAGACCCAAGCAGTGCCCACCCAACGTACCCTGGCAATGCAGTCTCTCTACCTTTGAGTCCGGCAACAGGGAGTTGTGTTTTCTCTGTGGGTTTTGGCAGCAGTGATAGCAAGTATTGTCCAATCGTGTCCAGTTGAAGACTGGGGTGGAACGTGGAAAAAAGGTGAGTTTTCAACCCTTTTCTCCCCAATATGGCAACTCAGACATGGAGGTCGGACCGCCACTTTTTTCTTGATGGTAAGGCATGGCATGAAGGGGATGTCTGCGGTCCCACTGGCATCCACTTTTCCCTCTCCCTCCCACCATCGAAGTGGGTGGTGTTTCTTGGTAAAAGAGGGCTTTCATCTATGGGACCACCGACATCTAAATGTGGTGGGCGGACCGTCACGACGGCAGAGGGGTTTTCAGTTGAAAAGTCAGCAGCAGGTCTGTTACGTCAACTTCTAAATCAGGCCCTTTTTTGAGTCAATGCTAAGATTTTACTAAATTCCTCAAGGATAGAAAAGAGACGGACAGCACTTTAACAATATGCGGAAGAAAAAAGACAAAACCTGGTAACTGGAGACAGCGATGTGCCCATCAATCTAGGCTACCAGGAGTCGGCCTATTGGGATACAGGGCCTCAGAAGATCATAATTTTCTTTGTGTCAACTTCAAATTACTTACCTGCATCCATTTTCCATTGCCAATTTACAGTCTTGCAAACAAATGTGAGATGGTGGAGGACTGGGAGAAAGTGGAGCTTCCAGTTTACAAGCTGTGTATCACCATCCTTACAGTAACAGTAGAATCCAAGAGATCTAATAAGAGATGTAGGGGAATCACATAAATATCAAACAGGTTTGGGCTCAAGTAAAGGAACTCCACTCTACAGGTTTTGAAAGTGTGAGTGAAAAGGAGGAAGTGTAGATGTGTGTATTCGACTTGTCAGAAACGAGGCAAGCCAGCCTAAGAAAGTTACCTAAGTGAAGTAGACCCCTCTCCAATATCCTCCAAGCCAGCCAGCAAGACAAGTGAGAAATTGTGTTGTAGGCTGAGAAAGGATCCAGGCAGACTAGCACAGCATGTCTGCCAGAATCCAAAAGGAGATATAGGTTGCCACTGCACGGAAGACTGATTATGATGAATCAAGTAAGATGATTCTCAAGAAAGACACAATACTGTTTAATTGAAGCTATTAGAATATTTTTGCCGGGAAAGGCAGTAAAAAATGGCTTGAAAATTAAAGGGGATCTGCAGTTGGTTGACTGAGAAAGGGGAGACATTTCTCTATTTCCAGGACCTGCTGCAGGGAAAGATTATACACTTCATTAATGGTAATCCCTACAATTTTTGCATCAAGATGATTTGTTTCATAGTGCAGAGGTCAAACAGATAACTCTCTTTGATAGCAGATTGTCAGCTTGTGAGGTAAAAGGCTCCAAAGAAGTAAAAGAGGGATTAGAGCATTTCTACAAAGATACGGAAGGGACTAAATAATGGTTTATGTCTAATGGGGAAAATGCTGCTTATATGAAGAAGGTGAATTCTTTGCAAAAAGAGCTGTATGATGGGGAGAATAAGCAGTAGGTCCAAGATGGTGACACCAGAAGTGATAAGGGACATTAAAGAAGGAATAAAAGGAAGTGATGGGGCAGAATCCTCGGAAACTCTGCACAAGACAAAGAATTTGTGGGACGAGTGGTTGGCACAACAGGATGGTGTGTTTGGTGTGGGAATTAGGAAGGCCAGTGGGGAGAGACACAGTATCGGAAGGAGCTAAGGAAGACATCACTGAACCAAAGGGGACCAAGGCAAGAGGAACAGGAGGAGGCCAGAGAGGAACCAGACCATTATTCCTGGGGTGAAAGAAACATTGTGGATTGAGAAGGCCTATACCTCTTCCCAACATGCGGCAGACAGAGCCACAAGATCTCAGGAAAAGAGGCAACCAAGGACAGCTGCGATGTTTTCTTTCTGGAACTATGGCCTGAGGCAAATAATCAGTCACTTGTGGCAGCCCAAAGATGGGGTTGCATGGAAGTGAGTTGCCTGGAAAAATCAGAATAAAAGCAAAAAAAGGGGTAATCACGTTTTATTTGCAGTGGTGGTGTAGCATGTTGGAGGGGGGGCACGAATCACAGATATAGCTCATAAATGTATTTTATGGAACTGACCACCAGCGCTATACTGTGGTTTGTTACTCCCGAATGAATATAAGGAAACATGATTTAAAGTTGAATAGAAAACAAAGAGGGGAGAATCAGGATATCATTTGAGAATGGGGAAATGGGTGCAAGAAACTGCAGTTTAAAACCAGTGACAACCTTGGGGCCAAGAAGTCTGAATAAAGGAAAACCAGTAAAGGGACTGGAGAGGAAGATGGTATCTTCCCTCCTAGGTGCTCATGTATTATGGGTGACAAGTTGTTCAGAAACAATAAACCAGAAGCAGTTTTCGTCAGTGAATTGCCAAACATGCTTCCCAACAGGCTGAGGCGGTCTGATTCGTGCTCAGCCACAGCAGTGCTGAGTTCAGCACCACCATGTTGATCACGAGTCCCTTTTCTGCCAGCCTTTCCATGGTGGTTGCAACGCCATTGAAAGGTTGGCGGAAAGGCTGTGCTGGGAGCTACAGGGGCCAACAGGGGGCTCCTGCGCTACCCACAACTATGTCGTGGGCAGTGCAGGCCCCCTCCCAGCACCCTCAATACATTCCGAGGGTGCTTGTGTGCTACAGTAGGGAGCTGAGGCCAATACTGTACCACTCTTCCCACCGGGCTTTCCGGTGGGAACTCTGTAATGTGATGTTCTGGCCGGTCAGCCCGACGGGAACATCGTAATACAGCTGCCTCTTTCCTGCGGCCTTGGCGGTCAGAGTATTCTGACTGACAAAGTTGTAATGAGCTCCTTGGTCCTAACTGTAACTACCTACTGGTGACAGCCACAAGGTAATATATAGTTAGAACCATGTTTCTATAGAAAAAGCATTATTTGACTTGCTTGCTACCTTTGGCAAATCTTCATGAAATTTTCCAAAAAAAAGTGAGCCTGTGATCCTTGTTGCGCAATGGAAGTTTCCATGGTAACCGTCAAGTGAGGGTCAGGAAAAACAGGGGGGGGGGGTCACAAAACCTGTGTTTCCCATGGTTATTCCCTATGGACTTTTGAACATGACTACAGCCCAAACTGTTGAATGGAATTACAGAATATTTGGCAGAAAGATACAGTAGGCAGGTTAAACTTTTGCATATTTGGTGTAAATCCGTTCAGTGGTTTCTGAGATATTAAATGGAAAAATAAATTTGGATATCTAGGGCCGGGGATCCTCCACGACAGCTTCACAAATAATAGGAGCTTGTGCATTGAGCTGCAGAACTCTGATTGGTTGTCAACACTTCAAACCAGTAAGTGCTGGCAGCCATCTTAGGCATCTGCTTCAGCCGAGTCCCAGAAAAAAAGTGAGTAAAAAAAAAAAGGGGCCGGGGTAGGGACACCCTAATTCCAGGGCAGACCAGGGCAAAAAAAATACTTTTTAAAATATATTTTGCCACCAATTCACCCCAACATTGTAAATTCATGGCAATTAGTGCTTGTGTTTATGAAGCACCCAGGTGGGACAGGTCACGAGGGCTTTTTCAAATAAAGCAGGGGGTGCATGGGTCCCCCTTTCAATGGCATTTTGGTGCCCTGGGGACCGCCATCATCCTGGGAATATTTATAATGTAAGCAGGGGTGCCACATGCCCCCGCAACCCCAGGGACCGCCACCTTCTTGGGGCTTTGATGAAGTATAATGCGGGGGCAGCATGGCCCCCCACAGACCTCGGGTCCAGCACCTCCCCAGGGCTTTAATTAAATATAATGCAGGAGAGCAGTGAGGCCCCCGAAACCCTGGGGACCACCACCTCCCGACAGCTATTTTACATTGGAAGAGGCCTGCGTGGCCGAGCTCGTGCAACCAATGATAACCCTTGTGGACCGCTACCCCTCAGGATCAGCTTCTGCTATGTCCCAGGGTGCCCACTCCCAGGACATAGCTGTTTGCTCTGACTTGGCGGGATCTGTCCTGTCAAAGAGTTAATACAATGTATAGAAATTCATCAGTTGATCAGTTATAGTTATCTCAAGAAACTATAACTAGTGACCTAAAATAACTATAACTTGCACACCCACCATGCACAGTTTTCTCATCAATAATTTTATTGCAACTTTTGCTGTGATATTATCAATGATCTCACAGAGGAAATCATGACTGATGTATTATTTGGAGTAATTAGCAGAATATGGTGAGGGAGAGAGTTATAGTTACCTGAGGGCATAAGTTAAAGTTTCTTGAGATAACTATAACTATAACTATAACCGCTGAATTTCTATGATTCTATGTGTGTAAAATCTGAACCTAACTATAAAATCACTATAACTTTAGTTTTTTTAGGGATTTCTGAGTGTCTTAAAATGTATTTTCATAACTATAACATCCCTGTAACATTTCTTTTTTTCTGTGAATTTCTAGGTTTTTTTAAACATAAAATAATATTTAATCACCATAAATAAATCCAACCACCTATGATCAATGTCTCACATGCAGCCAACTCCACGCTGTGGGTCTGTGGGTGCGTGAGTGGCTCTATGGGTGTCTGAGTGGGTGGATGTGGTTTTGCAGGTGTATAAGTGGATGTGCGAGTGTGTGATTGGGTGTGTGAGTGCATGTGTCTGTGTGGGTCTGTGAGTGGTTGTTTCAGTCTGTAAGTGGGTATGGTGGGGGTGTGTGAGTGGTTGTGTGGGAGTGTAAGTGTATGTGTGAGTGAATGTGTGAGTAAATATGTGGGTCTGTGAGTGGGTGTATGTGTTGTGTTAATTGGGGTCTGGATCTGCAGATTTGCATTAGGGGCTGTGCTGAGCACCACGGTAGATCCACATATCCTTTGGTGCCCCAAAAAAACATTTTTGGGCAAACTTATTGCCCATGAGGGGTCCCTCACAGACACCTCCATCCGTTCTGTGGGGGTCAAGGTGAGCAGCTCTGAATATATTTTAGGCCTCTTTAATTCGCTGCCAGGCACTCCCTGCCCATTACCTCACTCTTGCAGGTTTCTGCTTTCTCCTTTGGCTATTTATTTTCTGTATAGTTCTTCATTGGTTTCTCCGTTTGGTTTGTCTTTCCCTCTGGTGGTCTTGGGAAATGTTTGATGAGGAGAAATAAGTGCTGGTCCCGAAAGTAAGTGCAGGTGCCCCCCTGCAACTACCTGCTTCAAATTAAGCACGGATTATAGGTATGTGCAAGACCAAAAAAATCTTCGCTATGAAAGACATATCAAGTACAGTATTCCCACGTTTTCCAGGTTTTTCCCTCAAAAGAAGCATAACTGATGTGCGATATGCAATAATTTCTGCAGTTTTGTCTTTATTTTCCAGGGACAAATGTTCCCAGCTTTTTCCTGTAGAAATGTGTCAGGGGGGAAAAAATTAATATGCAGGTTCTCCCAAATAACAATTTGTGCAGTTTTCTCCAGTACTCTGAATGAGTTGTTAAGCCTTTTCTTTCATGCCCAGCCACCCTCCAGTGAATTTCTCAGACGTGTTCTGACAAGTCTCGACACACAGTATTCTTTGTGTGTGGCTCTATTTTCTAAAAAAGGAGCAAACTTGTACAAGCCTGAAATGTAAATGTAAAACCTTTACAGGCCTCTACGAATGTATTCAGCACAGCCACATGCTGTCTCTTTGGCCCTCATCCGGACATCGGTGCTGTGGTTGCCAGCAGGAACCAGGGTCTAATTTAGTGCAATGCCTCATTAACAACGTCATACAAGGCCTGAGCTGGAGTACCTGGGTGGCAGAAAAGATTACAACTCCACACACCAGTCCTTTCCCAATTTATGGTTTCTGGAAACCCCAGAAACCATAAATTGAGACAGACCCCAATGGCATTTTTTATCACTGGTCTCAGTCAGTGGACACTATTTTCAGTGCGTTGCTAGCCACATTCATATACAATTCGTCACTTGGATAATCTCCCGCACTCTTCATTCGCGCCCCCCAATGACTCTACAAATGTTTGTATCGATTTCCGCAGTTGGTCTGCATTCACAACTGCTGCCAGTTCTTTGAATCCTCATACAGAACTGGGAGCTCTATAAAATATAGAATTATTTCAAACACGTATTATGTTCTTGTTAAATAGGAACTATGACGCAAACAGTGGGCCCGATTCACAAAGGTGATCTCAGACTAAAAGTCCAAGTTTAGACCAAAAGTCTAAAGTTAGACTTTAATATTAAGTTTAGACTTTTGGTCTAAACTCAGACCAAACGTCAAACTGTACTGTAAGTAAAGTTAGACCTTAGGTCTAACTTTAGACTTTTGGTCTAAACTTAAACGTTTGGTCTAAGTTTACCTTTGCGAATGGGGCCTAGTTAATTTTAAAAAATAGAATCACCACACTCAGACTGGAGATAATCTTCAAGAGGCTAGTGTGATGAATAGAGAAGATTGGTAAAAAATAATGTTAAGAGATGAGTGGGGAAAATTAATATCACTCTGTGGAGGACTCGCGGCACAAAGGTGACATGAAGCTGGCGCAAAGTATTGTTTTGGGATTTACTTTCCAAAGCAAATTCTGATTTGGATGTAGACAGGACTTTGGGCCACATGTATCAAGCCTTTTTGCATTCGCAAATGGTGCGAATGCAAAAGTACCTTTCAGTATGTATGAAAGGCATTGGCAATGCAATTTTAAGGAATCGCTAAAATAGCGATTCCTTAAAATTGCGATCTCGTTTAGAGAATCGCAAATTGCGATTCTCTAAATAAGAAATCGCAAATAAAGAATCCTTATTTGCGATTTCTTAAGCACATGTATGAAGCTTTTCTTTAATGCGAATTGGGAATTAAGGAATCACAATTACCACCAAGTAAAACTTGGTGGTAACCATGTGCAAATTTTAAAAATGCATTAAAAATGCATTTTTAAAATTGACATGTAACACACACATGCCCCTTTGGCATGTGTGCACCTTACATGTCCTAAAATATTTTTTGGGGTGCAGCAGAGGGGGCCTCAGGCCCCCAGCACGCTGGGGTTTTGCATTTCCTAAACTGCGAATTTCAGTTAGGAATTTGCAATTTGGGAAATGCAAAAAAATCGAAAATATGGGCCTATAGGCCTATAGGTGCCAATGGGATCTGTATCGCAATTTGCGATTCAGTAATAGTATTTGCAATTTTTATGAAATCGCTATTAACGAATCGCAAATATGATACATACCATTTGGCGAATCAGAAATAGCTATTTCTTTAAAATCGCTATTACCGATTCGCAAAAGGGTTAGATGATACATCTAGCCCTTTGTTCCAAAAATGAAAGCCTCAAAGTTTTCTTTTCGCAAAACAGTACCAATTTTGCATGTGTGCTGCACACCTCCAAACTGGAAAAAGTGTGACACAATGTTGCGGCACATTATTTTAGTGTTGGAATGGATCCCAGTTCAAAGCCTACAGTTGACAAAGTGCACCCACCTCACATTATAGTGCAAGGGTTTTTGTGTTGGCACAAGGCAGCCTGAAGTGGGCCACTACAGGGGCGAGAGAAAGCGCGCTATACCTATGTAGATATTGTGCTGTTCTGCTCTCTCCCTTTCACGCAGCACAGCAAATTTGGTTGCTGTGCTGCACTGCATGGAAACATAGTAAACCTGCTACTAGATGTGACTGCAGTGGCATGTCTGAAATGAATTAGCTCAAACCTTTTCAGTAAGTTCTTCAACATTTAATATATGGGCAGTACTTTTCTGTGCACAATAACGCAGGAGTGGGTTTTACCTTTTAAAATATTATACAGTGAACATTCGTGTGTATAATAACGCAGGAATGGGTTTAGCCTTTTGAAATATTATATAGTGGACAGATTGGGATTCAAATGGCGGACCCTTGCCAGTTGAATTCGGTACACTATTTTGGTAGTTTGAACACCTGAAATTTGGCCCTGAATATTGTCCTTGCACAGGAACATATTCTCTCTGTCTGTTGCTACACAGTGGGAAATTATTTCTGGATTTCACAAAGCACTGACGTCCCCACCTCAGATCTGGACTTTCTCCAGCTACACTGCAGACGCTTAATTGGAGTTTGTGAAGTAGAAAGTCACTGTTCAACCAATTACTATTTTTGCTGAAAGTCGTTATTGGAAAATCATGTACATTTCATAAGCACTGACTCAAGGAGTGGAAGTGAAGTTATAATGAGGTGGTAGAACATTGATTAAGAAAGGGCACACGTTTAATTTTTATTTTTATTTAATTCGAGTTACATTTCCCTTGAGAATAAATTCATTCATGAATCGACCACTAAATGAATGTTACAGATTGCATTTCTAAAAACAAGCCATTATGCTATTGGCTTAAACAGTGTGCCGAGTGCGACTGAGAAGAAGAGAGGGGACTCAAAGATGCTCAAAAGAACCTCCGTGGTAGGTGACATCTCAGATTTGAATAGTGTTGAAAAGGCAAACATGCCTTTCAACTAATGTGTTTGAATTCATGCTCTCTTCTTCCATGTTGATAAGGCTGTTTGCAGTTGTTTGCACACTGTACATTTGTCCTGCGTCATGACAAGTGAGTTAGAAGGTGATTTGGGAAGATATTCATAAAATGATCATAGGGACAAGGGGCCAGATGTAGGAAAAATAAAAATTGCGAGTCGCATTTTGCGAGTCAATGCGACTTGCAAAATGCGACTCGCAATTTGGTATGCCAGGAAAATAACCGGTCCGATTTAGCGACTCGAAGCCGGACTCGCAACGCTGTGTGCGAGTCCGCAGATTGCGAGGTCGCTGTTTGCGAGTGTGCAAAAAACGAACTCGCAATTAGCGAGTGGGTGTCGCAAATTGCGAGTACCCTCAAAATTGCTTGCAGGTGCAGCAGAACACTCCAGAAAGCACACCAGAACACTCTGGAAACACTTCCTGGCACATGATGATGACATCACAGCCAGGAAGTTAACAAATACACCTGGGAGGAGGCAGGACCACACCCTTTTATAAATGCCAGTCTTCACACTGAACAAGCAGCAGCAGCCATGGAGGGAACCCCCCGAAAAAGGAAAATGAAATTCTCTGAGAGGGAGCTTGAGGTGCTGACCGAAGAATGTTGTCAGCACCATGATGAGCTCTTTGGGAGAGCAGCCCACACTGTTCCTGAGGCCACCAAAAAGAAAATCTGGCAGGAAATGCAAGAGAAAATTAATTCCCTGGGTGTGAGCCACAGGACAATTGAGGACATAAGGAAGAGGTGGTATGACCTCCGCTCCCGGACCAAGGAGAGGGTGGCAGAAAGGCTCCGGGAGATGAGAGGCACTGGAGGGGTACCATCATCTGTGCCACTACCCACACCCCTTGAAGACATGATTGAGGAAACCTTTGAGCAGGAGGCAGTGTGTGGATTTGGGGACCTGGACACCTCAGAGCCCAGCACATCAACCGGTGAGTACCATGTGACATGCCTGTACCCCTATCAATGTCATACCCCACCCACCATGTACACAGGTGCATGCACAACCAAAATAGCTCCATTTCAGGGTAGAAAAAGCCAGAATGATACATTATGGGAAATGTAGTCCAATAGGCAGTTCATAGGCAAATGTTTATTAGGAATTGTGCAATAGATACTAGACACTGACAGTGTGTTCCCCATGTCCCACAGGTCTCCAGCAAGACACCCCCTACACCCCAAGCACCCAGGCCCAGGAGGACACCCCAGGACCCGCCAGCACCCTCACATGCACAGTCAGCAGTATTCCTGCAGTGGTAACGCCTGCTGCAACAACAACGCCAGGAGCTGCCCCAGCAACAGCCAGGGAGGATACAGGTGGGAGCACAGGGCAGCCACCACAGCGCAGGCGTCGCAGGGCAAGAGCGTCTGGATCCCGGATACTTCCTCCAACCAGCAGTGAGGCACATCTGCTGCGGGGTCAGCGCCTGCAGAACACAATATTGGGCAGGATTAGTGGGGTGCTGCACCGCTTTGTAAGACACAACCATGCTAGCATGCAGCACCTCAACAGACGCATGGACCTGATGTGCCAGAACACTGGGGACATTGCCTCTGCCATCAGGGAACTGGCGGCCGGACTGCTGGGCCAGGCAGAGGCTGGGCGGCGCAGAGATCGCCAGATTATGCTAAGACTGGACAGGATGGCCACATCGATCGGCAGGCTAGCCATCAACACAACAGGCCTGTCGAGGAGGACAGTTGGCCTGCAAATAGAGATGGGCCATTTTGCTGGGGATGTTGCCAGGGGCCTCGGACGTCTCACACATATAATAGAACTAATGGAGACACGGGAGATGTCGAGGGCCACCGGGGAAACACCCCAAGATAGTGAGGAGGGCTCCACAGTGAGCAGTGTATCTGCTACTGACAGTAGGGTGCTAAGGAGTGGGAGGCAGAGCACCATGGACGCAGCAGGGACCAGCCAGGCTGGCAGGAGGGGCAGGAGAAGCTAGAGAACAGCCCGGAGAAATAAATGTGGCACATGGCGTTAATGTGCCACATGACTTGTTGGCATTTCCCTGCCCATGGACAAAATCATCTTGTATATAGTTCATTCATTACATTATTAAAACAGTTATTTTTCTTCCACTTAACTAAAGGAGTGTTTGGTTAATGGGTGAGTATGGTGGGAGTTGACACGTACCGTCCAAAATATTGCGTTGCAATGTGTTCCTGTCTCAGTCTGCCTTGATTAGCTAGACTCCTATCCCCATGATGGCGATGTGGTTGTTCTTGCTCTTCCTCATCAGGATCTGGCTCTGGAGGGGTGAGAGGTAGCCCACGTCGGGTGGCTATGTTGTGGAGGATGGCGCATGCGACCACAATTTTGAATGCGGTAATGGGGGTGTATTGGAGGGCGCCTCCACTGCGGTGGAGGCATCTGAATCTTGCCTTCAGGAGTCCGAAGGTCCGCTCTATCAGGTTCCTGGTCCTCTTATGCGCACTGTTGTATTGTCTCTCAGATTCATTACTTGGTGTTAAAAACGGAGTCATGATCCAAGGCCTGAGAGCATATGCACTGTCACCAGTTGGGCACAAAAGTACACTGTTAGTAAGTCCAGATAGTCTTGCACAGTGACCTGTGTGTATGTCTGCAAGTGTCTGTGGCTCTACCTAGGAGGTATCCGTCTCCAAATTCCCCACGTTCCAGGCGTTGATGTATCCCACTATGCCTAAAAATGTATGAGTCATGGGTACTGCCTGGAAACTTAGCAACAATGTCCGTGATGACGTAATGGGCATCACAAACAACCTGTATGTTGAGTGAGTGGGTACACTTTCTGTTGCGGAAAATATGTTCCAGATTAGCAGGGGGCATATTTGAATGTGTGTCCCATCTACACATCCAATGACATGGGGGAAGTGGGCAATGCGGTAAAAGTCCAGCTTGGTGCTGTTAATTTCTGCCTCATTCCTTGGTAAGTATATGAAGTGAGACCTGTGCGTGACTAAGGCATCTAGGAAGGCCCTGAGGAACCTTGACACTGCACTTTGGGATACCCCACCTGCCACGGCAATGACCCCCTGATAGCTCCCTGAGGCCAAGAGGTGCAGTGCGCATAGTACTTGCACATGCGTAGGGATGGCGCAGCCACGAAGAGTCTTGTGTTCTAGCTGTGGTTTTAGTAAATCTATTAATTCTAGAATGGCTGCGCTGCTAAGGCGGTATTTATCATAGATCTCCTCTTCAGTTTGCTGGAAAAGGGTCTGCCTGGTTCTATATATCTTCTCCTATCTGTGGCCCCTCCTCCTCCTCTGCTGGGCTGCGTAGACTCTCCTCCTCACTGCTATCAGGTATATGTCCGCCATCTTGAGTAACCCAGATGCCTTCTGGGTCTCCTTTTATACTTTGGTAATGGTTACCACCTGCTCTGAGTTAGTGGTAAATGCGACATGCAAACTGGGCTTTTTGCGACTAGTCGCAATTTGCGACTTGCAATTGCATATTGGTTGCGAGTCGCAATTTGCGGGTCGCAAAATGGGGTCGCAACGGATGCGACTCGCAAACGGGTCCCATCGCTTTTTGCGAGTCGGAAATGGGCTTTTTGCATCCCATTTCCGATTTTGCACTGTCGCAAATTGCGAATCGGCCCGTTTGCGAGTCGCAAACGTTTGCTACATCTGGCCCAAGATGCTTTCCAGGCTGCTCATATGTAAAAGGTGTCGATCACAAGAACTGCAGAGGAAAGAGGGTGGCCCTAAGCATAGAAAGAAGGGGGGGCATTTAACAAGCAAGTTTACTTGGTAGAAAATGTTGGTCAGTGTGAGGGATGTACTGGCATCTGGTTATGGATATCATGATAGATTAGGGAAACCCTTTTGCTTTATGTCATCATATTGCTCTTAACAAATCATACAGCAAAGTCATAGATTGGAAGTGTTTCTTTCTTAAATGATTGTACTTTTGGTAAAGATGGCCAAAAATGAAAACATGGAAATAGACAGAAATCCCAAACACGTGGATGCACCCTCTGAAGCCTATCCTTCTAAAATCATTACGGGGAACAACTAAGAACCCACACTTCAAACAGTATGGGGCTGCAATAGATAGAGGGCCAGTTTTGAAATGGAACAGAAAAACAAAATAAAGCGAATAACCAGAACACGGGATAGACAAAGTATAAAGACGGACTTCAGTCAGGTAAGGTAAATCTTCTTATTTATTCAATTATTGTCGGCACGGCGGTTCAATACAGGAGCCAATGTTCAGCACACGTCCTCTAGTCTGTCGTTCCTCCAACGCCATTGTTGAACTTTCCCTTTCCCGGTATTCCTCTCCGTGGATCGAATGTAGCTCTACACTACACTCGATTCACGCGCCACACAAAGATCAACAACAGACACACGGAAAGTAGCAGACACACGAATCAGTGCTTAATTTGTGCTTGTTATTTCCGGTGCTGAGCACCGGCACTTATTTTTGAGGGCCGGGGTCGGGGCTTATTCTTCCGCTTCAAGCATGTGCTGCGACCAAAAGACACATATGGGAAAGACGGAGGAAGGGAAAAAACGGAAAAGCGTCACAAAGGGAGGAAGTAGAAAGCGCAAGAGTGAGCTGAAGGGGCAGGGAGAGGCTTTATATGGATTAAAGAGGCCCGATATGACTTCAGGATTACACCGCCTCAGTATTTTGTGTTCAATTAATTGCAGCAGCCGCGTGTTTAATATAGCCTTAGAACCCGCCGTAGCGGGCTCTACCGGCTATTAAAGGCCCGCTCCCGAGTTAAATGCCCGAGCCGAAGGCGAGGGCATTTAACAAGGGAAAGGGCCTTTAATAGCTGGTAGAGCCCACTACGGCGGGTTCTAAGGCTATTAGAACATTCTGCCACTCAGGGCAGAATGTTCTCTTAAAAAAAACAAATTGCTCACGGAGCCCGAGGGGATTAGAATCCCCTCGGGCTCGTGAGGCTTTGTTCACAGCTGCTGCTGTGAACAAAGCCCATTGGAATGTTGGCGCTGCGGGCTTTTACCGGCCAGTAAAAGCCCGCAGCACTCCATTGTTTTCAATGGAGCTGGCAACTTCCAATGTTCTAATATAGCCTTAGAATCCGCCGTAGCGGGCTCTACTGGCTATTAAAGGCCCGCTCCCGAGTTAAACGCCCGAGCCGAAGGCGAGGGCAGTTAACAAGGGAAAGGGCCTTTAATAGCCGGTAGGGCCCGCTACGGCGGGTTCTAAGGCTATTAGAACATTCTGCCACTCAGGGCAGAATGTTCTCTTAAAAAAAACAAATTGCTCACGGAGCCCGAGGGGATTAGAATCCCCTTGGGCTCCGTGAGGCTTTGTTCACAGCTGCTGCTGTGAACAAAGCCCATTGGAATGTTGGCGCTGCAGGCTTTTACCGGCCAGTAAAAGCCTGCAGCACTCCATTATTTTCAATGGAGCCTCCAGCATTCCAATGTTCTAAGAGGATAAAGAAGGCTCTGGGGCTAGGGAGCTCGCAGTTAGAGAACGCCACACAAAGCAACCACAGGAAAGCAGACAGAAGCAAATTGAGCCTGTCAGCCTGTTAGACATGGGAGCTCAGAGTTGCAACAGAATGCTGCCTCGGGCACCCAAAGGCAGCAAGGCAGAACACTGCAGAAGCATGAACTGGAATTACAATTCTTAAGGTTCGCAAAGATAGATATACATTGCAGGAATCAAATCAGGAGGACCCAGAAACCGCAGTTGACAGAACAAATTCTATTTAATGAAATATCCCTCTTCTACCTCTTTCTAATTCACATCCATACAGCACAGGGCAGTTTAGAGCTGTCTCTCCTCCAACGTGCTGCCTCAAAGAGCGCACATACATTCCCAGAAGCAGTAGGTGGACAAAACGCACCTCCGGAACGGAATACGGAATGGATTTTTCTTCAAAACCTGACAGCAATGCATGCACAGGAAGCCATGAGCATGCTACCGGTGCTAATGCAACTATGAAAGTATAACCAGATTCTCTGTACATGTTTTCTGCAGCTCCAAGCCTCGAGGATGGCTTACGAGAACCAGAATGCCACAGTAGATGGGAACACATAATGGAACAGAATCTCCAATGGGTCTAGTTTAAAACTGCATTAGTAAAGCTTATGATTTACAAGGAACATCTCATTTCTTTTGTTTGGTTACAGAGCCATAGGTGCTCTTGGTTGCTGAAATTTAAATGTGCGTGCTAATTTATTTACAGATTCTAGACTAGACTAGTTTAATGATTGGTTTTTACTAAGATTTGAAAAGTTAAATGTCTTCAGTTTTTCCCACCTGTCTTGTATTGCCCTGATGAAAACTTACTGTCCCCGCAACTATAAGTCATGCACAGATTGCCGAAATAAAGAGTGATACAACTCAAAATACTTTGGGGCATATTTATACTCTGTTTGCACCGGAATTGCGTTGTTTCTTTTGACGCAATTCCGACGCAAAACTAACTCCATATTTATACTTTGGCGTTAGACGCGTCTAGCTCCAAAGTCCATGGAGTTTGCGTCATTTTTTAGTGTGGACACCTACTTTGCGTTAATGAGATGCAAGGTAGGCGTTCACGTCTAAAAAATTGACTCCAAGGCATGTGCGCCGTATTTACACTCCCGGGCAAAATTCACGCCCGGGAGTGGGCGGGTCAAAAAAAATGACATACGGCCGCTTTTGCGCCGTTTTTTAGCGCCTGGACAACGCAGGCGTTAAGGGACCTGTGGGCTCGGAAGGAGCCCAGAGGTGCCCTCCCATGCCCCCAGGGACACCCCCTGTCACCCTTGGCCACCCCAGGAGGACACCCAAGGCTGGAGGGACCCATCCCAGGGACATTAAGGTAAGTTCCGGTAAGTACTTTTTAAAAAAAAATTGTGGCATAAAGGGGCCTGATTTGTGCCCCCCTACATGCCACTATGCCCAATGACCATGCCCAGGGGACAGAAGTCCCCTGGGCATGGCCATTGGGCAAGGGGGCATGACTCCTGTCTTTTCTAAGACAGGAGTCATTTCTATGGGGGTTGGGGGTCGAAAAAAATGGCGCAAATCGGGTTGAGGCGAAAAATTTGCCTCAGCCTGACTTGCCCCATTTTTTGGCACCCAATCTCCATATCCCCCTACGCCGGCGCTGCCTGGTGTACGTCGTTTTTTTCCACGCACACCAGGCAGCGCCGGCGGCTAACGCCGTCTAACGTCATTGATTAAATACGGCACCCGCATGGCGCTTCAGAATGGCGTTAGCCGGTGCTAATTTTTTTGACGCAAAACTGCGTTAGCGCAGTTTTGCGTCAAAAAGTATAAATATGGCCCTTTGTACTTGAATACTTTTCAACTAGGGCTATAAAAAAGCCATGTCGTTTTCAGAATAAATTGAAGTCAGCAGAGGTCGTAGGCCGACTAATGAACCAATATGCACTCCTGCACTAATTACTGAAGAGCATCTATGTGCTTACAGAACATGTTTACGTTTTTCTTTCCGAGCTGTGAATATATTTTGAAATATTTGTATAGTTGATTTACCGGTATTTACATGTTGTTCTGTTCTAGAAAAAAACCTACATCCTACAATTTTTGTTTTCACACTCCCTGTACCTCAGTAAGATTGTCAGCATGGTTACAAAATGTTTCTAACTTTGCAGCTAAAGAAGTAAAGGTAAATACCAATCTCCGTGTTAAAAGAAAGCGTAGCAATTTGTCAAAAGACATAGCCTGATATTTGCCATTTGTCTTTAAAGGCACACACACCACCAATGTGTCAAGATAAAAACAAAATTTAAAGGCATCTTTATTGCTCATTCACCTTCTGAGCATCAGCCTGGTTATTTTAGGGGATGGTGCACCACTCCTTATACCCCTACTTCCAGAGCCTACAATTTCCACAAGAGATATGTAAAGTATCTATGCCAAGTTAGTAGACAGGCCTCAGATTAACTGGGCAGTCCAAAGGTGGTGGAGTATTTTCGTATAAAGGCTTAACACTCTGGAATTCATTCTCTTTATATCCACACCAAGCTATTTCGCTGACTGAAAGGCTTTGAAAGTACTCTTTATCTAAAACTCTCTGAGGATACTACTAGCTAGTAATATCTACATCAAGGATCCAATTCATAGTTTATTCATTTAAGGTATAGTTGTAATCTTGATTACACAGAATGTTGAATACATTAAACAAGCAGCCTCTTTTTTCTTGTATTACCTAAATTTGTACCTGACAGTCACCATGACAACTTTGGTTATGCTCTTCCCAGGTTTATAAGCTCTTACAATCAGGGATTGGGTGAATTCGTATTATGGACATATATATTTACTACTCATTGCCACTATTAACATATACCTGTCAAGATACGATCCACTAACCTATGTATTCCTGGCTTTGCAAGAGAGATGTGGATCACCCATCCCTGATCAGTCTCTGTTTTTCCCAACTAATTGATAAAACAAGTATGTTTTGTGGGGCTGCGCAAGAGGAAAGGTAAACGGAGAGTGAGAAACTGAGCTTCATAGATCGAGACAGAACACCTGTCACGTAGGCTTTCATTATACTAATGAGGCTGCTGGATTCGGGCGGCAGAATCACCTGAATTGTGGGGAACTGAGTCCATTCTTACACCATGTGACAATCGTTGTCGATCAGATCTCATCCTTTTTTTCAGTTACATTAGCCTCACATATGCAAAAACAAACAGAGGCAGAGAATGGTTCAATAAGGTTTATTGAATTAACTGCATCTTAGGTAAAATGGCATGAAATGCGATATACAGGATGATAAAACATGCTAAAAGCAAAATGGTGACAAGAAGAGTGAAACACAAAAACAGTCCCACCATACTGTCACTATGCCTAATATATGTGATTCATACCTAAGCTATGTTAGAGCACAGAGTGATAAGCCCTAATCCACCCTTCAGGGTTCCCCCCTGGAAAAACATCCTCCCCAATACCTGAGCAAGGAAGCCTGTTGTCTACAAAGACACCATCCCCTTGTAGACCAGGGATCAAGCAGCAGTAGCGAAGGCGATCAGCAATATGCATGCAGTCGTGGTCACCTGGCTCATATCTCCCTCTAACGTGTATGGGATAGAGAAGTGTCTTTACAATAAAACAGCTGATGCCTGAGAAAATGTATGTTTCTTTGAATGTTGGAGGCACGGTGTACCACCTGCTGGCAACTCTATTTGGCTGCAGCCTTTAGGAAAGCACAAAGTGAAGAGAATGTCTTGCTAGAAATGCAATGCTTTCCTAGGCGAAATAACAACTAGATAAAGAAAATAAAAGAGCACCACAAATGTGGCCTGTGCTAAAATAATAAAACAAAGCTCAATAAAATGTAACAGGACTAAAGTGCACAAACTGCAGGCCTAGTTGCTAAAATAATGTGTCTAAAAAACATCCCATACAACTATACAACACACACAAGTGTTCTTAACCCGCAAACTGGTGTCCAGTAGAATGAAGGAGAATCAGCACAGAATGAACATAATCTACCTACACCAGCAAGTTATTCCCCATTGGAATGTATTTTAATACTTATGGTACTGTAATGTTGTATATGAGCAGTAATGCTGTACATGAGCACGCACTAGTAACACACTGGATTATTATCTAATCTCCAAAATGAACAAGCCCTTGCCTCTGCTTGAAGTCTCCAACACATTTCCTCATGTATTTACACTGCCTTTCGCTGCAGGAATCCCATGCTTAGGGCTATGAGCAAGGTTTTTCTTTTGGCAAGTAAGTGTCTTGAGCAACATTACAAGTATGAGTTTAGATGTAGTTTGTATGTTCAAATGCACACTGGTGCTCAACTTGAACTGTTCATGTGACTCTACGCTCACTTATAGGGCTTTGTATGCAAAAGCTGAAAGACAGGCAAGGACAGCAGAGTAGGTATGGCATCTATAGGTAATCCACAACCAAGATGACCTCCACTCTCAGGAAATCACCTTCTCTTGGAAGATCAGCTCTAGAGAATGCATGAGTGTAACGGTCCAATAGAGAGCAACACTGGCTGTTCCCTGCTTGCATTAATTTCTTCCACCAAACAACAGAAACAGGAACACTTACAGTCAAAACACTACATTCAGGAAAGATCTGGGCGATGCATAACGGATTGAGGTATATCAGGTGACCATGGAGGATCATCAGCTTAGGATAGAACCACAAGTTCACTACCTCTTCCACAGGTTCATAATTGATTTAAAAAAAAACAAACAATGAGTTAGCTTTTAATTGCACTTTAAAATGCCTATTCTAACAATCACTATCAATACCAGGATCACAATATCATCACCTTATTGCGTTTTTATTTAGGGGTCAGGAATAATGTGACAAGAAGGTGTTGCAATAATCAGAACTGTGACCACCTGTATAGGTTCTCCAGTGAATAAGGCAAAATTACATGTTGGTCGCACTGTACTTATGGGGTGGTACACAGAGTCAGTACTATACTATTGTGAATTAGAAAAAAGGGAAAGGGAAATTAACATGAGGGATGGGATTTACAAGTGGTAAACCCACATGAAATTCACATTTTCGTGATGTTTGAGGTATATATTTGCCAACTCATCTGATCTGGTTTTAAATGTGTGTAAGGTTGGGGCGAAGGAAAGAGACGTGATCCTCTGCCAACAAAAAAAATGAAAATAGAGTCTCATGCTTTTGTTTCCAGGCATAATTCCCACCAGTAGTGTTCCAACGTTTGGGAAAAACATGCATATGAATATTGTTATATTCAGAATCAGGTGGAGTAAAAATCAGTAAGGTAATTTCACTCCATCTTACGTTTAATTGGGGCCTCTGTATCATGATGCATCTTCTAGGCCATGAGAAGGTTGAATAGTTCATCTGATAGAAATGATTAGCACTGACCCAGTGAACCCAAATACATTTCAGATTGGTTTTCTCCCTACCAAAGTCCACACAACAACATAAACTGACTACGTGTATCAGTCCCATCCTTCTTACACAGCACTAATACTAGCCATTGCCATTGACTCCGCAATCGCCATTGACTCCAAGCACCACATCTTCCTAGGTGACCTCAATTGCTACCATAATGACCTCAGTAACAGCAACACAATGGACCTCCTTGACAGCAGGAGCAACATCAGCCTCAAACATCTTGTTTACGACCCTACCGACATTGTAGAACACATGTTCAACTCCATCTTTACCTCCAGCAACAGGGCTAAATACTGCCATGCAACTCACATGGTCTGACCACTACAGCATCCACATTACCATCTCAGGACTCACCAACATTGTCACTGTGCCCCATAGTGCCACACACAGAGACTGGAAACATATATCATAAGATCAATGGAATAAACTCTCTACTCCCACCTCCCAGATTTCACACCCAACCCAGATCAAGCAGCAAAAAACTTCTCTCAGTGGATCACAGAATGCATAATAAAAACATTGCCTGCCAAAACGGCCAAGTAGAGAGGACCAACCAAAAAGGCAAGCTGGTTCACAAAGAAACTGCAATCTACCAAGTGCTACTGCCAGTAATTGGAAAGAAAGTGGTGCATTAGGAAAAAGACGGGACACCACACCGCCTTTAGAACAGCCCTCAATTAGCACCACTGCTGCCTGAAAAAAACGAAAGAGAATGACCTACCAGACCGCATTGATGCCAGCAAAAACCACAGCAAGGAACTCTTCACCTTTGTGAAGCAGTTCTCCAACCCCAATGCCATCAAGACTAGCGTTCCACCCTCCCAGAAATTGTGCGACAAATTTGCTGACTTCTTCCACAACAAGATCTCGGCCATCTACAATAACCTCAAACTACAACCTGCCACTATCAACAGCATTAACCAGTTCACACCCACTAACACAAACCCTGAACACCTGCTTACCCACAGGGACCTCCTCACCACGCAAAACACCATATCCATCATGAACACTGTGCACTCCGAAACACCCCCGGACCCCTGTCCCCATCACATCTTCAACCTCAGGAGAAAAACTAGTGGTGATGAGCTTAGAGAAAGTCCTGAACACTTCCCTCACCTTGTTCTTCTTCCCAGAGGACTGGAAACAAGCTGAAGTAAGGCCCCTCCTGAAAAAACAGTCCATCTCCCTGCACCCCACCCAGCTAAGGTCCTCGAGAAAGGGCTTAACTATCAACTCATCCAACAGCTAGAAGACCACAAACTCCTGGACCCCTCCCAATCTGGATTTTGAGTCAACCACAGCACTGAGACAGCCCTGATCACAGCCACCGACATCATCTGGGCCCTCCTGGACCATGGAGAAACAGCAAACATCATCCTCCTGGACCTGTCAGTCACATTCAACACCATGTCCCATCATATCCTGATCAACAGGTTCCACCACCTCAGGATCAAGGGCCATGCCCTCAGATGGATCGCCTCATACCTCACTGGCAGAATCCAGAGGATACATCTCCCTCTGTTCACCTCAGAGCCCAAGAAAATCATATGTGAAGTGCCCCAACAATCGTCCCTCAGCCCCACCCTCTTCAACACCTACATGACACTCCTGGCTGACACAGTAAGATCACACGGACTCAACATCATCTTGTACAGCCAGCTCATCCTCTCACTGTCTGAAGACCCTTTCAATCACCAGAGCCAGCTTCCACAGATGCATGGTGAACGTCACTAACAGGAGGAAGGACAGCTGTCTCAAACTCAATACTGACAACACCTCACCATGGAACGACACATGGTGGCCAGTGGAACTTGTCCCACCCCTCAACCCAGTAGACCACTCAAGAAAGCTCAGCATCATCTTGGACAACAAACAATCCATGAAGAAACAGGTCAATGCAGTCTCATCAGCCTGCTTCCATACCATGTGCATGGTCCCCAAGATCTTCAGGTGGCTTCCAGTCAACACCAGATGAACTGTCACACAGGCCCTCGTCACCAGCAGACTGGACTACAGAAACACATTGTACATAGGAATCACCGCTTGCCTCCTGAAGAGACTCCAGACAATACAAAACCTAGCAGTAAGACTCATCCTGGGCCTCCACAGACGGACCCACATCACGCCCCACCTCAAGAAACTTCACTGGCTCCCAATCCTGAAGAGATGCCAAATCTTCCACCGACCAACAAGACACGATTCACATCCCTTACGCTTGCTGACACCCCTAAGATCCCCAAAATCAACAGCAAAGAATGCTCCTTCTCGCACCTGGCGGCCAAGGCATGGGCAGCCTACGTCTGCATCTCAGGATCTCACCATCACTCCAGCAGTTCAGGAAGGAACTCAAGACCTGGTTGTTCCAATGCGCTACTGCATACCAACCTACGTCCTCAGCACCGCAAGATCCTCACAGGTAATTTGCCATGCTCAATAAATGTTTGATTGATTTATTGAACACTACATCCGCTATCTACAACTACAGCATTATAATCTCAGTCAAGAATCATCTAGCGGCTTCCCGAAGAACCCACCATTTTGAACAGCAGAAAGAAAAACAGTGAGGATAGGATACAGTTCGAATAGTCTGCAGAAGGTACAATGCTTTGGTCATCCAGAAAGGGGAACCAATTTCCTGAAAATGCTCAGACAAGAATGTATCTCTCCAAAAAAAGAAGCAATTAAACAAAACACATAATATGGCTGTGGGTTGACAATCAGATGCTTGTTCTTTTGCCAGAAGCACTGTCTAGCACATGTGAATTTCTACTGCCCAGACATTAAGGACTAACAGCTATGATATTTTCAGGGGTCTATTGTAATAAGTGGCTTTTCCAAAATAAATTAATTTATGAATTTGGAAGCTGGAAAAAGAGTAGTAATACGTCTGTCATCTGTCTCTTAAATGTCATCAGAGGTTTTCCTAATTTTCTGGGTCTCAATCTCAAAGTTTTGATAGAAGCATATATGGCCACTCTTACATTGTATCACCCTTGCCTGCAGGCCTCTATCAGAATTTTAGCTTTGTTCTTATACCTCTAGTCATAAAAACATATGGTTATACATTTAAGCAGTCTATGAAAGTGACTATTAGCTTGAAAGCTAAAAATGTGACAATTCCTAATAATCCCATTGCACATCTTTAACCTGGTCTTAAATTCAGGTATGTAGTCTAACTTACACCTCTTTGCTCTATCATGTTCACACCAAACTTTTATGTAATATCTGCTATCCCTCACACTAATCGTAATAATTACTCAACTCCAACAATAAGCATTAACGTAACCCTTGCTTGGACCTTCATTTAATTAGTGACTCTAACTTTTATCCTTTCCTTAGTTCAATATAGAACTATAACTCTGTCGCTAATTTAAATTCTTCTCCTATTTTTTAACTCTCAGTCTTACTTTAGACCTGCCATTCATCCTAACATTTATTCTAACTGTTATTGTTAATCATACCCAAAATTGTGCCTAACCGGAACTCTAAACCGTAGCCTTGTCCATTGTTCTTATCCTATTGCTAACTCAACTTTAGTGAAACCAACTAGACCAAAAAGCATAATTGTATTATAATAAATGTTTTCTAATCTTTTAAGCTATTGTTAATTTGTTGAAATTTTCTTCTTTCTAACTTTAAATTTTCCTATTTTCAGCCTTTTTGGTGTTTCTGGCTAATTCTTACAAACCTTTGACTTAACACCACGGCAGGCAAATTACGGTCACAGAGGTTGCTCCTGTGAGCTGGTCCTGGTTTGCCTTATTCACCAGGATGTCTTACAAGGGCTCTAAAGCTTTTCAGTCCCCACCATAATTCTAAGCGAATTAACACTAACCCCACAAAACTTGTCCTCCAAGTCTCTCATGTTACCTGTCTTTCTTTTTAAAATCACTTGCATTACTGAGAAAGCCTTGTTGTGACTGCTTGAGTCCTCCTTCATTTCCAAATTTCTACTCTCCATTTTTTTGTCCCTAAACTCAAAGTTTTTCTTTGTATTCTGGTGTGGCAGTATTATATTAAGGGCTAGCAAGTCTCTATTTTTCTAATTTGATATTTCTATCCATATTGAGTTGTTTCAGATTTAGATTGGCTATATACAGCTTATTGTCCCCCACGCTCCCTGCATCTCCTTTGGATTCAGCCATATTATAATTTAATGGATGGGAAAGCTCTAAAGACTTGAGATATTGAACATTCACAATAAGAACGGACCATCTCAGCAGTCACATTTAGCAACTAATCAAATTCTAGTTTTCACAAGATGTCTTATTAGCAGAGTATGGATTGCCATATATGGGTTAAGATGCATGCTCAGTTGCATCCCACCAGAGTCCACACTATTTTATTGATGTATTTGAACTGAAATATGCCAATTGTGGCCTTTTGATGGGAAACAGTTTCCCAAAATGGACACCCTCCCATATTGTATTCCTGACAAACCCTCTTGGAATAGCAGAGGACATTGCCTGTCTTTCACTGTGGAAGTGTCAAGACAGGATATCAGGCTTGGAGGTACCCAGCGTGCAGGCCTGCCACATCCTCATAGTCACAATCGCACAATTGTTGCAGATACACTACACACATATTGATTCATTTCTTGCACCCCCCAGGGTGAACTATCAATTTGACATAATCTCCATAAAGCTGGAAATCCACGTCAACCTCTAACTACATCAAAAGCACATACTAAGTGCTTTGAGAGGGGAATTGCTGATTCATTTGAAACACCATAGTCCAACTCTCAGACCTGGAAGCAGAAACCATAAACGTTAACATGCTGAAAAATGGCACTCAGGTTTGGCCGAATCCCTAATCAAAGTGACTGCTGAGTTACCCTTTCACCACAACCTCTAAAACTTTGGACAATTCTGGTAGGTTTCAGAATGTCCAAAATCGGAGAGATCAGATTGGTAGAGGGCCTTTTCTCTTAAACCCTAGTTCACACAGTAGAGGACGGCTATGCTTTCCACTCTCACCGTGGAGTGCAGAGGATTAGGATGTCACCCTTTTCACTGGGCTTCTGAGAATCTGATGGTACTCAATCATCTACTTCTGCTAGGAACACTAAAATCAGCAGGCACTTGGGCAAGTCATGGTTGAAGGGCCCAGAAACCCCTGGTACTCTTTCCAGACCAGACCCTATGAGCAGATGTTTGAGGAGTGGAGTGGAGTGGAATGCATGAGAGCTTGGAGCTGGGAGTGGTTTAAGGCAAATGTGCTTCCACTGAAATGGAGGAACTCATATTAAGTCAATTTAGATTCTGTCATGGCAATGGGATAGTATTAGACCTGTAAGCCTTAGGATGGTCTTCACCTAAACTTTTTTCCTGCGTGCCTCCAATTTAGCTGAATTCATTTTTTTCGGCCTTATGATTCTGTGCACTTTACCATTGCTAATCAGTGCTAAGATACCTGTGCTCCGTCCCTAAAACATGGTTTGTTTTGCACATACCAAATTGGCATACTTAAGTTAAATGCAAGTTCCTAGAAAAAGTGCACTACGTGTGCACAGGGCCTTAGTGTGTGAGTTATAGTTACTTGAAATAACTATAACTGCTGAATTTCTATGGTTTTCTGCAGGTAAATTCACAACCTATCTTTAACGTCCCTGCAGTCTTTGCTTTTTTTAGTGAATTTCTATATTTTTAAAAATAATTGTAACTACTTTACATTAACCCAACCACCTCTGCCAGGCCCTTCAGCCTCACCTTTATAATCACCCAGCCCTGCGCCGCCGTGCACAGCCTTTGGTCATGTGCAGGGGGGTTGGCCACACAGCCTGTCTCTGTCAGTGGATCTATGAGTGGGGGCGTGAGTGTCTGAGTGGGTCTGAAAGTGGGTATGTGAATCTATGAATGGGTCTGGGTAGGTGCATGAGTGTCTGAGTGGACACATGAGTCTCTGAATGCATGTATGAGTGAATGAATTAGCGTATGAATGGTCTGTGATTTTTTTTTGGCACATTTTCAAATATCTCGAATATCCTTGAATATTCAAGAATTTTCAAAGATACTCTTGAATATTGATGAGTATCGCGCATGGTGAAGAAAAATCATTTAAAACCCATAATTTTACCCTCAAACAACCCTACATCAAACCCCTGGGGTCAGGGTACCTCCACCCTGACCCTTTATACCACTTATCATTTCTCTAACTTATCATAACCCTAACTACTGAATTTCTATGGTTTTGTTCGAGTAAATTCTGAACCTAACTATACCGTCCCTGTCTGTCACTGTCAGTGAATTTCTACTTTTTTAATGTAAATTCATTTTATTTACCATACATTAATCCAACCCCCTCTGCCAGGCCCTGCAGCCACACCTTTGTAACCACCCAACCCAACGCTGGGCACATTCTTTTGTCATGCGCAATAGGGTTGGCCTCACAGCCTGGATGCCGGGCGAGTGCGCTACTCGCCCGGCGTCCTTACTCGGAGACGCCGTGTTCCATATGTTCGGAAGCCCTACAATATTGGGTACATTAGATATTTAATTGGATTTTTACACATGTTGTGGAGCATATTTGGACTCGACTCAACTTTCATTATTGATTGTTGCGAAATAACGGTACTCAAATAAGCCCTGAAGAAGTCGTAAGGGATATAAACATTTCCCAAGATGAAACACGTGTTGGCTGGATGTACAATGTTCCACTGGATTTCAGACGGCCGAATGTTGAATCATATTCCGAATAAACTTTGGACTCATTGATAGACTCTATTGATTGACTCTAGGATCAGTTTGATGCAATATGGACTGATGAATCATATTAATTTTTCATGTAAATTGTCTATTTTTTTTTTTTTTCCTTTCTACAAGAGGGGATCCTCACTGTGCATATTTACTAGTGTTTTCTGACTCAGACTTTGCCTTAGGCACTGCTAATCAGTCCCATCACCAGTGCTCTGTGTAAAATGATATATGAAAATTAGACATAATTATAATTGACTCTGACAACCTACCTATAAGTCCCTAGTATATGGTAGAGCACGTAGGTTAAGGGACCCCAGGGTAGATAGGGCACCCCTGGGGGCAGTGCTGTGGTCCTTGGTGTCATTATAAATTCAGGCCTGCCTTGTGAGCTGCTTTTAAGTTAAAATAACCCCAAATTCGACTTTGGAATTAAAAGTACGCCCAGAGTCTACAGCTACCTTATTTTTACACATGTCACCCCTAAGGTCTGCCCTAGATGCCTCAAGGTTTGGGTTTAGTGTACATATCAGGAGGGACTTTATAAAAGATAAGTAGTTATGAGCCCTGACGAGGGAAAAACAGCCACATTTGTTTTTCCCAATTGTATTCAATTGGCTTTATTGGCTAACATTGGGAGACTTTATTTAAAATAATAAACTCTTATTTCCAATAGAGATGAACTAAATAGATCAAGTTTGGTACCAAATGAAAGGTTATAATAAATCCAACAACCTCCCAATGTTGAATTTAATATAACTAGCACACAGAAAGAGTTTTAGAACTCTTTCTGAAAGTTACCAAATTCAGCCCTGAAGTGCCCTTTCCTGACTGGTCAGCCTCTGGCAGCCTGAGCCAAGCTACCTTAATGAGGTGTGAAGTGGACGGGATGAGACAAAGGAAGCATCTGGTGGGAGGAGAACTGCTGCAGCAAATGGCAGAGCAGGATGGGGGAAGAGTAGCCAAACTGGTCTTCAAATGAGGGAAAGTAACTTGGGACAGAAATTGGACCCCCCCCTTTTTTCCTGTACCCCAAGACAGATGGGAGCCCCAGTGATTAGATTAGGAGAGGGTCTGGAAGGGGTGTGTAAAGGGAGACTTAGCCACACCAGTGGGTGGACTCATCCAGATCTAACCTCTAAAAATGAATTTTCTCTAACGTTGGACTTTTGGAGAACGTTGCTTCCTGGGACTGGTTTTTGCCACCCTTCAAAGGAAGTCATCACCCCAGAGGGTGTCACCCTGTACCCCATTGGAAAGGAGCACCCCCCCTCATTCCCAACTCAGGAGCTACGATAAATGTGGCAGAGCTGCCCAACAATTCAGATGCCTACTGGAAGAAGATACTGGAGAAGACGGACTGCCCTGCTGGACACCTGGTCTGCACCTGAAGAACTGCACTCACAAGGACTGCACCACCTGCACACTTTGGGCTTCACCAAGAATATTTGCTTTGCTTCTGCACATCCTGCAGTGGGTTCCCTGACAAAATAGCTGACCAGAGACCTCTGCATCAAGTCCTGCAAGAGGAACCCAGCTGACCAGCATTCAGTGGCAAATTGAGGATTCTGACCAGGTGCATTCTAGGAAATGTAGTCTTAACTCACAAGGAACAACTCGGATCTTCTAGAACCTTAGATCAAGTTTTTGGACACTTCAGGAACTCAAAAGGCACTCTGAAAGAAGTGACATAAGTTTGGAGAAGTTTGAAGTGACTGGTGTAAAAAGCTCCATAAGTTGAAGAATTGCATTGTGTATTGTGGGAGTTGTAGTCCCAGATCCCAAGAGGCAAACCAGAGCCTCTGAACCCTTGTCTACATATCTGCACTTACTAACAATCCACTGTTCTACATTGTTTGGTGTACAGTGGTGGGATGCAGTATGTGTGTTTGATATCATCATACAGTATCAAAATGAAGCTGAGTAAAAACCCTCACATTTTTCTAAATTGTTCTGGTCAATTGGTACCAACATTTTTTGGGACCCAAAACTAGTGATACAATGGAGCTTGATCTGGATTGCCTACTCACACTCACTGCAGCCGAACTTAGGGTGTTGTGCAGAAAGAGGGGATTACCTGCTGCTAACAACCTTAGGAAGGTGAGATGGTTAGGTCCCTTGAAGCCTGGGCAGTGCTAGTGGAAACAGAGAAAGCCTCAGAGATAGAAGAGTAGGGGGGAGATGTCCTCTCCATCTTCCAGGAGGAGAATGATGATCACCTGTCCCTAAGTTCAGATATCAGGGCCCAGTCTCGCGCTAGTGGGGCTTGTATAGACCCAAGAAGAAGCAGAACTGGTTCTCAAGGAAAGAGAACATGAGGCCTTCTTAGCCTACATAGTTTTAGAGGCAGAAAGGTTGGCCCTAGAGGAGAAGAAGTGGACAAGAGCAGGGCAGTGAGATGGTGGCAGGGAAGTAGAGTTTGAGGTGTCCATGGGCAGTTGGTTTTGCCCCAGACTGCCCAAAGGGATTGTTTCTCACTACCAAGAGGGTGATGACATTGACAGGTGGCTGACAGCGATTTAGAGGGCTCTCAGGATGAGAAAAGGTAGACCTGGGCACTGGGGTTCACTTTTATGGGAACTGATCCAAACTGGGATGGATAGGTTCCTGACTCAGACCTTCTGAATCCTTCAATCAAGATTGAGGACACTTCAACAATCCAAAATGACCTCTGAAAGAAAATCTGGAAGTTTGGAGAAGTTTGGATCAACTGTTGTAAAAGGCTCCATAAGTTAAAGAGGTGACTTGTGTGAGTTGTAGTCCCAGACACCAAGAGGCAAACTCGAGCCTTTGAACCCCTGGCTGGTGCTGTGTACCACATTCCTGAATCAAGAAACTCTTCTGAAAGTAAGTGTAACAGTTTTACATCATGGGTGGCCTGAACTCTGGACTTTGTCCTTGTTTGATGCGACTTTTTAAAAAAACCTTAGAGCACTTTTTGCTTCTAAGCACTGATTTTACTTTTAATCTACAAAAAAACATATCTCTGGTTCCCTACATTGGATTTTTGTTGTTTTGGTGTCATTTTAAAGATAAACAATATTTCCTATTGTTATAAATTGGTGTTGAATTTTTATTGTGTGTTGTGTTTTACTTATTTACTGGTTTCCTGATATTAAATGCTTTAAACAACTGCTCGTGTGCCAAGCTAAAAGGGTTGAGCAAGGGTTAATTTACTGAGACCTTGACTGGACCTACTGGGGGTTTGTGGCCTATTGCTAAGTCTAGGTACCTACCTGCCCTCATTAATAATCCACTTTAAAAAATATATATAGGGATGTTATAGTTAAGTTCTGAATTTACATGCACAAAATATAAAAATGTAGCTGTTATAGTTAGAGTTATCTCACGTAACTACAACTCGTGCCCTAAAGTAACTATAACTTGCGCCCTTGCCATGCACAGTTTTTCCATCAGTAATTTTACTGCAAATGTTGCAGTGATATTACCTGTTGGAAAGTGGATTATTGGTAATGGCTGGTAAGTACCTACTCTTAGCAATAGGCCACTTAACTCCACTCAGGTCCAGTTAAAGTCTCAATAAATTAAACCCAGCTCAACCCTTGGTATCTTGGTAACGAGTGACAAGGCTTAACTTAGGAGAAAAGTGTGTAAAGCATTTAAAAATCACAAAACAGTGAATTAGTAAAACACAAAACATAATAAAAACCCAACACCAATTTATAAAAATAGTGTATATTTTTATCTTTAAAATGACACAAAAATGAGTAGAATCAGATAAGGGGAACCAGAGATATGCATTTTTAAAGAATTAATGTTTTCAAAACACTTAGGGCCAGATGTAGGAACCAGTTTGCATGTCGCAAACTGCGAAAAACGCAGTTTGCGACATGCAAAATGGCCATCGCGATGCTGATTCACATTTTGCGAGTCGGTACCCAGAGGGTGTTCCCTTCCTATTTGCGACTCGCACCGCGATGCAGAATTGCTTTGTGACCGTGAAAGCGGTCGCAAAGAAATTTGCAGTTAACACCCAATTGAAGTGGGTGGTAACTCATTCGCAAACGGGAAGGGGTCCCAATGGGACCCCTTCCCCTTTGTGAATGTCGCTGAAAATATTTCTTCAGATCAGGCAGTGGTCCAATGGACCACTGCCTACTCTGAAAAAATGAAACCAAATGGTTTCATTATTTTTCTGAATTGCAACTCGTTTTCCTTTAAGGAAAACGGGCTGCAATAAAAAAAAAAAAACCTGCTTTATTAAAAAAACAGTCACAGACATGGAGGTCTGCTGTCTTCAGCAGGCCACCATCCCTGTGAATGCATGGACTCGCTATGGGGTCGCAAAATGTGACCCACCTCATTAATATTCATGAGGTGGGTCTTTGCGACCCCATAGCGAGTCGCAGAAGGTGTCTGAGACACCTTTCTGCATACAATTTTGTGAGTTGCAAATTGTGAGTCGGTATGACTCGCAATTTGCAACTCGCAAATTTTTCTGTTGCTACATCTGGCCCATAGAAACTAAAAGTGCCAATTTGGTCATCTGGTCGCACTAGACCAGGACAAAGTCAAAGTTTGAGGCAGAACGCGATGGAGCCCTGCTCGGCTACAGCAAGCGGAAGGCATTAGTCAAAAGTTTACCTTTGGACTTAGTCTTTTTCTTGCAGATTTACTTCAGCGGGACGAAGTCACCAATCCTATCTTACCTCCCTGGAGCCCTCTGCGGATATGCATCACAGGGGCTTTGGTGATAAATTCTACCTTCGGACATAGACGATTTTTCGGTACAGAAATCTTCTTCCAGGACACAGCTGAATCTTGATCTGACAGCTCTGGAGCCCACTTGGGATATGCTGCACGGGAAGTCCCGGTCACCTTTTTACGTTCAGACTTTTTAACTTTTTGGAGCTTTTTGTCTCTGACGTCGGGCGACCCTGCACAGCAAGCCTATTTCAAGTCAACTTTGTCAGATTGCCTTTCCAGGAGTCCCCAGTGAAATCCCGGAAGTCTGGGATTCCGGAGCTTTTCAGTGAGATGAACCTGCAAGTCAGGCCGGTTCACAGTCGACGTAAGCCGTCTTGACTCACAACGGCAGGACAGTCCCTTTGTCGAGCTTTTTACTAAAAGTTCTCCAATCTTCTCCAAACTTCTGGATCTTCTTCCAGAAGGTCCTTGAAGGTCCTTTAGGAGTCCATAGCTCACCCTGAGGTTCCTGACTTCAACTCCCAGAATGCACCTGGTTCAAATCCAAAAATGACCACTAGTCACTGGTCAGTTCCTTCAGATTTTGATGCAGGGGACTCTCGTTTGCACTTTTTTATCTGTAGCAAGCAGGGAGTCCCTTCTTGAACCAGTTGAAGTCAGGCAAAGTCCTTTTAGTGGTGAAGCCCAAGTGTGGAGCTGGTGCAGTGTTTCAGAGTGCAGTGTTCAGGTGCAGGTCAGAGGTCCAGCAGGGTAGTCCTTCTTCTTCTGATGTTGTTCCTTATAGGGATCTGAGGTATGGGTGCACCTCTGCCAAATGTATCCTTGCTCCTGGGGTGAAAAGAAGGAGGGACCAACTGTCCAATCAAGGCAGGCCACTACCCTCTTGGATGACCACTTCCTGGGAAGTGTTGCAAAAATCAAACCCAGGGAGCAACATTCCTTAAAAATCCAAAATGGCAGAAACTGAAGTTTGGAGGTTAGGTCTGGCTGAGCCCACCCACTGGTGTGGCTAAAAATCCTTAACACACCCCTTTCCTGCCCTCTACTAACCTAATCAAGGGGGGACCTGGTTGCCTGGCTTGCCGGAAATGGGGAGGTCCTGAGATGCTCCAAATGTCTTTCCCTCCTTTGAAGACCAGTATGGCTGCTCTCCCCAGCCTGTTTCTGTCACGACTTACGTGCTGCTTTAACCTGGAGTCCGCAGAACGTGTGGCGAGAATCTTGTTCCTGAATGTTCGGCCTTGGCCCAGGTAGGGGCGACTCTTTCTGGTAGGCATGGTGCTGCAGGCAATGGAAACGCCAAGAGCAGGCCGTGTCCCTCAGAAGTAGTGCCAGAGGGAAAAAACCCTGAAAGAGGAAAAAAAAACTCCAAAAAGGAAAGGTTCCTAAAACAGGAACAAAAGAATAGGTAAATACAGGAGCAAAAGTACAGGAAAAAACACTGGAACAGATGAGAGCCAGTATAGAATACGAGGAAGCAGGAGCGAAGACACCATTCAAACAGAAAGTGTTGCAGCGCAAGGAGAGAAAGAATCACAGCCCTAAAATATCACCAAACAGGAAGCAACCAACAGGAAGTACAAGGACACCATCTTAGATAGGGAAAAACACATAGAACATAATGGACTGGGAGCCATACAGAGTAGGGAACAAGGAATGCTGGGAAGAGAGGGGTAATATGGGAAAAGGAAAAAACATAAAGGAGGGCACAACAAAACAACAAGAAAGGAAGAAGAAAAGAAGAACAGGTGAGTGGGGGAGGTCAGACCTGCCTGGAAGCGCGTCGTGCTAAAAAAGAACGAGGCCCCATGCCCAATTTGGGGCGTCAAAATGTGCACAGCAGGCTGGGGACGCGGCGCGTCTTCAGACCGCGTGCCGTGGCCCGAGCCGAATGTTCAGCTCGTGCCGCGCGCAGCGGCGCAACAGTTTCACCATCTGCTGAGACAGATTTCCTCCCCCAGACTTTTCCTTTGTGTTCAGCCCAGGCTACTTCACATCGCATCAGGCAGCCTGGCCAGGCAATCAGCGAAGGTCACTACAGGGCAGAAACTGGTCACTTTTAGGAAGAGTTCTAAAACCCTTTCCCTGAGCTAGTTATATCAAATCCAACAATGGCAAGTTGTTACATTTATTACAACAGTTACTTTGAAACCAAACGTGCCATATCTAGCTCCTTTGGAGACTTTATTAATTAAAATAAAATCTCTGCATTTTAGCCTATACACTACAATGAGGGAAAACAAATGTGGCTATTTTTCCTCACCAGGGCTTATGAAAAAGATTTTATAAGGTCCCTGCTTATAGTTACACTGCCTCCAACCCTGGGTAACAAAAAAGTAGTTTAGGACGTTGGAAGCACTTTTAAATCCAAAGTCGAATGTGAATGTAACTTTGATTTAAAAGCAGCCAGCAAGGCACCTCAGCAGCGCACCTATGGGTGCACCACCTCTGTTGGGGTCCCTAAATCTACATGTCCTACCATAGACTAGGAACTTAGAGGTAGGTTGACATAGCCAATTATAATTAGCCTAATTTGCATTCTCATTTTACACAGAGCACAGGACCTGGGACTGATGAGCAGTACCCAAGGCACCATCAGAGTCAGGAAAATACCAGGAAAAATGTGAAAATGGGGGCAAAAAGTTAGGGGGCTTCTGCAATCAGCCCAGTTTTCTCACATTATCAATAATTTCATAGAAGATATCATGAGTGGGGGGCATGGCCACGTGAGCCAAGATGTCGGACGCGTAGTCCGAGAGCTCTGGCGGAGCCTTCATTTCTCCGACTGAACGGAGCCCTGCCTCGGAGCCGTCGGCACAGCAGACCTGTGCCTCGCTGAGCGGTGGAAGCGGCAGAGTGTGCCGGAGGATCGACTGACTCTGGCGCAGGCGGGATTGACGAGGTGGGGCGGTGCCGCCACGCCCGAAATCCCTGAACGCGATCCGGAAGCTCGATTTGTCACGGCGCGCGGTGCGCCAAGCGCGGCATCAAGGAGACAGCCGTAGAAGGAGCTGATATTCGCTGGTGGGCCCCCTGGAACTGAAGGGGGGGGCCCGCGCCTGAAAACCGCGGTGAGAAGAGGACGCCGAGGCGGAACCCGAGGAGCTTCGGAGGGGCCCAGTGGTGGCCCCCTCCCTCTACGTCAGGGGGAGGCAAGGTGAGCGGGGCCCAGGCCAGTGACCTGTAAGGAGAAACGACTCTGGGCCCTACCTGGCATGAGAGTAGTGCCGGCCCAGGAGTGGATTGGTGTTGGGCGTCCTCCTGGGCTCTTCCGGGCAGAAAGGCAGCGAGGAGAACGTGGCCCAGGCAGCAGGACTGGGCCTGCTGGAGAGGAACGGGACATCATCTCTGGGCCTCCTGGAGCTAGGTGGGGGAGCCCTTGAACATTAAGCACAATGAGGTGGGGGCCATGGGGCCGCCCCGGTGAAGCAACAGAAGGGACCGGCGAGTGTCCTACCCCCCAGTGAAGCAGACCACAGGAGTGGGGGCCAGGCCGGGGCCTAGTAGGGGGGGCCAACCCGGACCCCCTCCTGGAACTAGGGAGAGGTGCTGACCAAGAACCGAGGTGGCACAAAGGAACCCCCTGACCCCTACAAAACGGAAGACGGCATGGAGAGTGCATGGTGGGCGACAGGACCGGGCCCATAGAGTGCAGACGGAGGATCCCTGCCAACACCCCCCCTCCTTACCTTTGCTTTTCCTCTGTGCTGCGGGTGACGACAGGAGGACCCTTGGGGGCAGGACGGCTGGTGGCCACACCGGGCGGGCACCGGGAGAAGAAGAGGACCAACCGAGACTTGAGGCACTGGACGAGCCCCTCTGGGAGTGCGGGGGCAGACTGCACGGGCCTCTGGTGCAGTGTCCACATCTGGGGATTAAAGTGTACCTGGCAGAGGTCCTACATGAAAGATCGTGAACAGTAACAGTGCCAGCAAGGGGGGAAACGGCCGACCGGAACACTGGTGAGCCGCAATAGACCACAAGGAAGGCCCACGCGAGACCAGGGGTACCAAGTGACGTCTGAGTAAAGGCTGCCGGCCACAGTAGAGAGCCGGATGCCCGATCTCTCTGCGCTCATGACCACAAGACGCCGCCGCAGAGGGAAGAGAATGGACCGCCCAACAACCAGCGAAAAGAAAGGAGAAGACATGCGAGACCCAGCACAGCCCTCAGTACAGGACATGTTAGACAAAATCTTAGGAGCAATCGAGGACACAAAAACCACCCTACAGCGCAACATCAATCAGGTTGCAGTGGAGGTTGGCCTCCTCCAAGCAGACCACCAAAAGTTAACAGACAGGGTCAAAGACACGGAGGCGCACTAACAGATACAGTTCCGAGGCAAAAGGACTTGGCATCCAACATGCTACATCTAACAGAGAGAATAACACGACTAGAGCAGAGGGCAGAGGCTGCTGAGGGGAGGAACAGAAGGAACAATGTGTGAGTGGTGGGTCTGCTGGAAGGATCAGAAGGTACGAATATGGTGGAATACCTGGAGGAATGGATGCGTAAGACAGTGGCCCCAGGACGTTTGACACCGTTCTTTGCCCTGGAGAGAGCGCACCGGGTCCCTGCGAGACCCCCAGCACCTGGGAGGCCACCCAGAGTAGTGATAGCACGCCTGCTACACTATAGAGACAGGGTCATCCTGCTCCAGAGGGCCAGGGAGGCAGACCCTTACAGAGTGGACAATGGAGAGGTGACCCTCTTCCCGGACTTCACCATTGAGGTTCAAATTAGGAGATCCTCCTTCCTCGCGGTAAAGAGAGCACTCAGAGAAGAGGGAATTCAATACTCACTCCTCTTCCCAGCCAGACTGAAGGTGATGATGAATGGCAAGTCCACATTTTTTCAAAACCCAGAGGAGGCATGGGAGTGGTTGGAGGCCCGTGGAGGACGGAGAAGATGATGCAGGGGACCAGATGGGGCCCTCCCCCACCCTCCTGGGGGTGGAGGGGCGATGGCAACGGACCCGTCCCCGCGCCGAACCATCACAATCCCAGAAAGACCTAGGCAAGAAGGAGGCCCTGAGGGCAGTGGCGTCGGTGGGCAGAGAGCCCTCTTCGAAGGGAAGTGAAGACATCGATACGGACGGCACTGCAGCATCGTCAGTGGAGGAATCCGGCTGCTCGGAGAGTCTGCCGAAAGTGACCCCGCAGACGAATTGGGGTGACCAAGGCGCTGATGGACTCCAGGGCGGGGTACACTGCTTAGGAGAATGGCCCCAATGGACATTGTACCATCCCCTCGACCGGTTTCTTATCCAATCAGGTGGAATGGCGAGAACTAAGCATATTTGTTGGTCTATGTTGTTTGGTTGCATGGTTTTCATGGGCAGCCTACAGTTAGGGAGGCGCCCTGGGGTGGGGGAGTTGGGGTTATTTAAGTTTGAAATTAGATGGTGCCAGAGGGAAATAGGTTACACACATGAGGGTGGTTGGAACATACAAAGTAGAGAGGAGGACATCGAGAGGAGGTGGGGCCTGCATTTTTACATGACATATCCAGATGGCTGAATATAATCTTTTAATGTGGAATATACGGGGCATGGGTTCACCTGCTAAAAGACATAGAATACTGTCCCACCTGAAGAGGAGGGGCATACAAGTAGCGATGCTCCAAGAAACTCACTTGACCACGAGCGAGGTGGAGAAGTTAAGACGTAGATGGCGAGGGCAGGTGTTCGCCACCAGGTATTCCGCTTATTCCAGGGGAGCACTAATATGGATCTGCGCTGGCGTGCCCTTTGAAGCGATATCCATTGACATAGACCAGGAGGGCAGATTTGTAGTGGTGGAGGGGAGGTTCCATGAGATCACCTGCTAAAAGACATAGAATACTGTCCCACCTGAAGAGGAGGGGCATACAAGTAGCGATGCTCCAAGAAACTCACTTGACCACGAGCGAGGTGGAGAAGTTAAGACGTAGATGGCGAGGGCAGGTGTTCGCCACCCGGTATTCCGCTTATTCCAGGGGAGCACTAATATGGATCTGCGCTGGCGTGCCCTTTGAAGCGATATCCATTGACATAGACCAGGAGGGCAGATTTGTATTGGTGGAGGGGAGGTTCCACGAGATCCCAATAATTCTAGGAAGCATATATGCCCCTAATCAGGACCAGGCCCCCTTCCTGCAACGCCTCACGAGTCACATTACCCTCCAGCAACATGAGGAACTATTACTAGGAGGAGACTTTAATAGTGTCCTGGACGAAGACTTGGAACGTTCCTCACTGCTTCCCGGCGCAGCAACACATAAAATAGCCAAGAAAGTGAGTGAGTGGGTGAACGCCTGGGGAATGGTAGACATTTGGCGCGAACAACATCTGCACGATAAAGACCATTCATTTTACTCCGCCCTGCATCAGATACACACTAGAATCAATAGGGTGGTATGCACTCCTGGGATAGCAAGAAGTATGACTCACTCTGAGTACTTGGGGCGATCCATATCGGATCATAATCCATTACTAGTAAAGTGGAGGGCGACTGAGGATAGGCCCCCCATACCGCTTTGGAGAATGTCGCAGACAGCGTTGGAAGTCCAGGCATTCAGAGAGGCACTCTGATCTCATTTAACTGATCAAATTAATATAAATAAGGGGTCAACTTCCTCCAGGTATATGGAATGGGAGGCACTAAAGGTAGCGATGAGGGGCTATAGCATAGGCCAGACAGTCGGGATAAGGCGTACATTAGACCGAGAATTGATCAAGCTGGAGGAGACTATACATGAATGGGAAAAAAAGGACATAAAAGCACACAAGAAGAGGAAGAATACGAACAGGTGAGGAAATCCCACTCACAGGTGGAAGAACAACTCCGTTGCCACTGCTTCCGGAGACATTTAGCCTCAGTACAAGTGGAGGAGGGTAGGTCGGAAGGATGCTGGCATGGTTGGTGAGATCGGGAGGAGAGGGAGCGCCCATAGTAGGCGTACGTGACATGAAAGGCGACCACAAATTTAAACCCGGCCCTATAAATGACGCCTTTAAAGAGTACTATATACTTTCCTGTACAGGGAGACAGGAGAACTAGATAAGGACAGACTGAGGGAATTCTTGCGACCACTCCCTCTGCCGACTCTGGCCAGTGGAGATGGTGAAGAATTAGGGGGCCCGGTGACGACGGAGGAGGTATTGGAAGCTATCTCGCAGCTGGCCTCAGGGAAAACACCAGGCACTGATGGGTTGCCAATTGACTTTTATAAGAAATATTCCAAGTTACTGGCCCCACAGCTTGTGGACCTCTATGCAGAAGCACTATAACGCGGCCTACTCACAGACACACTCAGGGAAGCGGTGGTGATACCTCTACCTAAAACGAAAACGGGCGAAGCGTCGGTCACCAACTTCAGACCACTCTCAATGCTGAATAGCGATTTAAAAATTCTTAGTAAAAAATTGGCTAACCGTCTGCTCCAGCACATACCCACTCTAGTACATGCAGACCAAAATGGGTTTGTACTGAACCGTAACACGTCACTCAATCTTAGACGTCTCTTTGCTATCCTACAGATGCCAGGAACAATGAAACCCCCCAAAGGGATGTTACTGGCAATAGATTTCGAGAAAGCCTTTGATTCGATCCGCTGGGACTACCTGAGGATGGTGATGTTAAGGATGGGCATGGGAGCCAAGTGGGTAAAGTGGGTGGACCTGCTCTATACAGCCCCACAGGCAAGAGTGAGAACGGGAGAAAACATCTCAAGCCCTTACCCCATACATGGGGGAACCAGGCAGAGATGTCCTTTATTGCTGCTATTATTTGCCCTAGCTATTGAACCCCTGGCTGCGCATATGCGGATGGAGGGTGTGGGCAGGGGAGTGACATGGGGAGGAACCGAACACAACATCTCACTATATGCTGACGATATCCTAATCTACCTCAGAGATGGGGACTCTGGGTTGCCTTGGGCCTTACAGGCACTGGATCACTTTGGAAGTCTCTCGGGCCTACAACTCAATAGAGGCAAAACATATATCTTCCTGATAACAGTAGTAAGCGCCCAGCCCTCTTCATTCCCGGAGGCCGTAGTATGGGCTCCTAATACATTTAAGTACCTAGGGATTCAGGTTTTTCACGACCCAAGGGACTTACGGGACGGGAACCTCGGCTAAGTGCTTGGCTCCCTTAGAGCATTGGTGGGGTTCTGGAGGTCATTGAAACTATCCACAATGGCCAGGATATCACTGTCTAAAATGATCATGTTACCTCGCCTCCTTTATTATTTCACTAACTTACTGGTACAGATTCCGGCGACATGGTTCAAGGAGTTGAATTCGTTACTCAGGGATCTAGTGTGGGACGGAGGCTGGTGTCGCGCAGCACTATCGATCTTATGTAGACCAACTAGTGAGGGGGGACTCGGAGTCCCGGACTTCGAACTATACTAATTAGCATGGCAATTACAGTGGACTGCTAGATGGTTCGTGGGCGGGGGCTACCTGGATAGAAGCACAGCAAGGAGAGAATCGGGAGTTGAGGAGATAATATCAGACATGGTGGGCCGGAAGATTAAGTCACAGGAAAAGAGCACGCTGACAAAAGTGGCTTTGACCTGCTGGAAGAAGTGCTCACGGCGAGTAGGAGTGGGGAATGCCTACTCCCCTGCATTGCTGCTGAGCATGCTGAGGGTAGAAACGGCTGCAGAGAACCGGGTGGACTCTGACTTGGGGACGTGGACGAAGGCTGGGGTAGAGACAATAGGAGACCTATGCTGTTGGGGGGTGTTGAGCTCATTTACTGAATTGATAGAAAGTAAAGGGGACCCTAGGGGGCATTTCCTAGTGCACCAGAGACTAACTCTTATTGTAAGTGAACACTGGGAAACGATTAATGCGGAGCTCGCTACGCACCGGGTGTTACACCTACTACTGACATCGGGTGCAGATACCCACCTAATCACATAAATGTATAGAACGCAAATCGAGGACACGCTAGATCAGCTAAGACCGCTGAGCGACAGATGGGAAGGGTCCCTCGCACGAGAGCTGTCAGACACGGAATGGAGGAAGTTATTGGCATATCCCAAGATAGTGTCAAGGAATACGCGCCTGAGATACATTCAGTGCAACTACACACACAGGACATACCTCACCCCACTACGCTTAACCCGTATATATGGAGGTACCCCTAAGGGATGCCCCAAGTGCGGCACTATGGATGCCAACCTTGATCACATGATCTGGCAATGCCCAGAGGTCCAGGCCGGGTAGGGAACTGTGGTGAGAGATCTGGAGAAGCTGTTGGGAATGCTCATACTACAAACCCCGGCAGAGTACCTGGTGGGCTTGAAATCGGGAATAACACTTGGGAAGGTACAGGAGCGCTACATGGACATTACACTAGTACTATACAGGAGACTAATTGCTATGGGTTGGAAATCTCCCAGGAGCCCGAACATGGCGGATTGGAGGCGTAATGTATTGAAATGGCCCGGGGCCGAATTACAGGTCCTGAAGAGTGAAGAGGCCAGAGGCCTGCACCAGACACCAATGGCTCCGGCCTGGGTGGAAGCGCTGACAAAGTGGAGGCGAGTAGTGATGGGCGAAGACAGTGACACAGGAGAACCGAATTGACAGATCAGTCAGACAACTGGGATAGTTGAGGGATGAACCCACTATATTAATTAACAGTACGGAGGGCGGACTGTGGGAGCATGCAGTCACTAAAAAGCAGGAGGAAGGCACAGAACACAGGAAGGACGTAGAGGAGAGAGGTGGAGAGCAGTAGAGCGATAATCAGATGACCCAGCACATACGGAGGGACCACCGGGTATTGGATAAGGGTCAACCAACACAGAGGCAGTGTCCCCTCATGACACTACCCACAGTCAGATTACAGGGAGCCATGGCATCATCGCATTTGTATTTGTGTTTATTGTAGGAAAGTACCATCTTGCCTGGCATGTTACCCCCATATTTCACTGTATATATGTTGTTTTAGTCTATGTGTCACTGGGACCCTGCCAGGCAGGGCCCCATTGCTCATAAGTATGTGCCCTGTATGTGTTCCCTGTGTGATGCCTAACTGTCACACTGAGGCTCTGCTAACCAGAACCTCAGTGGTTGTGCTCTCTCTGCTTTCCAAGTTTGTCACTAACAGGCTAGTGACTACATTTACCAATTCACATTGGCATACTGGTACACCCATATAATTCCCTAGTATATGGTACTGAGGTACCCAGGGTATTGGGGTTCCAGGAGATCCCTATGGGCTGCAGCATTTCTTTTGCCACCCATAAGGAGGTCTGACAATTCTTACACAGGCCTGCCAGTGCAGCCTAAGTGAAATAATGTCCACGTTATTTCACAGCCATTTACCACTGCACTTAAGTAACTTATAAGTAACCTATATGTCTAACCTTCACCTGGTGAAGGTTGGGTGCAAAGTTACTTAGTGTGTTGGCACCCTGGCACTAGCCAAGGTGCCCCCACATCGCTCAGGGCAAATTCCCCGGACTTTGTGAGTGCGGGAACACCATTACACGCGTGCACTGTACATAGGTCACTACCTATGTGCAGCGTCACAATGGTAACTCCGAACATGGCCATGTAACATGTCTAAGATCATGGAATTGTCACCCCAATGCCATTCTGGCATTGGGGGGGGGGGACAATTCCATGATCCCCCGGGTCTCTAGCACAGAACCTGGGTGCTGCCAAACTGCCTTTCCGGGGTCTCCGTTGCAGCTGCTGCCAACCCCTCAGACAGGTTTCTGCCCTCCTGGGGTCCAGGCAGCCCTGGCCCAGGAAGGCAGAACAAAGGACTTCCTCTGAGAGAGGGTGTAACACCCTCTCCCTTTGGAAATAGGTGTGAAGGCTGGGGAGGAGTAGCCACCTGCAGCCTCTGGAAATGCTTTGATGGGCACATATGGTGCCCATTTCTGCATAAGCCAATCTACACCGGTTCAGGGATCCCCAGCCCTGCTCTGGCGCGAAACTGGACAAAGGAAAGGGGAGTGACCACTCCCCTGACCTGCACCTCCCAGGGGAGGTGCCCAGAGCTCCTCCAATGTGTCCCAGACCTCTGCCATCTTGGAAACAGAGGTGTCTGTGGCACACTGGACTGCTCTGAGTGGCCAGTGCCAGCAGGTGACGTCAGAGGCTCCTTCTGATAGGCTCTTACCTCTCTTGGTAGCCAATACTCCTTCCTAGGTAGCCAAACCTCCTTTTCTGGCTATTTAGGGTCTCTGCTTTGGGGATCTCACCAGATAACGAATGCAAGAGCTCACCAGAGTTCCTCTGCATCTCCCTCTTCACCTTCTACCAAAGGATCGACCGCTGACTGCTCAGGACGCCTGCAAAACCACAACAAAGTAGCAAGACCGCTACTAGCAACCTTGTATCGCTTCATCCTGCCGGCTTTCTCGACTGTTTCCAGGTGGTGCATACTCTGGGGGTAGCCTGCCTCCTCTCTACACCAGGAGCTCTGAAGAAATCTCCCGTGGGTCAACGGAATCTTCCCCCTGCAACCGCAGGCACCAAAAGACTGCATCACTGGTCCTCTGGTTCCCCTCTCAGCACAATGAGCGTGGTCCCTGGAACTCAGCAACTCTGTCCAAGTGACTCCCACAGTCCAGTGACTCTTCAGTCCAAGTTTGGTGGAGGTAAGTCCTTGCCTCCGCATGCTAGACTGCATTGCTGGGTACCGCGTGATTTGCAGCTGCTCCGGCTCCTGTGCACTCTTCCAGGATTTCCTTCGTGCACAGCGAAGCCTGGGTCCCCGACACTCCTTCCTGCAGTGCACAACTTTCTGAGTTGTCCTCCGGCGTCATGGGACTCCCTTTCGTGACATCGGGTGGACCCCAGTTCACTTTCGTTCCAAGTGCCTGTTCAGGTACTTCTGCAGGTGCTGCCTGCTTCTGTGAGGGCTCCCTGAGCTGCTGGGTGCCCCCTCTGTCTCCTCCTCCAAGTGGCGACACCCTGGTCCCTCCTGGGCTACAGCAGCACCCAAAAACTCTACCATGATCCTTACAGCTAGCAAGGCTTGTTTGTAGTCTTTGTGCGTGGGAACACCTCTTCAAGCTTCATCACGACGTGGGACATTCATCCTCCAAAGGAGAAGTTCCTAGTCTTCTTTCTTGCAGAACTCCAAGCTTCTTCCAACATGTGGCAGCTTCCTTGCACCCTCAGCTGGCATTTCCTGGACTCCTGCCCACTCTCGACACTAACGCGACTATTGGACTTGGTCCCCTTGTCTCACAGGTACTCAGGTCCGGAAATCCACTGTTGTTGCATTGCTGGTGTTTGTTCTTCCTGCAGAATCCCCCTATCACGACTTCTGTGCTCTCTGGGGGTAGTAGGTGCACTTTACACCTACCTTTCAGGGTCTTGGGGTGGGCTATTTTTCTAACCATCACTGTTTTCTTACAGTCCCAGTGACCCTCTACAAGCTCACATAGGTTTGTGGTCCATTCGTGGTTCGCATTCCACTTTTGGAGTATATGGTTTGTGTTGCCCCTATACCTATGTGCTCCTGTTGCAATCTACTGTAATTGTACACTGCTTGCATTACTTTTCTTGCTATTACCTGCATAATTTTGGTTTGTGTACATATATCTTGTGTATATAACTTATCCTCATACTGAGGGTACTCACTGAGATACTTTTGGCATATTGTCATAAAAATAAAGTACCTTTATTTTTAGTACTTCTGTGTATTGTGCATATGACACCAGTGGTATAGTAGGAGCTTTACATGTCTCCTAGTTCAGCCTAAGCTGCTTTGCCATAGCTACCTCTATCAGTCTAAGCTGCTAGAAACACCTCTTCTACACTAATAAGGGATAACTGGACCTGGCACAAGGTGTAAGTACCTCTGGTACCCACTACAAGCCAGGCCAGCCTCCTACATTTATGTTTATATTAATGTTAATGTTGACTAATAACGGTTTATGGAAAGTATGGAAGGAATTGCTAGTGAAGGTATGTGACTGGAGCCACAATATTAGAACAAGTAAAAGGTAGATGGGAATAGTAAATCCTCCAAAGTAACTGAGACAAAGCAAACCAAATACCAGCCTTCAACATAGGTTAAAGTGAAACGATGTCTAGAACTTATAGAATGATTAAGAACGACAATGCCTTGAATAACTTAACCTGTATAACAGCAAAATGTTAATAAAAATATAAAAAAAAAATAAAAAAAATATCATGAGTGATGTGATATCTGGGATAATTAGGAGTGGATGACGAGGCCGCGAGTAATAGTCACCTTAGGGTATGGGTTATAGTTTCTTGAAATAACTAGCCCTAACAGCTGAATTTCTATGGTTTTGTGTGTGTAAATTCAGATCCTAACTATAATGTCCCTGCAAGTTTCTTTAAATGCTATTTCCTAACTATAACTAGGGCCACTGGAAATCTGTCGTGATTTTCTCATAATTATAGATTTGCTGATTTTGCCACATAATCCATCATCTGTTGCATAATCTGCAGATTTTAGCAAAACAAAATTTGTTCCTAGCTCAAACTGTGCAAAAGTTACTAAAAAGGCAGTGACAGGGGTTTCTGCACAGTGAAAGTCCTTTCTGTTGTTTATAGCTATATTTGGGTGTTAAAAAGGTGCAACCAATGCCCAGAAAGTGTTACCAAGTTTAAAAGTGATTAAATTATGAAGTAATACTACTGCAAAATGTGCCGCATTATGCCACATAATTCGCTTTTTCTTGCCACATAATATACTCAATCCTGATACATAATTTGGCCCTCTTCTGCCACATAATTCCACCGGCCCTGGCTATAACATCCCTGGGTGTCTGAGAAAGTCTCTGAGTAGGTGTGTATGACTCTCAGTGGGTCGGTGAGTGAGAGGGTGAGTGTCTGAGATAGTGCGTGATTCTCTGAGTGGACCTGTGAGTGGGACCTGTGAGTGGGTGTGTGAATCTCTGAGTGGGTCAGTAAGTGAGTGTGGTTATGCAAGTGGGTGGAAGAGTGTGAGTGGGTCTACGAGTGGTTGTCTGAGTGGCTGTGTGGGTCTCTGAGTGGGTGCAAGAGTGTCTGAGTGGGTCTCTGACTGGGTGCATCAGTGTCTGAGTGGGTGAGGAGTGGGTGTGTGAGTCTCTGAGTGGGTCTGTGAGTGGTTGCATGAGTGCCCGAGTGGGTCTGTGAGTGGGTGCGTGAGTGTCTGAAGGGGCCTGTGAGTGGGTGTCAGACTGTGTAGGTCTGTAAGTGACAGCATGAGTCTCTGAGTGGATCCGTGAGTGGGTGTAAGAGAGTGTGAATGCCTCTGTGCGGGAGTGCATCAGTGTCAGAGTGAGGATACAATTGTTTTTTTTAATATTTTTTTTTGCTGATATTCGAGAATGTGTAGCAACATCACACAGGGGGCTCGCTGAGAGTCTCATCAAATTTGTAAATATTGCATGTGGAAAAACAACATTTTTTCACATTGCAAAATGTTAACTGCAACTTATTGCTCTGGTTGCAGACAGCCAATCACGGCAATTGTGTTGGCACACATTTGAGATTTGGTGCGAAATAGTCGCATACTATTTGCGCACCTAGATATACAAATTTGTCTTACCTTTAATATCTCAAAGACTACTGAATGGATTTTCATCAAATAACACAAAGGGTGTTTTCTGGACCAAGAGTGACTTTTCTGTCAATTATGGTGTATTTCCGTCCAGTTTTAGTCATGTCTACAATCTCTATGGGAATTAATATGGGAAACACACTTTTTTGACTCCCCACTTTTTCTCAGCCCCCACTTGATTGATCACCCTGAAAACTTCCATGCACAACAAGACCCAAAATGTAATGAAGATTCATCAAACAGCGCCAAAGAAATTGCCAAGTCAAAAAATGCTTTTCCTATGGAAACTAGGTGCTAACTATAACTACCTACTGGTGAATGCCAGTAGGTAATTATCTACTGGAGGTTGCCAATATTTAGTCATAGTAAGGACCATGTTTCCATAGAAAAATCATATTTTGACTTGCCTGTATCTTTGGCACAGTTTGACGAATCTTCACAAAATTCCAAAAACAGTGCACCATTGATTCTTATTGTGCACAGAAAGTTTTGGGGTAATCCGTCAAGCAGGGGCCAAGAAAGTGGGGGGTAAAATAAGTTGTGTTTCCATGTTAATTCCCATAGGACCTTTTGACACAACTACAGCCAAATTCATCCAGTAGTTGTGGAGATATTAAAGGGAAAATACATTTGTATATCTCTGGCAGCGACAACTTCGTGAATAGTAATGAGCTCATGCAGAGAAATGCACAGCTCTGATTGGTTGCCAACACTTTGAACCAGGAAGTGTTGGCGGCCATCTTGGGACTCGTTGAGCCCTACAAAAAAACGTTTTAAATGTTTTAAAAAAAGAAAGGGTGCCAGGGTAGTGTCACCTTGACTTCTCAGCTCTGGTGCTGGAATCCCAAGGGGAACCTACCAGAGCTGAAAACACTTTTTAAAAGAAAAAGTTCTCACACATTCACATCAACATCACAAATTCAGAAAGATTTAAAAAACAAAAAACAAGTGCAGGCTTCCATGCTTGCTTTTTAAAAGCCCCCTGGTGGGCCAGTTCCCAGGGGCATTTACATTTGCTTGGCAGGAGTGGCCACCTGGGCCTCCCGCAGCCCCAGGGACCGCTACCTCCCTAGGGCATCAATGTAAATCTAATGTGGTGGGAAGTCCACCCCCTGCAGCCCTGAGGATCTCCACCTTCCAGGGCACTAATCAAAAGTAAAAAGGGGCCCGTCCGGCCACCCTGCAGCACTGGGGACCACCGCCTCCCCAGGATACTAATCAAAAGTTATGTGGGAGGGGCCGTCTGGCCCTTGCCACAGCCCCGGGGACTGTCACCTCCCTGGGGCGTTATCAATATTTAATGTTGGGGGCGCACAGCTCCCCCACAGCCCCGGGGACTGCCATGTTCCCAGGGCATTACTAAATGAGAGAAGGGGTTAGTTTCAGCCCCTCGGACCCTGAGGACCACCGCAGCACCTGGGGCTATTTGCATGTTGGTGGGGGGCCACACGCCCACTCTTGCAGAGCCACTGATGGCCCTATGGACCGCTACCCCCCAGGGTGGGCTCCTGCTATTTCACAACCCATTCCCCCTCAAAAATCATTTAAATATTTAGTCCGGGCCCTGGAGGATAGGTCCCCGTGACTGAGATCAGCCTCTGGAGGGGGCTGTATGGTACCCCATCCCAAAAAGAAAATAAATATTTAAGCCGCAGGGCAGGACTTGCAGCTAACCCCTGCTGCACATGGCCAAAGGACGTGTGCAGTGCAGGGTTAGGTGGTTATGAGGGTTGGCCGCAGGACCTGGCCACAGGCTAGGCCTTGCAGCCAACACCTGTTGCTCATGGCCGAAGGCCGTGCACAGCGCGGGGATGGATGGGTATGGGGGTTAGCAGCATTTCACATGTACGAAACCATTGAAATTCAGTAGTTATAGTTACCAGAACTAACTATAACTTGCTGCCCCATAATGCACTGCTTATGGCCTCACATATTACATTCCTCATGACATGGTCAGTGAAATCACTAATGATATCTCAGATGACATCACTGATGACATCATCCACATAACCACTCACACACCCAATCATACCCCATACAAATTCTTGTACATCCACACACACACAGCTACTCACATACTCAATCACAGACCCGCAAAACTATTAACACGCACCCACTCACTCACTCACACAACTGACACAACCACTCACTCATCCATACAGTACTCACTCAGCTATTCAAGCACTCATGCAGCTACTCACACACCCACTCACAAGCCCATACAGCCCCTCGCTCACCTACCCATACACCAATGCAACCACTCACATACCCACTAACAGGCTCACACAGACTCTCACATACACACTCCTTTACACATACAACCAATTACACTCCACACATTCAGCTATACATTCACTGATACAGCCACTCATTCACTGATAAAGTCACTTACACAACTATTTGCTCACCCATACAACCACTCACACACACACACTCACTCACCCATGCTGCCATTCACACACCCACTCACTCACTGAAACAGCTACTCACACATCCACTCACTCTCCCATACCGTCACTGACACAGCCACTCATACACCCACCCACTCAACCATACAGCCAATGACTCACCAACCCACTCACTAATACAGTCACTAACACATCCATTCCCTCACCCATACAGCCACTCACATACCCACTCACTCAACCAAATGATGCCTCTCACACAGCCATTTACTCACCCATATAGCTACTTACACATCCACTCACTCTCCCATACAGTAAATGATGCAACCACTTACTCACCCATAGACCCACTCACACATCCATACAACCACTTGCACTCACTGGATGATGTAATCAGTGATGTCGTTTGAGATGTCATCAGTGATGTAGTTGACTGTGTCATGAGTGATGGAATATGTGAGGTCATAAGCAGTACATTTCGGGGGCGCAAGCTATAGTTAGCTCAGGTAACTATAAATGATGAATTTGTATGATTTTGTACGTGTTAAATAAGAGCCCATCTATAACAGCCAAGTAAATGTGTGTGTGTGTGTATATATATATATATATAGTTATAGTTACCTTAGGGAACAAGTTGTAGTTAGTTGAGCTAACTTACATATATATATATACATATATATATATATATTCACTGAAAAAAACAACTTTGGAAATTTGCCAGTTATAGTTCAAGTTAGCTCAACTAACTACAACTTGTTCCCTAAGGTAACTATAACTCCTGCCCTCACATGCATGAGTGTCTGAGTGTGTCTGTGAGTGACTGCATGAGTTTCTGAGCGGGTCTGTGACTGAGTACATGAGTCTCTGAGTAGGTCTGAGTGGGTACATGAGTCTCTGATTCCTCTCAAGTTGTGGCCAGCCAATTATGGCACTGCTTTCGGGACCTGAATCAGCGAATCTGCCCAGATCCACGGCAGATATGTGTCTCTAGAAATACATATATATTTTTACTTTAATACAACCAAAACTACTGAACAGATTGACTCATAATTACAAAAAGCACTCTTTCTGGGCCAAGATCTAGCTTTCTGATAAACTTGGTGTAATTCCATTCAGGGGTTCAGGCTGTAGTCCTGTCTAAAATCCCAATCCTGTGTTTCAGGCAGCCTGGTCTCTTTTAAAGTGGTATTTATTTGAAAATCGTTTTAGCCGTGACTTGTGTGAATTGCCTTACTAGTTGGTGGCACCCCCACCCCCCCTTTTTTCTCTCCTAAGTAAAAAGGCTACATACATCTTGCAGAGTGTGTCTTTTAGGAGACTGTTTTAATCTGTTTGTGTGATTTAAATTGTGCTTAAAAAAAGTCTGCCCCCCTGTATTTTTGCCTTTAAAAAAGCCCGATTTTAGAGTGTGCGCCCAGCACTATTGCAGTGTTTGTATCTTAAACAATCTCCCCCTTACCTGGAAAGTAGACTTTGCTAGCTTGGAAGTGTGGATTCAGCCTGTCTGTATCCAAGGAGATTCTGAATAGAGCAGCAGTTGCCTTTTCCCCTGACCACAGGGACTGGATTTAGCTGATTGGCTCCCTGAGTCCCTGCTGCACCTGAGACCCGCCCCCCCACCTGCTCTGGCCCCTTAAGTTTGTGGAGGGAAGCCCAAGACAGCCACCTCCATTTTGGGAGACTCTGTGCATCTCCCCTGTGTCCTGATACAGCCAAGTGTTTCAAGGATTGCAAAAAGACCTATGTAAGGAGCCCAGAGATTTTTCTGGGTAAATAGTATTATTTGTTCAAAATTGTTTGTTTCAGCTACCTGTGTGTGTTTTACTGTGGACTTTCTGTGTTTCAGGCAGCCTGGTCTCTTTTAAAGTGGTATTTATTTGAAAATAGTTTTTGCAGTGACTTGTGTGAATTGTCATGCTAGTTTGTGGCACCACCCCACACTCCCCCCTCCCCTTTTTTCTCTCCTAAGTAAAAAGGCTACATACATCTTGCAGAGTGTGTCTTTTAGGAGACTGTTTTAATCTGTTTGTGTGATTTAAATTGTGCTTAAAAACTGTCTGCCCCCCTGTATTTTTGCCTTTAAAAAAGCCCGATTTTAGAGTGTGCGCCCAGCACTATTGCAGTGTTTGTATCTTAAACAATCTCCCCCTTACCTGGAAAGTAGACTTTGCTAGCTTGGAAGTGTGGATTCAGCCTGTCTGTATTCAAGGAAATTCTGAATAGAGCAGCAGTTACCCTTCCCCCTGACCCCAGGGACTGGACTTAGCTGATTGGCTCCCTGAGTCCCTGCTGCACCTGAGACCCCCCCCCCCCCCCCCACCTGCTCTGGTCCCTTAAGTTTGTGGAGGGAAGCCCAAGACAGCCACGTCTATTTTGGGAGACTCTGTGCATCTCCCCTGTGTCCTGATACAGCCCAGTGTTTCAAGGATTACAAAATGACCTAGGTAAGGAGCCCAGAGATTTTTCTGGGTAAATAGTATTATTTGTTCAAAATTGTTTGTTTCAGCTACCTGTGTGTGTTTTACTGTGGACTCTCTGTGTTTCAGGCAGCCTGGCCTCTTTTAAAGTGGTATTTAATTGAAAATCGTTTTTGCCGTCACTTGTGTGAATTGCCTTGCTAGTTTGTGGCACACCTACCCCCCTCTTTTTTCTCTCCTAAGTAAAAAGGCTACATAAATCTTGCAGAGTGTGTCTTTTAGGAGACTGTTTTAATCTCTTTGTGTGATTTAAATTGTGCTTAAAAACTGTCTGCCCCCCTGTATTTTTGCCTTTAAAAAAGTCCGATTTTAGAGTGTGCGCCCAGCACTATTGCAGTGTTTGTATCTTAAACAATCTCCCCCTTACCTGGAAAGTAGACTTTGCTAGCTTGGAAGTGTGGATTCAGACTGTCTGTATCCAAGGAGATTCTGAATAGAGCAGCAGTTGCCTTTCCCCCTGATCACAGGGACTGGACTTAGCTGATTGGCTCCCTGAGTCCCTGCTGCACCTGAGACCCGCCCCCCCCCCCCCACCTGCTCTGTCCCCTTAAGTTTGTGGAGGGAAGCCCAAGACAGCCACCTCCATTTTGGTAGACTCTGTGCATCTCCCCTGTTTCCTGATACAGCCCAGTGCTTCAAGGATTGCAAAAAGACCTATGTAAGGAGCCCAGAGATTTTTCTGGGTAAATAGTATTATTTGTTCAAAATTGTTTGTTTCAGCTACCTGTGTGTGTTTTACTGTGGACTCTCTGTGTTTCAGGCAGCCTGGCCTCTTTTAAAGTGGTATTTATTTGAAAATCGTTTTTGCTGTGACTTGTGTGAATTGCCTTGCTAGTTTGTGGCACCCCCCCACCCCCCCCCACCTTTTTTCTCTCCTAAGTAAAAAGGCTACATACATCTTGCAGAGTGTGTCTTTTAGGAGACTGTTTTAATCTGTTTGTGTGATTTAAATTGTGCTTAAAAACTGGCTGCCCCCCTGTATTTTTGCCTTTAAAAAAGCCAGATTTTAGAGTGTGCGCCCAGCACTATTGCAGTGTTTGTATCTTAAAAAATCTCCCCCTTACCTGGAAAGTAGACTCTGCTAGCTTGGAAGTGTGGATTCAGCCTGTCTGTATCCAAGGAGATTCTGAATAGAGCAGCATTTGCCTTTCCCCCTGACCACAGGGACTGGAGTTCAGTTAACTTGCTCCTTATATAAGTTCCTTTTGGTTGTTGCATATGCTGTTGTGATAGGTTGTTGGGAGATGGTGTTTCATTGGTTGCTGGCTCCAGGGCTGCATTTGTGATTGGTGGATAGGGCTGGGATTCTGATTGGCTGTTGGCTCTAGGTCTGAGATTCTGATTGGCTGTTGGTTCTAGGGCTGTGATTGGTGGATAGGGCTGTGATTCTGATTGGCTGTTGGTTCTAGGGCTGTGATTGGTGGATAGGGCTGAGATTCTGATTGGCTATTGGTTCTACGACTGTGATTGGTGGATAGGGCTGAGATTCTGATTGGCTATTGGTTCTAGGGCTGTGATTGGTGGATAGGGCTGAGATTCTGATTTGCTATTGGTTCTAGGACTGTGATTGGTAGATAGGGCTGAGATTCTGATTGGCTATTGGTTCTAGGGCAGTGATTGGTGGATAGGGCTGGGATTCTGATTGGTTGCTGGTTTTAGGGCTGGGGCTGTGATTGGTGGTCAGGAATAGGGCTATGATTGGTGATTAAGGTTGGGTCTCCCATTAGTTGGTTGAATCAGGGCTTGAAATTGGATTGGCTAGGGTTAGGACCAGCTTCTTATTGGCCAGTAGGGCTTTAAAAGGCTAGGACTCAGGGTCTCTCAGCCCGGGCGGAGAGGAAAAGGGCAGTTGTCTGTTTGGGCCTGTTCGGGACAGGTAGGGACTAGGGACAGAAATGCTGCCCAAGTCATATTGGACCATGAATGGTTTCAGTCCCTACACATCCCTCAACATGCAAACACATATTCTACAAAGACATCCAACTCATGCATCACAAACTGACCGCAGACATATTGCATCGCCCCATCACCCAACACAATACCCTACATACAACACATATACACAGACCCCCCCACAACTACTGCCGTCAAACACCTTCATTCTCACAGCAAACACTACTCTGTCCACTCCCACTAACACAACCTGCCATCACCCACACAATACAAAACTACAACATACATTTCTCTAAGTTTCAGTCTCCCAGATACATACTCTCTGCTCATACTAACCAACAACACTATCCGCTCCACACAGACCACCTGTCATCATAACAATGCCCAAACCCTGCCTTCAAACACATCATCTACAAACACTCTTCCCCTCTCTTCACCAATTACACACAACCATACAATCCCCACATTTCACTCCACCACACATATTACCTCTTCCGGTTATCGCAACTAATACTAACTCCCCTGACACTCACCCATTACCTCTTACACACCTCATACATTGATCTCCAAAACATATTGACACCCCATCTAACACTCAAATTCCACTTAGCAGCACTAACTCACATACAAATCCCTCACCAAAAACAACTACACCAATATCCCCTCTCATTATTCCACAAAAACAATACCGACCACAAATATCAGCACATCAAAGCAACACAAACTTACATTACACTCATCGTCATACCCACTCCCACCCCCAGGACTACACAAAGAATAAAAATTCCATCCTATCTCCACCCCTACCCCCCCACTCTTCACAAACACCTACCACAAGCACCCCAACCCAGCAATTTTCATTCACTTGCCTCTCCTCCATTGCACAATTTAGAGCCTTATATCATCATCCACATGCTCCCCCACCACCCCTAACCCATACTCCATCCACACTAAACAAACGCAAACAAAATAAAAAAACAAGCCACTCATAGCAACCTTGCATCCCCTTGTCTGTTACATAATAAAACTACCCTACTAAAAACACTACACTCCTCATGGCTCTCTCAGCCACCAAGTCCACCACCCACACACACAAACCCAACAAAATGCCTGCTTCACCTACTGGAAGAGGAACACTATGTTGAAAAGCAAGACTATTGTGAGCCACAAATAGTTATCACAACTAGCAACACTCCTGCTTCAAGCTCACATTACACTACTTACCCTTCTACTAAACAAAACAACACTACCACTAACACACCTTTTCTAAACTGCCAGCTCATAAATGCTCGATCACTCTAAAAAAACAAGCACCACATCTAAGACCTGCTCACAGACACACAACCTGACTTACTATTCATTACTGAATCCTGGTTGGGAGATGACATTGCACCAGTGTTGCACGAAGCCGTTCCTCCGGGCTATAAAACCATCACTCAAAACCGTATAGGCAAGAGAGGAGGTGGACTAGCTATTATATTCAAACAGGCAATGAACCTCAGTACAACAGACAACATCTCCATACAAGGTTGTGAAGCCCTCCTTACCAGATGCCACCCTACACCAACTTCCTCCTGTAAATTTATCCTCCTTTACAGACCTCCACCTAACAACTCCACTTTCCCAGATGCTTTTCTAGACACAGTCTCAAACCTTATTACACTATACTCAAATCTATGCATTCTTGGGGATCTAAACATTTGGTTTGACAAACCCAATATGCCCCATCCAAAAGCTATCACCACTGGCCTACTCGCATTGAACCTACATCAGATTGTACACAATCCCACACACATCACTGGTTATATCCTAGATGTCATTTTTGCTAAGCCTGAACTAGTTACTATTCATAGCATCACACCAATCACCTGGTCAGACCACCATATGATAACTTTCCGACATACAACTCCACAAATCAACACACCCCACAACTACTTACATACATACACCTATCGACCATGGACCAAACTCAATTTGGATGACTTAGAAACACAACTAACAGCAAACACAGATATAGATACAATTAATTCTGTACCAAAACTTTATGAGTGGCTACAGGAAGCTTTTGATGTCCTAATACCACTCAGAAAAATTAAACACAACAAAAGAAAACCAACACCTTGGAGAAACACAGAACTTAAAAAGATAAAGCAACAAATCAGAAAGTTACAGCGGACCTGGCTCAAAACAAACAACAGTCAAGACAAACTGCAGCTACACAAACTTAACAGGATATACAAATCATCAATCAAAAAAGCTAAAAAAAGATACTACTCAGACAGAATTCAAAATGCTCTATCTACAACCAAGGAATTTTATAAAATTCTCAATGAATTTCGAAAACCTACATGCATGGAAGGAAGTCATCCCACTACTCAAGATTTCAGAAACAAATTGGCAACTCACTACACAACCAAGGCAGACACATTGGACTCCTATTTAAAACAGAAGAAAAACATCAGCACCAACCCCTTTCCTAAAATACCCTTTAAGAATAAACCATCCCAACCTCTACAGTCCTTCAAACAAATATCCCAGGATGAATTTATGGATTTGGTCAAAGCAAGCAGACCTTCTGGTTGCCCTTCTGACCCTTCCCCACCACAAATCTTCAAGAACATCCTTCTATCTACTTCTGCTGCCACACCTGTAAGAAGAATCATCAACAACTCTTTAACTTCAGGACCTTTTCCTGCAGACCTGAAAAAGGCATACATACGACCTTTATTAAAGAAAACAAACCTAGACCCGCAAGACCCCAACAACTACAGACCAATCACAAATGGACCTTTCCTGGGCAAATTGATGGAAAGAGCAGCATTCGCCTAGATGTCACAATTCATTGAAGACAATTCTATACTTTCAGACTTCCAAACTGGATTCTGCCCAGGAAGAAGCACTGAATCAGCACTCATGGCAATCTGGGACGATCTTAAAAACACAGTCGACCGAAATGGAGTTGCTGCACTACTTCTCTTGGACCTCTCAGCTGCCTTTGATACGGTTGACCATGATACCCTAACTCAAAGACTCCACGAAGCCGGCATACAAGGGATTGCTCTCAACTGGATTACTTCCTATCTTCAAAAAAGATCGAATATCATCCACTCGCCCCCCTTCTCATCCGAACCCTACCTCACAAAAGCAGGGGTCCCCCAAGGGTCAATCATCTCACCTTTGCTTTTCAACATCTACATGATATCTTTACCAGAACTGATCAATGATTTCCGTCTCACATGCTACAACTATGCAGATGACACACAAATACTACTTAAATTAGAATGCCCCAAAAACATTGAAAACTCACAAATCTTCAGTTGCCTCAAAGCCGTTGATCAGTGGATGACCTAGAGCCATCTCAAACTAAATACCTCCAAAGCAGAAATACTCATATGTGGTGACTGGAAAAATTATGCCCCTCTGTGCGTCTGGCCTGACGATCTCGGACCACCTCCACAATTATCCAAGGAAGTTAAAAACCTAGAAATCACCATGGATTCCAAGTTAACTATGAATGCCCAAGTAGACAAATTAGCACGCACAAGCTTCATCACCTTAAAGACTTTACGACGCATCTTCCCCCACCTCGGATTTCCACACAAGGTGCAAGCTACTATCTCGCTTGTACTATCCAAACTGGATTATGCCAATAGCCTCTACCATGGATCATCTCTATCTGTTATGAAAAAACTACAACGTATCCAGAATTCCGCAGCCAGGATACTATTACATATAAAGCCGCAAGCCCACATGTCCCCTGCCTTGAGAGCACTACACTGGTTACCCGTTGCCAGAAGATGCACTTTCAAGCTGCTTTGTATCACCCACAAAGCCATACATGGAACAGGACCGCTTTTTATCAGAAACAAAATTACCAAATACATCCAACAAAGAACCCTCCGCTCAAGATTGGCACCCCGCCTTAGAACACCACCATACAAGAAAAAGACTATAGGTGGTACATCCTTCTCCATCCAAGCAGCCAAATTATGGAATTCATTACCCCCAACTATAAGAGCCACAGATAACTTTCTTGTCTTCAGAAAACTTCTCAAGAGTTGGCTCTTTCCTTCATAACCAACTTATTCAAACTATGAACTGCATATGCCTATGTTGATAAATATTTTTTTTCAGATTATATGTATATTTCTATTTATTTATAGTTTCTTTAGAAAATATGTATTGCTACTATGTCATAATAAAATACACACAAACTCTTTAAACCTGTTTGACTAAGTATTTTTTACCCATGATTCTAATTATGTATTGTATGTGCATGTGTGTGTGTATTCATGTGTGTGTATATATATATATGTATGTATGTGTATATGTTGTTTCTGTGCTTGGCATGTTCGTGGATCATTGCATGGTTCCTGGGTAGGTTGTTATACTAGATATCTATGAATTCCTGCTCTCATCTTATCACACTTATCTACTCATCACTCTTATGTCATGTCTCTATCAAACTATCCTCCATTCTCACTCTGACTAATCCCAAATCCCTTCCACAACTTTCATCTCCTAAATATCTCTGCCTAAGCTCTTCCCTCCGCTTCCACATCTAACTCACTAAACCTCACTCTACTACTGTGACCTCCCACACAACCCTACTAAATTCTCCTGCATTTATCTCACCCTGCTACTATGCTCTCCCTAACCCTTCCACATACTCTTCCCCCTCCGCCCCCCTTTACTCATCCCAAGCCTTGGGGTTGAGTAAATGAAGGATATACTCCCAATTAACACTTCTGGATTTCTTTCCTCCTCCACCCCTCCATTACTCCAGTCAATATAACTAACAAACTCTCATATCCGCGGCTCAAATTAGCGTTTAACGATACTAATCCATCACTAATTCTTGTTGGGTTCCAGAGTAGCGTGCTACTCATCGAAAAGTGCTTCAACGCCTCGTCAGGGGTAGTAAGCGCTATATAAATACGATTACAATACAATACAATGAGAAATTGCATGGTGAAAATGTGTTTTGCGACTCCTCCCTTTTTTCAGCCACCACTTGATGGATCACCTCAAAACTTTACAGACAGCAGTTGAAGCGACTAGCAAACTAGTTTTTGAAAATGTCTTCAAGATTTGTCAAATAGTATCAAAGGTATACATGTATATATATATATATATACACAAACATATATATAAATATATAATAATAATATATAGAGATATATATATCTATATATGTATATATATTTAAACAAAACAGGAACGCGTTTCGGCGTGACCACCTTTATCAACCTGCGGGGCACCGTTTTGGCCCCCTTTATATATCCTATGTGCTTAGCTGTCAATAGTTCACTTAAAGCAACACACTGCATTGAAATATAAAGTGTAACTCAAAATACAAATAAATCACAAATAAATAAATACAAAGCTCAATGAATCTCGGAGAAACTTTGCATAAATGGTATTAGAGAAAAAAACAGTGTCTAATTCAAATTATATGGTTCATACTATTGGACATTTGTTAATAGGAGAGATCTCGTGTGGCCGTGTAAAAAATCATATAATAAATGGGGTGACATGTTATATATTGTATTACATCGATAATTACAAGCTTTTCCTATCGCCAAATGTGAACTGTTATTAATGGTTAAGATAACCATATTAACTTAAATGTATGTATAACTCTTCACTTGAGTTTAACCCCACTGGTTCTCTTGAATCAAATGCCAATATTTATCTGGACTCTAATTTTCTTAAATGTTTCTCCCTATCACCTCCACGAATGTCCTTTCTTATACCATCAATTACACTGTATTTGACCTCTTCTACACGTCCACCATGAAACTCATGCATGTGCCGGGCAACCGGGTAAGACTCATCTTTGTTAGCTATTGCCCTAAGATGTTGTAAAATTATTTTATGTACTTGAAGTTTGGTGCTACCTACGTATAACTTTGGACAACTGCATTTCAAAATGTAGATCACATATTCACTCTTACAGTCATATCTGCCTTTGATGGTATGTATTATTCTATGTGCTTGCTTAATGGTTTTGATGTTTTCCCCATTTTTGCACGCCTTACATTTAGTACATTTGAAGAATCCATCTTGTGACTTCAACCAACTGTTTTTCAAAGGTTTAGCTTGTCTCACATCACTTTTGACCAAAATATCTCTCATAGATGTTCCTTTCCTGTATGTTATAACCGGCCTATTTCTTATTTCTGTGCCTATGACAGGATCACTTTTGAGCATATGCCAATGTTTCTGTAATAACTTTCTTATAGATTCATGAGCCGTGTTGAAAGTAGTGATAAATCTCACATTACCCGTATCACTTTGTTTGTCATTTTTCTTAGTCGCCAAAGAATTTCCTTTCCTTTCTGTAGTAAACAACAATTGGCATTGGCATATGCTCAAAAGTGATCCTGTCATAGGCACATTTGAACAATGGAGGAAAGTGAAGCTACACGAACTGCAACAGCTGCAGAGATTTTCAATGAAATGATGGGTAGTCTAACCTTAATGGCAAAAGCAGTGGAGTGGCGCAGAGTTATGGTGGTGTGAAGATGAAATTACGTGAATGGGAGAAATTATCCCGGAAAGAGATTATTAAATGGTGGGAACTTTTTACCCTGAGGAAATATGTTGAAGTGAATAGAATTCCAAGGGGCCTGCGAATAGGCATCATGCCTAGTCATCAAGATGCAAGCAGTGCACTATTGGAAGAAAGGGGTGTGCATATTTTGGATTCATCAAAGGGATTAGTTCTGATACTTATCAAACATGCGGAAATAGCACTGAATAAGATTCAGAATCAATTAAAAGTTTTAGGACAAGAAATTGAGGGCATAAAGTTAACTGAAGAAGAAAGTAAAATCAGGAGTGAAATGGCTGCAAAAATTCAACAACATGAGGAGACTGTGAAAATACGCAAACAAACTAAATTTCAAAGGGATAAAAGTGATTATGAAGAGGGGAGAATTTTTACCTTTGCAACGAGATTTCAATATGCAAAGTCAAAAGAACAAATTGATGTATCTCAAATTGAAAAATCGGATAAATCAAGTAATGAATCAAGGTCAACTGATAATGAATCCAGTGAAGAAGAATCAATCTCCACTAATACACAGGGAGTAAAACTAACCTTGTTAAACGAGATGCGCCTCGCCCTCCAACAACAATCCAAAGATCAGCAAGTGAAAACAAGAGGGAGAGGAAGAGGACGGGGCGCAAAAAGGAACAAACCCACACGAAGGGGACAAAGAGGGAAGACAAAGAAAAACCAGGGCACAAACAGCGGCAATTTTCAAGAGTTAAACATTATCAATCTTTCTACCAGGGAAATGTCCCAATCGGAGGAATCTGTCCTGAAAAAGGGGTTACAATTCTGTCCATCTACTGATTTGGATTTAGTACAAACACAAATAGATTTTTACAAGTATATACGTAAAATTAAACTTACAAAAACCTTTGCAGAAGCCAAAATGAAAGAGAAAAATGACCCACAAATACAGGAGCATGATTTAACTGTGGGAGATAAAGATACTTTGATGACTTTGGTGAATTTAGATCTAGGAGACAAACCAGTGGAAGTAACTGAAATAGTGAAACCTCTTGGGGCTGGCCTGACAGATAAAAGGCCACCTTCCAAGTTTTACCCAGTCGTACCAGCAGGGAACAAAATAGATCTATTCGCGGAGATGGTCATTCATGACCTTTATAAAAAGAACTGGAATAAAAAAGAGGAGAATTTAACGATACCAGAGAAACAGGCGCTGCATAGACTTCAGATGAAAACAACGGTGGAAATCAAACCCGCTGATAAAGGTGGAAATATCGTAATACAAAACAAACAGGATTATGTGAAAGAAGCCATGCGGCAATTGTTAGATAAAACATGTTATACACATGCTATTGGGAGCCCACTAATAAAATTGAAGGAGGAGATAAATCTGTGTATTTCAAGGTGGGAAGATCTAGGTCTCATTGATCAAGTAGAGGCTAAATATCTACAAGTGGAACATCCTGTAACCCCAACAATATATTTACTCCCTAAAATTCATAAAAACTTGCAACATCCACCGGGTAGACCAATAATATCAGCCAAAGCATCCTTATTAGAACCCATGTCGGAATATATTGATTTCTTTCTGGCACTTTTGGCAAGAAATTTGAACTCCTACTTGCGTGATACAGGAGACTTATTGTTGCAATTGGAAGGCATACCCTGGCAGGATACCTACAAATTAGTAACAATGGATGTGGTCTCACTCTACACAAATATTGAACATCATATAGGGATCCAGGCATGCAAATTCTTTCTTGATCAAAGGAATATACGTTTTTATCAACATAATGAGATGCTTCTGGAAATGATCAATATTTGTTTAATGAATAATTATTTTCTGTTTAATCAACAACTATACCTGCAAATAAAGGGCACTGCAATGGGTTTTTCTTTTTCCCCGAACTTTGCTAATTTGACAATGGGTTGGTTTGAACAGCGAATAGCTTGGGCAGAAGAGAATGAGACTCATCAATAAAAAGTAGTGATCTGGCTGAGGTTCATTGATGACCTTTTTCTTATCTGGGATGGCACTGAGCCAGAATTTGATGAATATTTTAAGATTTTGAACTCCAATGCAGCAAAACTTAATTTTACCTATGACATCAGTGCAACACGTGTGACATTCCTAGACACAGAAATGTATGTCAAAGAGGGGACAATTCAAACCTCATTACATAGAAAGACAACAGCCACGAATTCTATACTACACGCTAACAGTTTTCACCCACCATAAATGAAGTGGAATATCCCTTATGGTGAATTCTTACGAATTAAGAAAATCTGCTCAGAACCGAAAGAGTGTGAGGAGCACTTAAAATTATCGAAGGAGAGATTCCTGGCAAGACAATACCCGAACAAATGTTTAGCCTTAGCGAAGAAACGTTTGAAACAATCATCAACAGAACAACTAATTCATGGAGGTAATCAAGCTACTAAACATGCCAAACAACAACAGTTGAGGTTTATAACAACATACTCACAGAGTGCCACACAAGTTCAAAAAATCTTGGAGAATCACTGGGCAATTTTACTAATGGACTCAACAGTGGGAGAAATCATGGGACAATACCCACAAATGACTTTTAGAAGAACAGCAAATCTAAGGGACAAATTAACACACAGTCATTTCCAAATTAGAAAAACAAACTGGTTACAGAAACCTGATTTTGGAAATGCAGTAGCTGTAAGGCATGTAAAATTGGTGTGAATAAGAAAGAGTACTCTACAAATACTGGCATGGAGAGAGTGATACGCAAGCATTTGAATTGTAAAAGTCGATTCACAGTATATGTGATTGAGTGCCCTTGTGGGCTGAAATACATTGGTAGTACTATATGTGAGACTAAAAAGCGAATTTTAGAACATATTCGAGCAACTATTAATACAGATAGGAGCTATGCAACAGTGAGACATATGGAACAAAAACATGATAGCAAGTGGGAACTCATGACATTTTATGCAATTGATCAGGTACCAAAACTAAAACGTGGTGGTGATAGAGAAAAGAAATTGCGTCAGCTGTAATCCAGATATATACTGGATATCCGGTCTCTCACTCCGCTAGGTCTAAACCAGGATGTAGAGTTATTTGTACACCTATAAGGGTCTTCTTAGTTAACAAAAAGTTTGCCACTTATTTAACTGAATCTAATCATTTTCAATATGTTTCTCTTTTGGGGGGTTTGATAGGTTTATATATCTGTTAAGAAAAATGTTCATGCCTGAGGGAAGAATTATAGGCTTGTGCTTTACCTTTACCTTTTCCCTTACTCTTCCCCCCCTTCCCCTCCCTTTTCTCTTCTCACCTCCTTTTTTCGTTTTTCTTTGTTAATTATTTAGATAGATAGATATTTTTGGCACCAAAAATAAAAGTTTATTTAAGGAATAACATCAAAATATACTTACATCAGAGGTGCAGGATTTAGTGAGGGCGATTGCTAAAATAAATTTTTAGGGATTGTGCCACTTTAGGCAACAAATTTATATGATTCCTATGTGAACATTAATCAAAAATGAATGAGGCACCATGCAGTATGTTACCACACCTCGAGAACTTTTCTAATATTGTCTTTCAATCTTTTTCAATTTCAGAAACAAAATCTAAAAATATAAATTAAAAAATCATTTTATTTGAGGAGATGTTACAAACTACATCTACCAGAAGACATTGCAAATGTGGAATTTAGGAGAAAAATAACTCGGATTTCTGTAAAAATATTATTGATGGTTGAAGGATATTTGTAAAAAAGTTTTGGTGTTTTCTTGCTAAAGTATATATATTTTGTGATGTCAAGGAGTAATTGTTGATAATTTGGTGTAATTTTAGTAGTATTTTTTCTGTTGAGTTTAGGTAGTTTATTTAAAGCGCTAAATCAGTACACAGGAAACACCTGTGAACAAGGTCCGGTGTGACCGAAACGCGTCAGGGGATTCCTGTTTTGTTTGCTTGTGATCTCACGAATGGAATAAAAGTTTAATTATTATTGGCACAACAACGGAGTGCGGTTCTTCTCTTCTCTTGTCAAAGTAGAAAGAGAATTCTCCTTTTTTGAAATACGGACGTCCTGCCTTTAACCAGCACCACCGGAGAAATAAGTGCGCCGTAACACGCTTGTCAGGACATTTCTTCTTTTTATATATATATTTATATATATATATATAGATATAGATAGATGTACATAGCAACATACACATATACATAATACATATATATGCACATACATACACCTACTCATACAAAGACATGCATATATACATGTAACTGAAATAAAATATACATTTGTTAAACAGGCCTAAAGAGTATATATATATTTTAAAATAAAATATTTATTATTTATATTTGTACAAAGAAATACACATATCTATATATATATACACATGATCAAATTATAACATGTTTACATACACGGGGATTGCTGTTTGAGTATGGTGGTTATGTAGCTGATATAGCTCAGTGTGTTGAATACATGCATCTAGAAGGGACCAGAAAATACACAGCACCAAAAGAATCCGTGTTTCCACTGTTTATCCACTTTTCCAAATGGATTAAAAAGGCCCGAGATGGCTTTAGGATTACACTGCTGCAGCATTCAGTGCTCGCACATTTAAATGCAACATTCGCATATTTCAAAGGAGAGCGTTGGGCACCGGAACATTTATATTGACAAATTAAGCACTGCTTGTAAGTACGCAGAGTGTTCATCCCATTACAGTCGATGAGAGGACGAAAATATTTGTAAAAAGATTTACAAATGTAGATGTAGATTAAGCTACACCAAAGAAACTGAGATAGCTCAGTGTGTTGACTGCATGCTTCTCGAAGGGAACAGAAAATGCACAGCACCAAAATATTCTCTATTTCCGCTGGATATTCACTCCTTCAAATGGATTAAAGGGGCCCGAGATGGCTTTAGGATTACGCTGCCTCAGCATTCAGTGTGCACACATTTAAATACAGCAGCCATGTGTTTCAAAGGAGAGTTTTGGGCAATGGCATGCTTATATGTACAAATTAAGCCATGCTTGTAAGTAGGTAGAGTGTTCATCCAAGAACAGACAATGAGAGGACTTAAATAGTTGTAATAAAAATGTGAGTATACACATAAACTAAACCAACAGAAACTGAGCTAGCTCAGAGTGTTGATTGTATGCATTTAGAAGGGAACAGAAAATGCACAGCATCAAAATGATCTGTATGTCCACTGTATATTCACTCCTCCAAGTGGATTAAAGGGGCCCGCGATGGCTTTAGGATTATGCTGCATCAGCATTCAGTGCACGCACATTTAAATACAGCAGGCATGTGTTTCAAAGGAGAGCTTTGGGCACCGGAATGTTTATATTTACAAATTAAGCACTGCTTGTAAATAAGCAGAGTGTTCATCCCATCACGAGCGGTGAGAGAGCCAAAATATTTCTAAAAAACAATGTCAGCATATCTATAAACTACACACAGTAACTGAGATATCTCAGTGTGTCGAACACATGCATCTGAAGGGAAAAGAAAATGTGCCGCACCAAAACAACCTTTTTTCCCACTGTATGTTCTCTTTCCCAAATGGATTAAAGAGGCGCAAAATAGCTTTAGGATTACACTACCTCAGCATTCAGTGCTCGCACATTCGAATGCAGCCCTATCAAAGACCAGCGCTAATTTGTGAAAATGTGAAAAAAGAGAAAAAGTGTATGGAGGCTGCGTGGCTTGCTGGCTCTTTAAATAGGAAGATGTTATCTTATGTTCAAAAACTTTTGAAATATGACTAAGAGAATCATTCGTAAACACTGTAATATACAGTTGCAATGTAAATATTGATTCCAAATATAACCTTAAAAAAAAGAGGCCAATGTGAAACGCTAACATTCACTAATACAGAGCTTGTGCGATGTAAACAAAACCAACAAAACAGAGCAAAACTGCTCACAACAAACAATATTTACTAATTAAAAAACTGCATTTATAAGCACGCACATTTTCATAACAGTTAAAGTTGGAGTGGCATAAATAATAGTTTAATATCAATGCAAACTTCAACAATCAGTAATTTGCTTCTGCTCAAAAGTAGAAAGCACTCCATAACCGAACTAAATTCAACAAATGAGTACTGCCATGTATATAAATACCCACAAAAACAAATTTCTCAAGTTGTTCAATATGTCCAAAACAATTCAAAACACAGTATGGAATATAACAGTAAAAAATATACAGAATCAATATTACACCCAAAACACAAAGTCAATGCAACAAACGATCACACTCAAATTATAGCTTCAACTCCGAAGTGTACGTCTACTCAACAATCAAGCTACATTCCAAAGAAAAAAGTAGGTCCGGCATAGCAGATAAAATCTACAAGAGGAAGGAGTACTTAGTTCACACTCCACAAAGTCGAAAACACTGAGCTCGAAAATAAACAAACAGGAAAAACATGCCTACAAACAAGCAGAAGCAAATAGAAAGATAAAGTGAATGACAAGTACAAAAACAAATGTTGGTGAAAAGTTAGAAGTGGGATAAAAGCCACATAGAAGATTTTTTTTAACTAACAAAAGACTTTGCAAGCACAGCACAAGGACTGTGCAGGTGAAACATAAAAAACAGGTTTTGGGTCATATACTTTGTTTACCTCAGTCCATCCCCTGAAATTGCATCAGGAACTTACCATAGACTGCCTACAAAATAAAATAAAATTGGCTCCTATTGGGTTATGAATAAGAAGAAAAAGAAACTCTAGTAGGACAAATGTGTTTAACTTACCTTGTGTACCTTATGTGTTCCAAATGGATCTGTATTGCCCTTCAGGGCACCAATATTTATACTTTATCAATCTGTAATTGTTTCGGCAGTCCTGTGCCTTGCCGCCTCTTTTGCTTCTACTGGTTGCTTTCACTGGTGGCATCTTGCAAGTGTCAGCCACTAACCCACTCTCCATAACGCTTCTCTTGAGAACTGCTTCCACATGACCCACCACATTATCCCTATCATTCTCCATCCTCTCCCACCTTGTCCCTATCATGTTTCATTTGAACTTTAATTTTCCCACTGGTCATGTCACGAACTTTGTCCATCTTTATCACTGCGTACACCACCCTCTTATTATACTTTAATGGCTGATTCCAGTGCTACTGTGCTTAAAGTGATTTCCCTTAATTCTAAAGGTCTCAACCACCCTGTTAAGCAAAGAACATTTTCTGACTATTGTCACTCTCTTAAGGTGGATTTGATATTCCTGCAGAAAACCAAAATCGATTACAAAGAAGGCCTATCCTTTCGCGTATGTTGGGTTTCAGATGTCGCCTGTTCCCCCGCTACTGCACAAAACCCCAAAAAATGAATTCCTCACTCTGATCTCTAAATCCTCTGAACTCTCAGTCTCCTCAGCAGAATCTGATTGTTGGAAAGTGGATTTTTGGTAAGGCCAGGTATGTACCTACACCTAACAATAGGCCACTAGCCCCCCTTTTAGGTCCAGTTAGGTCTCGATAAATTGAAACCTGCTCAAACCTTGGAAGCTTGTCAATGAACGACAAGGCCTAACTTAAGAGACAAATGTGTAAAGCATTTAAAAATCACAAAACAGTAAATAAGTAAAACACAAAACACAATCCAATTTATAAAAATAGATTATATTTTTATCTTTAAAATGACAATCAAATGACAAAAATCCAATGTAGGGAACCAGAGATATGAAGTTTTAAAGATTAAAATAAATGATAGCGCTTAGAAGCAAATAGGGCTCAAAGAGTTAAAAAAAGGTCACACTGAAAAGGGACAAAGTCCAGAGTTCAGGCCTCCAACGATGTAACACTGTTGAGTTCTGGAACTGCAACTCCCACAATGCACTTCTTCAAATTATGGAGCTGATTACAACAGTTGCTCTAAATGTCTTCAAACCTCCGGATCTTCTTCCAGAGGTCTGTTTTGGGTCCTTGAAGTGTCTATAACTTTATCCAAGGTTCTAGAAGCTCCGAGTTGCTCCTTGGGAGTTGGGACTACAGTTCCCAGAATGCACCTGGTCAGAACCCTCAAACGGCCACTGAATGCTGGTCAGCTGGGCTCTTCTTACAGGACTTGATGCAGGGGACTCTGGGCAGCTCCTTTGTACCTGGAGCTTACAGGGAGTGCACTCCTGGAGTTGCAGAAGCAAAGCTAAGTCCTTTTCTTGTTGAAGCCCAAAGTTTGCAGCTGGTTCAGTCCTTGTGAGTACAGTGTTCAGGTGCAGGCCAGGGGGTCCAGCAGGGCAGTCCTTCTTCTCCAGTATTTTCTTCTAGCAGGGATCTGAGGTGTGGGTGGAGCTCTGCCATATTTACCTTTGCTCCTGGGTTGGAAAGCAGGAGAGGCCAACTGTCCAATCACAGGCAGGCCACTACCCCATTGGTTGACCACTTCCGTGGAAGTGTGGCAAAAATCAATCCCAGGGAGCAACATTCCTTAAAAATCCAAAATGGCAGAAACTGAATTTTGGAAGTTAGGTCTGAATGAGCCCTGCCACTAGTGTGGCTAAAAATCCTTATCACACCCCTCTCCTGCCCTCTCCTAATCTAATCAAGAAGGCACCTGGTTGTCTGGGTTTGCAGGAAATGAGGGATGACCTGAACTGCTCCAAATGTCCTTCCCTCCTTTAAAGACCAGTTTAGTTGCTCTCCCCCATCCTGTTTCACCATCCGCTGATCTCCTCTCCCAGGCACTCCCTTTGTGTTCAGCCCAGGCCACTTCACACCTCATCAAGGCAGCTTGACAGGCTGCCAGAGGCTGGCCAATCAGAGAAGGGCACTACAGAGCTGAAACTGGTAACTTTTAGGAAGAGTTCTAAAACTCTTTCCCTGAACTAGTTATATTAAATCCAGCTAGTTATATTAAATGACAAGTGGGGCACATATGGCCAACAGTAATGTGCCCCCATGGGGAGCGACTCTTACCCAAGGGGCTGCCCCCCTAAAGAAAACACACACATACACACACCAATCGCTGGTGCCTAAGTGGTTTCTCCTCCCCCCCGGGGGACAGATCGGCCTAATAGAAATTCACTGATCTGCCCCAAGGGGAGCAGAAATGGCCAAAAATAAATTTGCCCCTCACAGGGGAATGACCCTTGCCTAAGGGGTCGCTCCCCACCTCTAAAAATAAAAAAAATTATCCCTGGTGCCTAAAGGTTTCCGCTCTCCCGGGGGCAGATCGGCCTAATAACAATAGAGTGAAATGGGCTATAATAAATTTGGCCCCCCGGGGAGCGACCCTTGTCTAAGAGGTCACTCCCCTTGCGTGTAATTGGAGCAAAAAAAGGATCCCTGGTGCCTAGTGGTGTCTGCCCCCCTTGGGGGCAGATTGGCCTAACAAACAATTGGCCGATCTGCCCCCAAGTGGGGCAGAAATGGTCTAAATACAATGTGCCCCCCAGGGGAGCAACCCTTGCTTAAGGGGTCACACCCACCTCTAAAAAACAAAACAAAACAAAAATAAATTATCCCTGGTGCCTAGAGGTTTCTGCCCCCCCGGGGGCAGATCGGTGTAATAGCAATAGGCAAATGGCCTAAAATAAATTCCCCCCACGGGGAGCGACCCTTGCCTAAGGTGTCGCTCCCCTTCCGTGAATTCGCCATAAAAAAAAACTCCCTGGTGTCTAGTGATGTCTGCCCCCCATGGTGGAAGACTGGCCTTATAAAAATAGTCCGATCTGCCCCCCAGAGGGGCAGAAATGGCCTAAATATAATCTGCCCCCTAGGAAGCACCCCTTGCCTAAGGGGTCGCTCCCCAACTCTAAACAAACAAAAAAAAAAATAATAATAATTATCCCTGGCGCCTAGTAGTTTCTGCCCCCCTGGAGGTAGAGCGGCCTAACAACAATAGGCAGATCTGCCCCCAGTGTGGGCAGAAATGGCCTAAAATAAATTACTCCCCGGGGAGCGACCCTTGTCTAAGGTGTCGCTCCCCTTCTGTGAATTCGCCTTAAAAAAAAAAAAAACTCCCTAGTGTCTAGTGGTGTCTGCCCCCCATTATAAAAATAGGCTGATCTGCCCGCAAGGGGGGCAGAAATGGCCTAAATATAATTTGCCCCCTAGGGAGCGACCCTTGCCTAAGGGGTCGCTCCCCAACTCTAAACAAACAAAAACAAAAAAAAATGATCCCTGGTGCCTAGTAGTTTCTGCCCCCCCTCGGGGCAGAGCGGCCTAACAACAATAGGCCGATCTGTCTCCGGGGGGGGAGAAAAGGGCTTGAAAAATATTGCCCCCCTGGGGAGCGACCCTTGCGCAAGGGGTTGCTCCCCTCCTGCCATTTTAGTTGTCAAAAATAAATTCCTGGTGTCTAGTGGGCATTTCAGAAGCCGGATCGCTTTACGATCCGGCTTCTGAAATGCTCTGAGAGACTTCAAAGGGAAGGAAATTCCTTTCCTTCCCTTTGAAGCCTCTCAGGCCCCCATTACATGATCGGAAGAGAAATGCTTTGCATTTCTCTTCCGATCGTGCTGGAAGCAGAGCTTCCAGTGCGATGGGGAAGTGGCCTCTGATGAGGTCAGAGTGCGAATGCGTACTGACGTCATCAGACGTCACTGGGGGGATCAAGGGGGTCGGGGGTGGGAGGGGAAGGGCTTCCCCTTCCATCCCTGCCTTTAAGCCCACAGAGGGAGCGCATCTCTAACCATTACGTCCACGGCACAGAAGGGGTTAAAGGTCGACTAGTAAACAACAACATCTGTCTTTTCTTCAATAGCATTGAAAAATCCTCTAACCTGCTTTCTCCCCCACCCCCACAGCTACTATTGCTCTGGATGCAGAGATGACTTTTGACAAAGTATCATGGCATTTTCTTGAGGCTGTTCTCTCTAGACATGCCTTGTATGTGAGGTTTATATTTGTATGACCATTGCTCTTTACTCTATTCCCTCAGCCAAAATCAGAATTAGTAGAACCTTCTCCCAACCTTTTATGCTCAAACAAGGAACCCGACAAGGCTGTCCATTGTCACTACTCCTGCTTCTACTAGCAATTGACCCTTCGCTCCTAATTTAAAATATATATCCGAACATCCCAGGCATAACCTTTAACACCATACCTTACAAGACAGCCGCAAACGCTGACAACATCCTGATCTTCATCGAATATAAATCATTTGCGGATAGAAGCATCCTAGTTTCAGGAATTGTGGTGTGTTCCAAGGTGATTTTACCCTGCTGGGATTTAATGAATCATGTTTGAGAGAACAATGATTTCTCATGATTTTCCAGTGGAGGTTACCGAAGGTGCTCCAGAAGCTAAAATGAGAGCATATTTTCCTTAGGACTTTGGTAGACAGAAGCCGTAACTAGGGGCAATATGTCATGATTTCATTTTTTGAGCACTAACTATAATTTCTAGGGAAATAAAACTCTCTCATTTCTAAAATTTCCAAAGGAAATGCCTTAGGTATTACACTTCTGAATACATCAAGATGACGTCAGGCGTGCCACACTTTTGTAATAAATGTAGAATGTTAGCAATCTAGTTGTTCATTAGAATACTGTGGGAAGGTAGCGGTCAGGGGCATAGACTCTGATAATGGAGGGCAGGGAGGAGGGTGCAGAGGCAACAGGTTGACCACACTGGGCAGGTAGGCGGGGCAGTGGCAGCACAACAGGTCATGGAGGGCAAGGGAAAGGGGGGCGGGGCAAACAAACCAACCATGACAGACTGTGGCAATGTAATAGACCATTGACGCCAAAAGACCTGAATCAGGCAGGAGTCTCCCGATGATTTTAAGCCCAAAAGGACTTTATTTTATCTGTCTCTCACCGAAGATTTCTTTTTCAGTCTAAGTCAATGGGTAAAATCAATTCCCCAGTTTTTGTTTTCAAAATCTCACTCTTGTCAAGTTCAAAATGTTGGCAAGTTTGGTACATTCGATTATGGAGGTTAGGAGAAATGGGGTAGGGTCATGGTGTTAGACAACAGAGTGCAGGAGGGAGATGGGTAGGGCTCCAAACTGACCTTGCGGAGCAGGCACCAGGGGTTGCAGCAGCACAATACACCATACAGAGCAAGCGGGACAGCAGTGCAGCACAACAGACCATGGTAAGCAATAGGGAAAGGACAGGGCCAAGTACATTGACATAAGAGAGTAAAGGGGAAAGAGGCAAAGACAAAGCAGGGGGTAGGGGATAGGGGCCTGCACGTGGAAAACAGAGGGCGGGGGCAAGGGATCAGAGCAGGAGCAGTAAGATTACCATGGAGGGCAGGCTGCAAGGGCACTGGAAGCAGAACACACCTTGGAGTGCAACAGTGAGACTATAATGGTACACACACAGATAGCGGAAGAAAGGTGAGATGGGGTCGGGGCAAGAAGCTGACAACATAGGGCAGTTGGGAGGGGCTGTGGCAGCTCAGAAGACCATGCACGGCAAGAGGGAGGTATAGTGGCTGCACAATGGCCATGGTGGACAAGAGGGAGTGGGCCCTGACATACACAAAGAACCATGTAGCACAAAAGGGAGGTGTAGGGGCTGGACACAGACAACAGAGGGCAGCGGAAGGGGCTTCTCAATAGACCACACATGGCACGCAGGAAGGGGGGGCAGTTGCAGCTCAAGAGAGCCTGGAGGGTAGAAGGGAGTGGCAACAAAATAGACCATGGAGGACAGGAGGGAGGGGATAGGCACAGTAAAGGTGACAGTAACGGGCAGGAGGCATCTGACCATGCAAAGCAGGTGGGAGAGGCATTGGCAGCTCAATAGAATATTCAGAGTAGAAAGGATATACCCAGCAATGCCCTTTATATTTTATAATTGTCCACTTAGCCTGTTATTTTGGAGCATTATCCAATAATATCACAATAAGCACAGACATTTTTGATGAGATTATAATTCAACATTCAGTGTGTGGTTCCAACGAGAAGCACAATTTAGACACTTACACCTGATTTTTGTCCTTTTGATGACCTTGATTTAATTTTATAATTTCTGTGTGACACATTATTGTAGGGGCACTTAGCCATCATTTTCGCTTCACATGTATGCCATAAATATGCCATAGAAAATAGTACGTGAGTTAAAATTCCATATATAGGATCACCTGGACTATATATTGTTGTGGTATTAATGATATTGTCTATCCTATCACTTTTGACAAATATACAATGTGATTTGATAATTCTTATATCGTAATGTACTGTCACGACTCACGTGCTGCTTGCGCCTGGAATTTGCAGATCTGGTGGCGTGAATCTTCAATGTTCGGCTTTGGCCCAAAAAGGGGCGACTCTTTCTGGTAGCCACGGTGCTGTAGGCAATGGAGACACCAAGAACAGACCGTGCCCTTCAGAAAGTAGCGCCAGAGGGAAAAACCCCTTCCAAGGGGAAAAACCTCCAAACAGGAAAAGTCCTGGAGAAAAACAAGAACAACAAACAGGAATCCAAAAGGAGCAAAAATCAGAAAATACAGAATGCTGAGTCCAAAACCAAAAGGCAAGGAAATCAGGAGCGAAGACACCAACTGAGCAGAAAGTGTTGCAGCGCAAGGAAAGAGAAAAAACACAGCCCTTATATACCAACAAACAGGAAGTGACCCACAGGAAGTAAAAGGACACCATCTTAGATAGGGAAACAATATATAGAACAGAATAGTAGAGGAACCATAGAGAATAGGGAACAAGGAATGCTGGGAAAGCACAGGAATCTGGGAAGGAGGAAAAGACATAAAGAAAGGCACACAACAGACTGCAAACAGAAGAAAGGACAAAGAAACGAAGAAAAACAGGTAAGAGGGTTCAGAGACCCCTGGGACAGTGAAAGGCAGAAGGAAGAACGAGGCCCCAAGCAAATCTGGGGCCTCGAAACGCGCAGGAGAGGCTGGGGGCGCGCCGCGTCTTAATAACGCGGTGCGCGGCCCGAGCCGAACGCCCGGTCGAAGTCGAGCTCTCGGCTCGCGCCGCACCGCGCGGCGCGACAGTAGGTCCCCCTCCCGAAGGCCCAGGTTTAAGAGGGAATAAACAGTGAAAGCGTTGAGTCAGGAGAGGAGCGTGAACGGAAGAGGCATCTTCCCATGAACATTCACTGAGAGGATAACCCTTCCAATGAATCAGATACTGAAGTCGTTTATGAAAAAGACGAGAGTCACAGATTTCCTGCACTTCATATTCAGGAGCATCATTCACAAGGACAGGAGGTGGACAAGGAAACTGACGTGAGTAAGGATCAGGCACATAAGGTTTAAGCTGAGAAACATGAAAAACCGGATGGATCTTCCATGTATGGGGTAAGTGAAGACGGACAGTGACAGGATTGACCAACTGGAGAATACGGAAAGGCCCATAGTAACGAGGTGTGAACTTGTTTTGAGAGAGACGTGAGGGCAAGAATTTGGAGGAGAGCCAGACTTTATCTTGCAGATGATAATTTGGATTGGTTGTACGTCTCTTGTCTGCAGCCTTCTTCATATACCTCTTGGTATGTAACAAATTAGATCGAATTAGTTTATGGAGTTGGAGAAGGCGTTTGGAGAAATAGTTAATAGCAGGTAGAGGAGAGTTGGATTGTGGAGAAGTAGGGAAAGAGGTAGGATGAAAACCATAGGAACAGAAAAAGGGAGTGACCTTGGAGGCACTATGGACTGAGTTATTGTAGGAAAATTCAGCTAAAGAGAGGTAAGTGCTCCAGTTACTTTGGGTAGAATTGCAAAAGCATCGAAGATATTGCTCTAGTCCTTGGTTCAGACGCTCAGTCTGTCCGTTGGTCTGAGGATGGAACCCTGAAGACAGGGCTCTATTCATATTCAGTGTTTTACAAAAATGCTTCCAAAATCGGGAGATGTACTGAGGTCCTCTATCAGAGATTATGGTATGTGGAAGTCCATGGAGACGGAAGACATGATCTATGAATATTTGACCTAGTTCTTGGGAAGTAGGCAGCTTTTTTAGGCCAGTGAAATGAGCCATCTTTGTGAAAGAATCCACTGTGACCATGATAACCCGGTTTCCTGCTGATGGTGGGAGCGAACACATAAAATCAGTAGAGATAGTATGCCATGGGGCCGATGGAACAGGCAAAGGTTGTAGTAATCCTGCCGGTCTGGTGTGAGGTATTTTGACTTGGGCACATATGGGACAGGCCTGAACGTATCTTTCCACATCCAGTTTCCAGGTAGGCCACCAAAAAAATCATGAAAGTAATTCTTGTGTGGCTTTGATGCCTCTGTGACCAGCTACAGGGGAATCATGGCACATTTGTAATGCTTTCTTTTGCACCTTGTTTGTAGGGAGGAATATCAGGTCTTGGTAATAAAAATATCCTTGTTTCTTGTACAATAATGGTCTTAGTTCTTCTATGTCATGGTCCGATTGGTTGGCGTATTCTTGTTGTACTTCTTCCAAGAAAGACTGAGCCACTCCAATGATCTTACTGGGTTCTAGAAGATACTGGGATGAGGAAGGAGAACACTCTGGATATCGGCGAGACAGAGCATCAGCCAGAATGTTTTGGGATCCTGGAATATATGTAATATAAAAATCGTACTGACTGAAGAAAAAGGCCCAGCGGGCCTGACGACTATTCTGGCATACAAAATTTCTTAAACATTGTAAATTACGGTGGTCTGTCCTCACCTCAAATGGTTCCTTGGAACCCATCAGAAACTGCCTCCACTCAAGGCAGGCTGTTTTCAGAGCCAATAATTCCCTTTCAAGTACGGAATAATGTTGTTCAGCTGTGGAAAGGATATGAGACAAATAGAAAACAGGATGTTCAAGGCCATCATCCTCTTGTCGTTGGAGTAAGACAGCTCCGATGGCTCTCTCAGAAGCATCAGTTACTACTATAAATTGCTTGGTGGTATCTGGATGTCTTAAGATGGGGGCTTGGGTGAAGGCTCTCTTTAAGCTTTGAAAGGCTGCTTCAGCAGCCTCAGTCCAGACAAATCCCTTCTTTAAATTGTCCTTCTTTAAGGTGTGAGTTATGTGGCTAGTCTGACTGGCAAAGTCTAGAATGAATTGTCGATAGAAGTTTGCTAAACCTAGGAAACATTGTGTTTCTTTTATGGTAGAAGGAGAAGGCCACTCTAGGATAGCTTGTACCTTTTCTTGGTCCATAGCTATGCCGGTGGGACTTAAATGATAGCCCAGATATTTGACTTCCGTTATGTCGAACTCACATTTCTCTGGTTTGCAAAATAGTTGGTGATCACGAAGTCTTTGAAGAACTTGTTTCACATGGGAAGTATGGAGTTCAGGATTTCTAGAATAAATAAGAATGTCATCTAGGTAGATCACGACTGTCTGATTAAGTAGGTCTGAAAACACTGAGTCCATAAATCTCTGGAAGATTGCCGGGGCGTTAGTAAGACCAAACGGCATAACCCTATATTCAAAATGGCCAAATGGGGTCCTGAATGCTGTCTTCCATTCGTCGCCTTCTCTTATGCGTAAAAGGTGGTAGGCTCCTCGTAAATCCAATTTAGTAAAACGTTGGGCCCCTCTGATTGCTTCCAGTATGTCCCTGATGAGAGGCAAAGGATAACGATCTTTAATGGTGATTTTATTCAGACCTCGAAAATCCAGGCACGGACGAAGATCCTTAGTCTTCTTGGGCACAAAAAAGAGAGGGGCCCCAGCCGGAGACGACGATGGAACAATAAGACCACTCTGTATATTTTCGTCCAGATACTCCTTTAGAACTTCCCTTTCGGGTTCCGTGAGGGAGTACATCCTCCCAAAAGGAACAATTGTGCCGGGTTCTAATGGAATTGCACAATCATATTCTCGATGTGGAGGTAGCACAGGTTTTGACGGTTTTTGGAAAATATCCTGAAACTCCAAATAGTGGTCTGGGACCCATTGGACCGTATTAATGGACATACCAGTGGCACCTTCAGTAGCTAAGGATCTTTTCGGAGACCAATACTTGTCGGAAGTAAAACAGTTCTCGTGACAAAATTGCGAAGACAAAGAGACTGTCCGGGTAACCCAATTTATATATGGGTTATGTCTAATGAGCCACGGAATTCCAAGAATGATGGTATGGTTAGGGGACGTAATAAGATCGAAGGAGATGTGTTCTTGATGGTTTCCCACCTGTAGACTTAACATCAGGGTAGTGGTGTCTACAGGACCAGAGGATATCAAAGATCCATCCACAGTGTGTACCTGTTCGGGTACTTCTTTTGCTTGAGTAGGAACTAGGTTAGCAGCAGCCCATGTCTTGTCCATGTATATACCACTAGCACCACAGTCTAGTAATGCCATAGTCTTTTCTTGACGACCGTCAGGAAGTTGTAACAGGACAGGAAAGATGAACAAGGCAGTTGTATTGTCATTAAAGGAGCTGATGGAAGGTATAGCTGTAGATCCCGTCCCCTCCCTTCTTACAGGGGACGGGAGGTGGCGTTTCCCGAAGGTCTGGACGGACGTACTGGACAGGTACGGAGTATGTGACCAGCAGAACCACAATACAGGCACAACCCTCTCTTGCGTCTGTCTTCTCGTTCACTAGCAGAGAGCGGACCTCGGGTAGTATCCACCTGCATGGGTTCCCCTTCGATGTCTCTAGCAGGAGTGCGAGGTTCCTCGGAACGCTGTAGGTATGCACGGGAGCTACTTGGTTGGGTAAACCCTCTACTCCTTTTCTTTTCCGATCTCCGTTCCTGAAGACGATATTCGATGGACAGTGCTTGATCCATCAGGCCACGAAGATCTTCCGCTCTGGTAGAATGCACTAGTTCATCCTTTATTTCTTCTTTGAGTCCTCTACGAAATAATGTTACCAGAGTACGTTCCACCCAAGTGGTCTCTGCCGCCAGCTGACGAAAACGGGTTATATATTGCAGGACGTCTTGGGAGCCTTGTTGGATGTCGCACAAGGCTTCTTCAGCGGAGGCTTCCAATCCAGGACGGCCAAACATTTGTTTGAAGCGACTCACAAAGGCGGAATAGTCTGACAATACAGGGTCGTCGGAGGACACCATCGGGGTTGCCCAGGCCAAGGCTGGGCCGGATAAGGCACTGATAAGATAACCCACCTTGGTCCTGTCGTGGGAGAATTGAGTAGGTCGGAAGGCGAAATACACCGTTAAAGCATCCAAGAACTCGCGAAGCTTGGTTGGTTCACCAGAGAAACAAGGGGTAGAAGCGGAGATTGTCGGAACATCACTGGTGCGGAGGGCCAAAGCCTGTCGTAACGCAGCATTTTCATTACGTAGTTGTTGCAACTCCTGGGCTTGTTGCTGAATCGTGGTTAACAGAGATTGCTCCGGATCTGCAGCAGCCGCCACTGTATTATCCATGGTGTTTGAGGACGTCGGAATGGTTGGGCGCTGCAATCTGTCACGACTCACGTGCTGCTTGCGCCTGGAATTTGCAGATCTGGTGGCGTGAATCTTCAATGTTCGGCTTTGGCCCAAAAAGGGGCGACTCTTTCTGGTAGCCACGGTGCTGTAGGCAATGGAGACACCAAGAACAGACCGTGCCCTTCAGAAAGTAGCGCCAGAGGGAAAAACCCCTTCCAAGGGGAAAAACCTCCAAACAGGAAAAGTCCTGGAGAAAAACAAGAACAACAAACAGGAATCCAAAAGGAGCAAAAATCAGAAAATACAGAATGCTGAGTCCAAAACCAAAAGGCAAGGAAATCAGGAGCGAAGACACCAACTGAGCAGAAAGTGTTGCAGCGCAAGGAAAGAGAAAAAACACAGCCCTTATATACCAACAAACAGGAAGTGACCCACAGGAAGTAAAAGGACACCATCTTAGATAGGGAAACAATATATAGAACAGAATAGTAGAGGAACCATAGAGAATAGGGAACAAGGAATGCTGGGAAAGCACAGGAATCTGGGAAGGAGGAAAAGACATAAAGAAAGGCACACAACAGACTGCAAACAGAAGAAAGGACAAAGAAACGAAGAAAAACAGGTAAGAGGGTTCAGAGACCCCTGGGACAGTGAAAGGCAGAAGGAAGAACGAGGCCCCAAGCAAATCTGGGGCCTCGAAACGCGCAGGAGAGGCTGGGGGCGCGCCGCGTCTTAATAACGCGGTGTGCGGCCCGAGCCGAACGCCCGGTCGAAGTCGAGCTCTCGGCTCGCGCCGCACCGCGCGGCGCGACATGTACTGTATCATCATTCCAATGAAATTTTCAATATTCTGTGCTTTGAATTGCAGTATACCCTGTTTTTCCATTGTTAGATATGATATGTTTTGTGCTGCTAATGTGTGAGCACTTTGTTTTATTATGAATGACTAAAAGTCCCAGAAGGTCTCTTCAAGGGTAGGGGACGGTATTGTTTATAAGTCTACACTAAGGAAGGAATCACTAACCATGAGCAAGACTCGCTTGAAGGCGAAACTTGTGGTGTTTGCCGTTTATGTCTTTAATTAAAGAGTTTATTGAGAAGACATCAAGTGCTTATAATATATATATATATATATATATATATATATATATCTGTACATATAAACGTATATTTATATATGGCGGTAAGCACTAGGTAGTTATAGTTAGGGCCTTGTTTCCATAGACAGTGTTTTTTGTTTTGCCTATAACTTTGGCGCCGCTTGACGGATCTTTGCAAAACTTTCAGTCCAGCTTCTGTCTTAAAAAGTTTTGAGTTGGTCAATTCAGCAAGGGCTGAGAAAAAAGGGGGGGGCCTAAATGCGTTTTCTCCATTAAATTTTCCTTTGGACTTTTAGACACACCTACAGCCCGAGCAACTGAACAGAAATTAGGCAAGAAGCTAGATCCTATTGAAATGATTTGGCTTTTTGTGGATTGGTGTGAATATGTTCAGTACTTTTGGAGTAATTTAAGGCCAAAAAATATACATATCTAGGGACGCAAATCCTCTGTAGATCCAACTGTCCCAGTCCTGATATCAGATTGGCTGCCAACACTTCAACAAGGAAGTGTTGGTAGACATCTTAGGACTTGGATGAAGTCCAAAAAAAGAAAAAGGGCCAGAGTAGTGTCACCCTGACCCCTTATCTCTGGTGCTGGGGTCCTTGAGGGACCCCACCCAGGGCTAAAAAGTATTTTCTTTTAAAAACATTGGAAGATTCTGTGGATGAGATAAAAAAAAAAAGTGGTTTCCCACGCTTTTTATTTCCTTTGCCCCTGGGTTGGCCAAGTCCTGGGGGCATTTGGGGCCCCATGCCCCCCTCCTTTGACTTTATTAAGCCCCATGGACCACCACCTCTCCGATGCGACTGAAGTAATGTAGCAGGGGGGCCACGCAGCCCCCTGCACCCTGGGGACCACCATCACTCGGGGCAAAATGCTTTTTCAAAGTGGGGGAGGCCCTATGACTTCCCAAGAGCCCCGTGGACCACCACCTCCCTGGGGTGAATATAGAAATTTTAGTGGGGGGCTGCTCTGGCGCCTCTGCAGCCCCAGGGACCACTACCTCCGCAGGGCAGTTAAGCAATAAGGTGCAAGTTGCCCTTGTAGGCCCCAACAGCCCTGTGGATCACCACCCCCCCAGGGAAAATACAAAAAAATCTAAAGGTGGTCTGTTTTGGGCCTCCATTAGTGCTGGGGACCTCTACCTCACTGGGGCTTCTAGTAAGTTGGGGGGAGTCTGCACCGCCCCCCTAGAAGAACCACTAATGGCCCCGGGGACCACCACCCAGCAAGGTCGGCTCCTGCTATGTCCTGGGGTGCCCACTCATGGGACATAGCTGTTTGCTGTGGCTTGGATGTATCTGTGAAGATGCAGCCAAGTCACAGCAAACACTCTGGTTTTTGACAGCGGGACCTGTCAAGCAGGTCCTGCTGTCAAAAACCAGAGCTTTCATCTGTGTCCCCTCCACGTGAGAAGGGAACAAAGATGAAATGCCTCAGCAAGCTTGTAGCTGCTGCTTAAAGCAGCTCCGTGCTTGCTAAAGCAAGTGATCCATGAGGGAAGCCTCAAGGCTTCCCAGTAGTGCAAGATAGCCCATAAACAGACTTTTTAAATATTACAATTTAAATAAATAAATAAACCAGAAGGGTTAAAAAATGATTAGCTCAGTGTGAAGGTCACAGACTTTCACACTGAGGGTTGAGGTTTCAAGTCCAGCCGGACTCGTTTCCCTCTTTTTTTTTTTTTTTACAACAAATATTTGAGGCTTATACTGAAAGATAATCTTACTCTTTTTAAATGACAAATACATTTTTCTTTTAAATTTGTGCAGAAATATCTCATTTTAAACATATCATATATCAAATCCTATAACTCTCTATCTCTCTCCCTCTCACTCTCTTTCTTGCTCTCTCTCTATCTATCTCTTTCAGCCTTTCTTCCACTCACATACCCACTCAGACCCACTCAGACACTCACGCACCCACTCACAGACCAACTCAGACACTTGTGCATCTACTCACAGTCCCAGTCAGACAGTTACGCACCAATTCACAAACCCACTCAGACTCTCACATACCCACTCACATCATGAACCCAGTCACAAACTTGCACATACAGTGACATACTCACTTAACCACTGATGTATGCACTCTAACACCCAGACAGACACTCTCACAGCCACTCTCACCTCCAGATACACCCTTTCCCAACTATTTTCACACCCAGAGAGTCCAGGGCCAACTCCTGCCATGCACGGACAAAGGGCCATGCGCAGCATGGGGTTGGGTGGTTAGGGAGGGTCTGGCTGCACACCAGGTCTTGCGAGCAACCTCTGTTGCACATGGGTGAAGGCCATGCACGGTGTAAGGTTGCTTATAGGGGGTTGGCCCTGTGGCCAATGTCTGCCATGCACAGCCTTTGGCCTTGCGCTGCGGTGGTTGCATTAACAAATAGTAATGAAAATTACTATACGTTAAAATAAACGTAGGAATTCACTGGAAAAATCAATCGTTACAGGGAGGTTATACTTAGGAATTACTTGTAAAAAAAACCTTAGAAATTGACTGAAGCAACAAAGGTTGCAGGAATGTTATAGTTAGTAAATGGAATTAAAAACCTTACAAATTCACTGAAAAAAATAAAGGCTACAGGGGCATTATAGTTACGTTCTGAATTTACTCATACGAAACATAAGAAATTCAATGGTTATAGTCACCTGAGCTAACTATAACTTGCACTCCTGTAATGCACTGCTTATGACCACACATATTACATCACTCCTGATATTGTCAGTAACATCACTGATGACATCTCAGATTACATCACTGATCACATCATCCACATAAACACTCACACATCCACTCCTCACACATGCATACTCCACAGACACACATTTACTCACACACTTATTCACAGAAACATAAAAATTGTGACATACTCATACTCGTTCACTCAAACATCCACTGACACAACCACTCAGTCACCCATACTGTACTAACTGACGTATTCACAGACTCATACAGCGAGTTACACACCCACTCATACACTCATATAATCACTCACAAAACCCATCCATAGATCACTAATCTACTGATACATCCAGTCAGTCAGCTGTACAAACAATGACATTGCCAGTCACTCATCAATACAGTCACTTACACACCCAATCACTCAAGTATACAACCATTCACACACCCAGTCTCTCACATCTACAAGCACTGATACAACCAGTCAGTCACCCATGTAGCCACTCACACACCAAACTCACTGACCAACACAAGTACTCACACATCCACTAACTCTACCATATAAAAACTGAGACACCCACTCACTTTAGGATACAGCCACTCTTACACCCACTCCCACTCACTCTCCCATACAATCACTGACACAGCCACTCAGTTATACTTACAGCCATTGATACACTCACTAACTCACCCATACAGTAAATGACTCACCAACTCACTCACCAATACAGTAACACCCATTCACTTACCCAACCACTTTCACACCTACTCACTCATCCGTACAGCCATTCACACACCCACCCGCTCACTCACTGAAATGCAGCCACTTACACAGTTACTTGCTCACCCACACAGCTAATTACACATCTGTTCACTCTCCCATACAGTAAATGATTCAACCAATCATTCACCCATAGACTCACACATCAATATAACCACTTACACTCACTGAATGATTAATCAGTGATGTCACTGATCATGTCAGGAGTGATGCAATATGTGAGGTCATAAGCAGTGCATTACGGGAGTAAGTATAGCGTCCTTGTAACCTTTGTTTTTTTCAGTGAATTTGTAAAGTTTTTTACAAGTATTTCAAGTGTGTCTTAACTATAACTCATCAGGTAACAAAGAAGTTATGATTAGGAAATAGAATTAAAAAACTCCTAGAAATTCACTTAAAAAAACAAAGGTTACAGTGACATTACAGTTAGGCTCCGAATTCGCTCACACTAAACCATAGAAATACAGCAGTTATTGTTAAAGTTATTTCAAGTAACTACAACCTGCCCCCTAATGTAACTATAGCTCGTGCCCCCGACATGCACAGTTTACTCTTCAATAATTTTACTGCTAATGTTTCATTGATATTTTTAGTGATGCTATAAAAGTTGTCATGGGTGCTGTAATATCTAGGGTAATTAGCAGTGCATGGCGAGGGCACAAGTTATAGTTACCTTAGGCTGCCAGTTATAGTTACTTGAAGTAACTCTATAACTGCTGAAGTTCTATGGTTTTGTGCGAGTAAATTCAGAATCTAACTATAATGCCCCTGTAACCTTTGGTTTTTTTAATTGAACTTCTATGTTTTTTTAAACCTGTTTCCTAACTATAATGTCCCTGTTAGCTTTGCTTGTTTCAGTGAATTTCTATGTTCTAAATTTTTTTTAATTACTATACGTTAATCCAACCACCACCACAACCAGGCCCTGCAGCTAACCCCCTATAACCAGCCAGCCCAGTGCCACACATGGCTTTCAGCCGTGCTTGGTGGGCTGTGGCCAAGCCCTACGACCACTCCTTATAATAACCCAACCCCATGCCACGCACAGCTTTTCCTGGGGCACCAAATAAAAAATAGATAGGGGGGCGGGTGGACCCCACCCCGGGCTCTGGAGACTACCACTTCCCTGTGGTTACATAAAATATTTTTTTAGGGAGGGCCATGTGGACCCCTACAGGGCCATTAAATAAATATATGGGGGGGCTGCATGGACCACCCTGGACCCGAGGACCACCACCTCCCCAGGGCTTTATAATAAAAAAAATTAGGAGGGCCATGCAGACCCCCTGGGTCACAGGGACTACCACCTCCCCAGGACAACAATTGAAAAAAAACATATGAGGAGGCTGCACAGAACACCCTGGGCCCTGGGGACCACAACCTCCCTGGTGCTACAAAATAAAAATTATGGGGACCACGTAGATCCCCCTAGGCCCTGGAGACCTTCCTCGGGGGTGTCTTGAAAATAATTGTTTGCGGGGCCAAAAGGACCACCCAGGCCTTAGGGGCCACCACCTCTCCTGCACTACATTTAATATATTGGGTGGGCACGCTGACCACCTGGGCCCCAAGGACTACCACCTCCCCAGGGCTACTTTAAATAAATTTTTGAGGGCCACACACAATCCCCCCCCAGACCCGGGGACCACCACCTCCCTGGAGACATTTGTTATTTTTCAAATGTGAGGAGGGCCACATGGGCCCCCTCCTAGGATGATTTTGGCCCCAGGGACCCCATCCCCTGTTATACGGCTACATCCTCATGGGTGTCCTGGTTCCACCCAGAGCCCCCACTACTCCTTGATGTGGACCATGGTGGAAGCCTCAGGGCCCCCACGGCCCAGCCGACTTTCCACCTCCTGTGAGAGCTGGCAATGCTCCCACATACAGGGAGCTGCTGAAAATGCAACTTCCTGCATGAACGGGCTTGCAAAGAGATGAAAACTCTTCTCCCACTAAGTGGGGCCAGTTTTAATGCTCCCACTTGCTGGCAGTTGAGTTGTTTTTGCTTTTGGTTGACGGGAGCTGTCAGCTCCAGCTAAGCAAAAGCAATCAGCTACCTCCCAAAGGTGGGCACCTCAGGAGGTAGCAGGAGCTGGCACTGGGGAATGGGGGTCCCTTGGGCCGCGTATGGCTCCAGGAGGTGGGCTGCATGGCTCCCCTTCTTTGATCAGCACAGGCCAGCCCCAGGGAGGAGGTAGTTCCTGGGACGGGGAGTCCACGCGGACCCCCATTTAAATTTGTTTGCAGCCCTGGGGAGGTGGCAGTTCCTGGGGCTCCATTACATATATTGTTGGAGTCGGCATGCCCCCCCAACAATATATGTAATGGAGCCCCAGGGAGGTAGTGGTCCCAGGAGCTCACGGCATCCAGGCGGTGCCCCATTTATTTATTTATCTTAGCCCCTTGGATGTGGCGGTTCACAGGGCTTCCAAAAGCCCTAGGAGGGGGTGCCCCATGAGTCACCCTCTATCATTTTAACTGTGGCCAGGCCCCTGGGAACTGGACCAACAAGGGGTAAAATTAATTAAAAATACAGGAGACTGCTTGTATTTTTTGTTTTTTTAAATACTTTTTTGCCCTGGCCAGGTCCCAGGGGTACCCCTGAACCAAGATTAGGATTTCAAGGTATTCCTTCCCTGTCCCCTTTTCTTGCTGTATTTTCTTTGGGACTAAGCTGAAGCCAAGTCCCAAAATGGCTGCCAACACTTCTTGGTTGAAGTGTTGACAACTAATCAAACATCAGCATGGGGGCAGTAGGATCTGCAGATCCTCCCCATCCCTAGATATCTATATTTTTAACCTCTAATATCTCAGAAAGCACTGAACGGCTTTACACCAAATCACAAAAAGCACCAAGATCTGGCTTCCTGCCAAATTTTATGTTATTCTATTCAGCGGTTTGAGCTGCAGATGTGTCTAAAGACCCTATGGGAAAATGGATGTTTTGGAAAGTGGGTTACTGCTGAGGGCAGCTAAGCACCTACACTTAGCAATAGGCCACAATCCACTGCTAGGTCCAGTCAAGGTTTTAATAAAATAACCTTGCTCAACCCTTGGTAGCTTGGCCCATGAGCAGTTAGGCTTAATTTATGAGACAGCTGTGTAAAGCATTTGATATCAACAAAACAGTAAATAAGTAAAACACAACACACAATAAAAATCTGAAACCAATTTAGGAAAATAGAAAATATTTTTATATTTAAAATGACACTAAAATAACAAAATCCAATGTAGGGAGAGATAGATATGAATTTGTATTATTAAAAGTAAAGCTAGCACTTAGAAGCAATAGTTATAGGTTGTACTAGACAGGAACAAAACCAAGAGTTCAAGCCATCCACGATGTAACACTGTTACACTTACTTTCAGAAGTGTTTCTTGATTCAGGCAAGTGGTCCATAGCACCAGCCAAGGGTTCAGAGTCTCTGGTTTACCTTTTGGAGTCTGGGACTACAACTCCCACAATGCATCTCTTCAACTTCTGGAGCTTTCTACAACAGTTTCCCCAAACTCCTCCAAACTTCTGAATCTTCTTCCAGAGGTCCATTTCGGTCATTGAAGTGTCCACAAACTTGATCCAAGGTTCCTGAAGCTCTGAGTTGCTCCTTGGGACTACAGTTCCCAGAGTGCACCTGGTCAGACGCCTGAAAAGGCCACTGGATGCTGGTCAACTGGGCTCCTCTTGCAGGACTTGATGCAGGGGACTCTGATCAGCTCCTTTGTACTTGTAGCTTACAGTGAGTCCACTCCTGGAGTTGCCGAAGCAAGGAAAAGTCCTTTTCTTGGTGAAGTCCAAGGTGTGCAGCTGGTGCATTCCTTGTGGGTGCAGTTCTTCAGGTGCAGACCAGGGGCTTATAAAACATATTTTATAAAGTACCTGCTTATATTTACATTGCATCCAAACCTTGGGGCACATAGGGCAGACCGTAGGGGTGACCTAAATGCAACAATAAGGTAGTTTGAGACTTTGGAAGTACTTTAATTCCAATGTCACATTTGGGGTTAATTTTAACTTAAAAGCAGCCAGCAAGGCAGGCCTGCCTTTACAATGACACTGGGCACCACAACAGTGTACCTATGGGTGTGCTAACTATACTGGGGTCACTAAACCTACATGCTCTCCCATGTACTAGGGACTTGTAGGTAGGTTGTCAGAGCCAATTATTATTAAGAATAATTTGCTTATACCATTTTAAACAGAGCATTGATCCTGGGACTGGTTAGCAGTGCCCATGTCACACAGGTCAGAAAAAACACCAATATCAGCTAAAAATGGGGGCAGAAAATGAGGGGGCTTCTACAATCTGCCCAGTTTTCCCACACAGTCCCCCAGCCAACACTCCCAGGAGACTCAGCCCAACCCTGGGAGAGGCTTCCTAGCTTGTCAGGCAAGGACGATAGTGAGGAAGACTGGCTTTACTATTGCAAGGCCTACTCTGCCTTACTTCCTCCTATCAGGGCCACTCCCCCAGGGCAGTTGATCTGTCCCAACAGTAACTGGACCCATTGTAACTTGAAACGTCACTCTAGGGTTGTCTTTCTCCACTCCCTCTGTGAGTCTGGATAGAGAGGTGCCCGCCTCCTCTATCCTAACTTTTCTAGGGCAACACCTATCATATCCACAGAGGTTACCCAAAACCTGAGTAACCCCACCATAACCAAAAGGGTCAGTGAGCCCACTTTGCTTTTGCCTATGAGGTCTGCCTCCCATGCCAAGTGCAGTAATGCCATGAGGGTCCGCACCCAACAGAGGCTACTGACAACTGTCAGAATCCAGAACCACACACTAAGCCTTCCACTGGCATATGGGTGAGATGCTTTAGTGACCACTGGTATCTCTCTTGCTGTTCAGAGTGGGGGTCTACTACATCCTGTGGCAGACACCCTTCTTCCACTCTCCCTTCTGTCATGCAGGGGGGACACCCTGCATCCCCCTTACTGTGTCTGAAGGCCCTTGGTTCATTGGACCTCTCTTTAGGAGTGGCCTACCTTTACTCTTCTTTTTCCCCTTCCTTGGGGACCCCTGTCTCCTAACTTTAGGGAGCGACTCTCCAGGGTCTTTGGTTGGGAGGGCACCTTGGGCAACCACCCCATCTGGGACCAGACCAACCTCTGGATGGTCACTGCCCAGATCAACCACTATGGTGTGACTGGCACATGTGTCTTTCAGTCCAGTGGTAGGGATCCCATTCACCTGCCAGGAGTGAAAGTGCCTACCCCCACCCTTAGTGATCACCAGCTTACCATCTGGACCCATGTCCCAGCACACTGGTATGAAGATCTCATCATCTGAGGAGTCCTTCTCTATGGTTACACTGGACAGCCCAGTGCAAACTACCATATTGGGACAGGCTGCATCACCTCTGAAGAGACCTGTCTGTTATCCAAGATCTTTTTTAATCCTTGGTCCCCCTGCCTCTGCTGGTCAGAGTGGGAGTGGGTTCTACTCTCCTCCTTTTTGGGGGTCTGGGGTACTAAAGGGGTTGCAGTGGTGGGCTTACCACCCCCTCCCTAGGTTTCTGTGGACCTGACCCCCCCCTCCATACAGTCTTCTACCTGGAACTTAGTAAATACTCTGGTTTAATTTGACACCAAATGTGATATATTTAGCTCCTCTCGGTCTGAAATAAGACTTTATTATTTTAAATAAAGTTTCCCAATGTTAGCGTATGGAGCCCTTTAACTATAATGGGGAAAAACAAATTTGGCTGGTTTTCCCTCACCAGGGCCTATAAAACATCTTTCATAAAGTCCCTGCTTATATTTACACTGCACCCAACCCTTGGGGCACCTAGGGCACACCTTAGGATGACTAATATGTAACTATAAGGTAATTAGAGTCTTTGGAAGTACTTTAAATTACAAAGTTGAATTTAGGGTTAATTTTAACTTAAAGCAGCCAGCAAGGAAGGCCTGCCTTTACAATGACACTGGAAACCACAGCAGTGCACCTATGGGTGCACTACCTATACTGGAGTCCCTAAACCTTTATGCCCTACCTTGTAGTAGGGACTTATAGGGAGGTTATCAGAGCCAATTATAATTAGGCCTAATTTGCTTATACCATTTTAAACAGGGCACTGGCCCTGTGACTGGCTAGCAGTGCCATATGGCACAGTCAGAGTCAGAAAATACCAGTAATAGGTAAAGATGGGGGCATAAAGTGAGGGGGATTCTGCCATCATGTCAACATCAGGGCAGTGCGCCCTCTACGGACGACTGGAATGCAAAAATCCAACACTTATGAAATAACGTAATCCATGCATTATGTTGCTATGTTGTTGTTTAACCTTTTGCATTGCAGAGTTTAATCCTGAAGACTTATATTCAAGGTGCTTGTAAATACTGTTAATTTGCAATGTATTGCTGCAGGCTTTCAGAGTGTGTCAGGGTGTGGTCTCTTTCCATGGCCTTCTAGAAGCTTTCTCTGCAGCATGACTGGGTGTGGTTTGTGGGCTGGGCCAGACTCTATATAAGGGAGCCAGCCCAGCTCCACGTGCTCACTATTCAGAGGTCCCGGTGCAGAGCAGCAGCAATTTCCTGAGCTCCTATTCCGGAGGTCTACTTTTGATCTTCCAGGCCTTGTCCTTCATTGTATTGGTGATCGTTGATCAGGGCGGTAAGACGGAGGTCGGGCTGGGCCCCGATCCCGTTTTCAAAGACATTTGAGTTCTTGGGCCTAATTTTCATATTGGGGGATTTTTCCTTGTGCGTGTGAATGTGCACTTGGTTTCTGGCATTTACATGTTGACATTCGAATCGGCAAGATGCGCGATTCATTCCTCATGTTTAGCTCTTGATACTCATTGTGCGCTACCATTTCATGGCAGTTACATGGTGGCATTCGAATCGACAAGACGCGCGATTCTTTCCTCATGTTTAACTCTTGATACTCATTGTACGCTACCATTTCTTGGCAGTTACATGGTGGCATTCCAATCGGCAAGACGTGCGATTCATTCCTTGTGTTTAACTCTTGATACTCATTGTGCGCTTCCATTTCTTGGCAGTTACATGGTGGCATTCGAATTGGCAAGACGTGCGATTCGTTTATTGTGTTTAACTCTTGACTCTCATTGTGCGCTACAATTGCTTAGCATTTACATGGTAGCATTCGAATCGGCAAGACCCGCGATTCCTTTCCTTACATTTAACTCTTGATACGCATTGTGCACAAGCATTTACATGGTGACACTCGAATCGGCAAGACGCGAGATTCATTCCTTGCAATTAAAACTTTGGAAATCATTGTGCGCGACCATTTCTTGGCATTTACATGGTGGCATTTGAATTGGCAAGACGCAAGATTCATTCCCACATTTAAAACTTGATGTTTCAGATCGCTTGCAGTGTGCGCTATCATTTCATGGCATTTGCATATTCTTGTTGAAATCAGCAGTGTGCGCGATGAATTTTTTCTGCATTTAAAACTAAGGCCCTCATTACAACCCTGGCGGTCAGTGTTAAAGTGGCAGTAAGACCGCCAACAGGCAGGCGGTAAAAAAAATTGAATCACGACCATGGCTGAAACCGCCAACATAGACAGCCACTTTAACACTCCGACCGCCACGGCGGTACAAACAAACACCCCGGCGGTCACCACCAACAGACAGGCGGAAGACAATGTACCGCCCATACTATTATGACAGGCCAATCCGCCACCTTTAGCGGGGCAGATTCAACGCGAATAAAAACACGGCGGAAACAGGACTTGGAAGGGAAAACACTCACCTCTACACAACCCACGAGGAACCAGGACGCCATGGAGCCTGAACTCCAAATACTCCCTGCGATAGTATTCCTGCTCCTCTACCAGAAGCACGAAAGACGGCGTCGACCACCACAGTGAGTACTGCACCTACAAAACAGGGGAGGTAAAAGTGGGTGACACACACATGCAACACGCAACACCCCCACCCCCACCCTCACCCACAACAACATACACACTAATACATGCTGCAACATTACATTAACACCCCCCGCCCCCCTGGAAGAAAGCAAGGACAAAAGGAAATGAGTTGAACAATTGTAATCAATAAAAATCCATTAGTCAAAACTTTATATACAGTATCAACAATTATGTACACCAACCAATCAAGTCCGGGTAGTGCACCATTCATAGTCCGTGGACCACTGGGTCTAAAATGCATGGGCGAGGCCCACACTCTATACCAGGCTCGAAACGGAGAGAACACTGCTGGGGCATCAGATCGAAATGAAACAGGCACCTCAGGTGGAAGGGAAGGGGGGCACCTCAGCGGCATGAGTGCACAATGCCAGCTCCACAAGGGGGCTCCATGCCCATTGATGTATCCTGGGGAGTGCAAAGCCACAGTCTCTTAAGTCTCTCCAGTGGGTGGTTTGCCCACTGCTGTATCCTGGGGAGTGCAAAGCCACAGTCTCTCAAGTCTCTCCAGTGGGTGGGTTGCCCACTGCTGTATCCTGAGGAGTGCAAAGCCACAGTCTCTCAAGTCTTTCCAGTGGGTGGGTTGCCCACTGCTTTATCCTGGGGAGTGCAAAGCCACAGTCTCTCAAGTCTCTCCAGTGGGTGGGTTGCCCACTGCTTTATCCTGGGGAGTGCAAAGCCACAGTCGCTCAAGTCTTTCCAGTGGGTGGGTTGCCCACTGCTTTATCCTGGGGAGTGCTAAGCCACAGTCTCTCAAGTGGATAACAGTCTCCACAGGTTCTGGAGGGGGCATTGTGCCCAGAGTGCTTCATCCTGCCAAGGGCTGAAGTAGTGGATGCCTTTCTCCACTGGTTATGGAGGGGGCATTGTGCCCAGAGTGCTTCATCCTGCCAAGGACTGAGGTAGTGGATGCCTTTCTCCACAGGTTCTGGAGGGGGCATTGTGCCCAGAGTGCTTCATCCTGCCAAGGACTGACGTAGTGGATGCCTTTCTCCACTGTTTCTGGAGGGGGCATTGTGCCCAGAGTGCTTCATCCTGCCAAGGACTGAGGTAGTGGATGTGACACTCCACTGACGGTGGTGCAACATGCAAGCTGCCCAGGCCCCTGGAACTGGCCACCAGCCTCATATGAATGACCACTGGGGATGGCAGCCATGTCTGCGGTGGTGCCACTGGCTCAGGTTGTTGCGGGGCCGCTGGCGGTGCTGGCGGCGGGGTCAGTAGTGGCGGTGGTTGCGCCAGGCTCTGTGGCATCGGTGCTGGCGGGGGTCATTGTGGCGGCGGTGCTGGTGGCGGGCTCACTGACTGCGGTGCTGGTGGCGGGCTCGCTGATTGCGGTGCTGGCGGCGGTGTCAGTAGCGGTGGTGCTGGTGGCAGGCTCTGTGGCATCGGTGCTGGCGGCGGTGTCAGTAGCAGCGGTGCTAGTGGCAGGCTCACTGACTGCGGTGCTGGTGAAGGGCACAGTGTCTGCGGTGCTGGTGAAGGGCTCAGTGTGTGGGGTGCTGGTGAAGGGCTCAGTGTCTGGGGTGGTGGTGGCGGTGTCTGTGGCGGCGGTGCAGGTGGCAGTGCTGGTGGTGGTCTTGTCCGCCGTGCAGGTTGGCATCGAGGTGGACTTGCCTTTCATTTTCAGGCCCTTCCCCTCCTTGAATGGCGGTGCAGCTGTCTTGCCACTTTCAACTTTTGTCTTGCCTGAGCCCTTGGTGGCAGGTGTTTTTGCCTTCTCCCTCTGGGATGTGGGCAGCTTTTTCTGTTTTGAAGGTGGCGGAATGTCCTTGCCCTCGCTCCTTGGGACAATGGCAGCCCTGTTGCTTGGTGCACTCCAAAATCCCGCTATTGCTGGCACCACTGTGCCCGGTGATGTGGTGGCTGAGGTGCTGGGTTGGGACCTGGAAAGGCGGGCCCTAGGGGAAGGGCGGGGGGGAGGTGTAGGGAATAGGTCAACATTTGATAGGAAAAGCTTTTTAGACACACTGGGACAGGTAGATGGCGGGGGTTTGGGAGTGGAGGAAGAGGTAGTGGTTGTAGGAGCTGTTCGTTTGGTGACTTTGGGTGAAGGTGCATGGGCTGTAGGCTGTTGTGAGGTGGATGGCTGTTGGGTGGGTGTGTGACTGTGTTTGTGTACTTTGGAAGTAGGGCTCACAGACACACTGGTAGAGGACACAGCGGATGTGTGAATGGTAGTGGGGGTGGTGAGTGCACGTGATCGGTGTGTGGTGATGGGCGTGCTGGTGATGGAGGTAGTGGCTGAGGATGTAGTGCATGCAGGTGTAAGTGGAGACATGACAGGGAGGGAGGAAGGAGACGTGGAGGAGGGGGACACAGTGGAGGCAGTGGATGTTGATATGTGCGCAGGGGTATGATGCTTGTGTGAGTGCCTGTGGGATGTGTGTTGCTTATGTTTGCCTGAGCCACCCTTGCTTGTTGAGGTGTGTGCATGCTGGTCTGATGGTGTGCTTGGGATAGGCTGAGGTACTCGGGATTGGGTCTGGGTGGAGGACGTTGGAGGGGGAGGCTAGACACAGGGACAATGGCTGCCATCAGTGCTGAGGCCAGAGCCTGAAATGCTCGCTGTTGAGCTGCCTGGCCAGAATGAATGCCCTCCAGGTATGCATTTGTCTGTTGCAACTGCCTCTCTACACCCTAGATGGCATTCAGAATGGTAGACTGCCCAACAGTGAGGGATCTCAGGAGGTCAATGGCCTCCACACTGAGGGCAGCAGGGCTGACTGGGGCAGGGCCTCAGGTGCCTGGGGCGAAGGGGATGCCCACCTTCCTGGGTGAGCGGCCACAGGACACATGCTGAGGGGCTGCTGGGAGGGCGGTGCTGGTAGGGGGGTGGCAGCTGTACCTGTAGACGCGGTGGGCACAGAGGGGCCCGCCACCGCAAGGGAGCTCCCATCAGAGGAGGAGGAGTCGGTATCGCTGGTCTCTGCTCCTGTCCCCGCCGTGGAGCTCCCCTCACCCTCCGTCCCACTGGTGACTTCAGACTCAGTTGTCTCGCCCCCCAGGGCCATGTGGGATGCAGCTCCCTCCTGCTCCGGTGGCACAGCTCCTCCGCCTGATGATGCTAATGCACACAAGAACAGGAAGACCACAAAAAAGGGGGGGGGAAAGAAGAAAGACATGTTCAGTGCATGCAATACCGCTACCGTTGGCGGACACTACGGACACAGCAGCCTTCTGCACTACGTCATGCACTTAGAGTTCCCTAATTAATCACAGGGACATGGGGTACATGACCTATGCACGATTGCTGCAAACATGGAAGTCACAGGAGACTGACTAGGTGTAGATGGCTGTTACGACTGGTGGGGTTGGGGTGACACTTAGCCTGCCTCACAAAGGCACAAAGGGTCCTTGCCTACAAAGCTCGCTCTAGCCTAGGGGAACCAACTGCCCACCTCCCCCAACCAGACACCTCCTAATGCGCGCATAGTCAGATGGATGTGACGGTACTCACCCCCTTGTGGCTGCTGTGATGCCCTCTAGCGCCCATCCAACTCCGGATACACCACCGCCAGGATCCGGAACATGAGGAGGGTCATGGTGCGATGGGCACCCCTCCCACGTTGGAAGGCAATCCCCAGCTTGGCCTCCGCTGCCTTCTTGCTCCAGCGGCAAATGTCCTCCCATCTTTTCCGACAGTGGGTGCTCCGTCTGTGGTGGACCCCCAGGGTTGAGACGTCCTTGGCGATGGCACGCCAAATATCCTTCTTCTGGTGCACGCTGACCTAGAGGAATAGTACAGGGGAAAATTAAAAACTTTAACCTTCCGGACCGTCACAGTCATTGTCCCACATTCCCACCCTTGCCCTGACGCACATACACTCACCGTCCGCTCATGCAAGCCTCACCTCCGTATCGTCCATCCACACCACTCCAAACAGGCATTGCCCATGCCGCGTGCTCACAGTGTACTCACCTGTTTGTCTGGAGGACTGTAGAGTAGCGTTTACTGGGGGAGAACCCCATCCACTAGTTTCTCCAACTCCTCCGATGTGAAGGCAGGGGCCCTTTCCCCAGACACATGAGCCATCGTCTCTTCCCGACTGAGGTCACAGCAGCACTTGCAGTGTAGGTCCTCTCCTGTCGAAGGTCAGGTATCAAGTGAGTGAACAGATAGAAAATGGCGATCACCTCAGTGACGGTGTGTACCGTCACCGCAGCGTACATCGTCATTGGCTCCTGGGACCCATAGGGCCCAATGTTAACCAATGCAGGATTGCGCCGCGGTCTTCGACCGCCTACCGCGATGTTGTACAACGCCAGCGCAGTTACCTCATATCCCCTTGTCCCACATTACAGGTCAGGCAGCCGCCATTTCAGGGGGCCACATGGCATTATTTGTAAATGCGTCACACATATCTAGGCCTTGCATACACACAGAGACAGGCACATAGCGGATTGACAAATGTGTGCAATAAATTATTTTTTTACTACCTCAGTATTGGCTGACTCTGTGCTCGCTGGGGCAGGTGAGGAGATGGCGGCATCCTCCGGTGTACAGACCGCTGGTGGACCTGTTGCAATGGAAGATAGACATGTAATAGTCACCTACCGACTTGATCGTGCCACAATCCAGGAACTGTGTGCTCAGTTGGAGCCAGACCTGATGTCAGCTATCCGCCATCCCACAGGAATCGCCCCTCTAGTGCAGGTCCTGTCAGTACTCCATTTCCTTGCAAGTGGGTCTTTTCAAACTACAGTGGCCATAGCATCAGGGATGTCCCAGCCTATGTTCTCAAATGTGTTGTCCAGAGTGTTGTCTGCCCTGCTTAAACACATGCGCAGTTACATCGTTTTCCCTCAGGTGGAGGATTTGCCTACAGTGAAAGGTGACTCCTATGCCCTGGGACATATCCCCAACATTATAGGTGCCATTGATGGGAGACATGTGGCCTTGGTACCCCTCTGCAGGAGTGAACAGGTGTACAGAAACCGGAAGAGCTACCATTCAATGAATGTGCGAATGGTGTGTTTGGCCGTCCAGTACATCTCCCATGTGAACGCCAAGTTTCCTGGCTCAGTGCATGATGCTTACATTCTGAGGAATATCAGCATATCTTATGTGATGGGGCAACTCCAGAGGCACCCTGTGTGGCTAATAGGTGAGGACAAGGACCCTATACCCTGTGAATAGTTGTCTGGGTCTGGGGTTGTCCCTACGGGTTAGTGTGTGTCTAACAGTTGTCCCTCGACATTTGCAGGTGACTCTGGGTACCCCAACCTGTCATGGCTACTGACCCCAGTGAGAAATCCCAGGACAAGGGCAGAGGAACACTACAATGAGGCACATGGGCGAACTAGGAGGATTGTAGAAAGAACCTTCAGCCTTCTGAAGGCCAGGTTCCGGTGCCTCCATATGACAGGTGGTTCTCTGTACTACTCACCAAAGAAGGTGTGCCAGATCATCGTGGCCTGCTGTATGCTGCACAACTTGGCTTTGCGACGACAGGTGCCTTTTCTGCAGAAGAATGGTCCAGAAGGCAGCTGTGGAGCCTGTGGACAGTGAAGAAGAGGAGGCAGAAGAAGAGGATATCGACAACAGAAACAACGTGATCCAGCAATACTTCCAGCAAGACACAGGTAAGAAGACATCACTGCCTCCTACATCTCATTCAATTGTTAGACCTATCATATGTCTGTCACTTTCACCCAGTGTATGGACCTTGACCTGTCACTTTGCCTTTCCATTTCACAGATGTGGGTCCCACTGTGTGACCTCTGCTATGTTACCTCATGGACTAGAGCTGTGTGACATAGATATGTTGACAATACAATGGACATTGCTATTTTCCTCCGTTATTGCAAATACACATTTGTGAAAGCACAGACTGACTCCAGATTGTTTTGTGATTCAAGGGTGTTTATTTAAGTGCAAAATAGTGAAGGGGGTTGTAAAATGGTCAGGGGTGATGGTGGAGGAATGTCCATGGCAGAGTACAGTTACTTGTCTCACAGGTGCATTGTCCAAAGGGGCATAGGAAGAGGAGCTAGGGAAGTTTAAGTATGGACAGGGTGACAAAGTGGGACAGAAGGATGACATTCAGGGTGGTCTCATTTCTTGGCGGTGGTCTTGGCATTGTTCTCTGTCTTTGTCCTGGTTCTCCATCTGCAGGGGGTGGGGTGCTGATGTCGTGGTCCTGTGGCGGTGCCTCCTGTCCACTAGCGCCGTCGGAGGTGGTGGGCAGTTCATCATCCAGGCTAGTGTCAGGGGCCCCTTGTTGTGCCACAGTGTCCCTCCTGTTGTTCACAAGGTCCTTCAGCACCCCTACAATGGTGACCAGGGTGGTGTTGATGAACTTCCTCCCTGGTCCCCAAATACTGTTCCTCCTGCAGCCTCTGGGTCTCCTGAAACGTGGCCAGTACCGTTGCCTTCGTCTTCAGGGAATGATGGTACGCTCCCATGATGTTGGAGAGGGCCTCGTGGAGAGTGGGTTCCCTGGGCCGGTCCTCCCACTGTTGCACAGCAGTCCTCCCAGTTCCCCTATTTTCCTGTTCCTCTGTCCCCTGAACCGTGTGCCCACTGCCCCCAGGTCCCTGCTGTGCTTGGGTTGGTGGGTTTGCCTGGGTTCCCTGTAGTGGTGGACACTCTGCTGCTTCAAGTGTCCTGGGCCCGCTGGGTGGGTGCTGTGCTGGTGTTTCCTGAGGAGGGAGGCTCTGTGGTGGCATGTGCCAGTGTGTGGAGAACCGACTGTCCGAGGTCCCAGATGGGCTGGGCTGGTCATCTTGATCCAGTTGGACAGAGCTGCTGTCATTACTGTAGGCCTCTTCTGTAGCGGGGGTGGACATGTCTGGAACCTCCTGTCCGGTGACGCTGGGTAGGGGCCCTGCAGGGGTGTAAGGGCATGATTATTGCATCTGTGTGTGCAATGGGTGGGTGACCCTGTACCCCAGTGCTTACATTCTTGTGTTGGACCTTGTGTAATAATTGTTTTGGGGTCTGTGTGGGTAACTGTAGTGGACATGCTTTGGTGATGGGTGTCCATGCTTTGTTGTTGCATGCGGGGCTTGGTGTTGGGATGGATGGTTTGTGATAGTGGGACATATGTGAGGTGTTGGAGTGATGGGGGTGAGGGTGAGGGTGGGGGTATGTGATAACATGGAGGTAGGGTGGGGGATATGGTAGTAAAGAGTTGACTTACCAGAGTCCATTCCTCCTGCTACTCCAGCGAGGCCCTCAGGATGCAGTATAGCCAAGACCTGCTCCTCCCATGTTGTTAGTTGTGGGGGAGGAGGTGGGGTCCGCCGCCAGTCCTCTGAACTGCAATCTGGTGTCTTGAGACCACAGAACGCACCTTCCCCCATAGGTCATTCCACCTCTTCCTGATGTCATCCCGTGTTCTTGGATGCTGTCCCACTGCGTTGACCCTGTCCACGATTCTGCATCATATCTCCATCTTCCTAGCTATGGAGGTGTCCTGCACCTGTGATCCGAGTAGCTGTGGCTCTACCCAGATGATTTCCTCCACCATGACCCTGAGCTCCTCCGCAGAAAACCTGGGGTGTCGTTGCGGTGCCATGGTGTGGTGTGGGTGATGTGGGAGGTGGTGTGTGTTGTGATATGTGAGGGGATGTGTTTGTGTGTGTTGTGTGAGGTGCGTGGATGTTGTGTGAGTGATGGTGTTGTGTGCCTGTGGATGCTAGTTTGTTGATGGTGGTGTCTCTCTCTGGCCTTCTTTAGCAATTCTGGTCGTAAGGGTTTGTGGGTGATGTGGGTGTGTGTTTTATATTGTATTGGGTGTGTGGGTGTGGTGTGTGTATGTGTATCAGGTGTGTGTATTTTGAATTGTCCAATGTGGTTGTGTTTTGTAAATGTGTGTGTGTATTTTGAGTGCGGCGGTGTGTACCGCCAAAGGTTTACCGCGGTTGAAAGACTGATGCATGGATTTGTGGGTCGTGATAGTGTGGGCGTATTCCTGTTAGCGTGACGGTGGAGGATTTGTTAGCGCCAGTTTATCACTGACCTTTGGTGTGGCGAACTTGTGTGGGTGTCTAGATTTTGGCAGATTCCGAGCTGTGGGTCGTAATAGCTGTAGCGGAATTCTGCTGCCGCAGCGGTGTGTTGGCGGCCTTCTGCACGGCAGTAAGCGTGATTTGCCACCAATGTTGTAATGAGGGCCTCAGTGTTAAAAATGCTAGATGTTGCATTATATGTGCATATTAAGTCCTTATTACAATTCCTATTGTGTTCCAGGAAACGTTCAGATTATTTTTTGTCCTCATGCAAAAAGACCATGTTTGATTTTGAAAACATAATTCTAGAAGATTCTTATATTCCTAGTAAATGTGTAACATTTCATGAAAAGTTTCATTGAGAAGTTGTATTATTTATTCTTGATTCCTTCCCAGGTAACCAGATGTCTTGAGGCCTAGTAATTTAGTTATTTCTTAAGTTATCCATGGTTACAGTATGACAATGCTTAGAATCATAGTCTAGTAAATGTCAATGTGATATATTTTTGATATTGTGTGTTTTAACCTTTTGTTTCCTACAGGTCTCCTTCCTAGCTGTTCCCATCCTATTCCCCTTTTCCCCCGCTTGGACCCTCTCAGTCTCTGTGATTTATCTATCAGAGTCTTGGAGCTGTCTAGTGGTGGACATGTTGGGAACGTGCGCAGACCCCGAGGATCTGGTCTCCCTGAAGCATCATCCCAGTTTTCCCACAACACTGGGAAAACCTCATTTTGGGCCCCCCCTTTTGCTCGATCCCCACTTAATGATGACCCCACAACTTTCAAGTCAGGAGCTGAACTGACTGTCATATAAGTTTTGAAAATTTCATGAAAATTCATCAAGACGTGCCAAAGTTATGGGTAAAACAAAAATTGCTTTTCCTATGGAAACTAAGGGGGTCATTCCAACCTCGGCGGTAAAAGGCGCTTACCGCCATGCAGAAGACCACCATAACACCGCCGCGGCCGCGGTAAACCGCCACGGTCATTCTGACCCACAACAGGCAAACCGCCAAAATACAGACATCCACAATAGTCCGCCACACCAAAGGACAGCGAGAAACTGGCGAAGACCAAACCTCCACCGTCACGCCAACAGAAATACCCCCACACTATCACGACACACGAATCCACGCGGCGGTCTTTCAACCGCGGTATTCCATTGGCGGTACACACCGCCACGCTCAAAATACACACACACTTACAAAACAAAGCCACATTGGATAATTCGAAATACACACACCTGATACACATACAAACAACACTCCCACACACCCAACACAATATAAAACACACACCCACATCACCCACAAACCCCCACTCCTAGAGATTCGTGAACACGCACAGAGATAAGAGACCCGAGCACCCAGACGCGCAATTCACTGTCACCCAGCAATATTACCACGCACTTCAAACTACACACCAATACACATCACCACACTTAGCACCACACAATCCACCCAACACATCACCCAAACCACCCCATGGCACTGCAAAGACACCCCAGGTTTTCTGAGGCTGAACTCAGGGTCATGGTGGAGGAAATTGTACGGATAGAGCCACAGCTCTTTGGGACACAGGTGCAGCACACCACCATTGCCAGGAAGATGGAGCTATGGAACAGAATAGTGGACAGGGTCAACGCTGTGGGACAGCACCCAAGAAATCGGGACGACATCAGGAAGCGGTGGAACGACCTACGGGGAAGGTGCGTTCCATGGTATCCAGGCACAACATCGCGGTGCAGCGGACTGGCGGCGGACCCCCACCTCCTCACCCAGAATTTACAACATGGGAGGAGCAGGTCTTGGCGATCCTGCATCCTGAGGGCCTCGCAGGAGTAGGCGGATGAATGGACTCTGGTAAGTCAAATCTTAACTACTTCATCCCCCCCACCCCACCAGCATGCCAACTCATACCCCCACCCTCACCTCCACCCCATCACACCTACTCCTTGCAAATGTCTCACCCTCACAACCCACCCATCCCAACACCAAGCCCTGCATGCGACCACAAAGCATGGACACCCATCACCTAAGCATGCCCACTGCACATACCCATCCCCCCCCAAACCACCGTCACAAAAGCCCCCACACAGGAATGCAAGCACAGGGGTACAAGGGCACCCACCCATTGCACTCTATGGCACACACAGAAGCAATAATCCTACTTTTATACCCCTGCAGGACCCGAACGCCACGTCACCGCGCAGGAGGGTCCACAAATGTCCACTCCACCCCCAGAAGAGGCCCACAGTGATGACAGCAGCTCTGTCTCCCTGGATCTAGATGACCAGCCCGGCCCATCGGGGACCTCTGGACAGTCGGTTCCCCTCAGACAGCCACAGGCCACAGCAGACCTTCCCCACTCTGGGAACACCAGCACAGCACCCACACAGCGGGCCCATATCTCTGTCCCCAGGACACGTCAATCAGCGGTGTGTCCACCACTACAGGGCCCCCAGGTTAACCCACCACCCCAACAACAACAGGGACCTGGGGGCAGTGGTAGTGGACACACGGTCCAGGGGACAGAGGCACAGGGAAACAGGGGAACTGGGAGGGCTGCTGTGCGACGGGGGGGACAGGCCCAGGGAACCCACTCTCCACGAGGCCCTCTCCTCTATCATGGGAGCATACCACCACTCCCAGGAGACGATGGCCACGGTCCTGGCCAGGTTTCAGGAGATCCAGCTTCTGCAGGAGCAACAGTATATGGGGTTCAGGGAAGAACTAAGAAACATCAGTTCCGCAATGGGCACCATCGTAGTGGCTCTGAATCAGGTAGTCACCACATTGCGGGACACTGTTGCACCACAAAGGGCCCCTGACACTAGCATGGACCAAGAACTGCCTACCACCTCCGCCGGCGCTGGTGGACAGGAGGCCCAGACACAAGACCAACAGGCCACCAGAACCCCACCCCCTGCAGAAGGAGAACCACCCCGCAACCGGGCCCTGAGATCCAGGAAGAAGACAGAGTAAGATGCCAAGACCCCAGCCAGGAAAGGATACCTCCCTGATTGTCATCCCACTGTCCCACATTGACACCCTGTCCAACCTTACACTGCCCCTGCTCCACTTTCCACAGGCATCTGGACAATGCACCTGTGATACTGTTAGTCTGGACTCTGCCATGGACAATCCTCCACCATCACACCTCAACGATTTGCAACCACCCACCAATTTAGAGCACTGTAATAAACACACTTATTGCATAAAACAATCTGGAGTCTGGCTGTGATTTTGTACAAATGTATTAGACATTACCGTGCCAAATGGCATAATCACATTGTGATGCCAACATACCAATGTCACACAGCTGTAGTCCATGGGGAAATAAAGCAGATGTCACGCAGTGGGGCCCACATCTCTGAAATCGGAAGGGAAAGTCACAACTCAGTTACCATACACTGGGGGAAAAGGTCAGACAGTAGAGAGGTAGTAGGGGTTAAGTATATGTAATATGCCGGTGTGGATTCTTACCTGTGTGTCATTGAAAATACTGCTGTATTACTGTGTTCCTGTTCTCTATGTCGTCCTCTTCGCCTTCCTCCTCTTCACTCTCCACAGGCTCCACAGCTGCTACAACACCACCATCTGGACCATCCTCCTGCAGAAAAGGCACCTGGCGTCGCAAAGCCAGGTTGTGAAGCATACAGCAGGCCACGATGATCTGGCACACCTTCTTTGGTGAGTACATTAGGGATCCACCAGTCATATGGAGGCACCTAAACCTGGCCTTCAGGAGGCCGAAGGTCCGCTCGATCACCCTCCTAGTTCTCCCATGGGCCTCTTTGTACCGTTCCTCTGCCCTTGTCCTGGGATTCCTCACTAGGGGTCAGTAGCCATGAGAGGTTGGGGTAACCAGAGTCTCCTAATAGCCACACACGGTGCCTCTGTAGTTGACCCATCACGTAAGGGATGCTGCTATTCCGCATGATGTACACGTCATGCACTGACCCAGGGAACTTGGCATTAACATGGGAAATGTACTGGTCAGCCAAACACACCATCTGGACATTCATGGAATGATAACTCTTCCTGTTCCTGTACACCTGTTCACTCCTGCTGGGGGGGACCAAAGCAACATGTGTCCCATCAATGGCACCAATGATGTTGGGTATATGTCCAAGGGCATAGAAATCAGCCTTCACTGTAGCCAAATCCCCTACCTCAGGGAAGACGATATACCTCCGCATGTGTTTGAGCAGGGCAGACAACACTCTGGACAACACCTTGGAAAACATGGGCTGGGACATCCCTGATGATATGGCCACTGTTGTTTGAAATGACCCACTTGCTAGGAAATGGAGTACTGACAGCACCTGCACTAGAGGGGGGATCCCTGTGGGTTGGCGGATTGGTGACATCAGGTCTGGCTCCAGCTGGGCACACAGTTCCTGTACAGTGGCTCGGTCAAGCCTGTATGTCAGTATGACATGTCTTTCCTCCATTGTCGACAGGTCCACCAGCGGTCTGTACACTGGAAGATTTCTCCATCTCCTCGCATGTCCCAGCGGACGGTGCCTATGAAGGACAACAGCGAGCACAGAGTCAATCAATCCACAGGTACGTAACCACAGCTTGCACATAACACGATTCCCAGTGCATTTAATGGCTTGTATGAGTGTCGATGCAAGGCCTATGTATGTGTGACGCAGTAGAAAATAAGGCATGTGGGCCCTTGAAATGGCGGCTGCCTGACCTGTGAAGTGCGACAATGGGATGTGAGGTCGATGCGCTGGCGTGGCACAGCGTGGCGGTAGGCGGTCGAAGACAGCAGCGCAAAGCTGCATTGGTTAACATTGAACCCTATGGGTCTCAGGAGCCAATGACGATGTGTGCCGGAGGTCGCGGTACGCACCGCCGCAGGCGTGACTGCCATTTTCTATCTGCTTAATCACTCAATACCTGATCTTCCACAGGAGAGGACCTACACTGCAAGTGCTGCTGTGACCACGGTCTGGAAGAGACAATGGCTCATGCGACTGGGGAAAGGGCCCTTGCCTTCACTGCTCAGGAGTTGGAGAAACTCGTGGATGGGGTCCTCCCCCAGTATGCGCTACTCTACGGTCCTCCAGACCAACAGGTAAGTACACTGGGACCATGCTTTGTGGCCAATGCCTGTGTTGAGTGGGGTGGATGAAAGATGGTGGTGAGGGGAGCGATTGAGGCATGCATCAAACGACAGATGAGAGCATGTGCCACATGGCAAGGGTGGGGATGCGGGGGCCACTCACATCGAGCATGCAGAAGGTGATGATTATTCTTCTCTCCCTGTACATGTCACATAGGTCAGCGCCCACCAGAAAATAAATATTTGGCGTGCCATCGCCAAGGACGTCCGGACCCTGGGGGTCCACCACAGACGGGGCACCCACTGCCGGAAGAGATGGGAGGACATCCGACGCTGGAGCAGGAAGACGGCGGAGGCTCAGCTGGGGATGGCCTTCCAACGTGGGAGGGGTGCCAGTCGTACTTTGACCCCCCTGATGTCCCGGATCCTGGCGGTGGCCTACCCCGATTTGGATGTGCGCGTGAGGACATCACAGCAGACACAAGGGGGTGAGTACACTCAAATCCTGGTGACTTTGCGCGCAGTGGAGGTGTCTGGGTGGGGGAGGAGGACTGTGGGTATCCCTAGGCCAGGGTGATATCTGTAGGCTAGGCCCCTCCGTAAGGCATGGCCCTGTGCCCCCACCCCCCTCCTCTGCAGGGTGCCAAGTACAGCTATTCATTGCCCTGTGTCATGTATGTGAGCAGAGGTCGCCCATAGGATTGCGTAGTCGACCCCAAGTGCACGGCATAGTGCAGGGGGCTTCTGTGTCTGTCCTGTCCGCCAACGGTGTCGCCAATGCATGCACTCAACATTTCTTTATTTTTCCCCACCCCCCTTTTTTGTTGTCTTCCTGTTCATTTGTGCATTAGCATCATCAGGCGGAGGAGAAGTGGCATTGGAGCACGAGGGAGCTGCATCTCACATGGCCATGGCGGGCCATGCAACTGACTCGGAATTCACCAGTGAGACGGAGGGCGAGGGGAGCTCCACAGCGGGGACTCGTGCGGATGTCAGTGACATCGACTCGTCCTCTGAAGGGAGCTCCCTTGTGGTGGGGGCAACATCCGTGCCCCCCGCAACAACAGGTACAGCCACCACCCAGCGCACCAGCACCGCCCTCCCAGCAGCCCCTCAGCGTTTGCCCCGTGCCCGCTCACCCAGGAAGGTGGGCATCTCCTTCGCCCCAGGCACCTCAGGCCCTGCCCCTGTCACCCCTGCTGCCCTCACTGAGGAGGTCATTGACCTCCTGAGGACGCTCATTGTTGGGCAGTCTACCCTTTTGAATGCCATCCAGGGTGTAGAAAGGGAGGTGCACCAGAATAATGCATGTCTGGAGGGCATTCATTCGGGTCAGGCTGCCCATCAGCGATCGTTCAACACTCTGGCCTCAGCACTGATGGCAGCAATTGTCCCTGTCTCTAGCCTCCCCCCTCCAACTTCCTCCACCCATACCCAATCCCCTGTACCTCTGCCTATCCCAGACACACCATCAGACCAGCCTGCACACACCTCAACACCCAAGGGAAGCTCAGACATACATAAGCACCACACATCACACAGGCATGTACACAAGCAACATCCACATGCAGACATACCAACACCCACTGCCTCCACTGTGTCCCCCTCCTCCTCGTCTCCCTCCTCCCTCCCTGTCACGTCTCCACTCACACCTGCATGCACAACATCTTCAGCCACTACGTCCATCACCAGCACACACACCAGAACCCCCCGCACACGTGCAGTCACCACCCCCACTACCATTCACACGTCCCCTGTGTCCTCTCCCAGTGTGTCTGTCACCCCCTCTTCCAAGCTACACAAACGCATGCAGCCACCCACCCAACAGCCATCCCCCTCACGACAGCCTCCAGCCCAAGCACCTGCACCCAAAGACAGCAGACTTCAAACTCCTACAACCACAACCTCTTCCTCCACTCCCATACCTACTACACCTACCCGTCCCTCTCTTCCTAAACTTATTTTCCTATCAAAACTTGACCTCTTTCCAACAACTCCCCCACCCCATCCATCTAATAGGACTCCAGTCAGCACCTCAGCCACCACAAAAGCGGGCCCTGTGAAGACAGTCTGCCATGTATTGTGGAGTCCCCCACCCTCAAGGGCAGCCAGTTCAGTAGGGAGCCAAGGCACGGGCAGCCCACCGCCACAAAAACATGCGAAGATTGTCAGTGGCCGGCGCGAGAGGCCTAAAACACCTGGGACCAAAATCCCTACCATGGCTCCGGCAGGGAGTGTGGTGCCACCTGGCACACCGCCAAAGGTGGGGAAGGGCCACAGGTGAACAGGGAAGGCTGGGAAGGGCAGCACGCCCGACAAGACCGCCACCAGCCCAGCTGTGCAGGAGGGCCCGCATGCCCCATCCCAGGTGGGCAGGAAGACACCAACAGGCCCGGTACTGCAGCCCAGGAGGGTCCCACCAGGCCCATCCCAGGTGGGCAGGAAGGCGCAGCCAGCCACAGGTCAGATGGCGAATGACCTCCACGCCATGGGCGGATCCGCTGAACTGGGCACTCATCCGAAGCACAGCTGAACTGGGCCCCGCCGTCTCAAGCACCGCTGCGCTGGGCCCTTCATCTCAAGCACCGCTGAACTGGGCCCTTCATCTCAAGCACCGCTCCACTGGGCACCGCCGTCTCAAGCACCGCTGAACTGGGCCCTTCATCTCAAGCACCGCTGCGCTGGGCCCTTCATCTCAAGCACCGCTCCGCTGGGCACCGCCGTCTCAAGCACCGCTGCGCTGGGCCCTTCATCTCAAGCACTGCTCCGCTGGGCACCGCCGTCTCAAGCACAGCTGAACTGGGCCCCGCCGTCTCAAGCACCGCTGAACTGGGCCCTTCATATCAAGCACCGCTGAACTGGGCCCTTCATCTCAAGCACCGCTGCGCTGGGCCCTTCATCTCAAGCACCGCTCCGCTGGGCACCGCCGTCTCAAGCACCGCTGAACTGGGCCCCGCTGTCTCAAGCACCGCTGAACTGGGCCCTTCATCTCAAGCTCCGCTGCGCTGGGCCCTTCATCTCAAGCACCGCTCCGCTGGGCACCGCCGTCTCAAGCACTGCTGCGCTGGGCCCTTCATCTCAAGCACCGCTCTGCTGGGTACCGCCGTCTCAAGCACCGCTGAACTGGGCACCGCCATCTCAAGCACCGCTGAACTGGGCCCTTCATCTCAAGCACCGCTCTGCTGGGCACCGCCGTCTCAAGCACCGCTGAACTGGGCACCGCCGTCTCAAGCACCGCTGAACTGGGCCCTTCATCTCAAGCACCGCTCCGCTGGGCACCGCCGTCTCAAGCACTGCTGAACTGGGCCCTTCATCTCAAGCACCGCTCTGCTGGGCACCGCCGTCTTAAGCACCGCTGAACTGGGCACCGCCGTCTCAAGCACCGCTGAACTGGGCCCTTCATCTCAAGCACCGCTCCGCTGGGCACCGCCGTCTCAAGCACCGCTGAACTGGGCCCTTCATCTCAAGCACCGCTGCGCTGGGCCCTTCATCTCAAGCACTGCTGAACTGGGCCCTTCATCTCAAGCACCGCTGCGCTGGGCCCTTCATCTCAAGCACTGCTGAACTGGGCCCTTCATCTCAAGCACCGCTCCGCCGGGCACCGCCGTCTCAAGCACCGCTGAACTGGGCCCTTCATCTCAAGCACCGCTGCGCTGGGCCCTTCATCTCAAGCACCGCTCCGCTGGGCACCGCCGTCTCAAGCACCGCTGAACTGGGCCCCGCCGTCTCAAGCACCACTGAACTGGGCCCTTCATCTCAAGCGCCGCTGCGCTGGGCCCTTCATCTCAAGCACCGCTCCGCTGGGCACCACCGTCTCAAGCACCGCTGAACTGGGCCCCGCCGTCTCAAGCACCGCTGAACTGGGCACCGCCGTCTCAAGCACCACTGAACTGGGCCCTTCATCTCAAGCACCGCTCCGCTGGGCCCTTCATCTCAAGCACCGCACCGCTGGGCCCTTCCTGTCAAGCACCGCTCCGCTGGGCCCTTCATCTCAAGCACCGCTCCGCTGGGCCCCGCCGTCTCAAGCACCGCTCCGCTGGGCCCTTCATCTCAAGCACCGCTGAACTGGGCCCTTCATCTCAAGCACCGCTGCGCTGGGCCCTTCATCTCAAGCACCGCTCCGCTGGGCACCGGCGTCTCAAGCACCGCTGAACTGGGCCCCGCCGTCTCAAGCACCGCTGAACTGGGCCCTTCATCTCAAGCACCGCTCCGCTGGGCACCGCCGTCTCAAGCACCGCTGAACTGGGCCCAGCCGTCTCAAGCACCGCTGAACTGGGCCCTTCATCTCAAGCACCGCTGCGCTGGGCCCTTCATCTCAAGCACCGCTACGCTGGGCACCGCCGTCTCAAGCACCGCTGAACTGGGCACCGCCGTCTCAAGCACCGCTGAACTGGGCCCTTCATCTAAAGCACCGCTCCGCTGGGCACCGCCGTCTCAAGCACTGCTGAACTGGGCCCTTCATCTCATGCACCGCTCCGCTGGGCACCGCCGACTCAAGCACTGCTCCGCTGGGCACCGCCGTCTCAAGCACCGCTGAACTGGGCCCTTCATCTCAAGCACCGCTGCGCTGGGCCCTTCGTCTCAAGCACCGCTGAACTGGGCCCTTCATCTCAAGCACCGCTCTGCTGGGCACCGCCGTCTCAAGCACCGCTGAACTGGGCCCTTCATCTCAAGCACCGCTGCGCTGGGCCCTTCATCTCAAGCACTGCTCCGCTGGGCACCGCCGTCTCAAGCACCGCTGAACTGGGCCCAGCCGTCTCAAGCACCGCTGAACTGGGCCCTTCATCTCAAGCACCGCTGCGCTGGGCCCTTCATCTCAAGCACCGCTCCGCTGGGCACCGCCGTCTCAAGCACCGCTGCGCTGGGCCCTTCATCTCAAGCACCGCATCGCTGGGCACCGCCGTCTCAAGTACCACTGAACTGGGCCCCGCCGTCTCAAGCACCGCTGAACTGGGCCCTTCATCTCAAGCACCGCTGCGCTGGGCCCTTCATCTCAAGCACCGCTCCGCTGGGCACTGCCGTCTCAAGCACCGCTGAACTGGGCCCCGCCGTCTCAAGCACCGCTGAACTGGGCCCTTCATCTCAAGCACCGCTGCGCTGGGCCCTTCATCTCAAGCACCGCTCCGCTGGGCACCGCCGTCTCAAGCACCGCTGCGCTGGGCCCTTCATCTCAAGCACCGCTGGCCCATTGGCGGAAGGGGCAGGCCCGCATCTGTGTCGGGCAGGGCTGCACGAAGCACTCTGGGCACTAGTCCCCCTCCAGTACCAGTGGAGACTGATATTGACTTGAGAGACTGTGGCTTTGCACTCCCCAGGATGTCACAGTGGGCAAGCCACCCACTGTTATCGAGTTGAGAGACTGTGGCTTTGCACTCCCCAGGATGTAACAGTGGGAAAGCCACCCACTGTAGAGACTTGAGAGACTGTGGCTTTGCACTCCCCAGGATGTAACAGTGGGCAAGCCACCCACTGTTATCGAGTTGAGAGACTGTGGCTTTGCACTCCCCAGGATGTAACAGTGGGCAAGCCACCCACTGTAGAGACTTGGGAGACTGTGGCTTTGCACTCCCCAGGATGTAACAGTGGGCAAGCCACCCACTGTAGAGACTTGAGAGACTGTGGCTTTGCACTCCCCAGGATGGAACAGTGGGCAAGCCACCCACTTTAGAGACTTGAGAGACTGTGGCTTTGCACTCCCCAGGATGGAACAGTGGGCAAGCCACCCACTGTAGAGACTTGAGAGACTGTGGCTTTGCACTCCCCAGGAAGGAACAGTGGCCATGGAGGCCCCTCGTGGATCTGGCGTCGTGGACTCATCTGGCTGAGGTGCCCCCCTTCCCTTCCCCCTGAGGTGCCTGTAGTTTTGGTATCTGATGCCCCTGCAGTGTTCTCTCCGTTGGAGTCAGGTATCCTGTGTGGGCTTTGCCCATGTGATTTGGGCCCAGTGGTCCACGAACAATGCCTGATACAAATATCGGACTGGACAATTTATTTATATAAAAGTTTTAGATGTGTGATATATTTTAAAGCCAGTCATACAATATATTCCAATGATTATAATCATTTCCTTTTGTCTTTGCATTCTTCCGGGGGGTTTGGGGGTGTCACTCTGATGTGTTGCTATGCATTGATGTGTGTGTTGTAGTGGGTGAGGGTGGGTGTGTCGCATATGTGTGTCCCCGTAATCTTTTGCCTCCCCCCTCCCCTGTGTCGTAGGTGCAGTACTCACCGTTGTCTTCTGCGCCGGCGTTCGTGCTCCTGGTTGAGGAGCAGGAAGACAATCGCTGGGAGGATGTGGAGTTCGGGTTCCATGCTGTCCAGATTCCTCGTGGGGTGTAGGGAGGTGAGCGATTTCCGTTTGAAATGGCTGTTACCGCCGTGTTTTTATCGGCGGGGCTACTGCCCCGGAAAAGGTGGCGGATTGGTGGGTTGTGATAGGGTGGGCAGTACATTGCTCCCGCCTGTCTGTTGGCGGTGACCGCCGCACTGTTTGTTTGTCCTGCCGTGGCGGGCGGTGTGTGATGTGGCGGTCTCTGTTGGCGGTTTCCGCAAGGGTCGGAATTGCATTTTTTTTACCGCCAGCCTGTTAGCGGTTTTGCCGCCGCTTTAACACCGACCGCCAGGGTTGGAATGACCACCTAAGTCCTAACTATAACTACCTAGTGGTGACTATATATATATATCATATTTTTATTATTAAAATTTAAAATATATATATATATATATATATATATACAAATATATGCATATGTTAAAAATATATTGATGTTAAAATAAATATATAGATATGTGTTTAATACATATAGCTATATAGATAGACAGACAGATTGCTAGATAGATAGGTAATAATTATGATAGAATGTGATAATAAATGTAATATTTAAAAAATACACAACGATTTATAAATAAAAATGAATTTAATATACATTAATTCAACAAAACCTTTAACAAAATTTACTACCTACTTAACAAAAATGTGTTAGTGGGGATTGGAGTTTTTTAAAATTATTGTTTACAAATGATTGCTAAATTTGATTACTATGATTAAACTATTTGATAATTTGATTGGTTAATGTACTGTTTTGTTTTATTTTGTCAGCTTCAGTGGAGCCGCCATGGAGGACATTGAGGATGTCCGTAAACAAAAAGTAAACAACGCTGCTTGGTGGATATGGGCTCTATGACTGAAAAAAATGCAGTCAAGCCACGGAAGGCAGCAAGCATGCTTGTGGTGAGGTAAGAGCTTACACTGCACAAAATTTGCTCCAGAAGAAATGACGACAGCTTCTGAATCAGAGGACCCTGAGTGCGGATATTCAGAGTAAGCGATGAGTGCTGTTTGAAAATTATCTTCACTCTGTGCAAAGCAGGTGGACGTTGGTGGTAGTGGTGCTGCTAGTATTTCAGAGCGGATGTGCTCATATTGATGCAGTAGGTGACTTCTTGGTATGTGACTTTAAATTAGGTCATGCTGGGTTCTATCATTGAAGCCAGAAGATAAGAAGAATCAAACAATGTATTTTTTGCCCAAAACATGGATGTTCCCAGTACCAGTGTAAATAATAGCAGTGGTATAAATGAAACTCATGTTTGACACATTTGAGAGACTTCTAAATGGTAGAAGACTGCGCACTTCAGAACTATATAGAAGTAGAAAGGGTCCAGAGAAGCCTAAGCATATTTACAATTTGCAATTCCTACTTAAGAAGATCCTGCCCAGGACATGTCAGAGAAATGGGCTGGTATTTCAAAGAGTTGTCCAGTCACAATGATGAAAGGCCTGGTTAAATATGCTCTGAAGTACAGAGCTAAATTACTGGAACAAATGAATAAATTAAATCAGAAAGCTTGAAATTAGCATGTTGAAGGAGGTGTTTAAAGATTTTACAAAGAACTTGCAAATAACATTGGACAAAACTGAAGAGAAGAGTAAGGACAAGAAATAAAGGAAATTTGTGAGGGATTATAAAGATTATCACTCAGGAAGGATACTCACATTCAACAGAAAATATGGTAATTTATATAATGAATCATGATTTTTGGTGTACTAGCTGGAGAATTAAGCAACATTTCCCCTGCATCGGAACCTGAGGAGAGTGATATTTTGGACAGCTTTGCTTCAGATGTATCAAATACAACCCTTGCATGGGGTAAACAGTTGGGATCTCGCCAGAATGTTCTAAAGGAATTTCAACTTCTAAATCAAGGAAAGGCAGAGATTGAAATAGAGCAAATCTTTTGAATAGGAAGAAGCAGAGGTTACAAAGGAAAAAGAGGAACAAATAAGCCCAGAAAAGAGCAAAGAAAAGAAAACAAGGCATTTGTGGGACTGATGAAAAGGGGAAGACAGCAAGCATCTTGAATGTGGTAAATCTTCAGATTGTACTTGACTAAGGAGGTAAGTAAGTAACTTTCTTTGGGCTTATCCTTTTATCGTTCATCAGAGTTAAATTATGTACAGAGCAGAACTGATTTGTTTCACTTCACTCAGAAATTGTAATGAAAAAAATGGTATCATGACTGACCAATTAGACAAATAAATACTTACAGTATTCCTATTATTAGTAAGTTGTGTATTCATGATGTGGAGCTATTGCCACTTTGTCCTCACTTGTTGATGTACATACCTGTCCCAGGATCCGTTTTTTTAATTTAATGAATATGGATGTAAATGTTGATCTGAGTTTCCCTAGTGGTTTCAAACCTGGGTCTTCACTTTGGCCTGTGATAACTGATAATGCAGTGAATGTATTTGAACGGGGGAGAATTTAAAAATGGCAGCTATAAAGCATCCTCTAAACCCAAATTAAATCTGACTGTGGCACATCTGAAATCAAATGCTGACATAGTGATATGTCAGTCAGATAAGGGTGGCAATATGATTGTATTGTCCAAACAGGAATATTTAATAGAAGGATGAGACATATTACAGGTTATCTAAAAGGAGTGTAGTGACTAGAGCCAATGTATGATGTGAGGAAATGTCAGACTGGAGAGAGAAGGGTTTCCTAGAATGGGGGGAATACATCTTTCTTAACTGTGATTTTCCGAGAATTCCAACATTGAACTAGTTGCCTAAGTTCCCCAAAAATGCAAGTAGTTCCCCAGGAAGACCTATGGTGTCCTTGTTTGATGAATTGTTGAAAAATAGCTCAAGATATACCTTGTGTGTTAGCATTACCTGTCTATATAAGGGATATTAGACACTTTTTGACAATCATTGATGACATTCACTGTGAGGGTGAGTACACATCGGTTACCTTAGATGTCAACAACCTGTATACTTGTATAAAACATGATCTGGGAGATTGAAGCTTGTAGGCATTTCATGAGGGCCAGACCTTTATCATTTCTTTAACTCTCTAAGATGATTCCTGACATGATCTATTAATGTTTGAATAACACATTTCTTCTTTTTGACAACATGCTGTAGAAGAACACCCAGGAAACTGTGATGAGCATCTGCTCCACCCCCAGTTATGCAAATTTGTTCATGGGCTAGTGAGGGGTGCATGTAGCCAGTAACTTAAAGGGTTTTGAGAGTATGTAGTGCTCTGGGTCAGATTCTTAGATTATGTTTTTGAAGTCTGAGGAGGTGATGAAAGATCATTCAGGGAGTTTGTACAGGTTCCAAATAGCAATGAGTACAACTTGCATGTAACAGGACACTCTAGGATGGTTACCATTGAAGTTTTGGATGTTTAAATATCTGTGCTGTAGGATAAACTTGAAAGCAAGTTATTTCTCAAGCAGACAGTAGGGAATAGTCTCCTTCATGCGGAAAGTGCCCACTCTGCTAATTTGACTTAAAGTATTCCATATGGTAAGCTTTTACGTGTGAAGAGAAACTGTAGCAAACCTGAAGACTTTGACGATGAAAGGAAGTGAATGGAGATCAGAGTTGAGGTCAGGTTTCTCGACAAAAGTTACTACATTTAAGGGGTAAGTCAGGGGGATCTAGAGGAGAATGTTAGATTCATCACAACATTTTCTAATCAATCTCATGCATTTAGGAGGAATTTTAACCCCTTCGCTGCCAGGCCTTTTCCCCCTCAGGTGCCAGTCATTTTTGAGGCTTTTTGGGGCAGTTCGTGCTTAGGCCCTCATAACCTTTTGTCCACATAAGCTACCCACGCCAAATTTGAGTACTTTTTTTCCAACATCTTAGGGATTCTAGAGGTACCTAGTGTTTGTTGGTTCCCCTGAAGTAGACCAGGAAATCAGCCAAAAAACAGCAACAATTTCTTTTTTTTTTTTTTGTAAATGGCCCCTAGCTCTGCCTGCACCTAAGGAAACCTACCAAACCGGTGCATTTTTTTAAAATAGACACCTAGGGATATTCCAAGATGGGGTGACTTATGGGGCTCTCACCAGGTTCTGTTACACAGAATTCTATGCAAACCTCACAATTTGGACAAAAAACATTTTTTCCTCACATTTCGGTGACAGAAAGTTCTGGAAGCTGAGAGGAGCCACAAATTTCCTTCCACCCAGCGTTCCCCTAAGTCTCCTGATAAAAATGGATGGTACCTCACTTGTGTGGGTAGGCCTAGTGCCCGCAAGAGGAAATGCCCCAAAAAACACAACATGGACACATCACATTTTCCCAAAGAAAACAGAGCTGTTTTTTCCAAAGTGCCTAGCTGTGGATTTTGGCCTCTAGCTCAGCTGGCACATAGGGAAACCTGCCAAACCTGTGCTTTTTTTTAAACTAGACACCTAGGGGGATCTAAGATGGGATGACTTGTGGGGCTCTCACCAGGTTCTGTTACCCCGAATCCTTTGCAAACCTCAAACTTTGGCAAACAAAACACTTTTTCCTCACATTTCTGTGACAGAAAGTTCTGGAATCTGAGAGGAACCACAAATTACCTTCCATCCAGCATTCCCATGAGTCTCCTTATAAAAATGGTACCTCACTTGTGCATGTAGGCCTCATGCCCACGAAAGGAAATGCCCCAAAGCACTATGTACACACATCAAAATTATCAAATATAAAACTACCTGTTTTTGCGGGGGTTCGACACCTGCGTTTTTGGTCCTGGGCACAGCAGTCATTTAGGGAAACCTACCAAACCCAAACATTTCTGAAAATTAGACACCCGAGGGAGTCAAGGGAGGTGTGACTTACGTGGCTCTCGCAGTGTTTTCTTACCCAGAATCCTCAACAAACCTCACATTTAGCTAAAAAAAATCACATGCTTCCCAAATTTTTGGGTGGGATAACCGCACCGGGACAAAGTTCCTACCACCCAACGTTCCCCTCTTTCTCCTTATAAAAATGATACCTCACTTGTGTAGGTGGGTCAAGTTCGTGTGACAGGGAAGAGCTAAAAACATTTTGAAATAGAGAGGGAACCAAAGAAGGTCCAAAAGGGCAGTTTGCAAAAAAAAAATGTATGCTGACAAATGGGGCAGAATTTTTATTGGTATAGATGCAACAATGCTGGGTAGTAGGGATTTTGTGGATTCCTGCAGATTCCGGAAGGTTCCATCATAAAAATGTGGTAAAAATTTGTGATTTCCAGTTAAGTTGGAGGTTTGCAGGGCATTGTGGGTAAGAAAATGGTGTGGGGTGCATGTCAAGCACACCACCCTGGACTCACCCAGATGTTTAGTTTTCAGATGTGTTTAGGTCTTGTGGATTTTTCAACAAGGCACCGTGCCAAAGTCCAAAAAGTGGAGCCCTGACCATTCCAAGTGGGACGATTTTGAGAGTTAGACAAGCTCTCATGGCCCACATGTGAAACTAAAACCCAAAATAATCAAATGTCCTCTTAATTGACATCAGATAAGATGTCTTAGGGGGTTATTACAACTTTGGAGGAGGTGTTAATCCGTCCCAAAAGTGACGGTAAAGTGACGGATATACCACCAGCCGTATTACGAGTTCCATAGGATATAATGGACTCGTAATACGGCTGGTGGTATATCCGTCACTTTACCGTCACTTTTGGGACGGATTAACACTTCCTCCAAAGTTGTAATAACCCCCTTAGTGTGTAGGGGAGAGCTGAAAGACTGTTACCCCCCTCAGTTGGGGTGGGGGCATAACCATGCCCATAGTGGTTGGTAGCCACCAGCCCACTATTTATGTTACTTACCTGGCATCGAGTAGGCTTTTTGCCCACCAGGGGAGTGGATCGGGGGTTATTGCCCCATCTGCCCACTGGTGGGCAGAACAACTGTGCCCTCATTCATTTGGGGTCGGGTTATGGCCATACCACCACCCTCTTTTTTTTAAACAAATCTTCCCTGGTCTCTGGTGGGCTTTCTGCCCAGATGGGCCTTCCAAAAATAGGCCAGGAAGATATGGCCAACAGTAATGTGCCCCATGGGGAGCAACCCTTGCCCAGGGGCCTGCCCCCAAAACAAAACACACATATACACACACACCAATCACTGTTGCCTAAGTGGTTTCTGCCCCCGGGGGCAGATAGGCCTAATAGAAATAGGCCGATCTGACCCCAAGGGGGGCAGAAAAGGCCTAAAATAAATTTGCCTCCCAGGGGAGTGACTCTTGCCTAAGGGGTTGCTCCCCTTGCGTGAAATTGACGCAGAAAATATATCCCTGGTGCCTAGTGGATTCTGTCCCCAAGCCTGATAAAAATATGCCAACCTGCTCCCAAGGGGGACAGAAATGGCCTAAAAAGATTTTTCCCCACAGGGGAACGACTCTTGCCTAAGAGGTTGCTCCCCTTGTGTGAAATTGACACCATAAAATAAAAATTCCTGGTGTCTAGTGGTTTCTGCCCCCCTTTGGGGCAGATTGGCCTAATAAAAATAGGCCGATCTGCCCCCAGTGGGGGCAGAAATGGCCTGAAAAGGTTTTTCCCCCAGGGGAGGGCCCCTTTTACCAAAATGATCCCTGGTGCCTAGAGGTCTCTGCCCTCCAGGGGCAGATTAGCCTAATTACAATAGGCTGATGTGTCCCCAAGGTTGGCAGAAATGGCCTAAAACAAATTTGCCCCCCCAGGGGAGCGACCCTTGCCCAAGGGGTCGCTCCCTTTGCGTGAAATTGGTGTCTAGTGGGCACTTCTGCTGCCCGATCACATTGCGATTGGGCAGCTTAAATGCTGAGAGAGACGTGAATGGAGAGGAAAGTCCTTTCCTCTCCTTTCATGCCTCTCTCCGTCCCCCTCCTCCAATCCGCGGTAGGCCTCTAATGATGTCAGCAAGCGATCGCGCGCTGATGTCATCAGACGCCACAGGATGTCCGGCGGGGGTGAAAGGGGAAGTGATTCCTCTTCCATCCCTGCCCAGGAGAGTGGGGTGCTTGGCATTGAGGGCCCATAGCAGGACGAGCTGGTCTCATCCTCGGCACAGGGCAACCGTGGCCGAGGGCGAGACCAGCTCATCCGTGGAAACTAGAGGGTTAAGAAATACTCCCACATTCTCAGGGTACAGCACCTTAGACCTCATTCAGAAAGTCACTCATTAAGGGATAGCTTGAGTCACAATTTGATCACTGAGCTGAGTACAAAAGCTTGCAACAGAGAAGTGGCTTCTTTTGTTGCAGGAAGTGTAAGGCCTGTAAGAATGGGTGCAGTATCTTTAAATTCATTGTCCCAAATACATCTAGGGATTTTGTGAAGAGGAAGATTTTAACTTGCAATTCAGAACATTGTGTTTATTGTTTAGTTTGTTCCTATGACAAAATGTACAAAGTGAGCACCATCCACAAAGCTAAAAATTGGGTTTTGGAACACATGAAAGCCATTCAGCACAACGATAAACAATATCCAGTTGCCAGGCATTTTACAGAAATGCATTTTCAGAATGATGACCTTCTTCAATTTAGAGTATTGGACACATTTGAGTTTGATATTAGAGGGGGCAGCAGAGAGAGCAAACTACAGAGTCTTGGGTCAAGATTTATGCTTGAACTCTGAATAAGAAATGGCAGCACATCTGTGCTAATTGAATGTGGGTTAAGATAAACAGTATGCTTCTTCTTCTGACTTCTAGAGTGTTGAGGACTTTAACATGGTTTTAACTGTTTTTTCTCATTTGTTTTGTTTTCACCTAGGCATCTTCACCTGACCCGATATTAGCATTGTCAGCTAAGCAATTTCCATAAAATATATTTTGGCTTGATTTGTGCCATTATTAGTTGCCCACTTGGACTTGGAAGTTTTGCAGCTATGAGTTAGTAGTTGACTAGCCCATATGTGATTTTAGTTGTTTGTGATACTTTCTAAAGCAGTTCCATTTATAACATGCATAATTATGCTTTTGGCACAGAAAGGCGCTTGATAGGATTTCAGTAAGCACGGTTGTGTTCTTTGTTACGTTTTTAACGTGGGAATGGAGTATCAAGGATTCATGTTTTATTACTACTTGACATGATAGTAATGGTTTCATATAATGCAAATGATGACACTTTTTTGTACAAGAAGCCTAGCCATTTGGTATCAGCAATAGGAATTTGCTCAAGGGCACAAACACTATGCACAATGCCTGTTTGATTATACCCAAACAATTTTCAAATTTATTTTGGTTGCACATTATGCATTATTTTGTTTTTATTTTTCCATTTCCTTGTACAAATAATGCATTGCCAATTGCACATTATGGTACTCATAATGTCTGATTGATTATACCTTGAATTATTTGTGTAAAATATTTTTGAATTTGTTTTGATTGTATGTTATGCATTATTATGTTTTCATTTTGCCATTTTCCTGTACACATAATGCATTGTCAATTGTACTCTATGGCATTTTGAACATTTGAAAATGGTGGCTGCTTTTTGGAAACTGTGAGGATGTCTGTGGGGATGTTTCTTATTTCACTGTTTTGGTATGTTCATTATTGACCTTGGGTGTTTTCTCCACTCTTTGACCCGCTATGGCTGAAACATTGGGAGGAGACATTTTCTATAATAAATACTTTGCAGCAACTAGGCGTATTTGAGGGATTCCTCTGGTAAAGAGGAGGAGTGTGTGAATATATTAGTGTTTTACCTACAACTTCGACCCAGTAATAAAATTGATGTCATCCAAGAAATAGTAACTAAGGAGTTGCATATGATCCATAAAAATGATCTAAAGAACAGTGCAAGAAAATCTAATAACATGACTTAAGATGATTGGTGGGCACTTATGGATTTGCAAAATGGCAAGAGTATCATCATTAAAGCCTCTGATAAGGGGGGTAATATTGTCATCTTGAGCATGGAACAGTACATTGCAGGAGCCAACAGAGAATTGAGGAATACTCAGCATTATCAGAAATTGGCAGAGGATCCCACAAAGAAATACATGGAAGTAGTCCATAAAAAACTGTCATGCTGGCATGGAAAAGGACTTTTGGATGAGGATAAATATTGATATTTGAAAACTGATCATCCTGCCACCCCACCATATATTGTCTGCTGAAAGTCCATAAGGATAAAAACAATCCACCAGGGAGACCCTTTGTAAGCTGGATTGGTGCCCTCCTTGAAAATACCTCACGGTTTATTGATCTCCTCCTTTTTTCACATGTGGCCACATTGACACCTCTTCTCAGGGACTCACAAGATGTTTTATATAGAATAGATGATATACCCTGGAAATTATATTATTGGATGGCCACGGTTGATATAGTATCGTTATACACCTCCATTCATCATTCAGATGGCATGAAAGCCTGTAAATATTTTTTTAAATCATGATCAGTGTCATTTTTAGAGCATTCCAAAATATTAATGGAAATGATGGATTTTGTCTCCGGCATAATGTGTTCTTATTTAATGATGAGTACTTTCTCTAAAAACAAGGTACAGCCATGGGGACATCCTTTGCACCAGCCTATGTCAATCTCACCATGGGTTGGTGGAAGGTAGACACAGTGTGGAGTTATCAAAACATGGCTAGAGCAGACCAGGTCATCATGTGGGTTCGCTTTATTGATGACTTGTTTTTGTTATGGGAAGGTGAAACAAAGGAATTTGAGGAGTTCATTGAGTCCTTAAATCCAATCCACAAAAGCTTAAATTCACCTTCAAGATTAGAAACACAGAGATTAACTATCTAGACATCAATGTATATGTGAAAGACAACAAATTATGTACGAAGATCCAAAGGAAGGTGACCAGCACTAATAGCATCCTTCTTGCCAACAGTGGGCATCCATGTGCACTAAAAAGGAGTGTTGTTTATGGGGATTCCTCTGAGCAAGAAGGAATTGCTCTGAACAGAAGAGTTTGAAGCACAAGCAGGAGAAATGTATCAGCCCTTTGAAGCAAAAGGGATACCCGTTAAGGGTTTTGGATGATACGTTGATGTGAGTCCAAAAAAGGAAAGAGATGAATTGTTGGTAGCAAAACCAAAATGTCTGACTAAGTAAGACAGAGAAGAACCCACAAGGTATGTAATGGAATATAATGCATCTCATCAGGAAATAAGGGAACTTTTAAAACTGAATTGGCAGGTCCTAAAATTGGATGAGACTCTGAAGGATTCAATCCTAGAGCTTCCTAACAATTTGTAGAAAAAAAACCTTCTCAAGGAGATAGATTTATGAGCCGCTATATAGAACAAAAAGAGAAAATGGGAGGAACAGCAATTGCGAATGGGCTTATTAAAAATAAGAAGAGGTTTTGTAAGTGCTAGAAGCACAAGACTTGCCCTTATGCTTGTAAAATGCAATTTGAGACACAACATGGTAGAATGAATCAAATCAAATCAAAGAGTGGATGACTTGTGTAAGTCTATTCATATGGCATTTATTGATTTAACTAGTGCCTTTGATTTGGTAAATAGGGCGAAGCTATGGCAAATTATGGGAACTCTGGGGTGTGATGTGACTTTACTGGAGCTTATAAAGCACCTACACACGGATTTAATGGTGTCAGTTCAGTTTGGCCCATCCGGGTCAGAGAACTTCTCCCATTTCCTCAACTACGGGTGTAAGACAGGGATGTATTTTAGTCCCTTTTCTTTTTTTGATATATATAAATGGGCTTTATGATTTTATGATAAAATATGGGAAAGATGTACCAAAGATGGGCCAGAGATTGCTTCCAGTTTTATTATATGCAGACGATGCTGTATTAATTGCCCGTACTGCAAATGGTTAACAAGGCCTGTTAGACCTCTTTTCCAACTTTATGTTGGATCTTGATTTGAAAGTTAATTACTCCAAGACCTTTGTTATGACATGTGGCCCTCGAAACACTAAGTCCAAACAATTTACCATTGGAGGCAATATCGTTAGTAAGGTGAAGAATGTTTGTTATTTAGGTATGCACGTGAGTTCCTCCATGTCTTGAAGTACTCACCTTAATTTTAAGACCCAGCAAATGGCAAGGAACATCGAAGCGATTTTCCGTTTTACCCGTAAAGTGGGCCATAGACCTCCCTCTCAGATTAAAATGCTTTATAACTCCAAGTGTGTTTCAGCAGCCCTATACAGGGCAGGTGTTTGGGGCTATAACAAAGTACCCACTCTCCAATGTGTTGAAAATAAACTTATGCGTATGTTATTGATGGTACCTAAGTGTATAGCAAATTTCATCAGCCATGAGGAGGTGGGTCAATGTTTTTAGAGGACACGGTCTCTATTGCCCCCCTTTCGCTGTGGATTAGATGCTGGTCGAATCCAGCGACAAGTCTTGTGCAGGATTGTATTTCTGATTGTTTACAGTTGGCCAATTCAAATAGGATTCCCTGGCTTTCGTATTTGCGAAAATCCTTTGGAAAGCTGGGGCTTAGGTATTTGTTTGAAGAACCTCAATTGTTAACAACAAATTCAAGGTCTGTTTTGAAATTACGTCATTCTGAGTATATTTTAGATTTAAGACTTTATAGTTCTCTGAAACTGAAATCTTTTGATCCCTATATTTAGATTGCTATGGCCTCATATATGGAACCTTATCTGACTTGGTTTTCATGTCCTAAAATATACTCTCTTTTAATTCTTTTTAGATTGAATTTGATTCATTTTAAGGTGGCCTTTCCTAAACAGTGTATCAGGCAAAAAGATTTACTACCCTGCCCTTGTGATTTTAGATCAAAGCAGAGTACTTCTCATTTTTTTCTTTTTTGTTCCTTTTATGCTACCCCTAGAAATGCTTTTATTCTACCTATTTTATGTAAACTAAGACCCATTCACTACAAGGAAGCCTTACTATATTTTCAGAAATTGCCAGAAATCCAAATTTGTTATCATGTATTAAATTTGATTAGATCCTCTATTAATATTAGGAATCAGTATGTTTCTGTTTAATTTTTATATGCCTATGACAGTTTTTGTGATTTTACATGGACCAAGGATTTTTAGTATATTTTTTAGGTTACCAATATTTTGGTATAACATTTTAACGTATTTGATATCAGTCAATGTTTTGACAAGAATTATTGTAAATTTGCACATCTTCAGTGGCATCAAACCATGCCTAGTATATTTCACTCTTGCCTGTAAAGGGGAATTTGGATTAGACGAATTTGGGCTGTTTAGGTAATTTATCTTATGGTATTTGAGTGTGTTTTAAAATGTTTTGTAGTTTTGTAATATGTGATTTTGTTTGTACTTTTATGTCAATTGCTGAATAAAGATCTTTGACTGACTGACTGACTTGTGAGACCCCATTTTTAATTTATGTGCTGGAGTGCTCCTGTTGATGAAGATATACGGGGAGCATAGTGAACAAATTGAAACTGCGTATTCTTCAGCATACAAGAGCTCTAAAAAACAGATTTCACATATTCAATGGCTAGCACATGTGGGAGTCACACAATGGGGGTGTGAGAAACTTGCACTTTTATGGTATTCAGAATGCACAGCTGCCTCATCTGCTAGAGAGGTTCTAGTTCCATCACAGTTTACAAGTACTGTATGGCACTTGCACTTTGACAGATTTTTCCTGAGCAATTTGACAGGAACTTACAAGTTTTCAGAGTAAGCCTACAGCAGTGAACGTTAGTGTTTTACACAGATCTGTATTTCAGTCACTCCTTTAATTGTATGAAATTAAACACTTAAAAGTTGTTGTAAGGGACATGAGGGGGGGCAATATTCTACCAAGATAAACCTGAAGCACTGGCACTTTTGACTGGTACTTTACCAGAATAATATTTTAAGAAACTATTATTTCTTTGAGTAATTGTGAGCAGTTCACATTTGCATTTCCCAGTTTTAGATTCTTGCACGGTTCCTTAAATTTGCTGTACACACAGTCATGGTTGTCATATTGCTATTTTATCTTCATAAGGGACACTTGCACTTAAATAGTATTTTTGAGCAATATGACAGGGATTGCCATTTTCTCAGAGTAGGCTAATAGGACTAGCTCTCTTGTGTCCTGAGCATCAGTATTTCTGCTTGGCATTAAGGGCCAGATGTAGCAAAGGTTTTTACCCATTCTGTGTCTATGGGAAAAAGTGTTCGTACATATGGCCCTAAATATCTAATGGTTTTGGAAGGAATACAAGGGTGATCAATAGTCATTTTAAGAATCATTGTCACTGGCCCTATTGATATTGCAAGCATCTGTGTAGCAGTACAAAACAGCTACTTTTGCATTATTAAGGGATCTGACACTCATCTTAGAGGAACCATGGTGGGGCAATTTTAGTCAAACTTAACATCTCCTTCGAGATGCTACTTAATGCACTGTGTTACTTAACTTGGATGGCAATTAGCTCTGTAAGCATAATATTACTGTTCAACTATGATTATCACTACGTTCTCACCTTATACTGAGTGTCTGTTATAAAGGGGATTGGTGCAATAATATTTGAAAGGTACTTTATGAGAACATGTTGAGAAATATATTTCAAAGTGGAGCTGGGATATATGATTTAGAAAAACAGAGAAAGCGTGGATATAATTCAAGTTGTATCTGCTCCAATTGCACGATTGTATCATGAATTTGCACTAGGTCCAAGGCTCTAACCAAACTGAATTTTGTGAGCCACAACATGAAAAAGTTCTCTTTTTTAGAATGTTAGATGCCACAGACACTGTTTTGTTATAAACATCACAATGAAATGTTGATTGTTCCTGACTGAGAAATTTCAGGTCCTAGTGAGGGTTTAATAACCATGCTTAATTGATTACTGAGATTTTGCAATTGATTATTTTTCCAGCCATGAAGTGGTGAAGTGCTGCTAATGATGTTGAACAAGCTTACTTTCATACAATATTTTGCTAATCGGTGGTAATATACATAAAAAAAGAACAGCCAAAAGATTGGTGATCAGGGTAGACTATACAATTAATGGTGAAATTTGGGGCCCAGTTGATATTTGTTTTTAATTGTTACTTTGCATGGTGTGAAAATGGTGGTGGTCCCTTTAAAAAGGACGGTCTGTCCACTTGCACTGTATGACCCTGAGGAAGTCTACAGCCGAAATAAATTGCGTCAGTCAATTACAATTGTGTTTGGTGATGGATTCACAATACAAATAAAAAGAAGTCCCACTTACTGGAGCTGTGTGGCTTGTTTCTTTGGGCCTCGATCTCGGATGAGAGGAGAAACAGGGATTGACAAGGACGGATATTATATTATATATATATATATATATATATATATATATATATATGTATGTATCAAGAGGAGGCTAAGAAAAGGCGGAGGTCAAAAAAACGTGTATTTCCAATGTTCTTTCCGATAGGAGATTTGAATAGGACTACAACCCAAACTGCTGGACAGAGTTACAACAAATTTAGCAGAAAGCTAGATTGTGTTCCACAGATTGTGCTTTTGTTATTTGGTGTAAATCTATTCAGTAGTATGCCAGATATTAAAGGAAATCTAAATGTGTATATCTGTGGCAGCGACAACTTCACAAAGAGTGATGAGCTTGTGCAGACCTCTGATTGGCTGCCAACACTTCAACCAGAAGTGTTGGCAGCCATCTTGGGAACTGGCTTCAGCCGAGTCCCAGAAAAAAAGTGAAAAAATAAGACAAGGTGCCAGGGTAAGGACACCCTGACCCCTCAGCTCTGGTGCAAGGGTCCCAGACCTTGCCATGGCTAAAAAACATCTTAAAAAAAAAATTGCCATGAATTTGTGACCCCATCACAATTTTGTGGCGAACAAACAGCACGGGCTCCCACACTTTTATTAAGAAGTCACTAGGTGGGCCAGACCCTAAGGGCATGTAGAATTTAAGGAGGAGTGCGCATGGGGCCCCCATCCTAGAGCTGTTCTATGCATTGAGGACCACCACCTCCCCAGGGCTTGTTTAAGTTTAATTGCAGTGCGGGCCCACTGGCCCTTCCGGCAGCTGTGGGGACAGCCCCCTCCCCGGGGCGAAGATACTAGTGAATGAGGGGGCCGTGCAACACCCCTGAAGCCCTAAGGACAGCCACCTCCCTGGGACTAAACTAATTATGTATGTGGCAGGCCGCAAAGCCCCCCAGTAGCCCTGGGGACCACCACCTCCTGGGGGCTAAACTAATTATGTATGTGGGGGCCACTAGCCTCCCCGCAGCCCCATGGACTGCCACCTCCCTTGGGTAAATATAAAATTGCACGCAGGGGGCCATGTGGAGCTCCACATCCCTTGAGACCACCACCTCCACTGGGCTAAAGTATAACAAAGAGGGGGGTTTGTTGCATACCCCAGCCCAAGACACCACTGCCTCCCCGGGGTAAATACATGTTGGAAGGGGACCACGCAGCCCCCTAAAGGAGCCAATGATGGCCCTGGAGACCACCACCCCCCAGGGCCAGCTCCTCCTGTGTCTCGGGGTGCCCACCCCTAGGACATAGCTCTTTGCTTTTGCTTGGTGGGAGCTGACAGTTCCCATCAAGCAAAAGCAAACAAGGTCCACTTTCTGCAAGCAAGAGCTGTCAAACAGCTCCTGCTTGCAGAAAGTGGAGTTTTCATCTGTTTCCCTGCACACAAATATGCTTGCAGGGAAACAGATGAAAACATTGCTCTGGGAAGCAGGGAGCTGCTATTTCAAGCAGCTCCCTGCTCGTGAGAGCAATGACACCTTCCGCAGGAGTCGGGAGCCTGCTAGGAACGCAGCAACCTTCAGGCCGTTCTCTATTGTTAGAAAAATAAAAACATTTTTAAAAGTGGCCTACTGGAACAGCTATTAGACTGTCAACCAGAAGGTGGAAGGTTCAAGTCTTGGAGGGCCATACGTATGAACACATTTTCCCATTGACACAGAATGGGAAAAACCCTTTGCTACATCTGGCCCCAAATCTCATGCTGTGTCTGTTTACTGAATAAGTCACCTGTGGCATAGTGGTCTCAGACTGTCTCACTGAAGGTTGTGAGTTCTAGCCTAGGTGTGACTGTGGTAATTTCCATACTATAATTTATTATCAACTTCAAATATTTAAGCTACATACCGAAAGGTGATCTCACTCTACTTACTTGAGAAATGCATTTTTCTTCTCAGTTTGTCTGACAATATCTCATTCTAAGTATATGATGCATCAAAGCCTGAAAAATATCTCTCTCGCACTACTTCTCTCAATTTCTCTCTGGGTGGTTATAAGGGTTTGGCTGCAGAGCCTGGCCACAGGCCGGGCCCTGCAGCCAATCCCCACTGTACATAGCCAAAGGCTATGAGCGGTGCTCAGTTAGGTGCTCATAGGGGCTGGCGGCAGGGCCTGGCTGCAATCTAGGCCCTGTGGAAAACCCCTGCTGTGCATGGCCAAAGGCTGTGTGCAGGGTTAGGTGGTAAGAGGGGCATTGCTGCAGGGCTTGGCTACAACCAAAAGGCCATGAATAGTGCAGGGTTGGGTAGTTGTATGGGTTGGCCAGAGGGCCTGGCTCCAGTCAAGGCCCTGCAGTCAAGTCCTGCTGTGCAAGGCCAAAAGCAGTGCGCTGTGCAGGGTGGTGTTACCACACAAATTACTGCACTCATGACATCTTTGACAACATTCATAATATCAATGTAATATTAGAGTAACATTTTTGACAAAAAAACTGTGCATGGCGGGGGGCAAGTCATAGTTACCTTAGAGCATGGGTTAAAGTTACTTGAGATAACTCTATAACCTTTGGTTTTTTAAGTGAATTTCTATGTTATTTTTAAATTCCACTTCCTAACTATAACGTCCCTGTCACCTTTGTTTTTTTTATTGAATATATAAACATATGTATATATATATATATATATATATATATATATATATATCTATACAGTTAATTATTATGTTAAAACGTAATACTAAACTTAATATTTGAAAAACTACACTAAGTTTAATCAAAAAATAATATACATTACTTCAACAAACTGTTTAACAAACCTTGTTACTTACTTAACAAAACTAAAAGTGTTAGTGAGGACTGGATTTTTTAAATATATTGTTTGAAAATTATTGCTTAATTTGATTACTAAAGTTGAAAGAATAACTGTAAGAATTTCACATATATTTTCCCATAGGGTTGCGGTTGCAGAGATTTCCACCTACATGTGCAAAGATACATGTAATGGTTTGCATCACTGGAATCAAACTAGCCTGGCTGATGAGGGGTGATACCCTGAGACCGGTACCAGGATGTTTGTTTCCTGTCCAGGATGGACCTGGCTTGGCATTTGGGGCTGGACTGTTCCAATGGGGAGCAGGGTCAAAACTGATTTGCGTATGTCTGGGTCCAAACTGGGGTGATGTGGCGAGCAAAATAAAGATGGAATAAACCCAGATCTGTGTTTGGGGGTGAGTGTTTGAATAGTATCAACACTCTGTCTATCATCTAACTTTGTGGTGTTGCTATGTGCGCCCTAAGTGACTAGGGTATTCCCAGATGTGGGTCCGTTGCTCACTGTGCTACTGAAGTCAAGCTAGCCTGGCTGATGAGGGCTGATACCTTGAAACCAGACCTAGGATGCTTGTTTCCAGTCCAGGGAGGACCTTGCTTGGCAGGTCGGGCTGGACTGTTCACATAGGGAGCAGGGGCAAGACTGATTTGCGTATGGTTGGGTCCAAACTGGGGTGATGTGGCAAGCAAAACAATGATGGATTAAACCCAGATCTGTGACTGAGAGTGAGTGTTTGAATAGTTTCAACACTGTATCCATCATTTTATCTTGTGGTGTTGCTATATGCACCCTAAGTGGCTAGCGTATGCCTGGACATGGGTCTCTTGCTTGTTGTACCACTGGAATCAATCTAGCCTGGCTGAGTAGAGGTGATGGCCCAAAACCGGTCCCAGGATGCTTGTTTCCATTCCAGGGAGGACCTGGCTTGGCAGTTGGGCTGGACTGTTCCCATGGGGAGCAGGGTTAAGACTGATTTGAATTTGGCTGGGTCCAAACTTGGGTGACGTGGCGAGCAAAATAACAATGGATTAAACCCTAATCTGTGACGGGAAGTGAGTGCTTCGAAAGTTTCAACACACCGTCCATCATTTTATTTTATGGTGTTGTTATGTGTGCCCTAAGTGTCTAGGGTACGCCAATACATTGGTCCCTTGCTTGTTGCACCACTGTAATCAAGCTAGCCTGGCTGATGCGAGGTGATACCCCTAAACCGATCCCAAGATGCTTGTTTCCGGTCCAAGGAGAACCTGGCTTGGCAGTTTGTGCTCGACTGTTCTCACGGGCAGCAGGGTCAAGTCTGATTTGTATATGGCTGGGTCCAAACTGGGGTGACGTGCCAAGCAAAATAACGATGGATTAAACCCAGATCTGTGACTGGGGTTGAGTGTTTGAAAAGTTTCAACACTCCGTCCATCATTGTATTTTGTGGTGTTGCTATGCATTGAAGTATTTTTCTTCTATCAAATGAAAGATTGGGTTAAATATTCTTTTATTGGGTTTTTGCATGATTATTGAGCTCAGGCATCTCCACTCTACCTGTCTGAGAAGCCTATGAATGTATGTCATTGTTATCAATGAGAGTCAAATGCAAAAGCAGTAATTATCACTGTTGCATACCCATAACAAGACAAGCCTCAGCACGTCAGAGGCAAAGATCCTAACCACTACAGTTGGGGTAAGTTGCAACTGTCTACCCTTTGGCACAAAACTGGGTCTGATATCGGTTATAGGAGGGGTCCACCCCCTGATCTAAATGTGTGGAGATATGTAACTCTACTTCTAGATAGAAATCTATAAACAGAAATGGTGAATAGCAAAAAAGTGTAGAGCTACACCTAGGTGTAATAGTAAATATACACTTTAGCCAAGATACAGGTGCTTATTTACAACGTAATGTGGCACTTGTTTGAACATTATTTACCCAGGGCTGATTTTAGATAGCTTTATAAAAAGGTTACTAAATGAACTCTGCATATTCTATTCCTTGTTCCTGTGCGTCCTTCACTTTGAAAGTACTGGCTGAAACTGATAATGAAGAACTATGGAGTCACCGGCTGCACGCAGTATTTTATCTATGTTCATCAACCGAGTATCTCCTCCAGTCCTGTGATTTATGCACCTACGTGATTTATTGCATATGGATGGAAGCACATCATTTAGAAAGGACTGAATGAGCCAACTACAATGTCTCTGCAAGCGGGACTTTAATGCTCATGTATTATAAAGCATTTATGTGATTGAATCAATCATGAAGATTGACTGTTCCTTCACTGCTGTGCCATTGAGTAACTACTTTAATATATTTTACATTTATAATGGTTTTCCTGATCACTTAGCAGTAATAATATATATTGCTATGAACCGTCTTTGTAGTATTATTTTTTTTCTGTATCCTTTTTTAATTAAAATAAATGTTTTATTTTGTGTGTTTTGCAGGTATAACTATATGACATAAATATATTTTTATCAATTAATTGAAGGTGGTACAGTATTAAGGGTGCCCATTTAAATAGAAAAAGCATGAAATTAGAAAGCCAAAACAGTTGTCCCACTGCAGTAAGAAACAAAAACCTCTGCAAAAACAAGAGGCAAACTTACCCATATGTTCTCAAACCCAAATGTATCAATAGTATACACTATATGTACACTTTCAGACGTCATCATAAATATTGCACGCAAGAGAGCAGAAACCACTTCAAGAATAAACTGGAGATATCCTGGCATCCAGAACATACAGGGTTCAAAATCAACTCAAATACAAATTCTACCTCTAGAAGTATCTCCCAAACTGCTAGATACAACTTGTCAAGTAGCACAGTGGTAAACTTTCAATTCGGGTACAATAGAGTTCATACAGCTGCAATGAAAGAATCTGGAATGATGGGCGTCATATGGGTTAATATTCAAACTTTGTCCAATGTCCGAAAACATGCTCATGACTTCATGGGAAACAGTCTTTGAATTATTTGCTGACCCATGGATTAGTGCGCACTAGTCAGAGGGGGAAGTACTTCACCTTGCCTAGCACTTTAAATAGAATCTGAAACAACAGGAAACTCGTGCAAGAAGCTCAAGAGGAGGTGGAATCATAGCTCATGAAAGAAAACACTAAAAGCAACGCAGAAGCCAGGATTACGGGATCATCAAGAAGGCTTTGGAAGACTAGAGCGCTGGAAGTTCTGGGCGACTCAGGAGGTGAGAGCAGGGACGATGCTTGTGCAGGATGGAACGAGGCCCAGCACTGATGGAGGTTCAGAGGGGGGTGTTTATGCAGCACACATAAAAAGAGCAAAATGCCAGACATGATTGTTTATGCGCGGGGAGGTGTTCCTTCCTGCACATAAAAAATCATTTAAAAATGACACTTTGGCACTTTTGTGTGTGCAGCACACACAGAAGTGCCAAATCACCATTAGTGATTGTTTATGTGCAGGAAGGACCACCTTCCCACACATAAACAATCAAACCCCTCAATGCAGACATCCTTGCACGATGGTGCAAGGATCCCTGCCTTGGTGTATGCAGCTTAATTTAGCGCCAGCGCAGGGGACTACACAGGGGTGCACTCTATTCAATCAAATACGGCGCACCCCTACATTGTGAAAATGACAGAGTGCGGCGCTGCCAATCTTGGCGCAGTGTTGAGTTCCTTCATTTTCCTTTAGTCTTTCCAGAAGTGCTCTTTAGGAAATTTAGCAGAGTCTACCCCAGAATGTTTAGGGCCAGATTTAAGAAACGTGGCGCTGCACCCAGTGCAGCGCCACTTTTCTTGCACGCCTTAGCGATCTCCTAACACCATCATGTGGGCGCCGTATCTAAGGTACTGCGCACCATGGCAGTAGTCAGTGAAATATCGTAAACATTTTTTATGCTAGTTCAAAGCTTTGCATGATTAGTGTCAAAAGTTGTAATGCTAATCCTGCAAAGCCCATTGAGGCCCATTGTAAACAATGGAGTGCTTCCTTTTAAAGCCTGCTCTGAGCAGGCATTTAAAGTGCCGAAAAAAATGATACAAAAGAAATCTCTTAGATTTCTTTTCACAATATTTTGCCCCCCCCCCCCCAATGGGGGAACACCTCTTTGCATACATTATGCCTGATGCAGGCATAATGCAGCACAAAGGGTTATAAAGTGGTGCAATGCATACATTGTGCCACTTTGTAAATTTGGTGTTGCGATTTTGGCCTCTTTGGACCATATTAGTGTAAAAAAAAAATAACGCTAATGTGGCACAAGGAAGCGCTAGGGGCTCATAAATCTGCCCCTTAGTCTTTCAGTAGAGTTTCTGACACTGTTGGGAAAATGATCCACAATTGCATCTTCAGACACCTTCAAGTTACTTGCACAATTAGGAAGAAGATGGATGTACCGCACTGAGGCCCTTATTACGTGTCTACCGGTCCTGGGACCACAAGACTCGCGGTGGCAGTCAAACTGCCACATTATAAATGCGGCAATGCGGCAATGATCGGACAGTTAGCACTGCCACTTTATGGCCACCCAAGGGCCTGGCGGTGTTGGTGGTCTAAATCCGCCAGGGAAGCACTGCATGCAGCACTGCCCTGAGGATTAAAACTCCTCTCTCCACCGGCGTTTACATGGCGGTTTTAATGCCATGTGAAGGCTGTTGGAGACTGGGTGCTCCTGCACTGCCCATGCACTTGGCATGGGTAGTGCAGGGGCCCCCTTGGCCAGACCCATCGTGCAAATCACTGTCTGCTTTGCAGACAGTAATTTGTGCAACGGGTGCTGGTTCACCGGACGCACAACAGCATTGCCACCGGCTGTATTACAAACTGGCGTCAATGTTGTTGTGCGTTTCCCGCTGGGCCAGCGGGCAGAAACTGTGTTTTCGCCCGCTGACCCAGTGGGAAACTCATGATAGGGCCAGCGGGAAGGAGACCACACTGGCAGTCTCCTGAACGTGGAAGTTTGGCCGGTGGACTTTTTCCGCCAGCCAAACTCATAACGAGACCCTGAGTGTGCTGAAGGTGTGAAAGAAACGTTTTCCTGAACCTAATTAGGCTTCCATGCTGAGGCTTTAGCAAAGGTGCACCCTTGTGGTATTAGGATTCTCAGTGAAATAGACACAAACAGTTAGTCAAAGTTTAGCCTAGATGTATTTTCACAGGGATCTTGTGAAGATAGAAGGCAGATATTCATGCTCAAAAAGGACCTGTGGTCAAGGCACTAACCCAACAGTGGCTAGAGGAATGTGTGGCTGTTGGCTGGTGGACTATGTGGATGTTAGCTGGCTGAATGTCTGGCTGTTAGCTGCAGAATATGTGTATTTATGTGCAAAAGGTGAGTTTGTATAGTCAGTTTGCTGAATCGCAGTTGAGTGGCCGTGACATTAGTGTTTCAGTGCTGTTGGTGTATGAATGTGTTAGGCCCTTGAATGGTGGTGTTTCCTTGATGTGAGTGTTGTGTGTGTTGGGCTTGTTTCTGGCAATATGAATGGCTTTATGCGGTGTGCATGAAAGGAATGTGAATGGATCATAAAGTGGCTGGTGCCTTGACATGGTTTTACAGCTCACTCTCACTAAGTGATGGGTTCAATATAGTGGAACTGTTATTAATATTTCCTATTTCACCCTATTACTACTGGTTGTGCACTTCAGTTGCAGATAGACTCTAAATGAACAATAAAAATACACCACATTTATGAAAACTGAACACCCAGAGGCCCCAAGGGTGGTGTAACACGCATTGATCCCATTCACTTATCCACAATGCCCTACACATTTCAAACTTTCCCAAGGGGACTAAAATCACACACTATACTCTCATTTCTGTGAGAGACACTTTCAGAATATGTGGCTAGAGAAATGCAAACGTGTATCTGGCTTGGCCTAACGCCTGTGACACAAACAGTCGTAAAACAAAAAGTGGAGCCATTGGCAGTAAGGGAAGCTGTGGTATTAGGCAGGAAAATCTACCAAATCCTAGACGTTTCTGAAATCTAGACACGGGGGAGTGTCTGTGACCAGGGGGTGGCGTGACGTGCATGGATCACACAGTGTTTTCTTATCGACAATGCCTTGCAAACATCAATCTTTCCATAAAACTGAGGATTTTACTTCCATTTGTGTAACGTGAAATTCTGGAATCTAAAGAGATTCACTAAATTCCCACCACCCATCATTCCTCTGATTGTCCTGATAAAAACGCCTCCTCACTTGTGAAGCTAGGCCTAATGCACCCAATAGGAATGGATCAAACCAGAGGCAATGGGAGTCCTCAAAGGAAGACGTGTTCACCCTTTTTACATTTTTGCCCCTAAAAAACAAGATTTAGTTATATTTTGTTTATCTTCATGGTTCCCTCCAGGGAAATCTACAATCCCTGGGCACCTTTAGAATCCCGGGATGTTGGGGGAAAAGACTGAAATTCTTTGTGAAGATACCTTCTGTGGAAAAACGTTACTAAGGGATAAGCTCAAAATATCCCAAGTAGCAAAAAAACAGAACTCAGCATTGGGGACTGAAAATGCATCAGCAGCTAATGGGTTAAATTACCTCTCTATATTCAGCTTTTACTTTAAGCACTCATACGGAAGGGAAAAAAACAATCTACAAAGTTATAGCATGGTCTAATAACAAGGTCCTGCTTGCAGTATTTTGACTAACAATGACGCTCTGGACCAACAGAAAACTAATAATACATGTCTGTCTACTTTTCCAGACATTATAAGCATTCTCTGGCTTCATGTGCATACATGCTCTAAGCTTTTGTTAAGCCATCTATGCGAAGTGCATACTTCAAGGATGTGAAGCCCTTAATCAAGTGCACAGACGTGTACTGGAATGACTACACCGCCGAATTTGGAGTATAAAACTCAGGTACTGCGTGAGCACAGAAAGTGAAGTTCAAACCACATATCATCACACTGGGCAGGCATTATAGGACCTGCGCTCCAATGGATCCATTCATTACTCAATCATTTTAAAATTAGATCAATTATAATGTCCATGCAACAAATATCGTGCAATCTTCTGCAAAGGTAATCTCTCTAGTTTCTTCTCTACACCCCCTGGTTTAGGGGCTGATTTATGTATTAGCAGATGGAGTAATTACCTTTGCCATGGCAGAGTACTTTGCTGCCAACATGGCAAGTATACTCCACCTGCCGTATGTAGAGATTTCCACAGACACAGCAGACATCTCCTCCATTTCCAGGAACTGTCAAAGTAGTTCCTGGAAATAAATTGTAAGTCTGATGGACAGCTCCAACAACATGACGGAGCCACATGTCACACTTACAATTTATTTTTGTTTTTAAAAAGAAAATCCCACAGCAGGATTTTCTTCTTGAGAATAAAAAATTGACCCCCTCACTATGAGAGCATTCTCCCATGGCGTGGGGAGTCTTTAAAAGTTCTCACTGTCCCTTCCACCCTGTTTGTCATATCAGTGAGGGGCAGTGAAAAATGTATTGTATCTGCCCACTCTAAATCGAATGAGCAGACACATGGCCAAACCTCTAATGGCTCAATGGAGTAAGGGCCTTCAGAGGAGTGTGTATGTGGTGGAGATTCAGTGGTCTCCACTATCTACATACTGAAGCCCAGTCTGAAGTGGATGGACCTTTAGGTTGGCAGAGAGGGAACTCCTTCACCTTTGCGATGTGGTACTCTTTCCACCAAACTATAGTTCAGGCCCTTAGTTCCCTGAAAAGCAATAGGTGACCTTGCCGATGTACATTAATGATACACAAATTTCCTTTCATTTGAAACAGGCCAGGGCGTTTAACCAGTATATCTTGATTGCTGGACCACATCCTTCACTGAATGAACAAGAGCCTTCTGTGCATGAACTGTGCCAAGACCAAGAGCCTAGAAATCAGTGACAACTTCTCTGTTTCACTTCATTTCTTCTAACCTTCAAGCCTTGGAATGATGCTATAAATGTCATCAAACATAAGGAACTAGGGGATTCTTTTCAATGCTAATATGTCTTTAAACTCTCCAGGTCAACACAGTGGCTAAGAGTGCAAATCCTCAGATCTTCCACATAACCTCGTCAAGCAGACAAAAGCTGTGTTCCAGCGTGCCCCAATACCTCTAACATCATCTACTCTGGCCATTCTAAACATTACTTATAGCCAGAATATAAAGAGTTCAGAAGCAGGGTGCCAGACTTTATCTTTCCCTTAGGAAGACACATCAAATTCACCCTTAAAGTGCTACATTGGTTTCCTCTTAATGCTACTATCAGATTCAAGGTCCTCTATACTGTCTGTATAGCATACTGGGAGAAGTCCAGTAGAACTCCAGAAACTGGCATTCCACAACATCACAACAAGAGCCTTTGCTCAATGTCAGCCCATTAGATAAATCAATAATCCTTCAAGAGAATAAAGATAGTGGAAGATCACCAGGCATACAAATAACTAAATTCCTTCAGCCTGAATCCAAGATCCAAACCTAAGTACAAGCTATTCAGGAACCTTTTGAAAACCAGACATTTCAGATTTTCAGTTTACTGAACTCACCTGAAAACTGGAGAATTTCAGACATGGTTAATCAGCAGTCGTCCTTGACTTACAATCATTTCGCAATGTTTGTAGTCCTCACACCTTTGGAGCATTGTGAAGTAACCAAAAGGATACACGTTGCACTTTATAAAATGTTGCAAAATAAAATCTAATATGGCAAAGCAAATGATGTTTCATGTCTGTAAATATGAGTGCTAATGTTATGTTATATTATAAAAGCATAAAGATTAAAAAAAATACCAAACTCAACCCTATCACCGGGATGTACCAATATCCTGGTGGAGAAGGGGTTAAAGGTTGTGATATGTGTGGAACGGCCTCCTGCTCCTCATCAGAGCCTCTTCCACTCTTTTGGAATTCCTCAGGAAGCTAAAGACCTGGATTTTCAATTAAACAACTTACTCTAGGCAGGGTGATAGTGCACTTTAAACATACACATAACACATGAAGTAACATAACACTTCCTGCCATGTCACTGGAGCCCTGTTAGGTCAAGGGCATGCTGCGTCACTTATGCTTCCACAATGATATTAGCAAGGTGACACAAGTTCTCTCTATATGTGGGAATGTGTGAAAATCTTCAAAAAAACAAAACATCTATAACTATTATTTTCTATTTGGATGCAAACAAACACATTTCCTCCAACACAACAAAGCACGTTAACTGGTAATTATATATTTCAGCTTTAATGTACGGTCTATACACGTTTTACCATGTGATTTCAAACAGGAACTCTTTTTCTATAATCCTTTATTTCAGTGTATCTGTTAGGAGGCTGTCAAAGTTGCGTTTTCCTTGAGAATTAAAGGCTGCACACTTTGCATTGCCATCTAGTAATGCCTAACAACTCAAGAAGGCAAATTATTCTACAGGTGCCAAATCACCATTGAACTCTGTGGGGGGTCATTATGATCACGGCAGTGAGCATAAATGTGGTGGTACTACTACCAACAGGCTGGCGGTCCATACCGCCACATTATGAAAATAGGGGGTTGGCACTTCTCAACTCATACCACCATCGTGGTATCAGCCGCCGGGCCGGAGATGTCAATCTCCAGCCCGGCGGGCAGCATAGTACTGCCGGCAGCATTATGAGCCAGCCTACCACCTTGGTTTCCGCTGTGCTATCAATGCTACGAAAACCATGGCGGTAGGCCCTACCAGTGACAGGTAATTCCTTCCCTGTCACCGGTAGGGAGATCCCCCACCCCCCAGCACTCATCTGACACCTCCTACCCCCCATCAAAACTCCCCCCCTCCGATCCTCACACTCCACCCCCAACCCCAACACACTTGCACTCCCACAGACATGCACCACGCATACACCCAATCACTCACACTGGCATACACGCATTCATACACGCATACTTCCAGACATGCTTGCACGCATTCTTACAACGATCACGCTGACAAGCAGACATGCACTCCCTTCACCATTCTTATATGCATTCACTCACACACATACAACCACACAAACACAACACACATAGACGCATTCACACACGCACTCACACATTCATGCACACACTCAGACACACACACACATACACAACACCCCCCACCTCCCTTCCCTGTCGGAAGCCTGACTTTGTCAAGGAGGTTTTCCGGCAGGGAAGGGGCGCTGCTACCGCCAGCAGTGCCCCACCAGCAGAACACCGCCAGGCTGTATCACTGGTCATGATACAGCTGGTAGCGTTCAATTGGCGTGGCAGTGCTGTTGGTAGCAGCAACAGCTTACCACCGTCTGCCACTATGGTCACTGGCAGATTTCCACCCTTCTTGTGGCAGAAGTCTGGCAGTGATCACAATATGGCAGATGGATGGTAGCCTCGGTGATGGTCTGCTGGCAGCCATCACCGCGGCGGTAGGCCGTTTTTACTGCCATTGTTGTAATGACCACCTGTGTTTCTTAACCTACCAGCTATTCTTTCATTTGAAAAAAATCCTATGCTTGCCTCCCATTCGAAGGCCCACCATAATAAAATAATGACTTGCCCGGTTCTAGCAGAGATCTGAGACCTAGAATAATTTATACATTTCACTGACTTTATTTCACAATCTGGATTCCGAGCTCGTTTTTACTGAGAAAATGAACTCTGCCAAAATGTATTGATTGAAATTCCATCTAAGTGATATGAAAAAAGAAAAGAAAGGAACACACTTGTAAAGAAGCTCCTCAGTATCAGATAAATGCTGCTTCTTAGTTCTTTGCATATTTTGCCTGGTTGCTGCGATTCCGCATTCCTTTTCATGCCGGGGGATCGCATTTCTTATTTCATAGAGCGCATTTCTTATTTCATGTGAGGCTAAATAATTTATTACAGCTCGGCATTAAGTACATTTGTAACACTGTTCCGTCCTGTGAATACCTGGAGCTCTAATTCCCAGGGTCTGAATCGCAAAAGAGGGGTCACAGAGGCCCCTTCTTGGGGAAGAGGTGGATTTTGGGGAAAACAGCATCAGTTCATACTTTCCTTATTTTGCCTATCATTCCTTTCTTTAATGTTTCATTTCGTATTCTACGTGAGCGAGACTGCGTAGCTGTGTAGTTTTTTTGCAAACTTTTCAGAATTACTACTATCTTTTATAAATGGCCTAAAAATATGCCACGGCTACATTAGACTCGGCTGCGTGGGAACAAGCGTTGGTTTTGTTATTATGGCATTTTAGTAATAGTGGATAAAGTGCATGTTCACTGAAAGGTTTCTTGGCGCTAGCCAAAGAGGGAGATCTTGCAATAGCACAGCTTTCCCTTAAAATCGCTAAAGAAACAACACAGAAGACATATGTACGTGAATTAGCGGTAGCCACAGGTAGCAGCTTTCACTCCTGACACGCATTTTGGTATTCCTGGCGCTGCCGGTGCTACCCCTGTTCTCTAGGGGTATAAAAGTAAAAAGAGGTCACGCATTAGCAAAGTCAATAGGTCTCGCTCATGCAAGAGCTATTTGCTTTGCCAATGTGTTTTAGCCTTCTATTCAGCAGTGTGGCTGCTGTTCAGCATGGCTAAAATTTGGTGGCATAGAGGAAAGTGGCGTGGAGTGTCATAGAGTGGAATGGCAAATAGTGGAATTGAGTGTTGTAGAGTGAAGTGGCAAAGAGTGTTGAGTATTGGAGTGGCATAATTAGTAATTGCGTAAAGTGGCATACACTGGAGTGGTATAGAGTCAAGTGAACTGGTGTAGAATGCATTGGTGTAGAGTGGTGCAGAAAATAGTGGTGTAGAGTGCAGTGGATTTAAGTTTAGTGCCATTGAGTTCAGCAGCGTACAATGAAGAGTTGAAGAATGCAGTGATGCATAGTAGAGTGGAGTGGTGCAGAGTGGAGTGGCACAGAGTATAGAGGTGCAGAGTAGAGTGGCACATAATGGAGTGGTGCAGAGTGAAGTGCTGTAGAGTGTAGTGGCGTAAAGTATAGCGGCATAGAGTGTGCAGAGTGGAGTGGCGTAGTTGAGTGATGGAGAGGGCAGTGGCACAGAGTAGAGCTGAGTGAAATAGAGTGCAGCAGCTTAGAGTGCAGAATAGAGCTGAGTGACAGAGTGCAGTGGCATAGAGTGCGGAGTAGAGTCAAGTGCCATTGAGTGAAGTGGCATAGAATAGTGCAGAGTAGAGTAGAGTGGTGCAGAATGCAGTATAATGTCTTAGATTGCAGTGACATAGGGTGCAGTGGCGTAGAGTGGAGTAGTACAGAGTAGAGTGGAGTAGACTTCAGTGGGAAAGAGTGCAGTGTTGCAGAGTAGAATGTCAGAGTTCAGTGGTGTAGAGTGCAGTAGAGTGGCATAGAGAGCAATGGCATAGACTACAGTGATGCACAGTAAAGTGCAGTGGCATAGAGCGCAGTGACAGAGTGCAATTGTACAGAGTGCATTGGCATAGAGTGCAGTGCCTATGGGTAGAGTGGCATACAATGCAGCAGCATAGAGTGAAGTGGCACAGAATGGAGCAGAGTGGCATATAGTGCAGTGGCACAGAATAGATTGTTTCCGAGTAGAGTGAAGTGGTGTAGATTGGAGTGGTGCAGGGTAGAGTGCAGTTGTGTGGAGTGCCAGAGTGTAATGGTGTAGAGTACATTTGTGTAGAGTGCAGTGGCATAGAGTGCAGTGGTGCAGAGTAGATTTGAGTGGTGTACAGTGGATTAACATAGAATGCAGGGACATAGAGCTGAGTGTTACAGAGTAAAGTACATTGGCATGAGTGCAGTGGCGTATAGCGCAGTGTTGCAGAGTGGCATAGAGTACAGTGGTGTAGAGAGGAGTTGTGAAAGAGCAGATTGGTGTGGCCTAGACTGGAGTAGTGTAGAGTGCAGTGATGGAAAGTGCAGTGACATAGAGTAGAGTTGCAAAGAGTACATTGGAATTGAGTAGAGTGGTACAGGGTACAGTAAAAAGGGGTAGCATGAAGTGGCATAGATGCAGTTGCATGGAGTGGTGCAGAGTAGCACAGCATAGAGTGGTGCAGAGTACAGTATAGGACCATAGAGTGTGGTGGCATAGAGTGCAATTGCGTAGAGTGGAGTAATGCAGAGTAGAGTGGTGTAGAGTTCAGTGGCGGAGAGTGCAGTGTTGCAGAGTACAGAGTCAAAGTGCAGAGTTGTAGAGTGGAGAAGAATGGTGTAGAGAGCAGTGGCATAAACAATAGTGATGCAGAGTATAGTGCCGGCGCATAGAGTGTAGTGACGTAGAGTGCAGTTGTGTACAGTATATTGGTACAGAGTGAAGTGGTAGTAGAATGACATAAAGAGCAGTACCACAGAGTGGAGCAGAGTGGAGAAGAGTTGTGTAGAGTGCAGGGGTGTAGAGTAGATTGTTTCAGAGTAGGGTGAAGTGGCATAGAGAGGAGTGGTGCGGGGTAGAGTGCAGGTGCATAGCATAGCGTGTAACGGCGTAGAGAAAAGTGGTGTAGAGTGCAGTGGCATAGAGTGCAGTGGTACAGAGTATACTAGAATGGCATACAGTCAATTGAAATAGAGTGCAGGGACATAGAGATGAGTGTTACAGAGTAAAGTGCATTGGCATAGAGTGTATTGCATAGAGTGCAGTAGCATTGAGTGTAGTGTTGCAGAGTGGCATAGAGTGGAGTTGTGCAGAGTAGATTGATGTGGCCTAGACTGGAGTGGTGCAGAATGCAGTGGCGAACACTGCACTGGTGTAGAGTAGAGTGGTGAAGAGTGCATCGACATAGAGTAGAGTGGTACAGGGTAGATTAGCAAAGCAAACCAATAAAGTGGAGTAGAGTGCAGTGGTGTAGTGTGGAGTGATGCAGAGTGATGTAAAGTGGAGTGGAACAGAATAGTGCAGTGGAATAGACTGAAGTATTCATGGTGTGGTAGCGCACTGCCATTACAGACAGCACGTTTTAAATTGAAATGCTGATTACATTTGCACAGACATACACTTTTACTAATACAACTATATCACCTAATGTAATGAGTCATTTTGATCATATAAAGGGTTTGTTTCTAACACACTTCAGAAATAAAATTTGTGATTCATTTGTGCGTTTATAATTCTGATACATTCTGAACTGCTTACACGGCTCATTTAAATGTGATTGTGTGCTGAAAACAAACTCTTACCCCCAGTTTCCAGTAAGATTGGCACCTAAATCATCTTACTTTGAAGTCAGAGAAATAAAAGTAAACAAGCTCCCTTGGAAGATAGTGCCTGACATTTTACCTCGGTCTTTCAATGCACAGCATTTAAAGGACTTTTAACAGAATGCGAGTTTATGGAAGACTACAGAAAACATGGTTTAGACAGTGAGAAGGATGAACTGAGCCCAGAGAGCATAAAGCAAATAAAGCCAGCAAAGTTAAAGCCAGAAAAAGTGAGTTATTAACCACAAAGTCAAAGGTAATCAGCAAACAAAATGCATTCCTAGGTCAGCTTTCTGAAAGTCCCCAAGATGTCTTTAGCAATAATAACTATCAATAAGTATTTTTCACCTAAATTCAACTTCTGAAAGTTAGGGCAGAAAAGCTAATGTGAAAGCTTTAGGAAGGGTTTGGACCCCATGTCTGAGTGGCCCCCTGCATGTAAGACTGGTATTTTGAGTTTTATTTTGCCCTTCATGTGAATCTGATCTAGTAGGTGTGCAGAGGCCCAGGCCCATCCTTGACAATGCAAGGTTCAAGTTCAGTCTTGTGAACTGAGGGGTGTACCAAGCATGCTCTTATATTAGTCAATGGACTACTCTTGGGAACATCACAAAGTGTTGGGGTTTTATTTTAGAAATAGATTTCTCATTGTATTATTGAGGGCTACATCTAGTAACACCTCTTGAGTAACCGTCTGCTGTTAAGTGAAACCGAGAACCCTGTACAGACATTCCATGTATGTATTGAGAAGTGTGTGTATGGGCAGTGCAAGATTAGTGTGTGAATGGTAGTAGGAGGCTATGTGTTGTATGATTTTGAGTAGTCTGGTCAGTCAGATCGTTTTTGGTTTAGGATGTCACAGAAACGGTGCTGAGGATAGCTTCCCCATACTGTGCAAGTGCTCTGCCTGAAGGTCTGTGGATGGAGCATAGAGACTCAGGCCCTGAAATGAGGAGGGTGGAGACTGAACAACATTTTTAAATTCAAGAAGACCATTGTTAGCAAAAGACTGCTGATTAGTACTTCCTGAAGTCTGCACTTTTGTAGATGGTAGGATTGAGGGTTGGGATTGCAGTTTCAGTTCTTTAAAATGAGGAAGGAGGAAAGACGTTTCCAGGCTAAGCCTGTCATGCTGTGTTCTTGGATTACTTTTTCAGAAAGTGATGGCTGCCAGATGGAAATCACACACACTTAATTGTCCCCATCTTTTGGATTACCCTGCTTGGAGACTCAGACAAACTCATTGCTACCTGCTGTGATAACCATCACTCTGCACAAAGACATGTGAAAGAGAAACAATTCAGGGTCTATCTAAGTCCCAAAAAGCAGTCTGTCTTCTCAGAAAGGGAAGAAGAGTGTCAAGCCCTGCAGGATCACAGACTGTTAAGGAGGAGAAGCTTGGCATTTCCACCTGCCTGGGGCACCCAGATATAACTGACTGCCCAGAAGGAGTAAAACTGGTCCTGATCCCAAGTCACAGGGCCCCCTAGTCTCTGGTTACAGCTCCCACCATGTAACCAGAAAACTGCATATCATGCATTGTCAGGCTGCTAACACTGATGATAGCTAAGCATAATGCACATCAGCTTTGTAGAAAATGTGCAGTATGTTTTATCTTTACACGCTTCCTTGTTCACTCTACATATACAAGCTCATTATTCTTTAGGTCAAAGTGAAATGTACTGTTATAGTTAGCCTCCGATTTTACTTCTACAAAACCACTGAAATCCAATTGTTTTAGATAACCATAATTCATGCCCTCTGCATGTACTGCTAATTACCCCAAGTATTACAGCACTCATGACAACTTTTATAAGGTCATTAGAAGTCAAATTATTGAAGAAAACCTATGCATGGTGGGAGCACAAGTTATAGTTACCTTAGGCTGCGAGTTATAATTACTTGAAATACCTCTAACAATAATTGTTTGATTTCAATGGTTTTGTACCAGTGAAATCTGATCCTAAATATAACATCCCTGTAATATTTGTTTTTTTCCAGTGATTTTCTAAGGTTTTTTAAAATTGTATTCCCTAACTATAACGTCCCTGTAACTTATGTATTTTTCAGTGAATTTCTATAGTTTTTATTGTTTTTAATGCCATTTCCTAACTATAACATTACTAAAACCTGGCTGCATGAGTGGGTGTGTGAATAGTTCTGTGGGTGTGTGAGTGGGTCTGTGAGTGGGTGTGGGAGTGGCTGTGTGTGAGTAGGTGTGTGAGTGGCTGTGTGGGTGTGTGAGTGGTTTTGTGAGCCTGTGAGTAGTTGTGTGAGTGACTGTGTGGCTGTGTGCATGGTTGTGGGAGTGGCTGTGTGGGGATGTAAGTGGGTGAGTGAGTGGGTGTGTGAAAGTTGTGAGTGGGTGTGTTGGTGGTTTTGAGGGTCGGTGAGTTGGTGTGTGAGTGGCTGTATGGGTCCACCACAGCCCCAGGGCCGGCCCATGCTCAGAGTAGGCATGGTCCCCCTCCTGGAGCCAATTATGGCACTCAGGACTGCCACACCCAGGGCAAGCTCCTGCTATGTTCCTGGGGGCTAACCCAGGGACATAACTGTTTGCTCTGACTTGGCAGTTGGCATAGCTGTTTGCTCTGACTTGCACCATGCACCATGGTGCAAGGGAGCCTACTTTGACCCTAGGCAGCAATTTGTGTGTCAGTGCAGGGAGAGAGCACAGAAATGTGTTGTAAATTGTAGATAGAGCACATTTCTCCTCTTTCTGGGTAGTGCAGGCTGACACAGCAATGCACTTGCAGCGCCACTCTGCTCCACTGGCCTCGTAAATGAGGTCCTTAATTTTGTAGGTCATGTTTTGCAGTTTTAAGTAAAACAGACTTGACCCGAAGGTATTGGAGGGAATTACATGAGCATCAGTTACATCACACAAGGACACATTCATTTTGTACAGAAAGATAGTAAATAATTTAAAAGTGCTTTGTCTCACTTTGAGAACTCAGAAAATATGTCCTTATTCTAGTTTTTTAGAGCACTAACCATAATTTCTATGGGAATAATACCCTTCCATATTTATAATTTCTAAAGGAAATGCTTTGGGTATTGCAGTTTTGATTACATGAAGATGACCTCAGGCATGTTACACGTTTGTAATAAATATAGAATGTTAGCAATCAGTTTTTTCGTTAAAATACTGTGGAGAGGCAAAGGTCATGGGTACGGACTCAGATAATTGAGGGAAGGGAGGAGGGTGCAGGGGCAACAAGTTGCTCACACTGGGCAGGTGGGAGGATCAGTGGCAGTACAAAGAACCATGGAAGACCGGGAAAAGGGGGGCAAGAGCAACAAATTATCCATGCAGGACAGGCAAGAGAGGTTGTGGCAATATAACAGACCATTGAAGGAAGAAGAAAGAGGCAGTGGCAGGACAACTATACAGGACAAAAGACCAGATTCAGGCAGGGAACTGCTGATGTTTTTAATCACAAAAGGGCTTAATTTTAGCTGCCCCCTACCTAAAATCTCCTCTTGCTCAATGTAAGTCAATTAGGAAAATCAATTCCCCAGATTTTTTTTCAAAATCTTCCTCTTTCCAAGTTCAAAATGTTGGCACGTATAGTACATTGTATCGTGGACAGCAGGAGGGATGGGATAGGGACATAGACTCAAATAACAGGGCAGCAGGCAGATGGACAGGGGCACCAAACTGACCTTGGAGGACAAGGGTTAGGGGTTGTAGCACACACAATCTCCCACACTGGGCAAACGGCATGGCAATGCAGCACAGCGGACCATGGAAAGCAATAGGGAGGGGACAGGGCCATGTGCATGGAAAACAGAGAGCAAAAGTGAAAAGGACAAGGGCAGCAAGCTGACCATACTGGACAGACAGAAGGTACAGTTGCAACATAACAGACCACACAGGATGGGAGTAAGGGGGCTGGTCATTGGACTCAGAAAACAGCAGGTAGGAAGGAGCTGGATAGGACAGGAAGCTAATTATTCATGGGTGGTGGGAAGGGCAGTGGCAGAGCAATAGCCAGAAAAGGCTGTAATTAGGGATCAGGGGCATGTACTTGGGCAATGGATGGCAAGGAAAAGGGGGGTAGGAGCAGCAAGCATAGATGGGAGTAGCATAATGCTAGGCCAGGCCCTGTGTCAACCCCCCCCCACAGTGCCTGGTGATGGGCATCTTACTAAACATTAAAAAACCCTCCAAATTCACTGAAAAAAACAAAGGTTAGAGGGGAGTTATAGTTAGGTTCAGATTTTACATGCACAAAACCGTAGAAATTCAGATATTATAGTTAGAGTTATTTCAATTAACTGTAACTCCTGGCCAAACCTGTCTCTCGCGCTATGCACTGCTAATTACGCCAATTATTACATTGCTCATGATATCTACTTTGACATCATTAACGTTACCAGTGTAACATTTGCAGTAAAATTATTGATAGGAAACTGTCAATGGCGAGGGCACGAGTTAAAGGTACCATAGGGCATGAGTTATAGCTACATGAAAAAACTAACTATAACAGCTGAATTTCTATGTTTTTTTGCGTGTAAAATCTGAACCTAACTATAATGTCCTTGTGACCTTTGTTTTGTGTGTGAATTTTTTACGTTTTTAAATTCTATTTCCTAAATATAACGTCCCTGTAATCTTTGTTTTTTCAGTGAATTTGTAGGTTTTTTAAATGTTACGTAATATCTAAATATCTTCCGTCAATCCAACATTGGCCAGATGGGTTGGCTGCAGGGGTTGGCCACAGGGGAAGGGGGCCACAGAACCTCCCTCCCCCTTCTACAAAGTGATTGGGCCCCAGGAGTGGTGTCCCTGAGGCCACAATCGGCCCAGGGATGAGTGCCATATGGCCCTCCCTCTGGGACCTCATCCCCCAGGCCCCAACCAATTAGTAAAATGGTTGGGAGGCTATGAGGCCCTCCCTGGGCTGAATTTGGCCCAGGGACCCCATCCCTCAGGGCCCAGCCAATTAGTGAAATGGGAGAAGGGCTGTGAGGCACCCTCCCTGGAATGATTTTGGCCCTGGTAACCCCATCCCCTGGGGCGTGGCCAATTAGTTAAAGGAGAGAGGTGCTGCATGGCCCCCCACTGTAGGCTAATTTCTGCCCTGGAGACACCATTCCCTGGGCTCCAGCCACTTCATGATGGGTGCCCTTGCCCCACCCAGTGCACCCAGTGTGTGCTGTTGGGGTCTGTGAGGGAACCCTGAATTAACATGTTGCTTTCTGTCAAATTTGGCTGCTACCGTCCTTGCTCTCCTACCATGGTGCTGAATCTAGGGGATGTGGAGTTGCTGATCGTATCAGCCTGTGCCTGAAACTCACCAGCATCACTGAACAAGCAACACTATACTGTCTCTGCCGTTACTGACAGACTGTGCTTGAATACAAGCAAAGGGATCCTGTTGCTGCTGACGAAGACTTATTAAGACCAAATGTCAACTGAAATGACCTGCAGGCCAATCTCTTGGATAATTGCTAGTTATGTGCACCTGTGCCTAGCCTACGCCTATACCCTTAATTTTGCCTTAGTAACACGAAAGAAGGGGGCAGGAAATGGGCATCTTAGAGATATCTACACTGAATTAAACACCATAGGGGTGTACAACCCTGTAACTGATTTACCTTTGGATTGTGGAGTATTTATTGACAGTGTGATTAAAGTACTTTCTTTTAAATAAAAAGCTAGTACTGGGCTAGGTGATACTTTATTGAGTCTGCTTGTTGGTTGACTGGTTTTGAACTCTTGCTCTCCACACTAGCTCCATGAGAAGCATGTAACAACTCATCTTCACTACCCCAAGGCTCAAGATTCATAAAAAATTGTACATGGTCCCGTTTGCATCAGTCACAAAAAACCTTACTCACTATGGTTAGGCCCCAGTAGCCCCTCTCTGCCCTGTGGTCCCCAAACAGGTTTTGAGATAGGCTTATTTTCATAAAGTTTTTACAGTCTCCCTCCAGAAATTATGATTTTTATGGTAAGTTAAAACTAAAGAAAAAAGTCCTACACTCAATGTTTTAAAAAGTGGAATATAACAATTAATGCACTGAAGCAATTTCAATAATTTGTAAGTGAATACTCTCAGACCAAGCACTCTACTCAAATCTAATATGTCTATTCAACAGTCTGAAAGAACTGTGAATTTCGAAAGGGAAGGAATCGCAGTTAAGGTAGTTTTCCTTCCATGATTCATGCCATGATTCTCACAGAAAATTAACTTACACAACTGGACTAGGTGGCAATTTGCCTGCCCATCCTCTACATGGAGTTTTAATATCCTCAGTTAACTGACTAATGCACATTGAAGCTCACACCCATCATAGAAACATATTTGGGAAGTTGAATCTTCCTTATAAACGATCAGTGCATCTTAATTTTAGGCTAGGTACTCTGCCGGTAAAGCAGTACACTAGCTCATGGAAAAAGGGTGGAGTTAGTCCATCTAACTGTGGATGTAAATTTGGGGGGTAGAATCTGTAATACACTTTGGCTCTCATTACGAGTCTCGCGTTGGCGGTCTGACCACTGCCAAAACATTATAACCGTGGCAGTTCGGCCATGGTCAGACCACCAGCACTGCCAGTTCCCTCCACTGGAGGGACTTGCGGTGCTGATGGACCTAATCCGTCAGGGCAGTGCTGCATGCTGCGCCGCCCTGGGGATTATGACCCCCCCCTCTGCCATGTAAAAACTGTCAGAGACAGGGTGCAGAGGGCTCCCCTGCACTGCCCATGCACTTGGCATGGGCAGTGCAGGAGCCCCCATTGATAGCCCTGTCATTGTTTTCACTGTCTGCTTAGCAGATAGTGAAAAGCACAACAGATGCTGTTGCACCCTGCGCCCTGCCACATTGCCGCTGTCAAAGTAGTGGGCTGTTTCCCGATGGGCCAGTTGGCAGAAACTCTGTTTCCACCTGCTGACCCAGTGGGAAACTAATAGGGTGCGGGGGAAGGGCGCCACACTGACCTTGACCTGACTGCAGGAGTTTGGCAGGTGGCCTTTTCCACCCGCCAAACTCGTAATGAGGGCCTCAATGTTGTTGTGTACTTTTATGTTAAAGCCAGAAGAGAATATCTTTTGTCCTCTTTTTACTGCTCATGCCATGTGAAACTGTAAAGATGTTTAGGGAATGTGTATGTACACTGATTCTAATCAATTTTTTAATGAAGTTTTTTCATATATTTATGTGGCTCAGAGAGTAACTGAACATCCACACTAACTATGTTACTTTTAATGTAGCCTTTATTTAGTTAATCTAACAGTATATTCTATAACTTTTTCTGCAGCTGCCTGTATTTGGTAAGCTGTAGGGCCATTTGAAGGATTTGACTTAATTGTCATGCTTTTATATATCCTTTGCAACCTTCTAAACAGTCTTGTCTTGGCCTGCTGTAACAAATTTACTTTTCTGCACCTCAATAATCTGGAGCTGGGTCATGATATTGCACTTGTAATTATGATAGGATTAGGGCCACTTAGAGACGTAATTCATTAGTGAGCCAATTTGTTTTGGTTGGTTCTAAAATTATCTATGCAGCCAAGTAATTTTTTTTTTTTATAAATTGAATCAATTTGTAGCTGGGTGATAGCAATGCATGTGCACTTTCTTTCTATGATCTAAGAGCCACTTTGAGATGTACTTGAGCCAACTTGTTTTGGTTGGTTCGAAAATTATCATTATGGTCCTACAATTGATGTCCTCAAGGCTAGCTGCAATAATGTGTTTAATAAGAATTAATGCCTCAAACCTGGCCCATAGATTTTCACTAACACTTTTTAGGAGGATCACCTCAAGAAGCATTTTATTAATGTTTCAATTTGATTTGGTGCCTTTTTATTATTCATGTGACTTTGTAATATCTGCCACTTTGATCAGCATCAATGAAAGTATTCCTATAAGTATAAGCATTTCAGAGCTGGTTATTTACTATGTATTAACATGTTGTACTGTTCACATTGTAATCATTGAAGTATGCTTTCTGATCCTAGAAGTGTGCATTTTGTTACATATATTTATATGTATTTATTTTATTGCATGTATTGTATGGCCTCTCTGTGTCAGGCTCACACAATAAATACATTAATAAATAAATACAAAAATAATTAAAAAAGCAAAAAAACTAATGGATCAATGATGGTTTTAATTCAACAGAAATCAGAATCATAAAAACAGAAACCGACAAATAATGTACTGTAACAGAAAATTGCACAACACTTAGTATCAGGCTGCTAACACTGACGGTAGCTAAGCATATTGTATGTAACTTTTGTAGAAAAAGTATATATAATATATATATAGATATATATACATACATTAAAAATATATGTTTTATCTCTGCACACTTCCTAGTTCGCTATGCAGATACCAGGTCATCTACTTAGTATTACATCCTTTTGACCTAAATGAACTGTGCCTTTGAACTGGCAGAAGTGACCCCTGGTCACTTCATAGGACACCAATATATTGTCTACCAGTACATTGCCATTATATATAAAAATGGTTTGACATTATAAATATATATATACATAAAAAAAAGGGGTTATAAGTAAACAGGTGCACACAAATGCATATTTTTACTGAAAAAAACAAAGGTTAAAAAACTTTAAAATTAGGTGTTAAAATCAGTTAAGAAACAAAGTTTAAAATAAAACATTGACATTCAACAGTCACAGTTCAGTGAGCTATCTACGACATGCACTGCTTACGACCTCAAACATTACATAATTCATAACATTTTAAATGGCTTCAGTAATAACATCAATGATGGCATCTTTCAGTGAATGTTACATTTTGTTATATGCTGGACATAAATCATATCTATGAATACACTCATAATGTACTCCTTTTTATTAGTATTTCCGTGTATAAAATATAATGCCTCTGTAGACATTCACATATACAGCCTTTTATTAAATACTGTTAAAAAGAGTTTTGACATTGTTTACCTCAGTGCGATGTACCTGCTAAACACTCATTCAACACAAAATTGTAAGTCAACTTCTTCACATGTTTGCATTAGTTGCTGATATGGTTCGTATGCACCTCCTGGTCCCATTCCAAACCCTCCGTAGTTTGTAAAAATAGCTCACATATCTCCTGGCATGAGCAGAACAGCATACACCATTTGAACAATACTTAAAATCATGCTGCGACTTGAACCGTTCGTGGATCACCCAAACATTATACATTCTACAACAATGTATAATGTCTCAGGATTTTCACTTCTGGAAAAGAACATCTGCTCTTTACAAATTTACAGCTTATATAGAAATTGTCAACAGAACTACATGAGAACTCTTTAATAGCAGCATGTGCACAGAAATTCACAGGTGAATAATGTATTGTAAAAATAAGCTTTATTTTTTCTCACATATTTTGGCAAAAAGATTTTGATTAAAACTACATGGTGTTTGTAACATATGTTTGCAGCTCACACTAGTTGCACTCAGCCTCTACCATGTTTAAATGAAGTGCTGTTTGCCCTTGCATTTTTACTGGTACTTAGTTTATGCACCATATACCTTTCTTCCTCTACCTTTTACTGTACTGAATCAGGCTTGTCTCTAGTACTATATTATTTCTGTTTTGTACATGTGTACATGTGGAGCTAATTTATGCTGTATATGCTTGTGGGCCCTTTACTTCCTACTTGGTTTTGCTAAATGAGCTAGCACAGTGTTCTTAACCTTTTGCCTTCTGTGCCTCCCCTATTAATCATTACTGATTCAAAAGAATACACACAAATACAGGTACAAGCATTCATCAAACAAAAAACAAATGACAACATATTTCATTTAATTCACAAACAAATATTAAAACATCTACATTTGCCTTGCTACCACAGATTATCTGAGGACACCATCTCAAGCTTTAGTCTCTAATTCCTTCACAGTTCGGAAACGTTTTAAAATTTCCAGTTTTACATTTTCCTTCCTATTTACATTAACATTATTAATATGTTAATAATATTATTTTTCAAAGCAGTCACTGACCTACTGAGTAGGCATCGAGCGATAGATTAATTTGAGGAGCAATAGGTTTTAAAAGGTGTGCCCTGCACAAACAAGGAAAATGCACCATTTTAACATGGATGAGTTGCCCCCAGGGCAGCTGTAAACGTGCGCTGCTCTGGGGGCAGCGCATTTATGTGAAAAACAGAGCAGCTGCATTCAAACCGCTCCATTTTTCACTGTCCAGGCGACAACCCACCTGCACTTTTAAGGGGGATTAGAGATCACCATGTAGGCGGGTGCAGTGAGTGACCAAGCCCCCATGCAAATGAGGGAACACCCTCTGGTGATAGCACTGCCGCTATATGTGCGCCAGTGCTATTGGTATTACAGAAGTGGCTGCACAAGAGTCTGCGGCCCCTTCTGTAATACCAAAGTTCCCCCGGGGTGGGGCACTTCTGTAATATGGCCCCAGGAAGACAAAATGTAATTTTAAAAAGCCCTCACAGGCAGTATGGAGAACTTCTTATCGGAGCATTGAATAATAATAGAGCAGCTCCTGCTGCTCATTTATTATTCTTTAAAAAAAATATATATATATATATTTTGGGTGTCCCAGTCTCACCCAGGACACCCAGAGTTCATACTAAGTTTAGAGCTCTGGGCAAGCCCCACAGCCCCTGTCGGATCTGCAGTCAGCACCCATATTGTATGCTGAATGTTGCTCTCTGTTATTTGACAGTGGGTGCCCCTGTGCCCACTCAGGGCAATTACAAATGCCCACGTCATTGGGACTGTAAGGGAGCCCCTGCATCCACCCCTCATGGGCAGCCAACCCCCCAAGGGTGGTCAAAACCCTGTTACTGGCCAACCCCACCAGTTGAACTGCCCTTGTCAAGCAGCCACCACTCCTTTTCATTTTTTTAACATTTCCTTTTACAGAACTGTGGTATTGTCTCATATTTTCACAAAAGTAGCACTCCAAGGTACGATCTGATAGTGCAAGATTCACTTTTTAATGCTTGCACAGTCCTGGGGTACCCTGTGGTGCTCACTCGGTCAAATGGGGGGGCTGTGTAGAGTCTTGCAGTACTTCCAAGGGTCTACACCTGAGACTTCACTGGGCTAACACTGTGTAGTCATAGTTAGGTCAAACGTTCCATAAGAAGAGAATTTTTTGTTTTGCTAACTGCTTTGGTGCCATTTGACAAATCTTCAGAAAAAAACGGGGGAGTCCCAAATTTAGGCCTCATTGTGGTTTTAATTACTCAGTCACAATTGGAGTAACTCAGTAACTTCACATTACTCTTGTGACATGTTAACAACAGATTGCATCCGTTGCATAAATGATTCTCCTGCTCTGAGAAAAGTGGACCGGAAGAAGCACTGCAACAATGCAATAACGCAAAAAAAGCTAATGTTTATGATTTGTCAAACACAATCAGAAGGTTCAGAGTTCATGTGGTCATTTTGACAACGAGTCCCCAGCCTGGAACTTCTTTACACTTAGTTAACAAGAGAATAACCTCTGAACTGTTCTTTTTGCTGCAAGTATGTTGTTGTAAGCCAGTAGGGCACTATGGTACCGAAGGCCAATTGGCCCATTTGGAACAACAAAACCCAATCATGTGAAAAGAGCACCTGACAAACATGGTGCTATTAGTAAGAGAGAACCAGCTGCTGAAGTGAATGAAGTAGGGGGTGAGGAGGAAGAAGTAGTAGCATTATGCAAAGCAACTCTGTAAGCGTCCCTTGTAATGAAAAAATCCTCAACCACAGCAATCTCTGCATGGCACACAACACAGCTGGATACTGCAACTTCAACCCAAAACACCCAGGCAGCCTATCTGCTGCTGCATGTACCCATAGGTCAATGGTGGCAATAGTACCACAATAATATCAACCTACTATTAAGGATATGTTTACCAAAACGTCATTGCACCACAGGAATCATCAAAAAGCCCATTCATACAACTGGAAGCTTGCTAAACTGTTAGTGCTTGACCGCTACCCTTTTCCTTTTGTGGAAAGAGTGGGCTTTCTGGAGTTTGTGGAGGCCCTCTGCCCAAAATGGAAGGTTCCTAACCAGACCTATTTTGCCACTGTAGCTGAGCCAGCCTGCATCATGAGGGTTGCAATTGATTTGCAAAGCTATGACGCAGAGCATTATTCAGACCATCCACCTCACAACAGACATGTGGACCAGTTGTCAAGTAGGTGATTACATGTGCATCATCGCATATTGAATCTTTTTCCAGGGAGGTAAGCAAAGGCTCACTGCTGGTCTAACCCCTACTGAAGCTTTTCAGGCCCTTCAGGAGCATGCAACAGTTGCAAGCAGCCGGGGAACTTGGCGGGCGCCTGAGGAGCGTGACCAGGAGCTCTCTGGCTCCGGACGACAGCGGGAAGCGTGAGCAGGTTATGGACTGCTGTTCTCGAGTTGGACCCTAAAGTTGCCTCTTACCTGGAGCCCATGTGGGGACTGGAGGCTGGAGCCGACGCTGGTAATAGTTCAGAGGGAGGGACGTGGAGAAGCAGCGCCCCAAGATCAGGTGTGTGGGCAGAGGCTGATTGGAGTGTGCATTGTGGGAGATGCTACTCCATCTGTTGGAGCCTTTGCAGTGTGAGGGCTGTGAGCACTCCAGGAAGCATTTTCCCTCGAGAAGGGATAGTCCACTGGAGCCGGGGGCCGGATAAAGTAGCTGGTCTGGAGGACTGCACACTTATGACTCCAACCAAATGGAGGGCTCGTGCACCCTCCAGAGGCCCCCTGACAGTCCCCAATTCACAGGCACAAAGCTTAACGGTAAGGGGCCCTCCAGAGATGAACATTGGTGATTTATCTATAGCAGGGAAAGGGCTCAGCCTCAAAAGCAATAAGAGGGGGTCAGAGAGGGGGGGACAGGGAGATGGCAAACAGTGCATTTAAAAAGTGGAACTGCCCAGAGACTTTGCAGCCTGATATCAAATTGAAAAAGAACTTAATAAGTAAATCTGGTTTAGTCCCTCCTATAACAAATCCACTAGAGGGGTGCAGGGGCATCTCACGACTTTTGTCCTTTCTCAAAATAATTCCTAAATGGGACAAGGGAGTGCAAATCCCATAAGAAGTTAATGCCCTCCCTCTTCCCTCTCTGGGAGTCCAGTAATGATGGAGAAAGGGCTTGAAAACAGTGACAAAGACATGATTCAAGAATATTTTGGGAGGCAAATGGAGGCTGCTCACTTACTCCCTCCTGGTTCTCCAGCGGACTCCATGCAGTCTCACAGCTCAGCCATTCAGATCCTTCTAATTTCACTAATTAAGGAGATTAGAGAGTAGTTTAGGTCTCTGATCATAACAAAGGAAAAATGAGGGAAGAATGTGAGGCACTGGAGAGCGTGATGAACATATTAACAGAGAGAATTGCTAGGCTGGAAGTGGCGGTGGAAGAACAAGTCAGACGGTTGCTCACAAATAGTCAAGATATCTCTCAATTGAAATCTGGGGAAAAAGTCCTTCAGGAGAAGTTGGAAACATTGGAAAATAATTTGAGGAGGAATAATATTAGATTAATGAATATCCCCAAAGGGGAGGAAGGTGAAGCCATTCAGAGCTATGTAATCTCCTTGATTAGAGAGTCTATCCCCACGTTGGCTCATTTAAATCTGGAAGAAGATATTCAAAGAATTCATTGAGATCCCTTTAAAAGAAAGGCTGGGAGGAAAGTTCCCAGGAAAATACTTATAAACTTTGAACTTCATTTTAAGGAGAAATTTCTTTCAGAAGCCCTTGAAGCGATTGGTCTTTTTGCATGTGATCTGACGTGTCAAAGGCAACATTGGACAGACAGTGGGCATTGGGGTACTTCATGCAGGAACTTAGGTCCTTAGGTGCTACGGTTCAGATGAGGTTTCCGGCAACCTTAAGGATCATGTGGAATAATAAGATGCATAATATTAGGGATCCTGCTGCAGTTCGTGCTCTGATTATACAGATTAAGGCATCTCATTTGTTTTGGTTTTTTTATTTCTCCGAAAGAGAGCTCAAATGGGGTGACTTTATGTGCCCCCTATGGAAAGAGTGGAGGGTTCCCTGGGGTGGGCAAAGTGATATGAGGTTTTTAAATGTTTTTCTTTTTTTTTTGCACTCAGTGTGGGAGCATGTGGGAAAATGGGGAAAAAAGTAACCTTAGGTATTCTACATTTAGGTTAGCTAGGGGTTCAGCAGGATTTATTTCCTTTTTCTTTTTCTTTTTCTTTTTTTTTCTTTCAGTAATGACTAGACACAAGAATGCCCTGCTGGAAATTCTCTTTTGGAATGTCGGTGGTCTTAGGGTTAAGGGGAGAAGGAGGAAGATTTTTGAATTTTTAAAAATGATAGATGAGGAGGTTTTTATCCTGCAGGAGACCCACTTATTACGAGAGGAGTGGGAGACACCCTTAAGCAAATGAAGTGGGTGGGTTGTAGTGCAAGTACTAATCAATCGTGTGCTGTAAAGGGTGTGGCAATTCTTATTTAGAAATCTCTAAATCTTGTGGTAGGTAATGTAACAGCAGACTCAAAAGGCAGGTGATTGATCATGGAAGTGGTCCTGCATGGGATTTGACTTACAATAGCTGGATATCATGGCCCTAATGTTGACGACCCAGTACCTTTTTAAAGATTTTATATAGTAATTTATCAAAAGCAAAGTACCCAATTGTGATGGAAGGAAATTTCAATGTTTTATTAGATCCTGTATCAGATAAATCTACCCCCAGACCAACAGTTAAATCTCCTAGATCACGATCCTGGGTGAAACAGGTGATGGCAGATTTTTGCCTAGAGGATATTTGGCAATGGAAAGGGGGAGAGGGTCCTAGATGTACGTTCAATAAGAAAAAGTACGGTCATCTGTCCAGGATAGACTTTTTCTTGGTGCATAATAGCCTGTGCGGAATGGTCAACCATGTAGACCATGCCCCAGCTCATCCTTCGGATCACTCATCGGTCAAGCTACATATCACCTTCCATACTCAGTCCTCTAACCTCAGGTGGTCAGTAAATCGGGCTCTTTTTCTAGATGAGTTGTTTGTTGAAGGTTTGAAGTTGAAGTATGACATGAAAGAATGTTTTGACATGAACTATGGATCCGCCACCTTGGTGTGTGGGAAGCATGTAAAGCCTTTATCAGGGGAAGACTTATTAATTTGGCCACTTATAAGTATATGGAAGAGAGGGAGCAGCTAAAGAGCCTAGAATCTTGAATAGCTTCATGAAGTAATGTCTAATACATACCAGCTGGAGGATAATCAGTTAGTTGGCCTGGAAGCCCAACTGGTAAAGACCAAAAAAGATTTGGAACTATTTCTTGAAAAAACAAAACAGAAGAAGATGGGATGGTAGGCTGTATCAAGCTTTTAGCATGGAAAACTAAGACGAACCATACTAGGAACAATGACCCTCATTATGAACATGGGGGTCCGTTCCGCTCCGCCGGCGGTGGTGGTAGAAACCGCCAACAGAGGAGCGGCCCGGACCGCCAAATAATGAACCAAATGAAACACACGCATCTCGCGCACTACCCACCGCCAGGAAAGGAGTCCCGCTGACGACGGCAGAGTCCACCCATAGGTCGTTGGAAAGGCCCAACCTGCCCATCAAATTATGAACTACCATTCCGCCGCCAGTTCCGGGGCGGGAACCACTGCCACACAAAGCCAGGCAGAAAAGAAACAAAAAGAAGGAAACACTCACCGGAGTTCCACAAAACGTGCAGCGGCAGCCATGGACAGAGAGCTGCAGATCATGCCAGCCTTGCTCCTTGCCATATATCTACACGACCAAGACCGCTGACGAAGACGACAACGGAAAGTACCGCAACCTACGACACAAGGGAGGAAAGGGCAAAGTTATATACCCACCCACTCCATCCACCCCGCAAAGCCCCCAACCCTTCCCAGCGTCACAAGTCAGACACCCCACACCAAGAGGGACGTACCCGACCGAGGCCACTGCAACTTGGCCATAGTACATACAATAGCCCCATACCCATAAATAACTTAAACAAACACCAAGGTGGAACTGCGTGCAGCCCAAACACAGGCCACACCAAAACTTTATTATGTAGCTCATTGAGCTAAATGGTGCCAACAGGGCCAATGGCCAGTCCATCAAAAGTGATTAGTCCATGGCCACAATTGGCCACACTTGACTCCCACAAGTGCTGGGTACTCCACTGAACGGGGCATCATATGGGGATCCAGGCACCTCACAGAAGGGGGGCGGGGTGGGGATTTACAACGGGGGTGGGACTTAGACTTGCGTGAGGAGGTTGGAGGGGGATGGGCTTCTCCTTTGAAGGGGTGGGGGCTGTTTGGCTCGGGCGAAGCAGGATGCCTTAGGCTCTGAGCGGGCCTTCTTCTTCACCGGAGAAGGGGCACGGGAATGGGAAGGCTGGACTGGGGTGGGCTGAGATGTGGAAGGAGCAGAAAGGGCAAGGAGGTGGCTATATTTCGGGACAAGATGGGGTGGGCCAGTGGGTTCAAACAGGTCTGCACAGGAGAGGAAACGTTTTTTAGGAGCAATTGGGGTGGGCGTGGATGAGGGTGTGGGAGTGGAGGCAGAGGGAGTTGATGTATGGGGTGTAGGTGTGCATGTAGTGGGTGCAGGTGACTATCTGATGGGTGGGTGTCTTGGTGCGTTTGAGCGTTTTGGGAGGTGGGGGTGGACACAGTGGGAGAAGACAGGCAGCTAGTGTGGATGTATGTTGGGGGGGTGTCTGCAAGTCGGGTGAGTGTGCTGCATGTGTCAAATACAGTGGAGGTGGTGAGTGCAGGTGTGGTGTATGGGGTGCATGTATGGCTGTCTGCTATTGTGGTGAGTGCAGGACAAGGAGCAGTAACAGTGAGTGAAGGTGCAGTGCATGAGGGTGTGGATGTAGAGGGGACAGACAGGGAGGCGGAAGAGGTGGGCACACTGGGGGAAGTAGAAGTTGTTGTGTGTGCAGGTGACTGTTGGCTGTGTGAATGGTTGTGGTGGGAGGTGTGGTGCTTGTGTTTGGAAGTGTGCTTCTTGTGTGTTGATGGGCCTGTAAGCAGGTCTGATTGTGTGCTTTGGACGGGTGAAGGGAGTGGGGTGCTGGAAGGGGTAGAGGAGGTTAGAGGGGAGACGGAATGGCCAGGGAAACTGGCTGCAGTCCAAGAGGAGGCCAGAGCCTGAAAAGATCTCTGTAGGGCAGACACGGCACAGTGAATGCCATCCAGATAGGCATTGGTCTGCTGCACCTCAGAAGCCAGACCCTGGATTGCATTGACGATGGTTGTCTGCCCTTCAGAGATGGTTCTCAGGAGGTCAATAGCCTCCTCTGTGAGGGCAGCAGAGCTGACTGGGGCAGGGGAGGAGGTTCCTGGGGAGAAGGTGACACCCACCTTCCTGGGTGGGCGGGCACGGGCAACTCGGTGGGGAGCAGAAGGGAGGGTGCTGATGGTATGGGGTGGCAGAAGATGTTACGGTAGTGGTGTGTGCACTAGGGTCCGCCACCGCCGGAGGACCCCCATCGGAGGAGGTCTCAGAGTCACTACCTCCTGTGGTAGTAGCCTCCCCCGTGGAAGTCCCCTCGCCCTCCCACCCACTGGTCCCCTGGGCGTCCTCTGTCTCTGCCTCGGAGGATCCATGGGCCTCTGCCTCCCCACTTGCTGGTACCTCAGCTCCCTCACCTGATGTTGATGCTGTACCAGACCAACACAAGAGAACACGGATGGGGAGACAAAACAGGAGAGACACTTGTAAGTAGCTGAATGCTGATACACAATGGCCAGACATACACCTACCCAACAGACACACCCAACAGGCAGCACCGTGCACTAGACCCATGGCCATGGCCCTGACTACTGAGCAGTATACTGACGTACACCCATATCCTAAAATTGTATTGGAGCTCAGGTAGGTGAAACCTGACAGGGACACCCTTAAACCCTTTGGCGAGCAGACAGTAGCTGGACACCAGTTAAAATCCCTGCTCTAAGCACCATGAGCCCTATCGCACACAGTCATCCTCCCAGGCTGAATTATGGGCTGTGAGTACTCACCCCCTTTTGACTGCTGTGCAGCCTTCAAGCACCCATCCAGGTTTGGGTACGCCACCACCAGGATCCTTTGCATGATGGGGGTCAGTGCCCGATGTGCACCCCTTCCACGTTGGGAGGACTTCCCCAGCTGGGCCTCACTGATCTTCCGCACCCAGCGCCGCAGGTCCTTCCACCTCTTTCGACAGTGGGTGCTCCGCCGGTTGTAGACCCCCAGGGTCCGTACCTCCTTGGCGATGGCATGCCAATGTGCCCTCTTCTGGTGGGCGCTGACCTAGTAGGGTGACACAGAAATGGAACACACAGGTCAGGCACCTGCACGATGGCAACAGCTGGCAGACTGTCAGACATAGGACAGACAGTACTCCCAGACATGCAGGACAGTGGCACGCAGCATTCCATGCACCAAGCCCCATCCTAGCTCACAGGAGCACACATCTGTGAAATCCACCCCATCCATCACTCACACAGTGCCCCCCAAATCCGGACTCACCTGTACCTCTGGCCGTCCGTAGAGTCTGCCGTACAGGGGCAGGACCCCTTCCACCAGTTTCTCCAGTTCTTCCTGGGTGAAGGCCGGGGCCCTTTCCCTTGCACCATGTGGAGCTTCTATAGCCAGAGGCAGGCCACAGCAGTACACAGAGTGGAGTACTTGTCCGCACAGGATCAGGGAGTCAAGTGATCAAACGATGACGAACGCACGTTCGTTCCGCAGCGGTATGCACCGTCACCGCCGGCGGAGATCATGATACGCCAGGATTCCCCATTGGAATCCATGTTATCCAATGAGGGTGCGAACAGCGGTCAACACCTCCGTACGCTGTGACGTCAACCGCTAGCGGTATTAGGTCACTTCCACAACGAAGGGGCAGAACTACAGTGCGCAGACATTTTGCCATCACCTACGCATCTTGAAATTCATAATACTCACAATGCTGGGCCTACTAGCCATATGAAGCACCTAGGCCTCTATCCATTGAGTATATAATCACACATGATTCACTCCGTTCCCTCCTAGTGATGTACATGTATATCTGTCAGGTTGCAGTTATTGTACAGACACTACTATGAAGAATGCAGTGCATGTATGTAGCAAATATGCCAGTGTATGTGTGCACATCACTCCTTTTTTCTTACCCCTCATAGGTACCAACCCTTGTGGCGAGGAAGGGCACCATCAGTGTACAGACCACTTGTGGATATGGGGACCATGGTGGAGCATCAGATCCTAATCACCTACAGACTCACACGTGCAACTATTCAGGACCTATGCGCATTACTGGATCCTGCACTGTCTCCGGAAATCGTAATCAGCATGCCATTCCAACTGAGGTTCAGGTGCTCTCCACACTCCATTTCCTGGCCACAGGCTCTTTTCAAGTGACAGTGGGCATGGGTGCTGGTTTCTCACAGCCAATGTTCAACCAGGTACTGACAAGATTTCTGAATGCATTTGTACGACATCTGCATTTCTATGTGCGATTCCTCCAAAGTGGTGACCTCCTTGCCATCAAGTCTGACTTCTATGCCTTTGCAAACATTTCCCGTGTCATTGGTGCCATCGATGGCACCCACATAGCTATCATCCCCCCAAGAGTGCGTGAACAGGTGTACAGAAACAGGAAGAACTTTCACTCCATGAACATCCAATTGGTATGTATTGCAGACCAGTACATATCCGATGTGAATGCCATGTTTCCCGGTTCTGTCCATGATTCATTTGTTTTGAGGAACAGTAGTGTGCCACAGAAGATGGAACAACTGCAAGAGGACAGAGGGTGGATCGTAGGTAAGTTTGCCTGTCCCTAATGACACATTGCAGAAAACCAGCCTGTCTGACTAAGGACATTCCAATGACGACTCTGTATTGACCATTTCTCTAGGTGATTCTGGCTATCCAAACTTGTGCTGGCTCCTGACACCAGTGAGGAATCCCAGGACGGAGGCAGAGAGGAAATACAATGAGGCCCATGGACGTACTAGGAGGGTGATAGAGCGTACTATATGTCTCCCGAAGGCTAGATTCCAGTGCCTACGCATCTCTGGGGGTTCCCTGGCCTATGGGCCTGATAAGGTGTGTAGAGTAGTGGTGGCCTGCTGCATGCTGCACAACGTGGCAGTGAGACATTCAATCCCCCTTTTGGAGGTGGATGGTGCTATAGGTCCTGATCAGTTACCTCAGAGAGGTGAGGAGAGTGATGGTGAGGATGAGGAAGGTGAAGATGTCAATTCCAGGAATCAACTGATACAACTCTACTTCCAATAACTGTGTGGGACTTCAGCCTGTAAATGTGGTTAGTGACTGATACTGTAAGTGTGCCATGTCATCTAGGGGGAATTGGTCATGATAGGCGAGACATGGACCTCTTCAGCATGGTACTGACAGACAATATATGCATTCCCTCCTTGCCTATTTTGAAACACACATTACCACCACCATGCACAATTTGACAATAAAGTTGTTCCCTGCCAGTTGCATCCATATTCCACTTTGTTCAACATTGAAGACAGGGGACAGTGTTACAGGTGAGATATGTTGTTTATTGGTGGAATACAGTGAAATGTGCTATGTACAGTGATGGAAGTCTTAATGGTTGGGTGTCCTCAAAAGTGACTTGGTGGCAGGCCTGTTTGATGTCATAGGTGGGTCCTATTTGTAGTTTAGTACTTTATTTAGCCCTCAACTAAGTGTAGTTGGGGAATGGGTGGGATGGTTGCTTGGCAGTTGTAGCAGTGTCAATTGTTGGAGTGGGGCTTGTTCTTCGCTGGGTTTCCAGTGCCATATCTTGGCCTGGGACTACATTTGGGCACCTGCTGTGGAGCTTCTTGGGGTGGCATGGTTGGGCCTTGTGATTCCTGGGAGGGTATTTCCTGTGCTGTTTCAGCAGCTTGGGTCATCTGTTGCAGTTGGTCCAGGGCTGTTGTGGGGGCCTCTTGTCCGGTGTGGGAGTCTGAGTGTTTGTTGACCAACTGCAGCAGTGCTCTATCAATGGTGGCCATTGTGGCATTGTGTTCTTTCCACTGCTCCAGGGCCTGTTGGTGTTGTTCCAGCTGCATCCTCTGACTTTGCTCCAGGGTGGATACAATCTGTGCCAACCTGTCTTGGGTATGTTGGTAGGCCCCCAAAACCTCTGCAATGACATCCTGGGCTGCTGCATCTATCTGGTGCCCTACCCCCTGACCCACTGGGGCACTTGACCTTGCCCTGGCCTCCTGTGCCTGTGTCCCCTGTGCAGGTCTTGGAGTGCCACTAGTACTGGGGCACTCGTCGTTCTGCATGTTGGGGGTGGGAGACTGTGTCCTCTGTAGCTGTGTTCCACCTGTTTGTGCCCTGGGTCCACTGGTGTGGGTACGCCTCCCCTGGCCTGATGATCTTGACTGGGTGTTAGGGGTGACAGTGTTTTCCTTGGTGGGGCTGCTGCATGGTGAACATCCAGGGCTGTGTGAGGGGCCTGCCTGCTCATCAGTGTCCAGGGATCCTTCACCAGTGTCCTGTGATGTTCCTCTGTCTCCCTGGAGTGCTGTGGCACTCCTTGTCCCCTCCATTAGGGTTACATGGGTGGTGGTGCCTGTTGAGGGACATATAAATGTATGTTACATATGCATGAGAGATTGAGGTGTACTGAACTGTGCAATTTTGTGCTGGTGTGCCTTTCAGTGGCCTTCCAGGGTGCCTTTGCGAGGTGGGCATTGCATTTAGTGGCAGTGGTGGGGTTACATTGTGGTGGGGGTTATAATTCCATTGTGGGTACCTGCTGGGGTGGGTGGCTGTGCACAGCAGGAGAGATGTGGGCCTGGTAGTGAGTTGTGGGTGATGCAGGGTGGTGGATGTCAGGGGTAATGGCTGGGTGGGGTGGGGGTCCTGGTGGGTGTGGGTGGGGTGGTGCATGCATTACAGGTATGGTGTATATGGGGTATTTGTAGATGGCTTACCCGAGTCCATTTCTCCAGTGAGTGCAGTGAGTCCCTCTGGGTGCAGGATGGCGAGTACCTTCTCCTCCCAGTCTGTGTAGTCTGGTAGTGTTGGTGGCAGTCCTCCCCCAGTCTTCTGTACTGCGATGTGGTGCCTGGATGCCATGGCCTGGACCTTTCCCCGCAGGTCGTTCCATCTCTTGCGGATGTCGTCCCTGGTGGGTGGATGGTGTCCCACTGCATTCACCCTGTTCACAATGGTCTGCCACAGCTCCATTTTCTGGGCGATGGCTGTGTGCTGCACCTCGGACCCGAATATTTGTGGCTCCACTTTTAGGATCTCATCCACCATGGTCCTTAGCTCCCTTTTGGTGAAGCATAGATTTTTGGGGGGGACATGGTGAGGGTGATGGATGGCGTTGGGACTGGGGACGGGGTTTGGGTGCTCATGTGTGGGTCGATATGCGTGTCCTGTCTGCTGGCGTTCTCTGTCTGGCTCTGGTGCTGTCCGTCTTCAGGTCCTGGTTTCGTTGCAAGGGATTGTTGGGTGTGTCTTGGGGTGTTTTATGGTGTTCTGGATGTGTGTCAGGTGTGTGGGTGCTAAGCCTAGCCAATGTGTGCCCTGGTAGCTGTTGGGCCCACCTGCCGCCCGTGGCGGTCGCAGCCTCCAATGGTCGTCTGGCCTCCACTGTCCGCCGAGGTGATTTGTGCATCATTATTTGGAGGGTGTGATGTGGGTGTGCTTGGCGGTGGTGGGGCGGGGTGGGCCGGGATTCCCGCCGACAGGGTCCTGGCGGGAGTGGTGGTCTGGGAATTTTTTGCGGGGTTGGGTTTTTCGATCATTATATGGTGGGTTTCCATTCACCGCTGCCGGCGGGATTCTGTTCAACGCCGCCACAGTGGTCGGCGGTCTTTCCCGCCATGTTCATAATGACCGCCTATATTACATCAATTAAATCTGAGGTTACAGGATCCCTCTGTACGGAGGAATCTGAGATAGAGGAAGCTTTCACCTCCTTTTTTCAGAAACTTTATACAGATGATTTGGAGGTCTCAGAGGATTCTTGAAGGGGATTCATCTTCCCTGTTTGAATGAGAATGAGCAGCAACAATTGGAGAGAAAGATAGAACAGAGGGTGATAGATGATGTCATGAACAGCCTTTAGGAGGGAATGGCCCCTGGTCCGGATAGTCTGCCGAATGAGCTTTACAGCTTGCTAAGTGATAAACTAGCACCAATTATGTTGGAGCTGTTTAACATCCTTTTTTTAAGGTGCTGACATGCCAAAGTCCTGGGATGAAGCTTTAATTAGTTTGCTTTTAAAACCTGGAAAGGATGCAGCTCAATGCATGTCATACTGACCCATTTCATTATTGAATTCGAATTACAAACTCTATACATATATTCTATCCAAAAGGCTTGAGAGACCAGCTAGTAGGTTGGTCCATGCGGATCAGAAGGGTTTTATTAAAGGGAGACAACTGTGAGAACTCAGTCATGACCTACTGGGTGCGGAGACTTGGCACTTCAGGGGGGGGCTCCTTCAGCGGTTCCCACTTTTGATGCGTCCAAAGCCTTTGATAGGGTGAACTGGTCTTTTTTGCAGTTTTCTATGGAAATATATAAATTTGGGGTAACATTTATCAGTGCAATTAAGGTTCTGTATAAATGCCTGACAGCCAGCATACTGATTGACAATAAGGTGATGCAGAAGTTTTGGATTGGGTGAGGCACTCGTCAGGGTTGTCCAGTATACCCTCTTCTTTTTAATTTGTACATTGAGCCTTTGGCATTAATGATATTAGGGCTGATAATAATGTCCTTCCTTTTCAAAGTAATGGCTGGGAAAAGAAAGTTGTTTTATATACGGATGATCTCATGATTTATACTAGGGATTTGGCCAGTTCTCTTCCCAGAATTACATAGTTATTAGAAGATTTTGGCAGGTTGTTGGAATATTCTGTGAATCCGGAGAAAACGGAGGTTATGTGTTGGAATGTTAACTATAATAGCCCTCTAGCCAAGCAACAGATAAGATACTTGGGGATTCAGGTCACGTCTAATTTAGAGGAAGTGGCCTAGGTTAATTTTGATTCAGCTTGGGCGGACACTAGAAGACTCCTTAGAAACGTAGGATACTCTCCCCCTATCTCTTATATGAAGAGTTAACATTCTTAAGATGATTATTCTCCTGAAATTTACCTTTCTGTTTAACGCAATTGGTTTAAAAAATTACAGGGGGACCTGACCACGTTTGAATGGGCATCCAAGGGGGTGCATATTGCATGGAAAAAGCTATGTAGAGAGAAGGAAAATGGAGGGATTGCAGCTCCAGATTTTTAGAAATACTATCTTGTCTTTCAGTTGAGGAACGTGGGTATTCTTCTACGTGATATATGTAACTATACTCCATTTTTTAAAGTAATGACTCAGCATCTCTTGAAGGCGGGTGACAGCGTTTTATACAAATTTGGCCACCTGAAATACTTCAAAAAAGTTTGCTTGAGGATTCTTAAGGATGCTTGCAGGGTTTGGTTACAGATTCAAGGCGCTTTAGGGAAAGCCTATGATAGTTATTTGGCCCCTGTTTGGGATTCACCGAGGACCCCTGATTGCCTTATAGATAAGTTAGCATTTCCACTAATGACTAACGGGGTGACAAAATGGAAAAAAATCTTGGAGCATTCTAAGTTGATACCCTGGCCCAAATTTGAGGAACTGACAGAATATCTAAGTTCAAATACAACAGTTGGCCAGTTGGACTACTCCTCTCCAGGTAGAAGGAGTTGGGAAGAGTATATGGGAGGAAAAATTACTACAGATATCTGTTCATAGAGAAGTTGCAATGTGGTATCAGGCAATATTAGAGGCAGAGGATGAAGAGGTGCCTCTCCCAGGGAGGATGTGGGGGGAGGTTTTTCCAGCTCTGGATTTTGTAATTTATGGAAAATGTCCTGGTCTACAGTCTGGTCTACCACCAAATCTATTTGAAGAAAAATCATTTCTTCACAATATACAGAGTATACTGGTCTCCAGAAAATTTTTCAGCTTTTGGGAAGATTTTTTAAAAATTGTCCTCGTTGTGGTGATGGAAAGGCAAATGATTTGCATATGTTCTGGCATTGCCCGGGGCTTAGATAATTTTTGGAAGCCATTGAAAAAGTACTTAAGGATGTAATAAGTCCAGAGGTGGAGGTAAGCCTTCCGTTGATAATTTTTGGGATGTGTTATGGGGCAACTCAGGGTAAGAAGCTCCCTATGCACTATAAGAAATTTCTGTTTGTATTGATTCTCAGGCCAGACAAGAAATGTGCTTAAAATGGGCCTTGTCGTCATCCCCTACAGCTTTGGAGTGGGTGCTGTCAATCAATCGTTTATGCAGTTTGGAATGTATGGGTCCTCCTAACAAAAGGGACAAATTTTGTTTTATTTGGGAAAATGTCCAGCAAATTATTAATTTCCCTGGGGTTTATAGGCTCGGCTGAAATAGTGGATGATTAAAATCTCCCTCTTTCCACAAGTTTATGTCTAGGCGCAGACTAGCTGGCAAGGGTGTACATAGTTTTTGTACGTATGCTAGCCACTATTGGTTTAGTGTGGGGACAGTGGAGTAACGTATGTCGAAAGGTGTGGATTGGCTGTAATTGAGGTGTGTCTCCCCGGAGGCGTACATTTATGACCCTCTCCCACTGGAGTGGAAAATCATGAGGACAAAAAAAAAAGCATGCAACAATTGCAATGTTTACCATGGAGAAATTACATACAGCTTTCAACATCTTGAAGGAGTTTAATAACACGGTCTACAAATGACTTAAACTTAGAGGTCTCACCATTGGTTTTGTTGCCAATTACAATGGCAGAAACACAGTCAAAGCCATGGGTGTCAGAGGATATTTCGGAATCCTGTGTTTAGTGCAGTATATCTAAGTGAAGAGGGAGTCAGCAACATACTAGTCACCTGCCAAAGAATATTCACTGATTTCAGTCCCTCACTATCTGTAAAAGTCATTGTACAAGAGGAGCTAACACATTGTAGCTCAAACTTCTACATGTTGCAACACCTGTTTGAGCACAACAAGACTCTCAACGATTATGTATTTTAAAGAAGAAGGATGCAACTTGCAACTGCTAAACCCATGATAGTGGCGGTGGAAATATGGGGGCTAGTAGAGTGCCTGATATAAATACTTATTCCTTTCAAGATTATGATTTAGGAAATCAGTAAGGAGGACAGTCCCATGAGCCAAGCAATCCTGTTGCTGCATCTGCTACAGGGTTATTTGATAAAGGTCGACCAAACGTTCAAAAACATTGATTAAAAAGCAGATTGTCAGTCATTGAGGGTAATCCTTCACTTGAACTCTAATCAAAGGCTGCAAAAAGAGATTGTGTCCTTCAGAGACTTCATCTGTACCATAATACTAGATCAACCAAACAAAAAATAGAGTTGGCCACTTTCATTTCTTTAACTGAAATGGAGGCCTTAGTTCACAAGATTTGGGACATCAGTAAACTGCGTGATCAGGTAGAACAATTAATGCAAATTTGATGCTGGGGAGGAATTTCTGAGGTGCAGTCTTCAACCTCCAAAGAGGGCCATGCTGTTGACACATGGCCTCTGCAGCTGTAGCTAACACCCACAACATCTACTCCAAAAACCACAGCAACAACCACTTCAAGTTCTCTGCCAACTTCTGCAATGGGTTAGTGTCATCCATCAGGGCTTAAGATGGTCCAACACTATCTGGATGACCCAAAAGAGGTGTACCCAGATCAAGCCCCATTGACCTATTGGTACAGGAAGAAGGCACAGTTGACAGAAGCTGGAAATAAAGTATCTTATGTGTCTGGTAGCCAGTTTGTCTTTGGAGCATGTTTTTAGTGCTGCTGGTGCAGTTGTCAAAGTCAGAAGGACCAGTCTTTTACCTCTAAATGTAGAGAGATTGGTGATGTTTAAAATGAGCAAATACTTAGTTCTAAAATATCATAGTGCTATTCAAAACATCTAGGATGGCAAGGGCAACTGGTCTCACACAATTGCCATTGATTCTCTTTAGCAACAGAGGTGTACCTGGATCAAGTCCTATTGACTTGTTGGTATGGGACCGTGACCCAGTTGCCAGAGCTCAGCAGTCAATACAACTGAAGTTACATAGGTCACAAAGGGAACACTGTGACAATTGCTTTCCAATGGGACAGGTACAGAAGACAGCCTCTCATCACTTGGTTGGTAGTGCTTCTTGTTGAATTACCAGTGATGTAACACTAACTAGTAATGCAGAGACATATATTCAAAAAGTAAAACATTTATTAAAAAAATAACTCCTTCCCTCTTGTCCTGCAACTGCCTCAGCCCAGAGCCTTAGAAAACAACTCCCTAAAGTTTGATACTCCAACTACCCTGTCCCCAACTGTTCCCAGCTTCAACTCCCACAATAACAATACCACACTCTCCATCCCTATAAAAACTAGTCCTCCATGTCTACACAATAAGGCACACGTCCCTCTTGTTTTTTCTTTCTTTGTGTTTCGTGTTTATTCACATTCATATAAGCATCTCACATGTCCAGAAACAGCAAGTTTCAACTCAAATCTCCAGCAAACATGTGTTTTGTCTATTGAATTTTAACCCATAGACTTCATTAGGGCTTTAAACAATAATCAAATATGTGTGTCGTCATGCAATGGAAATGTCTAGTATATATCCTCATAAAAAACATATTCTGACACTTAACACCAATGTGAGAAAACTTATAAAATGCAATACATTTAAATAAGTAAAAATCACATATTTCATGTAGTTCTCAAAAATCATATATATATATATATATATATATATATATATATATATATATATACATATATATATATATATATATATATATATATATAAAAATTAGTTTATTAGTTCTTGTGCACACATGTGGAAATCACTGTCATTATAAGTCGTTTAGAATTATACCACAAGTGTTATCCACAAATTCCCTAATTTATCTAATAAATATGTACCTGTTTGATGTATTGTAACGAGAAGCACCTGGTCCCTATTTTCAAATCTCCAAAAAGCTTCTTGCTACTGCCAAATTCAGTAAAAACTATTAATAATAAATATCCTAACAACCCACGTTCTTCTTGAAAACAAATCTCAGAAGATGACCAACGGAAAGATACATCTTACCCTAAATATGCTCATTAGTCCATGTGTTCATATGTTTATCGATACTGTTCCAGAAATTAATAACTCTTCAATCCCTCATGTTTTGGGAAACTATTTCTTTAAATATAATGAAAAGACATCTCAATTACCCTGAGAGTATTGCAAACTCTCACATACAGAGGAGGTGCCCATTCCACAATGCCCATCATCCCCTCAGAGGCAAAATCGCAAGACCCTAGCGCCTCATCAAGCACAAATACCCATTAGTACTCTATATAACTTCAAACTTCAACGTTCTACATCACATTTATCCAAATGTCAGTACTACGTCCGACAGATCAACTAAAACTCACTGTGAAATCCCCTACAGTGAGACGCGCTGCGTGTACGCTCCACAGTATCATCCCACACAGTAGTCCGTCTACGACTCAAATTAAATAAAGATTCGAAAACAGAAATAGAAACAGGACTGTTTAAGCAATGTAACACTTTGCGTTAGTCAGTTTTCCACTCTGACTAAAATTATAAATCTTAAGAACCCAAAAACAAATATACTCTCTATGACACAACGTTAATTCTTCGCTTACAAAACTATGGCCCTCATTCTGACCCTGGCGGTCTTTGACCGCCAGGGCGGAGGACCGCGGGAGCACCGCCGACAAGCCGGCGGTGCTTCAATGGGGATTCCGACCGCGGCGGTAAAGCCGCGGTCGGACCGGCACCACTGGCGGGGTCCCGCCAGTGTACCGCGGCCCCATTGAATCCTCCGCGGCGGCGCAGCTTGCTGCACCGCCGCGGGGATTCTGACCCCCCCTACCGCCATCCAGATCCCGGCGGTCGGACCGCCGAGATCCGGATGGCGGTAGGGGGGGTCGCGGGGCCCCTGGGGGCCCCTGCAGTGCCCATGCCACTGGCATGGGCATTGCAGGGGCCCCCGTAAGAGGGCCCCTAAATGTATTTCACTGTCTGCTGCGCAGACAGTGAAATACGCGACGGGTGCAACTGCACCCGTCGCACAGCTTCCACTCCGCCGGCTCGATTCCGAGCCGGCTTCATCGTGGAAGCCTCTTTCCCGCTGGGCTGGCTGGCGGTCTGAAGGAGACCGCCCGCCAGCCCAGCGGGAAAGTCAGAATTACCGCCGCGGTCTTTCGACCGCGGAACGGTAACCTGACGGCGGGACTTTGGCGGGCGGCCTCCGCCGCCCGCCAAGGTCAGAATGAGGGCCTATATGTTCAGTAACCAGCATTATTGGACACTAAAAATAAGATATAACTTACACTAGATTGTAACAAAGTTGCACTATAACACCAACCAGTCCATCATGGCATCAATACTTATCGTATTCATAAAAAATACTGTCTTTGTGATTAAGTAGAAACATAAACCGATAACAACTGCAAGGAAAACAAACTAATTTAGTCCTCCATATCCTCAAGACTCTTGGAAAGGTCCTGCTGGCCTTTCTCCAGCTCCTTCAGTTCCTGAGCGATATTACCAAGGAGGGCAGTAGATGATAGTGTTACATATGGATGCCTGGGACTCCTAAATTCTTGCTGCAGCAATGACGTTGCAAGGTTCCCCCCAGCTAGAGGCTCAAGGCAATAGTGGCTAATGCCTCCTCCACCTCCTCCTTTAGGACCACCATCCGGCGGTACTCTGACACATTTCCCTCTATTTTCTGGAGTTGCAGCCAAGCAGCCATCACCATCTGAGAGTGGGCCTCTGCAGCAGGTCCTCTGGACAGGATTAGCTATGTAATCCAGAGAAAGAAGAAAAGAACATGAAGTGCAGTACTCAACACAAACGCTTGCTTATATACAGTTGCACAATAGCAGAACAATAGTCTCCTAGGACCACTGAACATTTTTTTGGTGTGTTTCTTGGTCACAGTGGCAAGATTTCATACATACTTCACCTAAAGTAATAAGTAGCAGTGTGTTGTATGAAAAATGTCATGACCATAACAGAGATTTATTTTTTAGAACAATGATAAAAAGTTGATGTGATCTCAAGAGGTGATACTTGCAACACACACCTAGTGTGTGTTACATTTAATAATGATGCATGAATTAGCAGCTAAATATAACTAGTATATTGCCATAGACATGGCTCATTAAATTTATTTACAATTGATGATTGATGTGTGTATCGTAGTGGGAGAACATTTTTTGTTTGGGCTAGTGAATGACTTATCATCTTAAACTCCAGCGACCCTGTTCTTATCCTACTTCCTCCTGAGATCTGTACTGAGAACCACATTACACCCTCCACCACAAAAAATGTTGTGGATTTTTTTTGTGCTTGACAACCGGGCTAGGAGGAGTAGGGAAAAGTAAGCTGTAGACATTACAATGCTTGGGCTAGGTAAAGGTTTGGCTATGGACTTGTTGGGTGTCAGACTCATCATGTACTAGTAGGTTTAGTCACATGGTTAGAAGGTAGAAGATAAAAAAGAAATTGAAGCCATGAAAGCTACTTAGGCATAATCTATAGGAAAAGTATGGCACATGCCAAAAAGGGATTGCAATTCTTGGGCTGGTTGAGACAGAAAAAATGGTGGAAGTTGTAGGTGAAAGGGCACTGAGCACCAAATCAAGAGAGGATGAGCCACAACCACAGGAGCATGGATAATTTATAATAGGATTTCTAAGTGGACATGGAAGAAAATATAGAATACTTTCACAAATGCAGTAGTGGTCTTTGATTGAGTAAAGTGGCATACAACTTGTCCAAGCCATCAATTCTTCTCCTTCCACCGAATGATAGTGATCAACCCTGGATTCCTCCTCCGGAGCCAGCAGTATTTCCGGGTGCAGATAGAAATATAACACACATATTTAAATATGGGTAACCATTTGCCTAATGTACAAAATCAATACCTCACTAAGGTAAGGTTTGCCTTATCTGTTTTCTACCTAAAGAGTGTCACTTTGAAAGGTGTATTTCACATTGTAAAAACCAAATAAATTACCATTCAATATTATGTTTTTCTCATAATGGAGGAACATGGCTATACAAGGGTTAGAGGGAAACTGAAAGGAGATAGGGTATTGGTTATATCCTGCCTGTGATGTACTGTCACACATCAGTGCACCCTGTATGATACTGTGTTGTGGCCTGTGATGATGTACTATTCACTGTTTGCTCAATAACGCCTTCTGCCAACCTACATGTTTTGAATACGTATGCCTGCGTTCGACTTTATGTTACCTACAATCTTCTGTTAACAACACAAGAGATACAAAAGAGGGGCAAGGAAAACATTACTAAACAAATAGAGGAGAAAACAGCTACATAAAGGAAGCTGCAGAAAATGAAGGACTACAAAAGAAAACAGTACACAAGGCGGCAGCTATGCAGTGGAACAGTGGACTTTAAAGTAGATCTAGTGAAAATGGTGAAAACAGAGAATATAGAAGACTATAATGCATACAAGCTGAAAAATATTAAACATGACTTACCAGCAACACTAGCAGGAATGAGTGAGAAGGCTGTGTCCGGCCAATGTGCAAAGGGGTGGGGGTTGTAACGGCAGTGGTGGACTGGTCTGAAACAAGAAAATATGAAGAGATTGAATAGTTATCAAGAGGTACTTTTTCAAAAAAGGAAATTTTGCAGGCAATCAAATCGAATGCCTGACTATGCAATCCTTTCCCTCCCTTCACTTCAAACATAAAAATAAAATAGTTCTCTCATACTGTTTCAGACAAATGGTATTGCTCCTCCACTCACTTTAAAAAGTGCTGCTGTTTTGTCTTGCCACTCTGAAAGCTATAGGCATAGTCAGTCTCTCTTGATGTGATGCATCGCACAGGAAGGAAAGGAGATATGTACAAGAGGGGGAAGGAAGCGTTTTCTGCAATGGTAACAAAAAAGGGTGGGTAAAGAAAGCTACAGACACGAGGCAGTCAGCTGTAGAAACAAGGACTACAGAAGACACAAAGAACTATGCAGGGCTAACAAACACTAAATCAAAGAAAGTTGGGTAAATGGCACCAAAGGCATTTATAGATACTAGATGGAAATATAAATAGTAAGGAATAATTAATAAACATGATGACTTACTAGCAGCAGCAAGAACTTCTTCTGATGCCCAGGCATCTCCTGTAGCGCCAAGACTCTAGGCCCCAGCTAAGCTACTGCTGCTTGTACCCTACCCCTCCACCTCTCCCCACCAGCCCCCACCCTGCTGCTTGGTTCTCTTTTGTTCTTTAGGATTGCAGAAAGATAAAAAATAACAATGTTTTATTTAGTAGTATTCTCAACAAAAGGGCATTTTTTACAGCCATAATATTGTACATAGGCCCTCATTATGTACATGGCGGTTCAGACCACCATGTCGGCGAAGGCGGAAAAGGCTGCCACCGGCATGGTGGTCTAAACCGCCATATCAACAACACAGGGAGGGCCACCTGTGGGGCCCCCCCGTCACCGCCAAGCTACCGCTGACTGGCAGCCTGACAATGGCGGATAACATTATCCGACAGGGCAGAGCTGCAAGCAGCAGAGGAAAACTAACACCTCTGATATCAGTCTAGCCTAGTGGCTTCCCTTAAATCATCCCAAGCAGGCACCTGGTTTACCCTGGAACAGAATCTAGTCCTACACTCTCCCTTTTAGGTTGCAAACATGCCCGCTTCTATGCATCATATGTACTCTCCAGAGTCTATGGAGAAACCACATATATATGCCCATTCATTTGAAACAAAGAAAGTGAACACAGGCAATCTTTGATGTGAAAAGTACATTCATTAAACTGTGTGCCACACACCAGCATTGAAAACCCTCTGGCCTGTTCCTTCCAAACAGCTTCCAAACATGGTACAATGTACACAAGCAAATGTCTCTTTGGCATCAGAGGGCACTTGTGTCCACAATCTTTGAAGCAAAGGATTTGTCAAATAAATTATATTCATATCCACACATACATAGGTAGTTATAATTAGGACATACTTTCCATAGGAAAAGCATTGTTTGTTTTGCCTATACCTTTGGTGCTGTTCGATGAATCTTCACAAAATTTTCAATAACTAGTTTGCCACTCACTTCAGCTGCTGTCTGGAAAGTTTTGGGGTGATTTTCAAGCAGAGGCTGAGAAAAATGAAGGGGGGCTAACACTTGTTTTCCCTGTGCAATTTCCCATAGGTATTTTAGACACAACTACACCCCGGACCACTGGATAGAATCACACCAAATTTGGCAAAAAGCTAGATTTTGGTCCAGATAGATCTTTTATTTATTATTTGGTGCAATTGTGTTCAGTAGTTTTGCAGTTATTAAACAAAAACTATTTATGTCTATCTATCCACAGTGGTGGATATGCAGATCCATAAGCAAAAGAAAGGCCCTATGGGGAGCTTCTGAGAGCATGCTGCAATTGCAGCACGGAAGGCACTTACAAAACAGAACACCACAAAATAATGCAATGCTACAAGGAACATGGGTATCATGATAAAGTTCTCAGACATGCCAAACAAAAAGTCCAAAATATGAACCATTAGGATGTACTTTTGAAGGAAAGATCTAAAAAGGCAAATATTAGTAATTCAACTCCTAGATGTATAACCATCTATAACAGGAGATCATATAAAACCAGAGATTGCTAGAAAAAACATTGGGATCTGAAAACAACTGATCTAGTCATAGGCATATGGGTTTGCCCCCCGATTAACTATAAAAAATAAAAAAAACATTAGGGATTTGATTGTTCAAAGTCACTTGAATCCTGAAAAATGCAAACATGGTTCAATGAACGAAAGGGCTTCTTCAAGTGTGGATCACGTAAAACATGCAAACCTAGCACGAACCGCAAGCAGTACACATGTACATCCAGTTTTACAGTTTATTCCCTAGAATGTCCTTGCAAACCAAACTTATGCACATCAAGAGTACAAAGCTGCGTCTCAAGAGGAGGGTGTTGGAACATCTTTGTGCCATCAAAAACAATGATCAGACTTATCCTATAGCACTATAGCATTTTGCTAGAACACAAAAAGGCAATAGAGAACTACAGATGTTCTTTGGCAGGGACAGGATTATTAAACACATCAGAGCAGAAGACAAGGAAACATATTTCAGTGTCATAGGATCTGCATTATTGAGCTGAATGCCAAATGGCCATCTGGCTCTCATAGTGATGAAGAAATAGCTATCCATATTAGATACTAAAAGGATACAGGAATATCTTTCAGACTAGGTCTCCTTGTTGCAGAGAATATGTTATTTTTCAATTGATTGTTATTTTTCCATTGATTATCATCTTTAATAGTACCCTTAATCTATTTAGTTGTATATACACTTGATTTTCTACATAGATTAATTTTTTTCCTTAGCACATTGGTATTGCCTGTTAGACCTGACAGCCTTAGGGTGGTCACCCCTAATTTTTTGCCTGCCTTCCTCCACTTTTTAGACACTGTTTTTGCTGGTTTTAAGACTATGCACATTACCACTGCTAACCAGTGCTAAAGTGCATATGCTCTCTCCCTTTAAACATGGTAACATTGGATCATACTCAATTGGACTATTTAATTTACTTATAAGTCCCTAGTAGAGTGCACTATGTGTGCCCATGGCCTTTAGATTAAATGCTACTAGTGGGCCTGCAGCACTGATTGTGCCACCTACCTAAGTAGCCCCTGAACCTTGTCTCAGGTCTGCCATTGCAAGGTCTGTGTGTGCAGTTTTACTGCCAATTCGACTTGGAATTTAAAAGTACTTGACAAGCCTAAAACTCCCCTTTTTCAACATATAAGACACCCCTAAGGTATGCCCTAGTTAACCCATAGGACAGGGTGCTGTGTAGGCAAAAGGCAGGACATGTATCTATGTAGTTTACATGTCCTGGTAGTGTAAAACTCCTAAATTCGTTTTTACACTGCTGTGAGGCCTGCTCCCTTCATATGCTAACATTGGGGCTGCCCTCATGCATTGTTTGAGTGTTAGCTGCTGATCTGAAAGTAGGAAGGTCATATTTAGTATGGCCAGAATGGTGATATTTAATCCTGCTAACTGGTGAAGTTGGATTTAATATTACTATTTTAGAAATGCCACTTTTAGAAAGTGAGCATTTCTCTGCATTTAAATCTTTCTGTGCCTTACAATCCACGTCTGGGCTGGCTTTAGTTGACAGCTCCTGGTGCATTCACTCAGACACACCCCAAACACAGGATACTAAGCCTCACTTGCATACATCTGCATTTTGAATGGGTCTTCCTGGGCTGGGAGGGTGGAGGGCCTGCTCTCACACAAAGGACTGCCACACCCCTAACTGGGACCCTGGCAGACAGGATTGAACTGAAAGGGGACCTGGTGCACTTCTAAGCCACTCTTTGAAGTCTCCCCCACTTCAAAGGCACATTTGGGTATATAAACAGGGCCTCGGCCCCTACCAACTAAGACACTTCCTGGAGAAGAAACTTGTAACCAGAACCTGCATCCTGTCAAGAAGAACTGCTTGGCTGCCCAAAGGACTCATCTGACTGCTTTCTGTGAAGGACTGCTGCCTTGCTGTTTCCTTCTGCCTTGCTGCTCTCTGGCTGAGGTGAAGAAGTGCTCTCCAAGGGCTTGGATAGAGCTTGCCTCCTGTTATCTCAAGTCTCAGGACCAAAAAGACTTCATCTCTTCAAGAAGGAATCCTTGTGCAGTGAAAATTGGCGCACAGCCTGCCAGAAACGACGCAGAGGCCGACTTTGCAATTTCACTGCACAGCGAACGGGAACAACGCAGCCCGACTTTGCAATGAGAAGATCGACGTAGCGCCAGCATAGCGAGCGGAAATTCAACGCAAGGCCCACTGGATCAACGCATAGCTAAGTCGAAATGACACAGCCTGACTTCCAGAGAGGAATCGACGCATCACCTGCCGTGGGGTAGAAAATCAGACACATCGCCTACCAGATCGACGCAGCTCCTGTGACTTCATCCTGCCAGCACAGCAAATCCATGCACCATCCCCAGGGCATCTAAAAACCCCGTAACCAGAAGAGGATCCACGACCGGGCACCGGAAATCGATGCACAGCCGTCCCTGCGTGGAAACTAAACAACGCATCGCTGTGTGCGGCCCGAGAAATTGATGCGCTTCTCCTCCTTTGAGGAGATTTTTCATGCGAACCAGGTACTTTGTGCTTGAAAGAGACTTTGTTTGCTTTAAAAAGACTTAATACACTTTATATCACTTTTCAGTGATATCTCTACATTTACTTATTGCATCTTTGATTGTTTGACCTTCATTTAACCAGATAAATAGTATATATTTTTCTAAACACTGTGTGGTGTATTTTTGTGGTGCTATATGGTGTTATTTGTACAAATACTTTACGCATTGCCTTCTAAGTTAAGCTCAGTGCCAAGCTACCCGAGGGTGGACACAGGATAATTTGGACTGCGTGTGACTTACCCTGACTAGAGTGAGGGTCCTTGCTTGGACAGGGGGACCTGAGTGCCATCCAAAGACCCCATTTCTAACACCCTTGTTTAAACATGTTTCCAATACACTTTCACATTGGCTCAAATTTTGTCCAGGTGCAGATTTGATTACACCTTGGATAATCAATGTTTCATTTTGGTGTACGCAGAAGGTGTTTCAATTTAGATGCACCTGCCTGTACCAGATATGTTAATTTGGTCTAGTTTTCTTTTCTTTTCTCATTCACACCATTAGAATATTGTATGTAGGTAATCAGGACAGTCTCATCTGTTACCTATCTGTGATTGACATATCTATGGTGTGTACATTGAATTACAGAGCATTTTTTAATTTTTTATATATTCAATAATTAATTCATGTGTATTGTTTGGGATTGCAATCTTATGGCATAAGATAATATTATCCTATTATGATATATCACTATATTTTCCCAGTGCATTATATTAGTTCAGACTCACATTTTCTTTTTAGTTTTGTCATTAGAATCATGTACATAGGTAGATATTGGGGTCTCTACGTACATATGGTAGACTGCATTTACCATATATGTATATCTGGTAGAAATAAGCATACTGGAAGATGCAGGATCACAAGAAAACAACAGCCAGCCAGGGCAAAAATCTGGATCCCAAAGGATACAAAGAGCCACAAGAAAATGTAATATCCAAGAAAGAAGTGACTCAAACAGATGATCTCATTAAAGAACAAAAATATATTTCTACTACAACGTTTCAGCTTCCGCCTTCCTCACAGCCACTGAGCAAACCATCTTGTACTACCTGAGGAAGGCAGAAGCTGAAACGTTGTAGTAGAAATATATTTTTGTTCTTTAATGAGATCATCTGGTAGAAATAAGCATGATTTATATAACTGATTACCCAGTACTTGTGCTTGATCATACTGTGGCAGCATTTGTCCTAATATTCAATTTTGGTACTTTCTCCCTGGGAATTCATTTTCTCACAATATTTCAAAAGTGGTAACAAATCATTGAATCATTGATTTGGAGATGTGATTGATGCAATATTGGCACATTGTCACATTTTCTTACACCTTTTCACTTTAATAATATTTACACATGTACTGTACGTATTTATTTGCTATCCATGAGCAATAGCAATGCCCTCAGTGGCTGGCTGCAACCATAGAGAAAAGTTGCAGTCATCATTTTGTTTATGTTCACTTAGTCTGGGGGTAAGAAACATAAAAAATTATATGAGGGATCGGGATAAAGGTATCCTGACCTGACCCCACTGGACTGATAGAGTGGTCTCTGAGGGACCGGTCATGGGCAATAAGTTGCCCAAATACACTTTTTGTGGGGGGAGGCACGTGAGGATCCATGGATCCATAGTGGCATTCAGCATGGCCCCCAGTGAAGATCTGTGATGGATCCATGAATCCAAACCCCAATGAAACAACATACACCCACTCACACAACCACTCACCAAAACCCTGCCACAAGGGGTTGGCTGCATGTAGAGGGTTGATCGCAGGGCCTTCGCTTGTGCACAGCCTGGGTTAGGTGGATGTTGGGGGTTTGGCTGCAGGGCCTGGCAGGAGAAAAGGCCCTGTGGCCAGCACCCTGCTGCACATGGCCAAAAGCCGTGCGCGGCAGAGGTTAGATTAACATATGGTAATAAAATACAACCTTGCATTAATAAAAATCCATATAAAGTCACACAAAAAAACTTAGGTTCCAGGGACTTTATCAATAGGGAATAGAATTAAATAAAACCTTAACAATTCACTGGAAAAGACAAACATTACAGAGCCGTTATAGTTATGTTCACATTTCACACACACAAAACCATAGAAATTCAGCAGTTATAGTTATACTTATTTGAAGAAACTGTAATTCATGCTGTAAATTAAATTTAGGCCATGATTTATGGTCTCTTAATATATATATGATCTAGCAGTCTCCACTAGTTAGTTATAATTACGACCAGGTTTCCATAGAAAAAGATTTTTTTTATCTTGCCTATATCTTTGACACTGTGTGAAGAATCTTCACGAAATTTTCCAAAAAAGGTGCCCCATGATTTTTATTGCACGTGGAAAATTTTGGGGTGATCTGTCAAGTGGGGGTTGAGAAAAAGGGGGGGTGAAAAAAGTTGCATTATCCACCTTAATTCCCATAGGACGTTTGAACATGACCACAGCCCAATGGAATTACACCAAATTTGGCAGAAACCTAGCATTCGGTACGCAGATTACACTTTCACTTTTTTGGTGTAAATCCACTCCTTAGTTTTTGAAATATTAAAGGGAAAATACATTTGTATATCTAGGGATGAAGATCCTTTGCAATGTTTTCACGAATAATGATGATCTCATGCAGAGAAATACACAGCTCTGATTGGATTTTTTTCAAACGTTTTGAAAATCCAGCAGTGTCAGGTGTGCAGCCACTGAGAAAACCATCTTGTACTACCTGAGGAAGGCGGAAGCTGAAATGTTGTGGTGGAAATATATTTTTGTTCTTTGGTGAGATCATCTGTTGAGTCACTTCTTTCTTGGATTTTACATTTTCTTGCCCAGGCAGGCTGTTGTTTTCTGGTGATATATATATATTTATATAATAACTTTGTTGCCTTTTGATTAATTTTGATGACATTTTCAAAACCTGTATGATAGTTAGTTCAGCTGGTATCTGGAAAGTTTTGGAGTGATTTGTACAGTGGGGGGGCAGAGAAAAAGGGGGTTCAAAACACTTTTTCCCCATGCAATGTACATGGGGACTTACTCAAAATTATCCTCTCACTTGAAAGGGGGACTCTACTCCTGCAGAATGCAAAGACACCAATTGGTCATAATATTATCCATAATCATTCCTATTCTCATTCATAATTTAGTCAAGTGAGCCATATGACCAGTGCAAAATATGCAAACTTTGTATCTCCTTAGGTGAATACCATGATTGCCTCCAATAAAGTATAATGGGCACGTCCCCTTTTGTGTTTTACATATATTTCTTATATATTTTTCTTATTGCACCAGAGATAGCAATAAGGGCTAGCAAATTCTTGTCACATCTCCCCACTTCAATCCAGAGTACCCAACCTCCACAACTGAGTTGATAAGTCCGCTATTTGATTCTGCATACAAGGTTAGATTTCCATACAGGTAAGTCTGAGGGAGTGACCACGGAAAATAAAATGCTAAAAGTGTCTATGAGTATTCATGCTCCTTACGCATAAACTTTTTATTACCCTACATGGACTTTCAACTCCTAATCTTTATTCAGCCAAAAGGGAAATTTAGTGTGTAAGTCCAGGATATACTTGGAATCTAGTCTCATCAATCACTTTATCCCATATCCTCTCTGATTATTGTTATCCACTCTTTTGATTGTAAAAAATCCCAATAGTGAGAGGTTTTTATCATGCATTTGTGAAAATGTCTGGCCACTGTATAAGCAAAATCAGAATTATGTATTGCCTGTTGATATTCCAAGATACGCCTCTGCAAAGGAAAAATAGTGGTCCCCACTTATAGAAGTGGGCATGGGAATTGCAGGATGTAGATACAAAAATCAGATGCACGAGTTAAACTTTTTCTAACTTTTCTCTTCTGCCCCTCAGGTGTGTGGAACTCACTTGTATTAGTGACATGTTTACAAGCCTTACAATGGGCACACCTAAAGAAGTCATTGCATCTTGCATCTTGGTAACCATGTATTGGTGGAACACATCCCAATGTGAGAACTGTGTGTGAAAAAATCTCCCAAGGTCCTCCCTCCTTCTGTATGTAATCAAGGGTTGCATTGTTAATTCAGGACCTATAACTGCATCTCTCTTCAAAATTTCCCAGTGTTTACACATCCAATTTCTAATCCCAGCTGAGAAGGCATTTTACATTGTAATAAAAAGTATGCATGAATCTTTCTGATTTTTATTTCCATTGTGGTAAAGCAGTTTATCCCTCGTTAATGGTATTGCCTTCTTTTCAGCCACACCAAATACCTTAGGTTTATATCCCCTGTCCTGAAACCTTTCATGTGGGTAAATTGCTTCCTGAACCCTTCTTCTGTGCTGCACACTTGTTTGAGGCACAGCATGTCCAAAAATGGGATGCTGTTGACTAGGCTTTGGTGATGATGGCTCTTTTAGTGCAAAACACTATTGCCTGCTGTTGCCTTGAGGTGTACTGTGGTCTGTACCTTCCCACCTTCCACCCATAATTTTATATCTAGAAAGTGAATCTCCCTACTACTCATGGTAGTTGTAAATCTGTGGTTGTAAGGGTTATCGTTCAGTTTCTGCAAAAAGGTCTCAGCTTATCCCAGGGACCGATTCCAAAGTAAAAACAAATTGTCAATATATATCAGCTCCATATTAGTACATGTTGCATGTATTCCTTATTATCTTCCACCCCTTCTACCTACTCCTCCCACTGACACATCATGAGATTCACGAATATATATATATTCACTAAAAAAACAAAGGTTAGAGGGGCATTGTAGATAGGTTTTACCATAAATGATGTCATTAAATTTGTCATTACTGATGTAGTATGTGGGGTAAGTAGAAATGCATGACAAGGGTGTGAGTTCTAGTTACCTTAAGGCACGAGTTATAGTTTTTTGAGATACGTTTTCCTGCTCCAGCTCACTAGGAGCAGATTTACTGTTTGCTCTCACTTGGTGGGAGCTGTCAAGCTTCCACCAAATGAAAGCAAACATCTGTGTCCCAAGGGTGGGCTTCTCGGAATATAGGAAGCAGACTCTGGTGGGTGGTGGATCCAAAGGTCATTAATACCTCCAGGAGGGTACCTGTGCAGCCCCCCTTCTTTCTATTTGCACGACTTGGCCCCAGGAAATGGTGGTCACTGGGGCTGAAAACAGCTTGGGAGAGGCGTCTGCCCCTTACAGAAAATTGACCTGGCCCCAGGGTGGTGGTTGTCTCTGTAGCCGAAAAGAGCCCAGAGATGGGTCCACATGGCCTCCCTCACCTTCCAAACATTGGCCATGGCCCGGAGGGGTGGTCCCCAGGGCTGTAAATGGTCTGAGGAGAGGGCTGTGTGCACCCATTCCCCAAAAATAATAATTAGGATTAGCCCCCAGGACCTGGCCCACCCTAGGGCTAAAGTAAAAACAAGCATAGGAGACTGCATTTAAAAAAAAAAAGTTGTTGAGATTTGCGGATCCTCTGTGATTTTGCAGCCAATTTTTTTTTAAATGCTTTTTGGCCCTGCCATGGTCCCTAAGGGTCCCCACAACCAGACCCAGGAGGTGAGGGTATTCCTATCCTGCCCCCTTCTCTTTTTTAACTGTTTTTTAGGATTTAGCTAAATCATATTACCAAAATGTCTGCAAACACTTCCAGGTCCACATCATAGATATACATTTTTTCTTTTCATTAATAACTCAAAAGCTACTTAACAGATTTACACCAAATCACAAAAAGGGCTCTTTCTGGACCAACAGCTAGCTTTCTGCTAAAACTGGTGTCATTGCATCCAGCCCTTTGGGCTGTAGTCATGTCTAAAATTCCTATGGGAAATTGCATGGGGTCAAAGTGCTTTGGTACACCCCCTTTTTCTTGGCAACCGCTTGAGGAATCACCCAGAAACTTCAACACAGCAGTTGAACTCTGATGCGTACTCGTTTTGAAAATGTTGGGAAGATTCGTAAAACTGCGTCAAAGTAATTGGCAAACAAAAAAAACTATTTTCCTATGGAAACTAGGTCCTAAGGTCCTAACTAAAACCACCTACTGGCGAAAGCCAGCATGCAATAATATATATATATATATATATATATATGTATATATATATATATATATATATGTACATATATAAATACGCACATATATATATGTATGTTAAATTTAAAAAACAAAGGTTACAAGAGGTTCATTTGAGATGTCATCAGTGATCTCATCAGTGATGTCACTGACTATGTCGTGAGTGATGTAATATGTAAGATCATAAGCAATGCATTACCGGGGTGCAAGTTATAATTAACAATAACTGCTGAATTTCTATGGTTTAATACATGTGGAATGTGAGCCTAACTATAACGTCCCTGTAACCTTTGTTTTTTTAATTCAATTTCTATGTTTTTTAAAATCTTATTTCCTAACTGTAATGTCTCTGTAGGTGTTTGGTTTTTTCAGTGAAATTATATGTTTTTTTAACGTAAAGTAATTTTCATTACTATACGTTAATCCAAACTCCACCTCGCACGGACTACAGTTGTGTGCGGTAATGGTTGACTGCAGGCAATGTGGCCAAACCCCATAACCACGCAACCCTGCCAGTCTCGCCAAGGGGACCCCATCCCCCAGGGCCCTGCCATGTTACCTGGGTGCTCACCAGGGCACCCAGTCACAATATTGGGGACCGATGGGGGAGCCTGAAGCTGCTCCCTCTCTGTGAGAGCAATGTTTCTTCTGTTTCCCTGCTTGCATCTCTGCAGGCAGGGAAACTGAGGAATCCTCCGTTCACATGATGTGAGAACTGAGTGTCAGAGCAAACAGCTATGTCCTGGGGGTGGGCACCCCAGCACATAGCAGGAGCTGACTGTGGGTGCTGGCAGTCCCCAGGGCCATCAGTCCCCCAGTCCCCAGGGCCATCAGTGGCTCTGTGAGGGGGGCGGCACGGCCCTCTCCAACATGCAAATAGCCCAGGGAAGGTGGTGGTGCCCTGGGCCTTGGGAGGCCTGGGCAGCCCTCCGCACTCTCATTTGGTAAAGCCCCAAGTAGGTGGCGGTCCCCGGGACTGTGGGGGGAACACGAGCCCCCCAGCATTAAATAATGATAACCAGCAAGGTGTTGATCCCCTGGTTTTGGGTGGATGGGCCAAATAGCCTGTATAGCAAATGTGGGACCTGGCCCACCCATGGGCTTGTGAAAAGCAAGTACAGGATCCCATGCTTGTATTTTCAAAACATTTCCAGAATTTCCGATGACATCGCAAATTCTGGAATTTTTTTTAAGTGTTTTTTTTTATCTCTGACAGGGTAGCCCTGGTGCCCCAGCACCAGACTTGAGCGGTCAGGGTGACTCTACCCTGACCCCTTGTCGTTTTTTTAGAAACTTTTTTATGGGACTCAGCTGAAGCTGAGTTTCAAGATGTCTTCCAACACTTCCTGGTATGAAGTGTTGCCAGCTAATCAGAGCTGTGCATTTCCCTGCGCGAGCTAATTCGTATTCACAAAGTCATCGAGGCCCGAGATATACAAATTTGTTTTCCCTTTAATATCTTGAAAATGTCTCCAAAACTACTGGATGGATTTACTCCAAATAAGCGAAAGTGTAATCTGCGTACCGAAAGCTAGCTTTTTGCCAAACTTGGTATAATTCTGTCCAGCAGTTCAGGCTGTAGTAGTGTCTAAAGGTCTTATGAGAATTAACATGGGAAACACAACTTTTTTGACCCCCTTTTTCTCATCCCCTGCTTGACAGGTCACCTCAAAACTTTCTGTGTGCAACAAGAATCACCGGGGCACTTCTATTGGAAAATTTAGTGAAGATTCGTCAAACAGTGCGAAAGATATAAGCAAGTCAAAAACTGCTTTTTCTACGGACACATGGTCCTAACTATAACTGCCTACTGGCGATAGCCAGTAGGTAATATATATATATATATATATATATATATATATATATATATATATATATTTAGAAAAAAATCATTACGCAGCATTAGAGAGGCAATATTTACCAGCTTCTCATGGCAGGAATGACGCTGGCACCATCCAACAACTCGAAAGGTAATTTATTTTCTTATTTCTTGTAGAGTACAAAGTGCATAGTGCTATTCAAACAAAAATGGCAACACGTTTCGGCCTGAGCCTTCGACTATACGTATATATTAGTTACTTAGTTAAAAATGATGATCCTATGAGAGGTCCATGTATTCCAGCAAGGGTAGGCTACATTTTTAGGAGACCAAAATCAATGAGAGATGCCCTTGTCATATCCTACCCTATTGCCAATAGCAAGAACTGGCTACAAATAAAGTAAAGGCTTTCAAAAATGCTCCAGTTGTAAAGCGTGTGAATTTGGGGTGAATGAAACCTATTATGAGTCAACTTTGTAAAGGGCCTGATAAAAATTAAAGGAGCAAACAATTGCAAAACCAATTTTGCGATATATACGTTTTGAAATGTCCGTGTGGCATGCAGTACATGGGGAGTACAATTATCCATGTCCACAAAAGAATTTTACAGCATGTGAGGGCTATAAAGTATAAGGATCAGGCCTATCTAGCAGCCAGATAATTTGCGGAAATGGATGGCAGCGGAGTGTCTGGACTGCAGTATTACATAATCGATACAGTGTCAAAAAGTATGAGGGGAGGAGATAGGGAGAAGGAATTCCAGAGAAAGAAATCTTAAAACATATTAAAACTTGATGCTAAGCCCCCAATGGGTTGAATTTGGATGAGGAGCTGCATTCACATTTATAACCTAAGACTCATGCCTCTTTTATGAATTTATCAGGATGCTCTGCTTACAGTTCCCTAACCATGTGGTAGTACAGAGAGCAATGTTTTTGGACCAAGTGGCACTAATAATATACTTTGGCACTGTTTGTCCCTCAGGAGGTACAATGGATTGATTAGAATGAAAATATTAGGTATCCCCACTTAGGCTTCATCATGTTTCAGTATTTATTTTGCACATATAAGTTTGATCATAAGTTTGATCATAGGTTTTGATTGTGGAGTGATAATTTTACAGCATCGGAATTGAATTGAAATTTATTTCCATTTAAATGGTTATGGTTTCATGCAATTAGTTTATTTAATGAACAATGTGAACATGAAAACATAATTATTTCAAAGTTGTTTTGCACTAACATCACTTTTGGTTGAAAATAGGTACTAGGCACATAATCAAAGTTTTTTTTTTCATGTTCACTACTAAGTAATGGAAACTTCGGCACTTATAAGTGTGTCAGATATGTTGCTTCCTTTAATGTGAACAAGGTCCTGTGAGGCCAAAATGTGTCATTGCTGACAATGTAATGTGTGTCCTGAATAAAAGGCAATTGCAGTTCACAAGATATTGGCATCCAGCTGGTGATTTATGCAGCAGGACTGTGGAATTCATAAATATATATCTCCACTCCACACTGCCACATATACAGCAAAGGAGAGAGCCAGCACTCCAAAAAGGTAATTCCACCAGATTTATTCAGGCTGATGCTTTTTAACCACGAAGGTCTTAATCATAGCCAAACATAATGATTTTGTGCCAAATTCCCCATAAAAATTATATGGTGGTTATATTTGCCTAGAATAATTTGACAAAAATCTATATCATGGGAACCTCCCCTTAGACCACAGCAGAATCTGAAAAATATTACTTCCAAATAAACAATATAGTAACAAACATACAATTAGACAAAAGACATGATCATAACACAAAACACAAATAATAAAATCTCCCTAGGAAAAAGAGATGTCAGCCTATGTATCTCTCCTTCCTCATCACAATATATATTGAAATAAAATACCTTACATAGAGTAAATTATAGAACCCAATTTGTCAATCAGGTACAATACACAAAGCGCTCATTATGACATTGGCGGTAAGTCCGCCATGCCGACTGCCGCCAACATACAGCTACCGTGGCGGTATACCACTACCCATATTATGACCCACACATAGCAATCCATCACTATACAGACACACACACAAGTCTGCCAGCCCAAAGGTCAGTGATAAAATGGCAGTAGCAAAACCAACACCGTTACACCAAAAGAACTACGCCCACAGCATTATGGCCCACGAATCACTGCGGCGGACATTCAACTGCGGTAAACCGTTGGTGGTACATACCGCTGCGCTCAAAATACACACAATCTAACAAAACAATAATACATTGGACAATTCAAACTACACACACCTGACACTCATAAATACACCACACCCACACAACTATAAAACACAAACATACACACACTACCCACAACCCTTTACGATTCAAAGAAATTGATGAACACCCATCACCACAGCATGCTCACTAGAGAGAATCACCTAGACCACAAAATAACTACTCACACAAGGCAAAGCTGACAGAGCACTCACAACCATAGAGGGCAACACACCCATGCAAGATGTCACACGCAGAAACAATAACACTGCATTTACATCCCCACAGGTCCCCCACACAACGTCACCGGAGAGGAGGTGCCAGCAATATCCAGTTCCCCCACAGAAGAGGCCCACAATGATGACAGCAGCTCTTCTTTCCTGGATCTGGATGACCAACCTGGCCCATCAGGGAACTCCAGACAGTCACTTACCCAGGCACAGTCCCATACCACCACAGAGCCTCCCCCCTCTGGAAACACCAGCACAGCATCCACCCAGCAGGCCCATCCCTCTGGCCCCAGGACATGTCAATCACCAGTGTGTCCACCACTACAGGGACCCCAGGCAAACCCACAAACACAGGACAATCATGGAACAAGTATGTAGTATGTCAAATGATTGAAGTATGTATTGCTTTAACAATCTGTAGACATTGCAAGTAGACTGTACAGTAATGTATACATAGGTATAACCTGTATTGTGCTGCAGTCAGTACACCAGGAGCCAGAGTAGGGCACAAATATCTGTGAATAGACATATCAAATGGTAGAGTAAGTGGCCATAGTAGTGTGAACAGCAGCCTGCAAGCGAAAATTTACAATACAAAACTGCAATAGAAGGTGAAGTTACAGTGTCTTACCTGTGTTTCACTGGAAGTACTGTTGAATGATAGATGTCTGTTGTCTACATCCTCATCCTCTGCCTCCTCTTCGTCACTGTCCACAGGCTCCACTGCTGCCACACAGCCATCTCCAGCCTCATCCTCCGACAGAAAAGGCACCTGGGGCCAGATGTAGCAAACCATTTGCGAGTCGCAAACGGCGAAAATCGCCGTTTGCGAGTCGCAAACATGTGTTTGCTATGTAGAAATGCATTTTGCGAGTCGGAACCGACTCGCAAAATGCATTTCAGAGTCGCAAATAGGAAGGGGTGTTCCCTTCCTATTTGCGAGTCGCAGTGGTATGCAACTCCATTTGCGACCGCGTAGACGGTCGCAAATGGAGTCGCAGTTACCATCCACTTGAAGTGGATGGTAACCCACTCGCAAACGGGAAGGGGTCCCAATGGGACCCCTTCCCCTTTGTGACTGGACCCCAAATTATTTTTTCAGGGCAGGTAGTGGTCCAAGGGACCACTACCTGCCCTGAAAAAATCCGAAACAAAAGGTTTCGGTTTTTTTTCTAAGTGCAGCTCGTTTTCCTTTAAGGAAAACGGGCTACACTTGGAAAAAAAAAACTGCTTTATTTAAAAGCAGTCACGGACATGGAAGTCTGCTGACTACAGCAAGCCTCCATACCCGTGAGTGCCCATAGTCGCTATGGGGCTGCTATTTGCGACCCACCTCATTAATATTAATGAGGTGGGTCTTTGCGACCCCATAGCGACTCGCAGACGGTGTCCGAGACACCGTTCTGTATAGCACATTGCGACTTGCAATTTGCGAGTCGCACGGACTCGCAAATTGCAAGTCGCAATTTGCTATCTTGCTACATCTGGCCCATGGTGTCTCAAAGCAAGGTTGTTCAACATGCAACATGTCACGATGATCTGGCACACCTTCTTTGGTGAGTAGCACAGGGATCCACCTGTTAGATGGAGGCACCGAAACCTGGCCTTCAGGAGGCCAAAAGTTCACTCTATAATTCGTATTGTTTGCCCAGGTGCCTCATTGTAATGTCCCTCTGCCCTTGTCCTGGGATTCCTCACTGAGGGCAGTAGTCATGAGAGGTTGGGGTAACCAGTCACCTGTAAATATCGAGGGATACCTGTTAGCCAGACACTCACCCTTAGGGACAACCCCACACCCATATACCAACACACACTGGGTGGGGACTATGGGCTCACCTATTAGCCACACCCTGTGCCTCTGGAGGTGACTCATAACATATGGAATGCTGCTATTCTTCAGGATATAGGCATCACGCACAGACCCAGGATACTTTGCATTCACATGGGAGATGTTCTGGTCCGCCAGGCACACTATCTGCACATTCATAGAGTGAAAGCTCTTTCGATTTCTGAACACCTGCTCATTTCTCCGGGGGATGGGGGGCAAGGCAATATGTATACCATCAATTGCTCCAACAATGTTGGGGATATGTCCCATTGCATAGAAGTCAGTTTTCACTGGGGCCAAATCCTCCACCTGGGGGGAAACAATGTAGCTGTGCATGTGTTTCATCAGGGCAGACAACACTCTGGTTAGCACTATTAAGAACATTGGGTGGGATATTCCTTCTGCCATGGCCACTGTCACTTGGAAGGAGCCATTTGCCAAGAAATGGAGCACAGATAGGACTTGCACAAGAGGGGGGATCCCAGTGGGCTGACGGATAGCTGAGATCAGGTCTGGCTTCAATTGGGCACACAGCACTTGGATTGTGGCCCTATCAAGTCTGTAGGTGAGAATAATGTGCCTGTCCTCCATTGTTGCCAAGTCCACCCGGGGCCTGTACACGAGGGGATGTCTCCATTCCTAATCTTCCTCAGGGGTTGTGCTCTAGGTGGCAAAACGATGAGCATATGGTCAGTTTTCAACATTTTCTCATTGTACAATGCATTGCATGTTGTGACAGAAACAGTATGTTGATGTTTATTCCCAAAATGTGCTCATTTCAGCTGTGATGCACTTAGGTGCCATGGCATGCCCCCCCTGAAATGGCAGATGCCTGTTCTGTGTGGAGGAACAGGTGGAAATGAGGTAAACGCTGACATTGTGCACCGTTGCGGGAGGCAGTCGAGTACCACCGTGCAACTCCTCATTGGTTATCATTGGGCCCTATGGGTTACAGTTACCAATGGTGATGTATGCCAGAGGTAATGGTACGCACCACCACAGACATGACCGCCATTTTCTTTCTGTTCACTCACTTGCTACCTGAACTTCAACAGGAGAGGACCTACACTGCAAGTGCTGCTGTGACCTGGGTCTGGAAGCGACCATGGCTCGAGTTACTGGGGAAAGGGCCCCTGCCTTCACCACTGCGGAGTTGGAGAAACTGGTGGATAGGATCCTACCCCCAGTACCGATTGCTTTATGGGCCTCTAGACCAACAGGTGAGTACACTGTAGGCACGATGCATGGGGCATGAAAGCACGGTGTGATGTGTATGAGGGCCTTGTGTAGTGGGGGGGTGGAGGGGTCCTGGGCAGCATGCAGCATGTATGGTGGGCAATGAATGTGCGTAAGGGGATGGGAGGGGTATGGTGGGCCATGGGTGTAACAGGCCAGATGGTATGACTGATCCCTTTTCCATTTTCATTTTTTTGCTGGTCAGCGTCCATCAGAAAAAGGGTATATGGCGTGCCATCGCCAAGGACGTGCGGACCCTGGGGGTCTATGGCAGGCGGAGGACCCACTGTTGCAAACGGTGGGAGGACCTGAGACGTGTGGCAAGGAAGACGGCAGAAGCCCAGGTGAGATGGCCTCTTAACGAGGAAGAGGTGCCCGTCGAACCCTGACCCGCCTGATGTTCCGCATAATGGCAGTGGCTTCTCCGGAGCTGGATGGGTGCTTGAGGGCATCACAGAAGCCACAAGGGGGTGAGTACAGTTTCCAAATCTGCAAACTGCACGTGGTGGGGTGGTCTCTGGGTGGGGGATGTGGGCTTCCTTAGGCCAGGCCAGACATTGCAGAGTAGGTGCCATGTTGGGCAGGGGCTGATGCACTCTGCCCCCAAACATGCTAGTGGGCATCTACTACTGGACACGGATCTGTGAGTTTCAGGTATGCTGCTATTGGCATTAGGTATTACTGTCCATGGCCTGGTGACTAGCATTGTGAGTGGTAGTGCATCGCCTAGTGCGTAGGGCTGTCCCCTGTGTGTTGTATAAGCCAACGGTGGTGTTATTGCTGGCATTGACCAAGTGTACCCTCTGTCTCTCCCCCCCTTTTGTTTTGTCACCATGTCCTTATGTGCAATAGCATCATCTGGAGGAGGAGCAAAGGCACCGGTGACAAAGGGAGCTGCATCCCACATGGCCCTGGAGGCTGAATCCACCGACCGTGGGGGCACCAGTGGACATAGTGCGAGGGGAGCACCACGGCGGAGACAGGAGGGAACAGTTCTGACAGTGATGCCTCATCCGATGGAAGCTCCCTGCTGGTGGCGGACACCTCTGTGGCCACCCCAACTACAGGTACAGCCGCAATCCCCCTCCCAGCAGCCCCTGAGTGAGTTTCCTGTGCCCCTTCACCCAGGCACCTCAGCCCTACCCCCAGTTAGCCCTGCTGCCCTGAGTGCGGAGGCTATTAACCTTCTGCAATCCATCTCTGTTGAGCAGTCAACCATAGTGAATGCCATCCAGGGGCTGTCAGGACATTTGCAACATGTAAATGCATTCCTGGTGGGCATTCTCTCTGGTGTGGCGGCCCAACATAGATCATTCCAGGCTCTGGCCTCCTCCCTGATGGCAGCCATTGTCCCTGTCTCTAGCCTCCCCAACAAACCTCCTCTACCCAATCCCATTCCCCTGAACCCCAACCTATCCCAAGCACACAATCATACCAGCATGCACCCAAGACAACACACAGGAGTGGCTCAGGCAAACACAAGCACCACACATCATCCCACAGGCACTCACACAAACACCATCCAGAAGCAGATACACCAACATCCACTGCCTCCACTGTGTCCCTCTCGGCCTCGTCGTCCACCTCCCTCCCAGTAGCATCTCCACTCACGCCTGCATGCACTACATCCTCTTCCACTACCTCCATCACTAGCACACCTATCACTACACGCCCCTCACTGGCAGTCACCACCCCCACATCCATGCACACGTCCTCTGTGTCGTCTCCCACTGTGTCTGTACCCCCTCCTTCCAAAGTACACAAACACAAGCACTCAGACTCCCAACAGTCATCCACCTCACAGCATCCACCCCATGCACCTGCACCCAAACACAGCAGACAGACACCTCCTACAACCACTCCCTCTTCCTCCACTCCCAAACCTTCACCCTCTTCCCACACCATTGTCCCTAAGAAGCTTTTCCTTTCCACCCTTGACCTCTTCCCTACCCCTCCCCCCGTCCTTCACTTCGGGCCAGGGTGGGCAGAACCCAGGCCAGCACCTCAGCCATTCAGTCCACGGCCACTGTAGTTTTGGGTTTTGGCAGCCACTACAGGTGTGAGAGGCTCCAAGGAGACACCCATCAGCACTGGCAGTGTTCCTGCACCAGCTGCCAAGGGCAAGGCCAAGGAACAACCACCAGCTGCCAAGGGCAAGGTAACGGAACAGCCACCAGCTGCCAAGGGCAAGAAGGGACCACCAGCTGCCAAGGACAAGGAACAACCACCAGTTGCCAAGGGCAAGGAGGCACCACCAGCTGCCAAGGGCATGGAGGTACCACCATCTGGCAAGGGCAAGGAGGCACCACCAGCTGCCAAGGACAAGGAGGTACCGCCAGCTGCCAAGGGCAATAGCAAAGGGCCTTCCCCTGCAGACAGGAGGGACAGGAGGCATGGTGCTGTGACAGGATCTGAGCCCCCACCAACAACCATGCCGCTTCAGCCATTCAAGGCTTCAGGGGAAGGGCTGAAGCTTTCCCCCACCACTGGCAGTACTGCCAACAGCACCGGTACCTCCAGCAGCAGCTTTGCCAGCAGCAGCAGCCCCAGTGGGCAGCCGTCTGGGGCTGCAGGGGAATGGCTGGAGCCCCCCACCATTGGCAGCACCAACACCAGCACCGGCACTGCCACCACTGTGCAGCTGTTGCCGCCGGTGGATGGACTGTAGTCCTGCCTCCAAGGAGTGTCAGGCATCCTGCCCACAGCAAATCTGGTGGATCTGACACCCAGGTGAGAGACTGTGACCTTACACTCCCCCAGGGCTGTGCTAATGGTCTTGCATGGTGATTTTGTAGCAGGCAAAGATGGCTGAGGTGGTGTCTGGTGCAGAGACTGGGCTCAGGCATGCTTCCACGAAGAACAGCAGGTCCGGAGCATGGTCATTTATTAATGTTCATTTTCATGGGGTGCGCAATGCTCAAAGTATGTTTCAAATGATGTAGCAACATGTAGCAGTGCTCTACATATGAATCAGTTTGCAAAAGGAAATGCAAGGCATAGCTTTGCAGGCAGAGAATGCAAACCAGTGTAATTTGAGGTCTTCTTTCCCACATTTTAGGACAGCTGAAGTTTTGTGACTTGTGGCGGCTTTGGAGACTTTGAAAATTATTATTCTATAAGGGAGTGTGTTCCATGGTTCATATGGCTGAACAGGAGATGATTATTCACAATGGACTCTGCTTGCAGACCAGCCTGGTGAAATATGAACTTGAATACCAGAGACACTTTTTAATCACTAGTACACAATAATTAGGAAGCCCATCTTGGAGCAATAGGAAGTTGGACCCATTGAGACAATTTTAGGGCAAGTAGATAATTTGTACATACTATAGTAAATTACTGCTGAATATATTTGGATTCAGCAGGAAGTAACTATAGAAAGAATTAGTAAGGGAATGACGTGATAGTAAGCATTTTGGGTGGAAGTGCAGGGGCTCTGGGTGGACACTACTTTTTAGGTTAATATAGGCAGGAGAAAACAGGGCCTATTCTGGACTTCCCTATAAAAATAAGTAGCAGCTCTATGATGAAGCAAAACACCTATAGTATATGAAGGCACTATGTCCTTTTTTAACCACTTCAATGTGGACGTCAGCCACTGGCGTGCTGACGTCACCATCTGTTTTCCTGAAAGCAGGCCGTTTGGGAAGGCCTCATTTGAATGGGGAGCTTCTCCTCTTTCAAACGAGGCTTTTCTAAACGGGTTTCCTGGCCCTCGATCATAGCACAGCTGTGATCGGGGCCAGGAAACCCCCACTAGACACCGGGGATTTCACTTGGGGGAGGGGCCCCCTCGGAATTGTTTTTGGATATATCGATGTATAGATAGGCATATTTATATATCACTTTTGTCAATGTGCGTCTAGTTTCCCTGGGGTCTGCGATCAGCCTATATATACAGATCACTTTTATGTGTGGGTGTGGTAGATATATATTGACCAGTTCTCTTGCAGTTGCAGCTTGCACCTTCAAAGCAATGCATACTTTAACTGATGCGTTTCAACTGTAGCTTTTAGGCAGCAATAAAATGTCAAGGAAGTCTTGTGATTATGTTTCTGCTACAAAAGGATCTGACATTTGTCTATTGGCAGTTTGATGCCATAAATTAGCGCAGAAGGTTTATATGCCTACTGCAAGCTGCAACTGCAAATCTGGATTTTATGTAAATAGCTGAGTAGATTAGTAAAGTCAGCCATTACCTGAGCTATAATACAAATGAAATGTATGTGCTGGGGCTATGCAGAGATGAAGGGCACTTTTGCTGGTTGGTAGTGAGGGAATCCGAGGAGAAGTTCATGGGTGTGGGAGCACCAATAATGATTGTTGAACTGGGCGCTAGGGGAGCCAAAGACTGATGATTGGTATGTGACAAGATGGAGTAATAGTGCGTCTTTTTTTGAGTGTCTTGGAAGAACGTGCTGATTGAGGGAAGAAGCAAAGATAAGGTGACCTCTACTGTTGCACGTATCACACACACACCACCAGCAATTTTGTGACTGTCTGTGTAGGCTAGTGTTTTAGAGTGACAGTTTAGCCAGTAGCAGAGATGGCATCTCGTTGGATGACTGCTGATCAAGCCCTCACTCGGGTTATAGAGGACAGCTCTGATGTAGGATCAGAGACTGAGACAGCAGATACTGAGACTGCATCTGAGGGATAGGACAATGGCGCAGACTTTGGGAGTGATTTTTCAGTTGGAGGAGTCCCATTCGATAACTCCTCTACCATTGGAGAAGTTCATGGGTGTGGGAGCACCAATAATGATTGTTGAACTGGGCGCTAGGGGAGCCAAAGACTGATGATTGGTATGTGACAAGATGGAGTAATAGTGCGTCTTTTTTTTGAGTGTCTTGGAAGAACGTGCTGATTGAGGGAAGAAGCAAAGATAAGGTGACCTCTACTGTTGCACGTATCACACACACACCACCAGCAATTTTGTGACTGTCTGTGTAGGCTAGTGTTTTAGAGTGACAGTTTAGCCAGTAGCAGAGATGGCATCTCGTTGGATGACTGCTGATCAAGCCCTCACTCGGGTTATAGAGGACAGCTCTGATGTAGGATCAGAGACTGAGACAGCAGATACTGAGACTGCATCTGAGGGATAGGACAATGGCGCAGACTTTGGGAGTGATTTTTCAGTTGGAGGAGTCCCATTCGATAACTCCTCTACCATTGGTTATGAGGGAGGTGATGAGGACAGTACAGCTGTCCATTCTCAAGCACAGTCTGTGCCGCGGGACAATAGCGGGTTAGCCCAACCCAGAGAGCAGGTGCATGCGGCGGCAAGCAGAGAGAGTTCTCTCTTGGGAGCTCTTGGGAGCTCCCCAATTTAGTTCAGCCCCAAATTACACAGCCCAAATCGTATTGTTGAGACATCAAAATTATCTATCACAAAACAACCTAGTTTTGTAAGGCAGGCACCTGCATTTTTGGCCCTCGGTTTTGGCGGCCATATAAGGAAACCTACCAAACCCAGACACTTATGGAAACTAGACATCCTGGGAAGTCCACAGATGTGTGACTTGTGTGGATTCCCCAAAGTTTTCTTACCCAGAATACCCTGCAAAGGTGAAATGTTGAATAAAAACTCAAATATTTCTAGCATTTCTGTCACACAAACTACAGGAATATGCTGGGATCCACAAAAGTCCTACCACCCAGTGTTTCCCCACCTGTCCTGATAAAAATGCTACCCCACTTGAGTGCCTGTACCTAGTGCCTGCATCAGGAATGGATCACCCCAGGGTCAACAGTTGCCTTGATGAAAGGAACAACATTGACCATTGTGTGATCTATTCTTGTTGCGGGCACTAGACCTACCCACACAAGTGAGGTACCATTTTTATTGGGAGGCATGGGGGAATGCTGGGTGGAAGGAAATGTGTGGCTCCCCTCAGATTTCAGAACTTTCCATCACCAAAATGTAAGGAAAAAATATTTTTTGCCAGATTTTTAGGTTTACAAAGGATTCTGGTTAACAGAACCTGGTGAGAGCCCCATAAGTCACCCCATTCTGAAATTCCCCTACATGTCTAGTTTTCAAAAATGTAAAGGTTTGCAAGGTTTCCCTAGGAGCAGGCTGAGCTAGAGGTCAAAGAACACAGCTAGGCACTTTGGACAAAACAGGTACGTTTTCTTTGAGTTTTGGGGCGTTTCCTGTCGTGGGCACTAGGTCTACCCACACAAGGGAGGTACCATTTTTAACGGGAGGCTTGAGGAAATGCTGGGTAAAAGGAAGTTTGTGGCGTCCCTCACATTCTAGAACTTTCCATCACTGAAATCTTAGGGAAAAGTGTTTTTTGACAAATTTTGAGGTTTGTAGAGGATTCTGGATAAATGAACCTGGTGATAGCCCCACAAGTCACCCCACCCTGGATTCCCCTAGGTATCTAGTATTCGAACATGCACAGGTTTGGTAGGTTTCCCCTATGTGCCGGATGAGTTAGAGGCCAAAATCCACAGCTAGGTACTGTCCAAAAAAGACATCAGATTTCAATGTAATAATGTGATGTGTCCATGTTCCGTTTACTTTCGCGGGCATTAGGCCTACCCACGCAAGTGAGGTACCATTTTTATCAGGAAACTTAGGAAAACACATAATAGCAGAACAAGTGTTATTGTCCCTTGCCTTTCTCTACATTTGTTCCTTCCAAATGTAAAACAGTGTGTGAAAAAGACGTCTGTTTGAGAAATGCCCTGTAATTCACATGCTAGTATGGGCACCCCGGAATTCAGAGATGTGCTAATAACCACTGCTTCTCAACACCTTATCTTGTGCCCATTTTGGAAATACAAACATTTCCTTGATACCTATTTTTCACTCTACATATTTCTTCAAATGAATTGGTTTACACCCGGTATTCAATTAAAACAAATTGCAAGGTGAAGCTCCTTTATTGGCTCTGGATACCTAGGGATCTTGCTAAACCTACAAACCCTATATATCCCCACAACCAAAAGAGTCCAGCAGACGCAATGGTATATTACTTATGAAAATATGACATTGCAGGAAAAAGTTACAGAGTAAAATGTTGAGAAAAATGGCTGTTTTTTTACCTTAATTTCAATATTTTTATTTCAGCTGTTATTTTCTGTAGGAAAACCTTGTAAGATCTACACAAATGACCCCTTGCTGAATTCAGACTTTTGTCTTCTTTTCACAAATGTTTAGCTGCCTAGGATCCAGCGTTGGTTTCACACCCATTTCTGTCACTAACTAGAAGGAGGCCAAAAGCACAATTCTTTTTTTTTAATGGGGTATGTCCCAGTAAAATGCCAAAATTGTGTTGAAAAATGTGGTTTTCTGGTTCAAGTCTACCTGTTCCTGACATTTGGGAAGATGGTGATTTTAGCACTGTAAACCCTTTGTTGATGCCATTTTCAGGGGGAAAAAAAAGCACATGCTTTCTTCTGCAGCCCTTTTTTCAACTTTTTCTGAAAACGACAACATTTTAGCTGTATTTTGGATAATTTCTTGGTCTCCTCCAGGGAAACCCACAAACTCTGGGTACCTTTAGAATCCCCAAGAAGTTGGAAAAAAAGGATGCAAATTTGGTGTGGATAGCTTATGTGGAGAAAATGTTATGAAAGCCTAAGTACAAACTACCACAAATAGCAAAAAAAGGGCTCAGCACTAGGGGGTGAAAGGCCCAGCTGCTAAGGGGTTTAAAAAAAGACAGCAGGATGAACTGCATCTTACCATGTGTACGTTTTTCCACCTAGTGCTTTAGGGTCTCTTGTTTTTTTTGGTAGCAGTAAGTAAAGAGGCTGACCCTCCAAACCCTTATCAAGTTATTTTCCTCCTACTCTCTCCTTTAGGACAGCATACACAACCATATGACTTTGTCCTTTTCACCACCTCTTCCCCATATGTTCTTCACCCTGTATCAATATATTGGTGCTCCTATCTCTTTCTCCTCCAACTTCCTATTTCCATATGAAACCTACCTCCCTGTGTAATTCCTTCCTATCTCTATTCCCAGTCTTTGTCTTCATGTCCCTGACTCCTATCTGCCTACTTTCCTTTCTAAATGTCATCCTTTGTCATTTTCTCTTTCTCCGGTGTGGCTTCCTATCCGTCTCCCTTGACCACAAGTGTCCTTTAGCGGTGTAACAGTAACTGAAGCACAACACTACCAAATTAGCATCTCATAGTAGATCTTGACTAACAGCATCCTGCTCATGTGGCCTTAAGTTGAGCGACTCTCACATATTCGGAGGCCATAATCAAGTTGTTAAATCTAACATACATACTATTGACAGAAAAATGAATGAACAATCAATGTCTCCATATGTGTTGATACAAACATATTGTGTGTGCTACTGAATATTTACAATTTAAAACGTGTTAGTCACTGACATTAAACACATATCTACAGTGCTGATTCAGAGGAGGTATGGCAAAACAGTAAGCCCATTTTCAGGTTGTGGTGATGCTTTCCTGCCAGTTGAAAACGGCAGACAGCAGGAGAACTTGCCCTACAATATACCAATTCAGAACAAGGGCAAAACAATGCTTGTTCTCTGTAGAAGGGTGCATACAATTTAATAAACATTGGAATGGAAACCTTTGCAGAGAAAATAGTTGTAATAAACACTAGCTCAACCACGCCACCGCATTGTATGATCATGCGCATACTCTGCATGTCAGCCTCCATGACAGACTGGTAATTTATTTGAAAAAAATGGCAATATGTTTCAGTATTGTTGAGGAATATCAATTTGTTGCCAGTTCAAGCTGATCTCGACATACAATTTTGTGCTACATTTATAAAACCTTATACAATCTGCCTCCTGCCCACTTGACAAAATGATTCAAGGATCTCAGCCTCTGAAAAACATCTGTATCCTGGTTGGGCCATTCTGCACCCCAGCCCCTGGGCCTCTGAAGCACCCTTGTTTAGGTGCGTTCTATCTACATTGGCACTTACAATCATGCCACTCAGAATGGTCAGAGGGCTTCCTCCAGAGAAACCAAGGGTCATGGTTCAGACCCCTGATTCTTGTTTCCTGCTGTATTCTCTGCAGCATTTTTTGTAGACTGTGCACTTGGCCAATTTTGTGTCCAGCACAATTAATGATGATGTGCAGCAGTGCAAGCCTGGTTTATGCACCCATTTGCTTATTTAAGCCTGGGCGAAATGTTATTTATGTCATAGTAAATAGAGTAATTTTGATAATTTCTCATTAATCTTTAATGCAAAATTACTAAAAAATGTGGTATTTAACCTGGTTACTAAATAATAAGAAATTTGGCAGAGAAATCCTTCTGCAGGAGAACCATAACAACAAATTTAACAAGAAGGAGTGGAGCTGATAATCTTGTTCTGCAATTAGTGCTCTTTATTTGCACAAAATTCATTGCTGTTTCCATTTTGGATGCAAGGGTGCATTTTGCACCATGAAAATAGCGCAGAATGTTAGGTTACACTCCTTTTTAGGTTGAGCGTTAGCGTTCGGCCTGCTGTATACTAAAGTATACAATAAAGGGTGTTCCAGCGTTTTGATTTGTTAGTTGCAGTGTCCTTCAAAAATCCTTGCTTGCTAGTGGTCAGTTCTGCCTCTTTCTCCTGCCTTTTTTCAATTTGGGAGCTGCACAAAGTACTGTGTAATTATGCTATGTCCTGTTTATCTCCTCTAAAGGGGACTTTTTCTTTCTGTATTGGCCTGTTTGCCTTGCACTGTGGGTGTGCGTTCAGTCCCTCCTCCCCACCAGCTCCCTCTGTAAACATAGACCAACATCAGAGCGGGGCTTTCCCAGGGCCAGCTCACCCTCGCTCTCTTCCTCTTGTTATTTTCAGTCTATCTGGCAATAAAAGTCCAGTCTGTAATTTACAATGCTATGAGCTCTAACTCGAGCAAACACAAGACCATTTCATTCCAAATGCGTGTTTTGGTCAGAGACTGGGCCCCAACCCTGGGATCACTTGAGGCCTCCGCCCACACCCGTGGGGTCCCGGAAGTCACCCCTTACAGTACACGCCCAAAGAGACGTCACCACGCAGGTCGTCGGTAGAAACGAGAGCGAGAGAGAGGACGGACTGAGCCGTGCTGAACTAAGGAGAAGCAGGCAAGTGCCCGCAAGCAATCGCGTGAGCAGAGCCCTGCCCCCGTGTAGGTGCTTGCCTTATGACTATCATTGGTAACCGCATAGTGCTGTTGCTGTGAGGCGCTGCAACTATCCTCATAGCTCCCTGTCGTGGCGCCTTGTCACTTCTGCAGTCATCAGCGCTAATCTCCCACCTGCACAGCACCCCTACAGTTGCTTCCTTTTAGTCAGTAAGGCTGAAGTGCCCGGCTCTGCTAACAGAACTACTTTCTTTTTCTCGTAGGCCCGTTGCAGACTCAAGATGACTTTTCAGTGGACGGCAGTGGCCTCCTTGTATGCCGAAGTTGCAGCGCTGTTAATTCTCTGCATCCCCTTTATCTCGCCTCTCAGGTAGGCGCACTGTCAAGGCCATTTTCCCGAGGTGTAGGAACCTCTGGTGTAACTGAAAACTAGTTGTGATAAGTACTGATTGTTGTTCCAGGAATCTTACTAGGTGAATACCACTGCAAGCTTACCATATGCCAGGAATCTCCTGTTTAGGCTTTGACAAATAGAGGGGAAGCCATGGGGCGCGACCACTCCTAAAGTACTCATATCTTGAAACATGTTGGGTGGTAGAGCATTCGGTTAATTATAGCACGCTACAGAGTAAGCGGAACGACCAAGTGGTGTTGCAAGTTTAATTAACAGTATACATGTCCACAGTTAAACGCATACCTGTCAACCTGCCATTCATAGTCACCATTCCGACAAAAAGCCTCCAGATACTTTTTTAGGGTCAACATATATTCATGTCCACATCACCTCATAAAAAATCTTTTTATTCTCCTTTCACATTTATTAAACCATCTTCCTGAAAGTTTGATGCTATCCTCATTAGAGTTGACAGTTGTGTAAAAGTAAATAGGTAGTGTTGCTGGCACTCACAGTAAGTCATATTCATGAAAAGTAATGCTGATAGTGTGGCGTGCGTTTCTTTGGAGTGGAAGCAGGCGGGCATTAAAGATACCTGTTGGTGCTGCTCAAACCGATTATCAATGTTGCACACGTGCAATGACCTGTCAAGAGAGGAACGTCCTAGTATTTTGCCGGGTAGTTTGCCAATCCTTATGTCAGGGTGGGTGTGTCCAGGTGCTCAGGCTTGGTAAACCTAGGGTGAGAGTCCTTATTTTTAGTAGGATCAGTGTGTAGAAGTTGGGACTTGCGGCCCATGTCGTGGGGCTTGTTGGATGCAGCTGCTGCCACAACGTGGGCCACATTTTAATGTTTCCTGGTATTAACAGTACACATGAGCAAATTATAAGACTACTTCGACAAAGTGGAACTTGCACGCTGTTGTGTACATCTGCAGTGGCCATCATGTCATCTTGTGTCACAGGTTCTTGTATAGCAATTTTTATTGTTGCCTGTGATCTTTACAGCAGTGTCTAGCAATGCTTCGTGTGGATTACCTGTGGTAGGGCTGACCAATTTATGTGGCAAGAAAAGTACAGTTATGCATTTACAATGCCAATAGCTTCAACTCAAGCAAATGCGAGACCTATTGCATTTCAAATGCTTGTTTAACTCTTGTTGATCGAGAGTAATTTTGTTGCAATTTCACAAATTTACCGACAGCAAATTTTGTGAGTTAAGCCAACCGAGAGATGAACGTACACTCCTTTGAAAACAGTTCGCTTGCCTTGTCCACTCAATGCAAAGAGTAATAAAAACTGTCTCGCACAGTGCTTGGAAAACATAAGAGCGCTGAGCATTAAACGATTGTCAGTGATGCGGCCATTTAGTATGATGCCGACAACGAGCCTTCCTGAACCTATTTATGTTAGATCCTTATTTAAAGCGATTGGACTCCCTCCTGGCTCTTTCTCTGTACCCGGTGACTGGTTCCGAGACCCAGTGCTATCTCGCCAATGATGTGTTCTCGCTAACTGTCAGCAGGGGTTTCCGGTCTAAGGCTTCCAGAAGAAGAAGAAAAGATGTCAAGAGGAAGAAAAGATGGACGTTTTTGGAAGTGCTCGAATGGGGTGCTGCATTGCAAATAAGAGCACTGTGTACCGTGCTTCTTATGAGTTCATTATGTTCTAGGTATATTGTTTTAGTTCGGATGTAGACAAAGAGTAGCCAGGAGCCAGGTAAATATTTAATTGAAGCACCAAGAATGTCTTGCCCAGGGTGAGCTAGTTTGGGTAGATTCCAGACAGACAGCTGTCTGTAGGAAATTAAATCTGCCACTGCTAAGTGGAAGACTTCCTGAAAGTATGTGTATATTTACTCTGCATGGCACAAGTGGACGTTATGGGAACAAGAAGGTGCAACTTTTGGGCAGTCCCTTCTGAGCAGTTACACTGTAAAAGCAAACGGGCAGTATATTATAAAGTGTTTGACGTTAATGTTTAGACTGTTTCTCAGCAAAAATGACAATTCATGCATATCTTACAAAGTTATCTGTCCAACATTTTGAGTTAACCATGTTTGTTCTACATTTTCTTGCTTCAAAATGTATGATTTCTATAACTCTCAACTTTTTATGAGTCACATCAGTAGAGCCTATCATGGCATACAAAAGTGGGAAAAGACACTAACTGTACAACAGAAGAAATGCAATCACATCAGCTACAATTTTTGTGCATTTTAAATTTGTATGTATTAGTAACATCTGTAGGATGTGATTTTCGTTTGAATTTACATGTACACACTTGCATTTGAAACAAATTTGTTTGGACTTGTTAGAGTGCTTTTTTGGCTTATGCTAGCTGGGCCACAGTAGTATGCTGAATGTCTCTTAATTTGTATTTGGATCATGAAGAACAATTTGGAGAAACTACAGTTGCACTGTAACTCAGTCTTAGTCCAATGTGTTTGTGCCATTCTTGTGGCATCAGAGACAAAAGAAGATTGGAAACTAGATACGATTGCACTCCTGAATCATCCTTCGGATGACAGTGTCAAAGTTTCACCCACAAAGATACAGCATTGTATAAAAAGAAGTGATTTATTTTGCCCATCATATTTAAAAAGGAACAAGGAAATTCTCAAAAAAACACATTTTGTTTTGTAGTCCTGAAAAGGAGTCCTGAACATGGAGGAATTACGAGGCCGGTGACATATCATTCTGATGTGTTAGATCCAGTAGCTATAGCTGTTCCTGGTGGTGTGAAAGTGATTGCATCATTGCAATTGAACAGAGTGAAATGATTGTAATGGGAAATGTGCAGATTGTGTTTGGTCCTTATTAAGTTGAGGTTTAGCAGACCCATACCAGACCTCAGCACATGACAAACAGCTACCTTACAAGAACCATCTACAAACAAAATGAGATCAGCCATTTCAAGAGGAATATCTATGTGTCTGGTTTTGTATTGGTACATAATCATACTGACAACTGAACACATGTCGATCAGGAGGTGCAATTTTATGAATCCTGAGACATTGCTTCATGTTTCAGACAGAAATTAAGTGTGAGGCAGGGATACTGATTTTGAGGATGAATCAGAACATGATAGTGTGAATGTCACTGAATTCTGTACAATACATCAAAGATAGTCTTCTCAAAATGTCTGAAATTATTTTGTTTCTAGATGGTTCTCACCCGAGACCATTGTAGAGTACCAAAAACTGTTCATGGTGTATGACATTTCTGAATTTGCTGAAGCGTCATACCTGCCTAATATCTCTTCAGCACAAGTAGCAGAGTTAATTGCACTGACAAGAGCTTTTTGCTTTGCAGATAATTTAAATATGACGATTTAGGCAGACAGCTAGTGTGGTTTTGGAGTGGCAACTGAGGTCATTAAGGGGTTTTATGACATCCTCTGGTACTCTCATCAGTAATTATTTCTAAATTTTCGATTGTTTGAAAGCAATGCAACAACCAAAAACAACTGCAGTGGTCAAGTGCGTTGCCTATAAGGCTGGTGATGATATGGTCACATCAGAAAACAAAAATGCTGACCAAGTGCGGAGATACTGTTCACTGTAAAATCAAATGAGCAGATTGTAATAGAAGAAATAGAACAACATGAATCAATTAAGAGTTCTGTTTAAATTACAGAAAATGTAAATTGTTTCTTCTTGAACCCAATATAGCCCTCGTTAATGAATTGAGAGATCTGCAGAAGGAAGAACCAGGGGATGAGAAATGAAGGTGTAAAATGTTAGAATTTACAAAGGGTTACCATGATGTGTGGATCACTCCTGAATATGTATGTATTCTCCTTAATTCAATGCTATTTTGAATGGCCTGTTGCCTACACGGCCAATCACCTTTGCTAAGAGATGCCATGACCAGGACCAGTACTGATTTAATGATAGAGTCAGAAATGTTGCAGAAGATTTGTGTCAAAGGTGTGTTATTTGTCAAAGAAATAATCAGGGAAAGAAGACTACTTTGACTATGACTCCCACTGGCAAATCAGAGGACTCATTTACAAGACTCCAAGAAGACTTCATTGAGATGACAGTTTACAATGACCCTAAACATATTTTTGTAATTGTCTGCTTGTTTTCTAAATGGGTAGAGTCTCATCCTACCTGGAAATCGGACAGTTTAACAGTTGCCAAACATTCATTAAGGGAGTTGATTCTGTGGTTTGGCTTGTCAACCATTATTGAGATAGACAATGTAACTCATTTAAAAAATGAGATTCCTAAATTGAGTTGTACACTTCTCCAGATTAAATAGAAATTGCATTGTAGTTATCGTCATCAACCATCTGGCATTGTAGAGAAGATGAATGCAACTATCAAAAACAAAGTAGCCTAAGTGTGTGCATCCTCCAGTTTGAAATGGCCTAATTTTCCATGTCTTGTTCTAATGAGCATTAGAAGTACTGCAGACCAAAAAATTGGTCTCTTACCTTAGTGTTAATGAGCCGTGCCATAGGAATGGCCTACATACCCTGAAGAACAAGTAAAACAAACCACCAATGCACACTGTACAAGTAGTAATGCAGTCCATTAAAGAGTCCAACATAGGTTATATTGCATAGGAAGTCAGGAAACTGTACATGTTTCAACAGTGCAACAGCCAACAGATGTTTCATCCAATGAATTTATCAAGGCAAGAGCTTTTCTTAGAGTAACGCAACACATTGCATGGGATGGAATGTAACTATCAACCTCCTGTAACTGTTTCAAGAATCTCATTCTGTAAACATGAAGGCCATGTTAGAAAATAGACTAAGTATATGGTGGAATGTTACGGAGTCCATATAATAGGAAAGTAGAACATTGAGTTTAATATTAGCTGTGAACCAAATGAATTTCAGAAAGAGGCCATGATACGTCAAAATGTGGGGCCATCAGCACTGGGCTGCAAATCAATAATAAAACCCTGAAGGACACTTGTATCAATAATCAATTACATCACAGTATGCATAGGTCTGGCTGACTCTGTCTTGCAACAGGTGAACATGGTAACAGCACCAACTAAAGAAACTCAATGTCATTCCCTGCTGCCAGGCGACTGGGTCCTGGTAAAAAAGTTTACTAGCAAGTGCTGTCTTGAAGAGCATTAGAAGAGTCCATACCAAGTTGTGCTTTTGACTAACACTGCTGTAAAGTATGCTAAGGTCCTACAGTGGATCTACACTGCTCACACATGAAATGTAAAGACAGCAGATAAAGAAGTGGTGACAGCATGCACTGATTCACAGAGACAAGCTCAAGAATGCAAAATTGATCCAGAGGGTGGTAAAGAAAAGTTTGGAACTGGTGAAGTTTCTTATTAAGGTGAAGATCCTGGTGAAGGTATCAGTGGCCAGATTCAATTCCAGGAACAGAGTAAAGAGCTGTTACCAAGTCACAAGCAACTACAAGAAATAGTCTCTGATTCAGCTAATGAAAAGCTCTAGTTGTGGGAAAACCTTGAGAAAGAAAGTGGTTTGATTTGAGTCAGTTTCTGATGCTAATTGAAGCACAAGTTTGTCAGTGAGTGAAGAAGATTCAGCAGTAGTTACAAGTTACAAGTAAAAGAATTGTGAGTCCCCCGACACTGAAAGCAACTGTAAGAGAAGCAATTAGGAGTAGGAAAGGTTATAATCAATCAAGAAAGAACAAGAGGAGTTGAAATTGATTCACAAAATAGTGAATGCTGCTAAAAGACCAGCAGGAAGAGAATTCCAGATTAAAAGTACACTTCACCTGAATGGGCGCACCTTGTCTCTGTATCTGAAAAAGAAGAGCCAGACACAGAGATCTATACAGAGTTCTACAGCTAAATAAAGTGTTGCCAATTCATCTTTGAATTCAAATTAGAAGAAGCCTCCTTGAATGTTTGTGAATCCTGGGGGTGTTGAAACAAGGTTTTGCCTTTGAAAATAATCCAGATGAAGAAATTCATTTTTGGGAGTACGAACTGAGAAATATAAAAGAGGTTTGACTTTGAAGTCAGCTTTTGATTTTTGATTGTTGTTTTGAAAAAAAAGTGAAAAAAGAAGCTATATTATTGTTAAAGTGAAACCCTTACTCTCTATTTTTAGTTTTTCATGGCAGGGGGCAGTGGCAGTCACCACACAGTGTAGTTATATTTAGAACCGGCTTCTCATAGGAAATAGAATTTTTGGTATGCTAATAACTTTGCCACAGTTTGACAAATCTTCACTAAACTTTCCACAAAAAATGGTTAAGCCAACTTAGCTCCTTTCTGACATGTTTTGGGGTAAATTGTCAAGTGGAGGCGAGAAAAAGTGGATCGATCTCAATCCCAAAAGCATGCATTTTATGATTGTTGTAAATCTGTTCAGTTGTTTTGGAGATACTAAGGGGCATATTTATACTCTATCTGCGCCGAATTTGCATCAAAAATTTTGACGCAAATTCAGCGCAAACCTAACACAATATTTATACTATGATGCCCGACCCCGCGAACGTCAAAATTGCTCTGTGTGCTTCATTTTCTGGATGCGGAAACCACCTTGCATTAATGACATGCAAGGTAGGCGTTCCAGTCCCAAAAAATGACTTTAAGGCCTGTGCACCTTATTTATACTCCCGTGTGATTTTGACACACAGAAGGGGGCGGGCCTTAATAAATGGCGCACAGCCTGATGTGCGCCGTCTTTTAACACCTGTGTGAGGGCAGGCGTTAAGGGACCTGCGGGCTCACTTCCATGGTCTCTGACCATGGATGCGGTCCAGAGGTGCCCTTCCCTGCCCCCAGGGACACCCCCTGCCACCCTCGCCCACCCCTGGAGGACACCCATCCCAGGTAAGTACAGGTAAGTAGAGATAAGTATAATTTTTTATTTTTTAAAAGTGGCATAGGGGGCCTAAGTCGGGCTCCCCTACATGCCACTGTGCCCAATGGCCATGCCCAAGGGACAGAAGTCCCCTGGGAATGACCATTGGGCAAGGGGGCATGACTCCTGTCTTTGCTAAGAAATGAGTCATTTCAATGGGGGTTCTGCGTCAATAAATGGCGCAAGTCCGGTTAGAGCTATGATTTTTTACTCTAACCTGACTTGCACCATTTTTTGATGCACAGCCCACATTTTTCCCTACGCCGGCGCTGCCTGGTTAGAGTAATTTATTTTTACTATGACCAGCCAGCAGCGCTGGCTAACTTCAATCCATAAATAAGGCACCCTCCTGGCGCGTTGGAATGGCGTTAGCAGGCAGTAAAAAATTTTACGCAAACCAGCGCCGACGCTGGTTTGCGTCAAAAAGTATAAATATGGGCCTAAGGTACAAAATGTAAGCATATAATGCAAAGTAGTACCTTCATGCTACCGCGGTACAATGAGCTGAAAATGTTCAATCTGCTTGGCTGGTGTGGTAATCCCTCTGTACTACCAGAGTACCGCAAGGGCCAAACATGCAATCTGATTGGCAGGCTGTAACTGGAAGAGATATTTATGCTGCCATTTTATGACTTGGACACTCGGTCCCCCTGCCATGAAAAACTAAAACATAGAGAGTAAGGGGGTCAAATTAAAAAAGATCCTTTTTCATGGCACCGACCATACAGAAGTACTACCGTGACGCTCAGTGCAGCCCCCAAGTAAGTTTGTGGTAGTGCCACAAAAAAAAGGGCTGGGTCACTGAGATGCTGCAATAACATGGGGGTTGGCCAGGAACAGGGTCTTAAATGCCCATTTGGACTTGGGAGAAAAGCCTGGCCTCAAACCAAATCCTGTGGCCAAGCCCCTGATGCACACGGCCAAAGGTCAGCTGCTGTCAGAGGGCTGCCTACCTGCAAGCCAGGTCTTGCAGCCAAACCCACGTTGGGCACCATGTTGCTTAGGCTCTCATTATTCTAATTAGACTACTGGATTTGAGCAGCAGAATCGCCTGTGGTGTGGGAGACTGAGGGGGTCCTTATGACCCCGGCAGACAGTGGTAAAATGGAGAAAAGTATTGCCAACAGGCTGGCTGTACTCTTCCGCATATTAAGATATTGGCGGTTTGGCTCCAGCCAAACCGCCAATGTACCACACCGTCTGCCATGGCTGTAACAACCGCCGGGCTGGAGACTTCAGTTATGACCCCGCCTACCGTCATGGTTTTCGTGGCTCTCTTCCCTCCATTAAAACAATGGCGGTAGGCACTATCAGTGACAGGGAATCCCTTCCCTGTCACTGATAGGGGTCTTCCCCACCCCCTCCCCAGATTCCCCCAACCCCATCCTCCTCCACAGACCCCCCCCAGTACATACACGCACCTTCATGCACACACAAACACACACATATACACACATACATTCAAACACACACATATTCACACAACACCACATACAAGCACTCACACTTCCATACATGTGCACACATACAACATGCATCACACACCGGCATACACGCATGCACAGACATACACACACACACCCCCCACACACACACAACACCTCCCACCCCCCTCCCCTGTCAGAGCACCTGACTTACCTGATGTCAGGTTGTTCCTCAGGCAGGAGACAGGACGGGGCGCTGCTGCCAGCAGCAGCATCCGCCAGCAGAACACTGGCAGGAGTTATCATGGGTCATGATACAGTCTTCCGGCAGTCTACTGGTGTGGTGCTGCTGCTGGCAGTAGTGCCACCTTACTATCATCTGCCGGCATGGCCACAGCTGGATTTCCACCATCCTTCTGGAGGAAATCCGCCTGTGGTTATAATCCGGCTGATGTCTGGTAGCCGTGACAATGGTCTTTTGGCGGCCGTCGCCACGGCGGTAGGCGGTTTTTACCTCCAAGGTCCTAATGAGTGCCTTAGTCTTAACCCACTACTCTAAGTTACATTAGTCTCAAATATACAATGACAAGCATAGACAGTATATGTTTCAATAAGGTTTTAATGAAGCGACTGCATCTTAGACAATAAAGCATGTACTGCAATAACCAGGACAATAATGCTTGACAAGATTAAAATTGTGACAAGGAAAATAAAGCATTGAAATAATGCTACCATATTGTCACTGGAGTCAATAGACTAATTCCTACCTTGTCAATATTAAAGCACAGCATGTTAAGCTGTAGTTCTGCCCTTCAGGCTCCCCTGGGAAGACATCATCCCCCAAACCTGAGCAAAGGCCTGAAGTTTGCATAAGCAGCTGTAGCAAAGTGTTCAGCAATCAGCATACAGTTGTGGTCCTCTGGCTGGAATCTCCCTCTAATGTGTATGGGACAAGAAAGTGTTTTTATAATAAATCACTGTGGGGGACGACTTGGAAAATCCATGCATTGGTGGACTTCAATGTGAGTCCAGTGGGTCCCCTTGGATTGTAGAGGTCACAAGGGATGGGGGACCATTAGAGCACAGCTGCTACTCCGGTGCAAGGCCCACGGAGGACGGGTGCAGAGCAGACAGGTGATACAAGAGCTGGGCGCAAAGGTACCTTTGGAAGCAGGAGGCAGATGACCTTGAAGGTAGATTGCAGGTCAGCAGGGCCACTTCGGAGGATAGTGCTTATGTGTTCTGAAGTCCCATGACTGGGGCTTGCTCCTGGTCCTTTGGAAGTCCAGAATGGACTTTTCTTCAGGGTGTCCGATGTTTGGGGTGTGGTATCCAAGGCTATTGCACGGTTCAGCCAGTGGAGGTTGCAGTGTCACCAACCTTGGCAAACTTTCAGAGATTAGCCTCCAGGTCTGTTGGGTGAAATTTGGTCTGGCTGCTCTGTCTGGTTCCTTGGTCAGCAGCCAGTCATTGAGATGGACTTCTTTTGCAGGGAATGATGCCTTCACTCAAGAGGGAGATCTTTGGTGATTTTTAGAAGGGTAGAGTCTGTCTGATGTCCATGCGATCCTTCAGCAGTGATTGTCGAGTCCTGGGTGCAGCAGGCAGGGTTTAGTGCCTTTTTCTTTGTGCATCAGGAATGCAGTTCTCATGCCTTGGGTCTTCTTTGATGCTGGCTTTTTTGTGTCCTTGGAATCTGCTCTGCAGGTCTAGGGTGCCAAAAAAATACTGCATTTAGTGGACATTTAGGGGAGTCCTTAGCAGTGACCAATGAGTTATCTACCTTAGGGTGGCTACACTCACTATGTGAACACATCCTATGGGCAGAGGTCACTTCCCTATCCCTGATTGGCTATTTACCTACCACACAAGATAGAGGAAAATGAAATGGAGAGGTAATCTCCCTTACAACACCTTAGGGTGGTGCAAGCTGGGGGTGGCAACTCCTCTTGTCCTTTGTGTATTTTCCCACCATTGCACCTGCCAAAAGTGTGGGTTTGCAATGAGTGGCCATCTGTTGCTAGTAGCAGGGCTGGGGGTCCAGTTTCAAGGGCAGCAAGTCCTTTGAAGCTCACTGGCAGGGCAGTGCACATACCTGGGGGAGGAGGTGTAACACCTCTGCCCAGGAAGGGCTTTGTTTTCTGAACCCAGAGAGCAAAGGCTCTCACCCCTGGGTTCCAGAATCTTGTTTGGTAGTGGCAGGCTGGTTGTGAGCATCCAGCAACCATGCCCGGGTTATTTAGCTTTGCAGGGGTCACCTCTAAGGTAGCCCCTGAGTATATTTTGCAATAAATCCAATACTGGCACCAGTTTGGATTTATTGTTTGAGTTGTTTGATACCAAACAACCCAGGGTTCAAAGTGGCCATCATTTAGCTTGAAAACATGTACTGACCAGTGTCCAGCACATGCATTTGAAATCGCTGCTCTGTTCACTTACTATGTCCCTGGTTTGGCAAGACACAGTAGAGGCACATTGCTCATGTGCCTATGCCCACATATGCATTATAGTGCACCCTGCCTTAGGACTGGAAGTCCTGCCAGAGGGGTGTCTTACCTATATTGCATGTCGTATGTAGTGGACAGGACACACAGGTTGTGTGCCATGTCAGTATTGCATTTTAGGATTGCCCCAGGACACTTAGCCTGCAATGGAAATGCTGTGTGCATTTGGATGCAGTGTCTCTGAGGGTGGCATTTTAGGATTGCACCAGGACACTCAGCCTGCAATGGAAATGCTGTGTGAACCTGGATGCATTGTCTCTGAGGTGCACAATCTGTGCTGCTGCTGCCCTCAAGGGCCTACCCTTAGTACCCCATGCCCTGTGTGCGAAAATACCATTTACTAGGGACTCATAGGGGGTGATAAAGATGTTGGCAATTGTGACAATATTTGTATCCATTTTAGGGGAAGAACACTGGCACTGGGGACCTGGTTAGCAGGTAACTAGTGCACTCCAGTCCAAGTTGCATTCAGAAACCAGGCAAAAAGTAGGAGGGTTCTGCAACATGGAGCCAATTTCCAACACCCATGGACTGAACATTAAACCCTATGCATATGATACCCAGCTCATCCGCTCACTATCAGAAGACCCCTCCACCACAATGGTGAACTTCCGCAGGTGCATGATGGATGTTGCAGACTGGATGAAAAACAACAGCCTAAAATTCACCACAGACAAAACTGTAGGTCTGACCTTCAGGAACAACACCTCTCTGTGGAACGAAACCTGGTGTCCTTCTTAATTAGGACCCTCACCCACTCTGGAAGTCCATGCCCACAACCTTGCCACTATCCTGGACAGCAAGCTCACCATGAAAATCCAAATCAACCCTGTCTCTTCCACCTGCTCTGCACTCTTTGCATGCCCAGCATGATCTTTAAATGGCTCCCTGTCAACACCAGAGGAACCGTCACTCAGGCCCTAGTCACCAGTCGGCTGGACAATGACAATGCACTCTACATAGGAATCACCATGCACCTCCTGAAGAGACTACAGACCACACTGAAATCAGTTGTCAGACTCATTTTCAACCTCCCCAAACAAACACACACTACCCCCCACCTTAGGAAGACCCATTGACTCCCCATTCAGAAGAGATGCCAATTCAAGATGCTGATCCACACCTACAAAGTCCTTCACAATCAAGGACTAGCACACATCAACCACCTCTTTAACTTCCACCAACCATCCAGACATCTGTGCCCTTCCTCCCACACACCCACCGCCTTTGCCAAAGCAAGAGTGGAGGACGCTCCTTCATCTACTTAGCTGCAAAGTCCTGGAACAAACTACCCTTTTACTTACGGACCTCGTCCTCTCTTCTGGAATTCAGGAAAGGACTCAAGACCTTGCTGTTCTACTTAACCCCCTGAAGCAGTAAGGTTCTCAGTGCCCGGATAACTTCTTGGGTGATTAGACATGCTCTATAAATCCTATTAAATTTGACTTGAGTTATAGATAACAAAAGTAATTATAACTTGTGCCATTGTTATACATTGCTTATGACCTCATATATTACAATACTAATGACATGTTCCATGACATCTTTGATAAAATCACAGCAACACCTCAAATGACATCATTTATAACAACAGTGCGCATGGTGGGGGTCAGAATTATAGTTAATGCAATTAACTATAACTGGTGAATTTCAGTTGTTTTTTTGAGTTTAAAACATTATAATTAACCATCATTCTCACTTAACTATAATGTAATTTTAACCTTCCTTCTTTCAGTGAATTACATAGCGGTGGTAGCCACCATGGAGTTATGGTTAGGGTGACAAAAGCTAGGGATTGTTCAGACTTTTGTCCCTTTTTAACTTTGCAATCATTTGCGAATGTGCTGGAAACTTTGCAGATCTGCTGCCCCTGTTTCATTTTGGGAGGACTTAAAGTTTGGGGAATTTGGTCAAGGCAGTGCAGACAAAAGGGGTCCCAAAACAGGCTTCAAATCCAAAGCATTTTCAATAGACTTTAGAATTTTGCATCGTATAAAATCCGTCAGCTGGATTTTTATGAAATGTTGCAGTATTACATATTAGGGGGTGCAGATGATTCTCTGGGGGTACTGCAGGTAAGTAGAGTAAGTAAATGTTCAGTTATAAGGTTTTTAAACTTAGTGACGTCTTGCAGCACAATACTACCAAAAGTAGCAAGGAAATACCAAAAATAAACTAGATTACATATGTAAAGTTTCAGGTTTACTACATGAACTGAAAGACCAATTCATGGTCACATGCTAATGGAAGCTTATAAAAAATACATAACAAATAGAATACATCTTTATCAACATAAAGTTTCGATGCATGATCTCTGGCTCACAAAATAAAAGCGGTCTAACAAGCCGAACAAGAAACATCTTCCCTATGCACCACTGTGCAACAAAATGTAAAATTGGCCTAAGAATGAGCCACACAAACTACTATTTAGAGGTCATGATACATGGCCTCTAGGGAAATAATAACACCATCAATTTTCTATAAAATAACAATGATTGCCTTTCATTCACTTAGGATTTTATATGTAGCACATTCCTAATAAAAGTAGCCCAAAAAATAAGCTAGACTGCATGAAGTTTCGATTTACTACATGAACAACTGGAAGACCCATTTATGGTAACATGCTAATGGAAACCTATACACAAATATATAACAAATAGAATACATCGTAATCTACATAAGTTGTCTTTGCATGCTCTCTGGCTCACAAAATGAAACTGTGCCCAATAAGTGTAACAAAAAACATCTTCCTTATGTGCTCCTGGACAGCAAAATGGAAAAGTGACCTAACAGTGAACTACAAAAACTCCTAAATGAAGGACATGATAATTGATCACTCCAGTCTACACCACTCCATTTTATGCCACTCTACTGTATGCTACTCTACTATATACTACTGCACACTGCAACTCCACTGTACTATTGCATTGTACAAAACACCACTCTAAGCTAGTCTACTCTATGCCATTACACTGTATGCAACTCCACTCTTTGCCTCTTCAGTGTATGCCACTTCACTGTATGCCACTCTGCTATATGCTACTCCACTATATGCTAATCCACTCCACGCAATTCCACTGTATGCCTCTCCACTCTATGATATTCGACTGTATGCCACTCCAGTGTATTCCACGCCACTCTACCCCACTCCATTCTATGCTATTTAATTGGACACCACTCCACTGTATGCCACTTCACCCTATGCTTTTACACTCTACCCCATTTCACTGTATGCCATTCCAGTCTATACCACTTGACTGTACACCACTTCATGGTGTACTACTCCACTATATGCTATTCTAGCCTACACCACCCTCCTGTATACCATTCAACTGTACGCTATTCCACTATAAGCTACTCCACCCCATGCCACTCCAGTAAACAGCACTCCACTCTATGCCACTCCAATCTATTCTAATCGATTGGATGCCACTCCACTCTAGATCACTCCACAGTAAGCTATTTTGCTCTCCCCCATTCCACTGTACACTACTTCAGTCTACACCACTCCAATGCAAGCCAATGCACTCTATGCTATTCTACTCTATGTTATTCCACTGTAAGCTATTCTAGTCTTCACCACTCCACTGTACTCCTCTCTACTCTATTCCACTGGATGCCACTCCAATCTATGCTATTGTTGTACAGTGGAGTATCATTATTTGTCACATCACAATGCATGGTAGTGTTGTCTGGTTAGTGACCTGAAAAGATTGTGTCACAAGGTTTGTTACTTATAATAATTTGAAGGTGGCGCATAAAATGGAAGACAAAGTTATAACTATAACTTTAGAATTTTTAAAGTTTGCATAGTTTAAACTTGGTTTGTACAGGGAAAATAGGTTTTCCTAACTTTAAGCTTTACATTTGTTTTTTTGTCAATGAATATATATTTCTTGCACTCAGCTGCTGTCTTCAGTTGTGCCCAGATAAAGAGTGTGTTGGTTTTTCACAGAGGCGGCAACCTCCATATTGAAATCCACACTTCCTCTCCTGACTGTGGGAAAGGCGCTGGCATCATGCAACAAAGACAGCAGAGTATTTTGCTTCTCAGAGTAATTTATTGTGCCACCAAAGAAACAACCTGAGATGTTTCAGCTGTTCCGCAGCCTTGCTCACATGTGGTGAGGCACCATTTTTTACAGTATTTACATCAACCACTTGCGATGTCATCAGAGAAAGTGAAAATAGACTGCCATGTTGCTATTGCGGCAAGGGATCGAAATTCATTACATTGATTGAGTCTACTGCTCATAGTGTTCCAAATTTATATGTGCTGATAAGTGTACAAAATTTGAAAGTGAAAAAATGCACCACTGCCCTTTTTAGCACACAAAATGCCCAGCATCCTATTAAATGAAAGCAGAAATATCTTTCACATGAATCATAACTCAATTCTCAATGAACTACAGCACGATCCACTGAGCTGCATTTCCTTTTATCTGAATGGCAATTTCATTGCATCCCAGTTTGCCCATAAAAGCACCAATACCACCACATCATGAGGAGTTACATTACACAAAGCTGTCCAATAGTCAAGAATACTCAAGAATTATGAATTGTCATCAATCCCAAGTGGGTAATAATACCAAAGTTGGCTATTAGTGGCCAACATTTCACACCCAATCTGTACAGCCTACCTTATACGACATAGTTACGTAAATTCAATCATGGGGATGTGCAATCGGCACAAGGTTATCTAGATTCATCAAAGCGGCTGGGCGAGCCCAGATTGGTCTTGGTCTGATAAATGCACGCACCATAGGAGGTTGGCGCTCGTTGGCATGCATTAGCTCTAGGATTACCACAGCTGTTCAAGTAACAGATGGAGCACTCAAAGGAACCATAACTGATTTAAATCATGAAGTAGGCTCTACAGATTGGGTGCAAAATGTAGGCCTCTAACAGCCACCTTTTGGCTTTTTATATATATTACAAGAGGGACATTTATCCCCTCAAAGTGATCCCGGCTTCCTCACATTTGCACAAATTGTTATATAAATAGTGGCAGCATTTTAACAAGGAGCGAGGACTCGTGATGTGAGATGAGAGTATATTGTGCATGTGACTCTACGACTATGTGATCTTTTGTTGCCACTGGATTCAAGCAGTATTGGGAACGGAACTGTGATTGCTAGTTAAGCAACATTTGGATATCGATCATTTTGATAGCATTCAGATTGATGAAGAGCAGTTTTTGAGAAACACAAAAGGTGAATCCAGGTGCACTGTGGTACTTGTGACTTTGAAGAGTGACCTGGAGTACTTAAGAACTTGGAGATTTGAATTTGCTCAGATGTGAACAAGGCGCAAGCTGAAACGCATGAGGATATTAAATGTGCTGCCAATCTTCATTTTACATTAAGTGCTTGACTACTTCAGAATTGGCTAAAATGCCTTTTTTCTTCTTCTGTGTGTATATATGTATATATATATATATATATATATTCACCAAAATTGTTTCTTCAACATAAGAAACGTCGCAGTCACTTACTTCAGTCCAAAGTTTTTAATCAGGCAAGAAAACAAAAATCGGCATAAATACACTCCAACGCGTTTCAGGAGACTCTGCTCCCTTGTTCACAGAGATATTCTGAACCCTACTTCCATTTCCATTTTAACTTAAGATATAAACATGAACATAAAAAATGGACTACAATTGTTTCAAATTAAGGATAAAGCATCAGTCGGAGGACGGATGTGAATCCTGACTGATTGCTGGTAAGTCAGAACGAGGATTTCTGATAAATATACAGTTGAAGTTAAAGAGGCTTGGACAGGAGCAACAGAGTGCACTGTGCAGTGAGTACAGTGCTGTGCTTCAGAAAAAAATAAAAAATAAGAGGTTCAGGCAGAAACAAATTGGCATTAGAAAGAGATGTTTCACGACGGGCAGCAGCTGAGGCACTGTTTGATGCAGTCAGTAATAAGGATGTGGAATCTGTTGATAACCTTAGTACTAACAATGAAGGAGGAAATAAAAATCAGCGAAGACTATGGAATAAACTATGGAAATGCTCTAAAAAAGAACAGTCAAAATGGTGGGAGGCAGTAACCCTGCAGAAATATATTGATTATGGAAGAATTCCCAGAGGCTTAAAGATTTTTATAATACCAACTTTAGAGAATCCAAATCCAGAAATGGTAGTGGAATGGATGGATAACAATCATCAGTGCAGTATAAATATGTTAAAAATATTAGTTAAATATGCATGGAATGATCAAGTAAGATTAAGTGGTGAAATTGAAGCAATGACTAAAGATCAGAAAGAACTCTGCAGTGCTAAAACCTTTGAAAGTGAAATGGAGAAATGCAATGAAAAGTTGCGAAAAGCTGAAGAGGTGTTGAAAGCAAAGAAGCAACAAAAGTTTTTAAGAGACCTAAAATATTATGAGAGAGGACAGATTCTTACATTTGGAAGGAAATATGAAGCAATCAGGAATAGGACAAAGGAAAGATTTTTGACGGTCAAATTCACAAGTGACATGAATTTGAAATTAAGAGAAGAAGCGCAAGAAACACAAACGGGAGGGACCAAAGAAGTGCGAGACAGTGAGGGGAGTGAGAGTGATATCTCCTCACATTCGGACAGTGGAGGAGTAAAAGACAACGTTTTAAAGGAATTCGACTTGATAGCCCAAGGGAGATCAATGGGCCAAGTAGGAAGAGGGAGCGAAGTTCAGCAAGGATGAGGAAGAGGAGGAAAATCAAAAAGAGGATTCAGGGAAACAAAAGAAAGTTCAATGGGAGTACAGACAAGAGGTCAATCATTAATGAAGTAACGCAAAAAATGACAGTAGTTAACCTTTCCAATAGAAATATTTCTGATACAGAGCGTGAAGTATTATCAGTGGGATTATCGTTTTGTCCAGTCATGCAGTTTAATTATACTCAAAGTCGTATTGATTTCTTTCATTTTGTGAGATAATTAAAGTTAAAAAAGTGGTTTGAAACAAAAGTGAAGAATCAAGAGAAAAATATCATTAATAGACCTTCAAACTTAGAAATTGGAGACGTTGAAATGTTACACATTTTGTGTGAACTTGATGAAAATGTAGTAGCTGAACAAGATCCAACTTTGAATTTAACTCTATTAGGAATTGAAATTGATGAAAGATGTCCAAGTAATTTTAAACCAAAATCGACCTTCTCACCACCGGTGAATTGTGATGCAATTAATGTTTTTGAGAAGGGTGAAATTGGAATTTTGAAATCTTTGAGGTATATTAGAAGGTCGAAGTATGATAATTTACAAATGAAACACAGAAAAGCGATTGAGTCTCTACAGAACGATAAAAGTATAATAATAAAAAAGTCTGATAAAGGAGGAAATGTGGTGATTTTATCAAGAGAGAATTATCTAAAGGAAGTGTTGAGACAACTGCATGATAGAGAAAGATATTCAGTTGTTGATAGAAATGAAATGTTAACAACAAAGAAGAAAGTGTTTGAAAAATTGGATGAATGGAAAGAATTAGGACTAATTTAATGGGAGGAATATCAGTGTTTAAAGGTAGAATTTCCTAAAACAGTGGTAATCTATTTTCTACCTAAGATACATAAGAACGCCAGGGATCCAACTGGGAGACCTATTGTGTCTTCCATAGGGAGCCTGTTGGAAAATGTCTCCAAGTATGGGGATTGCTTTTTGTGTCCTTTTGTGGAAGCCTTACCTTCATATATAAAGGATACTAGAGATTTTTTACGAATAATCAATGGAATAGGATGGGAGGAGGACTATCTTCTACTAAGTTTGGACGTTAATAGTCTTTATACATGTATACCACATGAGAATGGCAATAAGGCAGTGAGACATTTTTTGAGGGCGAGGTCATTGTCATACCTTTTACACACTGAAATGTTATTAGATATGGTGCAGATGTGTTTGACTTATAATTTTTTCATTTTCAATAATACACTATACCTTCAACGTCAGGGGACTGCTATGGGGACTTTTTTTGCTCCCAGCTATGCAGGTTTATACCTGGGTTGGTGGGAGGAACAGGTTGTCTGGAATATCTTAGGTTTTGAAGACCAAGCAGTCCTGTGGTTGAGGTATATTGATGACATTATTTGTATTTGGAAAGGCAATAAGGAATCAGCTATGAATTTTGTTGAAAAATTGAATGACAATCAATTGAATCTGAAATTTAGCTGTACAATTAATTATTCTGAGATGGAATTTTTGGATGTGTAAATTAAGGTGCTCAACAAGAGATTTGAATGTGAATTATATAGGGAAGGTACTGCAGGTAACAGTTTACTTCATGCCAGGAGAAGTCACCCAAGAAATTTGATCCATAGTATCCCCTATGGAGAGCTCTTGCGGGCTAAAAGAAACTGTAGTTTGGATGCTACATTTGAGAATGAAGTCAAAGTCATGATTAAAAGATTTAGTGAAAGATGTTACTCTCAGGCTGTAATTAAAAAAGCCCTGAGGAAGATTAGACAGATTAAAAGAGATGATCTTCTGGTGGATAATATGGATGAGAATAAAAATAAAAGTATAAACATAAGATTTATTACTTCATATCATGACAAAATGAGGGAAATTAAGAAAGCTTTTTTTTACATTTTGGCCAGCTCTCAAAACTGATGAAAATATAGGTAAATTAATGGATGAGTATCCTGCTTTGACTTTCAGGAGGAGTCGATCCCTGAAAGACATGTAGAGTCATAGTTTAATATCAAGTACTGAAAAGGTGAAACCTATTCAAGGTTTCTTTACTTGAGATAAATGTAAAGCTTGTAGACACAGTTCTAAGTGTAAAGAGATAAGTTTTCCAGGGATTAAAAAAACCTTTATAATAAGGAAACATGTATCTTGCTTTTGGAGTATTGTGTCTATGCTTTAAAATACCTTAGTAATAAATTCTACATTGGTAGTACAATACACATGGCAAAAAAGAGAATTTTGGAACACATGAGAACAATTATGAATGAAGACAAATCATACCCAGTGGCAAGACATTTTAAGGAGTATCATGATAAAAATTTTAATAAATTACAATTTGTGGTCCTGGATAGGGTCACAATGAATGTGAGAGTAGGCAATAGGGCGTTAGATTTAAGAAAATTAGAATCACAAATAATTATAAGATGCAACACAATGGAGCCGGAGGGAATGAATAAGGATGAAGAATTATCAGTTCATTTGTATTAACTGATACTATATTACCACTAATCTAAGAACAAAAGTCGTGAAACACACATTTGGAATTTATTTTATAAAGTTTTATAAAAGTTGCTCAGTTTTTCTTTGTTGAAATGTTTTTTTTTTCATTTCCATTGTTGATAGGAGGCATGACTGGTTAATAAGAAGCAAAGAAGCTATTATATCTATAAGAAATTTAGGACTACTCAAAGGTGGAACCATAAGAAGTAGGGCCGCAAATATTGTGAGGGAGTATACGTGTATGGAATATACAATATATAAATATATGGTAATAGGTTAATATTATTTGATTGAGGGGATAAAATAAATGTAAAAAAACCTTTTTTGATAATAACAAGTATATATAGTATTGTTTTTATGTAGTTGCAGTTGAAGCCCGTGGCGAGCCCCGACTGAAAGGCTGGGCGTCTTATTGTCAAGTGTTTTGGATGTGTTCCAGAGAATCTTTTTATGCATGGGAAGTTTCGGGGGTGATCCATCAAGCGGGCCGGCAAATAGGGGGTTAAAAAAAAGTTGCGTTTCCCATATTAATTGCCATGGAGATTTTGAGCACGACTACAGCCCGAACTGCAGAACGGCATTACACCAAATTTTACAGAAAGGTAGCTTTTGGTTCAGAAAGAAGCCTTTTTCTTGTTTGGTGTAAATCCATTCAGGAGTTTTTGAGATCGTAAAAGAAAAAGAAATATTGATAGCTAGAGGCACAAAGGATTAATGAATAGTATGCGAATATTCACAAATGTGTGAATAGAGGCGTTGTAATTGGCTGGTCACAACCTGAACAGAAAGTTGCAGCCACCATTTTAATGTCCCAGGACACGATCCCCGGGGCTGAAAAACAAAATGAAATGTAGCATCATGGGCAAGGGGTGTGATATATGGGTGTTTGAGGGTCAAACTATGGGTTTGAAATGTTTTTTATTCAAGAATTTTCAAGAATATTAGGGATTTATTTGCAAATATTACTCATGGTGAAACAAGTTTAAAAAACATTCATAGACTCATTCATACACTAATTTATTCACTCATAGATGCACTCAGAGACTCATGCACCCAGTCACACACCAACTCAGACACTCATGCACCCACTCAGACCCACTCATGGACTCACAAACCCACTTTCAGACCACCTCAGACACTCACGCACCCACTCACCGATCCACTAACAGAGAGAGGAACTGTGGCCATCCTCTGCTGCGCAGCCCACTGGCCAGGACCTGCAGCCATCTCCTCCATGCACGGCTTTCAGTGGTTGGATTAACATACAGTAATTAAAATTACTTTACATTAAAAAAAACATAGACATTTACTGAAAAAAAAAAGGTTTCAGGAACATTATAGTTAGGTTCTGAATTTACTCGTACAAAACCATAGAAACTCTGCAGTTATAGTGAGAGTTATTTGAAGTAACTAAAAGTAGTGCCCCAAGGTAACTATAACTTGCGGCTTCCACATGCACAGATAGTTACTCCATATATTATATTATTAATGACACCTTTTATGGCATCTTTGATATTATCACTGCAACATTTGCAACAAAATTAATAATGAGAAAACTGTGCATGGTGAGAGAGTGAGTTATAGTTACCTTAGGGCGCAAGTTATAGTTACTTGAAATAACTCTAACTATAAATGCTGAATTTCTATGGTTTTGTATGAGTAAATTCAGAACCTAACTATTATGTCCCTGTAAAAACATTTATATATATATATGATATGTCCGACCCTCCATAGCTATGAAAGTAGATTGTCATGAACCTATTTTAGGATTAAACAGGGTAGTCAATAAGGGACATTGAAGAGATCTACGGGGCACATTTCTCTATCATTAGATATTAATAGCAGGTATATGCTTTTCAGCAATATATATTGTGTATATTGGGGAATGAATGCACCTTAAATGTTTTTTAAATGTTTCTCAAATGTTTTTTAAATGTTTGAAGTATTTTTTGGTATTATTTGCTGGTTTTGTTACTGTCCTTGATTTGTAGTGGGTCTATTAAGGTTGTCTTTCTAAGTGTATACTATAATATGTTGTATAAGAAATGTATGTATTTTATGTACGTTTGTCTTACAGCCCTGGTGAAGTTCACATGTGGTGAACAAAATGCTTTGGCTGTTGGTCCTTATATGGAAGAAAATAAAGGATACATTGACACAATTCGATTGGATGGTTTATTGTCTCTCTTCTGAAATATTGCTGGTGCCCTTCCAACTGGTTTATATGGACTTTTGGACTTTATCGTGGTTGCACCTCAGGAGCAGTGGGTGTTTTGGCAAGGGGCAGGGAATTATAAAATATTTGATACAAGGGGGAGGTGTGGTTGACTATTTTGGCTTGCTGCTCAGATTGGATGAGAGTGACATACGCTGGAGTGGCGTCCACTGTAGTGACACACTCCGGAGTGTCACAGTTTGGAATAGCGTACAGTAGATTGGCATAGAGTGCAGTGGCACACAGTGTAGTGGAGTACATTGGAGTACCTTACAGTGGAATAGCATATAGTGAAGTGGCATACAGTGGAGGGGGGTAGAGTGGAAAGTTTTATTGATACCTTTTGTTGTTCTGCCATCTATGTATAGCCCTGCAGAAGTGGATATTCCATGAAACACATGTTGGCAACTGCAATGGATGGCAAGTCCAGCTACATCTTGTGGATGGATAAATTTTGGCAACTTTAATCAATATATGATGTACATGCTATAGATCTTATAGGTGCAATTATGATGTGCATCTAATGAATATTATAGGTACATTTCACTGCTGCAAATGTTATATGGTAAACAATTCTCATGATCAATTAGATGATAGACATAGTGATTTGTCTTGTCTTTTTGAAATGATGAATTTGCATTAACTGAATAATATAATAATTATTTTTCAATGATTTAATATTTGTGGTGTATTTATTTTGTTTTTGTGTAAGTGTTTTTAGTATTGAGTTTTTTCTCCCCACATTTTTGTGACATAGTAGAGTGGAGAGAGGTAAAATATACCAGGAGGAGTGGGGTGGAGTGGCATAGAGCGCAGGGTGTAGAGTGGACTGGCGTACAGTGGAATGAGGTATAGTGTAGTGGCATAGAGTAGAATAGTGTAGAGTGCAGTGGCATAGAGTTGAGTAGAGAACGGTGGAGTGGCATACAGTGGAATAGAGTACACTAGAGAGGGAAAGAGTGGAGTGGCATAGAGTAGAGTAATAGAGAGTGGAATAGTATAAAGTGGAGTGGCATACACTGGAGCAGTGTAGAGTGGAGTGGCTTAGAATGGAGTAAGGTACAGTGTAGGGGTATACAGTAAAATAGCATAGGTTGGAGTAGATAGAGGAGAGTGGCATGCAGTGTAGTCACATAGAGTGGAGTGAAGTAGAGTAGAATGTTGTAGAGTGGAATACCGTTGAGTGGAGTGTTGTAGCGGGGTTGTATGGGATCAACTGTAGTGTACAGTACAATAGTGTACTGTGGAGTGGCATAGAAAGCAATGACATAAATTGGAGTGGGATTTAGTAGAGGGGTGGACAGTGGAGTGGTGCATAGTGGAAAATATTTGATTTTACTGGTGCTGAATATAGTGATTTGAGTGGAATTGTATATAGTGGAGTAGTGTAGAGTGTAGTAGCATATAGTAGGGTGGTGTAGAATGGAGCAGCATACAGTGTACTGGTGTACAGTGGTTTGTCATAGAATGGAGTGGCATTTGGTGGAGAGGTGTACTGTGAAGTGGCATACAGTGTAATGGTATGGAGTACAAAAGAGTAGACTGTAGTGTTGTAGAGTGGAGTTGCATAGAATGGACTAGACTATAGTGAAGTAGCATGGCAGGCCCTAAAGAGGAGTGGCATAGACTGGCATATGATAGAATGGAGTGGCATAGAATGTAATGGCATGCAGTAGAGTGGTGTAGATTAGAGTGGTGTAGAGTTGAATAGAGTGGAGTGGCATACAGTGGATTAGTGTAGAGTAGAGTGGCATATAGTGGAGTGGCATAAAATGGAGTGGTGTAGAGTGTAATAGCATAGAGTGGAGTGGCATAGAGTGGAGTGTAGTAATTGAAACAGACGAAGCATGAAAGTTTGTGAACAGATGTAGATGTAATGTGTCTGAAATGTACATTATGAGGTGTAAGTGTTAATTTATAATAGTCTGTATGAATAGTGCAAGTAATGTTAAAGTTATGTGTCAAAAGATTTAGTTATATATTGTGCAGCGGTATACCCCCTTACATGCGGGGGATGGGGCCAACCGGGATGGCCACATAGATGTGCCCTGAAGTAGCTCCTCACGTGGAGGCCAACATCCTGCTTCATCCTGCAATGAAACACATGCTGCATACCGGTGTGGAGTGACTTTTCCCTCCAAAAGCTGTTCTATGCAGGGGGAGGAGTATCAACACCTTGGGGTGCATGACAACATGGTGACTCCTGGGCCGAGCAGAGGATGAGGACAGCGGCAACGTGGCATTTCCAGGGGCTGGTGTTCCCTGGGGACATTCTGACCCGGCTCGCCCCTGAGGTCCACGATCCAAGCACTGGACAGAGGCCCTGGCCAGGTGAGAAGCAGTTGGGAGAGGGCCACTGAGAAAAAGGTTGACCTGGCACAGGACGGCCAGGCAGGCAGTCTGCTCGGGACTGGCACAGAGCTCTCAGTTAAAAGGGTGCCGCCAAAGGGCATGCTTCCCCCAAGCCACGTTTGAGAAGGGGAAAGGCCTCAGACTATGGAATAAGGAATGTTGCACTGGAAGCAATATAATCCTGCATCGATTCTCCTGAAGAGGTGAGGCCTGTATTTCAACGTAAGGAGCCCCGTCAGGCTTGTTGGTGCACGACTCTGGCCCACGTACACATGAAGGGTGTGACCAGAGTCTACGTCAGCAATGGAGACAGTACTAGCAGTCTTTAGGACATGCGCTGTCCTCTAGGAAGCTGAATGCCATTCTAGCCTTTTCAGCTACCACTTCCTGAAATCTTGTCACTTCCTGTTGTGCCCACGCACTTACCTGTTCTCCCACTGGCTTTCTCGGTGTCCTCGATGGTGGTCTGTTTCTGAGTCCTGGAGGCATGTTCCCGGTATCCTGGCTTATCGTGTCCCTCAGCAGCAGTTGACTACCCAGGTTGAATTCTGAGAATTCCTCAAAGCTCTGGGAACATGTTCTATGATTTTGCAAACTATAAAGAAAAAAAATGTATTATTTAATGCATAATTAGAATGCGATTACTCAGCTTTTTGGTATGCTGTAATTAATTGTATTGTATTGTATTGTGGTTATTTATAATGTGCATTCCGGCCGTAGCATCGAAGCGCTAAAGGCTAACAGGACGTCGGGGGGGGGGCCGTAAAAAGAGTAAAGAGAGGTGCCAATAACCAGTTTTATCAAAAAGAAAAGTGGTAAAGAGGGGCCGCGAAGGGGGCCTACCGAGTCTGAAAATAGCCAAGTTTTGAGCCGCTTCCGGAAACAGAAGTACGTCTCCTCCATCTTGATGGAAAGTGGAAGAGAATTCCAGAGTCTTGCCGCTATAACTGAGAAGGCTTTGTCACCCCATCTAGCCATGCGGCAACGAGGGATACATATGAGGTCCAACGCAGACGATCTGAGCTGACGTCCTGGCCAGTAAGGCAGTCTATTAAGAGAGACCTTCTTGATATTAAGTATCAGCGCATTGCAATAGTCAAGTTTAGAAATCACTAGTGCTAAAGTCACCAGAATTTTTTGTTCTTTTTGAAGGAAGGGAAACATTGTCTTTAACATTTGTAGGCACCAGTAGCAACATTTAACCGTATGGTTAATTTGATGTTCGTAGGAGAGAGTCCTGTCAAATAACACTACAAGGTTTCTTGCTGAGGAACTTTGAACTGGGGCATTCTTTGAAAGACTTTGGCCACCATCGAGAGCCCCATACATTTAGGGGGTCATTCCAACCCTGGCGGTCAATGACCGCCGGGTTGGAGGACCGCGGGAGCACCGCCGACAGGCCGGCGGTGCTCCCAAGGGCATTCCGACCGCGGCGGTAAAGCCGCGGTCGGACCGGCAACACTGGCGGTCTCCCGCCAGTGTACCGCCGCCCTTTGGAATCCTCCAAGGCGGCGCAGCTAGCTGCGCCGCCGAGGGGATTCTGACCCCCCCTACCGCCATCCAGTTCCCGGCGGTCCGCCCGCCGGGAACCGGATGGCGGTAGGGGGGGTGGCGGGGCCCTGGGGGCCCCTGCAGTGCCCATGCCGCTGGCATGGGCACTGCAGGGGCCCCCGTAAGAGGGCCCCTACAAGTATTTCACTGTCTGCTTGGCAGACAGTGAAATACGCGACGGGTGCAACAGCACCCGTCGCACCTTCCCACTCCGCCGGCTCGATTACGAGCCGGCATCCTCGTGGGAAGGGAGTTTTTCCCTGGGCTGGCGGGCGGTCTTTTGGCGACCGCCCGCCAGCCCAGGGAAAAACTTAGAATACCCTCCGCGGTCTTTCGACCGCGGAGCGGTATTTCGGAGGGGGGAAGTGTGGCGGGCGGCCTCCGCCGCCCGCCAGACTTGGAATGACCCCCTTAATGTCCAGGCCGAAGAGGACAATTTCTGTCTTCTCTCCATTCAGTTTCAACCAATTATTATTCATCCAATTGTTAATTCACTCATGTGAAATATATCTGCCACCTCCTCCCAGTTCTGGTTGACTGGTAAAATCAACTGGGTGTCATCGGCATAAGATAAGATACCACTTGAAATCCAAATGAGCGGACAAGTCTGGCTAATGGGGCCACATATAAATCAAACAAGGTGGGGCTAAGTGACGATGCCTGTGGAACCCCACATGGAAGTTGAAACAGAAAAGCTGCAGCTGACCGTGATCAATCTATCCGACAGGAAAGACTTTAGTATATCAAGTGCCTTATCTGTGACACCTGCTTGATAAAGACGTTGTAACAGCAAATGTGGAGATATAGGGCCAGATGTATCAAGAAAGGGCTTTGCGAATCGCAAATAGCGATTTTTAAGAAATCGCTATTTCCGAGTCGCAATATGGCATGTATCACTATTGCGATTCGGAATTAGCGATTTCTTAAAATTCTTTATTTGTGGTTTGCGAGGCCCAAATACTGAATCGCAATTTGCGAGAACGCAAATTGTGATTCGGTAATTGAAAATCGCAAATTGCGAGGACACACACTTGGAGGAGTCTTTTGACATCACAAGCAGAAAGTGAGTCATCCCAGGCAGTTTGCAGAAGAACACAACACCCAAAGCATTGCGATGAGAAGTAACTGTACATTTATTACCATTGTGTGACCTTTGGTGATACATACATAACTGATATGCTGCACATTGTCGTTGCAGGTGGCCCAGGCCCAGCAGCTTCTGCAAGTGCTGTTGCGGGGGATACTGAAACCCACCCTGCATCTGACAAACACCAGCGAGTCACAAAATATAGCACCCATCCGACGCAGGGCTAGGGCTGTACCGCTACCCGAACTTAGCCAGGACTCTGATGACCTGCAGGATGACGCCCACACACCTTCCCCAAGTGACAGATGCACTGATATGCAAGAGTCCCAGCGTAGCACAATACCCCGCAGGAGGCCTATGTATGCAGGCGCACAGGCTTTTGAAGCAGGCGAGGGACCATCAGTGTTCGGTGGCCTGGAATCTGCTATGTTGAAGCAGCAGTGCCTGCAAAACAAGAAAATCTCTGCTTTACAAAGGCAGATGCAGGCACACAATTTAAACATGGGGGGCTGCATCAGCAGTTGGAGTGCCTCAATTCGAACCTCACTAAACTGCATGAGGGACAGATCCAAGCATCAGAGAACACCAGGGAGCTGACAAATGCAGTGAGGGAACTGTGTACTGAGCTGCGCCACGACAGAGTTAGCCACCGCAGGCAGGAGAGACGTTTTATGGGCATGTTTGGTGGTTTTTGTCACTCTGTCAATCGCCTTGCAAATTCAACAGCCCTCATATCGCGGCGTGCTGTGGCCGCACAGGTGGAGGCAGCGCACAGCAGTAGGGATGTGGCACAAGGACTGGTGCAGATCACAAATGTGCTTGACAATATGCTGGTTAAACGCTCCCCCTCACCCAGTGAACTGGGACTGGGGGACACTGAGGACACATCTAGCCTCTGCAGCGTAGCTGTGCCCACAACTGATGCTAGGCGTCGCAGTGCCAGGCACAGAACTGCCACTGAGGTAGAAAATAGAGGTGCCAGTGAGGCGACTGCACACTTGAGTGACTTGCGTGGCCGTAGAAAATGAGAGTAATGGCCACAGGGGACTATCAATCTTTGTGTCATACAGTAAACTATGAATGAATAGTGAAATACTGTTATCTGCTTTTGTTTTTAGTTTCATTTACTTATTTTTTCTGCTAGTGAAACTGATGATACCTGACATTAAGGTAATAAATTTACTTACTACAAGTACAAATGTCAGTGGAGTTGTGTTGTTCATACTTACATCTGAAATGGTTGTGCATGATGTCAGCGCGCCTTTGCCTGCCCTCTGCTGCACTGGTCCTGTCTGCTAGCTGTAGGGGTGGTATGGGATCATCATCCTCATCAGATTCAGAATCAGATATTTCCACAGCTATGCCCCTGGTGGTTACTATGTTGTGCAAGATTGCACAAGTAGCCACTATTCTACATGTTGTCTCTGGGCTGTACTGTAGTGCCCCTCCACTTTTGTGGAGGCACCGAAAGCGACTCTTCAGCAGCCCAAAGGTGCGCCTCACCACATTGCGGGTTGCCCTGTGTGCTGCATTGTATCGCCGTTCAGCAGGTGTTGTAGGATTGAGGTAGGGCGTCATCATGTAGGTGCGCACTGCGTAGGCACTGTCTCCTGGAAGGAACAGAGGGTATGATGAGTAGCTGAGCCATCTGACGTCACCACGCCATCAATGCGCCACAGTACAGAGGGTCAATACCTAGTAGATATTCTTCTCCGAACTCCCCAGCTAGCAGTCTTGTGTGAATCCCGCTGTGGCGAAAGATGTACGAATCATGTGTGCTCCCTGGGTACCTGGCCACGAGATCAGTTATAATATAGGAGGCACTGCATATCACCTGTATATTCATGGAATGTTGGTGTTTACGGTTGCGGTACACATACTCTGTGGCTGATGGTGGACAGATTGCAACATGTGTCCCATCTATGGCACCTAGGACATGGGGGAACTGTGCTATCTGGTAGAAATCTATTTTCGTCTGCTGTATTTCCTGTGGGGTGTTGGGGAATCGGATGTACTGGTGTATTCTCAGCATGGCGTTGATATATGCATTGAAAAATCTAGAGAGGGCACTCTGTGATACCCCTCCAGCTGCTGCTATGACCCCTTGATAGCTCCCTGAGGCAAGTAGGTGGAGGGATCATAATACCTGCACATGGGTGGGGATGCTATTTGTCGTGTGTGTTGTGTGCTACAGTATGGGTTGTATCTTAGCTATGAGGTCAAGTATCATGGCTGAGTTCAACCTGTACTTCTCAAAAACGTTCCTCCTCAGTCTGGTCAAAAAGGGTTATGCACACTCTGAAAATGCGCTCCTGTCTCCTCCTCCCTCTCCATTGCAGCCATTGTGGAAAAGAGGCTGAGGCATTCTGGGACTCTTTATATAGGTTGCACCTGGTTACCACCTGGTTTCATTTAGCGGTATTTTGCATGTGCAAAATGCCATTCTGCAAAAAATCGCAATTTGCGATTTTTTGGTGCATCGAATTGCGACCTGGTTTTGCGTGTCGCATTTTGCGTGTAGCAATTTCTGACTTGAAATACCGAATCGCTAATTGCGATTCGGTATTTCATGTCGCAAATTGCGAGACGCAAAATGCGACACGCAAAACCAGGTTGCAACGCTAAAAATCGCAATTTTTGCGATTCCTTATTTTTGGTCTGTGAATGCCTTTCATGCATCACAGACCACCTTTTTGCATTCGAAAACGGCCAAATTTAGCGATTCGCACCGTTTGCGAATACAAAAACGTTTGATACATCTGGCCCATAGTATCAAATGCCGCAGAGAGGTCCAAAAGTACAAGGATGTCACCTTCCCCCTGATCAACTTTCCTCCGGATGATGTCCGCAGAGGAGACCAGAGCGGATTCAGTGCTGTGATCTTTGCAGAACCCATGTTGTGATGGATCCAGGCCCCCACTAGTCTGAAGGAAACTAGTCAATTCGGTGTTAAGATGTTTCTCCAATATTTTAGCTGTGGTGGGGAGTAGAGACATGGGATATAGATTTTTTAAATCATTGGGTCCCCTGTCCGGTTTCTTGGTGAGAGGAATCACAATGGACTCCTTCCATGCTGGAGTAAAGCGCCACTCCATCAGAATTTCTTGATAAACTGGTTCAAGGGCAGTCAGAACCAGGTCAGGAACTAGTTTTAGAATCTTGGGAAACTTTGGTCCAGAATCTCGGACCGAAGCTTCTCCTTGGTCTTCCCTTCTCAACTCCATTGGGGGGCTGCTTGAAGTTAGCATGAAGCTGAATAATTTTATTCTTAAAGAAATTAGCGACCCTTTGACAGAAATCCAGAGAGTTCTCCAACGCTGGGGAGAGGGGGGAGAAGTTAGGGTGTGGACCACCTTAAAGAGTTCTCTATTTTCTCTTAATTATTGATTTTTGCAGAGTCCTGTGTCTATTCAAGTGAAGATTACGCAGGCATTTAGGTATGTCTTTAGAGAGCATGTGCAAATGTTTAGAAGAGTAGAACAGTAATATAGGTGTGTGAAATACTAATTTCAATGCACATTTCTTGTTTCTAGCCCATCTTGCTGTGCCATTCACTCTCCACTTCACATATAAGAAAAGAGGAACCCTTCAGGTATCTCCCACACTAATTGAAGCATCTTCGGAGGGGAAAATTAAAAGAAATGTTTTACATGGTTGGTCAGATAACTCTATCTTATGTTTGCTGTAGTGAGAACCAGCAAGCAGAAGTATCCAAACTGAAGTGCAGTACTCATCTCCGTGGCCATGTGTGTTCGCTTACTTCCTTCCCCTTTTTCCCCATTGGTCAAATTGCAGCATTTCCGATTACTAGGGGAGTAGGGATCATTCTTCGTTTCTTTTTTCTTCACTCCTGTGGAATGCATATGAGGTGGGACCTTGACACCCCTGGAGCCTAGATTGATGACTTGCTACTGGCCACACTTCACAGTGCCAGTACTTTCCACTGGGCAAATGGTGTTGAGGCCTACGGTGTGAGGTGGGCCTGGAATAAACAGAAGAACTGCTGTCTTTCAAAGAATATTTCTCTCTGCACCTGGTCCTGGGGAGGATGCTGGGATCTGGTTCCCCTTTTGGAGTTCCAGACTGGTGCCGATGAGTTTGATCTACTGTGGGAGAGTACAGATGAGCTTGGGTGAGATTGCTGGATGCTTCTGCTGATTCCTCCGAGTCTGTGAGAATGTTTTGCCCGGCCCTGCTGTTTTTCATGGCAACTGGGCAGTGAGAAGGACAGGTGCCCTAGGGGTGTGAGGTGGCACAGGAGACACTACAGGAGAGCGATTAGCAAACAACCGGAGTGCTTGGTCTGCACCACCATGGACAGGTACCTTTACATACAGTGTTCACGATGGTGAAGGATAAGGGCACAAAGACTGCTCAGGCTAATACCATAACATAGTACATGGTTTCTGGCCAGGGCCCCCAGGATAGGATACAGGACTCTGGAAAGGCACAGGAGCCTGTGAATCGGACACCAGACATGGCCGAAATACAGATGGTGACACAGGGCTCCAGGAAATCAAAATATCAAAATGGGTGCTATGTCTATGGACATAAACCACCTACGGCTTGACCTCGGCAAAGGGAAGGATAGGGTCACAACTACAGAGTTAGACATTGATATTGCTAAAAAAGAGGTTCAGACCTTCAGGCAGTCATTTCTGGTCTGAAATGCAGCACAACCCACATGAAAGCCAAGTGGAAGAGGCAGAGGGCCGTTTAAGGAGGAATAATTTGCGCTTTCTAAGATTCCTGGACTGCCTCAAGGGCTCCTCTGCTGAACTCTTCCTTGTGGACTGGATTGTTAACACCCTGAAACCCAGGTGTCTTTTCAAATTCTTTTCAATAGAATGAGCACACAGGGTGTTGGCGGAGGTCCAGCGACCAGGAGCACCCCACAAGTGAATAAGGCATGCCTATTTAATTACAAACACTGTAATTAAATCCTCCAACATACTCGTACCTACAACCTTCATGTTTTGAGGACAAACAGATACAGATTTACCCAGACTATACTAAAAGATTTCAGGATCTTTAAAATGCTTTTCTATCCATAAAGAGACAGCTATGAGACCATGAAATACAATATAGTCTGATGTTCCAAGCTCACCTCCAGATTCAACATGAGGGTGAAATCTACAACTCCCAGTAGGAAGAAGTGGCCTGGCTTGAGACCCTGGGCTTGGGTCATGGACAGAGACTGTCCGAGTGGAAAGAACAACAACAATGGGATGTAAGAAGATCAGCAAGGAATCACACACTGGCAAAGAAGCAGACAGGTTCCCCAGAATTGTCATAACAACAAGGAATCTTGTTGGGTCCGAATGGCACACTGCAGTTAGCACTGATATCCCTGGAAACCCCAAACCAATTTTCGCAGCTGAGCCATGTCCCTGAGACTCAAAGTGATAAAACGGAGGCAGATTGAAGGGCTGAGAACCAGACATTGGGAGGTGTGCTTTGAAAACACCCAGGTAATGTTTTGTACCCCAGTGATGGAATGTGATATAGACACTGCAACAGCAGGGGCTCACCCTTGCATTGACAGACCTTGGGCGGACATTTCAAGACTATGATGTTCTTTGCATTATGGTATTTCATGCCTTCAAGTTGGAAGGGACCAAGGCTGGAACACACAAGGGTTGCTGAGGGTTTGTAATTCGTTGCTACCCGGACTGTATGTACACCTTACGACTGTTTGACATTTTGTTGAATAGGGTGGGTGAGGTATTGGAGAGGGATTTGGGGTCCTTTTCAGCCACTGGTTGAGTCAGGGAGGGGCCATGGAGTCTGCCCATGGGAGGGTAGGGAAGGTTGTGATCATTGGTGTTGGGGTTTGTATTTTGCACAGATCTTAATCTAAAATGTGTATATGTTTTTACATGTTAATCTGTTGGACGGGCTTCCATTGCTAAGGTGCATCTGGGTCCAGGAGACCAGACGGATTATTGGGACAGCAGGATATGGATCAGTTACCTAGGATGAGTGTGGCTGGCTTGGGAACCAATGACACGTTTTTTAACTGAAACGTGAGGAGGCGTCAGGGGCCGGTAAAATGTGGTAGGATCCATGCATATCCCTGCTCTGGTGGACTGGAAGAGAGACATGGTGTAGTGGGCTGGGGCTGAGGAGGCCTATATGAGGAGATCCTGTAGAGAGGAGTGGGTGGCGGATGACTTGTTAGCTTGGAGTACCATGACTCAAACACCAATGGAGTCCCTATTAGAGGAGTAGCCCATGCAGGATGCTTACTTGGTTAGAAGAAGGGGAAACTGGAAGTGGGGTGAGAAGAGGGATGGCACATGTCCTGTGGCTGTCTAGGAGCTGTACACAATGACACAATTCCTGATGATTCCTGCTGTTGTCTAGAGTTATATTTGACCATATCTCCTATTTTTTCTTGGTCCTACCTTGTAGCGTGATTGTAAGCAGGGTGTGGGATTGGGTGGGGGGAGTTTACATCCGAGTGAAATATGGCAGTATTGCACATTATGGCGCATAGATGATCCTTTGGGGGTATTACATGTACGTAGGTTAAGTATTGTTAAGCTATAAGCTTTTTTAACTTAGTAATGTCTGCAGTCACAGTATGTTTGCAACATTTCACAGTATTCCGTGGTGTTTAACATAATCACTGTGGTACATAGTGATGATAAGTCATTAGGTGATTTTTTTTAATGACTACCTTTACAAAAGGTAAAGGCAGCCACTTTGTTTTCAGGTAAAAAATATGCTGTGTTGTGCTGTATGCCTTCAGATATAGGTAAGTATTGTGTTTGATATTTTTCCCATACCTATTAACACTTTATTAAAGTGGCAGTAGGTAGTGAAAAATATTTATAAGTTTCTATATCTTTTTAAAAATGTACAGAGTACTGCGGTGCTGCGCTTTCATGTTTTTAACAGTGGTAACTTGATCTGCAGTCCCGCTGTATAAAACTTGAAAGCGCCATGAGCGTGACTGAAAAATAAAGCAAACAATGACAAGTAACTGGCAGTTACTACCAGTTACTTGTCATTGTTTGTTTCGTTTTTCAGTCACGCTCATGGCGCTTTCAAGTTTTATACAGCGGTAACTGAATCAGCAGTCCCAACTTGTGGGAGCATAGAATAGTAGAACATTTGTCATAGAATATTGGATTTTGCTGTATATGTACCTTTCAAATGTAAGCCAGTGTTTATGAAAGAAGACATTTTGAAACCTACCCTCCAAATCATACACTAGTATGGGTAGCCACAAATTCAGAGATGTAGAAATGACCACTTCTCCTAAATTCCATATCCTGTGCCCATTTCAGAAATACATACATTTCCTTGACACCCATTTTTCACTCTGCCTATTTTGCAATAGGAATTGGTCTATATTTGGTACTCAATGAAAAGCCATTGTACAGTGCACCTCAGTTGTTGGCTCTGGGTTCTTGGATGACCTACAAACTCTATATATTCTAGCAATCAGAAGGGTCTAGGTGATGTAATGGTATACTTCTTTTGTCAATCGGCCATCGTGACAAAAAGTTACAGATGAAATGTTGCCACAAACGCCTATTTTTTCTACAAATTTTTAATATTTCTTTATTTCAACAGTTATTATCCTTGGCAAAACCTTGAGGGACCTAGACATACGACCCCTTGCTAAATTTAGAATTGAGTAAGCATGCCTACTTGTGCATCATAAATATAGGAATCCCATCTCCTTCGAGATGAGACCGGCACTCCGGGGAAAACGGTTGCATGATCTATTGTAAGCTGAAGACTCTCAATATTTTTCATGTGTTAAGTTCAGCCTTGTTTACAATACAGAAGTCATATGTGTTTTATCCATTTAAACAAACAGATCACAGTCATAAATGGAGGACTTATTTTCGAATAAACAAACAAGTGCCATCTTACAATGTATATAGTACTTTGTTATTAATTTAGTGGAAAGATATTCTATTCTATATATGCATTTTCAATTTATGCCTAACATATCATTTTGATTTTTAATCATCCTGACAAGATCACTAAGGTTTAATTATGCAAAATGTCCACTGAGCTCCATTCTATTATATACATTCATGTTTCTAAATCATTACATAATCCATCAATGTATAGTTGCTCATAATACATATACAACTATACCAACCATAAGTGATACCTGTTATAATTCCTTGACACACAATTACGTATTTCATGAAAAATATCAAAAAGGGTTGCATTGTTAACTGTCCAAAATCATCTATTTGGACTGGCCACTGCAAAGTTTTATTTGTCAATGTCCATTTTTCAATTAATGTACCACCATGTTGAATCAGCACATTTAGCTATAATCCATCACCTTCAGTATGAACATCTACAAAACAAACAAAGAATATGTTTTTATGTTTATAGTAGGTGACATCCTATTTCATACCCACTCAAGGCATCTTTTGTACAGCATACAAGAAGCGGGCTTAACCTAGGCATGGGTGGAATTCTTCATCAATATTGAGGCCATATGGTTCCTTACTGTCCATATTCAAAATTATTCTTGTCTCTAATTGCCTCAAATCCCTTATCTTACCTCAGGCTCATCTCTATAATGGACTCTATTAAAATGCCTGCCAACTGGGTAGCTCAAGTTTCCATTTTTAATCACACTGAAAAGTTATAAGATACTTTTATGTACAGGCAATGTTATGCTGTTGATGCATGTCCTTGGGCAGGGACATGTACATTCATTTACCACATATGCGCTTCTGCAAGCCAAACTACCCTTCAACGTGATGTTTTTGTTGAATGACATTCCGACTGTGGTAATGTTAATTCCATGCTGGCATATTTGCATTTGTTATAATTCGTAATTCCTTTCAATGGGGAAATCCATGTCAACTTCATCTCACCACTTTTTATATCACTTTTCACCACGTGATCTCGCATTGAAAGAGCATTTCTGTAGTAGGTGAGAGGTTTCCCTGGAATATTGTTGGCAATTACTGGGTCACCTCTAACCAGACGCCAATGTTTGTTAAGGGCAGCCATCACTCTTAAGTGTTTCCGGTTATATGTGGTGATAAATCCGAATCCCTCCTTCTTCTCTTTCATCTTTGCAGCAGTAAATAATGCTGCTTCTGTTTTATACTGTATTGTTCTTTTGAAGGCTGCAGCCAATATATTCTCTCTGTACCCTCTTATGCAGAATCTAATTGTCATTTGCCTTTCTAATTCACTATATTCCTCATTTGTACTACAGGCTCTTCTAGCTCTGTAGAATTCCCTAAAATAAATACTCTTAATAAGTGGAGCTGGATGGAAGCTATGAGCATGTAAAATACTGTTGACTGCTGTAGGCTTTTTGTACAGTGTTGTCACCAATTCCTGTGGATATACCTTTATCAATACATTAAGGAATATCAGCTGTCTCTCAGTTATCTTACTTGTAAAAACCAAATAAAACATGTTTATCTCTTTGGCAAAGAAGTCTGCCTCTGCCTTACTGCTTCTCCATATGCCAAATAAGTCATCTTTGAAGTGTGCCATCAGTATACGGTGCTGTGGAGAGTTTTCCATTGCTTCACCTCCAGTCACCTGCTTCTCCCACCAGCCCATAAGCAAATTTGCATAGCTAGGGGAGAAGCAGGTAGCCATAGCTATTCCTCTCACCTGCCAATACATTTCTCCATTAAATAGAAAAATGTTACCTGTCACACACTGTCTTACCATCTTCAAGAGTGTTGTATTGTGCTAATATACCTAACAGGTCTAGCTCTTATTTATTTTTTTGTATTCCTTTCAGTCCATCTACGTGTCTGATGCTCAAATACAATGATGAGACATTGAGTCATCAGTAGCATTTTTTCTTCCCATTTGATATAAAAAAAGTCTTCATAGAAAATCGGCAATGTCCGTTATCTAAGGTGGTAGATTGGCTACTAATAGGTTAAAAAAAGTTTATGTCTTTTGAAACATTCTCAAACATACTGCCATAGGTTGCAATAATAGGGCAACCAGGTGGGTTAATTGCACTATAGTGTACTTCAGGGATTACGCAGAATATGGGTAATTGAGGATGGTCCCGCTTGAGTAATCTATATTCATCCTAGAACAATAACCTCTGACATTTCCACCCATCTTAGTATTTCTCAAAATCTAGTTGTGTTTTACATTATTTTATCATAGTGATCTCTTTGCAAATATGAGGAACAGCTCCCATGTCTCTTTCATATACATATCTCAAGGTCACAGGATAATGGTTCCACGTTTAGCTGAACTTTTAATCACAATGTCTGCGTTTCTAACTCACTCAAAGTTTTCATATACTCTACACATTGTTTACTGTAATTCTGCTTCTTCCTCGTAAAGGTATACTGAACAGTTCCAAAACTCTTTCCTCATAATCTCTGAAGAGGAATTAATAGTGCCCCTAGGGGTCTGTGAAACTCACATAGATTTAGGTCTAAAGTCTGTACCTCCTTCTTCACCTGTATTTAATGAGGATAATTCAGACTTCAAAATCTCATCCACATTTTGTGCATCCTCATCATGTTCGATTTTCAATTCAGTCAAATCTTTTATTAAATTGACATCCAAAACATGTAAATTACTTACATTAGCAGTCTGTGTGTGCCCTATTAAACCTGTGTCTACATTCTCTCTCTCTCTTTATGCACTTTCATGAGTTTTAATTCTCTGATGGACTTATAAATGTTCACCATACTCTGGGCATAATTAAAATTGGATTCCTGACAATAGAACAGGCAAGGGACAGAATTTGTGATTCTGCCACCATAAAGGTTTCTTCTGCTAGGTTCAACACAGTCCTTACATCAGGAGTTACTTCTTGATTTCCAGTCTTTTCCTCCCACTCAGTTCCTCTCGGATTTCTTTTTCCTTGCCCACCTTCTCTGTTTCCCCCTTCTTTTAATTTTGCATGGGCTCTCCTTGGTCTGTGATTTGTTATTTGAGCTAACCTCGAAAAAGTGAATACATCAGCTATTGTAGCAACCAATATTGTTCCAGATGCACTACTTCCTTGAGACTTTTGATCTCATTTGGACCCTGTTTCCAATTTCATATTGCTAAATGATAGATCTCGCTTTATTTTTTTAAAGTCCTCAATTCTCTGTCATCTGATCGCACCATATCTCTTGCCAACCATGTAAATCTGTCCTCAATTTACACCATCAATGATTTATTTGAGATGTCATAAGTGATATCATTAATGATGTCATGGAACATTGCATGAGTGATTAAATATGTAGGGTCATAAGCAATGCATGGTGGGCGCACGTTATAGTGAGCTTTGCTAACTATAACTGGTCAAAATCTGTGTTTTGTTTAGTTTAAAACAATAATGTTGTCACTGAGATAGTAATTAACAATAATTTTGTTTCAAAACAAAAACAGATGTTTTTATCAGACCTATCTAAAACGTTACTTTAACCTTTCTTTTTTTCAGTGAATTTCCCTTTTTTTAAATAAAATAAAGTAATATTTTATTACCATACGTAAAGCCAACTTCCCACCTTGCATGGCCAAAGATGACCTTAAGCTCTGCACTGCCGTCAGCTGTGTAAAGCAGGTGGTTGGCAACACGGCATGGAGGCAGCCAACCCCACACAGGCAGCTAAGCTCACATCACACACAGCTTTTGATCGTACTTTGCGTGAGGCTGACCACAGTGCCTGGCTTGCAGCCAGGCACTGTGTCCAACTCCCCACAGGCAGCCAATCCCAGGTTGTGCTGGCCACAGGGTTTCACCTGTCACCAGGCCCTGTGGCTAAACCCCCAGCAGGCTGCCAACCTCATACCATGCACAGCCTTTTGCGTGCACAGTGTAGGGTTGGCCTTCGGGCCCCCGAGACCCAATCCTCCAGGACCAAAACATATATATTAAGGGGAGGTGGGAATGCAGCCCTTCTCCTTGAGCCTTAAAAAGCCCTTGTGACCCCATTTCCCTGTAGCCAAATACAATTAAATAGTGGAGGTATGCATGTGGCTCCTCTCCCAAATTTTCTTGCACACCAGGAACCCCATGAACCCAGGCCAAATTCCAAATGAAAAGGGGCATGTATCTCCCCTCCCTGAACCTTAAAAGGTCCCATGAACCCCACCCCTTGGGGCCCAATGCACTTACATAAAGGAGGGAGGCTGCATGGTGCTCTCCTTACACTTTCTTGGGCCCTTGAGACCCCAACCCCAGTGCCAGGATTTAAGGGGAGGGGGCATACAGTCCCTTCCCTGAGCCCTAATAGACCATGGGACCTTATCCCCAGAGCCAAATACAATGAAAAAAGAGAGCTGGCTGCGCAGCCTCTTTGCAAGCCTTCTTGGGCCCTGGGGGACCCATCCCCAGGGCCAAATACAATACAAAAGGGGAGAGGGGCCACCTGGCTTCCCTCCACTATCCTATTTTTGCCCAGAGGACCCCATCCCCTACGACCTGCCCCAGTGTCCAGGAAGGGCACACACCAAGCACACAGAGTCTGCATTGCTCCTGCCCAGAGGGCACAGCTGATTTTTACATGCTCCCTCCAGGCAGGAGCAATATGTGTTCTGATTCCCTGTCCACATCAGTGCAGATTGAGAAAAAGAGCACAAGTTTGCTACCAGCTGGTGGGAGCATTTTTAAATCTCCCACTGACTGGCAGCAGACTTAGGCCCTCATTACAACCCTGTCGGTCGGTGATAAAGCGGCGGTAATACCGCCAACAGGCTGGCAGTAAAAAAAATGGAATCACGACAATTGTGGAAACCGCAAACACAGACAGCCACTTTAACACTCCGACCGCCACGGCGGTACAAACAAACACCGCGGCGGTAACCGCCAACAGACAGGCGGAAGACAATGTACTGCCCACTCTATTATGACACACCAATCCGCCAGCTTTTCCGGGGCGGTACCAACGCCATCAAAAGCACGGCGGAAACAGGACTTCTCATAGAAACCACTCACCTCTTGACACCCAACGAGGAACCAGGATGCCATGGAGCCCGAGTTACAGGTGTTACCAATGTTGGTTTACCTCCTCTTCTACCAGGAACATCAAAGAGGGCGGCGATGACCACGGTGAGTACTGCACCTAGCACACAGGAGAGGCGGGAGAAAAAAGAGAGTGACACACACAGGCAACGCGCAACACCCTCACCCCCAACAACACACACATAAATACATGCAGCAACATTACATTGACACCCCATTATCCCCTGGAAGAATGCAAGGAACAAATTAAATGATTGTAACAGATAGGCCAACATAAATTTAAAAGATCAGTATGTACAAATATTCACAGTATGTACACAAGTCCGGATACTGTTTCATGACATGTCCGTGGACCAGTGGCCCCAAAAAGCATGGGCGAAGCCCACACGTGACACCTGCCTCAAAACGGAGAGAACACTGCTGGGGCATCAGGTCATAAAAAAACACAGGCACCTCAGGGGGAAGGGGAGGGGAGGCACCTCAGCCGGATGATGGGACGACGCCACTGTTCCACGAGGGGGCTCCATGCCCACTGCTTGGTACTGGGTGGTGCAAAGCCACAGTTTCTCAAGTCTCTCAAGTGGGTGGTTTGCCCACTGCTTTATCCTGGGGAGTGCAAAGCCACAGTCTCTCAAGTCTCTCACGTGAATGCTTTGCCCACTGCTTTATCCTGGGGAGTGCAAAGCCACAGTCTCTCAAGTGGATGCTGTTCTCCACTGGTTCTGGAGGGGGCCTGGTGCCCAGAGTGCTTCATCCTGCCAAGGACTGGGGTAGTGGATGCTGTTCTCCACTAGTTTGAGAGGGGGCCTGGTGCCCGGAGTGCTTCACCCTGCCACGGACTGGGGTAGTGGATGCTGTTCTCCACTGGTTCTGGAGGGGGCCTGGTGCCCAGAGTGCTTCATCCTGCCAAGGACTGGGGTACTGGATGCTGTTCTCCACTAGTTCTGGAGGGGGCCTGGTGCCCAGAGTGCTTCACCCTGCCAAGGCCTGAGGTAATGGATGCTATTCTCCACAGGTTCTGGAGGGGGCCTGGTGCCCAGAGTGCTTCATCCTGCCAAGGACTGGGGTAGTGGATGCTGTTCTCCACTGGTTCTGGAGGGGGCATGGTGCCCAGAGTGCTGCACGTGAGGTGGGGTGTGGCAGTTCCCATTCCTTCACCTGGGCGTCTGAGCCACAAGATTTTCTGTGAACAGGGAGCATGATACTCTATGGCTGCAGAGAGACACTCCTCCCTGTGGTGACTTATCCTGCCAACTGCTGGTACTGCCAGTGCTGGTTGTGGTGTCTCATGTAGTGTTTGCAGGGTCCAGGATGTCTCCTACAGCCTTGGACGACTGCCCACTGGCAATGATGCTGATGTCGGCTGTGGTGGCACTGGCTAGGCACGTCGCGGGACAGGTGGCGGGGCTGCGGCAGTGTCTGCGGCAGAGATGCTGCCGGTGGTGCTGGTGTCAGCACCTGTGGAGGGAGACAGCAGGACGTCTCCTGCAGCCTTGGATGGCTGCCCACTGGGGATGATGCTGGGGACTGTAGCAGAGGCAGCAGATGTGAAGGTGGCGGTGCAGGTGGTGGTGGCCACCGCCGTACAGGTTGCTGTTCTGTCTTGCAGAACGGGTGACACCAGTCCCCCACCCGGAGGCTCCGTACCCTGAGCTGACTTCCCTTTAGCCTTGTGTCCCTTCCCCACCTTGGAAGTCACTGCTGGGTCCTTGGCACTGTCCTCTTTTGTCTTGGAGGAGGCCTTGCTGGGTGGTTGGTGCGGCTTTTCCCTATGGCATGTGGGCCCCTTCTTCACCTTGCCAAGTGGCAGGATAGGGTGATCCTTGGCCTCACTAGGTGGCACACTGGCAGCCTGGATGGGTGCCACACACAATCTTTCTGGACTTGCAGGGACCACAGTGCTGGAGGATTTTGTGGCTGAGGTGCTGGGCTGGGATCTGGACATCCTGGCCCTAGGGGAAGGAGGGGGGGGAGGTGTAGGGAAGAGGTCATTGTTATCCAGGAAACGTTTCTTGGACACACTGGGACGGGAAGATGGAGGGGGTTTGGGAGTGAAGGAAGAAGTAGTGGTTGTAGGAGGTATACGTCTGCTGAGTTTGGGTGAAGGTGCATGGGCTGGAGGCTGTTGTGAAGTGCATGACTGTTGAGTGGGTGTGTGCCTGCGTTTATGTACTTTGGGAGGAGGGCTCACAGACACACTGGGAGAGGACACAGAGGACGTGTGCATGGTAGTGGTGTGTGGTGATGGGCATGCTGGTGATGGAGGTAGTGGCTGAGGATTAAGTGCATGCAATTGTGAGTGGAGACGAGACTGGGAGGGTGGTGGAGGATGTGGAGGAGGGGGGCACAGTGGAGGCTGTGGATGTTGGTGTGTCTGCATTGGTATGGTGCTTGTGTGAGTGCCTGTGGAATGGGTGGTGCTTTTGTTTGCCTGAGTCACTTTTGTGTGTTGATGAGTGTGCATGCTGGTCTGATGGTATGCTTGGGATAGGCTGAGGTAGAGGGGATTGGGTCTGGGTAGTGGAAGTTGGAGGGGGAGGCTGGACACAGGGACAATGGCTGCCATCAGTGCTGAGGTCAGAGCCTGAAATGCTCTCTGTTGGGCTGCCACGCCAGCATGAATGCCCTCCTGGTATGCAGTTGTTTGTTGCAAATGCCTCTCGACACCCTGCATGGCATTCAGAATGGTTGACTGCCCAACAGTGAGGAATCTCAGGAGGTCAATAGCCTCCTCACTGATGGCAGCAGGGCTGACTGGGGCAGGGCCTGAGGTGGCGGGGGTGAAGGAGATGCACACCCTCCTGGGTGAGTGGGCACGGGGAACATGCTGAGAGGCTGCTGAGAGGGCGTTGCTGGTAGGGGGGGTGGCGGCTGCAACTGTTGTTGCTGTGGGCACAGAGATGCCCGCCACTGCAAGGGAGCTTTCATCAGAGGAGGAGCCGATGTCACTGGTGTCTCTTCCTGTCCCTATCGTGGAGCTCCCCTCGCCCTCTGTCCCACTGGTGCCTTCATACTCCATACATTCACCCTCCTGGGCCATGTGGGTTGCAGCTCCCTCCTTCTCCGGTGCCAATGCTCCTCAGCCAGATGATGCTAATGCACACAAGGACAGGGTGACAAAACAAAAAGGGGGGAAAGACAGAGGAGACACATGGTCAATGCGAGCAACAACACCACTGTTGGCAGACACAACACACAGGGAGCTGCTCTATGCACTAGGCCATGCACTAACTGTACTTGGGGAAATCACCTGCCCATGGGGGACTGTGTCTAAGCCCATTTGCATCACACCTGGAACCCACAGAAGCCTGACTAAGTGTAGATGGCCACTATCACTTTTGGGGTTGGAGTACCACAGAGCCTGCCTAACAATGGACCTACCCTAGCAAGATTGCCCTGGCCTAGGGGAACCCACAGCCCACTTCCCCCTCCCAGACACCTCATACAGCGCACAGAGTCAGCTGAATGTGACTGTACTCACCCCCTTGTGGCTGCTGTGATGCCCTCAAGCACCCATCCAACTCATGATATGCCACCGCCAGGATCCGGTACATCAGGGGGGTCATGGTGCGATGTGCACCCCTTCCACGTTGGGAGACCATCCCCAGATGAGCCTCTGCCGTCTTCTTGGTCCAGGGGCGCAGGTCCTCCTATCTTTTGCAGCAGTGGGTGCTCCGTCTATGGTAGACCCCTAAAGTCTGCACTTCCTTGGCAATGGCATACCAAATACCCTTCATCTGGTGGGTGCTGACCTTCAGGAAAAGTGAAGTTAGAATGGATTTTACTGCCCCGTCCGGTTCTTCTTACTCATTGGCCACAACTTTGCACCCTGGCCCAGAAACACATACACTGACCATCATCACATGCTGGCCTCAGCCGATACCCCCCGTATCTTCCATCCACCCCACTCCATACATTCATGTCCCATCCATCATGCTCACGGTGTACTCACCTGTTTGTCTGGAGGACTATAGAGTAGCGTGTACTGGGGGAGGACCCCAGCCACCAGGTTGTCCAACTCCTCCGCAGTGAAGGCAAGAGCCCTTTACCCAGACACTGTAGCTTTTGTCGCTTCCAGACTCAGGTCACAGCAGCATTTGCAGTGTAGGTCCTCTCCTGTTGAAGGTCAGGTATCAAGTGAGTGAACAGATAGAAAATGGCGGTTACGTCCACGGCGGTGCATACCGTCACCACTGGCGTACATTGTCATTGGCTCCTGGAACCTATAGGGCCCAATGATGACCTATGCGGAATTGCGCCGCGGTCTTCATCCGCCTACCGTGACGATGCACAGCGCCAGTGCAGTTACCTCATTTCCCCTTGTCCCTCCTTATAAGTCAGGCAGCCACAATTTCAGGGTACCACATGGCAGGGCACCTAACTGCATCACAGCACTTTTGGTCTGGAATACGGACAGACAGGGCCACACAACGATTACATCACAATTGTTCAAAACACCCTTGTGCAAGCTATGTGGTGTCTGACCCTCTGCTCACCCTTCTCCTTCATAGGGCACATCCGCTGGGGCAGATGATGAGATGGCATCATCCTCCGGTATACAGACCCCTGGTGGACCTGGTGACAATAGAAGACAGACACATCATTTTCACCTACAGACTTGATCGTGCCACAATCCAGAAACAGTGTGCCCAGTTGGAGCCAGACCGGATGTCAGCTATACGCCATCCCAGTGGAATCCCCCCTCTAGTGCAGGACCTGCCAGAACTCCATTTCCTGGCCATTGGTTCCTTTCGAACAACAGTGGCCATGGCATCAGGGATGTCACAGCCAATGTTCTCTAACTTGTTGTCCAGACTGTTGTCTGCCCTTGTGAAACACATGCGCAGCTACATCGTTTTCCCTCAGGTGGAGGATTTGCCCACAGTGAAAGGTGACTTCTATGCCCTGGGACATATCCCAAACATCATTGGTGCCATTGATGGTACACATGTGGCATTTGTCCCACACGGCAGGAATGAACAGGTATACAGAAACCGCAAAAGCTACCATTCCATGAATGTGCAGATTGTGTGTTTAGCAGACCCGTACATCTCCCATGTGAATGCCAAGTATCCTGGCTCAGTGCATGAGGCTTACATTTTGAGGAATAGCAGCATCCCTTATGTGATGAGGCAACTCCAGAGGTACCGTGTGTGGCTAATAGGTGAGGCGGAGGTACCAACACAGTTTGAATATGTGTCTGGGTATGGGAGAGTCCCTAAGGGTTACTGTGTGTTTAACAGTTGCCCCTCGATATTTGCAGGTGACGCTGGTTACCCAAACCTATCATGGCTACTGACCCCAGTGAGGAATCCCAGGACAAGGACAAAGGAACGCTACAATGAGGCACATGGGCGAACTAGGGTTCCCTGGGCCTGTCCTCCCCCTGTCGCACAGCAGTCCTCCCAGCTTTTCTGTTATCCTGTTCCTCTGTCTCCTGAACCGTGTGCCCACTGCCACTGACCCCAAGTCCCTGATTGTCTTGGGTTAGTGGGGTTACCTGGGGTCCCTGTAGTGGTGGACACACTGCTGATTGACGTGTCTTAGGGACAGAGGTATGGCCCGCTGGGTGGGTGCTGTAGTGGTGTTTCCTGAGGGGGGAGGTTCTGTGGTGGTTTGTGACTGTGGCAGGGGAACCGACTGTCCCGAGGTCCCTGATGGGCTGGGCTGGGCTGGTCATCTTGATCCAGGCGTGCAGAGTTGCTGTCGTCACTGTGGGCTTATCCTGGGGGGGGACTGGCACCTCCTGTCCGGTGACGTTGGGTAGGGGTCCTATTGGGGTGTAAATGCACAGTTATTGTATCTGTGTGTGGCATCTTGTGCAATGGTCGGGTTACACTCTACTCCTATGCTTGCATTATTGGCTTGGCCCTTGTGTGATTTTGTGTCCTGTGTGAGTCTCTCGACTGGACAAGCTTTGGTGATGGGTGTCCATGCATTGGTGTTACATGCAGGGCATGTTATTGGGATGTGTGGGTTGTGATAGTGGGGTATCTGTGGGGTGTTGGGGTGATGGGTATGAGGGTAGGGTTAGGAATTTGTGATGGCATGCAGGTAGGGCGTGGGGGATATAATAGTAAAGATATTACTTACCAGATTCCAGTCCTCCTGCTATTCCTGCGAGGCCCTCAGGTTGCATGATTGCCAAAACTTGCTCCTCCCATGTTGTTAGTTGTGGGGGAGGGGGTGGGGGTCCACCGCCAGTACTCTGTAAAGCTACCTGGTGTCTGTATACCATGGAATGCACCTTCCCCGTAGGTCGTTCCACCTCTTCCTGATGTCATCCTGTGTTCTGGGGTGCTGTCCCACTGTGTTGACCCTGTCGACAATTCTCCGCCATAGCTCCATCTTCCTGGCAATGAAGGTCTGCTACACCTGTGATCCGAATAGCTGTGGCTCTACCCAGATGATTTCCTCCACCATAACCCTGAGCTCCTCCTCAGAAAACCTGGGGTGTCTTTGAGGTGCCATAATGTGGTGTGGGTGATGTGTGAGGTGATGTTTGTTGTGATGTGTTGTGTTAGTGTGTGTTCTTTGAGGTGCGTGGATGTTGTATAAGTGATGGTGTTTTGTGCCTGTGGATGCTGGTGTTGTGTTTGCTATTCTCTCTCTCTGTGCTTCTTCCAAAAATGTCATTGTTAGGGGTTGTGGGTAATGTGAGTGTGTGTTTTATATTGGATTGGGTGTGTGGGTGTGGTGTATGTATGTGTGTCAGGTGTGTGGATTTTGAATTGGCCAACGTGGTTGTGCATTGTAAATGTGTGTGTATTTTGAGCGAGGCTGTGTGTACAGCCAATGGATTACCGCGGTTGAATGACCGCTGCGTTGATTCGTGGGTCTTGATAGTGTGGGCGTATTCCTGTTGGTGTGACGGTGTGGGTTTTGCTATTGCCAGTTTATCACTGACCTTTGGTGTGGCGGACTTGTGTGGGTGTCTGTATTGTGGCGGATTATGGGATGTGGGTCGTAATACCTGTAGCAGATTTCTGCTGCAGCCACGGTATCTTGACGGCCATCAGCTGGTAAGCGGGATTTACCGCCAGGGTTGTAATGAGGGCCTTAGTGTTCTCTACTGGTTGGTGGGAGATTTAAAAATGATCCTACTAGATGGGTGCTAACATGTTTCCCTGTCTGCACTAATGTGGGCAGGGAAACTACTGTGTCGCGGGGTGGGCTCACCAGGACACAGTCGATGAGCCTGCCCCTGGGGATGGGGGTCCCAGTGCCCGCATGCACCCCTCCCTTTTTATTAAAGTAACAGCCCTGAAGGATGGGGTCCTGATTACCTTTTTAAGATACTGCATGTCCCCCCCTGCACTTTTGAACACAGCCCTGGATGATTGGGTCTTAGGCTCAGGGAGGGGGCTGTGCGGACCCCTCCCCATTCAGTTTGAATTTGGCCCTGGGGCCTTCTTAGGCTCCGGGAGGGGGGCTTGGACTTTGGGGAATGGGGAATGGGGTCAATGAGGCCTAAAATGACTCGGATGGGATGCTGAGTGCCCCATCCCCTTCAACTATATACTGGCCCTGGATGATGGAAATTGGCACAGGTAGGGGGGCCCTACTCATATAGATAGATAGGTAGATAGATAGTGAATATAAATACATAACTAAAAACTAGTTATCAATTTATATAGTAACTATTCATGTATTAACTTCTCACCCTGTACCTCTGCAAACCTAGCAGACTGCACCTAATATATAACAAAAATGGGAGAATAGAGTGTAAGAATGTTAAATCTCCCTAATTAAATAATATCATGAGCCATAATCCAGCACCTATTCTCTGCTGTTCTTTTCAATGCAATCCTGAGGGTTCTGTTCATTATTAAGACAGTGACTCTCCTAACTTACATTGCAAGTGGAGAAATAAGCTGACTTATAAATCTTTTAATAGATCAACCTATCTTGCCATTTGCAGCAAAATGTTTCTTGTTCTCTGTTCCTGTGAAATGAGTCTCTTTGAGACATAAGATGTCAAGCCTCTGTCATAGAGCCTCAGAGCAAATCTAAAATCTCTTGGCTCTACTCATTCAATCTTTGACATGTCAAGTAGATATGCTGACTGATCTAGCATACAAGATTACAAAAACAAGACTTTGATCTATTCAATTGAATTTAATCTACCTTTTTTGCTGTCTTAGCCCTAAAGGCCACATTACTACAAACCCTACCTTCTTCCCTCCCTTACACCACCATCACTCTCTCACCCCTCAGCCCAAAATGGGCATCTCTGTGAATGAGCCATGGCATTAGATTAAACCCTCTACTGCTAATGGAAAATGGTTCTGTATTCAACCTATAAGAAACATGTAAAAGAGTTCAATTCCAAAGCTCATTAATCATGTAAGAAAGCTTAAGGTAAAGGCAGAACAAATCTGATAGAGATAATGAATACTTTTAGTCTGTGTTGAACAGCAATAAGCCAATTTTATTTTCGCTTTCAATAGTCACCTCTGTTTTGGAGCGCTGCATAAGAGCAGTTTGCTCAGTGAAGAAGCAAGTCAGTTTACTTCTAACAGTCACATTTAATCGAGATTACTCCCTTATGGCTTGGAATGTATGCAATATGGAACAACTATAAGGAACAGCAATTGCAGAGCTCCTGCATATTGCATCTATGCTGGCACTAACAGCAGAAAGGAAATGTTTGTCATCGTAAAAGATTTCACCATGCCTCCTGACGCCTCTAGCAACATTACCCCCTCACACAACCTTTGCACCAAAGTCTTGGAATTCTTCTGTAACAAAATCACCTCCAAATACACATAAATTACATTTAAATGAGCTCCATCACAACTCAACTTCCCATCACGGCTGAAGAACAAACCCTGATCTCGAGGCCCAAAGTCACCACTATTAAAATCACTGCTACCATAAAGGTCATCCACTTAGGGGCGTCATCCGACTCTTGACCCCACCATGATGTCACCAAAGAACTCCTACCTGTTAGAAATGCAGTCTCTAGTTGGCAGTGGTTTGTACCCTGTCCAAGTAGGGACTCTCACTCTAGTCAGGGTACGGGAGTCACATGGCTTAGATAACCCCTGCTCACCTCCTTGGTAACTTTGCTCAAGCAGTTAGGCTGATCTCAGAGGCAATGTTCAAAGAATTTGTACACACACACACAGCAACTCAGTGAAAACCTACAAAAGGACTCCACACCAGTTGAGAAAATAGCCAATATTTATCTAAGTAACACAAGACAAAAACAACAGAAATCCAACATACACAGGTCAAAATATCTGTTGTTAAAGTTTAAGCAGGTTTTAATCCATACGCTAAATGGATGTATCTCTTTAGCACAAAGTACCTGGGATGCATCAAAAACGAAGACGATGAGAGACACAGTGGAGGTAAGTCACCGGAAAAGCAAAACTGTGCAGAGAAGGTGATGCGTTGATTCTTCCCTCACAGGTGAGCCCATGTGTCAGTTCATTACTAGCAAGGGAGGTTATGCGTTGATTCTTTCCTCACAGGAAAGGTGATGTATCGATTTACAGACAAACAGCCTCAGTTTCTTCCTGCGGTGCGGGGTCGATGAAAAATTGGTGCCTACGGAAAATTCAGATGCACTGTGTTGATGGTATCGTGGTAAACAGGCATTGCATGTATTTTGCCATTGTGAGAAAGGCGCTGCATTGATTTTTCAGCCACGAGACAGGCACTGCATTGATTCTTTAGGGGCAGCGTGTTGATGCATGGATTTTCTCCTTCAAATAACAAGCTTGCACTTCCATGGGCCCAGGGACTGGAGTTGGCAACACTTGGCAAGTTAAGACTCTCAGCAGAAGAGTTTAGGAACTGGCAGATGAAGTATTTTATGTCCCTGAGACTTCTAACAAGAGGCAAGCACAGTTCAAGCCCTTGGAGAACCTTTGGAAGCAGGGTGTAGAAAGCCAAGTACAGTAATTTCACTCCCTGGACAGAAGCAGCAAGCAGCAGGCCTGCACAATAAAGCAACAGGCAGAGTGGCAGTCCCTCCTACAGCATTTAGCTCTTCTTTATGACAGAATGTCCTCAGTCCAGAAGGATTCTAACTATGTGGTGTCAGTAGTCCAGTACTTATAACCATTTCTGTCTTTGCAGTAGGCAAACTTCTAAGAAAAGTCTTTGTAGTGCACAGGTTCCTGCCTTTCCCTACCCTGGCCCCAGACACACTCCAGGGGGTTAGAAACTGCTTTGTGTGAGGAGAGGCACATCCCTATCCAGGTGCAAGTGTCAGCTCCTCCCACCACTCTTGCTCAGGAAGACACATCGGCCTAGTGATGGGCCATCAGGATATGCAGGGCACACCTCAGCTCTCTTTGTGTGACGGTCCAGAGTGAATGCACAAACATCTCAGCTGTCATCCTGACCCAGACATGTATTCAGCAGACAGGCAGAGGCACCGAATGGTTAAGCAAGAAAATGCCCACTTTCCAAAAGTGTCATTTTGAAACTTACAATTCAAAAAACAACTTCAAAAAAATATGTTTTTTTTAAATTGTAAGTTCAGAGACCCCAAACCTCACATATCTACCTGCTCCCAATGGGAAATTATACTTAAAAGATATTTCAAGGCAATCTCAGTGTTACCTTATGGGAGAGATAAGTCTTGCAATAGTGAACAAGCATTGGCATAGCCAAAAGGTCTTGCCTTTAAGACCTTATAAGTATTTAGCCATGCAGCAAATTAAACCTTTATCAGAAATAAACTTTGTTTAGGACCTTATAAGTATTTAGGCATGCAGCACATTAAACCATTATCAGAAATAAACTGTGTTTGTGCATTCCTTCATTCACTTTACATTAGACTGTAATGGTCAGAAAATCCCCTAGATTGCACCACAATAAAAGTTTGGAAAAAACATGGTCATATAACCAGATAGTCAGCCTCTAGAGAGCATAACCACATCAAAAGAGAAAAACAGAGAGCATTGAAGTGTAAACATATATTCAGCCCCTAGAAGGCATAGGCCATTACACATTTTCAGACCTAACAGGCCTGCTAGAATATTATTACAAACAAGGCTTTTAGACCACAAACTACTCCCAACTATAAAGCAAAAGCTCCAGCCGTGAGAAAGCTTAAAAAGACGTTGAATGGTGGGAGAGGTTATGATTTTGGGGTCCCCCTAACCTAGTGTGGGGACCCAGAAGATGGACTGGACAAAAAGAGCAAGTTGTGCTGAACGTTTTGGATGTGGTCTTATTGTCCTAGGACCACAACAGGCTGAGTTATGGGCAAACATGTGTTGTAAAAGGAAAGACCTGCCAAGCATTATGGGACGAGCTTCCAGAGAACAGTGAATATTGTAGTATCAGTTCCCCTGCTGTGTGGGAAGGGACGCATTGACAGTTTCCCTTGAGTTTTTTCAATTTCGAAGGCGCCAGTTTGTATATTTTTCAACTGCTAAACTTGGGAAGAATTTAGGAATGTGGCTGCAAATTTAACCAGTGCTTATGTAAAGAGCTCCAATCTTCTGGTTGGAGTTTGCACTATATAAATAAATAAGAAAGAAATTACCCAGCTTGCAGGCTTTGTCAGTGGAGACACAAAAAGAAACAGTGAGATGCCAAAGGAAGAAACATATTGCCACAACCTCGAAGCAGAGAGGCAGAAGAAAAAGAAGTGCACTGACACAAAGGTATATAGCTGATCATGCAATAATCCATGTAAAAGGGTCAGTCTCCAAGATAGTAACAAAACAGCTTCAAGGCGGGATAAAACGTAAGCATTTACCTAACCAACCAAATGAATTTTGAAAGGCTGAATAAGGAACAAATGAAAGTGATGTGTGTGGCGAAAGCCCACAGATTAGAGTACAGCGTGTCGAGAGACGAGGCATGTGTGCTGCTTAGGATTCACCTAAAAATGAAATTAGCAGTATGTCACTATCAGGACATGTAAAACACATCAGTACATGTCCCACCCTTTAAATATAGTGCACCTTGCCCATGGGGCTGCCTTGGCCTACCTTAGAGGTGACTTATAGGTAAAAAAAGTGGGTGCACTTGCCAGTTCAACATGGCAGTTTAAAACTGCACACACACAGACACTGCAATGGTAGGCCGGAGTCATATTTGCAGGGCTACTCAGATGGGGTGGCACAATCAGTGCTGCAGGCCCACGAGTAGCATTTGATTTACAGGCCCGGGACACCTGGTACACTATACTTGGGACTTACTAGTAAATCAAATATGGTAGTTATGGATAAACCAATGACCAATACAATTTAGACAGGGAGCACTTGAACCCTAGCACTGGTCAGCAGTGCTAAAGTGCCCAGAGTCCTAAAACCAGCAATAAAAGGTCAGAATAAATAGGAAGAAGAAGGCAAAACGTTTGGCGATAACCCTGCAAAAAGGGCCAGGTCCAACACTACCAATCAGCAAAGCGTTACAATTGATCTTCAATGCTTCTATCAACCAAGCCACACTCACAGATTCTTGTAGCATGCCACCAACACTTTCCCGCTCAAAAAACAATCCGCTGTCCCAGCCACGCTTTCCAACTACAGACCCATCTTTGTCCTATCAAAACTGGCAAAGATATTCAAGAAACTAATCAACCAACACTTTAGCAACCATCTCAGAAACCACTATCTCCTTGATGCTATACAGTCTGGATTCAGGCACAACCACAGTATTGAAAAAACACTCATTGCTGCCACAGATGACATCTGCATGATCCTTGATAGAGGAGACACAGCAGCCTTCAGTCTCCTGGACCACTATAGAAGATGTCCAGTCTCACGCCCATCCTCATAAAACACCTATACAATACTGCCATCAAGGAATACACTCTCCACTGGATTTGCTTCTTCTTAATGGATAGAACATAAATTGTAATTGACGCACTTTACTTTTGGGAAGCCTACAAGCTTATCTGTGGAGTGCCTCAAGGATCATTGCTTAGCCCCATCCTCTTCAACGCATACCTGGTCCCTCTGGCCAACATCACCTGCGCAAACAACATAAACATTCTCTCCTATGCTGACAATAGGCAACTCACAGTCTACTTCAAGTTCAAGGCCCCCAACATAAGAAACAAGTTTACCCCCCTACATGTCCAAAGTCTCTAACTGGATGAAAGCCAGGTGCCTCGAGCTCAACATTGACAAGACAGAAGCAGTGATTTTGGCAAAATAAAATCACCATGGGACTCCAACTGGTGGCCAACTGAACTCAGACATATACCCAGCATCCACAACAGGATCGTCCAAATAATCATTGACAGCAAACTGGACATGACCGCACAAGTCAATGTTGTCACTGCATCCTGCTTACAGACAATGAAAGATGCTAAGGAAGATCTTCAAATGGCTTCCAAAACTGTCACTCACAGCCTAGTCACCAGCAAGTTGGACTACACATATACTTTGGTTGATCTGTCAGCCTCAGGGTGATCTTCCACCAAAATATTTTGCTTACTTCCTTCTTATTTTTGCTGTATTCGTTTTGTTGGCCTAAGGAGTTTCTGCACTTCACCACTGATATCCAGTGCTAAATTGATTGTGCTCTCTCCTTTAAAAATGGTAAAAATGACTTACACCTGACTGGCATATTTAATTTACCTATAAGACCCTTATAGATTGGTATACCCTAGACCCAGGCCCTGTAAATTAAATGCTACTAGTGGCCTGCAGCACATACTGTGCCGCCCATTTAAGAAGCCCCTCAAAACATGCCCCAAGTCTGCAAATAGATCCTGAATACAGTTTTAAACTGCCATTTTGACTTGGCAGGAAAGCCCCCCTGAAGAGCCTTAAACTTTCCTTTTATTGAATATAAGTCACCCCTAGAGTAGACGATAGGTAGCCCATTGAGCAGGATGCATTGTTATTAAAAGGTTTTACATGTCTTGATAGTGAATAATTCCTACATTTGTTTTTCACTACTGTGAGGCATACTTCGCCCATAGGATAACATTGGGTTGCTTAATTACATTCAATAAGTGATACATTTTGATTGGGAACAGGTAAGCATTTCATGTTTGTTGGCTGGGAAACTGTAATTTTAAAATCCTCTTTAATGGTAAAGTCTGATTTTAGGTTACAGTTTTGAAAATTCCACGTACAGAAAGTTGGCAATTTCCTGCTGTAGCTATTTGGTGCATGCCACCAGTCTTAAGTCACATGAGTGGGTGCAGTTACCCTTTGTTTATTCCTCCCAGACAGTCACACAATGAAGGGATTAGGTATGGCTGGATGGTTCATCAACTTGTAGGTTGGGGGCGGAGCTGGGCACAGCCCCGCTTGCAGCTGAATAGGTTCTGCTCTGCCCACACACAAAGGACTTGTTGCCCCTGCATTGTTCATGCAACCAGCTTAATATTTTTTACCAGTGGCTGATATTATTTCAAGCATTCTTCAGTTGCTTCACTGCAATGCCCTAAGTTAGACGGGAATGACTAAATGTGGGTTCTATGCTCTCTGTGCCACTCGAACTAAGCTGCACCCGATTGAAATGCCCCAACCAGGCTGAAACTGGTCTTGGGTTGCTTGTGTTCTGGTTCAGGGGGGACGTCAACTATCAGTTCATTCTGGACTGTTCCCTTTGGAGAAGGGTCAAGGCTGATCTGATTATTGCTGAGTCCATCTGTGGTGGCATGGTGTGCAAACTTATGATGGATTAGGATGCACCTCAAGTTACTACCAGTGGCTGAGATTAATTCAAGCATTCCACATTTCACTTTATGTTATGCTTCAGTGTGATGGGTATGCCCATACATGGGTCTTGTGCTCCATGTGCCAATGTATCAAGCTACACCCGATCAAAGCGCCCCTACCAGGGGTAAACCAGTCTTGGATTTCCTGTGTTTCAGTTCGGGAAGGACCTGGCCTAGCAGTTCTGGCTGGGCTGGGCTGGGCTGTTCCTATTGAAGCAAGACTCATTTGCATATGGCTAGGTCCAAACTGAGGTGGCATGGTGTGCAAAATAACAATGGACTGGGATTCAGTCATAAGTAATTACCAGTGGCTGAGATTAATTTAAGTGTTCCACTCATAATTTTTTGTATGCTTCAGTGCAATGCCTTAAGTGCTATGAGTGTGTCCAGGTCCGTGCCCCCTATGCAAATGAACCAACCTACACCCAACTAAAGAGCCAAAACCAGGGCAAAACCAGTATTTAGCTTCTTATGTCCCAGCTCACAGAGGAGTTGGTCTGGCAGTTTGAGGTGGATTGCTCTGGTTGGAGCAGGTTCAAGACTGAATTACATATGGCTGGGTCAAAATCGAGGTGACAGTGTATGCACACCAACAATGGACTGGGATGCAGCCTAAGTAATTAGCTGAGATTAATTTAAGCATTCCACCGATCACTTTTATTTATGCTTCAGCACGACGGACATGCCCAGAAGTGGGCCCCATGCTCACTGTGTTACTAGAACAAACCTACACCTGTCTGAAGAATCTCATCTAGGATGAAACTGGTCTTGGGTTCTGGTTCAGGGATGACCTGGCAGTTCGAGCTCGACTGTTCTGGTTGGAGCAGGTTCAAGACTGATTTTCATTTGGATGGATTCAAACCGATATGATCCAAAGTCCAAGTCCAGATTTCTCTAATCAAAGTTCAATCATATTCTTCAAAAGATGATATAGCTTAATATTTAAACTTGAGCAGCCGCATCCAAATTGATAGCCAGTCCAGATTTTCTCAAATCAAGGTTCAATCATATAATTCAAAGGATGATATGGCTTATTATTTAAATTTTAGCAGCCGCATCCAAATTGATAGCCAACACGTGTTTCGTCCGGGAGTTTCCCAATGACTTCATCAGGGCTAAACATATATGTAGATGCGTCCTATATCATAAGTATTCCTTACAAGCGAATCCCAGAATAATTCCGTTAAGCAACTTATCTGCTGATATCAGTTATATCAATCCACCTTCCAATGAGTCAAAACGTGAAGCGCGAGTACGCGTGTGTATCGATGAAGTATACTTCATCGATACACATGCGTACTCGCGCTTCACGTTTTGGACTTTGGATCATAGCAATCTTGGAACAACAGATCAATTAATTCTACTATTTGGATTTGGACAGTGATACTGTAATTGGGGATTAAGTTGGAAATAATCCTATTAATTTTCAGAAATATATGTCAAAACATTACCTATTTATACTGACTTATGAGTACTATTATTTTTCATGTTATAATGAGTGCCTCTTGTACTTTATATTTGCAATAGTGCTTTTAGCATCTATCAAGTCCTTTTGGGTGTGGTCTTTCAAGAGTGCACCATTTCGAGATTCAACATTCTTCGTTGATATTCACCTCGCTACCCAGAGCGCCTAGTTTTCTCCCAGTACAATACACCCACACGTAGTTAGCGGATTCAAACCGAGGTGGCATGGTGTGCAAAAGAATGATGGACTGGGTTGTTTGTGTTGCAGTTCCAGGAGGATCTGGCCTGACAGTTCATGCTTGACTGTCCCTACTGGAGAAGGGTCAATATTGAGGTGGCATGGTGTGTAAAAGAACAATGGCCCTCATTAGAACCCTGGTGGTAAATGCCACCTACCGCCGTGCTGACGGCTGCCAACATACTGTGACCGCGACGGTAATCCGCCACTGGTATCCTGACCCCCACATAGAATACTGCCACAATACAGACACCCACACAAGTCTGCCAGACCCAAGGTCAGTGATAAACTGGTGATAGCAAAACCCACATCGGTCCGCCAACAGGAATATGACCACAGTATCACGACCCACGAATCAACGCGCGGTCTTTCAACCGCGGTAAACCATTGGCGGTACACACCGCTGCGCACAAAATACACACACTCTTACAAAACTGCACCACATTGGACAATTCAAAATACACACACCTGACACACATACACACACCACACCCATACACCCACACCACTATAAAACACCCACCCACATTACTCACAACCCCTTTCAACGAAAAAAAAGATAGCTAACTGCGAGAGACAAGCCAGGAGCACCCACTCATTCAGAGGCACAGAACACCATCACCCATACACCATTCACGCACATCACAGCATACACAACAACACATCACCCCACACATCACCCCACACATCCTCACACATATCACTCACACCACATCCATGGCAACCAAAAGACACCCCAGGTTTTCAGAGGAAGAGCTAAGGGTCATGGTGGAGGAAATGATCTGTGTAGAGCCACAGCTATTCGGACCACAGGTGCAGCAGACGTCCATTGCAAGGAAGATGGAGCTATGGCAGAGAATCGTGGACAGGGTAAATGCCGTGGGACAGCACCCAAGAACCAGGGATACATTAGGAAGAGGTGGAACGACCTACGGGGGAAGATGTGTTCCGTGGTATCACAACACCAGATTGCTGTACAGAGGACTGGAGGTGGACCCCCACCTCCTCCTCCTCCTACACAACTAACAACATGGGAGGAGCAAGCCTTGGCAATCATGCATCCTGATGGCCTCGCAGGAGTAGCAGGAGGACTGGATTCTGGTAAGTCAAATCTTAACTACTTCATTCCCCCCACCCTACCTGCATGCCATCACAAACTCCTACCCCTACCCTCACCCCCATCACTCCACCAACTCACATATACCCCACTAGCACAACCCACCCCATCCCAATACCAAGCCCTGCATGCACCCCCAATGCATGGACACCCATCACAGACCTGCATGGACACTCATCACCCCAGCATGCCAAATAGAGAGACTCACCCAGCCCACAAAGTCACCACTCATGCAAGGCCAAGCCAACAGGGAAATCACAATCATAGAGGGAAGCACACCCATGCACAAGATGGCACATGCAGATACATTAACAATGCATTTGCACCCTAACAGGACCCCTTCCCAATGTCACCAGAGAGGAGGTGCCAGCTACATCCAGCCCCCCCAGAAGAGGCCCACAGTGATGACAGCAGCTCTGCACACCTGGATCAGCATGACCAACCTGGCCCATCAGGGACCTCTGGACAGTCGGTTCCCCTGCTACAGTCTCAACCCACCACAGAGCCTCCCCCCTCAGGAAACACCAGCACAGTACCCACCCAGCGGGCCCATGTCACTGTCCCCAGGACACGTCAATCAGCAGTGTGTCCACCACTACAGGGACCCCAGGCAACCCCACAAACACAGGATGATCAAGGACCTGGGGTCAGTGGCAGTGGGCACTTGGTTCAGGGGACAGAGACACAGGACACCAGGGAAGCTGGGAGGACTGCTGTGTGACAGGGGGAGGACAGGCCAGGGAACCGACCCTCCACGAGGCACTCTCAAACATCCTTGGAGCATACCACCATTCCAAGGAGACCATGGGCCAGGAACTGGCCAAGTTACAGGAGACTCAGTGGCTGCAGGAGGGACAGTACCTGGGGATCACGGAGGACCTAACAAAAATCTACACCATCCTGGTCACCATTGCAGGGGTGCTGGCTGACATGGGCAAGACCATGAGGGAGGCAGTGACACAACAAAGCATGCCTGACACTAGCCAAACCGAGGAACAGCCTTCCACCTCCGCCAGCGCTAGTGGACAGGAGGCCCCCCCACTGGACCAACAGGCCAACAGCTCCCCATCCCCTGCAGAGGGAGAACCACCCCACAAATGGTCCCTGCTATCAAGGCAGAAGACAGAGAACATTGCTAAGACTCCCGCCAGGAAATAGGACTCTCCTGATTGTCATCCTTCTGTCCCACTCTGTTACCCTGTCCACCTTGTTCTGCCATTGTTCCCCTTCCTATGCCACATTAGACAATGCACCTGTGATACCAAGAGACTGGACTCTAAATGGACATTCCTCCACCATCACCCCTGTCCCTTGCACGTACCCCTATACTTATTGGCACATAAATAAACACCCTTGAAACACATACCATACTGAAGTCAGTGTAATGAATCTCAAATGTATTAGTACAACATTATCAAAGCATTGCAACGTATATGTTCAGTGAAATATACTATAGGATGACCTTTGGTGGGCAGCAGTACATATAGCAGGAGCCAGCATGGGACACACAGATCTGAAAACAGAGAATCCAAAGGGAACAGTCAGTGTCCATAGACATAGGGTAAGAGGCTGCCATGTACAATGTCCAAAAGATTACTGAAATGTTAAGTTGAGTTACAGTCTCTTACCTGTGTGTCACTGGAAGTACTGCTGTATTATGTTTGTTCTGTTGTCCACATCTTCTTCCTCTGCCTCCTCTTCGTCACTGTCCACAGGCTCCACCGCTGCCACAAGACCATCTCCAGGCTCATCCTCCTGCAGAAAAGGCCCTTGACGTATCAAGGCCAGGTTGTGCAACATACAGCATGCCACCATGATCTGGCACACCTTCTTGGGTAAGTAGTACAGGGATCTGCCAGTCAGATGAAGGCACCTGAAACTGGCCTTCAGGAGGCCGAAGGTGCTCTCAATAATCTTCCTTGTACACCCATGTGCCTCATTGCAATGTTTCTCTGCCCTTGTCCTGGCATTCCTCATTGGGGTCAGTAGCCATGAGAGGTTGGGGAAACCAGAGTCACCTGTAAATATCGAGGGACAACTGTTAGACACACACTAACCCTTAGGGACAACGCCATACCCAGACACCTACTTATACTGTGTGGGGACCTTGGGCTCACCTATAAGCCACACCTGGTGCTTCTGGAGTTGGCCTATCACATATGGGATGCTGCTATTCCTCAAGATATTGGCGTTATGCACAGAGCCAGGATATTTGACATTCACATGGGAGATGTACTGGTCCACCAAACACACCATCTGCACATTCATCGAGTGATAGCTTTTTCTATTCCTGTAAACCTATTCATTTCTCCGGGGGGGGGGGGGCAAATGCCACATGTGTACCATCAATGGCACCAATCATGTTGGGAATATGCCCCAGGACATAAAGTTCAGCTTTCACTGTGGCCAATTCATCCAACTGGGGGAACACGATGTAGCTGCGCATGTGGTTCAGCAGGGCAGACCACACTCTGGACAACATGTTGGAGAACACTGGCTGAGACATTCCTGATGCCATAGCCACATGTAGTTTGAAGGTAACCACTTTCCAGGAAATGGAGCACTGACAGGACCTGTACTCGAGGGGGGATACCTGTGGGTTGGCGGTTGGCAGACATCAGGTATGGTCCAATTGGGCACACAGTTCTTGGATTGTGGCACGATTAAGTCTGTATGTGATGATAATGTGTCTGTCCTCCATTGTCGACAGGTCCACCAGGGGTCTGTACACCTGAGGATGCCGCCATCTCATAATCTGCCTCAGCGGTTGTAGCCTATGGAGGAGAACGGTGAGCAGAAGGTCATATTTCCACATAGATTGCACTACTGTTGCTGAATTTACATCACAGAAGCAGTATGTGCAGTCGAGAGTCAGCTGATGTGCCAATGTGGGACGCAGTTAGGTGCCATGCCATATGCCCCCCTAAAATGGCGGCTGCCTGACCTGTGAGAAGGGACAAGTGGAAATGAGGTAAGTGTGCTGGCATTGTGCGCCGTTGCGGTAGGTGGTCGATGACCGCTGCGCAACTTCACATTGGTTATCAATGGGCCCTATGGGTTCCAGGAGCCAATGGCGATGTACGCCGGCGGTGACGGTACGTACCGCCGTGACCGTCACCGCCATTTTCTAACTATTCACTCACTTGCTACCTGACCGTCAACAGGAGAGGACCTACACTGCAAGTGCTGCTGTGACCTGAGTCTGGAAGCGACAATGGCTAGAGTGTCTGGGGAAAGGGCCCCTGCCTTCATTGTGGAGGAGTTGGAGAAACTGGTGGATGGGGTCCTACCCCAGTACACATTACTCTACGGTCCTCCAGACAAACAGGTGAGTACACTGTGAGCATGATGTGTGGGCAATGCATGTGTGAAGTGGTGTGGATGTAAGCCACATGTTGGGGTTGCTGAGGCATCCTGGCCTGAGTGCTGCATGAGAGGTGGTCAGTGTATGTGCGTCAGGGCATGGGTGGGAACTGGTGAGCAATGAGTATGTTGGTCCGGACGAGTGAGTAATATCTTTTTCTGCTGTCTTTTCCTTCCAGGTCAGTGCCCACCAGAAAAAGGGTATTTTTACGTGCCATCGCTAAGGAGGTACGGACCCTGGGGGTCTACCACAGGCGGAGCACCCACTGCTGCAAGTGATGGAAGGACCTGCATGCTGGACCAAGAAAATGGCGGAGGCCCAGCTGGGGCTGGCCTCCCAACGTGAAAGGGGTGCCCGTCTCACCATGACCCCCCCTGATGTTCTGCATCCTGGCGGTGGCCTATCCGGAGTTGGATGGGCACTTCAGAGCATCACAGAAGCCACAAGGGGGTGAGTAGAGATTCAGAAAGCTGACTTTGCGTGCTTTAGGAGCTAGCTGAGTGGGGGATGTGGGCTGTGGGTGCCCCTAGACCAGGGCGATCATGGCAGGGTAGGTCCCTTGTGTGCAGGCTCTGAAGCGCTCCTACCCCAATGGTACAAGTGGCCATTTACTACTGGGCAGGGTCCTGTGGGTGTCAGGTGTGCAGATGCTGGCATTAGGCATTGTACCCCCTGGGCTGGTGACTACATTAGTGACTGGTTGGGCATGGCCTAGTGCATAGGGCAACTCACTATGGGGGTTATTCTAACTTTGGAGGAGTGTTAATCCGTCCCAAAAGTGACGGTAAAGTGACGGATATACCACCAGCCGTATTACGAGTTCCATAGGATATAATGGACTCGTAATACGGCTGGTGGTAAATCCGTCACTTTTCCGTCACTTTTGGGACGGATTAACACCTCCTCCAAAGTTAGAATAACCCCCTATGTGTTGTGTACGCCAACTATAGTGTTGTTGCTTGCATTGACCAAGAGTATCCTGTGTCTCTCCCCCTCCTTTTTGTTTTGAAATTCTGTCCTTGTGTGCATTAGCATAATCTGGCAGAGGAGCAAAGGCACCGGCGATGGAGGGAGTTGCATCCCACATGGGCCTGGAGGCCGAATCCACCGAGGGTGAAGGCACCAGTGGGACAGAGGGCAAGGGGAGCTCCACGATGGGGAAAGGAGGATAGACCACTGACAGCGACTCCTCCTCTGAAGGAAGCTCCCTGGCAGTGGTGGGCACCTCTGTGCCCACCCCAACAACAGGTAGCCGCCACCCCCTCTACCAGCACCGCCCTACCAGCAGCACCTCAGCGTGTTTCCCGTGTCTGCTCACCCAGGAGTGTGGGCATCTCCTTCGCCTCAGGCACCTCAGGCCATGCCCCAGTCAGCCCTGCTGTCCTCAGTGAGGAGGCTATTGACGTCCTGAGATCCCTCTTTGTTGGGCAGTCAACCATACTGAATGCCATCCAGGATCTAGCGGGGCATTTGCAGCAAATAAATGCATACCTGGAGTGCATTCACTCTGATGTGCAGCCCAACAGAGAGCATTTCAGGCTCTGGCCTCAGCACTGATGACAGCCATTTTTACGTGTGTCCAGCCTCCCCCCTCCAACTTCCACTACCCAGACTCAATCCCCTCTACCTCACCCTATCCCAAGCACACCTTCAGACCAGCATGCACCCAAATCAACACACAAAAGTGGCTCGGGCAAACATAAGCACCACACTTCATCTCACAGGCACTCACACAAGCACCATACCCATGCAAACACACAACATCAACTGCCTCCACTGTGTCCCCCTCCTTCTCGTCGTCCACCTCCCTTCCAGTAGCATCTCCACTCACACCTGCATGCACTACATCTTCATCCGCTACCTTCATCACCAGCACACCCATCACTACACCCCCCTCACTGGCAGTCACCACCCCCACAACCATGCACACATCCCCTGTATCCTCTCCCAGTGTGTCTGAGACCCCTCCTCCCAAAGTACACAAACGCAAGCACCCACCCACCCAACAGCCATCCACCACACCTCCTACAACCACTCCCTCTTCCTCCACTCCCAAACCCTCTCCATTTTCCCATCCCAGTGTATCTATAAATTTTTTCCTGGTAATCATCAACCTCTTCCCTACGCCTCCACCCCCTGTACTTCCCCTCGGGCCAGGGTGTCAAGATCCCAGGCCAGCACCTCAGCCACCAAGTCGGCATCTGCTGTGGTACCTGCAAGTCCCACAGGATCAAAGGAGGCACCTATCAGGGCAGGCAGTGTGCCACCAACCCCTGCAAAGGACCAAGCCATTCCACCACCTGCCAAGGTGAAGAAGGGGCCAGCATGAAACACGGCCAAGAAGCACGACCCACCCAGCAAGGCCTCCTCTAAAACTCAAGCTGCAGTGCCAAGGTCCCAGCAGCATCTACCAAGGTGGGGAAGGGGAAGAAAACCCAAGGCAAGGCACTTCAGGCCTCGGAGGCTCCAGGTGAGGGTCTGGTGCCTACCATCAATACCAACAGCCCCGCAACCTGTACTGCGGAGAGCACTGCCGCAGGCACCGCCACGTGCACCACCATCTGCCCTGCCACCTGCACCGCCACATGCACCGCCGCTGCCACAACAACTGTCAGCAGCATCATCCTCAGTGGGCAGCCTTCCGAGGCTGCAGGAGTCAGCCTGGTGTCTCCCTCCATCACTACCATTACCTGCACCACGGCCAGCACCGTCAGCATCCCCGCCGCAGACACCGCTGCAAGCACCGCCATTTGCACCGCCACATGCCCAGCCGGTGCCACTACAACTGTGAGCAGCAGCATCCTCATTGGGCAGCCATCCAGGGCTGCAGGAGGTGGCCTGGACCCTCCCCCCACCACTTGAAGCACCCCCACCAGCACCGGCACTACCAGCAGCAGCCTGAGTCGCCACAGAATGGAGTCTGGCTCTGCCTCCATGGAGTATCATGCTACCTGTTCCCTGCAAATCTTGTGCCTCAGACACCCAGGTGGGGGAATGGGAACTGCCACACCCCAGGTGCAGCATCACTGGGCACAGGGCCCCCTCCAGAACCAGTGGAGAAATGTATCCACTATCACTTTCCTTGGCAGAATGAAGCAGACTGTGCACAAGGCCCCCTCCAGAACCAGTGGAGAAATGCATCCACTATCACTTTCCTTGGCAGGATGAAGCATACTGGGCACACGGCCCCCTCCAGAACCAGTGGAAGAAGCCACCCACTTGAGAGACTGTGGCTTTCAACTCCCCAGGACCAAGCAGTGAGCAAACCACCCACTTGAGAGACTGTGGCTTTCAACTCCCCAGGACCAAGCAGTGATGCAAACCACCCACTTGAGAGACTGTGGCTTTGCACTCCCAAGGGCATCGCTGTGGGCATGTTGCCCCCTCCAGGAGCAGTGGCGTAGTACCATCTTCCGGCTGAGGTGCCTTCTTCTCCCCTTCCCCTTGAGATGCTTGTGTGTTTTCGACCTGATGCCCCTGCAGTGTTCTCTCCGTTTTGAGGCAGGAGTCAAGTGTGGGCTTTGCCCATGATTTTTTTGCCCACTGGGCCATGAACATTTGCAAAGGAAAGTGTACGGCCTCCTCTACATGTTGTAAATATTTGTATATATTTTTTTTTACAATCATTACCTTTATCTGCATATTTCAATATATCACTATCTGCACTCAATTCCTTTTTGTCCTTGCATTTTTTCCAGGAGGTTACGGGGCGTAAATGTACTGTTGCTGCATGTGTTTGTGTGTATGGTGTTGTGGGTGAGGGTGGGGGTGTTGCATGTTGCGTGTGTGTATCACTCTCTTTTTCCTCCCCTCCTCCCCTGTGTGCTAGGTGCAGTACTCACTGTGGTTGTCATCACCGCCATCTTTGGTGTTCCTGGTGTATTAGCAGATACACCAGCATTAGCAGGACCTGCAGTTCGGGCTCCATTGCATCCTGGTTCTTCGTTGAGTGTCGAGAGGTGAGTGGTTTCCCTTCCAAGTCCTTTTTCCGCCGAGCTTTTGATGGCGTTGGTACCACCCCGGAAAAGCTGGTGGATTGGCGGGTTGTGATAGGGTGATCAGTACATTGTCTTTGTCTGTCTGTTGGCGGTTACCGCCATGGTGTTTGTTGCTACTGCTGTGGCGGTCGGAGTGTTAAAGTGGCTGTCTGTGCTGGCTGTTTCCGCCGTGGGTGTGATCCAATTTGTTTTACCGCCGGCATGTTGGCGGTATAACCGCCGCTTTAACACCATCCGCCAGGGTTGTAATGAGGGCCAATGTACTGTGATGTGCAGGTGAGGGATCACCAAAATCTTTCACGAATCAGAGATAGTACTAAATCTCTATTTCATGAGGCAATGTGTCCCAGATGTAAGGAACCAAATCTGAATAGTCAAAAAAACAATTAAAATACAGGGCCTAATTAATAAGTGAGTTCTGGATCAGTGAAATAGTTTTTAAAGGATTTACATAAAAAGTCAAAAGAAGTGATTTACAGACTCAGTGCCAAAAAGGGTCTCAGCAAATAGATCGTTACAGAGAAGTGGAAAATCAAAAGAACCAGTAGGCAGCAAAAATAGAAATGGACAGCATCCCTAGAAAAATTTAAGTTTTCAGCAAAGCCTTCTGGCTAACCCCCCAAAATGGAGTGTTTATATACACTAGTTTCACACATCAAAAAGTTACATTCTCAGCAAGTTAGAGCACAACTTTATTAAATGTCATATTTCCTTAGCACTTAGGCACAATAGGACCACATGAATATTGAGTCTGCCCACTCTGTGCTATTGCCATCCTGGGATGGTAGACCAAAATAGATATATGAACAGCAGCAAGGTATTGTGAATGAATAGGCTACAGTGAGCTAACAGGAACATTTTGAAATGAGTTCCATTATTATGTCATGGTTGGAGGATTTCTCTCAAGCACTGCAGGGACAAGACACTGGAAATAAACAAACATGATTCAGTTTGACTGTGTGCTACTGATATACCAGTAAAATGTGCAGTAGGGAGCATCCATTTTGAACAAAATAGCTACTAGGCCTTACGAATGGCCTAGTTTAGGAGAGTCAAGAAAACACACTTCTCTATGTCATAGGGAACTCGTTTTAAAACATCACAATATCAGTGTGTATATGTAGAATCAAGTGTAAAATCTCATTTTTGCAATATTAATAATGCAGAAAAACATAAATCCATAAAAATCTCTAACAGATTCGGCATAAATAAATACAATTGGCTGAGCTCTATTCAAGCATTCCACCTATCACTTTTGATTGTGTGCTCCATATATGAATCTAGGTTTGCTTAGCATCCCCGTCAAGGCACAGTTGCCTCATTAAATTGTTAACAGCGGAAAGAATATTGGGCAAATGACAGAAGTTCCCCTTCTCACAGAGTAAATTATTAGATAGTTCATATCGCATGTGTCCTGTATACAACGACGACGCAGACGAGTCAACAGTCTCATGGTTTTTCCTAATTACAGTGCAATTATCATCACTAGTTTTCATAAAATTAGACTTAATTACTCCCACATCACATCAGCCTCAATAAAAAATAGCAGATGGTTAAACATCATAAAATGTTCTTACAAAGCAAAATAGCTGCATCTGTTGTTAAACAGGACAAGAACTGAAATTAGGAACAACTGTGAGCGGCTGACCCATGGCAACTACTGCAAGTGTTTTCACACGAATCACCCCTTGCCTTCAGGTTCAGTTTCCTGAACACTTAGCCCACAACCCCTCCTATCAGCAGAACAGGTCAAGATTGAGCCATCTAATGCCACTTAAGTCGTCTGCAGATGTAAAGATAGTTGTGACCTCACTTCAGCCATGACAAGTGTTTGATACCCCTAATCCCAAATTTCATCAGCATTACCAATAATGTACCTAGAACTTTTAAATGGTTCTACCGACCCTTTGAGCCTAGAACAGCTCTCAATCCACAAACGACACATGCACTTTGTTTGCTCTACACTGAACCAGTTGTAGGCACCCCAGTGCCACAGGACTCTTCCATCATCACTACTGGTGACACAGAGCTGTTGCTTGTCTCGGGAACATAACCATCTGCCTTGAGAACCTCAGGATCTAATCCAGATGCTGGTGCAGGGCCCTGTATTACACCACAGCGCATGAAGAGGTCACAGAAGTAAAAGCCGACTCTGGGGCCGCAGCATCAAAGGTGCCCTTCAAAACGGAGCATCGTAGTCCATGAGTTGTGAGTCTATGGGTATTCAGACCTTCACAGATTCAGCCTCTCTTGCTCTATCGACTTCTCTTTCCCATCTCTCGGGGTGCGTTCCTTTTAAGGCAAGATGCAGGGCAAAAAAAATCACCTTTTATAGGCAAGCATTCCACTATACTACCACTGGTCTCCTACCCACATGGTGATTCTCATCGGCATCCAGCGGCCAGCGTCCAGCAGAGGCGGGAGTGAAGGCATCATGAGGTTTCCCTTGGCTTGTGGACCAGAGAGAGCAGCAGGTGAGTGTGCTTCTTCTGAACCTGCATCTGCACCCTCCCCTCAGCGGGAAAAATGCAGTCATGCCAGTCAGAGTGACAGACTAGACTAGAAGTCAGCAAAGGCACCAGAATATGCACGAAGCATCCAGTAAAGTGTAGGGTGTATTTCTAGTTTAAGCTATTAAAGGCTTGGCCAGGCCTAGCAGCAAGTTTCACAATCTTGCAATTCCCCTCCAATACTTGGTTGTTGCCGTTTGTTCTACTAATTCTAAGAAACTGTACATTCCACCACCTCACTGTTATTGCTCTTTTTTTTGTTTCTCTTATTTGAGTGGTAGATGAGGGATATACCCCATGTTCAGATCCCGTGCAGCATATTTCTCCGGAACGTTTTCTGAGTATGTCATTTTAATGTTAACAATCATACCAGCCCCGCCCCAGCTAACCTACAGGCCGAATGCATATACCGAAAGAAGCATATCTTCAGGACGTTTCTTATTTTTTAAAGAGATATATTTCGGTAATCATAAATGTCATTTAGGGGTCACCAGGGGTTGCAACTGCGACCCCTGCCTTGCCCCTTGCGACTCGGTGCACTGCCTTTCTGTCTGCCTGTTTTCCATTACACTAAGTGATATCATATTATTCATTATTAGTGTAATAAAAAATGGAACTCACTTAGAACCTATGGTGGCAGCTGTGATAAGTAAAAATAGTTTTAAAACGATGTTGAATGCATGCTTGTGGGTGATAGCGTGTTTAAGTCAGAGAGCATGCGTATGTGTAAGAAAATTACTGTATGTGTAAGCAAGTGTGTGTAAGTGAAAGTGAATTAGAGTCAGGTAAGACTGTGTGAGATTGAGACCCAAAATTTACCATTCTCTGATGCAGGGCTGCACAAAAGTTTCTGTGCTGCCTAGCTTTAAAGGGGGAGAGAAAAAAATGCACCATATCTAATAAGATTGGTAAATGTTTTCTCTCCCAGTGCGCTGATGAATTTACTGTAGCCAATGTGTCAACACACATACACTTGTGCCCGAGTGCAAGGTGTGTACATTTTCTGAAGCATAGATTTTTTTACTAGAAGGTGTCCTTTCCAGTACACAAAAACTATGCTTTAAGGTCTTTCCCACTTTACATGCGTGCTGTACAGTACACCACAGATGCAAAGTTGGAAAAAAATGAGGAAAAATAGAAAAATAAATCTCCTTGTTACGCCTGCCTTGAGGAGGCATATGCTTTTGGCACAAATTCCTGTCTACCAGTGTTTGTAGCTAGGGATTTGCACCAAAAACCATGGGTCATTGCACCCTGAGGCACCATCCATGGAACACCTCCTTGAGCACAGCTCTGCATTACTTTGTGGTACTGCATTACTTTGTGATACTGCATTATTTTGTGATACTATCCCACGTAAATCCTCAAATGTTGTGATGTTAGGTCATGTGATGTGCCTTTCTGGAAACAAATCAGGGTCGGGGTCAGATGATATCACTTCCTGTGAGGGCACTGAGGTCAATGGGTATGTGATGTTGCGTCCACTACCCCAGCAATTTTAATGAATTGATACCCATACCAGTATTGAGCTGCAAATGAACCCATCTGCTCAATGTGATATAGCTTTGAGCAGAAATGTCATCAATAACACTGGAAGTAGAGTTGCATGTTTGGACCTGGTAAATTCCTTTTAGTAGCCATGATGGGATCAAGCTAAAGGAAATAGTGTGAAGTCTGTTATCACTGTCTTGCTGCAATTCACAATAACCTGGTACCAAATGTCCTCATTTTATGGTTCAATGGATACTTCTGCGAATTCCATACTAATTGCACTGTTCCTATGTTAATTTCCTGTAGCTATTGAATACTTCAGTGACTCAAAAGTAGTATGAACTGATTGCATTGGACTTGTGAGAGGCAAATACATTCTCCTTTCATGGAAACTGATTAACTGTGATTTTGGCAGGTTGCAATAGGAGGAAGCATATATTTCTTTGTAATTTGCAATTGTCAACAGCCAGAATACCCTCCTTTCCATCTGACCTACCCCCATCCTCCCCATAAAGGGTGGTGTATGGGTAGCCATCACCCTAAGAAATGTTTTAATGCTGCTTTCCTTCATTCCACAGTCTGGGGGATTATTTAATGCTTGTGGTAGCAATCAGGCACTGACCTGTTCCTAGCAATCCAGAGTGAATGCTTAGTTGTCCATTGCCTGAGACTCTGCACTGATAGTCACTACATATACTGAATCAATGAACATTTGATCTACCAAGCATTTCAAATATAATCATATTTCAAGCTAATAAGAGAAGGGCAAAAGAACTCCTCAGGAAACTATTCAATCACATTGTTCTTTGTTGCAATTGACACCTTAAGTGCGACAGGTATGCCTGGAGATGGATCTCAAGCTCACTATGCCACAGGACACCGGCCAAAACTAGCCTGGGGTTGCTTGTGTTCTAGTCTGGAGGACCCTGGCCAGGCACCTGAGGGTGAACTGTTCTTGTTGGAGCAGGGCAAAACCTGAATTGCATATAGCACGTCCCAGTCTGTAGTGGCTTTGTGGGCAGTGCTTAATTTGTAAATATAAACTTCAATCTATTTACAATGACTCCCTGCCCCTTTAGCTCACTTTAGCAGCTTTCTCCTTTGTGACGCTTTTTCGTTTTTCACTTCCTTATGCGTCTTGCTCGCAGCAAATGCCTGAGGTAGAAGAATAAGCGCCGGCCCTCAAAAATAAGTGACAGTGCTCAGCACCAGAAACAACAAACACAAATTAAACACTGTTTGTGGGCAAAAAGCAAAGGGCAAGTGTGCATCCCTAAGTGACCACCAGTGGCTGAGATTAATTGAAGTACTCCATCCATCATATTTTTTTGTTGCTGCAGTTGAAGCCCTAAGCACCACATGAATATCCAGATATGGGTCATGTGTTTCAACTGTCACATAACTCAAGCTATGCTACTCAGCTGAGACACAAGTATTCAGAAAATGGTCTGGGTTATTTGTATTTTCATCTGGAGAAGTCCTAGCCTAGCAGTTCAGTATGGATTGTTCCTAATGGAGCACGACAAACTCTTAGAGGCAATCTGTCAAGAAACTATGTAATGTAATGCGGCCCTGAACAATAGCCATGGGCTGAAATGAATTGAAGCATACCATCCATCACATTGATATAAGTTGCAGTTGACACCTTAAGTGCAACAAGTATGCAAGGGTCCCATGCTCACTGTGCCCTAGGATTTAAGCTGGAACTTACTGATGAGGCCTAACTGGCCTGGGGTTGATTGCATTTCTGGCTGAAGGGACCTGATGTAGCAGTTTGGCTGGACTCTTCTTATTGGAGCTGGACCAAGTCTGATATTCATTTTGCAGGTTTCTGTCTAGAGTAGCATAGTGGATGAAAACAATGGACTAGAATATGGCCGAATCCTTCATTACTGGCTCAGAGTAATTCAAGCCTTCCATCTATTACATTGTTTTTTTATTGCAGTCATCATTAATCTAGGTGATATTCTTTCCACAGGAAACCAATAGACAAAAACAAATCACTGAAGATTAGAAAGTTCTATAAGTATGTAGTTATTTGAAAATAGCAAAACGGAGGTGGACTTCCTCATTTAGGTGACCACAACAATTGTGGTCATTACCATAGGATGAAATTATCTTCAGTATAGTAATTAAGGTGGCTCCCCACTATTGCCCAGCTATACATCGAGCTGTTTGAAATTGTGTCAAATATGTCCAGTTATACTATGCCAAGCTGGATTATGCTGAGATTGAAGCCTATATTGTATCATCACATGATTCCCTGGAATAGATTCTATAATAATATTAATATTGTCACCATGAATTTGTAATTCAAGCTTTTCCGTTTTTTAGTTTATTTACTTTACACTCATATGTACTTGTGACTATTACATTCATTTGTAGATCCTGAGCTGCTATATTTCGAAATAAGGCATGCAGGATTTACAGAAATTAAAAAACAGTCTACTACACCCATCTTTCCCTGAGTCTCACAAACAGATAAGTAGGCCTGAGCATAATTCAAAGAGGAAGGCTGGGCTGGTGACATGGTTCACTGAGTTTGCACACCTAAACTCATCCATTGGATGGATCACCCTGGAGAATAAAACATCACTGGTGACCATTTTGCCCACATGAAGCTTACTTCACCCTGCCCTGGGCATTAGCTTCCCAGGCTAAAGCCATGGTTCTGTCCGCCTCTCAAAGGGGGGTTATGGAAGTTGTTTGGCCCACAGGAGGCCCAGACTCCTCCTAGGTCTAACAATTCCCTAGCATGGGTAGGTAAGGTTTCTGGAGACCTTTTTTCCCAGGTGAAAGCCATGACTTTGCCTGGCTCTCACAGGGGATTATGGGAGCTGTACAATTCGCAGGAGCCCAAGACTTCTCTCCGGTCCAACGCCACGTTGCCCAGGCATCGGCCATGGCCTTCATTTTGGGCCCTGTTTCTGCTCCACACCTCAGAAGAGCATGAGAGTCTACCCTTGTTAGGGACTTTCACCCCAGTTCATTGGGTAAGGATGCCCCAGGGTGGTGCCTTCTACCTTCCTGGTACCTGAGCCTTGGAAGATAAGGAGGGTTAAGCCTCCATCCAGCCCCCCTTCCCCTTGGGCCTGCATGAAAAGCTATTTTTCCTCAACTAATACATGGAGATTACTGAATCTGGGAGACACAAGTCAGAGTTAGCGTCTCCGGCCATCTTGTCCACCATCCATCAGCAGGCCACCTGGTCACCCAGCCTGGCCACCAGGTGGCTCAGCCTGACCTAGCGACCAGAGTGCCTGGGCAGCATCCATCGATGAGACCAGCACTCAGGAGGCTCCTTGTTCAAGCTATTGAATGGCTTCTTCAAGCTATCGAACAGCTTCTTGTCTCCAGGCAGCTCTGCTGGTGCCTGCTCTGACCATTTTGTCACCCTGCTGACCTGCGAGGAGTTATGCACCTATCCCTTCACCTGTTGGCGCAGGTCAGGAGGGGGAGGCCCTGGTACCGTATTGAATGAGGTGGAGTCAGCCACCTAAGGGCCCGCACCCTGTCCCTCCCACAGGCCTGGTGGCAGAAAGGCACCGGTGGGACACAGGCACTCACAGACATATACTAAAGGTTGGCTCAGAGGATTACTTTCAATAGATCACAGCAATATAGCTGCTCCATTACATATGAAATCCTGGCCCAGAATCAGGTCTTCTACATATGTTTTAGCACCAGGATCTCCATGAACATGCACTGCACTGAGGGCGTCAGAGGAGGCCCCCTTCCATATACACTCCAGTCCCCTAGTGAGCAGCTCAATGCACCAGTCAAAAGGCGGGCTATCCCAGGCCAACTGAAGCTCCACTGCACTATAGTAATATTCCAGTTTAGGGGATTCTGACTTAGAGGCATTCAGTCATACACCCACAGAAAGTAGCTTTGCCCAATTGGTTCCTCAGCAAAGCACATACACCAAATGTCTGAACCTGCAGTTCCTTTTGTAATGAGCAGGATTACTATTGCAACAACATATCATGAATAGGGTAAAACTAACCTGTCTCACGACGATCTAAACCCAGCTCACATTTCCTATTAGTGGGTGAATAATCCAGCCATTGGTTGATGATAGGAAGAACCAACATCGAAGGATCCAAGGACAACGTGATGAATGCTTGGCAGGCAAAAGCCAGTTATCCCTGTAGTAACTTTTCTAATATCACCTGCTTGAAACCCTAAAAGTTAGAAGGATCTGGAGGCCCCGCTTTCATGGTCTGTATTCATAATGAAAATTGAGATCAAGTAAGCTTTTGCCCTTCTGCTCCGCAGGAGGTTTCAGTTCTCCCCGAGATCACCTTGGGACACCTCTATTATTGTTTGAAAGGTGTACCACTCCAGTCAAACTCCCCAGCTGCTGCTGTCATTGGAGTGGGCCTTGGAGCCAGAAGAGTGAACCCCACTTCACTAGGTAAGTGAAAAACAATAAGAGTAGTGGTATTTCACTGGCAGCCTGAGGGCCCCGTACTTTTCCTACACCACTCATGTCTCTGCATTTTGCCAGACTAAAGTACACCCTTTCGAACTTCTCTAGCAATATAAATTGTCTAGAGTCATAGTTATACCCACCATTTACCCATGCTTCATTGAATTTCTTCACTTTGACTTTCAGGGCACTGGGCAGAAAGTACATGGTGTCAACGCCCACCAATGGCCTTTGCACTGCTATCTTTTAATTAAACAATTGGATTACCCTAGTCCTAGTTCTAAATCAGCTTTTAGGCAGAAGCTGTGGCAAAACACCTGCCCCGGGGAGGGGCGTGGGGAGAGGTGACCCTGCAGCTGGGGCAACCCACAGAAAGGGCCCAACTCACATCTTGAGTCACCGCTGTCCCGAAGTGGCTTGCATCCAGCCCCACTTCGCACCCAGCCCAGTGACCCAGCACCTAGGCCCAATCCTTACCTAATCTTTACAGACATGACTTGCCAACTTCCCTCACCTACATTGCTCAAATACTCTAGATGCCGTTCTACTTGGAACCCTGCTGTAGATATGGGTATGTCCTAGCATAAGATTGACACCATCTCCCCCAGATTTTCAATGACCAATGAGAGCTCACCAAACATCACCAGAACTGTGACGTTTTTCAAGGCTTTTCAAAGAAAGGAGATCTCTTCTCCAGGGTTCCCACCAACTTCTACAGGGTCATTTGCATTATAGCACTGGCCACTGTGGGTTCAGGGGTCTCAATGCAACTCCCTCTTGATTCGTCAGGGGCAATGGAGGCCATCACCTATCCCTTCTGAACTGTGCTTGCCCCTCTCTAAGGAACAACTGACCCATGTTCAACTGCTGTTCACATGGAACCCTTCACCATTTTGGCCTTCAAAGTTCTCATTTGAATATTTTTTACTACCACCAAGATCTGCACCTGAAGTGGTTCCACCCAAGCCTGAGCGCAGGGTTTCCAATTGCAATGCAGCTGTCCTCCTATTCATCGTGGCTTAGACCCCACAGCTCTCAAGGCTGGTGAAAGTTGTGTATGGGCCCAACGATCCATCATCATAAGTTCACAAGGGTAGTTGGTTAGGAAGGTGAGTTGTTACACACTTCTAAGTGGGGGTCCAATTTCATTGGCCACCGTCCTGCTGTCTATTTTAACCAACACCTTTTCTGGGGTCTGATGAACATCAGCATCAGGTACCTTAACCTGGCTAATTCTGTTCTTTTTGAAGTGCTAGTTCTGATTTCTGAAAGTTGTCCACTAGGTGCTTGCATTCGATGTTTGACTCCATGCCACTGAGCCTGGCTTCTTAAGTCTAACAGCTTGAGATTGTTTTAGCCTGAAGACCTCTAATCATTTGCTTTACCAGATAAAACTGAAGTTTCTGAGGAAATGCACCCTGAAGGGCTGGTGCACCCTGGCGACAGTCACACTGAGGAGACCCACCCTCTAAGGTGACCAACCTTCCCTCAGTGTGAATCTTCTGGGTGGACTGCGTGGACTCCACCCTTTACCTCCCAATAATTTCATGCTCACTTGAACTTTCTCTTCAAAGTTCTTTTCAACTTTCCCTTATAGTACTTGCTGCCTATCGGTCTCGTGCCCATATTTAGCATTTGATGGAGTTTACCATCGGCTTTGGGCTCCATTCCCAAGCAACCCAATTCCAAGAAGACCATATCCGGCACACCAGGGTACCAGCTTAATTCCATCCATAGAGTGAGCCTTGATCAAAAAAACATGGGCCTCCTGAGTGACACTGGGGAGTTGGCCTTCTGTGTGCCACATTTTCCACACCTGAAAAATGGGGGTCACAGCAGCACCCTTTCTCCCAGCTTGGAGACCAAAGCCCATGGGGGGCCAGCATGAAAACCAGCACCCGCAGGCAGACAGGGACCTTCCCTGCCCCAGCCACAGAAGTGGGTGCCCAAGGTGGTGCACACAGGCAGTGGTGGGACACCACACACAGCCACACTCAGCCAACAGCCAGACACCTGAGTTTTTCAGGCCCAAGGCAAACCAGGCAGCCATTCCATCAGGGCAGGGAAGACTAGGCACACCAGCGGCATACCTCTGCAGTAGGACTGGTGGTGAAGGGCCCCTGCATGGGTGATTAGGGATCCGACCTCAGGAAGATGAAGGGAGCAGAGCCCCCTGTGACAACCCCAACTATGCCCTGGGAGAGCGCCAGGGCTATTGACATTCAAGCAACCCTCAGACAGGCATTGCCCCAGTGGGAACCCAGGGCTGCAAGTTGCGTTTTCTGTGTTAAGTCAAATTAAAATGCAGTCTCCGCTCCTGGTGATGCCCTTCTAGCAATACCTTTAGGTTTCAGGTTTGCTACCCACAGAACCCAAAGACTTTAGTTTCCTGAAAGCTGGTCAGCAGGTCATGGGAATAACACCACTGGATCGCTAGTCTGCATTGGTTATGATCAGAACTAAGATGGATTCTGATTGTCTTCAAACCTCCAACTTTGTTTCTTTAATACTGAAAACATTCTTTCCAAATACCTTTGCTTTGATTCATCTTGTGCCGGTCTAAGAATTTCACTTCTAGCAGTACAATATGAATGACCCTGGCTATTCCTCTTAATCATGACCCCAGATCTGAAAATCTGAAAATAGAACCTGAATCCTATTTTATTACTCCTAGCTGAAAAATTCAGATGACCGGCCTACTTTAAACACTCTAATTTTTTCAAAGTAAACACTTTGGACCCCAAGGACACTCTGTCAAGAGCATCATAGCTGCAGGAGAGGCAAGTGCTGGGACAGGCATTAGCTCGCCTCACGGCAGACCAATAACTTGGTACCAAGAATCAACTACAAGCTTATTAACTGCAACAGCTTTATTGCAGCTGCTGTCAACAGACTTCTCCTCCAATGGATCCTTGTTAAAGGATTTCAAGTGTACTCATTCCAGTTATAGAGCCACAAAAGAGTTCTGTATTGTTATTTTTTTGTCACTGCCTCCCCGAGTCAAGAGTGGGTACTTTGTGTGCCTGTTACCTTCCTTGGATTTGACAGCCCTTTCCCAGGCTCCCTCTCTAGAGTCAAACCCTGATTTCCCATTACCAGTGGTCACCATAGTAGGCACAGAAAGCAGCATCAAAAGTTGATATGGTGGACATCCATGTGTATTGTCAAAGGCAATGTGCGATCAGCCCGACGTTATCTAGAGTCATCAAAATTGCCAGGTGAGCCTGGATTGGTCTTGGTCTGATAAATGCATGCATCTCGGGAGGTCAGCGCTCTTCAGCACATATTAGCTCTAGAGTTACTACAGTCATACAAGCAACAGATGGAGCAATCAAAGGAACCATAACTGATTTAATGAGCCATTCTCAGTGTCACTATACCTGCAGTGTGTACATACACACGCATAGCTTAATCATTAAGACAAGCAGAAGCTACTGGCATGATCAACCAGATAGCTACATCTGCTGGACATGAGGAGGAGCCAATTGTCCTTTTTGGACCTCCTTTACACCCCTTGAGAGCCTCCTTTGGGAGTCCCTGTCTGCCTGCATGGTATTGGGGGAACAGAACAGTCACATAGGTACTAGCAGGCCCGGCCTGTTCAGTGGCAATAAACGAGAGAGAGAGGCCAAAATGCAGTGTGAGCTGGTGCCACCCAAATGGAACAGCCGTTCCAAGCTGCTGTGGAAATGCACTGGATGGAAAAGGGTAATAGACAGGCATACGGGGACCAGATCACCAGGCAGCATCTGGAGCTAGCAACACCAACACCATCCACTCTGGTCAGACCACTTTACAAGCTGCACTTGCAGCTTCAGTGGAGAAAGGCCAGAGCAGAATGGGGTCCCTCAAAGTGTGTCTTTAATTATCTGGAGTAAGACTACCTTCCTTTCTTATAATCCATTTACACTGAGTGAAAGGGGGCCAGTGGAGCGAACACATCCAACCTCCCAGAGTTCTGGCTGGGCTTGGACAGTTAAATGAGCCATCATCGGGATGTCCAGATGAGCCCAGTCATCACGATCATGATCACAATACAGCGCTGGCTAAACCACCCTCTTTCCCCTCAAACAAACCACCATGCACTGGTATTTCAGCTTTGGATCCCTGTCTGGTAATCACGATTTGGAGGAAAGGCCCACTGTACAGTGCTGGAAGGAAGCTGCATACTCAGGTCCCTATGGGCCCATGGGCCCCGGCCATGGCGGTACCCAGATAAGAATGACTAGCAAATAAGGGAGTCCAAGGGACCTTCTCCTTACTAATCCGAAGGAAGGTTACCATTTTTTTAAATAATCCAAGCAAGCCAAGTAACAGAGGCCATTGGAGAAAATGCACCCGACCTCAGGGAGCCCTGTCTGGGATTGAAGACACAAATGAGCCATCATTGAGACTTCCAGAGCTGCCCTGCACTGGGATATCAGCTTTGTGTCCCTGCGTGTTCTCTGGGAATCAAGACTTGGAGGAAAGTCCCATTGGATAGGGTTGGAAGACAGCGGCAGTATCCAGGTGAGAATGATTGGAAAACAGAGGTCCAAGGGACCCTCTCTATACTCTATACTAATCTGAAGGAAGGTGCATCCCCTTTACTAAATCTGAAGGAAGGTGCGCCACCTTTTTTAACTAATCTGAAAGAAGGTGCACCCCTTTGCTTGTAATCTGTAAATGCCAATTAACAGAGAAGGGCTATCGGAGAAAATGCACCTGACCTCATGGAGCTCAAGACTCAAATGAACCGTCATCAGGACTTCCAGGGCAGGTCAGCTATCTGTATGCACTGGAGAAACTCATAACGCACATCCAGATGTCCTGGGGTCGAGCTGTGACTTCTTAAAAAGGATTCTGCTCACCCTCAGGAAGGGACAGGGACTCGAAGGCCTGGGTTCTCAGAGTCTGAGGTGGTTACCAGAAAAGGGGCTATTGAGGGGGGGCTCATGTAGCTCCAACCCAGGGCTCTGTCAGAGCTTCTGAATCTGGGCAAGCAGGAGAGGCCTTCCTGGGCCTAAGGCACTTTGCGACATGGCAGTCTGGAAAAGGGAGCCGAGGGCCTGGGATTTTTACCCCAAGTCCCTGTGGGTTTCTGATAAGTGGGGGCCTGGTCAGAGCTTCTGAAAATGGACAAGCAGGGGAGACGCTCCAGGGCCTGCAGGCCCCCATAGGCGGCACATTGAGACATGCCACACCAAGAAACAGAGCCCAGGGCCAAGGTCACCCACCCAAGGGCCTTCTCGGGTTTCGTTCTGGTGCCCTGTCAGGGCTTTCTAATCCCGACATGCAGGGAAGGTCTGCCTGAGTCTGCTGGCTCCCGTAAGTAGCACTCTGAGACACGGCGGGTAAGGGAATGAAGACCAGGGCCAGGGTCTTTCACCCCAAAAGACCTTCAGGGCTCTGACCGGAGCCCGGCCAGAGCTTCTGAACCCGGATAAGCAGGACTGGCATTCCCTGTCCTCCAGGACCTCATCCAATGCACTTTGTGACATGGCAGGCTGGAGAGGGGAGCCTATGGCTGGTGCTTCCAACCCATGCCCCAAAAGAGCTCTGACCCAGGGCCGAGTCATAGCTTCTTATCCTGGGGAAGGAGGAGAGGCCTCCCAGGGACCTGTGGGACTCCACTCCAGGTACTTTGCCACACAGTGGGCTGGAGAAGGGAGCCCATGGACTGGGTCTTCCAACTCTGGTCTGCATTGGCCATGTCCCAGGGCCAGGTTGGAGCTTTTGAACGTGGACAAGCAGCGGAGACCTCCAAAGGTCTGCAGGACCCCGTCCCAGGCACTTTGCAACATGACAGGCTAGAGAAAAGAGCCCAGGGCCTGGGGCTTCTACCCTTTAGACTACTGGAGCTCTGTCCCATGGCCCAGGCCTACAGGCCCCCAACAACAGCACCCTGAGACATGGCAGGCTAGGGAATGGAACCTAGGGCCAAGGTCTTCAATCAAGGGCCATCCAGGGACAAGCAGTGAAGGCCTCCCTGTGCCTAAGGGTCTCTGCCCTGGGCTCCAATGGAAACAAGGATTGGAGTCTTCCATTCCTGAACTGCTGGGGCTCTGACCTGGGGCCTAGTCTAAATTTCATATTTCACAGGCAAGCAGGGGAGGCAAACCCAGACCTGCAGGTCCCAATCCCAGGCAGTTTGTTACTCATCCTGGCCCTGCCTGAGCACCACCCATTATTGTAATCTATGCACACCAGGTGACAGAGGGGTGCATTCTAGAGAGTGTATCCGGCCTCCTGGAGCCCTGACTGGAATTCAAGCTCCTAATGAGCCCTCATATGGACTTCCAGGGAAGCTTGGAAATCTGAACACTGAGTCATGTGAAGTGAGTGATATGTTTTGTTTACTTATTTTACGTACCAAACATCACCAGTGAAGTTGGCATGGCACATTTGCCCCTACGCCCAATTCTACAGGTAAGCAAACGCTTCAAATACAGGCTCTTGCGTGGCCTGTACTTCCATTTGTTATGTCTTGACCTCATCAAAGAGTGCCAGTGTGATTCATTTACATAGATATAACTTGAACAAGTGAATGCAAATTGTTGTAAGGACCATCATTCCCTGAAGCCGGCTAAAGAAAGAGGAATATTTCTCACTAAAAGATTATTTTTTGACCATTACATGGCAAGCCCTAAAATGCCACCAGATCATTCATGCCTGGTCTGACTCAGGCAAGAGAAGAGGCAGTTTGGCAGGATTGCTATACTGTGACCATGATGAAAGACTATTGCTTTGAGTATTGGTTATATAGAGAGGCAGCCAGCTCTGGAATGTAGGCGACAAAAAGGTACAACACAACATGAACAATGGATGACCTATAGTCACCCAAGTTTGAATGAAAGGTCTGTATGAGATACCTGCTGAGCAGTAATGCTGCTATTATAATGCTTCACATATAGCTTGGAGACAGGATGATTATCTCACCTCTTTTACACATTTCTGCACATTTGAGCCTAGGGCACTATGGGGGGCATTCTGACCTTGGCGGTCCATGACCGCCATGGCGGAGTGCGGCGGAAGCACCGCCAACAGGCTGGCGGTGCTTCCTGGGCGATTCTGACCGCGGCGGTAAAGACGCGGTCGGAAAAGGGGAGCCGGCGGTTTCCCGCCGGTTTCCCGCTGGCCCAGGGAACCCGCCATGGCGGCGCTGCTTGCAGCACCGCCATGGGGATTCCGAGCGCCTTCCCGCCAGCCTGTTTCTGGCGGTGTCCACCACCAGAACCAGGATGGCGGGAACGGGTGCCGTGGGGCCCCAGGGGGCCCCTGCACTGCCCATGCCACTGGCATGGGCAGTGCAGGGGCCCCCTAACAGGGCCCCACAAAGTTTTTCACTGTCTGCTGTGCAGACGGTGAAAATCGCGACGGGTGCCACTGCACCCGTCGCACCCCTTCAACTCCGCCGGCTCCATTCCGAGCCGGCTTCATTGTTGAAGGGGCTGTCCCGCTGGGCCGGCCGGCGGTCTTCTGGCGGTCGCCCGCCGGCCCAGCGGGAAAGCCGGAATGGCCGCCGCGGTCTTCTGACCGCGGAGCGGTCTTTCGGCGGGAACCGCTTGGCGGGCGGCGACCGCCGACCGCCGCGGTCAGAATGACCGCCTATATGCTGAGATCTACCATTAAATGCTGGTTACATGCAATCTTTTACTACACTTTCAAATACGAAGTTGAGCATAACAATCCAGGAGCAAATCCTCTTTTGAAATAGAGGTCCCAGAGTAGAATGTGGCATTGACAGAATGATGTCTTTACCGATATTCTGTTCAGAACAATGAACATATAGGTAGCCCTTTATATCAACTTCTCTTATGCATGTGTGTATATAATAAGAATAACTCGGATCCTCACTTTAATCAACTTCATGAAACAAAATGCTCTATTAGTAATACAGCTGCATCTAACCTGAACAACAGCACACTTTAACAGCACTCTTCTTTTAACTTGTATACTTTAAAAAAAAAGTCTCTTAAAAGGAACATAGCTAGTCCTTGAGGTTCACGTGAAATGTCTTGATCATTTGATGAGATGATTTTGTGTTTCTTGGACAATTTAATACAACATATATAAAACATAAACAGACTGGCTGCCAGATCTCTTGCATGAATATGAATCTGATTCACAGTTTGTTTGCTTTTGAATTGAATACTAAACATGACACACTTCACCTCATAAATGTCTTAATGATATGCTTTATCCATTCATTCCATCTTCCTGGCAGCCCAATGACTCCCCATGCACTGAGGATGTACATTACATCCTTATTTTCCCTGCAACATATGGTTATTGCATCTTCTTGACTCTAGGTATGAAATGTAAAGTTCATTGGGCTGTGCATTCCATCATGTGTATTGATTGTTTCAACAGTTATACCCTCCCTGTAAACAAAGAAGGCACTTCAGAGGGCAGGAGGGATGCAAAGGGTGGGGGAAGTGAGGAAGGGGACTGGGTAGGGGGTAGGCACATGTAGCTGCCTTTAGTGGTGCATGTATCACCAAAAGATGGTCAGTTTTATCTGGGTCAAGGGAGCCATGTTCTCTGTTCCCTCAGATGGCACACATGACCCCAAGCAAGCTATTCAGAGAAGAGATGGTGTGGCACTGTCATGAAGGGGCCCTAAATAGCTTTAAAAATGTGTGACTGATCATTCAATTTATGCTCGATTTTCTTCTAGCCTACTGTGTGGTACAGTTTGAGTAGCCATTTAGTCAATGATGGAAGGGTGGGCTGTACCCAGTGGCAGCATATACATAGTTTGTCCATGGCTAGTGAGGCAGCCACCCACCTATGGTCATCAGAACTCATGTCGGGCTAGTATGAGAAGTTGCAGAGGAGGGCAAGATGCTGCAAGGGAGTGCTTTGGAGAGCGCTATATCACTGTAGGTGATCCCAGAGGAGTGTCCAGTAGAGTGCAATAGCTGGGCAGGCCCACAAGATATGTTGCGGTCACAGTGAGTGAGATTATACAATCTCCAGAGGTCATGGGGTAGGAGGTTTGCCCTATGAAGTTTCCAGGGCGTCCAGTACCAGTCCTGCAAAATTGTAAAGTAAAGGAATTTTAAGTGGGATTCTCTAAAGGCCCTATCTGGGTCAAGTAGAAGTGATGTCCAGTCTTCCAAAGAGTAGGTCTTCCCCAAGAAACACTGCTATCGGAGTCTGTTGGCTGTTAGGGACAGAGTGAGTGGTGTCCTTTGATAAAGACTGCATAGAGGCAAGCCACCAGCCCCCTGTACTGACCAATTGAAGGTACTGAAGTGGAAGGGACAGAGACAGCCCCACAGGCTGTGACCCACGGGCCACAGGAAGGCAATGGGACAGTTGACAATAGCACCAGCAACCCATGGGGTAAGCTCAAATCTTATTTTTTTGTGTTCTGTCCTTCAAATCAGCCTGTTTCCAATGTAGAAGCTCAATATTGTGCCCCCAGTCTGGGGGATGTTTATGTTGGGCCTCCAGCAGGTTGTCCATTCTGCGTAGAAGTATGTGAGTAATCAATATGTCTTGCCGGACTGACAGATCCTCCGATGTGTGACCTGAATTTTAGTGCCTATCTATGTGAGGGTGGACCCAAAGGATGAGATTTCCATTAGGAGCCCATCAATGTCTGACCCAGAGGGCACTGGAGCTGCCAGGGAAGTCTTATTTGGGGTGCTTTTTGCCTTTGTCGCCCTATGTGGGAAAGGTATGCCAGACGTGGGTCCTGTGCTCACTGTGCCACTGGATTCAAGCTAGCTTGGCTGATGAAGGGTGATACCCTGAAACCAATCCCAGGATGTTTGTTTTCAGTCCAGGAAGGACCTGGCTTGTCAGTTCAGGCTGGACTGTTCCCATGGGGAACAGGGTCAAGACTGATTTGCATATTGCTGGGTCCAAATTGGGGTGGCGTGGTGGGCAAAAAAATGATGGATTAAACCCAGATCTTTGTGACTGGGGTGATTGTTTGCATTGTTCAGCATTCATTCCATCATCTGTTCTTTTTGCTTTAGTCAACATGTCTTGCCAGATTGATGAAATCTCCGATGTGAGATTTGACATTTTAGTGCCCAACGCTGTGGGGTGGACTCAATGCATGAGATTTCCATAAGGAGTACTTCCATGTCTGACCCAGAGGGCACTGAAGCTGCCAGGGAAGTCTCCTTTCGGGGTTTACTGAGAGCGTCTCACCACTTTTGAGAAGTCCAGCTGTTAGGCAGGCAGCTCATGTGTTGCCATGCAGAAGAAAACAGATGTGAGGAGAGCAAGAAGGTCCTGAGTCTCGGGTACCCAGAGCAGTCCACAGGCTGGGGAATGATCCAAAGAAATGAGGAGGTAAATCCCACAAAGGATGCAGTATTAGCCCTAGAGTGGCATCTCACAGACCAGGAGAGGATGGATGTTTTTCAGCTATCAGGATTGTCGGCCGGCGCACCTCACCATCACCCGCTAGACTGGTCATAGGTTCAGGCGTGTCCCACACTGCCTAGGCAAGCTAGCAGATGGTGGCTAGAGGAACTGTAAGGCCCTCCTGGGCAGAGTTGCAGCTCCTAGTGAGGGGTCACAAGTAATGGCCAGGTCCCAGGGTTGAGAGGTAGTGGGTGGTGAGGCAGGCACTCTTACAGCAACAGTAATTAATGGTGGAGCTAAGGAAAGGGGTGGGAGTGAGTAGGGGTGCTCCACCTCTAGGGTGCTCCATGTTTTATCATAAGTGTGCATAGTGCTGGATCAAAGGTGCTGAGGGAGGCTATTATTAGGGGTAGGTGGAAGTTGCAGAGTTTAATTCTATTGAATTCTGTGGCGTTACCTGAAAAGTTTGTGAGATTAAAGTGGGGGTGGAATTCGGCACGTTGTGCTGCCCGCACTGATTTTTACCGCAGGGAGCTTGCTCCACCCAGAAAAATAAGTGCTTAAAGCACCATGCGGTGTGCCAGAATTAATTGTTGTTTGAGTTGGTTTTGCCACTGCTCGAGTAGATTTTCTAATTGAGCTGTAGCTTTGTCAATGTGAACGGTCATAACCGCCCACAACCACCTTTGATGGGAATTTCTTGCTTGATGGTCTCCTCGTGCCCAAAAATCACGATAGGGGACACCAATTCTCTCTTCCACTCGCCAACTCACTATTGGCAAGCTGCATGTGAGAAAAAACTATGCAACAAGGCGGTCAGCGGAATTTTGCCAGAACTCCACCAACGATGCTGGTGGAGCCGAATGTATCACCCACCACTAGGGAAGTGATTACCTCTTCCCAGCTTATTGTCCCATGGTGGGCGCAAGGTCTCCACCTACGTCAGTTGATGTCTCCTGCTGCTGTACGGCCTGGTGATGCCAGGCAAAGGTGGGCACCCTGGCAGAGTTACTCCACTGCCAATGAGACCCAGTCACCTGGGAAAAAGGTCTCTGTCAGGTCATTCCAGAACCCCCTCAGATTTCACGGGAGTCCGCAGTGATGCTGCCTACTACACTTGGCATCCTTGGTGTGGTTTCCCCCTAACTTTTTTGCCTTGAACCCTCCTTTGATGCCGACTTCATTTTTGATGGCCTTAGGACTATGCGCACTTTGCCACTGCTAACCAGTGATAAGATGCTTTTGCGCCCACCTTAAACATGGTAGAAGTGACTTAGAATTGGCCTATTTATTATACTTTTAAGTCCCTTGTAAAGTCATACTACCTGTGCCCAGGGCCTATAAATTAAATGCTACTAGTCGACCTGGAGCTTGCATTCTGCCACCTACTTCAGTAGCCCTTTAAACCTGTCCCAAGCCTTCCACTGCAGCCTGTATGTACAGTTTTAAAATACCATGTTGAGCTGGGAAAATACACCATTCTCTAAGCCCCAACCTCCTTTTTGAATACATATAAGTGACCCCTAGGGATGCCTTGAACGGCCCAGAGAGCAGGGTGCAGTGTATTATAAATGTTGGACATGTACTTTTAGGTTTTACATGGCCGTGTAGAGAAAACACTCTTAAATTCTTTTTTATAGTTAATAACTATAACTTACAATTGGCAACATGTAGATAGATCAAATTTGGTGTCCAAAGAATTGTAATTAAAATCCCTCTGTAATGGTACAGCCAGGTCAGATTTTTAATCATATTTCTCAAAATATTTCCTTTAGAAAGTTGACATTTTATTGTCCTAACTATTTAGTGCTTGCATTCTGATCCTGGGTCACATAACTATTTGTAGCTGGAGTTGGTCTTTATGTCTTGCTCCCAGACAGTGAGACAAAAGGAAGGTGGGTGTTGGTAGGATGAGTTACTCTGAGTTAATGAGGGGAGTAGCTGTCACCTACCAGATGTGCACATCACAAAGGTTCTGCCTGTGCACTCTCACAAAGGGTTTTACTCTTGCCTTTTGAGACCTCAGACAAGCTGTGGTGAGGACACGAAGGACAGACATGCCTGACACCTCCATTTCAAAGTGGGCAGTAGGTATACAGGTAAAAATATTCTCAGACCACAACTCTTAAGTACACATTTGGTCCTGTGTGACAGGAAGAATGACTGTTGTGCTGCTAAAAATATTGCACTCTGCTGAACTTCTGCTCTGAAGAACTGATGCCCTGCTGTGTGACTTGCTGCCCTCTTGCCTGGTTGGGGAGGACTGGACCTGCATCTCTAAACCAAGGACCACAGAGTGATTCCAAGTGGTGGTTGGCTTGAACCCAGCAGCTTGTCTTTGCCATCTCTGAGTCCTGGGCTCCCAAGTGGTGCCTCCTTGGAAGTGGGTTTGAATATGCTCGGCCATCACATTTGCAGATCCAGCAGAACCGACACATCTTTTCTGTGACCCAGTGCATCTCCTGCAGAACAGCGCATCACCTTTGCTGCTCGACAGATCACCCTCAGAACCAGTGCATCAGCTCTGCTGCGCAGACTTCTGCAATGCAAGGACTTCACATCGCCCATCACAGCCCATTGGATCTGACGCATCTCCCCACAAGGACATCACCTCACCCAATGCAGCCCAATAGAATGGCTCCTGCACAATGCATCTCTATGCAAGTACATTGCCTTGGCTCCCCAGAAATGCCACTGCGCAATGCATTTACTCACCTGGATCTCTCATCACCTCTGCTGTGCAATGCATCCTCGACACGGGAATCTTTACTCTTCGCAACCAGGATTTAACTGGCGTAACTGGGTCTCTGTAGCCAGCCTGTGCTCCATTGTGGTCGGCTTGAACTGGTGACTTAGTGCCGGTAAGGGGTGACCAGAAAACCACAATAGGTGCTTTCTGGCGCAATTTTCACTTAAATCTTTAAAATGTACTATCAGTTCTACTGATTTATGTAATTTAAGTCTTGTTTTATTTATTGAAATTTACTCTATTTTTCTAAATTGGTGTGGGACACTTCTTGTGTTGCATTTTCACTTTATTACTGGCTGAAGTGCTGTATAAATACTTTACATATTGCCTCCATGTTGAGTCTGACACCATACTCCATGATGTGCTGTATAAATACTTTATACATTGCCTCCATGTTGAGCCTGACGCCATACTCCATGAAGTGCTGTTTAAATACTTCACACATTGCCTCCATGTTGAGCCTGACTGCTCTGTGCAAAGCTCCCAGAGGGTTAAGCACAGGCTAATTTGGGGTTTGCTTATGCCTCACCCTTACAAGGATTGTGTTTGATGCTTGAATAGAGTTTCACCCCTCCAACCAGTAATAATTTCTCACATTGACATTGGTGTAGAGTCATGTTAGAGTGCCATGTTCCCAAGAAAGGGGGGTGACCAGCCTAAGTCTAAGGCTCATGTTGCTGTGCTGGTGGGTCTGTGCAGGCTTGTCTGTGCCCATCTGAGATCCCTGGGGGCCATGGCATGGCTGATGGTAATCTGGTGATATTGTCTTAAGGGGAGGGTGGCCAGCTAGAGCCTAGGTAGAGCCTGGGGCCAGCATACGCCATGTAGGCAGCGGCCTCCGGTGAGCCCAAGAGGCCTCAATACAGCATCAGGGATCAATCAATCAATCAATCATTAAATTTATAAAGCACGCTATGTACCCGTTAGGGTTTCGAGGCGCTTGGGGGGGGGGAGGGGAGGGATCGCTGCTATCGTTAGAAGAGCCATGTCTTGAGGAGTCTCCTGAAGGTGAGGAGGTCCTGGGTCTGGCGTAGTGAGGTCGGGAGTGAGTTCCAGGTCTTGGCGGCGAGGTGGGAGTAGGATCTGCCGCCAGAGGGCTTTCGCTGGAATCGGGGGACGATGGCGAGGGCAAGGTTGGCAGAGCGTAGTTGGCGTGAGGGAACGTAGAAGTTGATGGCCCAGCCCAATGGTGTTAGTGCCAGACCCTCCGCTACAGTTGAACAAATGAATGCCAGATAGAGAAGCCCCAGAATTGACTGCCTCCACGTTTCCCAGGGGGCCACGGTGAGCTCAGTTGCAGTCTGGAAGCCGCACCTCAAGAAGGCAGTTGTCCGGGTCCTAGGGAGAGCCTGAGGCTACCAATCCTTGTGATGACCCATAATGACTCTGTTCCGCATTGGAGATAGCCCATGCCGGTTCAGCTGGAGTTATGGTCCTCTGCTGTAGATGGATGCTGGATGGCAATGCCTCAGGGTTAACCGGGTGCTGTAAAATGGCTGGCGAGGTGCAGGGCAGAGTCTGGGAGCACCCATCTTGGTTTGCTCCAAACTCTGCATCACCAGTCTTTCAATATACAGAACTTGGCTGTCACCAGCATGGCTGTTATACATCTATGCTTAAGGTTAGACATCCCTGTAATGTCTATCACATAATATAGTATGATCAAGCAAGGTAGGATGTGGATTGAATAGTCACCAGAAGGTGTTATCATATCACTGGCACTGGGCTAGGCTATCAGAGTGCCACGGGACATGTAATAAGGAACTTCAATAAGTGTCTGTGAACATCTGTAATACTTGAAGTGCAACATGTTGTGTAATTTAACAGGAAGCTAATCTACGTGGACGGCACGTAGATTGCTAAAAACAGCACTGGGTTTATAGTGAAAAAACAAAATGGCAGTGAGCCACACTGTCATGAGCCATCAATAACAAGTTTTGTCACTCATATCCTCGCTAGAAGTAGACGTTTAAAGGGGAAGGGAATCCGAATAACCCTCAAAGTCTATCCCACCATTTCTGATAAAGGAGCACACTGTGAATATTTTTCACACTTAGGGAGGCAAGGATGCTCATGACATATTGTATCTTTTAAAGGGATATCTGAACATAACTGCAACGTTTGAGTTGGCTATTATGTTGAGAGCTGCCAATTTTAGATCTTAGTTGTGAAAAAAAAATTGGGCTTGATTTAGAGTTTGGCAGGGGGGGGTTACTCTGTCACAAACTTGACGGATATCCCATCTGCTGTGTTACAAGTTCCATAGGCTATAATGTATTTTGTATTACGATTGTGACACAGTAACCCCCTCTGCCAAACTCTAAATCAGGCCCTTTGTCTTTCTACAGCTCCCTGTGAAATATTTTACATTAGGGAAACTTCCACATTTAAAAGTTTGAATACCATTGATCTAGGGAAATTTCCCTGAGCTTCCAATTCAGTATATTGTGTAGTTTTGCTATCCATAGTGATGATCATGGCAGAGGTTGCAGGAAACCATAATGATATCCCTTTGTCTATTCTACCAGAAGTTGGCACTGAAGGAAAAATTTGCAGATACAGAAAGGCATGCCCTCTAATCGACCGTTGTTCTTTCTGACTGCTTGTAGCAACATCCGGGCGCGCCAGTGTCAAAAAACACATCCTATTACAAGATGAGACTGATTCAATGCATTGCCATTTTTTGGAATGACATGTGTACTCTTTGCAATTCCAGAGGCTCTGTGTTATGGGTGTTAAGGAGTCATGGTATGTAGATAGTCACAAATCCCCACATAAGTTCTTTTCAGTCTTATCTCCTATTTAAAAAAATCTAACATTGTCTCTTAAGGAGCAATCATCCAAATCTGTGAATTTATGTTACAGATGTCAAATCTCTTGCCCCAATCAGGATCATTGTCCAGCACTTGCTTCTACTACTTACAGCATTTTTTCAGCAAAGATTGAGCTATAACGGAAGGATGACAGGTTTGGCTGCATTGACTTCAGTTTCATGGACATTTGCAATAACTTCGGCTCCATTTTCTCCATCACCAATATGATTAGTGAGATGTCTCTCATGATAGTTCCTTTTTATATTTCCAGTAGCTTCACAATTGTTTTCTGCTTGGAGCCTAACAGTCCCACTGAAGTAGTATTATCAACTGATCACTCTTTGGTTTAAAATTCGATCTGAAACCAAAACAAGAGGTGGTTTTTAGAACCTTGCTCTTATTAACTCATTTTCTTCTGAGCTCTTCAGGTATAAATGAAATGAATAAGGGTTTTTAAACCACAAGTTATATATTTACTGCAGCCTAATGTAAAGAAAATATAAAGACACAACTTTAATGTTAAAATCACAGCCCTAAACATTACCAATGAACCAGCACACCAACTAAATGATGATAGGGTTATATAGTCACACAACTGTAAGGACACACATGGTAAGAAAAGGGATAAAATATTATTAATATTCACAGACTGGAATCATCTGACTATATTCAATGGGCGTTATCATTAAATACCAACATAACATACAAGAATAAATAATTCATCACTATTATCAACTGGCTAAACGCAGCTCAATTTCACTGCCGCTTACACTCTAAAATTAAAAGTATAAAGCAATCAGTGGCATCCGTGTTTTAAATGACCCACACTTTAGGAATCATGAAAAGTTTGCATAAGAAATGAAAATGTTATTAGAATTAGCAAAACATATACTATTATGTTAGTTTGTAGTAGGCTGTTGCTGTGATCCACACAAATTGCATTTCATAACACGGTAATTAAATGGATGCGTTGCACGGGAGAAACTAAAAATGCCATTGTAACCACTTCATCAACCGTTAAATTCTAATTGGTCGGACACAAGTTCAACTATGAAGAAAGCTCTGAACTTTAAGACATAACGTCTGAAATGTCCGCACAATTTAATAGACTACAGAAAACAAACGTAACAGTAGTGTTTTACATCTCTACTTGTTCCTGAAAGTTTAGAACATGCTAATCTTAGCATAGCAGACCTGTTGTTGATGCTGCCCTTATTTATATATATATATTCAAATCCTTAACGCAGTGCTTAATTTGTAAATAAAAACGTGCTGGTGCCCAAAGCTCTCCTTTGAAATTTGCGGCTGCTTCATTTAAATATGCAAGCACAGAATACTGAAGCAGCGTAATCCCGTAATCCTGAAGCCATCTCGACACCAGCAGCTGCTGCAAATGTCAAGGGTGGGGCGGGGAGGACAACGTTAAAAGAAAACAAAAATAAACCTTACCGTCGCCGTTGCTTCCCGCTGCCTCCTGCTGCCTCGCTCATCTCTCCTTTTCATCTGGTGTCCCAGCATTCACTTGGACACTAGGGCAGGCTGCCCAGCAATCCTGGCACTGCTCTCATGCTAAACCTAGCATGAAAGCAGCATCATGATTGGTCTAAGCAGCTTGGGCTGCCGCTCAGACACATACTGGGGTCTGAGCAATTTCTCCAGACTGGCTATTCAACACAGCTGGGCTGGAGAAACCTAAGTGTGCATGTGTGTTTGGCCAGCCTAAGACGGCCGGCCAAACACACATGCGCACTTAGGTTCACTCTCCCTTCCTCCCACGGCCCAGCCCGTCCCCCTTCTCATACTGCTGGCTGAGCCAGCAGCTGAAAGCTAAAATGATAGTGCAACTATCGTTTTATTGTTCATCTGGTGGCTCAGCCAGTGGGGCGACGCTCCTGCATCTCAGGCTTCTTTAATCCATTTACAACCACCCACTTCCCTTACAGCTCACTCTTGCAGCTTTCTACTTTCTCCCTTTGTGAAGCTTTTTCATTTTTCTCTTCCTCCGTCTTTTCCATATGAGGCTTTTGTTCACAGTAAATGCTTGAGGCAGAAAAATAAGTGCCTGTGCCCCTCACCAACTCAAATTTAGCACTGCCACAATGCGTGCTGACTGCAGCCACGTACCAAATCGAAGGTGGGGGGGGCGGTCATCAAGGAGTCAGCAATCTCTGACACAATTCAGCCACACCTCGCAAACACTGCAGGCAAGAAGACCAGACATTGTGTGCATTTGTTTCTGCTTTTTTTAAGTGCTTTCTTTCATGCTCATACTTATGCTACCAGTTTTGATGCATTTTGGCTGACCCGCAGACTTGCTCATGCAACAAAGGCAACATTTTGAATCCATATTTTATGTGTAGACATCATCATGGACATAGAGAAAATACTCATTTCATTTATGTTGTTCATTTCAACATTATTATATCACACTGTGATTTTATAGAACATGAGAAGTAAACGTTCTCTCCTCCTAGACGTGTTCATATGCGCAACAAATCTTCAATAAAATGCATTAAAAACTTTTAGCTCTAGTGGGCAAACCTGCAGGTCACGTAATGAAAACTCTCCGTCAAAAAAGCAATATTGCACTGAAAATTCTCAAGTGTAAACAATTATAATCTGAAGCCCAAGTGGGCTATACTGACAACTCAAAACCTTTACAAAGGGATTGAGCTTTTGTCAATCTTCATAAAAGTTATAATTTAAAAGTGAGATTTTACTGAAGATTTCTCAAATGTAAATTATGGCAAGAAACTCAAGTTGGCAGTACTAACTTCACAAAAGCTTCTCAAAAGTGCTTGTGCTAAAAGTGCTTGTGTTCTCAACGTAAGTGACTAGTGCATAATAAAGGGCATCAATATTATCATTTCTTTAAAAAAAACTGATCAAAATCAATGATCACTTCAAAACATAAGAACAAAGGAGAAAGGAAGCGCTTTGGGCCTGTGTTCACAATTTCTTCACTTCTGTGCAGGTGGGTATGCAAATCTTCCTCGATATTTAATCCTACTGGCGTCTTGTGTTTAATTCGATAATGTAGCATGATTTTAACTGCCTGAGACTCTTCTCTCTATTGCTCTCTTTGATGTTTCTTGCTATGGCATTAACCACAATGTATGTTAAACCTCTCACATCACTATTATGTTTCTCTTTGAAGTAGCAAGCCACTAAGTATGAGCTATCTTTGTTCTTAATTGCCCTCAAATGCTGAAATATTCTTTTGTGAACCAGTAACATTGTGCTGCCAACATACTTCAATTCACATGGGCAATTCAAGACACAGACGGCAAATCAGTTTTACAATTGTAGTACCCTTTTATTATTTAATTTTTGTTTTAGGGAGTGGTAACTCGTACTCCTTTTTATTCATGGAATGATGGCATGCTTTGCACATTTTTGTAAACCAGTGATGCCACCAAACCAATTATCCTTCTGTTGACATTCTGGTGAACTCTCCACTTAGTCATCCTTCATAGCTCTAGCCCTTCTAAAAGTCAAACCTGGTCTTCTCGGGGCACCCTTCTCTATTACTGGATTGTTCTTAAATAGATGCCATTGTTTCTGCACTACTTTGTGGATCACACTCTCTTGTCTACCAAAGGTGGTAATTTCTCTAGACTGAGACTCTCCTGTTTATGACAATTTCTTTTTTCCTCTTTCAAATATTAACTCTTCCCTGGTCTACAGTTTTGCTTTATGCATTGCTTCATCTAAATGTTCTGAGTGTATCCTGTCTCCTGAAACCTTTAAGTCATATCTCTTAGAGTCTTTACCTCTTCATGAACTTCACTACAATTTCTTCTGACTCTAAAGCTTTCATTATATGGGATACTCCTTACCAAATTTTGAGGTTGGAAACCCGGTGTGTGTGTAGCAAAGTACTGCCTGCTGTAGGTTTTCTATATAGTTTTATCTCAAGCTATCCCTTTTTGCCATATACTGTTAGATCAAAAAAATTGACTTTTTGCTTATTCACTGTACTTGTGAAATGGAGATAGAATGAGTTGTGAATACTCTTCCCCACAAGGAGTCCGCATCCTCTATCAATCCTCTCCATATTGCAAACACATTGGCCCTCATTAAGACCCTGGGAGTCTTTTGACCGCCAGGCATAATGTGGCGGTAACACCACCAACAGGCTGGCAGTATATTCTGGCATATGATAAGTGTGAAGGGTTGGCTGCTGCCAACCTGCAACATCTCCACTCATACCGCCTTGGCGATATGAACTGCCGGCCCAAGATGTTCATCTCAGACCCAGTGGTCCACAGAAGACTGCCAGCAGCATTATGAGCCGGCCTTCTGTCACAAAAACCATGGTGGTAGGGCTACCAGTGACAGGGAATCCCTTCCCTGTCACCAGTAGATGGCTCCCCCCAGCAAGCACCTGATCCCCCACCCCCGTACTCACATAGCACTCCCCACCCCCATACTCACATGTCACCCCCACCCTCTATACACATAGCGCCCCTCCCCAACACACATAGTACCCCCAACAACTACACACATACCGCCCTCATCCCACAGGAGGCAGATCCTTCTCCTACCTCGCCCCCAAGGCCTGGAACTCCCTCCCCACCAACCTCCGCAAGACCCAAGACCTCCTGCTTTTCAGAAAGAAACTCAAGACATGGCTGTTCGAACAGTGACCCTCCTCCCCCCCCCAGCGCCTTGAGACCCTCACGGGTGAGTAGCGCGCTCTAAATATTTTTTTTATTTGATTTGATTTGATTTGACCCCCTATACAGATAGCGGCCCCACCCCAACACACATGATACCCCCAACAACTACACACATACCACCCCTCATCCCCATCCCCACATAAAAGCACACAAACACACACCACGCATACACCCATTCACCTCAACTTTCAGACATACATCCACTCACACTCATCCATACACACATACTCACACGCATTCAACCATGCCTACACCACAACACTCACAAACGCATTCCCACACACACATGCATACACACAGGCAGGCACCACACAAAACACCCTGCCTCCCCTGTCGGACGCCGACTTACTTTTTATGACGGGGAGGTCATCCAGCAGGGGACGGGAAGGGGTGCTGCTAACGTTGGCAGCACCCCTCCAGCAGGACACCGCCAGCCCATATTAATGCTCATAATACGGCTGGCGGTGTCCTTATGGCAGGGCGGCGAAGGTGGTAGCACCACCCAGGCACCTCAGACCGCCTGTATGAATACTGCTGGATTTCCACCAAAAGTGTGGCAGAAATCCAGCAGTACCCATTATATGGCGGGTGGAAGACCGCCGGCACTGGTGGTCTTCTAGCACCCATGGCTTCGGAGGCCTTAAGTAAAGACCGCTGAAGTCATAATGAGAGCCATTGTCTCTAAACCTGCACCAGAATACTACATTTTGTGCCCACTCAGTTTGAAAATCTATCTATGGTGGTCATTACAACATTGGCGGTAAAAGCCGCTTACCGCCGTGCAGAAGACCGCCAACACACAGCCGCGGATGCGGAATTCCGCCACAGCTATTATGACCCACAGCACGGAATTCGCCAATATTCAGACACCCACACAAGTCCGCCACACCAAAGGTCAGTGATAAACTGGCGAAAACAAAACCTCAGCCGTCACACCAACAGAAATACGCCCACACTATCACGACCCACGAATCCACGCAGCGGTCTTTCAACCACGGTATTACATTGGCGGTACACACCGCTGCGCTCAAAATACACACATTTACAAAACACTGCCACATTGGACAAATCGAAATACACACACCTGATACACATACACACACCACTCCCCCACACCCAATACAATATAAAACACACACCCACATCACCCACAAACCCCTATGACCACAATTGAGAAAGAAGCACACAGAGAGACACCACCATCAACAATACTAGCATCCACAGGCACACAACACCATCACCCACATAACTTCCACGCACCTCACACAACACCCCACTACATATCAGCACACTTATCACCACACACACCACCCCACACATCACCCACACCACCCCATGGCATGGCAAAGACACCCCAGGTTCTCGGAGGATGAGCTCATGGTCATAGTGGAGGAAATCGTCTGGGTAGAGCCACAGCTATTTGGATCACAGGTGCAGCACACCTCCATAGCTAGGAAGATGGAGCTATGGTGAAGAATAATGGACAGGGTCAACGCAGTGGGACAGCACCCAAGAAATCTGGATGACATCAGAAAGAGGTGGAACGATCTACGGGGAAAGGTGTGTTCCATGGTCTCAAGACACAACTTTGCGGTTCAGCGGACTGGCAGCGGACTCCCACCTCCTCCCCCACAACTAACAACATGGGAGGAGCAGGTCTTGGCGAATCTGCATCCTGAAAGCCTCGGTGGAGTAGCAGGAGGAATGGACTCTGGTAAGTCAAAGCTTAACTATTACATCCCCCACCCTACCTGAATGCCATCACATACCCCCACCCTCACCCCCATCACTCTAACTCCTCACAAATGTCCCAACATCTCAAACCACACATCCCAACACCAAGCCCTGCATGCAACAACAAAGCATGGACACCCATCACTAAAGCATGTCTACTGCACATACCCATACACCCCCCTAAACCATCATTACACAAGGTCCCACACAGGAATGCAAGCACTGGGGTACACGGTCACTCACCCATTGCACACCATGCCACACACAGATGTAATAAACATCCTTTTATACCCCTGCAGGACCCCTATCCAACGTCACCGGACAGGAGGGTCCACACATGTCCACACCACCAACAGAAGAGACCCACAGTGATGACAGCACCTCTGTCAAACTGGATCTAGATGACCAGCCCGGCCCATCGGGGACCTCGGGACAGTTGGTTCCCATCACACAGTCACAGGCCACTACAGAGCTTCCCTGCTCTGGAAACACCAGCACAGCACCCACCCAGCGGGCCCATACCTCCGTCCCCAGGACACGTCAATCAGCAGTGTGTCCACCACTAGAGGGAACCCAGGCTAACACACCACCCCAACTACAACAGGGACCTGGGCGCAGTGGCAGTGGGCACACGGTCCAGGGGACGGAGGCACAGGAACACAGGGGAACTTGGAGGGCTGCTGTGCGACAGGGGGAGGACAGGCCAAGGGAACCCACTCTCCACGAGGCCCTCTCCAACATCATGGGAGCCTACCACCACTCCCAGGAGGCGATGGCAACGGTACTGGTCAAGTTTCAGGAGACTCAGCACCTGCAGGAGAACAGTATTTGGGCTTCAGGGAGGAACTCAGAGTCATCAATTCCACCCTGGGCACCATCGTAGGGGTGCTGAAGGAAGTACTCAACACCAGGAGGGACACTGTGGCACTACAAGGGGCCCCTGACACTAGCCTGGACGATGAACTGCCCACCACCTCCGCCGGCGCTAGTGGACTGGAGGCACCGCCACAGGGCCACCACACTAGCACCCCACCCCATGCAGAGGGAGAACCACCCCGCAAACGGTCCCTGAGATCCAGGACAAAGATAGAGAACGATGCCAAGATCCCCGCCAAGAAATGAGACCACCCTGAATGTCATCCTTCTGTCCCACTTTGTCACCCTGTCCATCCTTAAACTGCCCCAGCTCCACTTCCCATGCCCATTTGGGCAATGCACCTGTGAGACTAATAGACTGGACTCTGCCATGGACATTCCTCCGCCATCACCCCTCACCATTTTGCTCCCCCCTCCAATATTGAGCACTTAAATAAACACCCTTAAAGCACAAAACAATCTGGAGTCAGTCTGTGATTTCGGAATAGTGTATTAGCAATTACAGTGTCAAAAAGCTCATTCATTTGTAATGTCAACATACCCATGTAGCATGAGGAATCAAAGCAGATGTCACACTGTGGGACCCACATCTGTGAAATCGTAAGGGAAAGTGACAACTCAGTGGCCATACACTGGGTAAAAACGACAGAGAGTAGAGAGGTAGCAATGTTAAAGTACATGTAGTAGGTAGGTTTGTATTCTTACCTGTGTTTCACTGGAAATATTGCTCGATCACTGAGTCCCTGTTGTCCATGTCTTCTTCTTCTGCTTCCTCGTCTTCACTGTCCACAGGCTCCACAGCTGCAACAACACCGCCATCTGGACCATCCTCCTGCAGAAAAGGCACCTGTCATCGCAAAGCTAAGTTGTGAAGCATACAGCAGGCCACGATGATCTGGCACACCTTCTTTGGTGAGTAGAATAGGGATCCACCTGTCATATGGAGGCACCTGAACCTGGCCTTCAGGAGGCCGAAGGTCCGCTCGATTATCCGCAGTGTACGCCCACGGGCCTCTGCCCTTGTCCTGGGATTCCTCACTGGGGTCAGTAGCCATGACAGGTTGGGGTAACCAGAGTCACCTGCAAATGGCGAGGGACAACTGTTAGACACACACTAACCTGTAGGGATATCCCCAGACCCAGACAACCATTCCCACTGTCTTGCTTCCAGGTGCTCACCTAATAGCCACACATGGTGCCTCTGGAGTTGACCCATCACATGAGGGATGCTGCTATTCCGCAGGATGTAGGCGTCATGCACTGAGCCAGGGAACTTGGCATTCACATGGAGATGTACTGGTCTGCCAAACATACCATCTGTACATTCATGGAATGGTAACTCTTCCGGTTTCTGTACACCTGTTCACTCCTGCAGGGGGGGGAACCAAAGCCACATGGGTCCCATCAATGGCACCTATGATGTTCGGGATATGTCCCAGGGCATAGAAATCACCTTTCACTGTAGGCAAATCCTCCACCTGAGGGAAAACGATGTAGCTCCGCATGTGTTTCAGCAGGGCCGACAACACTCTGGACAACACGTTGGAAAACATAGGCTGGGACATCCCTGATTCTATGGCCACTGTTGTTTGAAATGACCCACTTGCCAGGAAATGGAGCACTGACAGCACCTGCACTTGAGGGGGGATTCCTGTGGGATGGTGGATAGCTGACATCAGGTCTGGCTCCAGCTGGGTACACAGTTCCTGGATTGTGGCATGGTCAAGCCTGTAGGTGATGATCACATGTCTTTCCTCCATTGTCGACAGGTCCACCAACGGTCGGTACACTGGAGGATGCCGCCATCTCTTCACATGTCCCAGCGGACAGTGCCTATGAAGGACAACAGCGAGCACAGATTCAACCAACTCAGAGGTACATACCCACAGCTTACACAGAACATGAATCATAATCTAAAATGTGTCCTGTATGTGTGTTGAGTCTAGGCCTAGGTATGTGTGACGCAGTTAAAAATTAAGCCATGTGGGCCCCTGAAATGGCGGCTGCCTGACCTCTAAAGTGGGACAATGGGATGTGAGGTAACTGCGCTGGCGTTGTATACCGCCGCGGTAGGTGGTCGAAGACAGCGGCGCAATGCTGCATTGGTTAACATTGGACCCTATGGGTCCCAGGAGCCAATGACGATGTACACCAGCAGTGACGGTACGCACTGCCGCGGACATGACCGCCATTTTCTATCTGTTGAATCACTCGATACCAGATCATCAACAGGAGAGGACCTACGCTGCAAGGGCTGCTGTGACCTCGGTCTGAAAGAGACAATGGCTCGAGTGTCTGGGAAAAGGGCCCCTGCCTTCACATCGGAGGAGTTGGAGAAACTCGTGGATGGGGTCCTCCCCCAGTACACGCTACTCTACGGTTCTCCAGACAAACAGGTAAGTACACTGGGAGCATGCTGTATGGGCTATGCCTGTGTGGAGTGGGGGGGACGTAAGAAGGGGGGGAGATTGCGGCGTGAATGAAACGACGGTGAGTGCATGTGCCACATGGCAAGGGCAGGGATGGGGGCCAATGACTGTGACGGTGCAGTTGGTAATAACTTTTCCTTTCCTCCTGTACAATTCATGTAGGTCAGCGCCCACCAGAAAAAAGATATTTGGCGTGCCATCGCCAAGGACGTCCGGACCCTGGGGGTCTATCACAGACGGAGCACCCACTGCCGGAAAAGATGGGAGGACATTCGCCGCTGGAGCAAGAGGACGGCGGAGGCTCAGCTGGGGATGGGGTGCACCATGACACCCCTGATGTTCAGCATCCTGGTGGTGGCGTACCTGGAGTTGGATGGGCGCTTGAGCTCATCACAGCAGCCACAAGGGGGTGAGTACACTCTCATCCTGCTGATTTAGCGCGCAGTGGAGGTGTCTGGGTGGGGAAGGTGGGCTGTGGGTTTCCCTAGGCCAGGGCGAGTTTCGTAGACAAGGTCCCTCCGTAAGGCAGGCCATGTGGCACCCCACACCTCCTCTGTAGAGTGCCAAGTACACCTAGTCATGCCCCTGTGTCATCCATGTGTGCAGATGTCGTCCATAGACTAGTAGGCCATTTCCCAAGGATTGAACAGTGGAGCCCAAGAGCGCGGGGTAGTGCAGGGGGCTTCTGTGTCTGTTGTGTCCGCCAACGGTAGTGGTAATGCATGCACTCAACATGTCTTTCTTCTGTCATCTCCCCCCTTTTTGTGGTCTCCCTGTTCTTGTGTGCATTAGCATCATCAGGCGGAGTAGCAGGGGCACCGGAGCACGAGGGGGCTGCATCCCACATGGCCATGGAGGGCCACACTACGGACTCGGACTTCACCAGTGGGACGGAGGGCGAGGGGAGCTCCGCGGCGGGGACAGGAGCTGAGACCATCGACACGGACTCGTCCTCTGATGGGAACTCCCTTGTGGTGGTGGCAACATCTGTGCCCCCCCATCTACAGGTACAGCCGCCACCCCGCCTACCAGCACCACCCTCCCAGCAGCCACTCAGCCTTTGCCCCGTGCCCGCTCACCCGGGAGGGTGGGCATCACCTTCGCCCCAGGCACCTCAGGCCCTGTCCCGGTCACCCCTGCTGCCCTCAGTGAGGAGGCCATTGACCTCCTCAGGTCCCTCACTGTTGGGCAGTCTATCATTTTGAATGCCATCCAGGGTGTAGAAAGGCATTTGCAACAAACAAATGCTGGAGGGCATTCATTCTGGTCAGGCGGCCCTTCAGCAAGCTTTTCAGACTCTGGCCTCAGCACTGCTGGCAGCCATTGTCCCCGTCTCTAGCCTCCCCCCTCCATCTACCTCCACCCAGACCTAATCCCCTGTACCCCAGCCTATCACAAGCACACCTACAGACCAGCATGCACACACGTCAACACACAAGGGAAGCTCTGGCAAACATAAGCACCACACATCCCACAGGCACTCACGCAAACATCACACACATGCAGACACTCCAACATCCACTGCCTCCACTGTGTCCCCCTGCTCCTCGTCTTCCTTCTCCCTCCCAGTCTCGTCTACACTCACACCTGCATGCACTACATCTACAGCCACTACTGCCATCACCAGCACACCCACCACCACACCCCGCTCACGTGCAGTCACCATCCCCACTACCATTCACACGTCCCCTGTGTCCTCTCCCAGTGTGTCTGTGACGCCACCTCCCAAGATACACAAATGCAGGCACACACCCACCCAACAGCCATCCACCTCATGACAGCCTCCAGCCCATGCACCTTCACCCAAAGTCAGCAAACGAACACCTCCTACAACCACAACCTCTTCCTCCACTCCCAAACCCCCTCCAGCTACCCGTCCCAGTGTCTCCCAAAAACATTTCCTGTCCAACCTTGACCTCTTTCCCACACCTCCCCCACCCTGTCCGTCTCCTAGGTCCAGAACTAGCACCTCATTCACAACATCTCCGGGACCAGTGATGCCTGTAGTCACCGGAATCTGGAGTGCACCGGCCACCAGGGCAGCCAGTCTGGCACGGAGCCACAGCACGGACAGTCCCCCACCTGTGAAGCACAAAAGTTGGCCAGTGCCCGGCAGGAGAGGGGGAAGACTCCAGCCACCAAAGCCGCTCCCAGGGATCCCGGTGGGAATGTGGAGTCAGCTGCGACACCTTCCAAGGTGGGGAAGGGCCACAAGAAACCAGGAAGGTCTGGGAAGAGCAGCACGGCGGAGGAGACCGCCATCATCCCCGCTGCCCAGGAGGCCACCGGCATCATCCCCGCAGCCCAGGAGGCCACCGCCATCATCTCCGCTGGCCAGGAGGCCACCGCCAACATCCCCACTGGCCAGGAGGCCACCGCCATCATCCCTGCTGGTCTAGAGAGGACCGCCAGCACAAGCCCCGCTGGGCTAGAGAGGACCGCCAGCACAAGCCAAGCCCGCTGGGCTAGAGAGAACCGCCAGCACAAGCCCCGCTGGGACAGAGAGGACCGCCAGCACAAGCCCCGCTGGGCTAGAGAGGACCGCCAGCACAAGCCCTGCTGGGATAGAGAGGACCACCTGCACAAGCCCCGCTGGGCTAGAGAGGACCGCCAGCACAAGCCCTGCTGGGCTAGAGAGGACCACCTGCACAAGCCCCGCTGGGCTAGAGAGGACTGCCAGCACAAGCCCCGCTGGGACAGAGAGGATCGCAAGCACAAGCCCCGCTGGGCTAGAGAGGACCACCAGCACAAGCCCCGCTGGGCTAGAGAGGACTGCCAGCACAAGCCCGACTGGGACAGAGAGGACCGCCAGCAGCTGAGTCACTGCAAAGTAGCCCGCCGCCTCAAGCACCGCTGAACAGGGCAACACCGCCTCAAGCACCACTGAACAGGGCACCGCCGCCTCAAGCACCGCTGAACAGGACACCGCCGCCTCAAGCACGGCTGAACAGGGCAACACCGCTCCAAGCACCGCTGAACAGGGCACCGCCGCTCCAAGCACCGCTGAACAGGGCACCGCCGCCTCAAGCACCAATGAACAGTGCACCGCCGCCTCAAGCATCACTGAACAGGGCACCGCCGCCTCAAGCACCGCTGGCCCATGAGCGCCAAGGGCACTGACGCTACTGAGTCCATCACGAGCAGGATGAAGCACTCTGGGCACCACGCCCCCTCCAGAATCAGTGGAGAGATACATCCACTACCTCTGTCCTTAGCAGGATGAAGCACTCTGGGCACCATGCCCCCTCCAGAACCAGTGGAGACTGTCATCCACTACCTCTGTCCTTAGCAGGATGAAGCACTCTGGGCACCATGTCCCCTCCAGAACCAGTGGAGACTGTCATCCACTACATCTGTCCTTAGCAGGATGCAGCACTCTGGGCACCATGCCCCCTCCAGAACCAGTGGAGAGATACATCCACTACCTCTGTCCTTAGCAGGATGAAGCACTCTGGGCACCATGCCCCCTCCAGAACCAGTGGAGACTGTCATCCACTTGAGAGACTGTGGTTTTGCACTCCCCAGGATTGAACAGTGGGCATCCCACCCACTGTAGAGACTTGTGAGACTGTGGCTTTGCACTCCCAGGATTGAATAGTGGGCAACCCACCCACTGTAGAGACTTGTGAGACTGTGGCTTTGCACTCCCCAGGATGCAACAGTGGGCAACCCACACACTGTAGAGACTTGTGAGACTGTGGCTTTGCACTCCCCAGGATGGAACAGTGGGCATGTGGCCCTCTCGTGGATTTGGCATCGTGCACTCAACCGGCTGAGGTGCCCCCCCCTTTCCCTCCCCCTGAGGTGCCTGTTTTCTTGCTCTCTGATGCCCCTGCAGTGTTCTCTCCGTCATGGTCAGGGATCTTGTGTGGACCTCGCCCATACCGTGTGGGCCCAGTGTTCCACGGACTTCATTGGAGCACTATCTGGACTCATGAGCTTGGTGTATATTTTGTTTATGGTGTATATATATTTTTTTGCCTACTTGATTTTAATATATTACAATGGTTACACTCATTTTCTTTTGTCTTTGCATTCTTCCGGGGGGTTGGAGGGTGTAACTATCATGTATAAATATGTATTAGTGTGTGTGTTGTAGTGGGTGAGGGTGGGGGTGGGGGTGTTGCGTGTTGCATTTGTGTGTCCCTGTTTTTTCCCTCCCCCTTCCCCTGTGTCGTAGGTGCAGTACTCATTGTGGTCTTCGACGCCAGCGTTCGTGCTCCTGGTAGAGGAGCAGGAAGACTATCGTAGGGAGAATTTGGAGTTCCGGCTCCATGGTATCCTGGTTCCTCGCGGTGTGTGTAGAGGTGAGCGTTTCCCCTTCAGAATCCTGTTTCCGCCATGTTTTTATCCGCGGTGAATCCGCCCCGAAAAAGGTGGCGGATTGGTAGGTTGTGATACCGGGGGCGGTACTTTGTCTTCCGCCTGTCTGTTGGCGGTGACCGCCAAGCTTTTTGTCTGTACCGCCGTGGTGGTCGGAGTGTTAAAGTGGCTGTCTGTGTTGGAGGTTTCTGCCACGGTCGTAATTGCTATTTTTTCACCGCCGGCCTGTTGGCGGACTTACCGCCGCTTTAACACCGTCCGCCAGGGTTGTAATGACCACCTATGTATAACAATAGATAGATAGATAGATAGATAGATAGATAGATAGATAGATAGATAGATAGATAGATAGATAGATAGATAGATAGATAGATAGATAGATAGATAGATAGATAGATAGATATGTGTTCTTGTCCAGCACTTTTTCCCATTATTCAAAAAATTATTTTGGTACATTCTGGCCATTTTCTCGGTTGCCTCAATGGCAATCCATGTACCATAAGTACCTTCAGAAGCCCTAAGTTGTGGAAAAAACAGGATGCAGATTTTGATGAGTCTCAAACGTTAAAAACAAAAACCCAGACTCTTTACTATGGAGGAAGTGGAACCACAGCAGCTAAGCGGGCAAAGATAAAGATAGATTCAAGACCATGATACCTGAGAAGAACAAATGTACCTGGATGGAAACACTAATAACTACAAGTATCCTGTTATCCTCTTTGGCGCCTCCTCAAACAAATTAGGAAAATAAATATATTTTTCTAGCTTCATGTTAATGCTTTTTAAAATTTTAATCAGAAGTGTATAAGGAATTTAAGGTATTCTGCCAAAATATTGAACAAAATATTGTGATAAACAAATATTAGGTCAAAATATGATCAACTCAAAAATATCATGGAACAGAATATAGAAAGCAAGAATATTGTTTTTTTAGGTATTCATTTCATTTTCTACATATTGGTGTATGGAATATTGTTTTCTTTTATGAACTTGAAAAAATGTTTTTAATGAATTTATTATGTATTAGTTTCAGTATTATATAGTCATAATTTTATGAAGGAAGAGTTTACAACACATTGTAATTTTTATTTTAAACAAATATTATGTTAATTAAATTATTAATTGATAATTGTGTAATTTATGTATTCGATAAGTTTGTTAGGTATTTTAATTTTTATGTTTTTAAATAACTGACCTATTCGTTTTGTTTAATTATAAAATGTGTAAGATTCATATTTTACTTATTTTAATTGTTTTCAATCAATAGTTTATTCGGTCCAGATTTGGACCATTTGAGAAGTTAAAAGTAATCATACATACAAAAAGGTAGAAGCCATAAACCGTTGCATACTAAAAAAAAAAATATATATATAAAAAGGACATTGGCAATTAATACAGGAAAGAAGTTCATAAAATTACATAAAAGGTTTCATAAATAGTTAAGACAAGACTCTCAAAATAGTCTCTGGATATTACCCTATGCAAGACGCTAAATGCTAAAATGATACTGATCAGTTGTTAAAAGCATAAAAACCATTTTAAAACGGGTTTATACAATAAGAATAAGACATAAAAACTACATACGATAGCTTCTGTTAGCAAAAGTTAAAAATCAACCAGTGGAAAATGATGCCCTAAGTTAATCAGTTCTATTGAATAAGTTGATCAAATAAATTGCATCTTACCATTTGTAAAATTATATATGCTGAGGAGCTATAGGTCACTTCTGTTGGGGTAACCCATTAGACAGCATGCTCGGGGATACAGTCTTTTGTCCTCAATAGGTCGCACTAATAGTTTTATTTAAAATCCCAGACTTAATATAACAGGGTGCTAGTTCGCTAACTTCTAGACTGTACTTCAACCGGTGGATTAAGATCTGTAGTGATCCTACTGCGGATTTTCCATGCTGCTGCCAAATATTTAGAAACAGAACTCACTATCAGCATGGAAGTATGATATTTACATATTCTATATGCACTGTTACGGTTTTGTATTGACAGTGTTTTGCACAGAGGGGTAATCCACTTCCCTCGGGGGCATTTGTACAAAGGACAGAAAAATAGAACATGCTCAGAAGTTTCCTTGCATAGATGACAGTTTGTGCATTTGTCAGATAAGGAACTATTGGTCGACCAGCAGGCCGTGAAGCTGTTGACTACCAATGTTCCATATCTGAACTGGGGCAATAAAGAGCGAGCACGGGCTGGTATAGGGAGATCCAGGAAGCTTTCAGGCAGAGGTTCGTGCTTAACCAGCAGGAACTCTGCTGTCAGCCGACCTAACCCATTTGAGCCGAGAGATTCCTCATGGATCTTTTCCTAATAACGGTCTTTGATCAGGCGTTTAGCGTTACCAGGAATCATCTCGGGATTTTCCCAATAATGGGATAAATTCAGTTTAACCCAGGCCGCTTTCATCTCCCTTAGCCATCGTACTTTTTCCCATCCATAGCAAGGTGGCAATAATTCTTTAACTGCTAACCTGAAAGGTTCGAGTTCATCCGTTTTCCATAGTCTGACCCAGTACAGAAGTGGTCTTAAGTGTGCTGTGTCTTTAATACTATTTAGACCCAGGTCCAGTCTTAGGGGGAGCATCGGCGTACCCTTCCCTAGTCTGGATATGTGTCTAAGGAAATTATTTTCTTTGACTTGAAGAGTGCCCATTTGTCTGTGAGATCCCCAAAGTTCCGCTCCATATAGGGCCGCGGCGCGGATTTGGACTTTGTATATTTCAGAGATGAGGGTCAGAGGGGGACTTGTTGCAGTGCTAGCTTTGCGTCCTATCACTCCACATCTTTGGCTGATTGTTAGTGCCCCTTTCCTTATAGCTGCATCCCAGCTGCCCTTATCGGATAGTCTGATGCCCAAATAATCGTATTCAATTACCCTCTCTAGAGGAATTGAATCTATCTTTATATTTGCTCTAAGCTTCTTGTTCGGGGGACTATATATCATGAGTTTAGTTTTCTTGAGATTTATGTCTAACCCGTAATCTCTGCAGAATACACCGAACTGGTTAACCAGATTCTGGATTCCGATGGATGATTTGGACAGGAGGATAGTGTCATCTGCATAAAGTAAGCATGGAACTTTGGTCCCGGCCAGCTTTGGGGAATCATTAGTGCAATTTGCTAAATACTTAATACAATTATTTATGTATAGAAGGAAAAGAGTCGGGGCCAGAACACACCCCTGTCTGACTCCCCTCTCAATAGCGACTGATTCTGTTAGATCACCATTCTTCCCGCTCCTGATTTGAGCATAAGTATTCTCATGTAGTCGGGTGATAAGTTTCAAAAGGCCGTGTGGGACACCCATATTGGCTAGTGTCAGCCATAGCTGGTTTCTTGGGACCAAGTCAAACGCAGCTCTAAGATCAATAAAAACTACAAAAAGATTGCCACCTCCTACTTCCACAGTCTTCCATTTTATTGTTAGGAATCTTAGCACCTGATCTATGGTACTAACTGCTGGCCTAAACCCTGCTTGCAAATCAGAAATAGCATTGGTTTCCAGAATCCATTCTTCTAGGCGGGACAAAATTTGCTTTGCAAAAAGTTTTTGGAAGTTGTCGATTAAGGAGATTGGGCGGTAGTTAACAGGGTTGGAGGGGTTACCTTTCTTAAAGATTTAATTGTTTTATTTAATAACTAATTTAAAGTTAATAATGTGTCATGTATAGATATTTCATTTTTTAGTTGTTAGTTGGGGATTTTGGGGTAGTGTGGATGGAAGTGTATTTTAATTCTTTATTTATATTTCTATGTAATATAATGTTTTCAATGTAATTTAATTGTATCTATAATTAATATGTTTTTTTATTTTAAATATGCTTACCTATTTTCTTAAGTTTTATATCTACATGTTCATTTTTAAAAACTTTAGAAGTTCGAAGAGTAAATCTAACTCCTCCTAAGACCAACATTTTTCCTGCTGTTGCTTTGATGGGAAATGGAAAAGTAAATCTAGCACCTGCAAAGTCCAACAGTTTCCCAACTGTTGTTCAGATTGAAGTGGGAGTAATAAATATAACTCTTCCAAAGTCCAACCCTTTCATTGTTTTTGAGTACATTGGAGTGGGAATATTATATCTAACCCCTCCAAAGTGCATTACTTTTTCCTACTGTTGCTAAGATTGGAGTGGAAATAGTAAATTTAACCCCACCAAAGATTATAACTTTCCATGCTTTTGCTTACGCTGGATTGGGAAGAGTAAAGATAAGCCCTCCAAAGCCTAATACTTGCTCTTCTGTTGCTCACATTGGAGTTGAAATAGTAAATCTAACCCCTCCACAGTCCAACACTTACCCTGCTTTTCCTTATGTTGGAATGGGGAAATATTGCATTTGACCACCACCACCTCCTAAGCTAAACATTTTCCCTAATGTTGTGTATGTTGCAATGGAAATAGTAAATTCAGTGTCCCCTACTTTTTATGTTTATGCTTACGTGGGTATAGATAATGTGGCCCATCCAAAACCCAAGCCTTTCCCTACTGTTGGCTAAATTGGAGTGGGAATAGTAAATCTCAACCCTCCAAAGTCCAACTCTTTTCATGATTTTCCTCACATTTGAGTGTGACTATGAAAAATAACCTTGCCATAGTCTAGCAGGTTCCCTGGTTATGCTTACACTGGAGTTCAGTACGAAGGGCCCGATTAGGAGTTTGACAGTTGAACCACCACAAATCCAATATGGCGGTGGGGAGGCAGCTGTCAAGGCGACTGCCTCATCATCGCTGTATTACGATGTTTCCACTGGCCTGACCAGTGGAAACCTTTGTATTACGATGTTTCCACCGGTCAGCCAGGAGGAAATAGTGCAGCAACATTAGCCTTGGCTCCCTTAGGGAGCTGAGGCCAATGCCATTGCACAAAGCACCCTCGGAATGCACACTGTCTGAATAGCAGACAGTGCACATTCCCTGGGTGCTGACAGGGGGGCCCCTGCACTGCTCATGACCATGCCCCCCTGTGGCCCCCAGTATGCCTTTCCGCCAGCCTTTTCATGGCAGGGACCCTGCCATGAAAAGGCTGGTAGAAAGGGAAGTCGTAATCAGCACGTCTGTGCTGGACTCAGGACCGCTGTGGCTAACCAAGAATTCGACAGCCAACCCATCGGGTCCCTGATCCCGCAGGAGGCCACAGTCTCCTGGCAATAAGACTGCCAGGACCACATTCTGGCGGTCAGACCGCCACCAATTTCGAAATTAGGCCCTAAATCTGACTCCTTCCAAGTCCAACATTTTCTCTATTATTGTCTAGTTTGGTTTTCTTATAATTATTTATTTCAATTATTACAGGACTTATTGTAATACTTACTCTGTAGTTTTTATTTTCTTGCTTTTGTATTAATTTATTTTTAATTAAATTTGATATATATATATTTGATTTATATTTGGGTGTTAATTTGAATAGTTTTATTATTCTTAATATTAATGTATTACTCTAGTATATTTAATAAATATATTATTTTTATTTTACACACACACACACCCATATATATATATATATATATATATGTACATGTTCACTGAAAAAAAACAAAGGTTACAGGTATGTTAAAGTTACGTTCTGAATGTACTTGCACAAAATCTACGAAATTCAGCAGCTATAGTTACTTGAGCTAACTATAACTTACACCCCCATACTGCACTGCTTATAACCTCACTTATTATATCACTCATGACATGGTCAGTGACATCACTGATGACATCTCAAATGAGATCACTGATGACATCATCTACATAAACACTCACACACCCACTCCTTCACGCATGCAAACTTTTGTATATCCACAAACACACATCTAATCACATACTTATTCACAGAAACATAAAACTAGTGACATACACAAACTCATTCACTCAAACAGCCACCCACTGACAAACACTCAGTCACCCACATCATACTAACTGACGTTCTTGGGGTAAATGTTTCACATTGTTCAGCATTCCATCCATCACTTGTTCTTTTTGAGTTAAGTAACTATAGGCCATATGTATAACTATAACTACTGAGTTTCAATGGTTGTATATAGGTTAAACATCAGCCTAACTATAACGTTCTCGTAACTGTTGTTTTTTTCAGTGAAAAAAGCATATATATATATATATATGTATCAATAAAACTACTTTTTTACGATAATCTGATCCATATTTTCTTTTAAATATTTTTGTAGTATATATACAAAGTATGTACATTTTTTCTACAATTTTGTCGTATGATATTTGATATTTACGGAGACAATGTTTTGTCATACAACCGAAAGTCAAGCTAAATCAGTCTCTCTATTAACCTATGGTGCTCAAACATGGTTTCCTTCATTGATATATTCAATCAACCAGTTGACGGACTTCTTTAACAGAAGACTGGTCGTGCTTAGTAGCAGCATTCTGTGAACAATGATGCATCTAGAAATTGGTCTAAGAGCTCGATAGGACAATGCATTATTTTGAACTTTGATGTGTATGTTCACAATCCCTCAAGTCAAACATTCACTATCAACGACTGTATTTAAAAAGAACGACATAGGTCCAAGACTGGTCACCCATAATAGTATTATTAGTTTTGCCAAAAAAGGCTAAATTCCCTTGATTTAAAGGCATCTTTCTAGGGGAGCATTAGTGATAAAACAGCTTTTGGAGTTGTATTACAGTTTCGTTAGAAAGGCTTTATATGAATTATCTTTGCAGACCAACCTGTGATCTATACCATAATAACATTAACACATCGTGTTTTAGCAGAATCATTTACAATATGGAGTGCTAAAAGTCCTTTTAAAATGTGTAAGTAGATAAGCATTCGATCGCAGTATCTACCAGTGTTAGATGCAGAGGGCTCTTGAGGAGTGTGTGTTATGTTGTATGAATTTTGGTTCTCATTATTCTGCACTTCGTGTCTGTAACCATCTTTCTTGCTTCAGTTTCCATGAGTTATCTTTTAGTTTGGCCTCAGCCGTCCATTGCTGTCTCACCTTCTGTTCTTGCTTGTCCTTTCTCCTGTTTCTTACATCTCTCTCAAGCCTCCTCTTCTTTTCGACCAATACTTAATCTATTGCTATTTCCCTTTCATTCGCTCATCTTACCCTCGCTGTGTTTTTATTGAATTGGATTTTTAGAGAATTGTGGAAAATCCACTAGTAGAGGGAAAATCCAGAAAAAAATGTCACCACTCAAAAGTGACTTGTTTGATTCCATACGAAATTAGAGATATGAACAAAGGATCGAACAAGTAGCGCAAACAAAACCTGCAGAATAGTGGGTATAACAAGATCCATCTATCTATCTGCTTTTCTATACTTGTTTCCCCATTGCTCACTCGCTTTTTCTCTTGCTTCCTTTCTCTCTCCTTCACATTACAAAGCCACACACTGTCTATACCACTGACTGTTTTAACTCTGTAAATCCTCTGTTATATTTCTTACTTTATATTCCATCTTTCTTAATCCACATACAGTTCCCCTGTCCCTCTTCCCTACTCTGTTTTTCATTTGCTCCTAACCACGGCACAAAGTGAAGCACAAAGAATTTGCTCGAATACCTTTATTCTTCACTTGCAGCAACTTCCATGACTTGCTGCTATCTGACCAGGAACCCGAACATACATTGGTACCCAGAGTCTTGGAGAGGTTATATGACGTCATTCACAGAATGACCACTTAAGGGGCAGTGAGACATAAGGTGGACGCAACATCACTACAACTGCTCCTTCATCTTAGTCCCTTACCTCATCCTTTACTGTGCCCTAGCCTATTTCTCTCAGCTCATCCCCAGCTCTGCCTCACCCTCTCTTTCTCGGTCACCCTGTATTCTCCTTATCCATGCCCGTTCTCTTTCTCTGCGATATCCATTGTTATCCTTCCTAACTCTCTACTGCTGTCGACCTCCCTGCTCCTCACACTGATCCTTTCCCCCCTCTGTATCTTTATCTCCCTCACTTTGCTCTTTCTCAATCTTCCTCCAAGCCCCCTTCTCTCTCTCATAGACATACGTTCCCTATTTCTAGCTCCCTGTCACACTCGCTCCGTTCTGTCTCCCATCCGCGGTCCCTCGCTACACTCTTGCTTTCTAACGATCACTCTCTTTCGCTATTTTCCTGTCTCTTTCCCTACCTCCACCTCCTCTGCCCTCCTCTCTCTCTCGGTTTTTCCTCTTTAGCCATCTATCTCCATCTTCGCCTGTCTTCTCACTCTGCCTTGCTCGTTCCCTTCCTATCATGTTCTGTCTGGTTTTATCGAACTCACCCTCTCTGCTCTCTGCCCTTCTCCTCGTTTTAATTTCTACTGTCGTTTTTGCTTTGATTATTTAATATGATTTACCTCTGAATCTTCTTTGCCAGTATTTTCCTTTCACTATTGAACACTCTGGCAGAAAGACTTTGAAATCCTGTTGGAGTGTTCTTAAAAGTCCGCGGGTGCTTGCAACACAAATGAATAAATAATAACAAACCTTTTATGTCTGCTCAGAAACAGACGTTTTGAGCTCTTGTACTCTTAGGGAACTCTTACAGCCTGCTAAGGAATATACGAAAAATATCTAAAACCGAGGCAAACAGTATGTTTATTTCAATTTCTATACTAGGATAATTCTACGGGTAAAACATCAAACGCTTGCATACACAAATGCCAATACAAATATTTGAATTCAACAACATGCATAAAGAGTCAGTCATATAGATGACACCACAACAGCCTTCTTTTGATCACACAGCACATGAATGTTAGTGTGACTATAGTAGACCAGTGACACTGATGACAGACCAGCGGCAGAATCAGTGACTGAGGCTTCATCGACCCTCACTGAAATGAAAAGCAACATAACTAGCTATACTCTGACTCCGTAGACGTTAGTATATTTCATGCACACATATGAATAAGGAAAGGTTCTGTAGGAGACAATGGCCCTCATCACGACCCTGGCGGTCTGAAGACTGACAGGGCAGCTGTGGCGGTGTCACGCCAATGGTGAATACCACCAATTTAGGAGTTTGGCCGAAGCCAAACCACCGAGCCTCCACCCGTCCTGCCACATTACCATATTCTGCCGGGTTGGAGGTGAGCACCTCCAGCACGGCAGAAGGCATAATACTGCTAATGGTATCACAACGCGGGAGACCGCCAGCATTTTCTGGCAATCGCACTGCCAGGAAAAGCTGGTGGTCTTGCACCCTGGAGACAGGAATTAGCATTTCTGTCACCAGGATACACTCACACACACGTCCACATACCCACACACATGCACTCACACAATTCTACACACAAACACCCCCTACTCACCCACACAAACGCGACATACACACTCATTCATACTGACAAACACCACATACACGCTCGCATTCACCCCCCTCCCCCATGCATATACATACATTCACACTACCCTCCCCTGCCCCAGCACATACATATATTCACACCCCCTGCACCGCATACATACATTCACACCGACCTCCCCCCTGCACTGCATACATACATTCACACACCCCCTCCCCCCTGCACTGCATACATACATTCACACCCCCCCTTCACTGCATACACACACTCACCAGCTCTCCCTGTTCACACACACCACCCTCCTGTCTACTTACATACACATACAAAAACATACACGCACTCACCTTTTCCATCCACTCAATCGCTCTCACACACTCAATCGCTCACTCCTGCACACACGCACTCATGCAATCACCCTCTCCCCATCCACAAACACTCACTCCCCACCCACCCCCAGCGCACACATACATTCATACACATCAACCCTGTGCCGTATACACACACTCACCCGCTCTCCCCTCAACTCACACAAACACTCAACCCCCTCCCCTTCCACATACTCACACATGCAGACACACACCACCCGCATTCATGACATACACACATGCACTTACACACTCACACACACACACTCACCGGTCGGACGATCCACTTACCCTGTGTGTCGAGGAGGTCGTCTGTGAGGGGGCGGGTCCTGGTGCTTCCACCACCGGCAGCGCCTCGCCATGTGGACACAGCCACACGTATTTATGGGTTGTAATATGATGTGCGGTCCCTTTTGGGCGTAGCGGTAGCAGTGGCCGTACCGCCTCTGTTCCGCAGACTGCCAGCACGACTGGTCTTGGAATTCCACCCGACTTCGGGCGGAATTCTGAGATTAGTCGTACTAGAGCAGTCTTAGGACCACCAGCACTGGTGGTATTTCAGCACCAGCAGCTTCGGGGGTCTTTGGAAATGACCGCCGAAGTCGTGATGAGGGCCAATGTTTTTAAAACACAGCCTTATAAATGAGATTTTAAAGCATCTAATCGGAACCTTCACTCAGTCCTCGTGAAAATGTATGTACATTCCTAAACTCAAGATGCAGTCTAATGACAGTGCCACACTAATGGCCAGATTAAGAGTTTGGTGGAGGGGTTACTCCATCACAAACGTGACTGATATCCCATCTGCTGTATTACAATTCCATTATAGCCTATGGAACTTGAAATACGGTAGACGGGATATCCATCACATTTGTGATGGAGTAACCCCTCTGCAAAACTCTAAATCAGGCCCTAAGTGCCCACCAGTTTACCATAAAGTCTAAGGAAACAGTTATCAGAATTAATGTTTCCAGTGGTATCACCCTATTGGTTTACAGCATTAGCAAGTTTTAGTCCCTGCACAGGGCAAGAATCATAAGCGCAGAATTAGTCTGTGAAAAAAGGCAGGTTCTCTTGGAGTCTGGTGACTTTACACTCACAGGTACTACCTGCTCTGTGTAGCTGGTAACAGTGAACAGAAGGGTCGCAATGGGTTGCTGTGCAAAGGTCGTGGTGTGGAGGGTATTACAACAGGTTCAGGGGCTCCTGGAAATTAGGACACTGCATGCCTCCATGTGCTGTAGTAGGTGTGCGGTTGGGGACAAAGCTGCCTCTGTGCCATCTGCTTGCCCTGAATCCCAGTGTTTTCCCAGATCTGCACCAGGTAAAAATGGGCTTAATATTCTCACAAATAGTAATTTGCAGGCTACCTAAAATTAGATGAGTTGGTATCACCTCCAGTATACCATCCGACCCAGCTCATAATTGGGCCCTAAGTCTAAAAACCAAGCAAGATAATTCTCAAAGGTAATTAAAAAAAAAATGTGATCGAGAATTGGGTACAGAGAATTGTACCCAAGAAAAGAGCATGTCAGTTTGACAAATTATGTTATGTCCCACTACAAGTAGATTAACCACATAGTCCTCCTGACATGTAATGTTAGCTACATCCAGTTCACTTCTCAAAAGCAACCATTGACTCAGATTGAGTCACAGTTGAGCAGGACAATATATTTTCATTGCTGCATTGCCTCTGATTGTACAGAAGACAGCAGCAGAAGACTCGGGCCTGATTCATGAAGATTATGCTATGGCTTACTTTTGTACTGGAACGTTGGGAGCAAAACTGAAAATAATGGAGTGCTTGGGATTCTAGTGGCTGGTAGAAGCCCAGAGTTCCAACATTACAATGTTGTCATTCACTGCTGTTGCTGTGAACAAAAGCCTCACAGAGCCCAAGGGTATTTCAATCCCACCGGGCTGAGTGAGGCCTTTTTTATTTATTAGAACATTCTGCTCTCCAGTGATGGAATGTTCTAATAGCCTTACAGCCCTCCATATCTGATGATGTAGTCTAACCTTCAGCAGAGCCACTTGTGACACAAGACTCATCAGAATGTGACAGTTTATGTTTATGTAGATTGTAGATTTAATGGATAAATTGAAAGCTGCACTGACAAGCATTAACTGCAGTGTATTTCAAAGTTCAACTTAGGTGGCATTTGAGTTAAATTACATGTTAGAGAGATAAAACATGTTATAATGTAATTTAGACTCTAACAGTGCACATAGAAATGATATTACATTTCTAATGATTCATGTTTTAAAAAATATGTGCAAAAGTCTGAGAACTGCAATTCTCTGTGGTACCAAAGGAAATGCAGGCACAATGCTTTTCCATTTGAAATGAAATGTATTATTCAAATTGAAACATATTATTAATGCTGAATTTATACGTTTTTAAACAGCATGTGTTTTACTAAAACATATGAATGGAATCCAGTTTAAATTTTCTCTTGTGCATGAGTGAGGCCTCTTTAAGCTTGTAATTTGTGACTGTGCTAGAAATGTTGATTCATTTTCTAATATGAACTTTCTTTTAGGTTATGTTCTCATGAGAGCTTAGCTATTTGGTAATAGACAAGTATAGAGAGAATGTTGTGTGGTGTCACTGATGGAAGAACAGAGTGAAACATGGACTGGTATAGTATACAATTGTTTCAAATGTGTGTGGAATCACATAGATGGAGGAAGTTCTCATGACAGACCTGGGAAGAAATTGGACTGTTTCAATTTGGAGTCATACGATTAATTTCTATTAGATGATGCTCATTCAACGTGACATAAACTGATATCTCTGATGAATCAGAATGCTTTGTGAGTTCTAAAATACTGATGAACATTTGAACTTTGGAGCAGTCCGAAGCAGTTCCTTGCAGTCCAGAGCAGACCCTTGCAGCCCCCGCAGTTCCTAGCAGCTTGCAGAGAGCCTCTAATGCTTGCAGAGTATTATTTATCTGGATGCTTGTTGATTCTGATGCTTTGCTGCTGAAGATTCCCTGAATGCTGTACTCTTGGAGTGGTATCTTCCTCTCTGCCATTACTTTGGAAATGCCCTTTTAGATGTAGGGGTATTGATGGAGTCTTTTGCCAAGATACTTTTTGACGGAGATTCTGAGATGCTGACGTTTTTCCCTTCTTTTCTTATCTTGTGCCTAACTTAGTTAGCGCCTTGCAGTTCAAGATGATCTTTTTCCAAATTATTTTTGCCCATGTTATGTTTTATATTTTGCCTGCATGTATTTCCCTGATTTGGTTAGTTGTAGGGTTTACCTGTGCCCAGCTAAAGATTATTGTCTTCGCTAAATTTGAATTGACCAATGATTGTTAAATTTTAGCAATATATTATCTCAGTGACTCAGATATTTTTATGGATGATATGCAATTTTCTTCTTGAATGCTTAGTTTTGTTATTGTTAGTTTGCCTAAATCTATTTCAACACCTTGGGTAACCTTTAGTGATTCTGTATCTTTTTAATTTGGTTTTGCCCATTGTCTACATGACTTTGAGCTTGCGTTTGTTTTGTAATTGACCTGATTATAGTTTTTCTTCGGTGGCCACACTGGTCATGATGTTTAAATTGTTTGGGGTGTTGTTGAAATTCTGTTGATGGTTCTACCACACCATCTACTGGTGGTTACACAGTTTTTTTCAGGGCTGGCTTATAAATATAATGGCTAAATTCTAAAAGCCCGATGATTAATGTTTTTTTCTCCATGAGTAACATTGAGTTAATTCCAGAAATGAGTAAATCATGCATGCATCAAAATTGGTGAGAATAGGTTTTAACCTTTTCAGGCACTTCTGAAGTGGCATGAGTCAGCCACACTATATAGGAACAATGGTTTTCAACATTTGCAACTAATGTAATGAATCTTGTAAATTAACCCAATATTAAACACAATATTGTTCCCTAATGGAATGCATGCCCACTGAAAAGTGGATACTTTGAGGAATAATACTGAGTCATGGACATAATACCAATAATATTCCTTGTGACACGTAATGCCTAATCTGAGCATGACTTATATACTCTGTTGCTAAACAAATGTTATTATGATGTTGTTCAAGTATTATAACTGCTCCTCATAAGAGCTTCTTTGTGCCACAAACATTCAACAAGTTCAACATTTGTTAGGATTACTAATACGTTTTGTCATCTATCACTGCTGCATCTGAAAAATACTCAAGTAAATATAATGGCTTCCCTACAACAATCAGTATAACCTACAACTCTACCAGGGCACCTGGTGAAACCTCTAATTAAGTGGTAGTACTGGTTACAGTCATTTGAAAATGGTTTAGTTGCCATTTATGCCATTCCCATCTAGGACATGCTGAAAAAAATACTTTTGATAATTTGTCTAAAGTGCCACGAAGGCTTAATTGGGAAATGGAATGTTTATGTGGAAGCCATTGCATGGTTAAATAAACACTATGCAGAAGAACTCACCATTTGTTTTTAGAAAGGCACCATGTTTTCAAAGACAAGCAGAATCCAGAAGAGAGCATAGAGGCATATGTGACTGCATTGAGGATTCATGCTTCCACTTGTGATTTTGAAAACTGCATTGGGGTGTATTTGTGGGCCAGCTTGTATTCAACTGTGCCTTTAATAAAATACTGGAATGCCTCCTAAGTTGTAGGAATCCATTACTTCTTGACACCTTGGACCAAGCTAAAAGTATTAAAAACATTAAAAGATTCATGATTTAACCCCAAATCATGGACATTGATCAATGCACAACTTTAACACCTTATAAGAGCTTGATCCAGTATTTGCAGTTTCATATAAGCAAAGGTAATTTATAAACAATAGTAGGAAATGGGGGCATGTCCAAGATGGTGGCTGAAAAGTCATGAGCCCTAGGTCCACATGCTGTAATAGTAAAGGACACAGACACCACGGTGCAGGTTACTTAACTGGCGAGGAGCACGTGAATTCGGCTCTTTTACTAGCTGGGTGACTTGATGGGCGATGCCTGTGTTGGATGGGTGTGGGGTGGGTGTAAAGTCCAGTCCTATGGGGGGGCTGGATAGCAAACACTAGAATGTGTCATGGAGGACGATACATTCCTCCCAATCTTTATTGAAAATAAAGTGAGCCCAAACTGTAAGGATAAAAAATCAAAACAAATGAAACACCAACTAAGTCTCTCAACCTCAAGAGCTAGGCTGCAGGATGACAGTGGACAGGTGCAGCTGGGAGCATCCAGACATCTCCACACAAGCTCATGGTTTAACCAGCTACTGCTGGGCATGAACACTGTGTGGATGGAGCCTGGATTCTGTGACAGCCGGTTGCTTGGTTCAGTGTCCACTCACACACTGTGGGTCAGTCCTGCATGCTCTCGTGCGGATTTGGTTGGTGTAAACAGTTCAAACCTCATAAAATTTGGTGCATCAGGAGTGTTGGTGGAGTCGGTTGTGAAGATACTTCATGAGACAACCTGACAACCTGACATCATGAAGGCCAATCCCTTAAACTCTGTAAAGGCAGCAGTGGTGATGTGATATCCTCCTCTGAAGCTCTGGTGCACCCTGATGCCTTGTTGGGGAAGCAGATTCCAGACCACCTCTCGTTACGGATTCCTTATTCAGGAATTCCCTTGGGGCCGTTTCAATGGGCTGCCACAGGCCTGGCGTGGATTGCGCTGGGCTGCATGTGGGAAATCTGCGGGCTGCTGCAGGTTCTCTGGCAGGAGCCACAGCCAAGTCACTCGTGCCACCGCAAGGGTGGATGTTACATAGTCAGTGCTTTTGCCAACATGGACCAGGTGCAGGTGGGCTCTCAGATAATCTCTGGGCAATTGGTCTCCCACTTTGCCAGGAGTGCCTTGTTTGTCTCTTGATGTTTTGAGGAGCTAAGATTCCACTCTGATGTTAAAATGCTCCTCCGCTGGATGAAGTGATGCACATGTCAATGATGGTGTTTGCCTGTAGGGGCCGTGGATGACAGAGTGTTGATATTGCGGGAGTGAAGGAAACTGGAGGGACTTCAGGAAAGTTACTGCAGTCCTTTTTCATCATGTGCAGATGCTAACAATGATGACATCTGCTTCAAGCAGCCAGTGACAAGTGGCTGGACAGTCACTTGTGAAGCGTGGGTCTAGTACGCAGTTTGCTCATGCAGGCGGCTTACTGTTGGTACTCCCGTTAAGCTGTCTCCAGTGGCGTCACTGCATCCCGGTGACTGTCTTGTCAGTAGGTGCACTCTCGGCAGGAGTCCTCCATCTCTCTACTCTGGGATCTTTTGCTCTTACGCCTCTGGGGTCACCAGGCCTTCCAGTGTGACAGGTGTTGTCACATGATCTTCTCTCTTCTTTTTTCTTCTTCCTTTTCAACGTGGTATCTTGCCACGCTTTCTTCTTGTTTGCCGTGATATGGTGTCCGCCCACTTGTCTTCCCTTTGTGCAGACCTCTTGCTGGTCCAGTCCCGTCCAAGGACTAGACATCTTCTTGTTGTTGCGATGGTGGCAGCTTGCCACTTGGGGTGTGCAACTCTCTTCTTGCCTTTTGTGAGTCTCTGCTGACTCCGTCTTGAGGCAGGTGGGGGAGGACACTCCTAGATCAGTCTCTGGTCCACTGCGGGGCAGTGATGGTGGGTCCTTTCCGCCTCCTCATTGCTTGAAGACAAAGTGCTTGTGCCTCAACTTTGCGCTGTCGCTGCACCAGGTCCTGACGAGGGCTGTGCTGGCTTTACAGGCTTGGTCACTCAATGTGAAACTCTTCTCAAAGGGGCAAATGATGGTCATTCAGTGCTGGGATGGCCAGCTGGTGCTGTCGCTTTCATGCAGCCATTCATTGTTTTTATGCCCCTCTTGCCATTGTCTCTGCTCTGCAGTGGTGAGAGCATCTTCATGAGCTTGGTGTCAGTAGACAGCTGCTAGGGGACACACACTGCTGTTCCCATACTGGACTCACCTTCTGCACTGCTGATGTTCTTCATGTTGCTTGCTCCTGTCAGTATATAAGTGCTTTCTGTAGGCTTGCTTGCTGAATGGCAGGACCTTGCAATGCTCAGGGCTTTGCACAGTTCAGGAGTGGCTTCTCCATGGTACTAGTGTCTAGTTAGTTTGGGGGCGGCACTGCTGATTTCCTTGTGCTGCAGGTTGTGTCTTTAGTTGCAGGCACTGCACGCACAAACAAGGGAAGTGCAGGCTCATGTGTAGCGCTGGCGCAGTTAGGGTGAAGATGCTGTCCTTCCTGCATTCAGGCCATGCTAGGCCTTCCCCCCGTTTGTTTCTGGGGAGTGCAGACGACACTGGGCAGGTGCGTGGGGTAGCTGGCAGATGGCTCTTTGTCTTTTTGTGGGAAGCAGTGCCAATCTTCTGCTGCATGGCATCTGCAGCTGCATCTTTCTAGTGGGCACCTGGCAGGTGCCCCTTTCTTACATTGCCACTTGCTCAGTCTCAGTCTCTTTTAGGGTGTCTGCTGCAGGCTTCCTGTATGCTTCCAGTTCTTACTTGCGGTGGTGGCCACTTGCCACCAGGGTGCACCTGTTTGTCTCCTACAGCTTCACAGAGCAGTACAGTTCATGGGGGCAAAATGGCTGCACACTCAGGTTTATGCTCAAGCATGAGGCAGGGCTTGGGTTTTGGGGGCAGCTTTGGGCTTCCTGGGACTCTGCTGCTGCAGGTCTCCTCACCTGGAGATACAGCCTTTAACAGGGGCCACAGCAAATTTCTTGGTGCTGCAGGGCATTTCTGTGCACAGGCCGCAGCAGTCTCAGTACTGCAGACCATGCTACTCACGTGGGTGTGTTGGGCATTCAGTGCAGGGCCAGTGGCTCGGCACCTGGCAGTCAGTGCACTCATCAGTGCGCTTCTCATCTGGAGCACTGCTGGTGCTCGGGAGGCATGGGGGAGACACTCTTCTTATACTGAGGCATTCGGCTCAAATGCAGCCTTGGAGCAGGTGAGGTTCATTCTTAATGTTTACAAAACACCGCGCCTAGATTGCAGCAGTCAGTGTTTTTTACTGTTTTGTGCCATGGGGACATTATGGGCTCCTTACTGCTGGGTGGCAGGGCTGCTCGTCACTTTTCAGATTTCAAATCCTGTTTGGGGCTACTGCATGCCGAACACTATTGCTGTTTGCTGTGTGCTATGGCTGCCACTAGTTGGACCTGAGATCACTCCCCTCATGATGCGTCAGCTTCTTTGGTGCTGCGGGTCCCACAGAACATTCAAGATGCCAGAGTGGGGCCTAAGTAGTCTCTGGTGCAGCCTCGGGCCTGGATTGCCTTTGTTGGCCAGGTCGCTGTACTATTCCTTTTTACAACATGCAGGTGAGTGCAACAGAGGCACTTTCCATATGGATGCGGGTTGATGCAGACTTGTGTTGCTGCGCTGCCTGCCCACGTGCACCTCTCACAGCAGGTTAATGAAACAGCCTGTTCTCTACTTGGTGCAAACTCTTCATCCTCCAAGGGCACTTCTTTCTTTCAGCCGAAACTGCCTAGGCATAAGTGCAGCAGTGTGCTCTTGCAGGCACAGCAGGGACTCCTGCTCTCACCTGGGTCAAGTTGGCAGGTAGGGGCAGTAAGCAACAAATGGCATGGACCACTCCTCTGACCTTGGTGGCCTTGATGGGGGTTTGCATAGTGCAGACCTGTCATCGTTTTGCCAGCATCTTCACAGTGGCGGCCGGTGTTGCAGGGGATGCACACACCTCTCAGTGACTGTCCTGGTTTGCCTTTCTCCAAAGCCATACTTCAGTGCAGTGTTGGTAGCTGCAAGTGGGTCTGCTGGTGTGCGTTGCTTTTTTTCTATAGCTGGGGCACTGCTGGCTATTTTGATGATGGTGTAGGTAAAGTCTTGGTGTGATGACTGTAAATTGCGAGCGTCCTGGTCGATGCAGTAGTACGGTCCCTCTGTTTGTTGACTGGCACAAAGACAGCCAGCAGAGGGAATAGACAGCCGCCACAACAGGTGTTGGCTAATGGGAGCACTAACATGCTGGGACTGCAGTGCAACACTGGGTAGTGTCCCTTTTCTTCTTGTCGGGGCTGATGGTGGCAGACAGGAGCAGCTTACGGGCACTTTAGCAGGTAGGGGCAAAGCCAGTCACAGGCCCTTCTGTACCTTGAGGGGTCGGGGTGCATCCTCTTGTCGGCACTAACATCTCATCATTACGCTGCCCCCTGATTCAAACAGGCACTCAGCAGGCAGATGGCAGGAGATGAACAGTCTCTTCTTTCTCACCCCAGGGCCAGTCAGTACAAGGGGTAGTTGCAGGACATGACCGGTTGACGCCGTTGGACGCTGTTGGACTCACTCACTGGGTGACTGTCATTTTGCCTGTCGTGTCTAGGGTGCTGGCACACTGGCAGCAGGTGTGGTGATGCCTCATACTATGGATCTTCCAGCAGACTCATGGGGTATCACCCACTCATCATCAATGTAAAGTAATGGGTCCTACACCCACATGCTGTAATAATAAAGGACACAGACACCAGGGTGTAGGTTACTTAACTGCCCACAAACATGTGTACTTGAGGTCTTTTATTAGCAGGGTCATCTGATGGGTGACGCCTGTCTTGGAATGGTGTGGTGTGAGTGTAAAGTCCAGTGCAATAGGGATGGCTGGGTAGCAAACACTAGAATGTGTCCTGGAGGACACTACAGTGGCCAGGACGGTTACTTGAATGTCACCCCCACCACAAATTAATTCTCCTGTAGGATGGGAGTACTTTTAGGGATCCCGAATACCGGTCAAACTCTGCTCTGCCCCACCCGGAGCTCTAGACTGCTGTCAAAGGACCGCTAGGATAGATACTGCATATCTGCCTAATGCTGCAGCCTTTGGTATGCTGCAACCTGCCTTGCTGTCCTCCCTCCCTCCCTGCTTGGAAGGTTGGAGGGTGCACCAACAAGTACTGACTGGACACAGACTTTTCCAGGGGTGCAGGAAGAGAATGTGCACAACCCCCTCCACGGAGGATGATGGGTAGAGCAGAGATCTGGTTACCAGTGACAGCCGCCCACTGACTGTATTGGAGAGGAGATGTGTGGTCTGACACCCCTGTGGAGCGCCACACTCTGTGGTCCAACCTCCTGCCCTACTTGGGAGAACTAGAGACATTTGCTCCGAATGCAGTGTAGTGTGTGGAGTGAGGGAGAATGAGGTGAAAGTGTATGTGCCCCCTGAACAGCTGAAGAACAGGTCGGTGAGGGTAGGCCCACCGGAAAAGAACCGACTGCTGCAGCAACAGGATGTTTGGCAATGCGAAGATTGCAAGAGACACAGAGGCCTACTCCTCACAGTTCAGAAGCAACACTGCCGATCTCGTCCAGCCACACTGAGGAGGGTGGAGCAAGGTGAGAGGGAACTCGATCCAGCACTAGCTGAGTGGACGGTGTTTTACGCACCACTAGAAGAGGAACTTGGAAATGTGACTCTGCACAGTCTGGAAGCCGGAACACCTGATGAGCTCTTTTCAGCACAAATTGGGAGTGGAGTGAGGGTAGATTTGGACCTCTGCTTTTATGCACTGGCAGCTAATAGCACGCAGAGGGGGCCAACAATCTCTCTCAATGTTACTCCACATCTCCCCCATCATTCCTGCTTTACCCGATTTGTCGTTCTTTTTCCCTCCTCACATGGAGGATTTGCCTTTCTGCCACTTTGCTTGGATTGTATGCCCTGGCGCTTGGAGGGTGTATAGGGGGACATCAACGACATCACCTGCTTTTTGCTGAGCAGGTTCACATAGTACTGCCTGTGGGCATTAAGGTGAAATCATGGCCAATGCAAAGGCTGGCAAGGTTGGAAAAGGGTCACTGACAACACTGTGCCCCACAATTGACCACAGACATCCACCCCAGGCTTTGCAGTGGAGAGTCTCCTCTAGGATCACATAGAGAAATTCACTGAACTCTAGGCCTCTGTACATAGTCCCAAAACTTCTCTGGAACCCAAGTTTGACACCTTGATAATGGAAGAGAGGTTTCGGAAGGAAGACCACAAAAAGCTTAAAGGCAACAGGGAGTCAAAGTTGGCCACCGTGCTCCCCTCAGTGGCTGACCATTATCAATGCATACACTCACTTCAGAATAAGGTAGCAGTGTTACATGCCAGGGTGGTCAATGCAGAGGGTCACTGCTGGAGGAATAATATCTGTGTAGTGGGGCTGCCCGAAGGTGTGAAGAGGCTGAGCATGGACTTGTACTTAGAGACCTGGTTGATGGATCATAGGTTGAGGGGCAAAACTTCAACCTTCTTCTCAGTGGAAAGGGCCCACAGAGTGCCGGGCCACCCTTCTAAGACAGGAGATCCTCGGTGGCCAGTTATGGTAAGATTGTTTAATTTCACGGACAGGGACAACATTCTGCAGATTGCAAGAGCCAGCGGCCCATGGATAGTTAGCAACAACACCATTACAATTTTCCCGGATTACACAGTGGCTGTTCAAAGACAGCAGGAGTCATTTCATAAGGTGAAGTAGTGCTTTTGCTGTCTGGGGTTCAAATATGCCCTGCTAAACCCAGTGAAAGTGAAGGTCATCACAATGACAAGACTCTCTTCATCTTCACCCCAAAGGAAGTGTGGACCTGGCTTGAAAAAGTGGTGAATTCCCACACACTATCCCATCAGAGACTGAGGATGAGCAGAAGATATAAAGGAATAGACAGAGCTGCATGAGAAACATCCAAGGTAAACCGACAAAAGTGCAGTCCGCAATGGGCAGGGCAGGGATGCTCACCTCAGTGGAACAGTGAGTTCTGTCTGGCTCTGACAGTCAATACTCTGATGGGGACATGATGGGGTCCGTTGTCCCTTTGCACTGTCCCTCTGCATGTAGAGGAGATCCATGAGGAACTTGGAGGTGGCCCTCACATTACACCTATGATGGCAGAACTATTAATGTGTCCTCAACTGGAGGGGTATAATTTTCTTGGTGGTTGTGATGGTTGCTAGGTCATTCATGTTTCAGTGGGAGGAGGAGGCGGTGATAGCCCTGGGCACTTGAACAGTTTTAATGGGGGTGAAGGTTTGTGCAGTGCTGACGGCAGGGGCCCAGATTTCACTGATGTGTCATGATTTGTTTGGACGACCCGTGGGGGTGGAATGACTACTGATTGCTTGCCTTATCATTGGAGGCATTGGTTGGCTGTGTCCGATTGATGGTGCAGCCAGGGAAGTGGGATTGTTGGAGTTTGCTTATTATGTTTTCATGTTTTTTTTAACTGTTGTGTATGTTCTTACATTCACAAGTTCCTCACTACACCTGTTGTCACAAATACTCTTCTACACACGGAGCTTAAATGGCGATATGAGAATACCACATTGTGGACAGGAATGTGAGGGGGATGGGCACATATAGTAAAAGTTGCAAGATTCATTCATACTTAACCACCCCCAGATTCAGTTTGCCTGACTCCAGGAGACACATTTGTTGGCAGGAGAACTCACTAAGTTACGCAAGGGCTGCTGGGATGTGCTATGGCACAAGTTACTTGCCATATGCCAGGAGGGTCTTGAAATTGGTGGCACCTGCTGTTCCGTTTCTAATGTAGCATACCTTGATAGACCCCTAGGGCTGTTACATTATTCCGGAAGGCAACCTGGATGGTGAGCCTCTCACATTGATTGCATTATATGTTCTGAATCTTGGGCACCCCCTTTACCTTGCCTCCTTGATGTTGGCACTCCGGAGCTCAGCCCGTATCCTGATTTCCTGGTGTGGGGACTTTAATTGTGACCCGGATCTTATGAATGACAGGTCGACTCCACCTATATGGGGAGCCACACACACTTACACCAGGCAGCTGCATGGGCACATAATGTACAGGTGGTGGATGTTTCGCTACCGCTTATCTATGTCTGTAGGATTAACTGCATTACTCGGTACTCCATGTTCTGCACACATGGACTGACATGATTTATGGCTGTGTGTTCCTGGTGAGGAAATACATGCATGCTGAGTACCTGGGCAATACTCTTTCAGATCATTTTTCATTAGTGGGGACCTTTTTGTGGGGGTGTCCATGTTGAGTGATACCCACATGGCGATCACAGCCTCTTTCATTGGTAGATGGGCCATTCAGAACTCATGTGGGTGAGCATTTAGACAGATATTTTGCTGACAGTGAGGGGTCTGCTTCAGATGCTGTGGTGAAGTGGGATGCCTTCAATGTGGTGATTAGAGGGAGATGCATGACCACACAATAAGGTATGATGCAAGGGTTGATGTAGGAGGTACTGAGCCTAGATGACCACATGAAATCAGTGGAAAGGAAACAGACAGCCAATCCAGAGTCAAACGCTCTGCTGGAGAAGATCAGAGTGGAGTTCAAGGAAACATTGCAATGTCTGTCTGCATAGGGTTACAAAGAATATGATAAACATCAACACAAACTGGGAGATAAGGCCGGTGCATTCTTGGCCTGGTCTCTGCTCTCAAAGATACCATGCACCCCTATAGGAGTGATTCAGAATGCGGCAGGCCCAATGGTGAACTCAGAGCTGGGTATTAATGTGGAGTTCAAGAACTATTAAAGGGTGCTGTATAGGGTCCCTGAGGATGCAGATCAGGGGTCGATAATGGCCTGTCCGGGGAACATTGTGACCCCTGTCATTTACCCATTGCAGAGACATGACCTGGATGCATCGCTGTTTCTTGAAAATATCAAATTACTGATAAAACAAATGGCCGGGGACAGGACTCCTGGCATAGATGGCTGCTCATAGACAGGCTACCCAGCTGGCTCCTAGGCTCTTACAGGTGCATGAAAAGACAAAAGAATATGGTAGGTCTTAAGATTCCATGAAGGAGTCTCTAATAACTGATTTCAAAGCCAGGACAGGACCCGTTGGAGGTGACATATCATTCCCTGCTTATTCTTGACTACAAGATCCTGGGAAAAGTGCTAGCCAACAGATTGATGCCCCTCGTACGGAACATAATCTATCCGGATTGGAATGGTTTAATTCCTGGTAGGTACATGTTCTTGAACTTGCACTGGTTATTCTGTATTATGGCACACAGGACGGGCGCCCAGTTTTGGGTAGCCTTCCTGGATATTAAGAAGGCATTTGATACTCTCAGGGGGGTCTATCTGCAGGCTGTATGGAACAAACTGGGGATGGGACTGGAGTTTGCTGATGGGCTGAAGTCCTATATGATACTCCCTTGGCAAGGGTTCTCACAGGTGGGGTTATGTCAGGCAAGTTCGATATTGAACGGGGCACCAGACAGGGCTGTCCCCTATCTCCCTTATTGTCTGCCCTAGCCATGGAGCCCCTGGCAAGTTTGTTGCATTTTTCAGCCTATGAGTAGGCTATCTGTGTTTCTGGACACCCTCATGGGGTGTTGATGTATGCCGACAACACCTTAATATATTTGAAAGCGGACCCTGCCACCCTCACAAATGTTATGATGGCCCTGGATGACTTTGAATGGATATCCGGGATGAGCATCAACATGGGGAAAATCATGTTTATTCCCCCTCTTATAGGCACCTGAACCACTGCACCACATAGATGTGGACGACCCACTGCAGTAGAAATTTGACAAAATACCTAGTGGTTCTGAAACATCACACAGAACAAAACCTTTTAGAGGGTAATCTGGGTAAGGCAGTGACATTGATTTTACAGTCCCTGCCCTTTTGGACACAGCTATCCCTTTGACCCACGGGTAGGGTGTCAATAGCAAAAATGTTGATTCTCCCCTGACTTCTCTATTTATTTATTTTGGCGGCCCTACCAGTTATGTTGGAGAAGTCCTTTTTTGTGGACTTGCACTGACTGCTTGCATCTTTCATATAGGGAAAGAGGAGACATAGGGTGACGATTTCCACTATATGTGTTGCGCTGAAGGACAGGGGACTGGGTGCGCCCATCTATGAGTTTACTACGCTGCCACACAGCTCCTCTGGCTGATGCATTGGTTGGGGGACGCCCCAAGTCTTGAACAGGAAATGATCAGGTTTGATTTCAAAGGCATGTCTTTGTTGAAGTGGTTGTTGGACTCTCTTTCCTTTTGTGTTATTCCCAACCTGCTACTATGGGTGGCTGCCTCATATTGGAGGTAATATGTACAAGGTGGCTGGAGGGTGGTGCCTTTTGCTCTGGGTTTACCACTGTGGGCCTGCCTCTTTGTAAACAATTGGCAGAGGTACATAACTGTGGGCAGTAGCAGGACTTATGAGGTAGGGAACGTAGTGACCGAGGGGAAATTACACCTGTTTGATGCCCTGGTTGTAACAGGTGATCTAGACCTGGCCCTCCCTGGGGTGGCAGGTAAGATGTAGAAGTCTGACTACGAACTGCCACAAGTAGTGAATCAACTAGAAATGGTATTAGACATGTCAGGTAGTCTCAGTCCTCTATAGGTGCTTTTACGGAGTTCTGTTATCCCAGGTATCCAGGTACTTACGAAGTAGTGCCAGAGGACCGGCTATTTGTAGAAATTCTGTAGGCCACATGGGAGCGATGCCTGGGCTCCATTAAGATGATCTCATGGAATGACTGCTTCCATTTCACCCAATTCCATAAAGTATACAATACATACCTCTCCCTGAATAGGATTGGGAAGATGTATGTGGGTGCCAGGGCTGCCTGCCCTAGATGCCAGGTAGAGAATGTGGATTTTAGTCACTTGGTGTGGGCATGCCCAGTAGTCACTGAGTTTTGATGGGAGGTTACCCAGAGTCTCTCAGAATTGACGGCCTCTATTTTATGGCAGGATCCAATGTGATGCTTACTCAGTATTGGAGTGGTGAATAATAAGACAAGGCAGCTAGTCGGCCTTCAGAATTTGGCTCTGGTGCTAGCTAATTACAGCATAGCTATGTCTTGGGAGGCAGCTGCAGCTCCTTTTGTGCGAATTGGCAGGAGGATGTGGTTCCATGGGCATCAAAAGAATTATCAATGCATACTGATGCCAAGGCCAGGAGGTGGCACCTCATGGATCAATTAGATGTTTATTTAGAGAGGTTGAACAGATTGCTCAGCACATGACCACAGTGGATAGCTGTCATGTGACGAGTTGGTGCATTGCAGGAGGGATGAAGCCCCGAACTGTGTTTTGATCTGGGGGAAATATGAGTGCTGGCATACCAGAGACTGGTCATGAGCGTTTAGAGACAGGTGCTGGGGTGCATGAAGATGGTGTTGGGGGATGAAGAATGCACACATGTTGGTTATACTTTGGAAATGAAGTCAAGGGAGATGGGCAACAGCAGTTTGTTTTACTGAATTGCTTGATTGTTTAGGTGAAATCACCTGATTTCTCCTTCGGAAAGTGAGAAAGTACACAGGTATGGTGCAGTGCTCCTGCACTTTCTTTTGCGAAGTGCTATAGTGTGTACCTGTACAGTGATTTACTAATTGCCAATATCACTGTTATTATGATTGCAAGACAAATACTATGATAAAAGAATACATTTATTTTAAAAAACTATAGTAGGAAACTTCAATCTGGTTGTTATTGCAGATGTAGCACAAAAATGGGTAATGTAAATGTATTTGGGTAATACTGTAAACTGTCCTAGCTAATACAAGAGTGGTAAAGTACCTCTCAAGGTAAACAATACGGGGGTCATTATGAACACGGCAGAAATCCCTACCGTGTTCATGCTGGCGGTCTGATCACAGACCGCCAGCCCCATTGAGACCCCGCAGGCCGAATAAACAACATTCCGCGGGGCCGGCGGGCGGAAACAGTGTTTCCGCCCGCCATCCCAGCAGAATGCTGGACCAGGACATTGCCGTCGTCCATGCTGCAGTGCGGCGGGTGCAGCAGCACAAATCACTGATCCCCTGGGGGCCCCTGAGCACCCCTTTCACCAGCTGTTCCGTGGTGGGGAAAACCGCCAGAGAAAGGCTGGAGGAACAAGGGATTTCTATCCAGTGGGCGGCGCTGCATGCAGCGCTGCCCTTTTGGATAGAGAAATCCACCATCATCAGGCTGTCTGTCAGCGGAAGTCTGGCGGTGGCGGAGGGCCATCTGTGGCTGTTTTTATGGTGGTTGAGACTGCCCTGCTGGTGGCGGTGATTTCCGCCACCAATGGCATGGCGGTCTCGACAGCGATGTTCATAATGACCCCCTATGTATGTCAGCAAACTAGTTCTAACACTGGAAACTGAACATCATGGTGGTCATTACAACGCTGGAGGTCGGTGTTAAAGCGGCGGTAAAACTGCCAACAGGCCGGCGGTAAAAAAAATGGATTCAAGACCGTGGCGGAAACCGCCAACATAGACAGCCACTTTAACACTCCAACCGCCACGGCGGTACAAACACCGCGGCGGTTATCACCAACAGACAGGCGGAACACAATGTACCGCCCACAGTATTACAACAGTCCAATCTGCCACCTTTTCCAGGGCGGATTCACTGTGAACAAAAACACGGCGGAAAGAGGACTTGGAAGGGAAAACGCTCACCTCTACACACCCCACGAGGAACCAGGACGCCATGGAACTGGAACTCCAGATACTCCCTGCCTTTGTCTTCCTGCTCCTCTACCAGGAGCACGAACGCTGATGGTGAAGACCACGATGAGTACTGCACCTACGACACAGGGGAGGGAAAAGAGAGTGACATACACACACACAACACGCAACACCCCCACCCTCACCCACAACAACACACACACTAATACATCATGATACATTACAGTTACACCCCCCAAGCCCCCCAGAAGAATGCAAAGACAAAAGGAAATGAGGTCAACGATTGTAATCTATTGAAATTCAGTGCTCAAAGAATATATATACACCATTAACAAATATATACACCAAGAACACAAGTCCAAGGTATTCCACCAATAAAGTCCGTGGACCACTAGGCCCAAAATGCATGGGCGAGGCCCACACAAGATACCCGATCAAAACGGAGAGAACACTGCTGGGGCATCAGTTCGAAATACAACAGGCACCTGAGGGGGAAGGGAGGGGGGGCACCTCAGCCGGATGAGTGCACGACGCCAGATCCACGAGGGGGCTCCATGCCCATTGATGTATCCTGGGGAGTGCAAAGCCACAGTCACACAAGTCTTTCAGGTGGGTGGTTTGCGCACTGCTTTATCCTGGGGAGTGCAAAGCCACAGTGTCTCAAGTCTCTCCAGTGGGTGGTTTGCCCACTGCTTTATCCTTGGGAGTGCAAAGCAACAGTCTCTCAAGTGGATAACAGTCTCCACTGGTTCTGGAGGGGGTTTGGTGCCCAGAGTGTTTCATCCTGCCAAGGACTGAGGTAGTGGATGTCTTTCTCCACTGGTTCTGGAGGGGGCTTTGTGCCCAGAGTGCTTCATCCTGCCAAGGACTGAGGTAGTGGATGCCTTTCTCCACTGGTTCTGGAGGGGGCTTTGTGCCCAGAGTGCTTCATCCTGCCAAGGACTGAGGTAGTGGATGTCTTTCTCCACTGGTTCTGGAGGGGGCTTTGTGCCCAGAGTGCTTCATCCTGCCAAGGACTGAGGTAGTGGATGGGATACTCCACTGGTTCTGGAGGGGGCTTGGTGCCCATAGTGCTTCATCCTGCCAAGGACTGAGGTAGTGGATGCCTTTCTCCACTGGTTCTGGAGGGGTATGGTGCCCAGAGTGCTTCATCATGCTCGTGGCGGCCCCAGTAGTGTCAGAGCTTTTGGCGCTCATTGACCTGCGGTGCTGGTGGCGGCGGTGTCCTTGGCAGCGGTGCTGGTGGCGGCGGTGTCCTTGGCAGCGGTGCTTGTGGCTGCGGTGTCCTTGGCAGCGGTGCTGGTGGCGGTCTTGTCTGTCTTTCGGCTACTTGCCTTTCTTTCTGTGCCCCTTCCCCACCTTGGATGGTGGCGCAGCTGTCTTCCAACTCCCAACTGTACTCCTGGGAGAGGTTTTGGTGGTAGATGTTTTGCCTTTCTCCCTCCGGGCACTGGCCAACTTTTTATGCTTTTGAGGTGGGGACTGTCCGTGGTCTGGCTCCTTGGCACACTGGCTTCCCTGCTGCTTGGCGCACTCCAGAAGCCGGTTACTGCTGGCACCACTGTGCCCGGTGATGTGGTGGCTGATGTGCAGGGTTGGGACCTGGAAAGGTGGGCCCTAGGGGACTGAAGGGGTGGGGGAGGTGAGGGGAAGAGGTCAAGGTTGGACAGGAAAAGTTTTTTGGACACACTGGGACGGGTAGATGGAGGGGGTTTGGGAGTGGAGGAACAGGTTGTGGTTGTAGGAGGTGTACGTTTGCTGACTTTGGGTGAAGGTGCATGGGCTGGAGGCTGTCGTGAGGTGGATGGCTGTTGGGTGGGTGTGTGGCTACGTTTGTGTACCTTGGGAGGTGGGCTCACAGACACACTGGGAGAGGACACAGGGGATGTGTGAATGGTAGTGGGGGTGGTGAGTGCAAGTGAGCGGGTGTGGTGATGGGTGTGCTGGTGATGGACGTAGTGGATGAAGATGTAGTGCATGCAGGTGTGAGTGGAGACGAGACAGGGAGGGAGGAGGGAGACGTGGAGGAAGGGGACACAGTGGAGGCAGTGGATATTGGTCAATGTGATGTGCATGGGTATGATGCTTGTGTGAGTGCCTGTGGGATGTGTGGTGCTTATGTTTGCCAGAGCTTCCCTTGTGTGTTGAGGGGTGTGCATGCTGGTCTGATGGTATGCTTGGGATAGGCTGAGGTACAGGGGTTTGGGTCTGGGTAGAGGAAGTTGGAGGGATGAGGCTGGACCCAGGGACAATGGCTGCCATTAGTGCTGAGGCCAGAGTCTGAAAAGCTCGCTGTTGGGCTGCCTGACCAGAATGAATGCCCTCCAGGTATGCATTGGTCTGTTGCAACTGCCTCTCTACACCCTGGATGGCATTCAAAATGGTAGACTGCCCAACAGTGACCATGGAGGGACCTGAGGAGGTCAATGGCCTCCTCACTGAGGGCAGCAGGGCTGACTGGGGCAGGGGCTGAGGTACCTGGGGCGAAGAAGATGCCCACCCTCCTTGGTGAGCGCCCACAGGTCACACGCTGAGGGGCTGCTAGGAGGGCGGTGCTGGTAGGGGGGGGTGGCATCTGTTCCTGTAGATGCGGTGAGCACAGAAGGGCCCGCCACCGCAAGGGAGCTCGCATCAGAGGAGGAGTCTGTGTCGCTGGTCTCAGCTCCTGTCCCCGCCGTGGAGCTCCCCTCACCCTCCGTCCCACTGATGGCTTCAGACTCCATTGTCTCGCCCTCCAGGGCCATGTGGGTTGCAGCTCCCTCCTGCTCCGGTGCCACTTCTCCTCCACCTGATGATGCTAATGCACACAAGAACAGGGAGACCACAAAAAGGGGGGGGAAGACAGAAGAAAAACATGTTGAGTGCATGCAATACCGCTACCATTGGCGGACACTACAGACACAGAAGCCCCTGCACTACGTTGTGCACTTTGAGTTCCCTAATTGATCACAGGGACATGGGTTACAAGGCCTATGCCCGATTGCTGCACACATGGAAGTCACAGGAGCCTGACTAGGTGTAGTTGGCTCTGAACACAGGTGGGGTGGGGTGCCACATGGCCTGCCTTAAGACGGTACCTTGCCTACTAAACTCGCCCTGGCCTACGGGAACTCACAGCCCACCTCCCCACCAAGACACCTCCACTGCGCGCAGAATCAGCTGAATGAGAGTGTACTCACCCCCTTGTGGCTGCTGTGATGCCCTCAAGCGCCCATCCAACTCCGGATACGCCACCGCCAGGATCCTGAACATCAGGGGGGTCATGGTGCGACAGGCACCCCTCCCACATTGGGAGGCCATCCCCAGCTGGGCCTCTGCCGTCTTCTTGCTCCAGCGGCGACTGTCCTCCCATCTTTTACGGCAGTGGGTGGTCCGTTTGTGGTGGATCCCCAGGGCCCGGACTTCCTTGGCAATGGCACGCCAAATATCCTTTTTCTGGTGGGCGCTGACCTACAGGAATAGATGAGGGGGAAAGGAGAAGATATAACCGTCCGCACCGTCACAGTCATTGGCCCGCATCCCTACCCTTGACATGACGCACATGCACTCACCGTCGTTTCATGCACACCTCATTCTCCCCTCTTCCATCTTCCATCCATACCACTCCACACAGGCATTGCCCATTCGGCATGCTCACAGTGTACTTACCTGTTTGTCTGGAGGACCGTAGAGTAGCGTGTACTGGGGGAGGACCCCATGCACTAGTTTCTCCAACTCCTCTGTGCTGAAGGCAGGGGCCCTTTCCCCAGACACATGAGCCATTGTCTCTTCCAGACTGAGGTCACAGCAGCACTTGCAGTTTAGGTCCTCTCCTGTCGAAGATCAGGTATCAAGTGATTGAACAGAGAGAAAATGGAGGTCACATCCACGGCGGTTCGTACCGTCACCGCCGGCGTACGTCGTCATTGGCTTCTCGGATCCATAGGGTCCAATGTTAACCAATGCGGGATTGCGCCGCGGTCTTTGACCGCCTACCGCGACGGTGTACAACGCCAGCGCAGTTACCTCATATCCCCTTGTCCCACATTACAGGTCAGGCAGACGCCATTTCAGGGGGCCACATGGCATTAATTTTAAATGCGTCACACAAATCTAGGCCTTGCATACACACTAATACAGGCACATAGCGGTTTTAAAAAATTGAGGAATAAAGTTGTGTTAACGTACCTCAGTGTTGGTTGACTCTCTGCTCGCTGTTCTCCTCCATAGGGCACATCCGCTGAAGCAGATGAGGAGGTGGCGGCATCCTCCGGTGCACAGACCGCTGGTGGACCTGTCAACAATGGAGGAGCGACATGTAATAGTCACCTACAGACTTGATCCAATCCTGGAACTGTGTGCCCATTTGGAGCCGGACCTAATGTCAGCAATCCGCCATCCCACAGGTATCTCTCCCCTAGTGCAGGTGCTGTCAGTACTCCATTTCCTGGCAAGTGGGTCTTTTCAAACAACAGTGGCCATAGCATCAGGGATGTCCCAGCCTATGATTTCCAACGTGTTGTCCAGAGTGTTATCTGCCCTGCTGAAACACATGTGCAGCTACATCGTTTTCCCTCAGGTGTAGGATTTGCCTACAGTGAAAGGTGACTTCCATACCCTGGGACATATCCCCAACATCATAGGTGCCATTGAGGGGACACATGTTGCCTTGGTCCTCCCCGCAGGAGTGAACAGGTGTACAGAAACCGGAAGAGTTACCATTCAATGAATGTGCAGATGGTGTGTTTGGCTGACCAGTACATCTCCCATGTGAATGCCAAGTTTCCTGGCTCAGTGCATGACGCTTACATTTTGAGGAGTAGCAGCATCCCTTATGTGATGGGGCAACTCCAGAGGCACCGTGTGTGGCTATTAGGTGAGGACATACAGTGTGACTAGGTGTCTAGGTCTGGGGATGTCCCTTAGAGTTAGTGTGTGTCTAACAGATTTCCCTCGACATTTGCAGGTGACTCTGGCTACTCCAACCTGTCATAGCTACTGACCCCAGTGAGTAATCCCAGGACAAGGGCAGTGGAATGCTACAATGAGGCCCGTGGGTGAATTAGGAGCGTTAAAGAGAGGAGCTTTGGCCTCCTGAAGGCCAGGTTCAGGTGCCTCCATCTGACAGGTGGTTCCCTATTCTACTCACCAAAGAAGGTGTGCCAGATCATCGTGGCCTGCTGTATGCTTCACAACTTGGCTTTCCGACGACAGGTGCCTTTTCTGCAGGAGGATGGTCCAGATGGAGGTGTTGTGGCAGCTGTGGAGCCTGTGGACAGTGAAGGAGAGGAAGCAGACGAAGAGGACATCGACAACAGAAACACAGTGATTCATCAATATTTCCAGTGAGACACAGGTAAGAAGACATCACTGCCTGCTACACCTGATATCATTGTTCTACCTCTCATCTGTCTATTACTTTCACCCAGTGTATGGACCCTGAGTTGTCACTTTCCCTTTCAATTTCACAGATGTGGGTCCCACTGTGTGACATCTGCTTTGTTTCCTCATGGACTAGATCTGTGTGACATAGGTATGTTGACAATACAATGACTATAGCATTTTTAGACAGTTATTGCAAATACACATTTTTGAAAGCACAGACTGACTCCAGATTGTTTTGTGCTTTAAGGGTGTTTATTTAAGTGCTCAATATTGGAGGGGGTTGTAAAAGGGTCAGGGGTGATGGTGGAGGACTGTCCATGGCAGAGTCCAGTCTATTAGTCTCACAGGTGCATTGTCCAAAGGGGCATAGGAAGTGGAGCTAGGGCAGTTTGAGGATGGACAGGGTGACAAAGTGGGATAGAAGGATGACAATCAGAGTAGTCGCATTTCTTGGCGGAGGTCTTGGCATTGTTCTCTGTCTTTGTCCTGGATCTCAGGGACCGCTTGCAGGGTGTTTCTCCATCTGCAGGGGGTGGGCTGCTGGTGTTGTGGTCCTGTGGCGGTGCCTCCTGTCCACTAGGGCCAGCGGAGGTGGTGAGCAGTTCATCATTGAGGCTAGTGCGTGGGGCCCCTTGTTGTGCCACAGTGTCCCTCCCGGTGTTCACGAGTTCCTTCAGCACCCCTAAAATGGTGCCCAGGGTGGTGTTGATGGATTTGAGTTCCTCCCTGAACCCCAAATACTGTTCCTCCTGCAGCCGCTGGGTCTCCTGAAACTTGGCCAGTACCATTGCCATTGCCATTGTCTCCTTGGAATGATGGTATGCTCCCATGATGTTGGAGAGGGCCTCGTGGAGAGTGGGGTTCCCTGGGCCTGTCCTCCCCCTGTCACACAGCAGCCCTCCCAGTTCCCCTGTGTTCCTGGGCCTCTGTCCCCTGAACCGTGTACCCACTACCACTGCCCCCAGGTCCCTGGTGTTGGTGGTGTGGTGGGTTAGCCTGGGTTCCCTGTAGCGGTGGACACATTGCTGCTTGACATGTCCTGGGGACAGAGGTATGGGCCCGCTGGGTGGGTGTTGTGCTGGTGTTTCCAGAGGGGGGAGGCTCTGTTGTGGTTTGTGCCAGTGTGAGGGGAACCAACTGTCCTGAGGTCCCAGATGGACCGGGCTGGTCATCTAGATCCAGTTGGACAGAGCTGCTGTCATCACTGTGGGCCTCTTCTGTGGGTGGAGTGGACATGTCTGGACCCTACTGTCCGGTGACGTTGGGTAGGGGTCCAACATGGGTGTAAAGGCATGATTATTGCATCTGTGTGTGGCATGGTGTGCAATGGGTGGGTGACCCTGTACCCCAGTGCTTGCATTCTTGTGTGGGACCTTGTGTGATAATTGTTTAGGGGTGTGTGTGGGTATGTGCAGTGGCCATGCATTGGTGATGGGTGTCCATGCTTTGGTGTTCACATGCAGGGCTTGGTGTTGGGATGTGTGGGTTGTGATAGTGGGACATATGTGAGGAGTTAGAGTGATGGGGGTGAGGGTGAGGGTGGGGGTATGTGATAGCATGCAGGTAGGGTGGGGGATGTAATAGTTAAGATTTTACTTACCAGAGTCCATTCCTCCAGCTACTCCTGCAAGGCCCTCAGGATGCAGTATAGCCAAGATCTGCTCCTCCCATGCTGTTAGTTGTGGGGGAGGAGGTGGGGGTCCGCCGCCAGTCCTCTTAACCGCAATGTGGTGTCTTGAGACCACGGAACGCACCTTCCCCCGTAGGTTGTTCCACCTCTTCCTGATGTCATCCCGTGTTCTTGGGTGCTGTCCCACTGCATTCACCCTGTCCACGATTCTTCGCCATAGCTCCATCTTCCTAGCTATGGTGGTGTGCTGCACCTGTGATCCGAATAGCTGTGGCTCTACCCGGATGATTTCCTCCACCATGACCCTGAGCTCCTCCTCAAAGAAACTGGGGTGTCTTTGCGGTGTCATGGGGTGGTGTGGGTGATGAGTGGGGTGGTGTGTGTTGTGATGTGTGGGGTGATGTTTAGGGGTGTGTGGTGTTTTGTGCGTGGATGTTGTGTGAGTGATGGTGTTGAGTGCCTGTGGATGCTAGTTTGTAGATGGTGGTGTCTCTCTCTGGCCTTCAGTCGCAATTGTGGTTGTAAGGGTTTGTGGGTGATGTGGGTGTGTGTTTTATATTGTATTGGATGTGTGGGAGTGGTGTTTGTATGTGTGTCAGGTGTGTGTATTTGGAATTGTCCAATGTGGTAGTGTTTTGTACATGGGTGTGTATTTTGAGAGCAGCGGTGTGTACCACCAATGGAATACCGCAGTTGAAAGACCGCCACGTGGATTCGTGGGTCGTGATAGTGTGGGTGTATTCCTGTTGGCGTGACGGTGGAGGTTTTGTTATCGCCAGTTTATCACTGACCTTTGGTGTGGCGGACTTGTGTGGGTGTCTACATTTTGGCGGATTCCGAGCTATGGGTCATAATAGCTGTGGCGGAATTCCGCGGCCGCGGCGGTGTGTTCTGCACAGCGGTAAGCGGCATTTACCGCCAATGTTGTAATGACCCCCCATGTGTTGCCACAAAAAGCCAGAGGTATGTAGTGTGATATGTGTGTTGTCTCTGTAAAGTTCATAACATTGGCAGATCCAAGGATGCCTCTCACTATAATTTCAGATATAACGTTTTATAGTTTATAGGGAAAGTTTTTGTTGATTATAACTGATGTTTGCCTAAAGGCATTTAGTGAACAAGATATAGGTTTGCTGTTCTACTTTATTGATTGATTGAATATATGCAGTAATTAGAGGCAGGAACATCCTTGTTTGCCAATACCTAGTGAAAATGTGTTTAAAACCTGGATCTGACAATCCCAGAGCAGTGTCTGACCTATTGATTTTAAATGGCAGATGTGTTGACTGACAGTTTGAACACATTTCCAGACAATTTTCAAGGAAGTATGGGTACAATATTGAGATTTAAGCATGTAATCAAACTTACACGTCATGCTGTGCCACCTTTGAAACCTTTTCATCTGAGTATTAGAACTGAGCTAAAACCTCTATTAGCAAAAATGCATTCAGAAGTTACTAGCACAGAGACTCATTTGTCTTAGGTGGTTAGTCTAGTGGTGAATGTTCACAAACAAATCAGGCCAAATTTGCTTCTATGCAGATTTACGCACACTAAACAAAAATATATTTATTGATTGTCACTCAATATCCAATAATTGCAGGTTAATAGGTGTGAACCCAAGCGGAGATTTGCATTCTGCATACCACCAGATTGCACTGGCTATTGAATCACAGGATTTCACATTAATTATCACACCATTTGGAGCTTTCAAATTCCTCAGATTACCACTTGGTCTTGCTTTCACAGCAAGTGTTTTTCAAAAATGAATGAGCACTTTTCTAGTGGAAATACATAGTGTACAGACTTTTTCAAGATGGTGTTCTTATTACACCTGTCACCTGTACAACACAACACAATTTCAGAACATGTGTTATCTACTTTTAAAGATATTGGTGTCACAAAAGACATATGTAATCTCTTAACACAAGAGGTAGATTAGTTAGGCCAAAATGGGACTGCTGTTTAAATCAAACTTTACATTCACTATTATGCTTCAGTGGATATTATGCATGTTTTGTTGAAGGTTATACTTGTTCAGCCCCTGCATGTAGGAAGGTGCCCCTTTTTTACATGGTCAGCCCCACTTTTTGCCTGGTACTTGATGCAATTTTGACTGAAAGTGCACTGGGTTCCTGCTAACTTGGTCCCCAGTGCCTGATCTCTTTCCCTAGAAACTGTGCAATTGGTCTCTGATTGGCCATGCGTTTGGCATCCCTAGAAGTCCCTAGTAAATAGTACCCCTGGGTACCAAAGAAGGTCCCCGAGGGTTGCAGCATGTATTGAGCCACCCTCAGGGACCCCTCACCTAGCATATGCAAAACTGCCATTGCAAGCTGTGTGTCTTGGTGGAGCTAAAAACGAAAACACAACATGGAGCACAGTCTGTGTGCCATGTCTCCTAGCACTGCATGCAGTATATGTAAGTCTCCACTACAGCAGGCCTTACAGCCCTGATGTAAGATGCATTATAGTACATGTGAGGACATACCTTTAAGAGCAGATATGCCCCCGCTATGTTTTTCTTGATTCTCAGATATAGTGAGTGAACAGGGAAGCAATTTTAAGTACATGTGCTGGTCAGTGGTAAATGCGAGTTTCCCAGCTTCACTGATAGGGATGTCTGGTATCAAACATTTTGTATTAATAAACCGTCACTAATGCCAGTGATAGATGTATTACTACATGCACCCAGATGGCACCTTAGATGTGCCCCCTGAAAAACATATCACTACCCGTGTGCTGGAAGACTAGTTCTAACTAGCCTGCCACCACCAGACATGTTTCTGACCCTAAGGGGTAAGGGCCTTTGCTCTCGGGCAGACAGAAACAAAGCCTGCTCTGCAAGAGGTGTTATCACACCCCTCCCAATAGGATGCCCTGCGAATCTGCATTCCAAGACAGGAGGCTTCAAAGAAGTCCTCCTCCATTGATATGTAGATCTGGCTTCCTCAAAGGAGAGGTTGCCCACCCCCTACTCCAGGTTCCATTAGGCACCTGGACAGGTGGGAAAATTAGTAGTCAGAGAGGCGTGCCCATCTCTTAGGTCAGTCCTACCCATAGGGTGAGCTGCCTGATGTGGACACAACTTTTGAAATCAGCTGTTTTATTGTAAAAACACTTCCCTGTACCTTACACATTAGAGGGAGATTCCAGCCAGAGAACCACAACTGTATTCTGATTGCTGAACGCTTTGCTACAGATGCTTATGCAGACTTCAGGCCTGTGTCCAGGTATGGACGATGTTGACTTCCCAGGGGACCCTGAAGGGCAGAATTAGAGCTTAACACACTGTGCTCTATTATAGCCTAGGTAGGAATTAGTCTATTGACTCTAGTGACAATATGGTAGCGTTATTTCTATGCTTTACTTTCCTTGCCACAATTTTAATTTTGTCATGCTGCATCATCCTGGTTATTGTTGCCCATGCTTTGCTATCTAAGATGCTGTTACTTCATTAAAACATTATTGAAACATATACTGCCTCTGTTTGTCATTGTGTATGTGAGACTAATGTAATTGAGAGAAACGGATGAGATCTGAGTGACCACGGTTTCCCTGAGAAATCAATTATGTCATGCGCTCGGCTGCCTAATCACCCCGCCCTTGGGTGGAGATGAGGCACTGCTAGTTAGCCAGAGAAAAACCCAGATTGGAGCTACAGGTGTCACCTGTAGTGGGTCAGACTCAGTATTCCACACCACAGGCGATTCTGCCGCTCACAATCCAGTAAACTCATAAGGATAATGAGAGCCTACGCGACAAGTTGAAGTGGGCCAATGGAGCCAACATGGTTCCCAGCATCTCCAGAGGTAAAGTCCATCATGGGTTTACCCACTGCGACCTTCACACCGACTCCTGCAGTCTCCTTGTGCAGGCCCCCCTCAACTGCGACAGCCTCCAGAGACTGCAACCTGATGGTCCACTGCACCCGGATACCCCGGACCAAGAGGAAGAGGACCGCAAGTGTCCCTGCATTCCCCAGGCTCGTGAGACTTGAGCCCACTTGTTGATTCACAGGGACTGGTCCTCCAGTTCACATCTGCCGCCTGTTTCTGTAGGCCCCCCCACTGCGACCACCACTGGTGACGAACACCCTACGGTACAAGAACCCTCTGCGCCAAGGAGAAGAGCACCACTGGTGTCCCTACGTCCCCAAGCATCACAAGACCTGATCAAACGTGGCGGCTCACCCTGGCTGGACACTCAGTCCTGACCTGTAGCTTCTTTTCAACAGGACCGATCCCCATTGACTAACACTGGGCACCCAATGACATACTACACCTCTGCACCCAGCCACTCCAGTGCCGCCCGGTGTGACCTGTTGGTGTGGCCCTGACCCTTGTCTAATACTTACTTTAAGTCCAGGAGATTGGTCCCATAAGTTGCTGTACTATACCTTTTTGCTGTAATTTGTTTTTCCTCCTTAGGATAACATTGCATCTTCTAAGAATTATGATGTTGACTTTTCTTAACTGTAAAGATTTCTCTTGCAAGACAATTTACCTGATCGTATTGATTCTGGTGCCAAAAACATACATAAAGAAACTTGTTATTTATGTAAATTGGTGTGGATCTCCTTATTGAGTGATGTGTCTCATTTATTGACTGTATGTGCATTTGCAGATGTCTAACACTCCTCTCTGATAAGCCTAAGGCTGCTCGGCCACACTACTCCTTAAAAAATGCTCCTTGGGATTACCAGAGCAATCACTGTCCACTAGTAAGGGAACCCCTGGACACTCTGCATGGTACATTTCATTTTGATATACCATATAAAGAGCCAGCTTCCTACACTGCCAATTGTCACAAAAGGCTAAAATGTTCTTGATGTGAAGAAGCTAATGAGGATTTTCTTTGAATCAAGGAACTGATTGTTCAAGCATTAGCTTTGAGGCCATTTGTGGTTCGTAAGAAACGCATCCTTAGGCTGGATGTCAGTCAATATGGTTTGGGAGCGGTATTAGATTGACGGTACAGAACACACGATCACGTTTGCTTCACATAGTCTAAAGTCAGCAGAAATAAATTACAGAGTCAGAGACTGAAGCACTGGCATTGCACCCTCAGTGTAGGCCAAGTAAGAAAATGCAAATGCTGAAAACCCAGGGAAAGCTTTCACGCACACCTCTCAAAATATCCCAGAAAGGTTAGCTCTTGCTTTATTAGCCTATGTATTATAGAGACAAAAGAGAAACTATGTACACTTAAGACAGATTTTTTGTAATAATTTGATGAGTATATATAGCAAATGTTTTGCATAATTGTTTAAGGAAGTCATACATTCTTTGCATATTATCTCTCAAAATGTTTTTCAAACCAGATTGGTAAAGGATACTTTCAATAGTTGCTTTACAAACTTTCTTTTAGAAAAGAACTTAACGATAAACATGGGTGGGCCAATAAAGATGCTACATTCCATTGAACACATGCTGGCTTAGCCTAAGCTATATTGTTTGTATGTATATATTTTATTGAATGTATTTATGTTGTCTACACTGTATTGTCTTACGTCTCTAAAGCGGTAAAAACGTGCTTTTAGTATAATGTGTGTGCTTTATAGGATTGACTCGCATCATATGAAATTAAGAAAATCCGGCTGTCAAAGCCCATCAGTCAAAGGAAGGGGTCTCATGCACCAAAATATGAACTTCACACAAATATAGTGCTTAATTTGCTAATAAAAATGTTCCAGTGCCCAAAGCTCTCCTTTGAAACTGTGGCTGCTACAAATAAATGGGCGAGCGCAGAATACTGAGGAAGGGTAACCCTAAAGCCATTGCTGGCCTCTTAAATCCATTTACAACCACTCCCTGCCCCTTCAGATCAATCTTGCAGCTTTCTGCCTTCTCCCCTTGTGACGCTCATGGCGCGCCCGGTTCTTAGTAAGTAAACTTACACAGGGACGCGTATAGGCTGATTAACTTTTTGATTCGCATAGAGTATCCTAGCCATGTGGTAACCAATGTTCATCAATATTCAATACACAAATCAATAACCACTAAGAAAAACATTGATCAGCAGTCAATAGTAGCAACATTTCATGAATAACCACAACTCAATACACGTTTTAGCAATTTTATTTCCCTTTTGGTTACAATTCTAATTCATGAAGTTAATTTAACTTTATTCAATCAACTCAAAATAATTAATTAGTGACCACCAATAACATAATCTAATCAGAACTTGAGCAAACATACATTCCAATGCTTCCGCATAAGGCATGTAATGAAGATTATGTCAACATTAATAGCAGAGTTCAGCAATCAGTCTGTCAATCATTTGTCACTGTATATGTCAACGTCTCACTAGGAAAACCCTTAACTATCCCAGATTAGCATTAGCATGTGGGACTTCATAAGGAAAACAATTTGAAACATGAATTGGGAAAAACATCTAGCCAAGAGAAAACTATTGAGACAGCGCAGTTGGTACCTAGAAAGAAAAGGCACAAAATGTAATTTAGTCACATTGTCATAGCTACCTATCCATGGACTATATCAGGAACAAAGTTAGTCTTCGTCTTCAGGTCATCAATTTCCATCTTTCCCATATGAGTCTTTTGCTCACAGTAAATGCCTAATTCAGAAAAATAAGCACCAACCCTCAAAAATAAGTGCAGTGCCCTCCACTGGAAACCACTGGCTCAAATTAAGCACTGCACATATAGCAGTTTGATTCACACTGCCAAGTTAGCAGCTTTGTGGCTATTTAGAGAGACATATTTTGCAAAGTACCAATTTAACTCAGTTTGTAAATGCCAATAAGGAATCCCAATTTAGCAAATCTCTAAATGTCACTATTTACGTTCGAATATGCCAATATACATGTGATGAACTGCATTCTTTGCTTCTTTATTTACTATACAAGCATAATGATATATTGCCTGTCCATGTACCTTTACCCAGACTGTGCCCATTCAAATTCATAACATCAATGTCATATCATCAATAAATCTCGTAGTGGTATGCTCACAGCCTCTGCCCCAATCTTGCTCAGGCTAACACCCTTGCAGGAATTAACAACTTCTCTCCACCTACAGAAACTGCTACCACACTCCCAGTGGAGGTACCGATACCCCACCCCACTCTCCAATATAATTCAATATAAAATCTTTTAATAGCGTGACAAGCAAGGCAAGTGCTGAATTATGAATGCTGTTTTTGTGATACCCTGCTTTAGCAAACATTCTTTCATACAATGTACATTTTTTTAAATTGTCACCATAGTGCATTGAAAAATGTCTTCACTCTGCGCATATTATTGAAGGAATCCTATTTTAATAGAACAGACAAGCACCCACATATTTATTGCCCTAGTACACAATCCAAATGCTAAAAGCTGCTTCTACAAGATTGTCTTATATCACTTTCATTATTTTGCAAAGAGCTCTAAATGAACACCTCTTATAGGAAGATGGGTTTGATGACGTCACATGGAGATACTGTCAGAGTCTACTCTGGCAGAGGGTTCTTCATGGCCATGTCCTGCTGAGTCAGAGTGGAATCCGGCCTGTAAGGAAAGAGAGTCCACTGACCCAGTCTCATCTTTCATTAGATTGTGATCTGTGCGCTACACATTCTCTTAGCACATTAACGTTTTCTGGTGCTTCAGTTAGTGTTCAACTTTTTCTTTCCATGCCTCTTTGGTGCGCATACTAAAGAAGTCTAGAATACACATTCAACTTTTTTCCTTTAAGAAAGGACTGAATTAGTGAGTGAGACTAATCAATGTATGGTGTACTAACACCCATGGCCCATTTCACTAAGTCACTTGTGGCCGTAAACCTTCGTTAATGAGTGAAAATTTATTTATTTACACTTTACAGCTATCGACAAAAGGTTTCTTCTCGCGCATAAATGGGTTTATTATTGTGTAATGGTACACCGCAACTGCATACAATTATGAAGTAATAAACCCCACGGAAGTGTAGGAAGCAGGATGATACAAGGGGAGCTTTGCCTTAAGAGTTTGCTAATGCCTACAAAATTATGAGTTAGCGGGAAATCACAATTTCAGTTTTACCCCGTCCAACCCTTGAACTTGTCAGTGATTTACTTCAGCTAAGGGCGTCTGGGGTGTGAAGGGGAATAAAACACATCCACATTTGTGAGGGTCTAGGGGATGGTTTCCATAACAAGAAAATAAATGTGCAACTGAAGATCTATTTGCATTTACCCAATGCAGAGTCAGAATTGGAGTAAGGCTCCGCGTTGTGGAAAAATCATAGATCATATAACGTTCCCAGTAGTCTGGGAAGGTGTGACTGGCTTAGCTTTCACATTTACTCCCAGGCACAGTAGATCAGAACCTCAGTGTTTTTCTGGAAGTGTGCTTTGCCTGAACCCAAGCTTGCTTGGTTGTTTATTAGATTCGTTTTGTTTTTAAACAGGCGTGAACTTTAACTTTCAATCAAAGAATATGACTAAAAGGGGAAATGAGAACTTGATATACAGACCATCTAATGATATTTTGAGTAGACCACTCACTTTGAAATAACACTGACTCAGGAAATCTGTGACAATTTAAATATCTGGCTATACGGTCGACCAACATAGGGATATAGGTGCAACAGGAAACGAACAGCCATTTTGGAGGTTGGGTTTGAGATGTGAGGATCGTTTTAGAGGTTACACTTGTGCTACGCTGTGGCAATGTTTGGGCACTTTGGCCTTTTTTTGTACTTTTCTCTATCTGATTTTTTTTGTTGCATGTCAATAGTGATTTAGAAAGCTGGTTTCTGTGGTCTCTAATGACTTTAAAATTTTGCAAAATGAATTACAGTAAAAGCGGTTGTTAGTGTTGTGCTGCAGGCCCTTGTAAGGTTTTACTTGCACATTGCTTGCGCTCTGCTTGTGAAATCTATTGTATTTTAAAAAACAGTCTTAAAAGACTGAGCCCGCCTATTACTTACCTCTACTTAAGATTGGCTGGCTCCCACAAGGCTCCCATGTCTTACTTACCATTGGCTGTTTTTCACGTGGTCCAATTTTTTTGCTTCCTATTTGTCATCACTTTTTTCATTACCATTGGCTGGTTCCTACTTGAATCTAGTTTCCTTGCTTCCTCCTGGCTTCCTTCACCTCTTTGGATTCTTTGACTGTGGAGGATGGCCCAACTACTGCTTTCAGTGGCCAGTGGTGTTTTACTGGCAATCAAGTACTCTTTTTTATTTACTTTAGCACATGAGAGTGTATTTCTGCAGTCTCTTTCCTTTAGCCTTGCACTCCTCCCATCTCGTGTAGCTTCACCTCCCATGCCCCACCGCAGCCTGTTGTTTTTTTGCACAGCTAGAAGTGTTTTTTCCAAATTTAACAATTTAAATAACGTTTTTTTAAACAATGTTGCATTTCTGTTTTTATTTATCCTGCCATGTTTCAGAATACTTTGCAGACAGTGCTCAGCAATCTGTGTTTGATTCCTTTTGTGCAGAAATGTGAGGTGCTCAGTGGCATCTGTTACTATTGTTTTTGTAAGTATTATGAACAGCCCTGGGTCAGACCTTCCTTGCTCTGACTTTAGCATGACAGACCATTCTCACTTGCCTCTGGTTTATTTTGTGGTCTATCTGTTCAAAAGGCAGGGGGCTCTGACAGTTTTTTTGCCACAAAAAAAGATTGCAGTGCTCAGTTGAAGAGATGTGGTCTCCAAACTTTTCAGAAGCAGTTATAGATTTCTCAGAGGCGAGAAGCTAAAGGAGCCTGCATGGGTGCAGCTTCGGAAGGCAGTTTAATTTTTTGGATTGCACTGGTCACTGTCCTGCTCTGTTCATTGGGCATCTGTACCTATTTAGTATACAGCCCCACATTTATTACCTGACTTTGCTTTAAAGCCCTCCTGGAGATTAGAGGCTACAGGCCATGTGAAACCTTCAAAATGAATGGAACAATACTGCTTAGTTGTGTGGTTGCCTGACTGGTTTTTCTTTTTGCATTTTTGCACACTCTGTAAGGTCTTCCTACTAGCAGGTCCAGTAGCACAATACAAGTTGTGGGAGACAACATGGGTAAGCTTCTAACTGTGTGCAAAATGTAGCTATCATGATAGTCACTAAAAAATTAAAAATGTTGTCCAGCTATGCTTGATGGGCGTACACTCACCTTTTATAAGATTAAATGAACCGTAGTATATTAAATGGTGCAAACCTCAGGCCTGAGATGTTTACATGGAAAGTAACGTTACATAGCTATGCACTGGGCTGAACTGGAATTGATGCTACCTTTCCCCATGGACCCATGGTGGTCAGCTAGCATACATGTGTGATCTCTGTATTTATCTAACGTTTATTTGTAAGATATTTAATTGTATTTGCTGGTGCTTTTTATTAAGCTCCCGTACCCATCCTTCGGTGGCATATGTATGAATCTATTTCAAACCACATAAAACATATTAGTACGTGCACAGCAAATTAGTACCGAGTATAACGCATTAACTAGTTTGAGAGTCTATCCGACTAATATAACTACAGTAAAGAAGGCAGTCACATTAAAATAAGAGGATGCAAAACCTAAAGCTATCAAAGCAAATTTTTCACCCAATCAGAAACAAAAATTGTGCAAGAAAGGCAAAAGTTTGGGTAGCCTTAAAATCTGTAAAATATGCAATTTTTTGTACTGCCAGACAAGAGTGACAGAGCAGAAGACTTCAACATCTCTCCTGTGAGCCCAGCTTCTCTACATTCAAGGAATGGGTGAGCCGACTAGTGGATCCTTCCCACACGTGGACTGTGTGCCAATCACCCTCGTACCAACGTGATATGGACAACATAGCCTGCGTGCAGATACTTTAAAGAAGTTTCACACACTATAATATAGCTGAGCACTTTTCTTGCAGAGTTTCTCCTTGTATGGGAGCAGAACATTATCCAATGTATGTTAAAGGTCTGTTAGTGGTGTATTTGTGAACCACGACTTTGCATTCAGTCCATCTATCCAGGCTTCTGTGGTTGCACGCAGCCAGTGAGAAATGGATCTATAATGTAAGTTTTCGGTAGCGGTCTTTTCTTTCTGGGCCTCTGTATTGTAGTTGCCGGCAGGCAATTAAGAACATTTTTTGAAATGCTGTTACAACTCTTGCACCATTTGCCCTGTACGGAATAGAGTAGAACTAGACTTTTTATACAAATCCTTCTAGGTAAATACAGCTGTTTGTAGTCTTACTCACACATCTGCATGTGACGTTTCCTGAAGCTATATCCACGCCTGGCCTTCTGTTTTTTTAATATTGTGAAGGAACAACAAGTTCTGTTCCTTTCTTCCAGTCACAAGAAGAGTTTAATCACATTTTACTTGTTAGGTATTAAAATCAATGCAATGAAATCAATATAAACATGACGTGTACAGCCCGGAGGTTACTGTTGGAAACATAATAAAATTAAATAACATAAATGAAAACATGTCTATATGTTTGGAAGCAGCTTCTACCATAGCTGCTGTAGTTGTCGGGTCTTATCTTTATAATAACAGCTATGAGACAATTATAATAGGATATTATCCAAACTGCACTATCGGGTTTACGGTAGGGGTTTACTATCCAACCCAGGCCTCCTGGCATTCATTTAAAACAGGTGTCTACTCCCAACTCAAAGAACCAACAATCGTTTTCAGCATTACTGTGAGACTGTGGACGCCAAGCGGAAAAAGCGGAGCATGAAGAAATCAGCATCATAGCAAAGAGATTATTTTGGTAGGTATGTTTTCTCTTTTTTCTCATTTTTAGTCTGCCCCTTCACGTCCTCTTTTGTGCTGTACAAGTTCAAACAGAGCCTTAAGTTTCTTCAGTAGAGCTTGTTGGTAGCCTGTAAGCGATCTGTAACTTTGTCCCAGGATTGCAGAATGTTCTTGCCCTCATGGGTCAATTCTTGATTTTAAGAGTAGTACACTTAATGGTCTGTGAATAAAATATCAGTTAAAAAACAAAGACAAAAGAACAAAATGTTTTCACTTGGGTCTACTAGCTACCTTATTCCACTTGCATACTCCAGCCATGCCTCATCTGTAATGTGTTTCCTTTTTTTTGTTATGGGTGGTTTGTTTCCAATAGGATCATAAAACGTTGTGAGAATCCAACATTGCATTTTTAGTCAACCACTGTTATGAATTGTTTATTAGAAGATTCTAACACCTGCATTAGGTAAAGAAAGTTTAATAAAAGGTTGTTGTAAGAAAATACCCCTTTTGCAGGGCCACCATCAATTGTTGTGGTAATTATATTGCTAGTGTATAGACTCTGCACCCTGGGGCATTGTCATCCAGTGCCCAGTATACGTGCTCTAACCCTTAAAACATGTATAATTGGCCAATCGCGGGCATTTTTTACTTACCTGTAGTCCCCTAGGATATGGTACTCATTGTCTCCAAGGCCTGTAAGTTAAATGTCACTGGTGAACTACATCACCTATTGTTCCATTACTGAAATGACAGTGCAAAGCTTGTCTTCAGACCAGCCCCCTGAGCTTGAGTGTGTAGTTTCGACTTGGCAAATTCGATTTGGCAAAATAAACCACTAGCCTGACCTAACCATTCCTTTTTAATAACTATAAGTGACCCCTACGGTAGGCTCTATGTTTTCATAGTGCAGGGTGCATGGTATTTAAAAAGTAGGACAGATGTGCTTAAGTTTTACATGTCCTGGGAGTGAAAAATCTCCTAAGTCATTTTTCATTGTGGCAAGGCTGGCTCTTCCATAGAAAGCTACTGGGTTATATTATGATCATTTATAATGTAACCCAGATTTGGAAAAGCTAGAACAATGATTCTAGGACTCAAATGAACAGGAAATTGAGATCCAATATGATGGTAAAGTAAGAATTTAAATTACTATTTTAAAAATTATACCTTTAGAAATTTTTCCTGCCTAACGTTTCTAATAGCCCTGTCAGGTACTGTCAACTGGCAGCCTGCTGGGAGGTGTGAATTGCTTTCAGGAGAGGGAAACAAAAGGACCTAGGCTGAGACGAGGTATAACGTCTTCCTGACAGGATGGCCTGGGGGAGGTGCCCACGAACTGTGCAAGCTTCAAAGGGGCAGGCACTGTTATGGGGCAGATGTAACTCACACCAAGGCCTACCCCAACCATTGTCCAAGTCGTCCAGAGTGGCACCAATCCCAGTGGGGCACAAACATGGCCCAGAACTAATTTTGAAAGGGGATTGCCTTATTTCCCTAGACAGACCTCAGAGTTGTGGCCAGAGCTCTGACCAAGGGAAGAAAGATTCTGCCATGTTGGATTTTGGCAGAGCGGGGCACTGTGGGATTATTTAAGGCCAACCCCCAAGGAAATTATGTCAAGATGGGTATGGTTGCCCCTGGGAGCTTTTTTCCCATTGAACAGCAAGTGTCTCCATCCACAAACTAGTGCTGGCAAAAAAACGGCACAACTAAATACCTCCTTCAGAACGCTGCTAGATCTCAGGAAGACATAAAGAGTGCATCTTCTGAACCGTGACATCAGAATAAGGACTGCACCTTCTGCAACCTGTTTAGAGATACCCCAAGAGCTGGACTGGTTCCTACTTGAATCTAGGATCAAAAGGGTGGACTAAAGGGTTAAGTGGCTAGCCTCCTGTTATGCCTGTAATAAGCCCACTTTCCTGAAGAGTCCAGCTGACCAGTTCAAACTGGACTTGCCTTGGATCCTGCTGGCAGCTTCCAGTGGAGAGAATCCTGGCCAAATATCAGATGGTACTCCTCCAGCCTAGCCCAAAAAGCTGTGGCTTAACTTTCCACAGAGAGCTAGAGGGTACCAACAGCAGAATCCTCCAAGCCACAGCGGCCACACATGCATTACTGGTTAGATTCAAATTTGTGGTTTGCCCTTCTGAAAGAACTTTTACTTCCCAAACAATTTCTACATCTGAAGGTAGAAATGTTTAACAGAAGAAGATGCTGATAGTATTCAGAGCCAGTGTGGGATCTTCCCTGGGGGCTACGTTTTAAATTTCTCCCACTGAGAACTTTCCCGTCACAAATGAACAGCTTCACTGGGACCTCCTTTAACAGGTATTTAGCATCATGGAAAACATCTCATCCATAGCCTGCTGCCTTGCCCTGTAGAGGATCTTCCACTTCTAACAAAGGTTATAAGTCAGAAGGTAAATCTTTCCACCAGACCGAACCTGTTCCCTGCATCCGACCCATGCTCCACCGCTTTTCTGAACTAGAAACATCTAAAACTTTGCAAAATTGTATCACCAGTTCCCTATAACTTATTTTTATCAATTTGTTGTCTATTTGCTCATTTTTTTTTCTTGCTCATTATTTTTTCCTCTATTTTTGTAGATTGTAGTGGGATTTTTATTTGTTTGTGTGTTCTACTGTTTAACTGTTTGCTATTGCTAAATCATTTACAGATTTCTCCTATGTTAGGCCTATCTGCTTTGAACTACAGCTAACAAGTGTTGAGCTCAGGTGTAAATTATTGAGACCTAAATTGACCTTGTCAAGAATAGTTCCATTATTACTTGAAAAGGACTACCAGCCACTTCTACTAATAGAGTACATTGTCACCATTCTAATGGTCAGATTTTACTGACAGATTTCAACCAAACTATTCAGTATGAGTTATATATTTACTTTATCCATGTCCCATTACTGAAGAACAGGGTCAAAATGTTCTAGCCTTCAGAAGTGGTCACTGTCTTGTGAAGCAATTCAGACCTCTAGCTTAGGTCCCTGGTACGTTATCAGAATAGATGCTGTCTTGCACCCCTCCTTGTTTCAAAGTTTCACTCTGAAATTCAACCACTATCCTCATGTTCACCATAGGTAGTCCAATCAGTGGTTGAAGGGTCCACTCACTCCTGTGCTGCTGCAAAATGCCAGATGAACCACAAACATATTCTGTTCATGTAGCTGTTACCAAACAGAGATGAAGTGAGATATGTAAAGTAAAACTGCTTACCTTGTGAAGTCTTTGGATCACTACTTTGTTCCTCCTCTCCTGCAAGCGGTGATATTTGGTATATCCAACCTGTATGATGATGGTGTAGGACAATTCTATGTTGTCCTTCTAAGTTGATGCCTGTCTGGATGGTGTAAACAGAACTTACATATTATCAGAGAGTCCCCTTAAGATCATACCATTCTCCAGAGAAGAAAAGGCAGCTCCCTTGGGTCAAGAGCTACAAAGAGGATTTCCAGTCTAACGGCAAGTGTAAAGCTAAAATAATTGGACAACTACAAAGGCGTTCAAGACACACGCATTTATAGCATTCTGATCAGGGAGCCATGTAAAGGGAGCAAGGTCAGTGCAGAGTGACAAGTGATGAGTAACAAGGCAATAAGGAAATGTGTATCTCGCATGCCTCGAGTTTCCAGTCAGACTACACCAGTAGGTAATCTCCACCGTAGAGGTTTGCAATAACATCACCCCTTGTTCAGCATCATTCACAAGCATCTGTAAGTGGAATGACTCTGAGGAATCAGGTCAGTTCATTTTGAGATCCTCCAAGGTATGAAAGGAGGCAGGGTCCAAGCTAAGAAAGGAAGGGGCATCCTTTTTCAGAGAATCACAATAGTCTAGACATTTTGGATAGAAGCCATACTATTGTTATGATTTTGGTTATTCCTATTTGTCCTCTAGGTCAGTTAATGGAGGCAGTTTTATTATCCTCCCCTTTTACTGTTTGACCCTAATGGTAAGTGGTGTCGATTTCAAAGACCTTTGATGATTTGACAGGCCGATGGTAGAAAACCCAAGACAGAACCGACCCAGGTAAAACCTCTAATGGTTTTTCTGCATATGGTGTATTTAGTATTGAAATCAAGGTATGTTATTTTAATATTTTGATTTTAGCAGCTTGAGGCAGAAAACCAGCATATATTGGGTTTTGCCTTAGTGCAGCAATTCTGCTCTGTATTTAAGACTATCGGCCCAATATGAAGCCTTCATTTGTCCAAAACATTTTGTGTGGTCAGGCTACATTCCAAATGATACTCTCAAACTTTGCACAAATAAATGCTGTATCCTTCTCAGCAGAATAGTGTTTTACTAATGATGTTATCATGATCAGATGCAGTTCACTGCCTGCTGCTGTGCTGTTCTGTATGAACGTTTGAAAAGAGACTATGCAGCCAGGTTGACGTTTTACTGATGTTGGATGGCAAGTTGTTATATTTGTTTCGTTTCAGCCAACGGCTCACCGAAACTTCAATAATCTCTTTGGAAGGTCTCTCAAAGTCTGCAAACAATCCTTCCCCTGTCACCATGTGTTCACAACTTTGTATGGATTCTCTTTCTACACCAAGAAAATGTGTCAAATTCACATCAATTCGTGATCAATAGTAGGGGAGCACTTTAATATCACTTAGGTAATAATTGAATTGATAAAGTTAGGTGGCTGCATTAGAATCAGTAGTCAGCGCAGTAGTACACATGAAGGAAGTACAGCAGTAGACACCTGGAAAATTCTGGATCGACGAGACATAGGTACTTCACAAACAGGACGTAGGTGGTGAGGAAGAGAAAGCAACAACCTCTCTGCACAAGATGTAAGACTTAAAAAAAAAAACGACATGGCAGTAATAAACATGGAAATCAAGGTGTGGATGGAAGAAAAAAGTAAAACGAGGCAGCCTGAAAACAAAACAAGAAAAATCTGTGTGAAGTTATCACCCTAACCCCACCCATAGCAGGCACAAGACAAGGGAAAAGTAACCAGGAATTAAGCTCGTGGCAGGTAAGACGTTTGTGTAGTTTAAAGAAAATGACACTGTGTTACATACATCCACTAAGTGGTACGAAAGGAGAAGTATATGTTTTGCCTAATTCAATGACCTGTTCAAACTTGAGGAAATGTGTACACAAGCCAGGCATTACATAGTAATTTAGCAGAGGTGTATGTCGGAATTTTGTTAACAAAAATAATGTATAACATACATAATTTGTATAAAACATTGACATTGCTTCAGGTGTAAATTTTCCATTTTTAAATTAATTTGGGTAATATTTTTGTAAATGGTATTTGGGACACAATATTATTGTTAGGTGATAATTAGTCCACAATGTTCCTGCCCCATATCCTTAGCAAAGCAAGAACTCTAAAAAGAATTTGCCAGCAACACTGGTGCATTTTGAACATATTTTTAGCTGGCACACAAAGTCATGAAATCAGTAATAGCTTTATGTGCTAATGAAGAGAGCAATATCTTTAAACAGGCGTGGCCCCTCTGCTAGGGCGGAGGAGCGTCGCCACCCTGCCAGCAGTTGCAAACTTTCTATTACAAAATAATAATAAACTACATTTATTATCATTTTGTATTAAAAGGGGCAGGGCCACGGACTCGTCTCGGGCCAGCCAAACACACATGCGCAGTAGGCTCTCTCCAGCCTAGCAATGTGCTGCTGGGCTGACGAGAGGAGGCACAGGCTCCCACTCTGCCTGAGAGCACCCTGGCTGGGTGCTCCCTGCAAACCTAACGCTGCTCTGAGCAGCGTCAGCATTGGCTGGAGGGCAGGCTGGGAGCCTGTTCCTGCAGTTGAGGATGAAGGAGCGGAGCAGTGCGGCGGGCGCGGAATTCAGATAAGTATTAAAAAAAAAAGTATTTTATTTTATTTCTCGCCCGCCACGCGCTGCGCCTCCTCGTCCCTTTTCCCTCCCACAAGCCTCCACTGTCTTTAAATGTCATTTAATTAACAATCTGAATGTGCACTTATTGACAACAAGTAGCTGTTAAATGAATCTAATCCAAAAAGAAAAAAATGATACAAAATAATTTGACCTGCAGGTGGATGAAAGACACCTTGATCTGCAGTTCTTGAAATAACTGTGAAAAACAATTAAAACTATTAGTAAGTTAGAAAGGGGAGAAAATACCATTAAGTGATGAATCTCATTATGTGTTTTGGCCTGGCTGCATGATTTTTAATTTCACTCCTGGAACAGTGCAATTTCGCCTGTACTCCTACTCTTTGCATATGAAACTTGACAATGTAATCTATATCATATACACTGTGGGGGTGATTCAGACCTTGGCGGACGGCGGAGGCCGTCCGCCAAGGTTCCGCCACCGAATGACCGCACCGCGGTCAAAAGACCGCGGCGGCCATTTAGACATTTCTGCTGGGCCGGCGGGCGCTCTCCAAAAGAGCGCCCGCCGGCCCAGCAGAAATGCCCCTGCAACGAGGATGCCGGCGTAGTTGCAGGGGTGCGACGGGTGCAGTTGCACCCGTCGCGTATTTCAGTGTCTGCAAAGCAGACACTGAAATACTTTGCGGGGCCCTCTTACGGGGGCCCCTGCAGTGCCCATGCCATTGGCATGGGCACTGCAGGGGCCCCCAGGGGCCCCGCGGCACCCCCTACCGCCATCCTGTTCATGGCGGGTTTCCCGCCATGAACAGGATGGCGGTAGGGGGTGTCTGAATCCCCATGGCGGCGGAGCGCGCTCCGCCGCCATGGAGGATTCATTGGGGCAGCGGTAAACCGGCGGGAGACCGCCGGTTTACCCTTTCTGACCGCGGCTGAACCGCCGCGGTCAGAATGCCCTCGGGAGCACCGCCAGCCTGTTGGCGGTGCTCCCGTGGTCGGTGACCCTGGCGGTCACCGGCCGCCAGGGTCAGAATGACCCCCTGTGTGCCTTACCCTTATCAATGTAAAGTGAAGCATCAAATTACATTATCAGTGCATTCACTTTAGAAATTAGGGTTTTTACTTACAAGTGTGAGTTTTATTGGTTTAGCTCTATCTTGAGAATTGTAAATCTCATTCATATTTATATTTTATATTTGTATTTTGAAGCATTGCGTTGATCTAATATTATGTTTGCAACTATACCAGTGTGTTTAAAAGTGCACAATAGTTGAGGCTTGTTATGTTAGCATAAGCAGGCCCGTGTCTTTATGTGTGAAATGTATTTCCTTTTGCCTGTGCACATTTTTGACTGCTTAGCTAGTGAAAGGAGTATTGTGTATTAGAGAAAGAAAGGACTAGCAAGAAGACCTTGGCACAGACAGGATTATCTATTCATTGTCTATCTAGAACAGAGAAACTCAAGGTCGACCTGTTTGTTAGCATTCCATGGGATGTGAGAATCACTCCATGTTGTGAATGTGTTCTGTGAGAAAGAGAAATAATTGTATTTCTGATCATGTGTTCAGAAGATACAATGCTCCTGGAACTTTCCACATTAATTTAGCGTTCACACCTTTATAGTAATGGCAGAATTCCTTTTAGACTCAGAAAGGAGCAGAGTCAGCAGACCTTTTAGACCCCTTGTCCTCACAGTGCACAGCTTCTTGCTCATACTGGATTCTTTATTTTCTGAAGTTTTTACTGAAGTCTTTGCAATGCTGACACCTTCCTTGCTCTGCCCCAACACATTTAAATATAGTTCTATTTAGCTTAAACCCTAGCTAGATGTACCTACTTCCATTCCTGATGAATAGAAGGAATCTCAATTTTTTCATAGATCTCAGTTCTTATGTCTTAGTTTTTGCATTGACTGTACTTTTATATGCCTTATACTGAAGAGATTGAACTTGTTTCAGCATTTCAGTTTGCAGATTTTGATTTTGTACCTTTATAATCTGGTTTTGATATGCTCATATATTGGAGTGATTGCTAATCTGTTGTAAATCTTTTTTTAGAAATTGTGTTTCTAGTTGGCAGAGGTAAGCATCCTGTCCAAGTAGGGGCCAAAATCCTAGTCAGGGTAAGTAACAACACAACCTAAATTATCCTATGCTCATACATGGGTAGCTTGGCACAGAGCATGCAGACCTAACTTAGAAATCAATTTCTTAAGTATTTCTGCAATAATTCCTACAGTAGCATTGTGAAAACACCACAAAAAAGACTCTGTACCAAGTTAGAAAAATAGATTATGATGTTATCAATCAATTATAATAATATTATCTTTATTCGGCATGAAAAATTATCAACCATACAATTAAATGAACAACAGAATACAATACACTCTCAAAAATCATTATCTAAAGTAAACATTCCTACACCTACCCTGTCCATTAAATACTTAAAACAAAATATTAAGAACAGTTCATTAAACCAGTTTCAATGTCATATTAGCCATTTTACACATATTAAAATTACATTTCAAAATTCACTATAAAAATGAAATATTACAATAAAATTACAGATTAAGACTCAATTGAAAAAGCCTCTATATTATGCTGCCAAGTTATGGCTCCCTTTAGAAAAGACCCCACCCCCGCCACACCAATTCGTCCGAGGCCATACGCAGCCACAGGAAGGCTGAGCGGTATTGCATGAAACCCCTAGCTTTCAGTATGGGAAGTAAATATTGACGCCTAAAGGGGGCATTAAAACCACAAAACAGAGTAAAATGAATTAAGGTCTGTAAAGACACTCCATCGCAAGGGCATGGTTGTATAACTTTTTCATCAAACTGACCTAGCGGAAAACACAAATTGCTTCTAATGACACCTAAACGGCATCACAAGATAAGAGTCCTTTCGCTCACATATCTTATCTCCAAGAGATAAGCCTCGGGACTCACCCCCATCTTTAACATTATAATATCCCTAACTGATTTTTTCCCTAGTTCCTCTGCCTCCCTCTTAGCCCTCAAAATTTTGGAGAAATTCTCCTTAACCCAGCATTTATCAGATTTGGTAAGACTCTCTGGAGCCTCGTACATATCAGGCTGCCCCAGTACGGAAGATACTTTTCTAATATACATCAGCCAGGGAATATCCTTCTCATGCTCACTTGCCATGCAATCCCGCAAAATCTTTCTATTAAAGGCGGCAAACTCATTAGTCCAGATAGAGACCCATAACATAAGGGGAGCAATCTTAATGGTATCTTCTATAAAATCTAGTGTAAATTCGGCATGCAGGCAGAAGCTGGAAACGTTTTGACCAACTCCTAACAACCTCCTGCAGAAGCGATTTTCCTCTATAGCAGGGGCCCTATTTTCTGTATGCCCCCACAATGACGCCCCATACAGCAAAACTGGGAGACACTTTCGCCTATATATTTCAAGCAGGGCCTTAACAGGTTTATTACCCACCGTGGCAGCAAACTCAAAAGTGGCACCTATTGTTGCATTAAAAAGTGCCCCTCTCCTGGCAATACAAAATACTAGGAACCCTTGTCATCGAAATTAACAACTAAATAGGGGAATTCCTGAACCTTACTGATTGCTTGCTCATTGATCTTCAGCCCCCCCACCATACTAAGTGGTTTCCCATACACCATAAAGTGCGATTTATTGTAATTTATCTCTAAATCCAAGGCTGACATAACAGTTTCATAAGCTCTGACTGCCTCTCGAAGGCCATTCATAGTGCGAGCCATAAGCACTGTGTCATCCGCATAAATCAATGTTCTTACCATTAATTTCAGGGGCACCCTTACAGCGTTGCACCAAAAAGTCAAACAGCCCATTTGTGTACAGAAGAAAAGGGTTGGAGCCAGGACACATCCCTGGCACACACCCCTACCAAGCTCAAAAGCATCAGAGCATTCCCCATTTACCCCAACCCTCACATTAGCATATGTTCCTAAATGGAGGTACCGAAGCAACTCCACAATTGAGGGGTTCATTCCCAGCCGTGTAAGCTTCTCCCACAGCTTAGACCAATTGACCTTATCAAAGGCACAGCTGAGATCCATAAATGCTAGTTATAAAGTGCCTTTCCTATCTTGAGTATATTTCCCAATCACCATCAGCAAATTTAGGCACTGTTCCTGGGTACAAAGCCCTTCCCTAAAACCTTATTGTAACCGGCTCAGAATTGCATTTTCGGCCATCTAAGCCTCAATACTTAATTTTGGCCAAAGAATCAAGAAGAGAAATAGGACAATACGACTTGGGGTCATTCCGATCCTCTTTTTTATAGACATGAATAATGCACGCCGATGTTAGAAATGGGGTTTCTGGTTGGCTAGGGTATGCACCTCAGCCAGGCAGAACTTACCCACTCTAGTCAGGGCAAGGGTCAGTTGCGTCAGACACGTCCAAGATAACCCCTGCTCACCCCCTTGGTAGCTTGGCACGAGCAGTCAGGCTTAACCCGGAGGCAATGTGTAAAGCGTTTGCACAACACACACACACATGTGACGCAATAGCCCCACCACAAAGGAAACACAACACTAGATTATATGAAAATATACAATATTGTACACAACGTAATTATTAGACCAACATCACATAACAGTACTATCCTGCTACCTTAGCAGTTGTCAGAACGTTACACATTAGTTACTCTGCAAACTAGCAGTAGTCACACATAACACACAGGTTACTCAGTATTCTGCAACATAAGCAGTAGTCAGGAAACACGTTATCACATTAGAACACTTGTCATAAGAATATCATAAAACGCCCATAGTAGGAACATTAGAAAACATTAGAACATTAGAAAACCTATCCCTAATAGGGAAACATATTAGCCAGTCATGCCCATAAAAGGAACATGTGCACACATATGTAAAGGCATCATAGAACAGGTAGGCAATATATCATATTTAGTAAAGTCTGTAGAAAGAACTTCAGATTATAATTATATTGGTCCATTTAAAAGTACCTGTTTTGCTAAAGGCACCTCTAGTGCCTGAGGAGCCGAAACAAGGGGGCCCCCGGCGCTCCATGCGCCAAACGGGGGCCTCGTGATCCTGTAACGGGAGAGGGGCAGCACGCACCCTCTCCGATCCTTATTGGGTCCCTCCTGGGGACTCGGGGCCTTTAGGGCCTCCCCTCGGGCCTCAACCGGCCCTCTCACACGGGGGGCACCAAGCGGCAAAGATTAGGGTCGGAGGGGCGTTCGCGCCCCTAGCGCAGTGACCGGGGGAAGGGGAACCCCCTTCCTCCCCGCGTCCTGCTTGCCGGGAGGCAGCCGCCCTTGTCCTCGGTGCGGCTGCCAAAGTAGTGGGAGAAGCAGGGGCCTCCGTTGAGGCACTGCCCCCGCTTCTGGAAGCGGCCGCACCCGGTCCGGTGCGCAGCCGCTGTGCTGCCTTCCCTCGTCCTCTGGGAAGGCAGCGCCGAAGGTGACGGTCCCGGTGTGCCCCGGGGGCGCTCCGAAGAGTGCGCGTCCCCCAGGGGCACGGTAGGAGCGTGCTGCTCCTTCCTTCACTTCTTGAAGTGCCCCGGGGGCACTCTAGTCAGCGCGATCCTCGCGCTTGAAACAGAAAGCCCTGCCCGGGCTGCGGTGGTGATTCCTGCCAAGAAAAGGTGCCGCGGAGAGCGCGAGGGCACATTTATGAGCCCGGGTTGCGGCGGTGATCTCCTTTAGTAGAAACGCGCTCCAGGAAGCGCGAGGGCACAATTAAAAGCCCGGGCTGCGGCGGTGATTTCCTTTCGTCAAAGAAAAGCGCTTTCAAAGCGCGAGGGCACATCAGCAGCCTCAGCAATTAAAAGAATGCCTTGTTCCTGGTGGAAGCATTCTGTGCAAAGGTCTAAAGGATCGTTGCAGGGGTCAGGGGCCACAGCACCCTGCCCCTGGGAACAACTAAACAAGAAGGAGCACAGGGCTGGTGGGCCCTGCTACAGGCCAGCACAAGGGGTGCAGATGGTGGCAGTTCCTCCTAGTGACCAGGCAGGTCACAGGTCAGCACAGCAGCAGCAGTCCATGGCGGTTTCCTGGTGAGTCCATTCATCAGCGTTCTGTGTCCAGTTTCAAGTTCCAAGAATGTTCAAATTGTGGGGAAAATTCCCCTGTACTTATAGTCCATTTTTACAGTGTTTTACAATGATAGGGAGAGGAGGTTCCAGCCAGTTACAACTGGTTCTGGGAGTGCCCCCTCTCTCCTTTCAGCACAGGCTCCAAACATCAGTGGGGGGTTAACGACCCTATTGTGTGAGGCCAGGGCACAACCTTTACAAATGTAGGTGGGCCCCACCTCTCCCTTCTCTCAGCCCAGGAAGACTATTCAGCATACAGATGCACCTTGGTGACACCTCCACCCTCCCTGTGTACAGGCTGCACAAAGCCCCAACTGTCATTCTGCCCAGACGTGGATTGGAGTCAAGCTGCAAAACACCAGAATCATAAGCACAGATAAATGCTCACTTTCTAGAAGTGGCATTTCTGTGTTAGTAATAAAAAATACACCCACACCAGTAAGCAGTATTTATTATCACCATCACAACCATACCAAACACGCCTACGCTACCCCTCATAAATCAGACAATACCCCTTACACATAAGGCAGGGCATTTCTAATGCAATCCTATGAGAAGGCAGCACTCACAGCAGTGAGACACCAAGTTAGGCTGTTTGTCACTACCAGGACAGGCCATGCAATATGGCACATGTCCTGCCTTTCTACATACATGGCACCCTGCCCATAGGGCTAGCTAGGTCGTACTTTAGGGGTGACTTACATGTAGTAAAAGGGGAGTTCTGGACCTGGCAAGTAAATTTAGATGCCAGGTCCCTGTGGCAGAAAACTACGCACACAGGCCCTGCGCTAGCAGGCCTGAGACAGGTTTGAAAGTCTACTTCAGTGGGTGGTGCAAGCAGCGCTGCAGGCCCACTAGTAGTATTTAATTTACAGGCCCTGGGTATAGAGATACCACTGTACAAGGGACTTATAGGTAAATTAAATATGCCAATTGGGTATAAGCCAAGCATACCAACTTTAGATGGGAGAGCACCTGCACTTTAGCACTGGTCAGCAGTGATAAAGTGCTCAGAGTCCTAGAGCCAACAGCGAAAGGTCAGAAAAACCAGGAGGAAGGAGGCAAAAAGACTAGGGATGACCATGCGTATGGCCAAAAGTCCAACAGCCGATCTCCAGGTATCCAGGATACCCACACTCAGTACGGCATTAAGGACATTTAGCAGGATTGGCACCCATAGCTGAGGGCAAGATTTGTAAAGATCCATTGGGATTGAGCCTGGGCCAGGAGATTTATTAATAGCACCGTCATGCAACGCCTCCTTAACCTCCTGGGGTGTAAACCTAATAGCTAAATTAGGGTGACCTACATATTTTCTCTCCCCATTCCCTCCTACAGAACTCCCCTGAAAAATACTACAAAAATGGCTAACCCAAGCCTCGGAGGCATTATTGCAGCCCATGCCCTCAGATGTTACTGATTCCATGAGACCCCTATTAACAACCTTCCATATCAGGCCAGGGTTTTTAAAAATTTTACAATCTACTGCACATTCCAGTCTCTCCCAGGCTAGCTCCTTAAACTTTAGCTTCCTTGCCCTCAAACAGATTTATACTGAGCCCTAGCTACTCTAACATGGGCCTTTACTCTAGGGTGCTCTTTTAAGGCCTTCCCCAGAAATTTCTTAGCCTCAGAACAGGGCTTATTAAACGAACCACCCTTAAACTTACTAAAGGACTGAGTGGCTACTGTTAGACAATCTTTAAAGGCTTTAGTCACGCTAAGCATAGCATCCATAACTTCCACTGGGCTGTGGGTTTCTGCCAGAAATGTACTTGTGAACAAATTTAGGTTGTCACCCACCACCCTTTCTACTACTTGCTGGATATTTACCTGCCTCCAGCCAAGTCTCCTACCCTGATCCTTTGTTTTTACTGAAACCAGCCATCCCCTTCCTGATTTATCTAAAATCTCTGGGAAGCTACAATTGACCGTGAGGGGGTTATGATCACTAAAATACTTCTCACCCACCTCCCCATGCTTAACCAAATTCTTTAAAGATGGAGAAACAACAATATAATAAATTGTTGTGCCTACCCCTCTACCTACAAAAGTTGGAACCTGATCAGTACCCACAACTTTGATATCACAGAAGTTCATCAGGCCCAAACTACATAAGCCCTTGATCAAATTTCTGCCCCAGGGGTCCTGTGATTCTTCGGCTATATACAGTATACCTCCTGTTCTACTTCAAAAGGATTCACCACTGTACTGTACTGCCCTATCTTTGCACTAAAATCTCCTGCCACAACAGCACAGAATTCCACACCAACCTCCTCCATTCTGCACCTCAGTGTCTGGAGAACTGAAAAGAGGACACTATTTTGACACCCAGAGTCCTAAACAGCGTTGTAAAAATTTAACATTGATGCACAAAAAATGCCCAGTATTAAATGATCTTCTGGAATTTGTGCTGGCAGGCAACACATCCCCTGTACCAGGATCTTCTGCATCCTACAACCACAGACTGGATTATATTCAGGGGCAAAAAAGACTTCTGTAGCTGGAATTAAAATAAGTTTTCAAGAGCAGGATTCTAATGCAGCCAGCCCTTGTGAAAAATACAGCAGCAGAATTCTATGAGAGAGCCTGTGGCACCTCTGCCCACAGTAGAGGTGGTACTTATTCACCACCACAGCAGGCAGAAGAGTCTTCTCTCACTCCCAGACGGATCAGATCAATTTATTGGAATAAGTACAGCAGGGCATTTTAAAATGATAATCCAGTTAGTCATGAATGATTATTCCTATTCAATCATAATGAAACTCCTAGACTTTCTACCTCCAATTTTCCAGCAATATGTTGCATTTCATTTAATGGAAATATGCCTTTTGGCAGCAAAACATGGCAGGTTCAGCTTCCAGAATGTATGGGTGAGGTGTGATTCCAGACAAGAACTTGTACGCCTTTGAATGTACTCAGTTGAACTCATTTACACTGTGTTTCAATATACTCAATCTGGTGCATCAGTTATTGCTAATATGAATGTCATTTTAGTACTGGTCATTGAAGCCCAGATTATCCATTCTCTGTCAATCTGGTTTGGATAGTGCTTTCACAAGGCTATGTATATAAGGTTTTCATGCATTTCCCACAGTGGGAATGTGCACTCCAGCTCAAACTTAATTTAATCTAAGTGTACAATTTGCACTTTGAAAAAGATGTCTTTTGATTATTGTTTGCTTTTTTAAAATTCATTTTCAACGGTTGCATGAAATCACGTGGGGTTGATCGCTGTTTTCTCTGGGGAATGCCTTGGACCCTGAACAAAACTCTGTGGCCCAATTCAGAGTTCTGAAGAATGGCCAATCTTTGTGCAGACAAGGATTTCCATAGGTATTGGAATTTCCAGTAAGATAGTAAAGATTGCACCACTGTGGTCTGTTTTCTCAACAAAGTCTAGCACATTTATCAGTGAAAAATGCTTAGGGGTAAAAAGAAAAACATGATAAATTCAGTTCAATAAATACCAACTCCTTCTGCTACACCTCATTCCTAAATTTGAACCTCCACACAACTTGGAATCAGGGCCTTAGTAGAGTAATAAAGAATGCTTTGCTCATTGTGGCTCAATGTCGCTCTTGAGTTTCGTCAAGGCTGTGGAATGCATGTGTGTCTGCACACTACAATTGCGTGTCCATATCATAGTCTTCCTTGCTGTCCTTTTGGATTCTTCAATGGATGAAAAACTGCTTTTCTACCTTTGGACTTCCAGATAGCACATCTTTAGTAGACACTGCTTCTAATTTAATGGATAGGGGCAAGTATCTATATTTAGATCCTCCCCTTAGTGAAGTGCAAATAAAGAAGTTACCAGTCAGACACTTATGGAGAAATGTTCTAAAAGGACATAGGTGATGTGATGTTGGACCTGCAGCACAGAAGAATATGCTGGCCCAAGCTCTAGATACCCTTTATTACCAACTCAAAACAGCTCTGAGTGAATCCTGGAAAGTTATCCACCATTAAACTAACAGTTATTCCACCAGCGGCTGCTACTCTTTATCCCTAGGATTGTCTTGCACGCACAAACAGATCTGAGCCACGGTCAAACATCCTACCACAGATGCATGCACTCTCCAAAGAACTCTTGCAGTTCCCTGAATTTGAGGGATGGAACTGCAAGGCCACAGACTATGATTCTAAAGCTAAGTTGCCTCCAATTAGCACTGAAAGGAAGGCAAGTTTTGAATGGACTGCCATAGGACCATCTGTGATAAATATTATTATTCAACTATTAGGCAATCAGTTGAGAGTCTCTAGACAGAAATTCAGCAACAGAAGAAGCAGGAATACATTGGTATATTTCACCACATTGTGCATGCTTTCTACATTGATAAAACACAAAGCTGGCAGCAGTGAAAATGTAGAGGGCAAACAATTAGCCTGGAAGTAGCTACCAAGCAGGAATTAAAAGGTTATGCTGATTTTCCAGACCCAACCTTAATTTTTCTGAAAATAGAAAAGATGTAAACAGTTGCACTCCTAAAAATGCTTAAAAGTAGCCTACCTAGGTAAAGGTAGCATTATGCAGTCTGTGTCTATGTTGTGTGATTGTCCCTCTCCATAAGATGCTAATGATTCAAGAAACACAATGTTCAACAAGGTAAAAGAAACTTAATTCAAACATGCTTGCACCGGGATGACACTTTGACTGACTACATGATACAGAATTGTGAATCTTAAACAGAGTCTCTCCTTCTCAGCTTAACTGTCATCCAGAAATACTGGTGTAATGACTCTGTACACGTCTTTTTATCTGTGGATATTTTAATGCATGGCTATTCCTTACCAAATGAAATCACATATTGATCATAGACACTGATACTGATTATGTACTGATCATATGTTAAACATAACAATAGATCAGTAAAAATGATCTACTTTTACAACCTTTTATTGGATACCCAATGAACGGGAAATAATGTTTTCCTCACTGGCCTGAGCCTAATTTCGGATAACGTGTTTAAAGCACCTTATTCAGTAGCATGTATTTTTGTTTTACTGTCCCTTAATTACAATTCTTGCCCTAAAGAAGGTCCTTACAAACAGGTGAACTTAAACATTTTCGAGACATTCACAAACAGATGAGATAAATGTGCCTTGTATTTTACAGTGTGAAATGATATTATAATAGAGCAGTGGCAGTTTCTCCATTAGGTCTCTGGGGCAGCACCTCTCTGAAATTCATACACTCTAACATCAAGAAATATTAAACAAATCAAGGTATTTAGAGACACAACTGTATCTCTAAACAAATCAATGTGTTTAAGTCTGGGATGCCTGCCCCTGGCTGGCTGGATCACCTCACTCTGAAGCAGGAGATGGAAGCTAGGCAGTATATCAACTTTCTGAAATGTGATGCATGACACAGGGCTCACCCTTCTAATGTCCTTGTTGCCATTGTAATCTATGGTGGTATCTGCTGTAGGCCAGTGATGCTGACAACGTCATGGTTTTGAGTGCCAGAGCCTGCATCCCTGCATGAGGCCACTTCCTGCCTTTCACAGGCGTAGATCCCACCCTCTCCTATTCGTCACTTGGTAGAACTGGATGCAAGCATGTGTGATCTAGGGCCAGATGTAGCAAAACGCCAATTTGCGAGGTGCAAAGTGCGAGTCCATGCGACTCGCAATTTGCACCGCGCAAATTGGTATGCAGTACGGTGTCTCAGACACCGACTGCAACTCGCTATGGGGTCGCAATGACCCACCTCATGAATAATCATGAGGTGGGTCGCAAATTGCGGCCCCATAGCGAGTATAGGCACTCGCAAACATGGAGGCCTGCTGTAGTCAGCAGACCTCCATGTTCGTGACTGCTTTCAATAAAGCAGTTTTTTTTTTTTTAAGTGTAGCCCATTTTCCTTAAAGAAAAACGAGCTGCACTTTAAAAAAAAAACGAAACCTTTAGTTTCGGTTTTTTTTCAGGGCAGGCAGTGGTCCCTTGGACCACTACCTGCCCTGAAAATAATGTTTTGGGTCCATTCACAAACTGGAAGGGGTCCCGTGGGGACCCCTTCCAATTTGCGAGTGGGTTACCATCCACTTGAAGTGGATGGTAACTGCGATACCCTTTGCGACCGCATATGCGGTCGCAAATGGTATTGCATTCCATTCCGAATCGCAAATAGGAAGGGAACACCCCTTCCTATTTGCGATTCTGAAATGCATATTGCGAGTCGGTACCGACTCGCAATATGCATTTCTGCATAGCAAAGAGGCATTTGCACCTCGCAAACGGCGATTTTCGCCGTTTGCGACGTGCAAATACTTTGCTACATCTGGCCCCTAGTGCCTTGTCCTCAGTAATGGCAAGTGCTATAATGCTAATATTTTGTTATGTATATTGTGCTGAGGCCCTAGATCATGCTAACCTTACACACTGTGACAACCAGCACCCCGGCTGCAGGTCGCTGAACCCTTTAGAAGTGCAGCTGCTGTATTTGTTTCCCCGCAAAATTGATCCAAACGACCAGCAAGGTTTTTTCTTTTTTTTTTAGGAAGTTGATCCAAATATTAAGCACAAAGGGGGAAAATATGTGCTTATACTAAAGACAGTTACAGGCTGTATGGCATTGAAACTGGCCCTATCATCATGACCTTAACATTAATGCCAAAAGCATGGATTGATTTACAAACAATAAACGAATGTTAAAAATGGTAAGGTAATTCATTTCAGTGATTTAGTATATCTTTTTCATTTCACGTTTTACTTATTTCACATTCCCAAGGGTGTTAGCTATTTCATCTTGTTGTGTATTTATATTTTTTGCTTGCATCTAATTACTCCTGTATAGTGCATAGGTTGAGTCGTGTCAGGTATTTGTGAAGGGTTTTGATTGAGAGGTTAGGCGCTGAGGTTGTAGGCAAAGCAAAGTGGGTTAGCCTCTCTGCACAGCACACAGAACAGTGGTCATGTATTCTATTTGTAATTGAAATTTTGTGTGAATGTGTCTGAAGGGATCTGTAGATGTCAAAATATTAACAAGGTTAAAGTAAAACAAAAAGTGCGTAAATGTGAGTGTGTATACTGTATGTTTGGGGGTGGTAAAGGGAGGGAGATGCATACAGGGGAGAGTGAAATAAGGCTGCATAAAGGAAAGAGACTGAGGTTGAAGATGTGCAGATGAACAAGATGTGCAGAGGAAAAAGGCTTACATATCTAACATAAAGCACACATACTGAAGTCCGATACTCCTTCCAGAGGCCACAGTAATATTTAACTCACAGTCTCACAATTTCAGAATTGAAATATTTCCAGTGTTAATTATTCATAACAAATCATTGTTCTTATTCATTTATCTCAAGCAGCTAACAACCACTGACAAAGCCAATAGTACTTACTGGCAGGTGTATGTCAGTTGATGTGTTATGTATCTGGATGGAGTAACATCTTGGAGAGAAACAAAAATACTGGTCAGGTGGCACCCTATGGGAATCACAGAAATGTATTTTTCATGTTCCTTTTTTGAGACCCCTCCCTCTTTTTGTATCCCACTTAAACACATGTCTGCATACACTTTTATGTGACTTCTTGGAACCAGCAGCTGTGGGTGCTTCCTGAAGCCTGGCAAGATCATCTGCTTCCACAGTAGATGCTGCAAGCAGTGCAAGACAGTGGGCAAGCACACACTTTAAAGGTCCTGAAGTTGTCGTGATGTACAATTTGAAAATTACAGTAACTGTTGAACATGTTAATACAATAAAATGTAGGGCAGTTGTTAATGCATTTACTATTTCAAGACTATACGTTCCCGCTGCTTTATACACTTAGCTTTCTCGCAAAATTTGCATTAAAATGCACCATTTGCCAATCTTTTTATGTTTTTTTCTCTGGAGGAGGGTCCCCACTCCCCCGAACCCATGTTGACCATGAAAGCTAGCTTGCTTCACTCTGTACATAAAAGTCATATCCAACTTGTATGCCCCACCACTTTAAAATGTCAACAACGCCACTGGCAGTGGCATGCTTAGTTTGTTAAAAAACTGAAACTGTATATAAACAACTGATTGGGATTAGGTTGGAGGCACCATCCCAATTCTTCATAAATGCACATTCTTACATAATTCCTTGATTTGTAAACATTGAAAGGATGAAAGCCTGCCTATTTAAGACGTGCACTTAGCTTAACACAATTGTCAACTGTTTCTCCTCATTCAGGATTGGTGTGACAGCTGTTGAGCAAATTCTGTCAATGCAGGGAAATGGGGTGCTTACTTGACCTATTATCTTTCTAGCACTAACGTGAGTAGAATTGCTCTTGTGATGGCTGGCCTAATTCAGTGCCTAGAGTACTAATAATCATGAGCGTGCCACTACACAAGAAGACTTTCTGGTGAGGTCCTAGGCCCAGTACTGCAGAAAGTCCCTCCTCTCTAAATATAGAGGTATATTAACACATCTTGTATGTTGTGCTCACTACCTGTATAATTTTTGGATTTGAATGTATTAGATGAATTAATTGTACCTTACTGCTGTTAAGTTCAGGTGAGCCGAATGAAAACAGTTTTGACTTGTCTTTACTGTGATCTGCTCTGCTGAACTGCTCAGCACCAATGTGGTTCTAAAAATTCTGGACCCATGTAATTTACTTTGCCACAGCAGTACGATTTTAGTATCAAAAGACCGATAATGACTAGTACACTAAGCATGAGCATTTTCGCTCAATTCCAGCAGCGTTTTCACCTCGAAATCGCCATTTTCGTCCTGCACTCGTGGCTCCCATTTTATACACGGCAGCCATTTTAAAAGTTGCCCTCACATAGGCTTATAATACAGTCAGATTTGATTCCAAGGACACGTACACCTTGATTGACTTTTCTCTGACCTGGGCAAGCTGGAACCATTGCCTCAGGCCAAACCTGTTTGGTCAGTCCCTCTCCCAGTGGCCGAATCAGATAGCATCAAGGCACACCATGCCATAAAACCCTTATTATCGCTCACACACCCTGCCTAATCTTGCTCACACCTGCACCTGCTCTTTTCTTCTTCTTACTTTACGAGGGGGAGGTGCCCGTTTTTATTGGGGGTCCACACTTATCTGATGTAAAATACTAGGCCTTGCCGGGTAATTTATTATGGGTTGGATGACATGAAATATGAGGTTTCATCATGACACTGTTTTTTCCTTTGTAGTGAAAACATGTGAATGACCAACCAAAATGTCAAGAATGTTTGCCTGAAGCTTAAAAAACTGTATATAAGGAAACCTGACTTTGCATTGAAACACAGTCTCCTGAGAACATACAAATCGTGCTGTTGTACTTCTAGGACACTTGTCAATTGGTTGCAGCCAATAAATTCGATCTTTGACTTCACCTAGAAGACTCTGAGTTTCTGTAGTCTGAATCAGGAAAGTACCCGAGGTCTTTGGGTGTACCCTGGCACCGCTGGGTTACCGGATCAGTACCGGTTCTGAAAAACCCAGTACCTCACCAAGACACCCCACGGTTCATTCATTGTGCGCTCAATTAGTGCAATCAGTAAGTCAGTTACATATGTTTCAAAACTGATCAACTGACAATAGAATTTAGCAGGATAATTTGCTGTGCGTTCAGAATATGTTTTTTTCGCTTTGCCGTTATTAAAGCTTTACATGGTGACCATAGCAAGTAACAGCCCAGGGGGTGGGGGCACTACGTAATGCTCTTATGATGAGAACAATTTCGTCCACAAATAATGGTAGTTTGTATAAGTAACACCAAAAAATTGCCACTAGGCACTTGGCTGTGCAAGAAATTCAACTGAATGTGCAAACATATGACTGCAGTGGGCTTTAAAGGCCTGAACTATCTAAACAGCTAAAGCCTATACACAGTAAAAACTTGTATTTCCTATAGTGATGTAAAATAATACCAGGAAACTGTTGTTCGTCCCCTCCATTACGAAGAGCTCTGGAAGACAGAAGAATCAATTGTGGCGGGGCAGAGATTCCGGGCAGTTCTCTATTTTCATAAAATGAATTTTAGATTAGGGAATACTTTCTTCTCCATTGGGCCGTCATCCTCTCATAAAAGCTTCTTTATTTCTAATTAGTTTCCGTAATTGTTTGGGTCGCAGAAAACATACATAGATAGCAAAACGAATGCTCAGTTTATTAGTACCGCTTCTTCTGGGAGAGTTTAAAATGCCTAGGCCTGTGTCTCACGACACAAACGACACCCAGAGGGCACGCGCTATTTTCTCAGTGCCACTATATGCTGCAATCCGGGGCAGCTGTACAAGAGCTAAGTAGCAATCACAAAGACAATAGCCGCATTGTCTGTCTCACATTTCGGTTTTATATCCATTGAGCACGCTCTACGTGGTAGATGATGAACTTTAGTTACCCCGCCTTAAATTGTTCTCGATTTTTTCCAAACCTAGCAAGAAACCCATTTGCAGAGAGTTAGTTTGCATCTCAAATGTCATGTAGCAGTGAAGTGGAAAAAGGATTCCATCTAGTCCCTTTATGCGAGTGGACCATAATCGGCTAAAGTACTTAACGCACCCAGTAAATATGGATTCAGTGCAATTTTTCCTGGCTGCTATAGTACCACATAATACTAATCTGGATCACTAAGCAAACTCCTGCTTGTGCAGGTGGAATGTAGCCCTGCACATAACGGCCCTAGAAACCTGTGTTATACTTATCGGTGTTCGAAGTTCTTTAGTCCTCAGACTCGCAACGTAACTGTTTCTTTACAACGTGCAAAGTTTGTAAAGTGTTATCTTTATTCGTTTTTTTAAGAGAGACAGTTTCAAGGGATCTTTTCAGCAACAACTTCCTATTGCAGTAATGGTACTGGCCAGCTGATTGACTGCATTCTGCTTCTGTTTGACGTCGGTCCCTCATTTCCTGTTCCAGGAAAAGTTTCGAGCTGCTGATGATTTTAACACCTGTACTCCAGACTGAATGCCCCTCCATGTAAGTCCCACTCACCTATGTCAGAAAGTGCCCAAATCTAATACGTTGCCTAATGAACGAGATGAGCATAACCATGAGTCTGAAAAGGTTTTATTAGGCAAGAGACGTTTTGCCCGTGCTGACGCAGATGTCTGAATTAGAAATTATTAATGAGTGTTTATGTGTTTTGTATAATGAATTTTGTAGAAAATGAAAAAACGTAAAAAAAGTTGAAAATGTGACCTTGAAGAATGGCCACCAGTGTTCACAAAATGTAATAATTGATGATTAATACTTACGAAATATTGAAAATGTATTAGATTGATGTAGTAATATGTCATATTAAGGGATATGAAGTATGCTTTAGTTATTAATTGTAGGCCTTAACATAGCAAGTGTCTTGGCCTAGTTTTGCCAGTTCTCATGCAGAAGCTGTAGTTCTGAGCGTTTAATAGAAAATGCTGACCGAGTGAGTTAACTGTGAAATGTTCATTGTTTAATAAAATGCTTAGCAGAAGCTTTCCATGAGAACGACTAAAAGGAGACAGTGTCCTTAAAAGTGTAACATTTGTGTGTAATGTGTGCAAGAGGTTCTTTCCCAGGACACAAACAATGAAGACACTGATTGGAGAAGAAGATGCAACAAATTCGATACCCGATGAGCCGGATGATGAGAACATCGTAAAACAGACCAATCAACAACGTGTGAAGGATGGAATATTAGAATTCATAGATTTGGTATAGAATCACTATTGGGTAGAGTAATAATTTACGATTAATTGACCAATTGGAAATTAGGGGATAGTTTGTGTAACTCTGATATAACAATGCGACAGAGGAAAGAGAGACCAGATTTTTAGGCAGACCACTGTGGAGAAGAAGAGACAGAAGAGATTTGAGATTATGTAATTGGGCTCATACTCTCTGACTGAGAGCCTGATGCGTTGCTGATCGATTGATGACCTGAGGACGAAGACTGATTCTGTTTGCTGACCCACACCGTGGATAGGTAAATATGACAATTTGACGGAAATGTATTTTTATGCCTTTTCTTTCTAGGTACCAACTGCTCTGACTTTAATAGTTTTTTTAGCTAGACGTTTTCTATATTTGAGTTCTAAATTGTTCTGCATGAAGTACCACATGCCGATGCTAATCTGGATTAGTTGAGATTATCTACATGATGATTAACAAATTGCAGAGACAAATGGTTGACAAATTAAATTGCTGAACTCTGTGGATTATGTCACACTATTAAAGTTGACTTTGCTAAGGATTTGCACTGATGCTTTATAATGTATTGTGGTTAAAGCTTTGATTAGGTTGTGTTTCTTGTGTCTATTTGGTTAACCAATATTAGTATTATATGCATTTTGATTTGCTTTTGAAATTAATCTACCTGACTTTGTTAATATAAGGGGAAAAAACTTACTAAACTTTTACTAAGGGGTGGTTATTCATGGCTGAAAAGTCATGGTGTGTGACAATTACTGACTCCATTGAATTATTGATTATTGATTTGACTAATGATGATTGATTATTGTGCATTGATTATTGATTCTATTCTGAGCTATGGTAAGAACATCTTAAACGAGTCAAAAGGTTCATCAACCTTTACACGTCCCCTTGTAAGTTTACTTATAAAGGATCGACGCGCTAACAGTTATGGTAGCAGACTGATGGCTAGGTCTCTTTGAGAGCTTGCCATAGGTGTCCCGAATGGAGTGACAGGTGTTAATAGTTATGGTATAGGGACCGATGGTTTGTCTCTTTAAGAGCTTGCCATGAGTGTTCAGTTTACGGTGTTAACATTTGTGGTAAAGAGATTGATGGTTCATCTCTTTAAATGACAGGTGTTGACAGTCAATGAGAACTCAGTATTTTTGAGATTTTGATTTTATTTAAAAAAAATGATAATTGGAGAGAAAATGATGCTCCCTTAAGCCTAGAAATGACTTTCCCAGAACCTGGATCCTGCTAGTAGTGTTGGGTATGTTCCTGGCGTTCTAGTCACAGGATGAGAGGGATAGGTTGCACTTGCACAGCTTATGGAAATCGCAGGTGAATTGTGACATGTGTGAGTATATAGGGAGTTTGTGTGCTCCAAATGAAGTTTTAGTAGGAGTGTGCTTTCTCTGCAGTATGAGAGTAGGGAAGTCGTCAAACTTCATGTGTGTGGTGCCTTGTGCTTAAAAATTGTCCACGTGGTTGTTGATGTATGGACCCTGCGCAGTCTAAGACTCCGGAGTATATTTAAAAAGTGTATGAGACACTTGGCTATATGTTGTAATCTTTCTGGTTTAGTAGGTTGATCGGGCGTGGTCAACGAGTCAGTGTGTGAGTTAAGTGGGCGAGAGAGAAATTTAGACTGAGATTTCGCGAGTCCTATGTGCACCAGGACAGACCCATTGATCAGTTGAGAGTAAAATTTGCGGGTTGAATTTTACTTGCGAATCTGGGAGACCGAGAAAGAGTAATAGCTGCACGAGCGAAAGGACCATCAGTGAAAATCCATAAGGTTTCTGAAGCAATTGTGTTACCTTTTCTGTAGTAAACCGGAAGATTTGTTTTTGTTTTTTGGTTTTTGATTAGTGCTCGCAATATTGTGCATTAGTTTTGTGAGAGTTGAAATTTAGGAGGACAAGCTGCAAGACTTTGTCAGCCGCCGTACTTGTGAGTGTGACATCATTAGAGCCGCACTGGGATAGGTCGGTTAGTGAGAAGGGTCGCACAGGGGTTGGCATCCGTCCGTGAGAGGCAATTGGCTGAGAACATGGGTGAAAGGAATCTTGGGAGTAAAAGTCATTTCCTGATTTGATTTTGAATAAACAGAAATGGAAAAGATGAAGTTTTTCAAGGCGTTGAAGAGTGCCCTAAGGGGAGACACGTACATTAGAGCAAATGTAGGTGAGCCTACCCCACAAGAGAATACACCAGCTTACATTGTAATAGAGGAGCGAGGGGTCGCGCCATGTCTTTGGTTAAAGCAATGGTACAAGTTAACAGAGGAAAATGGGAGCTTTCTCGTTTCCTGAGAATGGGACGTTCAATCTGACCTTTGGAGCAATTGCGGATGGTGCTATATGAATCGAAGCCCCTTCCGAGACCAGCACAGTTTGAGGCATTAGCAGTTTGGGAGGTGGTAGCTCGACAGCAGCAGCAAATGAAATTTGAGAGAAGAGTAAGAAAGGTAGAAAAGACTTTAGAGGAAGCGAGATGGGATTGGGAACAGAAGAGATGGGGAGCAGTAACATTGCAGGATGTTAAATTGTTTCCAGCAATTACGCAGGGAGACGAGATAGAAGGAGAGAAAGCAACTAAAAAAAATAATAAGAGTCGGTCCGAGAGTAAGGAAGCAAGAAAGTCTTCCATTGTGGAAGAAGAATCGGATGCTGAGGATCTTGTTACACAGATATTGAGGGATCGACCACCACCGTATGTGGTGCATGAGAATGGTCCAAGTACTAGTGCTGATCCAACAGCCCTGGCACAGGCAATGGGGACAGTGGGTCCGGTACAAGTTAATACTAGCCAGACACAGGGTGTGGTGCAAGGTAATCCTAATGTATTGACTACCCCAGTAGTTCAGTCACAGATGCATCCAACACCCATACAGAGAATTTATCCTGATGTGCCTATTTTGAAGATGACTTCGAACTTAGTTGTACCCACGGAGCAAGCGGTTCCGAGACCACTGTTGGTCCAGGCTGAGCCGACTCCGGCAGTGCAGTGCAGCCACAGGGGATGCTGAGATTCATGCCAATGAAAGGGACACAGTCAGATTTGACTCCGGTAATGAATCAGAGTATGGGAGTTAATCTCCAACAGTGTACAGGTGCCAGAGCAGCTCCAGATGCAATATCGCTGCCAATTACTGTTTGTCCAGCGGTACCAATATCTACGCAGAAGAAACCAATCATGGGTGAACAGGGAGAGATTTCTCAGAGTTAAAGAGGAGAGGACCAAATGAGCAAGTTCAAGTATCCTCTTCCATGGGTCAGACCGTTGACGGATCGAGGTCATTGTTAGATCTCAGTCCACTTTTTGCACTTCTAGATGCTGTGAATGGACCTACTGCAGGTCAGAGCTTGAAGGTATTGACATCGCAGACACCGAATGCAGTGGTACAACAGGTGCCACCAGTGCAAGCAAGTAATATTTCATTACAAGGATTGACAGCTCAGCAGTTGACTGAATGGTTAGACGAGGTGAATACCCCACAGAATGCTTCTAAGGGAGAAGAGCAGATCAATTGTGCCAGATTGAGCATGGAAGCAGGTGAACTAGTCAAGGGAACAATGGGGGTGAATAGAATAGAGTCCTACACAGAGGCAGAGTTAAGGTACTTATGCCTGAGAATCACAAGAGAGGTGGGAAAGGTACATCAGAGATTGGCAGATTTGGCAGAAAAACATGGCATAGAAATTGAGAAAATGAAGCATTTGAAGAGGAGCTACAGATTAGATTTTGAGGCAAAATATTTTAAACACATAAGGTCTGCTGGAAAGAAGGCGCACCTTAAAGAATTATTGCAGAGTGCTCAGGTTTGGGGAGCATTAGAGAAGTGGGAAGGCAGATGGGTAAAGAAAAGAGACAAAAGGAAAAGAGATTCTCTAGAAGTGACCGAAATTGTGCAACAAGACAAGAATCCGGTAAAGATTTTACCAATGAGAGAAATTTCAGGGGGAAATTTTGTTCATGTCCCTTGGAGTAGGAGTGATATTCTATCATTTACGAATAATTATCCAAAATTGAGGGAAAAGCCAGTAGAGTGGTATCAGCAGACAGACAGGTTTGTGACGCTCGTGAAATGTTTATGGGAAGACTTGAACACATTACTGGAGATAGTGGTTCCAGCGGACTTGTGGGTTGAGTGTAAGAGAGCTGTAGATTGGCCAACAAGTGAACCAGAGAGAGATAATAGTACAGGTGCACCATCTCCCGAGGTAATGAAATATTACTGAAAGGTGATTGAGTTTCTGAAGACAAGAATATCACCCAAAAACATTGATTGGCAGAGAATTGATAGGACGGTGCAAGAAGTAAAAGAGTCGATGCATGCGTACTATGAGAAATTGTTGAAGGCATTCAAGGAGTACAGTGGCAAAGAAGCATTTGAGCCAAAATACATGCTGCATTTTATGTTCAGATTTGTGGAAGGATTGAGACCTGAGATAGGTCTGATGACTAAGAGACGTTTGATTTGCTGGCAGGCAAGCCGATTGATGAGGTGTTGCAGTATGTGAAATACTGTAGTGACGAGATTGAGTTGAAGCATAAAAAGTTGAAAGAGAAGGCGATGGTGATACAGATTAAGGCAGCTCAAACAGGAGTGCAAGGATATTTTGTGCAGCAGATACCACAGCAGCAGGGAAATGTCATGTTTCAAACTTAGATGAGGGGTAGAGGCCGTGGAGGTAAAGTGAATTGTGGTCCGGATTTGAATACTGTAGTGGTTCAAAATGATGTGCAGGAAATGAAAAGGCTGTTACCGTGTCACATTTGCAGAGCCATGGGACACTGGAAGCGGGAGTGTCCAATGATGGTGCAAGAGGGTGTTGTTCAGCAAGGTAACGGCATCAACACATTTCAGAATGTGAGAGGACCAAGATTAAGGGGTCTCAATCCAAATTTCCAGAATAATGTGAATTAAGTGCAAAATTTCCAACCCATGCAGCAGGTGCAATTGCCCCGTACACAAGTGTCACAGTTGCAGCTGATGCAGCAGCAGGTTCCTATCTTACCTAGACAGCAAATGCAGATACCTCAAGCCCCGATGGAGCAGCAGTAGATGATGCTTTCTCAACAGGTCACAGGTCAGAGACAAGATAGAAGTAGTAACGCAGTGCACCATTTCCCATTACACAGTGAGAATGAAATAAATGGTGAATGAATGACAGTTCAGATGTGTGCTTGCGACTTCCTTAGAAGTGGATCAGAGGGGACCCTATGTGAGGGGAAAGGTAATTGGTCACAGAGTTTCATTTCTGGTGGACACAGGAGCTACCCGCTCTACCGTAAGAAGTGCAGAAGTTCAGAATCTGCCCCTTTCAGGAAGAACAGTTCAAGTTGTGGGGGTAGCGAACCAGTTTTTGACAAATCCGATTACAGATCCAGTGCAAGTTGTGATTGGCAATTTTCAAGGACTGCATAAGTTTGAGGTCTGAGATTCAAGTCCGGTATCCCTACTGGGAAGGGACCTGTTGTGTAAGACAAAGTGTTTGATTACTTGCTCAAATGATGGAATTGATATCCAGACAAATAGTGATGACAAGGAAGACCCAGCCCCAGAAACAGAGTGTGAAACTACAAACGAGGAGTGTCCCTTGATTGAGTTTTTCCCCATGTTCACAGTAAGAGAGCTTCATTACGATTTGCAGGGAACAGTGCAAGAGAATGTGTGGGATTTGACAGGGAAAGAAGTGGGTTTGATCAAGGGAGTGGAACCGATTAAGGGTACACAAGCTGAATGCAGTTTTTCCTCAGCTTCCACAGTATAACATGCCACAAGATGTCCTGATGAAAGTGGCAGATTTTGTGAAGCAGGGAGTTTTAAAGGAGGTGTTGAGCAGTCCATGTAATTCCTCAATAATGGGTTTGAAGATGACATTTGGAAGGGTTCAAATTGGTCAGGATTGGAGAAAAATAAATTGGCATTGTGGTCAACTGTTGTCCCATACTGCTCAATCCAGCTGTAGGAATGTTTTAGGTTCCATGCTATGCAGAATGGTTCACAATGGTTGATTTGTCACAAGTGTTCTTTTCTGTGCCTCTTCATGAGGATAGTCAATTTCTCTTTAGTTTCAAATTTTTAGATCGAGTCTACTGCTTTTGCGGACTTCCTCAGGGTTACACGGAATCATCTTCTTTGTTTACCCAGATCTTGAAAAAGAATTTAGAATCATTAGAATTGCCTTTCCAATTGACTTTGGTACAGTACATTAATGATTTATTGATTGCATCCAAAACAAGGGACGAGTGTGAAAATGACTCGATGGCCCTGTTGAACCATTTGGGGGAGTATGGTCATAAAGTGTCTCCACTGAAATTGCAGTACTGTCAGAAGGAAGTGAAGTACTTGGGTCACCAGATTGAAAAAGGGTCAAGGAAAATATCCAGAGAAAGGATTACAATGATGCTGCAGATAAGTCCCCCGACTTCACAAAGAGATATCAGGATGTTCCTGTGAATGGTGGTCTATTGTCACCAATGGATTCTGAATTTTTCAAAGATTTCAAAACCATTGCAGAAGTTGACTCATAAGGATGTCACCGATCCTATAGTGTTAGACTAGGATGGGATGAAAGCATTCACTGATTTGAGAGAGAGTTTGTGCAGAGCTCCAGCGTTGGGTATGCCTGACTACACGAAACCTTTCACATTGTTTTGCCTTGAGCGTGATGCATGTTCATTGTCTGTTTTGACTCAGGTCCATCAGAGTCTTTCAAAGTGTGAAATGGGATATCCCCTGACTGTAATGGTCTCGCACTTGATTGAGATTTTGTTGACAAGGACGAAAACCTAATACTTGACTGGTGCCAGGTTGACTAGGTATGAGACGAGCATTCTGGGTGCACCAAATGTGACACTGAAAAGATGTACAGTGCTGAACCCGGCAACCTTACTTCCAAGTGATACTACTGAAATTGAAAAAGAGGAAGATGTGGAACATGATTGTCTTGAAGTAACTGAGTTATGCACAAAACCAAGACCTGACATTAGAGATACCCGATTGGAAGAAAATGACCAAATTGTTTTCATTGATGGTTCTTGTCTAAGAGACAACACAGGGACACTGAGAGCAGGATATGCTGTGTGCACAATTAAAGGGAACCTTAGAAGCTTCCTGGCTTTGAGGATGTATTCTGCTCAGGTAGCGGAATTGGTTGCTCTTACAGGGCATGCCATGTTTCTGCTCGATTGAGAGTCACTATCTATACAGATAGCCAATAGGGATTTGGAATAGTTCATGATTTTGGTCAATTGTGGCCGCAGAGAGGTTTTCTGACCTCTACTGGATCACCAGTGAGAAATGGTGAGAGAATAAAAGAGTTGTTGTTTGCGATTCAAGTCCCTGAAGAAATTGCCTTGGTGAAATGCAGTGCACATCTAAAGTCGCAGGACTACGTCTCACTGGGGAATGGATATGTGGATCAAGTCGCAAGATTTTGTGCCTTGAACTGTATATCGTTCAAGGATAAGTGGGAATTGTTACACTACGTGTACGAGTTTTGCATTAAAAGTGATTGACACATTGGAAGAGTTAAAATATTTACAGAGTAATGTTGACAAAGAGGAGAAACATTCATGGAGCAAAATGAAATGTGTCCAAAGACAAGATGAGTTGTGGGTGTCTGAGGAGGGTCAACTGGTTTTGCCAAATAGCCTGTTGTCTCAGATGGCCAAGTACTATCATGGTCAGGCACACATTGGGAGGGATGCAATGGCTCGTCTGTTCAAAATCGACTGGTTCAACCCCAAGTTTAGACAAGCAGCTGAAGCAGTATGCCATTGCTGTGTCATTTGTCAGCAATTAAATGTGGGGAAAGGGACAGAAGTTAATTTGAGCCACATTGGAAGAGCAGGAGGTCCATTCAGCAGAATGCAATTGGATTTCATTGAGTTGCCTGGTGGTTTGAGATATGTGTTGGTGACTGTGTGCATCTTTAGTCATTGGATTGAAGCATACCCTATACGGAGAAATGATAGCCTCACTGTAGCAAAATTGCTGCTTAGGGAACTGATACCACGCTTCGGATTTCCGATCTCTTTATTATCAGATAGGGGAACGCACTTCAATAATGAAGTGATTAAACTATTGTGTGCAGCACTGAACATTGAGCAGAAGTTGCATTTTAGTTATCGCCCTGAAGCATCAGGACTAGCGCAGCAGATGAATGGTACTTTGAAATCAATAATTGCAAAAATGTGTGCAGCTACATATTTGAAATGGCCTGATGCATTGCCTTTGGTGTTGATGTCAATGAGGAACACACCTGATAGGAAGACAGGATTGTCGCCCCATGAGATCCTCATGGGCAGAGCAATGAGGTTGCCAGCAGTTCCAGTAAATGCACTTGTCAACATTACAGATGATACGGTGTTGGATTACTGCAAGGGTCTTGGTGATGTAGTCCGCTCTTTCTCTCAGCAGGTGGAGGCCACCACACTGCCACCAATCCACGATCCAGGGCACAACCTGAGAGCTGGTGACTGGGTTGTTGTCCAAAAACATGTACGCATTACGTGTTTGGAGCCTCGTTGGAAGGGTCCATATCGAGTGGTTCTAATGACCACAACAGCTGTGAAGTGTGCTGGGATCCCAAACTGGATTCACGCAAGTCACATGAAGAAAGTGGCATGTCCACTGGATCATGAAGAAGCATTGTTGAGAGTACCAAAGACTGTGCGACAAATTATAGCACAGGAAAGGAGCAAGAAACTGAACCTGAGCTCGTTGAAGACGGTTCCATCACTCCTGTGAGGGACGAAGGTGGAGATCTCCTGGAGAGTGCTGGGGAACCTATCTCTATTGAACCAGCAGGAGAGACTAGTACTGAGGGAGGTCTCCTAGAAGCAGACAATTCTGAGAGACAAACAGAGCAAGTGCCAGACCAAGAAGGGGAAGGAGTTGAGTTGGATCAAAGTCAAAGTGATCTGACTCCTCCTGAACCGGTTGCAGGTCTGTCAAGAGAAAGCAGCACACAGAGAGAAAAGGATTCAAGTTCAGTTCTGAAGAGAATATTGACAGAAGGTTCACGAAAAGGAGATAAGTGGCCGAATTCGCAAGTGGAGAAAAAGAAAGAAGTGATTGTCGAACAAACAATAAAGGAAGAAGTAAATACTACAAGAAAAGAAGAACTTGGGGCCAGATGTAGCAAGGCTTTTGCGCCTCGCAAATGGCAAAAAATGCCGTTTGCGAGGTGCAAAAGCCCTCACGCGATGCAGAAACACATTTTGCAAGTCGGAACCGACTCGCAAAATGCATTTCCGACTCGCAAATAGGAAGGGGTGCTCCCTTCCTATTTGTGACTCGCAACGCGATGTAAGTTGATTTGCGACTCGCAGTTACCATCCACTTGAAGTGGATGGTAACTCATTCGCAAACGGGAATCACATGGGACCCCTTCCCCTTTGTGAATGATCAAAAAAATATTTTTTCAGAGCAGGTAGTGGTCCATGGGCGAACTAGGCGGGTGATCGAGCAGACCTTCAGCCTCCTGAAGGCCAGGTTCCGGTGCCTCCATATGACAGGTGGATCCCTATTCTACTCACCAAAGAAGGTGTGCCAGATCATTGTGGCCTGCTGTATGCTTCACAGCTTGGCTTTGCGACAACAGGTCCCTTTTCTGCAGGAGGATGGTCCAGATGGCGGTGTTGTGGCAGCTGTGGAGCCTGTGGAGAGTGAACACGAGGAAGCAGAGGAAGGAGACATGAACAACAGGGACACAGTGATCCAGCAATATTTCCAGTGAGACACAGGTAAGAGTACAGACCTGCCTACTACATGTAATTTAACACTACTACCTGTCGTTTTCACCCAGTGTATGGTCACTGAGTTGTCTCTTTCCCTTACGATTTCACAGATGTGGGTCCCACTGTGTGACATCTGCTTAGATTCCTCATGGACTAGAGCTGTGTGACATAGGTATGTTGACATTACAATTGAAAGAGCATTTTGTCACTGTAACTGCTAATACACTATTTCGAAATCACAGACAGACTCCAGATTGTTTTGTGCTTTAAGTGTGTTTATTTAAGTGTTCAATATTGGAGGGGGTAGTGAAATGGTGAGGGGTGATGGCGGAGGAATGTCCATGGCAAAGTCCAGTCTATTAGTCTCACAGGTGCATTGCCCATATGGGCATAGGAAGTGGAGCTGGGGCAGTTTAAGTATGGACAGGGTGACAAATGGGACAGTAGGATGAAAATCAGGGTGGTCTCATTTCTTGGCAGGGGGTCTTGACATCGTGCTCTGTCTTGTTCCTGGATCTCAGGGACCGTTTGCGGGGTGGTTCTCCCTCTGCAGGGGGTGGGGTGCTGGTGTGGTGGTCCTGTGGCGGGGCGTCCTGTCCACTAGCGCCGGCGGAGGTGGTGGGCAGTTCACCGTCCATGCTAGTGTCAGGGGCCCCTTGTAGTGCCACAGTGTCCCTCCTTGTGTTGAGTACTTCCTTCAGCACTCCTACGATGCTGCCCAGGGTGGACTTGATGGTTCTGAGTTCCTCCCTGAAGCCCATATACTGTTCCTCCTGCAGGCGCTGGGTCTCCTGAAACTTGGCCAGTACCGTTGCCATCGTCTCCTGGGAGTGGTGGTAGGCTCCTATGATGGAGGAGAGGGCCTCGTGGAGAGTGGGTTCCCTGGGCCTGTCCGCCCCCTGTCGCACAGCAGCCCTCCCAGTTCCCCTGTGTTCCTGGGCCTCCGTCCCCTGGACCGTGTGCCCACTACCACTGCCCCCAGGTCCCTGTTGTTGTTGGGGTGGTGGGTTAGGCTGGGTTCCCTATAGTGGTGGACACACGTCTGATTGACCTGTCCTTGGGACGGAGGTATGGGCCCGCTGGGTGGGTGCTGTGCTGGTGTTTCCAGAGGGGGGAAGGTCTGTGGTGGCCTGTGACTCGGTGACTGGAACCGACTGTCCAGAGGTCCCAGATGGGCCGGGCTGGTCATCTAGATCCAGTTGGACAGAGCTGCTGTCATCATTGTGGGCCTCTTCTGTTGGTGGTGTGGACATGTGTGGAGCCCCCTGTCCGGTGACGTTGGGTAGGGGTCCTGCAGGGGTATAAAAGGATGGTTATTACATCTGTGTGTGCCATGGTGTGCAATGGGTGGGTGACCGTGTACCCCAGTGCTTGCATTCCTGTGTGGGACATTGTGTGATGATGGTTTAGGGGGTTGTATGGGTATGTGCAGTGGGCATGCTTTAGTGATGGGTGTCCATGCTTTGTTGTTGCATGCAGGGCTTGGTGTTGGGATGTGTGGTTTGTGATGTTGGGACATATGTGAGGAGTTGGAGTGCTGGGGGCGAGGGTGAGGGTGGGGGTATGTGATGGCATGCAGGTAGGGTGGGGGATGTAATAGTTAAGATTTGTCTTACCAGAGTCCATTCCTCCACCTACTCCTGCGAGGCCCTCAGGATGCAGAATCGCCAAGACCTGCTCCTCCCATGTTGTTAGTTGTGGGGGAGGAGGTGGGGGTCCACTGAACCGCCAGGTGGTGTCTTGAGACCACGGACAATATACCGCCAATATACCGCCAATGGAATACCGCGGTTGAAAGACCGCCGCGTGGATTCGTGGGTCGTGATAGTGTGGGCGTATTTCTGTTGGCGTGACGGTGGAGGTTTTGTTATCGCCAGTTTATCACTGACTTTTGGTGTGGCGGACTTGTGTGGGTGTCTGATTTTTGGCAGATTCCGTGCTGTGGGTCATATTAGCTGTGGCGGAATTCCGCGGCCGCGGTGGTGTGTTGGCGGTCTTCTGCACGGCGGTAAGCGGCTTTTACCATCAATGTTGTAATGAGGGCCATAGTATTAATTAGAGGATTATTTGAGCCTACACTAATGTTTGGGACAGCATATGTGCATAAGAACAATTGAACATGCTTGCTTACACCTTTAGAAAAGAGCTTTTCAGATCATACTGACGACAGGAGAAAGGCACTGAAAGAGAAATTAGAAAAAGATTTAGAGAAAGGACTTACAAGAATGATTATGCTTATAGTGCAACTAAAACATAAGGGAAATTAGCTTTAGGTGCATTACACGTAAGGAAGCTTTGTATATATAGGCCTAAGTCACGCACTGACACTTTATTTGTGGGTACGAGTGAATGTAGGCATGTGTTTTTGTTTCAGAGTAAATGGACATTTATGTTGAATGGGCAGGACCCTGCGATTCCGGGGATATATTATATTTGTGGACTTAATGCTTATTACCGTCTTCCAAGAGGATGGAATGGGACATGTTATTTGGGGATAGAATTCCCAAAGATTGACCATATGGAGGATTTGAACACCTAACACCTGCTTCCAGGTTTTTAGTCTTCAAGTAGTTTGTTTAGTTTCCCGAATTTCCTTTGCCTATGCCGAAGCATGCATTTTTTGTGTAAGTACATACCATGTTAGCTCCTCTTCCTAACTCAGCACTCATGAGGGAATACCAGGTAGAATGGCAGGGACAACTCCACACATATACACAACGCTAAATGTGGAGTGTGCAATATTAAAAGACACAGAACATCCCTACTTACAAAAAAATGCTTGCATAGAACCCTCACATCCTTGGCATAGTTTAGTAGTTACTGTTACAAATTTAACAGGCTTGTGCAGTGCAATAGGTCTCACATTTTCTTGAGTAAGAGCTATTGAGATTGTAAATTCACAACTGGAATTTTCTTGCCACATAAATTGGTCAACCGTGCCTCATAATTTCATCTTTTCCTGCCATGTTTGGTGGTCACTGGTGGCTACTGACATCAGAAATCTGAACAGAAATTGGAAAATAAAGCTGGAAAACTATTTTATTTTTATTTTACCAGAATGAAAAGTCCTGCAAGCATTCTTGCCTCCCATTTCAAACAGCAGAGCAGCCTGAGAAGATTTATGGCCCCAATTAAGGAAATAAGCAATGCCCTGTGTTCGATGTCATGAGTGCTAGGAGGGCGGGGCCCTGGAAAGAGAGACTTGAGATGCGATGCGAGGCTAAACAAGTTTCACATCATTGCTTCTAGGGTTAGCTATATTCTACCAGAAAGGGCATATTGTAGCTTTTGTGAGTAGTGAGCTAAACAACCGGGTGTTTGTTTTGTGAAATAAGCTTATTTTAGGAGCCAGAGGTAAACGAGGACAGCACTGAAATAAAGCCAAAACAAACGTCAGTGGCATGGGAGGAGATGGGAGGAACAGAATGCTGCAATAAAATGCAGGTAGATCCCAGCCTAAAACACCCACAGTGAAAGGGGAGCACCAAAAAAATGGCAAAAATAGTCCATCACAGCAACTGATAAAGAAACCAAAGTGGAATAATACAGCAGTTTGTCATTACTCCGAAATGGAAAAATGAGGGCGAAAAAGGCAGAACTGACCACTAGTGAGCAAGATTCATTAAAGGACACTGCAACCAACAAATTCAATCGCTTTATGCCATAAGAAGTATACTAAAAGTGTACACAATGTCGAATACTTATGACCTAAAAAGATCATAAGAGCAAAAGTTGTTGCTTTGCACTCTTCTAACATAACTCATTGGAGGAGGTAATATGCAGGGGAGAACTCAAGATCAATTTAAAAAGTCTTCCTTCGCTCAAAAGACAGAAATATGGAGACAACGTGAAGACAGACAGGCTCTTACAGGATCTCTTAATCTTCCTCTTCCCTGAACTTTTTAAGTTCTGTGTCCACTGTAGTCTCAAGGAAGTCTGTCCGCCAAGAAACATTTAAGTAATAGCCGAATAACCACCCGAGAAGGAGCATACCTTTGAATTAATGGAAAATGTTTATAAAAAAAGTGTATTGCTTCTTTTTAAGACTGGATACCAACCAACAGCTTCCAGTCTTTCATGAGGTCGATATTGAACCAGTCAGAGGCTCCTTCTGTGACTTGTACATTGATATAATAAATATATATTCTGAAAGAAATAAGAACCATGCATTTAATTCCTGTATCAAAGGTTTGGTGGTCCTAAAATATACTAGGTTTGTTTATCACCGGTGTTTAGTTTTCGGGCAATGAAGAAACAAATAGTTATAATGTATTTCTTTACACTTGGTATTGTGTAATTGGATACCTATATCAGTCAGGCTTTGAAGGGTTGTCTAATCTAAACCTGTGCATGTTATCTCGGATGGTGGACCTCCTAGGATTAAAATCACCAATACTGTAACTTGTAAAACTAATTTAAAGGGATCAACTTTGATTCTCGTCCATAAATAGATCCTAAATAGGTCCTAGCCAAATTCTGTCTGATTGCCCTGCTATGTCCAATCGAAACAGTCTTGGCAAAGTGTCACCCTTATTTAATTAAGAAGGAAAAAAGTATGTGTAGACTCCTTAAACCAAGATTAGTTCATGGAAGAGCACATCCATGATGCACCTTGTGACTGTGAAAGTAATGTTGCCCAAGAATGTCTAAGTAAAGGGAGTTGATGCTTTGCATTGCACATCTCCAGATTATGACTCCACATTTCATTTCACATGAGCAATACAACTCAATACATTTTCATAATTTGGCTATTTCCTCTATTTCACCCAGTGGACATAGAATTGTACAGTAACATTTTGGTGATAGTTTTGTTCTCTAGAATGGAGAGAATTATGAAGAAGGTCCTTTGTAATATTTGAGTGAAGAAAAAGTTTGTTCTTGTTTGACTTTTTCAGTCTATATCAGTGGTTCTTAACCTTCTTACTTCTTTGAATCCCCATGTAATCATTACTGGAACACAGGGATTCCCTCTGAAACATTATAGGAATCTGCAGAACCCACACAAAGTCATTACTGAAAGAGTCTGAATCCAGCCATGCCATTTTTGATGATTTGAACAACAAAACATGGATGGAGGTATCATCTGACATATTCCGTGAAGGTTCCTGTCAATGCTTTTCACAGTTTAATGTGTGGACCCATCAACATGACTGAGACATGCACCAAACTCTTTTCTTTTTCTTTTAAAAAAGAAAGTCCAGTTGTGGACCCACTTCCCCAGGCTGATTTGAGCACCTGGCCCTATCCCCCAGGGCATGGCCAATTAGTGCAACAGGGGGCTGTGTGGCACTCTTTCATGGGCCAATTTTGGGCCTAGTGACCTCAACCCATCTGGGCCCTGCCCACTTCATCTTGAATGCCCTAGACCCACCTGTCAGGAATCCCCAAGGTGCCTCCTGCGTTATCTGTCAGCATCCCCAGGGATTAGGGTTAAATCATATCTCTCTTCTTGGTTAAACCTTCATGTTTCTAAGTATACATAATGTGCTGTGTTACACAATTGGTTTTATCAATGCTTGTTTTACCAATGTTTGTTTGCTAATGTGAGCAGGTGTAGACATATGCTTCTAATTGGGTGTGGTGTAGACATGTGCTTCTAATTGGGTGTGGTGACTCATCCACATGTGGAAACTCAACTGCTTTCCTGGTTGGCTATACAGTAAATAGAGTGAAGCATGCCTCCCTGCTTGGCTTTGTTTTGCTTCCTGATCTCAGCATCTGATTTGGCAGTCTAGCCCCTGTGGTCATCCTCATATTCAGGACTTTTGAGGCAATTCTTTTCTTCATTCCTGTACCAGCTGACACAAGCATTCCTCCAGCACTCTCGAAAAGACTGCAACTAAGTGACTAATATTCTCCAGGGAGTTTGTTCTTTGAGCGCCGTGCTTTCCTAGAACAGCTGGTGTATTTAAGACCTCTTATTTAGGCAGAGTGCTTATCTTGAAGAGACAAATGCATTTCTGAACATTCTACATTATTATTGTAATTACTTGCCTAAATGTGCTTCAGGAAATCTGCTTGAGCTCAAGTACTACAAAAAGTGACAGTACAATTTTAAAAGAGCATTTACGATACTTTTTTTTCTCTCATAGCTGAACTCTTGGATTTAAATTGTGTCATTCATGCCTGTGTTTCAGTTTTGAGGAATTTGCTTTTGAAGGATTTTTCACACACACATTGAAACCAAACTGTGCCACCCTAACTGTTTAAACCCAGAGTGGACATTTGTATTTCTTGGATTGTTTTTGTTCCTTTTAGTTTAACCCTATGCATGCAGGAAAGTTATAAGTGATATAAATAATGCCCTTGTTTGTCTTTCTTGTGCATGATAAGTGCAACCACAGTTCTAATTGTAGTGTGAAACAGTGAATCTCTGTGAAGCCAGCCCTAGTGTTGCAGTACTTTTTGTGATAGTACTCAGTTTGGGTTTTTGGTAATGCAGTGTTAGTAATTGTGCCAATAGTTATTATTATCCAAGAAAAGTGCTGGAGCATCCCAGTGTTCTTTTACCACTCCCGTGCCCATAACAGAAAGAGAGATTCAGTTTCAAGGAAGTTGAGTGCACTAACTCTACAATCACTCTGTCAACAACGACCTGCCCCCCGAAGATACAGGGTGCCTGGCTGGACCGGCAAAATGTGGCAGTGCTTTGTCTCTTTCTCTTTCACTCCCCCTTTCCTTTTGGGACACCTGCCGGGGTTTCTGTGTCCACCAGGAAGTGCCAAGAGGTGTTCGATGAGGTCGGGGGCATACCATTGCCCCTGCAGACATCCTGCTTTTCAGGTGAGTGGCCCCCTCTCAACACTACCCAGGGCACCTATTGTCCACTGTTTATGACCTGAGGTGATAACCTTGATGCCCCAGTGGTCCTTGTCAGCTCCCCGCCTCCAGTGGGAGCAAGCATTACTCCTGCATTCAGGGAGCAGCAAAAAATGCTGTTACTTGTGTGTGGGAGCAATTCTTTTATCCGACATCCTGTCTGCTTGACAGTGAGCAGGAAATCAGCTGAAAATTCTGCTCCCAGTGGAAAGGAGAAGCTTTCCTGCTCCCGGCCACTGGTAGTGAACTTTCTGTTTGCTTTCACTTGGCTGAAGCTGTCAAAACTCCTGCCAGGAGACAGCAAACATCTACATCTGAGGAAGGGTACCCCGGGACATATGGAGCCGGCCCTGTGAGGTGGTGGTCTCCAGGGCTGCTAATGTCTGGGGTGGCAGTCTCCAGGGCCATTAATATCTCCAGGAGAGTGGGGGCATGCAAACCCCCACCTTTGTATGTGCAGGGACTTGCCTGGGGAAATGGTGGTCCCCAGGTCCATAAAGTGAATAGGTGGGGGGTGCGTGCAGCCTCCCTCCACTCTAAGACATAGGTCTTGCCCTGGGGAAGTTGCGGTCCCTGGAGGCTGTAAACAGCCTTTGTGTAGGGGGCCACGCAGCCCCCTTCATACTTATTACTGGCCTGCCCAGGGAGGTGGCTGCCTTCAGGGCCTCCCTCTTCATTGCAATTCTGAGATTATGTCCCTAGGGCCTGGCCCACCCAGAAGGTGAAACAAGTGCAGGAGATAGTGTTTTTTTTTTTTTTTCGAGATACACAGATCCTCAATGACTATGACAGGAAACAATTTAACAAATGCTTTTTGACCCTGGCAACTAAAACTCACACCCTCACCATGCACAGCTCATTACTTCACATATTACATCATACATGGCATTTTTTCTTGCATTATTGATATTATCTCTGAAGCATTAGCAATACAATACTTATCTTAAGGCACAGATTATAGTTATTTGAAATAACTCTAACTATAACAGCTTAATTTCTATGGTTTAGTGGGTGTAAAGTCAGAACCTAACAATCATATCCTCGTAAGGGTCTTTGTGAGGGAGATGACAGATTTTAGTTACAATTTAAATAATTTGTTGTAAGGTGATTTTACTCTGTGGAAAAACCTTCTACCTGGATTTCATGAATCATGTTTGAGAAAAAACAGCTTCCTCATAATTTTCCCATAAAAGTTATGGAAGGTGCTCCAGAAGCTCAAATGAGAGCATATTTTTCTGTAAATTCACACTACATTTCTCAGCCATATGAGAATGAAGTGTGCCATTCTTAGTAAAACACGTACTTCCAAAAGTAGCAGCTTGTCAGTTGATTCCCTTGTGTTCTACTGCAGCTTCCCAGACTGTTCTAAGAACAACTAGAGCTCTAACTTATGATAAAAGTGTGGCATACCTGAAGCCATCCTGATTGAATCAAACTGGTAAAACTTACAACGTTTAATTCAGAAAGGAACAAATGAGGGGTTTCATTTTGTCATAGAAATTATGGTCAGTGCTGCAAAAAGAAATAACAAATAAGTCTTCCAAGATGGCCACCTCGAAGAAAAAGAGCCCAAATGTAGCTCAAATATCACCTAAATGTACCCCAAGTATAGCCCAATGACAGGAGTGTGCAAATCACTTATTTTTCATTTTTTTCTGCAGTTGTATATAGGGCAGACTTGGCTCGAAGATATTGGAGTGTTTTACATGAATATCAGCTACAGTACACAAGGACACATTCAGTTTAGGATTTAGGTATGGTGAAATTAATCACAGTATGTCGAACTGACACTGAAACTCAAACTTGGTTCCCCAGTTACAAAGTCTGCAGCTCTGGCCATAATGCCACATTCTCTTCCCCAAGTGTGACATATAATCAACTGATCAACTGGGTAAAAAACATCAAGATAGCAAATAATTCAGAAGTGCTTTGTCATTATTTGAGAACTCGGAAAATACATCCTCTTTTTAGTTTTTTAGAGCACTAACCGTAATTTCTACGGGAATAACAACCTCTCATTTTTATAATTTCTAAAGGAAATGCTTTAGGCATTACAGTTTTGATTAGGGCTGGGTGGCGAGCTCCGCTCCACTGCTGGAGCTACTGGAGTTTTTGGCACTCCGTGCTCCACTTGGAGCACAGAGTTCACACAAAACTCTGCTGGCCCTGCCAGTAGAGCTGAGCTTGCCGGGTGTGCACTGCAGACCAGATATGGGACACACAGCACAAGCGCAGACTGTCTGCGCTTGTGCTGTGCAGACAATAATGGGCTGCAGTGCACACTCACTCACCCGACATTGATGGAGCTGCTCGCTGTCAGCTCCGGAGTGAATTCCAGGTGCAGGGGGCAGAGGGAGGCAGAGAGCCAGGCCTCGGTGCTGGCAACAAGCACCCCCTAGGAGAACCTGAATTCAGGCCAGGGTCATAGGCAGTGAAAGAAAGCTACTATTTCAGGCCTCCTGTGCACTTGCCTGTCCTGTGTATAGTGCACATGCCACAGGCTGGTGCACAATAGGCCTGAAACAGCAGCTTTCACTGCCTATGGCCCTTTCCTGAATGCGCCTGATCTCAAAAGCGCTAAGCAAGGTTGGGCCTGGCTAACCAGGCCCAACCCTGCTTAGCGCTTCTGAGATCAGGCGAATTCAGGAGAAGGTGCCACTCCCCAGCACAAGAAACTCAGCGGAATTCCACTGAGTTTTTTTGTATCAACTCACCCGAATTACGCATAGTGGAACTCTGTGAACTCTGCCCAGGCCTAGTTTTGATTAAGTCAAGATGACGTCAGGCCTGGCACACCTTTGTAACAAATATAGAATGTTAGCAATTCAGTTCATTAGAATACTGTGAGGAGGCAGATGTCAGGGGCACAGACTCAGATAATCGAGGGCAGGGAGAAGGGTGCAGAGGCAACAAGTTGACCATGCTGAGCAGACGGGAGGGGAAGTGGCACCACAACAGACAATGGAGGGCAGGGGGAAGTGGGGTAGGGAGCAGCAAACCAACCATGTAGTACAGGCAAGAGTGGCTGTAGCAGTATAACAGACCATTAGGGGCAGATGGAAAAGGCATTGGCAGTACAACCACACATGCCAAAAGACCCAGTTCAGACAGGAGACTCCCAATGTTTTTAAGCCCAAAAGGGGCAAAATATCTGTCTCCTGACTAAAATATCCTGTTTTTTAATTTAAGTCAATAAGGAAAATTCATTCCCCATGTTTTTTTCAAAATCTCCCTCTTACCAAGTTCAAAATGTTGGCACTTATGGTACTTTAGATCATTGAGGGGAGGAGGAAGGGGTTAGGGACATGAACTTGGATAAGAGGGCAGGAGGGAGATGGGCAGGGGTACCAAAATAACCTTTCCGGCAGGTGTCAGGGGCTGCAGCAGCACATTACACCACACAGGGCAAGCGGGATGGCAGTACAGCACAACAGACCATGGAAAGAAATAGGGAGGGGACAGGGCCATACACATGGACAAGAGAGCACAGAAAAAGAGGCAAGGGCCACAAGCTGACCATACTTGACAGACAGGAGGGACATTTTCAGCATAACAGACCATGAAGGGCAGGAGGGATGGGGTCAGGGGCACAACAACGGGCCAGACAAGGCAGGAGGAAAGGGATAGGGGCCTGAACATGGAAAATGGAGGGCAGAGGGCAAGGAAGCATTGGTGGAGCAACAAGCTGACCATTGAGGACAGGCAGGATGGGCACTGGAAGCACATTACACCATAAAGGCACACACACAGACAATAGAGTAAAGATGGAAGGGGCGGTGGCAGCACAGATAGTCATGCATGGCAAGCGGAAGGGTTAGTGGTCACACAACAGCCAGGTGAGCAAGAGAGAGGGGGCAGGGATGTGCACAAAGGACCTGGAGGCCTGAAGGGATAAGTAGAGGCTGGTCACAGACAAGAGAGGGCAGGGAAAGGACCTTCGTAACAGACCATGTGGGGTAGGCATGGGGAGCAGTTGCAGCACAACAGAGCACGGAGGGCAGAAGGGAGTGGCAGCAAAATGGACCATGGAGGACAGGAGGGAGAGAACAGGGAATGGAACTCGGACAGGCAAGAAGGAGGTGGCATGGACAGGTGGCAGTCATCTGATCATACTAGCCAGGTGGGAGGGGCAGTGGCAGCTCAACGGAACACTGAAAGTAGATAGGAGGGGCAGTGGCAGGTCAATGGAACGTGGTGTGCAAAATGGAGGGAGCAGGGACAAGCACATACATCGGAGGGTAGGGGGAAGGAGGGTAGAGGCAGCAAGCTAAGCACAGAGGCTAGGCAGGAGTACAATCATGGGGCATAGAATTGAGTAGCAGAGGGCAGGAGGAGTGGGCAGGGACATCAAGCAAAATGGAGGGAAGAGGCAGCACATCGGACCATGCAGGGCAGGAGGGAGCGGGCTGGTGCATAGACACAGACAACAGAGGGTAAGGAGGAGGTGGATAGGGCAGCAAGCTAACTGTTAAGGGCAGGTGGGAAGGGCAGTAGCATGACAACGGCCACACAGGGCTGTAATGAGGAATCAGGGGCATGGACTTTGACAATGGATGGCAAGAAGGAGGGAGGAGGCAGGAGCAGCAAGCTTCGATGGTGGGCAGCGCAATGCCAAGCCAGGCCCTGCATCCCACCCTTATTGTGCATTGCAATGGCCATTTTACTTAACATTAGAGAAACCCTAGAAATTCACTGAAAATCCAAAGGTTCCAGGGATGTTATAGTGATGTTCAGATTTTACACACAAAACCATGTAAATGGAGTGTTATAGAGTTATTTCAAGTAACTATAACTCATGCCCTAAGGTAACTATAACTTGGGCCCTCGCCATGCAGTGCTAATTACCCCAGACACAATTATTGATGAGAAAACTATGCATGACGAGGGCACAAGTTATAGTTACCTTAGGGCACAGGTTCTAATTACTTGAAATAACTCTAACTATTACAGCTGACTTTATCTGGCTTTGTGCGTATAAGCATTGCATTAAGGATTCAAACAATTATTGCCCTTTAGAACTGCATACCTTGCTTTATCAAAAGAGAAATTAATAAAGAAAACAAGACAGTGTAGGCTGCTTATCCCTTTATATCGTTTGAGGAACCACCTAACCCTATCCCCACATCTTAGAGTCAGTCTGAAACAAGCTTGCGCTATCCTGTCATTTTCTGAGCCTGAGAAGGAGTTTTGCAATCTCTCACTAGTAGAATGAAAGCAAGCTTCAAAAGTCATTCGATCTGTATCCAATGATAGTGGTACTGCCATAGTGAAATGGAACCACATAATTTGTATCAGCCATTTTCAATTGCAAGACATGTCAAAAACATAATCAGGTGTATCATGAATCACGCTAAAATGGATTGTTTACGCAGAATAATATAATGGAGTCTCCAAAAAGTTTCCAGTAACTCCTTATTGATCGCTTTATCAATTGGTTCTCCCAACTGACTCTCACCTTTAGAAGTAGTAAGATCCTGTGCTCCCATGCACATTGCTCTCTCCCAGTGGAGTACAACGTAATTCAAAAGTAAATGAGAGCAGATGCTGTTTTTCTCTGGCTTTCTGTGGCTACTGCGAGGACAGACTTTGAATATGGATTCTATCTGCTTCAACAGACACAAAGGGGTCCTTGTGGATGCTTGTTACTGAAAAGAACCTAGATTTAAGTATCCATTCAAGTTAGTATTTATGTGAAAGATGACACCGCTATCAGAATGGGCAGCAACCATGGTATTTCAGCTTGGCTGCACACACCTTCACCCTGCATAAAGATAGGACATTCAATATACATAGCCCTTCTGGGTGATTTGGATGAAAGAGATCACATGTTTCTGGAACTGATCCTTAAATAGTTTTGCTCTCAATAGTAGTAAAAGAACTCTCCATCAAATTCTGTTTTTTTAATTATTTGCTGGATTGTCATTAATAACGTTTATTTAGTCTTAATTACTGTGCTTTGGTGCGTTTTTGTTTTTCCCTTCCATGAATATGTTTTACACTGTAGGTTATATATGAAACCATTTTAAAAAGTATTGTATTGTATTGTAACAGTATTTGTATAGCGCTTACTACCCCTGACGAGGCATCGAAGCGCTTTTCGGCGAGTAGCACGCTACTCCAGAACCCAACAAGAATTAGTGATGGATTAGTATAGGGAAATATGAGTACAGTTTTAGTATTTTTATGAGTTAATTTGAGCTGCGGATATGAGAGTTTGTTAGTTAGATTGACTGGAGTAATGGAGGGGTGGAGGAGGAAAGAAATCCAAAAGTGTTAATTGGGAATATATCCCTCATTTACTCATCCCAAAGGCTTGGGATGAGTAAAGGGGGATGGAGGAGGGAAGGGTTAGGGAGATCATAGTAGCAGGGTGAGATAAATGAGGGAGAATTTAGTAGGGTTGTTTGGGAGGTCATGGTAGTAGTGATGTTTGGTGAGTTAGATGTGGAAGCAGAGGGAAGAGGTTAGGCAGAGTTATTTAGGAGATGAAAGTAGTAGAATGGATTTGGAATGAGTCAGAGTGGGAATGGAGGATAGATTGATAGAGACATGACATATGATGATGGGTAGAGAAGTGTGATAAGATGAGAGCAGGGATTCATAGATAACTAGTATAACAACCCAGCCAGGAGCCATGTAATGACCCACGAACATGCCAAGCACAGAACATACACACACACACACACACACACATATATATATGAATATATATATACACATACATACATATTCACACACACACAAACACACATGAATACACACACATGCACACATATATGTACATACAATACATAATTAGAACCATGGGTAAATATACTTAGTCAAACAGGTTTAAAGAGTGTGTGTGTATTTTATTGTTATGACATTAGCAATACATATTTTCTAAAGAACTATACATAACTAGAAATAGTTGGACAAGAATGGCCACAGCACACCGATAGTATAGTCCAATAGTGTGGCAGGGATGAGTGACCCTTATCTTATGTTACTATGAAGCAAAGTTGAAAGGAGTCTCAAGTCCTGTTTGTAGAGGGTGTCTTTTATTTGTAGATACTGGAAATCATTGTGTCATCAGCGTGATACAGCCAACACGTGTTTCGTCACACCAGTGACTTTATCAAGGCTGCAAAAATGATAATTAAAACAAGAGTTTCGGCATATAGAAGTATATGGGCACAAAAATGTGTTTGTACGAGAGCACGTGAAGGAGACTCCAAAAATGGTAATAATGACCAGTGAGCTCTGTGTAAGGCAAAGTGGGTATTAAAATGAAAGGTGGATAGGTGAGAGGTTAGAAAATCTGGAAAACATAATAAGTGATTAGGGCCCGAAGTGCAAGATTTGAGAAGAAGTGTGAATCACCGTGTTGTGTAATCTAGAAATACTGTGTTCAAAGGTATATGGACAGAATATAAGGTGGATAGAAACCATTATGTTACTGGAATAAGTGAGAAACGAGTGTAAGGTAAAAGGAAAGACTGAGACAAAGAGATCAGATAAGTAGAAGAGTAAAGATATAGTAATGGGGTTGAAAAATCAAACGGAAGGACCACGTGAGTGGCTCATACCTGGGCCAGCCGGCCAGGAAGGTGCGTGACAAAGGTAAGTAATGGGGGAGCCGCGTGATCGGTTGAATGGGCTCAGGGACGTAAGTGGTGACTGAGAAAGGAGAAAACGGTAATCAGGTGAGCAAGAGTAGAGTAGAGAAAAAGCAAAAACTAAAAATTAGAAACAAAGAGAAAGAAAAAAAGGAGGAACAGAAAGTCTGGGGAAAAGGTATATAAATAGTACGTAGCGAGATAGTAGAGAGAAAAAGGAGCAAAAATACATACCTTCTTAGAGTGGAACTAATGAGAATATGGTTGAGTGAGAGAACATGAATGCAGACCCTGGTAAGCCTGTGGTCGGAACCTAATAAGTGTTGGATATGAGGGAAAGGGAAAAGAAAATTGAACTATTATCAAGAAAAAGAGGGAGAATTGCACATGAGGTAATTGCTGTGTGCAGAACACGCTAAGAAGCTTGTAAGAACGGTCGTGCAAATAACGAAGACTAAAATGAAGAGAGGTCCAGTATGGTGGCAAAGTCGTCATGATTGTGAAAAGTATATTAAACAGTATCCAAAGAATAGGCGAAATAAACGTTAAAAAAAAGGGGAGGGGGGGGGAAAGGGGTTTGTCATCAGCTACGCGTAATCCCGAGAAAAGGGAAGACTTTGTGTTTAGTGAGCGAATTGGCCGTAAACCGGCGCGCACAATAATGCTGTTGAGGAGAGTATGGCGTAAAACAAACCCGTGCGCAAAGGGGTAGCGCACTAATAACGGGGAGTAATAGTTAAATTGGGCAGGCGGTGAGACAAACAATTTAAGTAAAAAAGTGCCGCAATTGAAAACCGCAGTGCGAAAATCAGAAGGGCAGCGTTTAAAGCGCTTCTATGCTGACTATTAGGTAGTAGGCAAATGTAGACAAATATCGTGATAGAAGCCCGTGTGCACAGGGCAGCGCATTAAAATGCGGGAAGAAAGTAATGTAACTTAAAAAAGGGGCGAGGCACGGAGTGTAAGTACAAAACTGCAGCAACTTGGAGCCGAGGTATGGAAATAAAAAGGTAGTGCTTAGTATGCTTATGGGCACATCTAGTGAGTAGTCAGATATTTTAAATTGCTAGCAAGGAAGGAGAGTTAAAAAACAAAAGTAAGGTCAGTCGAGGGCTTACCTGAAGTGGCGAAGGGACGTGTGTCAACGAGCTATTTTGGACGAGTACTGATCGGAATAGACCTGTGCTCACAGCTTAAGAAGTGCAACTGGGAGTGGCACAGAGATAGATGAGGGGCTAAAAGTAGGAAGTGGAAACAAACGGCGGCCATCTTGAGTGTAGGAAATAACGAGAGACTAGGAGTAACTGCCAGAGAATAGTATTTAGTAGGCGAAGAGAGAGACTAAATAAAAATTAAAAAATAATAAATAATAAAGAAGAGAGAGGGCGGAACCCTAGAACGGATGAAAGTAAGCGGGAACGAAACCCTTAGATGAAAGAAAAGAGTAAAAAGTACATCGAAAGTATTAGAATGAGAAGCAAAACGAGTTGGGAGGTGAGAGAGGACGAACATATCCTAAACAGGTGCAAGTTGGAGAGCATTGTGAAGTTAGGCTAGTAGGTAGGTAGTATGAGGTAAAACTAGGTAGAGTAAATCGTAGTAAAAAAGGCAAGGGTGGTAATGTGAGTGACATGAATAGTAGGTGACAACGGTATCCTAATAGTGACAAGGTAATTTGTGTGGGTGTAGTCAAGGAATGTAATATTGTACATATTTAGTAGATTGCAAACAAGTACAATGATAAAACATTTACGTTAGGTACATTGAGTGAGCAGTAACGGAACATACGGAGATCAAGGTCATGGGGCATGGTAATCAAGTGTACCGATTGGTTATATAAAGAAATGGGATAAGTGCTGAAATATATGATAAAAAGAAAAAACCACAACATTGTAGACATATAATACTGATACAGAGTAAACCGTGAGGTTAAACCATACAAATGTCTATTTGGAAAAAATGACCGTGAAGTGTATAGAGACCGAGGTCACGGGGCATAGTATTTACATGTGACAAGGCATGGTCTAGCTGGTGAAACAAATGAGCAGCAACGACATTGTTGACACATGTTGATAATACATCTTGATCGACATTGTTGACACATGTTGATAATACATCTTGAATTGTGAGAGAAACACAATAAGCCATATAAGGACCTAAATATGAACCAGGCAGACCACAAAGGAGTGGGAATTACCATTCATTTAAGAAAGTGGTGTAATTCTCGGTCCGTGTTCAGGCCTAGCTCCACTGCGCGGAGTTTTAGGATCCACTTAGCCTCGCATCTGCGTAGATCACCTGTTCTATCTCCCCATCTCGGAGAGTTGGAAACATGCGCGATGCCATGGAATCTGATGTTTAAGAGGTCTTTTTCCCCGTGTAGGTCGTTGAAGTGTATAGCAAGAGGATAGTTGGTATTGACATTCCTGATGGCTCTTACATGTTCTTGTATACGTTCTTTAAGTGGGCGTATGGAGCTTCCAATGTAGATTAAGCCACATACACAAATCAGGCAGTAAACAGTGCACTTAGTATTGCAGTTCATGAAGGTTTTGATATGGTACTTGGTCCTGGTATTGTAAGAGAATGATGTAGTTTTATTTAGGGCCAAACGACAGGATATGCAGCAGCCACATTTGTAGAAACCATTGGGTTTTTCTGGGATCCAGCCCAGTGGGCGAGTTGGGGGGGAGGGACAGAGAAAACTAGGGCACAGAATGTTCCTGAGCGTGCGACCTCTAGTGTGTACAATGTTGGGTGACACGCCCACTGAATTCTTAAGACATGTATCCAACATTAACAAGTGCCAATGTTTTTTGAGAATGCGCAGTAATGTTTTGCTCACAGGGCTGTATTGGGTGATGAAAGAGACTGGTCGCCTGTTAGGAGAACCCCTATTGCCAGGTTCTTTGGGTTTTTTAAGCAAAAGGGTGTGTTGGTTTTTGTTGGAAATGCGCTTACCAGCTGCTGAGATAAGTTTGTTGGTGTAACCTCTAGCCTGGAAACGTTCAGTTAGGTTCTTGAGTTCCTGCCTGAAAACAGCTGTGTCAGTGCAGTTACGTCTAATCCTGACCATTTCCCCATAAGGAATGGCCCTGATTTGTGTGAGGGGATGGGCGCTTTGTGCATGAAGAATGGAATTGCAGGCCGTGGGTTTTCTGTACAGTCTAGACATGATCTTACTATTGGTGATGTACAACAGTAGGTCTAAGAATTCAATTTGACTGGTGTTCACTTTGTGAGTGAACACCAAGTTGAACTCATTCGTGTTAAGGTGTTCTATGAGTTGGTGGAGGTCAGTGATGTTGCCAGTCCAGATACCAAGAATGTCATCAATGTATCTCCCCCAGTACAAGATATGTTCAGTGATATGTGTAGGACAGTCGGACCACAGATGTTTTTTCTCAAATTGGCCCATGTACAGGTTCGCATATGATGGAGAAAATTTGGCTCCCATGGCAACACCCTGACATTGCCGGAACCATTTACCGTCATGTAGGAACACATTGTTCTCAAGCACTAGTCGAGTAAGATCAAGAAGCATCTGCGTGTGTTCGTACAGAGTGGCGTCACGGCTACTAAGAGTCAGCTGGAGCATTTCTAGTCCCTTTTCCAGGGGAATTGAGGTGTAGAGAGAGCTGACGTCAAGACAGATAAACATGCAATCTTCCGTCCATTCAATATCCTCAAGTTGACATAACAAATCCCTAGTGTCCTGTATGTACGAGGGTAAGTTATGAACCAAGGGCTGTAAAAAAGAGTCAATGTACTCAGAAATGTGTTCCGTAGGGGATCCAATCCCCGAGATGATGGGTCTCCCAGGTGGAAAACCCCCTGGTTTGTGGACTTTGGGTAGAATGTAAATACAAGGAGCCCTAGGCGTTTCAGTGTACAAATATTTGTATTCTGGGTCAGTTAGGAGACATTGATTCTTCCAAGCCGTTAGTTTCTTTTCGATGCGACTAGTGATGTCAGGAAGGGGGTTACCCTTTAATGTAGAGTAGGCCTGTGTGTCATTGAGTTGTCTATCAATTTCTGCAATGTAGTCGGTTCTGTTCATAATGACAACGTTGCCCCCTTTGTCCGCCTCCCTGATGACTATGTCCGTGCAGGTAGAGAGTTTGTGTAGCGCTCGAAGTTCATTGGGGTTAAGATTTTTGTAAGGTCTGTGGGTACAGATGTTGGCCTTATCCTCTAGGTTGTGGAGTTCCGTGCTGACGGCTTTATAGAAAACATCAATGTGATTGTCTGGTGGCAATATTGGTATGAATGTGGAGCTAGGTCTGAGTCCACTGTTAACGTCTAAGTTTGGTGTAATGTCAAGTTGAGTTAGTAGTATGTCAAGGCTCGGTGGTGATGACAGTGTATTGTCAAGGGAGAGGATGGTTTGGATGTCCTGTAGGTCTCTGATAGATTGATTGCAAGTGGGTGGTGAAATGAGGGCAGTACGGTCAATGTCTGGTCTATTTTGGAAAAACTTTTTCAATTTAAGATTTCGTATGAACTTAAACAGATCTATGTGAATGTTAGTGTAATCGGGTTTTGAAGTAGGACAGAAGCCCAAACCTTTTTGCAACACATTTATTTCGTGTACAGATAGTTCCACATTAGAGAGATTCATGACCTGTACAGTGTCCTCTGAAAAAATACAGTTGTGTTCCATGGGAGGACCATTTAGGTTCGTTGGATTTTTGCGGTCGAGCGTGTTGTCATGCCCTCCCTGGTGTTTATTGTGGTGTTTCCTGCCCCCCCTGCGGGTGGGTTTGTGTCTGTGCCTGACCTGTTGTAGTTCTGTCGTAAACCCTTTCTGTATCGGCCAAGTTCCTCTAAAAAAGAATTTGGCTGTTGGGTTGTGTTTTGTTGGTGAGCACTGGTAGAGGAGCCATCTCCAGCTGAGTCTAAACAGTCGCTAGAGAGATTGGAGATGTCAGATAAACTACCTGCGATTGACCCTACGGGTGTGGTAGCCTTAGTGGGTCTAATGTTAGTCTCCCTGTAGATCTGATCAAACCTACGTGCAAATGTAAAAATCCTACCATTTTGGTAGTCATTGTCATCTCTAATGAGTTTGCGCATTTTCTTGTTCTTAATGTATAGTTGATACCCAGTGAGTATCTCTTTCATGATCGTGTAGTTTTTGTCTGTTGCTTCAGTAAGATTGAGGTTCTTAATTTCTTCCTCCAGGGTTTTTATATCCTGGAGTAGTTTAGTGCGTTTTCTATCAGCATGTTTGAAAGAATATTAATCATGCTGAAAGAGGTGGAGGAGATAAGATGTTCCCATTCCCCAAGTAAGTCAGGGTCAAGATCCTCAAAAGAAGGGAATATAATTACCCGGAGTCCCCTAGGGACTTGTTTGAGTTCCAAATAGCGTTTAAGAGTGGTTATGTCCCACCAACGGGCTAGCTCTTGTTTTCTGAGTCTTTCAAGTTTAATAAATTTTTGTCTCAGTCCTTCCTTAGAAGGTGTACGATCTATAGTGCGTGTTGCTGGTGGTTTCATAGAAAACAGTTCTGCAGCTAGGGTGTCCCGGTTGTCATCAAATGAAGCCATATTATGCGACCTAAAGTAAGAAAATTACTTCTGGGCAGAAGAAAAAACACGTCGTATAGTAAGACAGTAGATGTTACTAGAGTGCGGCTCACCCTATTCAGACAGAAAAGAGACGCCTTAGGCAAAGCACAATAGGGTAGTAAGGGTGAAAGGCGCCGCACATCTAGGCAGTAAAACAATAATTTTACACAAGTAACAAAGTAACAGCAAGATCAGGTGCAAACTGGCCCAGTGCCTTACTACCCGGTAGGCACCAAAAAGGGTATTGGGATACCCGAAGACAAAATTGGACAAGAATGGCCACAGCACACCGATAGTATAGTCCAATAGTGTGGCAGGGATGAGTGACCCTTATCTTATGTTACTATGAAGCAAAGTTGAAAGGAGTCTCAAGTCCTGTTTGTAGAGGGTGTCTTTTATTTGTAGATACTGGAAATCATTGTGTCATCAGCGTGATACAGCCAACACGTGTTTCGTCACACCAGTGACTTTATCAAGGCTGCAAAAATGATAATTAAAACAAGAGTTTCGGCATATAGAAGTATATGGGCACAAAAATGTGTTTGTACGAGAGCACGTGAAGGAGACTCCAAAAATGGTAATAATGACCAGTGAGCTCTGTGTAAGGCAAAGTGGGTATTAAAATGAAAGGTGGATAGGTGAGAGGTTAGAAAATCTGGAAAACATAATAAGTGATTAGGGCCCGAAGTGCAAGATTTGAGAAGAAGTGTGAATCACCGTGTTGTGTAATCTAGAAATACTGTGTTCAAAGGTATATGGACAGAATATAAGGTGGATAGAAACCATTATGTTACTGGAATAAGTGAGAAACGAGTGTAAGGTAAAAGGAAAGACTGAGACAAAGAGATCAGATAAGTAGAAGAGTAAAGATATAGTAATGGGGTTGAAAAATCAAACGGAAGGACCACGTGAGTGGCTCATACCTGGGCCAGCCGGCCAGGAAGGTGCGTGACAAAGGTAAGTAATGGGGGAGCCGCGTGATCGGTTGAATGGGCTCAGGGACGTAAGTGGTGACTGAGAAAGGAGAAAACGGTAATCAGGTGAGCAAGAGTAGAGTAGAGAAAAAGCAAAAACTAAAAATTAGAAACAAAGAGAAAGAAAAAAAGGAGGAACAGAAAGTCTGGGGAAAAGGTATATAAATAGTACGTAGCGAGATAGTAGAGAGAAAAAGGAGCAAAAATACATACCTTCTTAGAGTGGAACTAATGAGAATATGGTTGAGTGAGAGAACATGAATGCAGACCCTGGTAAGCCTGTGGTCGGAACCTAATAAGTGTTGGATATGAGGGAAAGGGAAAAGAAAATTGAACTATTATCAAGAAAAAGAGGGAGAATTGCACATGAGGTAATTGCTGTGTGCAGAACACGCTAAGAAGCTTGTAAGAACGGTCGTGCAAATAACGAAGACTAAAATGAAGAGAGGTCCAGTATGGTGGCAAAGTCGTCATGATTGTGAAAAGTATATTAAACAGTATCCAAAGAATAGGCGAAATAAACGTTAAAAAAAAGGGAGGGGGGGGGAAAGGGGTTTGTCATCAGCTACGCGTAATCCCGAGAAAAGGGAAGACTTTGTGTTTAGTGAGCGAATTGGCCGTAAACCGGCGCGCACAATAATGCTGTTGAGGAGAGTATGGCGTAAAACAAACCCGTGCGCAAAGGGGTAGCGCACTAATAACGGGGAGTAATAGTTAAATTGGGCAGGCGGTGAGACAAACAATTTAAGTAAAAAAGTGCCGCAATTGAAAACCGCAGTGCGAAAATCAGAAGGGCAGCGTTTAAAGCGCTTCTATGCTGACTATTAGGTAGTAGGCAAATGTAGACAAATATCGTGAAAGAAGCCCGTGTGCACAGGGCAGCGCATTAAAATGCGGGAAGAAAGTAATGTAACTTAAAAAAGGGGCGAGGCACGGAGTGTAAGTACAAAACTGCAGCAACTTGGAGCCGAGGTATGGAAATAAAAAGGTAGTGCTTAGTATGCTTATGGGCACATCTAGTGAGTAGTCAGATATTTTAAATTGCTAGCAAGGAAGGAGAGTTAAAAAACAAAAGTAAGGTCAGTCGAGGGCTTACCTGAAGTGGCGAAGGGACGTGTGTCAACGAGCTATTTTGGACGAGTACTGATCGGAATAGACCTGTGCTCACAGCTTAAGAAGTGCAACTGGGAGTGGCACAGAGATAGATGAGGGGCTAAAAGTAGGAAGTGGAAACAAACGGCGGCCATCTTGAGTGTAGGAAATAACGAGAGACTAGGAGTAACTGCCAGAGAATAGTATTTAGTAGGCGAAGAGAGAGACTAAATAAAAATTAAAAAATAATAAATAATAAAGAAGAGAGAGGGCGGAACCCTAGAACGGATGAAAGTAAGCGGGAACGAAACCCTTAGATGAAAGAAAAGAGTAAAAAGTACATCGAAAGTATTAGAATGAGAAGCAAAACGAGTTGGGAGGTGAGAGAGGACGAACATATCCTAAACAGGTGCAAGTTGGAGAGCATTGTGAAGTTAGGCTAGTAGGTAGGTAGTATGAGGTAAAACTAGGTAGAGTAAATCGTAGTAAAAAAGGCAAGGGTGGTAATGTGAGTGACATGAATAGTAGGTGACAACGGTATCCTAATAGTGACAAGGTAATTTGTGTGGGTGTAGTCAAGGAATGTAATATTGTACATATTTAGTAGATTGCAAACAAGTACAATGATAAAACATTTACGTTAGGTACATTGAGTGAGCAGTAACGGAACATACGGAGATCAAGGTCATGGGGCATGGTAATCAAGTGTACCGATTGGTTATATAAAGAAATGGGATAAGTGCTGAAATATATGATAAAAAGAAAAAACCACAACATTGTAGACATATAATACTGATACAGAGTAAACCGTGAGGTTAAACCATACAAATGTCTATTTGGAAAAAATGACCGTGAAGTGTATAGAGACCGAGGTCACGGGGCATAGTATTTACATGTGACAAGGCATGGTCTAGCTGGTGAAACAAATGAGCAGCAACGACATTGTTGACACATGTTGATAATACATCTTGATCGACATTGTTGACACATGTTGATAATACATCTTGAATTGTGAGAGAAACACAATAAGCCATATAAGGACCTAAATATGAACCAGGCAGACCACAAAGGAGTGGGAATTACCATTCATTTAAGAAAGTGGTGTAATTCTCGGTCCGTGTTCAGGCCTAGCTCCACTGCGCGGAGTTTTAGGATCCACTTAGCCTCGCATCTGCGTAGATCACCTGTTCTATCTCCCCATCTCGGAGAGTTGGAAACATGCGCGATGCCATGGAATCTGATGTTTAAGAGGTCTTTTTCCCCGTGTAGGTCGTTGAAGTGTATAGCAAGAGGATAGTTGGTATTGACATTCCTGATGGCTCTTACATGTTCTTGTATACGTTCTTTAAGTGGGCGTATGGAGCTTCCAATGTAGATTAAGCCACATACACAAATCAGGCAGTAAACAGTGCACTTAGTATTGCAGTTCATGAAGGTTTTGATATGGTACTTGGTCCTGGTATTGTAAGAGAATGATGTAGTTTTATTTAGGGCCAAACGACAGGATATGCAGCAGCCACATTTGTAGAAACCATTGGGTTTTTCTGGGATCCAGCCCAGTGGGCGAGTTGGGGGGGAGGGACAGAGAAAACTAGGGCACAGAATGTTCCTGAGCGTGCGACCTCTAGTGTGTACAATGTTGGGTGACACGCCCACTGAATTCTTAAGACATGTATCCAACATTAACAAGTGCCAATGTTTTTTGAGAATGCGCAGTAATGTTTTGCTCACAGGGCTGTATTGGGTGATGAAAGAGACTGGTCGCCTGTTAGGAGAACCCCTATTGCCAGGTTCTTTGGGTTTTTTAAGCAAAAGGGTGTGTTGGTTTTTGTTGGAAATGCGCTTACCAGCTGCTGAGATAAGTTTGTTGGTGTAACCTCTAGCCTGGAAACGTTCAGTTAGGTTCTTGAGTTCCTGCCTGAAAACAGCTGTGTCAGTGCAGTTACGTCTAATCCTGACCATTTCCCCATAAGGAATGGCCCTGATTTGTGTGAGGGGATGGGCGCTTTGTGCATGAAGAATGGAATTGCAGGCCGTGGGTTTTCTGTACAGTCTAGACATGATCTTACTATTGGTGATGTACAACAGTAGGTCTAAGAATTCAATTTGACTGGTGTTCACTTTGTGAGTGAACACCAAGTTGAACTCATTCGTGTTAAGGTGTTCTATGAGTTGGTGGAGGTCAGTGATGTTGCCAGTCCAGATACCAAGAATGTCATCAATGTATCTCCCCCAGTACAAGATATGTTCAGTGATATGTGTAGGACAGTCGGACCACAGATGTTTTTTCTCAAATTGGCCCATGTACAGGTTCGCATATGATGGAGAAAATTTGGCTCCCATGGCAACACCCTGACATTGCCGGAACCATTTACCGTCATGTAGGAACACATTGTTCTCAAGCACTAGTCGAGTAAGATCAAGAAGCATCTGCGTGTGTTCGTACAGAGTGGCGTCACGGCTACTAAGAGTCAGCTGGAGCATTTCTAGTCCCTTTTCCAGGGGAATTGAGGTGTAGAGAGAGCTGACGTCAAGACAGATAAACATGCAATCTTCCGTCCATTCAATATCCTCAAGTTGACATAACAAATCCCTAGTGTCCTGTATGTACGAGGGTAAGTTATGAACCAAGGGCTGTAAAAAAGAGTCAATGTACTCAGAAATGTGTTCCGTAGGGGATCCAATCCCCGAGATGATGGGTCTCCCAGGTGGAAAACCCCCTGGTTTGTGGACTTTGGGTAGAATGTAAATACAAGGAGCCCTAGGCGTTTCAGTGTACAAATATTTGTATTCTGGGTCAGTTAGGAGACATTGATTCTTCCAAGCCGTTAGTTTCTTTTCGATGCGACTAGTGATGTCAGGAAGGGGGTTACCCTTTAATGTAGAGTAGGCCTGTGTGTCATTGAGTTGTCTATCAATTTCTGCAATGTAGTCGGTTCTGTTCATAATGACAACGTTGCCCCCTTTGTCCGCCTCCCTGATGACTATGTCCGTGCAGGTAGAGAGTTTGTGTAGCGCTCGAAGTTCATTGGGGTTAAGATTTTTGTAAGGTCTGTGGGTACAGATGTTGGCCTTATCCTCTAGGTTGTGGAGTTCCGTGCTGACGGCTTTATAGAAAACATCAATGTGATTGTCTGGTGGCAATATTGGTATGAATGTGGAGCTAGGTCTGAGTCCACTGTTAACGTCTAAGTTTGGTGTAATGTCAAGTTGAGTTAGTAGTATGTCAAGGCTCGGTGGTGATGACAGTGTATTGTCAAGGGAGAGGATGGTTTGGATGTCCTGTAGGTCTCTGATAGATTGATTGCAAGTGGGTGGTGAAATGAGGGCAGTACGGTCAATGTCTGGTCTATTTTGGAAAAACTTTTTCAATTTAAGATTTCGTATGAACTTAAACAGATCTATGTGAATGTTAGTGTAATCGGGTTTTGAAGTAGGACAGAAGCCCAAACCTTTTTGCAACACATTTATTTCGTGTACAGATAGTTCCACATTAGAGAGATTCATGACCTGTACAGTGTCCTCTGAATCTCAATGTACCTAACGTAAATGTTTTATCATTGTACTTGTTTGCAATCTACTAAATATGTACAATATTACATTCCTTGACTACACCCACACAAATTACCTTGTCACTATTAGGATACCGTTGTCACCTACTATTCATGTCACTCACATTACCACCCTTGCCTTTTTTACTACGATTTACTCTACCTAGTTTTACCTCATACTACCTACCTACTAGCCTAACTTCACAATGCTCTCCAACTTGCACCTGTTTAGGATATGTTCGTCCTCTCTCACCTCCCAACTCGTTTTGCTTCTCATTCTAATACTTTCGATGTACTTTTTACTCTTTTCTTTCATCTAAGGGTTTCGTTCCCGCTTACTTTCATCCGTTCTAGGGTTCCGCCCTCTCTCTTCTTTATTATTTATTATTTTTTAATTTTTATTTAGTCTCTCTCTTCGCCTACTAAATACTATTCTCTGGCAGTTACTCCTAGTCTCTCGTTATTTCCTACACTCAAGATGGCCGCCGTTTGTTTCCACTTCCTACTTTTAGCCCCTCATCTATCTCTGTGCCACTCCCAGTTGCACTTCTTAAGCTGTGAGCACAGGTCTATTCCGATCAGTACTCGTCCAAAATAGCTCGTTGACACACGTCCCTTCGCCACTTCAGGTAAGCCCTCGACTGACCTTACTTTTGTTTTTTAACTCTCCTTCCTTGCTAGCAATTTAAAATATCTGACTACTCACTAGATGTGCCCATAAGCATACTAAGCACTACCTTTTTATTTCCATACCTCGGCTCCAAGTTGCTGCAGTTTTGTACTTACACTCCGTGCCTCGCCCCTTTTTTAAGTTACATTACTTTCTTCCCGCATTTTAATGCGCTGCCCTGTGCACACGGGCTTCTTTCACGATATTTGTCTACATTTGCCTACTACCTAATAGTCAGCATAGAAGCGCTTTAAACGCTGCCCTTCTGATTTTCGCACTGCGGTTTTCAATTGCGGCACTTTTTTACTTAAATTGTTTGTCTCACCGCCTGCCCAATTTAACTATTACTCCCCGTTATTAGTGCGCTACCCCTTTGCGCACGGGTTTGTTTTACGCCATACTCTCCTCAACAGCATTATTGTGCGCGCCGGTTTACGGCCAATTCGCTCACTAAACACAAAGTCTTCCCTTTTCTCGGGATTACGCGTAGCTGATGACAAACCCCTTTCCCCCCCCCTCCCTTTTTTTTAACGTTTATTTCGCCTATTCTTTGGATACTGTTTAATATACTTTTCACAATCATGACGACTTTGCCACCATACTGGACCTCTCTTCATTTTAGTCTTCGTTATTTGCACGACCGTTCTTACAAGCTTCTTAGCGTGTTCTGCACACAGCAATTACCTCATGTGCAATTCTCCCTCTTTTTCTTGATAATAGTTCAATTTTCTTTTCCCTTTCCCTCATATCCAACACTTATTAGGTTCCGACCACAGGCTTACCAGGGTCTGCATTCATGTTCTCTCACTCAACCATATTCTCATTAGTTCCACTCTAAGAAGGTATGTATTTTTGCTCCTTTTTCTCTCTACTATCTCGCTACGTACTATTTATATACCTTTTCCCCAGACTTTCTGTTCCTCCTTTTTTTCTTTCTCTTTGTTTCTAATTTTTAGTTTTTGCTTTTTCTCTACTCTACTCTTGCTCACCTGATTACCGTTTTCTCCTTTCTCAGTCACCACTTACGTCCCTGAGCCCATTCAACCGATCACGCGGCTCCCCCATTACTTACCTTTGTCACGCACCTTCCTGGCCGGCTGGCCCAGGTATGAGCCACTCACGTGGTCCTTCCGTTTGATTTTTCAACCCCATTACTATATCTTTACTCTTCTACTTATCTGATCTCTTTGTCTCAGTCTTTCCTTTTACCTTACACTCGTTTCTCACTTATTCCAGTAACATAATGGTTTCTATCCACCTTATATTCTGTCCATATACCTTTGAACACAGTATTTCTAGATTACACAACACGGTGATTCACACTTCTTCTCAAATCTTGCACTTCGGGCCCTAATCACTTATTATGTTTTCCAGATTTTCTAACCTCTCACCTATCCACCTTTCATTTTAATACCCACTTTGCCTTACACAGAGCTCACTGGTCATTATTACCATTTTTGGAGTCTCCTTCACGTGCTCTCGTACAAACACATTTTTGTGCCCATATACTTCTATATGCCGAAACTCTTGTTTTAATTATCATTTTTGCAGCCTTGATAAAGTCACTGGTGTGACGAAACACGTGTTGGCTGTATCACGCTGATGACACAATGATTTCCAGTATCTACAAATAAAAGACACCCTCTACAAACAGGACTTGAGACTCCTTTCAACTTTGCTTCATAGTAACATAAGATAAGGGTCACTCATCCCTGCCACACTATTGGACTATACTATCGGTGTGCTGTGGCCATTCTTGTCCAATTTTGTCTTCGGGTATCCCAATACCCTTTTTGGTGCCTACCGGGTAGTAAGGCACTGGGCCAGTTTGCACCTGATCTTGCTGTTACTTTGTTACTTGTGTAAAATTATTGTTTTACTGCCTAGATGTGCGGCGCCTTTCACCCTTACTACCCTATTGTGCTTTGCCTAAGGCGTCTCTTTTCTGTCTGAATAGGGTGAGCCGCACTCTAGTAACATCTACTGTCTTACTATACGACGTGTTTTTTCTTCTGCCCAGAAGTAATTTTCTTACTTTAGGTCGCATAATATGGCTTCATTTGATGACAACCGGGACACCCTAGCTGCAGAACTGTTTTCTATGAAACCACCAGCAACACGCACTATAGATCGTACACCTTCTAAGGAAGGACTGAGACAAAAATTTATTAAACTTGAAAGACTCAGAAAACAAGAGCTAGCCCGTTGGTGGGACATAACCACTCTTAAACGCTATTTGGAACTCAAACAAGTCCCTAGGGGACTCCGGGTAATTATATTCCCTTCTTTTGAGGATCTTGACCCTGACTTACTTGGGGAATGGGAACATCTTATCTCCTCCACCTCTTTCAGCATGATTAATATTCTTATCAAACATGCTGATAGAAAACGCACTAAACTACTCCAGGATATAAAAACCCTGGAGGAAGAAATTAAGAACCTCAATCTTACTGAAGCAACAGACAAAAACTACACGATCATGAAAGAGATACTCACTGGGTATCAACTATACATTAAGGACAAGAAAATGCGCAAACTCATTAGAGATGACAATGACTACCAAAATGGTAGGATTTTTACATTTGCACGTAGGTTTGATCAGATCTACAGGGAGACTAACATTAGACCCACTAAGGCTACCACACCCGTAGGGTCAATCGCAGGTAGTTTATCTGACATCTCCAATCTCTCTAGCGACTGTTTAGACTCAGCTGGAGATGGCTCCTCTACCAGTGCTCACCAACAAAACACAACCCAACAGCCAAATTCTTTTTTAGAGGAACTTGGCCGATACAGAAAGGGTTTACGACAGAACTACAACAGGTCAGGCACAGACACAAACCCACCCGCAGGGGGGGCAGGAAACACCACAATAAACACCAGGGAGGGCATGACAACACGCTCGACCGCAAAAATCCAACGAACCTAAATGGTCCTCCCATGGAACACAACTGTATTTTTTCAGAGGACACTGTACAGGTCATGAATCTCTCTAATGTGGAACTATCTGTACACGAAATAAATGTGTTGCAAAAAGGTTTGGGCTTCTGTCCTACTTCAAAACCCGATTACACTAACATTCACATAGATCTGTTTAAGTTCATACGAAATCTTAAATTGAAAAAGTTTTTCCAAAATAGACCAGACATTGACCGTACTGCCCTCATTTCACCACCCACTTGCAATCAATCTATCAGAGACCTACAGGACATCCAAACCATCCTCTCCCTTGACAATACACTGTCATCACCACCGAGCCTTGACATACTACTAACTCAACTTGACATTACACCAAACTTAGACGTTAACAGTGGACTCAGACCTAGCTCCACATTCATACCAATATTGCCACCAGACAATCACATTGATGTTTTCTATAAAGCCGTCAGCACGGAACTCCACAACCTAGAGGATAAGGCCAACATCTGTACCCACAGACCTTACAAAAATCTTAACCCCAATGAACTTCGAGCGCTACACAAACTCTCTACCTGCACGGACATAGTCATCAGGGAGGCGGACAAAGGGGGCAACGTTGTCATTATGAACAGAACCGACTACATTGCAGAAATTGATAGACAACTCAATGACACACAGGCCTACTCTACATTAAAGGGTAACCCCCTTCCTGACATCACTAGTCGCATCGAAAAGAAACTAACGGCTTGGAAGAATCAATGTCTCCTAACTGACCCAGAATACAAATATTTGTACACTGAAACGCCTAGGGCTCCTTGTATTTACATTCTACCCAAAGTCCACAAACCAGGGGGTTTTCCACCTGGGAGACCCATCATCTCGGGGATTGGATCCCCTACGGAACACATTTCTGAGTACATTGACTCTTTTTTACAGCCCTTGGTTCATAACTTACCCTCGTACATACAGGACACTAGGGATTTGTTATGTCAACTTGAGGATATTGAATGGACGGAAGATTGCATGTTTATCTGTCTTGACGTCAGCTCTCTCTACACCTCAATTCCCCTGGAAAAGGGACTAGAAATGCTCCAGCTGACTCTTAGTAGCCGTGACGCCACTCTGTACGAACACACGCAGATGCTTCTTGATCTTACTCGACTAGTGCTTGAGAACAATGTGTTCCTACATGACGGTAAATGGTTCCGGCAATGTCAGGGTGTTGCCATGGGAGCCAAATTTTCTCCATCATATGCGAACCTGTACATGGGCCAATTTGAGAAAAAACATCAGTGGTCCGACTGTCCTACACATATCACTGAACATATCTTGTACTGGGGGAGATACATTGATGACATTCTTGGTATCTGGACTGGCAACATCACTGACCTCCACCAACTCATAGAACACCTTAACACGAATGAGTTCAACTTGGTGTTCACTCACAAAGTGAACACCAGTCAAATTGAATTCTTAGACCTACTGTTGTACATCACCAATAGTAAGATCATGTCTAGACTGTACAGAAAACCCACGGCCTGCAATTCCATTCTTCATGCACAAAGCGCCCATCCCCTCACACAAATCAGGGCCATTCCTTATGGGGAAATGGTCAGGATTAGACGTAACTGCACTGACACAGCTGTTTTCAGGCAGGAACTCAAGAACCTAACTGAACGTTTCCAGGCTAGAGGTTACACCAACAAACTTATCTCAGCAGCTGGTAAGCGCATTTCCAACAAAAACCAACACACCCTTTTGCTTAAAAAACCCAAAGAACCTGGCAATAGGGGTTCTCCTAACAGGCGACCAGTCTCTTTCATCACCCAATACAGCCCTGTGAGCAAAACATTACTGCGCATTCTCAAAAAACATTGGCACTTGTTAATGTTGGATACATGTCTTAAGAATTCAGTGGGCGTGTCACCCAACATTGTACACACTAGAGGTCGCACGCTCAGGAACATTCTGTGCCCTAGTTTTCTCTGTCCCTCCCCCCCAACTCGCCCACTGGGCTGGATCCCAGAAAAACCCAATGGTTTCTACAAATGTGGCTGCTGCATATCCTGTCGTTTGGCCCTAAATAAAACTACATCATTCTCTTACAATACCAGGACCAAGTACCATATCAAAACCTTCATGAACTGCAATACTAAGTGCACTGTTTACTGCCTGATTTGTGTATGTGGCTTAATCTACATTGGAAGCTCCATACGCCCACTTAAAGAACGTATACAAGAACATGTAAGAGCCATCAGGAATGTCAATACCAACTATCCTCTTGCTATACACTTCAACGACCTACACGGGGAAAAAGACCTCTTAAACATCAGATTCCATGGCATCGCGCATGTTTCCAACTCTCCGAGATGGGGAGATAGAACAGGTGATCTACGCAGATGCGAGGCTAAGTGGATCCTAAAACTCCGCGCAGTGGAGCTAGGCCTGAACACGGACCGAGAATTACACCACTTTCTTAAATGAATGGTAATTCCCACTCCTTTGTGGTCTGCCTGGTTCATATTTAGGTCCTTATATGGCTTATTGTGTTTCTCTCACAATTCAAGATGTATTATCAACATGTGTCAACAATGTCGATCAAGATGTATTATCAACATGTGTCAACAATGTCGTTGCTGCTCATTTGTTTCACCAGCTAGACCATGCCTTGTCACATGTAAATACTATGCCCCGTGACCTCGGTCTCTATACACTTCACGGTCATTTTTTCCAAATAGACATTTGTATGGTTTAACCTCACGGTTTACTCTGTATCAGTATTATATGTCTACAATGTTGTGGTTTTTTCTTTTTATCATATATTTCAGCACTTATCCCATTTCTTTATATAACCAATCGGTACACTTGATTACCATGCCCCATGACCTTGATCTCCGTATGTTCCGTTACTGCTCACTCAATGTACCTAACGTAAATGTTTTATCATTGTACTTGTTTGCAATCTACTAAATATGTACAATATTACATTCCTTGACTACACCCACACAAATTACCTTGTCACTATTAGGATACCGTTGTCACCTACTATTCATGTCACTCACATTACCACCCTTGCCTTTTTTACTACGATTTACTCTACCTAGTTTTACCTCATACTACCTACCTACTAGCCTAACTTCACAATGCTCTCCAACTTGCACCTGTTTAGGATATGTTCGTCCTCTCTCACCTCCCAACTCGTTTTGCTTCTCATTCTAATACTTTCGATGTACTTTTTACTCTTTTCTTTCATCTAAGGGTTTCGTTCCCGCTTACTTTCATCCGTTCTAGGGTTCCGCCCTCTCTCTTCTTTATTATTTATTATTTTTTAATTTTTATTTAGTCTCTCTCTTCGCCTACTAAATACTATTCTCTGGCAGTTACTCCTAGTCTCTCGTTATTTCCTACACTCAAGATGGCCGCCGTTTGTTTCCACTTCCTACTTTTAGCCCCTCATCTATCTCTGTGCCACTCCCAGTTGCACTTCTTAAGCTGTGAGCACAGGTCTATTCCGATCAGTACTCGTCCAAAATAGCTCGTTGACACACGTCCCTTCGCCACTTCAGGTAAGCCCTCGACTGACCTTACTTTTGTTTTTTAACTCTCCTTCCTTGCTAGCAATTTAAAATATCTGACTACTCACTAGATGTGCCCATAAGCATACTAAGCACTACCTTTTTATTTCCATACCTCGGCTCCAAGTTGCTGCAGTTTTGTACTTACACTCCGTGCCTCGCCCCTTTTTTAAGTTACATTACTTTCTTCCCGCATTTTAATGCGCTGCCCTGTGCACACGGGCTTCTTTCACGATATTTGTCTACATTTGCCTACTACCTAATAGTCAGCATAGAAGCGCTTTAAACGCTGCCCTTCTGATTTTCGCACTGCGGTTTTCAATTGCGGCACTTTTTTACTTAAATTGTTTGTCTCACCGCCTGCCCAATTTAACTATTACTCCCCGTTATTAGTGCGCTACCCCTTTGCGCACGGGTTTGTTTTACGCCATACTCTCCTCAACAGCATTATTGTGCGCGCCGGTTTACGGCCAATTCGCTCACTAAACACAAAGTCTTCCCTTTTCTCGGGATTACGCGTAGCTGATGACAAACCCCTTTCCCCCCCCCTCCCTTTTTTTTAACGTTTATTTCGCCTATTCTTTGGATACTGTTTAATATACTTTTCACAATCATGACGACTTTGCCACCATACTGGACCTCTCTTCATTTTAGTCTTCGTTATTTGCACGACCGTTCTTACAAGCTTCTTAGCGTGTTCTGCACACAGCAATTACCTCATGTGCAATTCTCCCTCTTTTTCTTGATAATAGTTCAATTTTCTTTTCCCTTTCCCTCATATCCAACACTTATTAGGTTCCGACCACAGGCTTACCAGGGTCTGCATTCATGTTCTCTCACTCAACCATATTCTCATTAGTTCCACTCTAAGAAGGTATGTATTTTTGCTCCTTTTTCTCTCTACTATCTCGCTACGTACTATTTATATACCTTTTCCCCAGACTTTCTGTTCCTCCTTTTTTTCTTTCTCTTTGTTTCTAATTTTTAGTTTTTGCTTTTTCTCTACTCTACTCTTGCTCACCTGATTACCGTTTTCTCCTTTCTCAGTCACCACTTACGTCCCTGAGCCCATTCAACCGATCACGCGGCTCCCCCATTACTTACCTTTGTCACGCACCTTCCTGGCCGGCTGGCCCAGGTATGAGCCACTCACGTGGTCCTTCCGTTTGATTTTTCAACCCCATTACTATATCTTTACTCTTCTACTTATCTGATCTCTTTGTCTCAGTCTTTCCTTTTACCTTACACTCGTTTCTCACTTATTCCAGTAACATAATGGTTTCTATCCACCTTATATTCTGTCCATATACCTTTGAACACAGTATTTCTAGATTACACAACACGGTGATTCACACTTCTTCTCAAATCTTGCACTTCGGGCCCTAATCACTTATTATGTTTTCCAGATTTTCTAACCTCTCACCTATCCACCTTTCATTTTAATACCCACTTTGCCTTACACAGAGCTCACTGGTCATTATTACCATTTTTGGAGTCTCCTTCACGTGCTCTCGTACAAACACATTTTTGTGCCCATATACTTCTATATGCCGAAACTCTTGTTTTAATTATCATTTTTGCAGCCTTGATAAAGTCACTGGTGTGACGAAACACGTGTTGGCTGTATCACGCTGATGACACAATGATTTCCAGTATCTACAAATAAAAGACACCCTCTACAAACAGGACTTGAGACTCCTTTCAACTTTGCTTCATAGTAACATAAGATAAGGGTCACTCATCCCTGCCACACTATTGGACTATACTATCGGTGTGCTGTGGCCATTCTTGTCCAATTTTGTCTTCGGGTATCCCAATACCCTTTTTGGTGCCTACCGGGTAGTAAGGCACTGGGCCAGTTTGCACCTGATCTTGCTGTTACTTTGTTACTTGTGTAAAATTATTGTTTTACTGCCTAGATGTGCGGCGCCTTTCACCCTTACTACCCTATTGTGCTTTGCCTAAGGCGTCTCTTTTCTGTCTGAATAGGGTGAGCCGCACTCTAGTAACATCTACTGTCTTACTATACGACGTGTTTTTTCTTCTGCCCAGAAGTAATTTTCTTACTTTAGGTCGCATAATATGGCTTCATTTGATGACAACCGGGACACCCTAGCTGCAGAACTGTTTTCTATGAAACCACCAGCAACACGCACTATAGATCGTACACCTTCTAAGGAAGGACTGAGACAAAAATTTATTAAACTTGAAAGACTCAGAAAACAAGAGCTAGCCCGTTGGTGGGACATAACCACTCTTAAACGCTATTTGGAACTCAAACAAGTCCCTAGGGGACTCCGGGTAATTATATTCCCTTCTTTTGAGGATCTTGACCCTGACTTACTTGGGGAATGGGAACATCTTATCTCCTCCACCTCTTTCAGCATGATTAATATTCTTATCAAACATGCTGATAGAAAACGCACTAAACTACTCCAGGATATAAAAACCCTGGAGGAAGAAATTAAGAACCTCAATCTTACTGAAGCAACAGACAAAAACTACACGATCATGAAAGAGATACTCACTGGGTATCAACTATACATTAAGGACAAGAAAATGCGCAAACTCATTAGAGATGACAATGACTACCAAAATGGTAGGATTTTTACATTTGCACGTAGGTTTGATCAGATCTACAGGGAGACTAACATTAGACCCACTAAGGCTACCACACCCGTAGGGTCAATCGCAGGTAGTTTATCTGACATCTCCAATCTCTCTAGCGACTGTTTAGACTCAGCTGGAGATGGCTCCTCTACCAGTGCTCACCAACAAAACACAACCCAACAGCCAAATTCTTTTTTAGAGGAACTTGGCCGATACAGAAAGGGTTTACGACAGAACTACAACAGGTCAGGCACAGACACAAACCCACCCGCAGGGGGGGCAGGAAACACCACAATAAACACCAGGGAGGGCATGACAACACGCTCGACCGCAAAAATCCAACGAACCTAAATGGTCCTCCCATGGAACACAACTGTATTTTTTCAGAGGACACTGTACAGGTCATGAATCTCTCTAATGTGGAACTATCTGTACACGAAATAAATGTGTTGCAAAAAGGTTTGGGCTTCTGTCCTACTTCAAAACCCGATTACACTAACATTCACATAGATCTGTTTAAGTTCATACGAAATCTTAAATTGAAAAAGTTTTTCCAAAATAGACCAGACATTGACCGTACTGCCCTCATTTCACCACCCACTTGCAATCAATCTATCAGAGACCTACAGGACATCCAAACCATCCTCTCCCTTGACAATACACTGTCATCACCACCGAGCCTTGACATACTACTAACTCAACTTGACATTACACCAAACTTAGACGTTAACAGTGGACTCAGACCTAGCTCCACATTCATACCAATATTGCCACCAGACAATCACATTGATGTTTTCTATAAAGCCGTCAGCACGGAACTCCACAACCTAGAGGATAAGGCCAACATCTGTACCCACAGACCTTACAAAAATCTTAACCCCAATGAACTTCGAGCGCTACACAAACTCTCTACCTGCACGGACATAGTCATCAGGGAGGCGGACAAAGGGGGCAACGTTGTCATTATGAACAGAACCGACTACATTGCAGAAATTGATAGACAACTCAATGACACACAGGCCTACTCTACATTAAAGGGTAACCCCCTTCCTGACATCACTAGTCGCATCGAAAAGAAACTAACGGCTTGGAAGAATCAATGTCTCCTAACTGACCCAGAATACAAATATTTGTACACTGAAACGCCTAGGGCTCCTTGTATTTACATTCTACCCAAAGTCCACAAACCAGGGGGTTTTCCACCTGGGAGACCCATCATCTCGGGGATTGGATCCCCTACGGAACACATTTCTGAGTACATTGACTCTTTTTTACAGCCCTTGGTTCATAACTTACCCTCGTACATACAGGACACTAGGGATTTGTTATGTCAACTTGAGGATATTGAATGGACGGAAGATTGCATGTTTATCTGTCTTGACGTCAGCTCTCTCTACACCTCAATTCCCCTGGAAAAGGGACTAGAAATGCTCCAGCTGACTCTTAGTAGCCGTGACGCCACTCTGTACGAACACACGCAGATGCTTCTTGATCTTACTCGACTAGTGCTTGAGAACAATGTGTTCCTACATGACGGTAAATGGTTCCGGCAATGTCAGGGTGTTGCCATGGGAGCCAAATTTTCTCCATCATATGCGAACCTGTACATGGGCCAATTTGAGAAAAAACATCTGTGGTCCGACTGTCCTACACATATCACTGAACATATCTTGTACTGGGGGAGATACATTGATGACATTCTTGGTATCTGGACTGGCAACATCACTGACCTCCACCAACTCATAGAACACCTTAACACGAATGAGTTCAACTTGGTGTTCACTCACAAAGTGAACACCAGTCAAATTGAATTCTTAGACCTACTGTTGTACATCACCAATAGTAAGATCATGTCTAGACTGTACAGAAAACCCACGGCCTGCAATTCCATTCTTCATGCACAAAGCGCCCATCCCCTCACACAAATCAGGGCCATTCCTTATGGGGAAATGGTCAGGATTAGACGTAACTGCACTGACACAGCTGTTTTCAGGCAGGAACTCAAGAACCTAACTGAACGTTTCCAGGCTAGAGGTTACACCAACAAACTTATCTCAGCAGCTGGTAAGCGCATTTCCAACAAAAACCAACACACCCTTTTGCTTAAAAAACCCAAAGAACCTGGCAATAGGGGTTCTCCTAACAGGCGACCAGTCTCTTTCATCACCCAATACAGCCCTGTGAGCAAAACATTACTGCGCATTCTCAAAAAACATTGGCACTTGTTAATGTTGGATACATGTCTTAAGAATTCAGTGGGCGTGTCACCCAACATTGTACACACTAGAGGTCGCACGCTCAGGAACATTCTGTGCCCTAGTTTTCTCTGTCCCTCCCCCCCAACTCGCCCACTGGGCTGGATCCCAGAAAAACCCAATGGTTTCTACAAATGTGGCTGCTGCATATCCTGTCGTTTGGCCCTAAATAAAACTACATCATTCTCTTACAATACCAGGACCAAGTACCATATCAAAACCTTCATGAACTGCAATACTAAGTGCACTGTTTACTGCCTGATTTGTGTATGTGGCTTAATCTACATTGGAAGCTCCATACGCCCACTTAAAGAACGTATACAAGAACATGTAAGAGCCATCAGGAATGTCAATACCAACTATCCTCTTGCTATACACTTCAACGACCTACACGGGGAAAAAGACCTCTTAAACATCAGATTCCATGGCATCGCGCATGTTTCCAACTCTCCGAGATGGGGAGATAGAACAGGTGATCTACGCAGATGCGAGGCTAAGTGGATCCTAAAACTCCGCGCAGTGGAGCTAGGCCTGAACACGGACCGAGAATTACACCACTTTCTTAAATGAATGGTAATTCCCACTCCTTTGTGGTCTGCCTGGTTCATATTTAGGTCCTTATATGGCTTATTGTGTTTCTCTCACAATTCAAGATGTATTATCAACATGTGTCAACAATGTCGATCAAGATGTATTATCAACATGTGTCAACAATGTCGTTGCTGCTCATTTGTTTCACCAGCTAGACCATGCCTTGTCACATGTAAATACTATGCCCCGTGACCTCGGTCTCTATACACTTCACGGTCATTTTTTCCAAATAGACATTTGTATGGTTTAACCTCACGGTTTACTCTGTATCAGTATTATATGTCTACAATGTTGTGGTTTTTTCTTTTTATCATATATTTCAGCACTTATCCCATTTCTTTATATAACCAATCGGTACACTTGATTACCATGCCCCATGACCTTGATCTCCGTATGTTCCGTTACTGCTCACTCAATGTACCTAACGTAAATGTTTTATCATTGTACTTGTTTGCAATCTACTAAATATGTACAATATTACATTCCTTGACTACACCCACACAAATTACCTTGTCACTATTAGGATACCGTTGTCACCTACTATTCATGTCACTCACATTACCACCCTTGCCTTTTTTACTACGATTTACTCTACCTAGTTTTACCTCATACTACCTACCTACTAGCCTAACTTCACAATGCTCTCCAACTTGCACCTGTTTAGGATATGTTCGTCCTCTCTCACCTCCCAACTCGTTTTGCTTCTCATTCTAATACTTTCGATGTACTTTTTACTCTTTTCTTTCATCTAAGGGTTTCGTTCCCGCTTACTTTCATCCGTTCTAGGGTTCCGCCCTCTCTCTTCTTTATTATTTATTATTTTTTAATTTTTATTTAGTCTCTCTCTTCGCCTACTAAATACTATTCTCTGGCAGTTACTCCTAGTCTCTCGTTATTTCCTACACTCAAGATGGCCGCCGTTTGTTTCCACTTCCTACTTTTAGCCCCTCATCTATCTCTGTGCCACTCCCAGTTGCACTTCTTAAGCTGTGAGCACAGGTCTATTCCGATCAGTACTCGTCCAAAATAGCTCGTTGACACACGTCCCTTCGCCACTTCAGGTAAGCCCTCGACTGACCTTACTTTTGTTTTTTAACTCTCCTTCCTTGCTAGCAATTTAAAATATCTGACTACTCACTAGATGTGCCCATAAGCATACTAAGCACTACCTTTTTATTTCCATACCTCGGCTCCAAGTTGCTGCAGTTTTGTACTTACACTCCGTGCCTCGCCCCTTTTTTAAGTTACATTACTTTCTTCCCGCATTTTAATGCGCTGCCCTGTGCACACGGGCTTCTTTCACGATATTTGTCTACATTTGCCTACTACCTAATAGTCAGCATAGAAGCGCTTTAAACGCTGCCCTTCTGATTTTCGCACTGCGGTTTTCAATTGCGGCACTTTTTTACTTAAATTGTTTGTCTCACCGCCTGCCCAATTTAACTATTACTCCCCGTTATTAGTGCGCTACCCCTTTGCGCACGGGTTTGTTTTACGCCATACTCTCCTCAACAGCATTATTGTGCGCGCCGGTTTACGGCCAATTCGCTCACTAAACACAAAGTCTTCCCTTTTCTCGGGATTACGCGTAGCTGATGACAAACCCCTTTCCCCCCCCCTCCCTTTTTTTTAACGTTTATTTCGCCTATTCTTTGGATACTGTTTAATATACTTTTCACAATCATGACGACTTTGCCACCATACTGGACCTCTCTTCATTTTAGTCTTCGTTATTTGCACGACCGTTCTTACAAGCTTCTTAGCGTGTTCTGCACACAGCAATTACCTCATGTGCAATTCTCCCTCTTTTTCTTGATAATAGTTCAATTTTCTTTTCCCTTTCCCTCATATCCAACACTTATTAGGTTCCGACCACAGGCTTACCAGGGTCTGCATTCATGTTCTCTCACTCAACCATATTCTCATTAGTTCCACTCTAAGAAGGTATGTATTTTTGCTCCTTTTTCTCTCTACTATCTCGCTACGTACTATTTATATACCTTTTCCCCAGACTTTCTGTTCCTCCTTTTTTTCTTTCTCTTTGTTTCTAATTTTTAGTTTTTGCTTTTTCTCTACTCTACTCTTGCTCACCTGATTACCGTTTTCTCCTTTCTCAGTCACCACTTACGTCCCTGAGCCCATTCAACCGATCACGCGGCTCCCCCATTACTTACCTTTGTCACGCACCTTCCTGGCCGGCTGGCCCAGGTATGAGCCACTCACGTGGTCCTTCCGTTTGATTTTTCAACCCCATTACTATATCTTTACTCTTCTACTTATCTGATCTCTTTGTCTCAGTCTTTCCTTTTACCTTACACTCGTTTCTCACTTATTCCAGTAACATAATGGTTTCTATCCACCTTATATTCTGTCCATATACCTTTGAACACAGTATTTCTAGATTACACAACACGGTGATTCACACTTCTTCTCAAATCTTGCACTTCGGGCCCTAATCACTTATTATGTTTTCCAGATTTTCTAACCTCTCACCTATCCACCTTTCATTTTAATACCCACTTTGCCTTACACAGAGCTCACTGGTCATTATTACCATTTTTGGAGTCTCCTTCACGTGCTCTCGTACAAACACATTTTTGTGCCCATATACTTCTATATGCCGAAACTCTTGTTTTAATTATCATTTTTGCAGCCTTGATAAAGTCACTGGTGTGACGAAACACGTGTTGGCTGTATCACGCTGATGACACAATGATTTCCAGTATCTACAAATAAAAGACACCCTCTACAAACAGGACTTGAGACTCCTTTCAACTTTGCTTCATAGTAACATAAGATAAGGGTCACTCATCCCTGCCACACTATTGGACTATACTATCGGTGTGCTGTGGCCATTCTTGTCCAATTTTGTCTTCGGGTATCCCAATACCCTTTTTGGTGCCTACCGGGTAGTAAGGCACTGGGCCAGTTTGCACCTGATCTTGCTGTTACTTTGTTACTTGTGTAAAATTATTGTTTTACTGCCTAGATGTGCGGCGCCTTTCACCCTTACTACCCTATTATAACTAGAAATAGACACATAGGGGGTGATTCTGACCCCGGCGGTTCCTTACCGCCGGGGCCAGGGTCGGCGGGAGCACCGCCAACAGGCTGGCGGTGCCCCACAGGGCATTCTGACCGCGGCGGTTTTGCCGCGGTCAGAAGTGGAAAACCGGCGGTCCCCCGCCGGTTTTCCGCTGCCCTGGGAATCCCCCATGGCGGCGCAGCTTGCTGCGCCGCCATGGGGGATTCTGACAACCCATACCGCCATCCTGTTCCTGGCGGTTCTCCCGCCAGGAACAGGATGGCGGTATGGGTTGTCGTGGGGCCCCTGGGGGCCCCTGCAGTGCCCATGCCAATGGCATGGGCACTGCAGGGGCCCCCGTAAGAGGGCCCCACTTTGTATTTCAGTGTCTGCATTGCAGACACTGAAATACGCGACGGGTGCCACTGCACCCGTCGCACCTTCCCACTCCGCCGGCTCAATTCTGAGCCAGCGTCCTAGTGGGAAGGGTTTTTGCACTGGGCTGGCGGGCGGCCTTTTGGCGGTCGCCCGCCAGCCCAGTGCAAAAGCCAAAATACCCTCAGCGGTCTTGCGACCGCGGAGCGGTATTTTGGAGGGGGGAAGTCTGGCGGGCGGCCTCCGCCGCCCGCCAGACTTAGAATGACCCCCATAATCAGAAAAATATTTATCAACATAGGCATATGCGGTACATAGTTGTTTGAATATGGTGGTTATGAAGGAAAGAGCCAACTCTTGACTAGTTTTCTGAAGACAAGAATGTGATCTGTGGCTCTTATAGTTGGGGGTTATGAATTCCATAGTTTGGCTGCTTGAACAGAGAAAGATGTACCACCTATAGTCTTTTTCTTGTATGGTGGTGTTCTAACGCCAGGTGCCAATCTTGAGCGGAGGTTTCTTTGTTGGATGTATTTGGTTATTTTGTTTCTGATAAAAAGCGGTCCTGTTCCACGGATAGCTTTGTGGGTGATACAAAGCAGCTTGAAAGTGCATCTTCTGGCAACGGGTAACCAGTGTAGTGCTCTCAAGTGTTGATAGTTAAAAATGATTTACAATGGTTGAATGAATAGTGAATAGTGTAGAGTTATTTTTTTTAATGCTAAATTTTTGGGGTAGTTGTGCGGTTGTTATTTGGTGGTGCTGTCTGTAAAAGCATATTTATCCAAGATTGTACAGAACCTGGGTAGGAGAGGAGCATCAAATGCATCCCTTAGTTAGTGGCGGCTGCTGCAAATCTCAAGGGGAGGAGAGGGTGGGTTGTATGGGGGATGGGGTACGGGGGCAGTAAATAATAATAAGAACATCAATAATAGTAATAAAAAAAAACGTACCTTTCTTGATGCTACCGACCGCTTCGCTTTCCTCTTCTGATGGTGTCCAAGCATTCCCTGGGACACCAGCACAGGCTCCCCATGCAATCCTGGCACTGCTCACATGCTATATCTGGCATGAGAGCAGCACCAGGATAGGTCTAAGTGGCATGGGCTGCTGGTCAGACACTGCAGATTTGGAGTCTGTGCAGTTTTTCCAACCTGGCTTTGTCACACAGCCGGGTTGGAGAAATCTAAGGGTGCATATCAGTTTGGCCGACCAAAGACAGCCAGCCAAACTAACATGTGCACTTAGAGCATTGATTCCACTCCTCCTCTTCCCCCCCTCCCATGGACCAGCCCCACCCCTCCCTTTGCAAGCTTGCTCAGCTGAGCCAGCAGCTGAAAAATAAAACAAAACATTGTTTTATTTGTCAGCTTCTGGCTCTTAGCCAGTGGGGTGAAGCTCCTTCACCATTGCGCATAAACTGCTACTCTTAGTACAGAAAACAAATTCATGTTTTGGAAGCTGTTAGGGTAAGTCAGAAGAAGTTAAAATGCTGAATTGATATTTAGGGGTTCAATAAGTCTCTTTGACAAGCTTAATATTTTCATTCAGAAGAGGGTGAGGCACCTAACTGCTTGCTCAAACCAGATTTTATTGCAGATTGACTAATCTCACACTTATATCATCATGGTAGTAAACTTCAGGAGTTTATCAGTAAGAAAGTCTCCCAAAAGGCACACAATACAGTCGAAGCTATTGTCATGGTAATGCTGATGTCATTGATCTCAGGAAGGCATTTTATTGTTTGCAAAGGGACCATGGGAATCCAAGAATACTGCAATGGAAGTCCATCACCAAAACTTTGACCATAAAACATTCTCAAAATCAGCCTTCAAAGCTGGTTATAATGAGCAATCAAAACAGCCTCCACTTGGCAAATTTAGCAAGACTATGAGCACCAATCCTCGAATCTAGCGGGCTAGGTATTGAATGCTTTGGAAGAAAGGGATTTATGTTGAATGGGTAGTATCGCGATGGCTGAAGCCTCTTCTTGAGGCAAACAAAAGGCAGACCTCTTCCTGAAGCAACCTCAGAATCCAGTATTGTCACCGGTCTTCAAGAGATGTGACTAGAAGTAAAGCACGATGTAAGGAAAAAAACTAGATGTAGTAAAATGCCTTTCACCATGCCAGGCCAATCAACGGGATGAGCAGAGCAATGAAGGTTGAAGAAAGAAGAAGAATATGAAGGAAAACCAGCGAGTGCAATGTGTGATTTACCTGAACGCTGCCACTAGAAAGCAAACTCACTCAGGATGCATACTGTGCAAAGCTGCACAACCCCAAACCAGAAAGACGTTGTGCAGCAGGACAATGCCTAAAAAAAAGTAAAAGTGACTTCACTGGATTTGGAAATTCCTAACGGAAGGGATGGCTCCTCCGCTATGGTGAAGGAGTGTCACCCAACTGCTGAAAGGTAGTAAAAAGCAGACAAATACAATGTTAATAAAAGTATTTTATTTTTCCTCTGAGCCAGCCACTGCAAGTATGCCAGTCTAGGGTGGGGCCCAGCCAAAATCTTCTGAGTCAGCAGGGGGAGGAAGACTGCTAGCTGCAGTCTAAGTGCACATGTTGGTTTGGCCGGCTGTCTTAGGCCGGCCAAACAGACATGTGCACTTAGAACTATTAACCCGAGCTGTGTTGCACAGCATGGTGGCGACCAAGTGCAAGGTCCCACTCCCTGACTGAGTGGCATTTCAGCCCACTCAGGCCAATCCCGGTGCTTCTCTCATGCTGAGTAACAGCATGAGAAGAATGTTTGGATTGGGCAGGGAGGGAAGCAAGTTAAGAAGGGACCAAGGCAGAGGGAGCAAAGGGACACATAGGGCCAGCAGCAGCAGGGAAGTCTTACTTTTTTTGCTTTTTGCTTTTTCCCCCTCTCACACAGTGCCCCACCAAGCCTTCCCAGCAGCAGCCGCCCCTGCCTAATGCTGCCCCCAGGTAAACATGAACGAAGAGTAGGTATGTGTGTGGCATTGTAGTTAAAGGTGGTTCATGAGTATATATTTGCCAAACTCTCTTTCTGATAGAGATTAATTTCAAAATTGTAAGAATATGCAGTACTCAAACGTATGTGCTGCACATAGCAGAGCTAGGAAACAGACACAATCACTTCTCACTGGCTCTGAACTGTGCAGTCTGCAGCATATGCATTAATCTGAAGACATTCTGAGTTAAATTTATTCATTTTTCCAAGCAAGACTGCATAAAAATAGGGTGCATCCCTGTGTTTTGCACAAACACAATTGTATGATATGACCCCAGTGCTTTATTAAAATGAAGGCTTCTAAATTAACCCCAGATTTTCAGATTACTTCTGGAACCAAGAGGAACCTCTGCAAAGGAGAAAAGCTGAAGAGCTGGAGGAGAAGTACTGCCCCTTTGCCTGCACTGTGCTTTGTTGGGTTGTCCTGCAGTTGCTGCTTCTGCCTGAAAGAGGACAACTACTGGACTTTGTGGTATATTCCTGCTTGTGAAGAATCTCCAAGGACTTGGACTGAGCTTGCCTCCTGTTTTGAAGTGTCATCAAAGACTTCCTCTGCCAGCACCTGGACTCTCTGCTGAGACTCCTGCCCTGCCAAGTGGTGTCCTATCCAGTCCCTGGGCCCTTGAAAGGTAAAGCAGGTAGAACAAGGACTGTAATCCACGCACAGGAAGCCGTTTGGGGAAAATGTCCTTGCACCACTTGCAACAGGTCAGTAAAAACAACGCCCCACTCGCCTCACAGCTGAAATTGACGCACCACCTGCATTGCGGCTGGGAAATTGATGCATCACTTGCATCGCAGATGGAGAAACAACGCAAAACCTTCTTGCGGCTGCTGATAACGACACAACCCCATGCAGTGTAGGTTTCCTTCACTGTGTGGCCAGATTTCATAAGCATCATCGCTGGGTGTCAAAATTATTGTGAGCCTGCAGGAATCTGAGGTGCCCTGTCCGGAAATTGACTCATCGCACTCTTGCTGGGGAGAAAAACAACATATCACCTACCTGACCAGAGAATAAATGATGCACGGCCTCACTTGCAAGTAAGGAATCGACGCATCGCTGACTTTTCCGATGCACGCTTGCCCGTGCGGCTTTATTTTTGATGCAAGCCAGATACTTTGTGTAAAAACAAAGTGTCTATTGTTTTCTATGGAGGAAGTTTCTAATATTTTGAAAATTCATAACTTTATGTATGTATGTTGGATATTTGTTGTTTTAGTCTTGTTTGATTCAGGTAAATATTGCCTATCTTTCTAAACTGGTGTGATGTTCATTTTGTAGTGTTTTCTCTTTATTATGGTGTGTTGGTACAAATAATTTACACATTGCCTTTGAGATAAGCCTGACTGCTTGTGCCAAGCTACCAAGGGGATGAGCAGGGATTATCTAAAGTGTGTATCTCCATTGCCCTGACTAGAGTAAGGGTCCCTGCTTGGACAGAGTGCAAACTGGTTTCCAACCAGAGAACCTCCTTATAACAGGACCTATATACATTAGGTGTCAGTATAGTACTGTACAGCCAAATTGTAGGTATTGTTTTGTGGAACATTTTATCTCTGTAGATAGAAAACAAACACTGCTTTATGCACCTAGAAAGCGTCATTAATACCTTCAAGAAGAAAAGGAACAAGGTAGCACAACCATGCAGTATGTCACTTGTCACTAAATAGACCCCCATAAGTCATGGAAGCTTATGCTAAAAAGTACCACCCTGGTATTTAATGTAATCTGCACCCTTAAGATTGTCAAGCCTCCACAACATCCACCTACCAAAGACTATCAAGCCTATGTACAAAGGGATATTCCATGCTGTAGATCTCCGTCTCCATCTAAGAGAAGATCTCCTCACAATTGCTTGACATCAATTTCATTTAGAGATCTCCATCTAGGTTTAAAGTTACATGTTTCCACCCCCTCAAATGGCGAGGTGGAGCTTCCTATGACATGACTGAATTACAACTGGGTTGTTACTACTAAGAGCTCCAATTGGAAGGGAATAGGAAAAGACCACACACCTGACCCACAATGCACATAACTCACATGCATTTAGCTTTCGTAACCTATACAGTGTTAGCATTAGTGTTATTACTAGCCGCCATTGATTGCTATGAGAGTGTCTTGGAGTATCAGTAAATGACCACCATGAGTGATGCTGGACATACCACACGGCTTGGGTAGGGTATATGGGAACCTATTTCATCTATAGTAGTATATTTATTTTATTCTGATGGAACCTTTGTAATTGCATGTCCATCCCTAAACCAATCTCTAAATTTTGCTACCCCGTGCCCATTTTGTAGTAATTACTCCCCATTCCCTTACCACTCTCCCTTGTAAGTTCCACACTTACTACTAAAATGGAAACCTCTGTAAACAGGAATCTCCGCACAGAAGAGATAGGAAAAGGGGAAGTGGAGGTAGAGATCTCCAGCTTGAGATTTGTAAATAGCATTTGTGAGAATCTAAAGTAGTACCACAGAAATACCACTTCATATACTCATAATTAACTCTTGAGAATATACTGTAATTTTAAAGATGGATTTTATATATATATATATATATATATATATATATATATATATATATATGTATATATATATATATATATATATATATATATATATATATATATATGTGTATATATATATATATATATATATATATATGTATATGTATCCATGTATATATATAAAATTAAATAGATAGATAGATATCTTCGAATACTGTACTCATTTTCAAAAAAGTGATGATAAAGTCAAACTTAAAATAAAAGTTGCATTTTAGCCCGCTTAAGCACTATATGGGAAGCCACTCGTTGAATGCAATTTACCCTCTGAGGGACCCCAAGGGTTTCCGATTCTTGAAAACTGTTTTGAGAAACGGACTATGTACACATGACTTTTGTATAAACTAAATGCCAATGTATGTGCACAAATTGAAACCTAACTGATACATGAACATTGACGAGCACCCTGACAGTCGAACTCTCCCAACATCCATATGAATATTGTCTAGTATTCTTTCTTCTAATTGGAATATTGTACTTTTTGGGAAAATATGAAATATGAAAAGCTTACATTTTTAAGGCATTCAGGCCCATATTTATACTGTTTTAGCACCACATTTGCGTCATTTTTTTATGCAAAAAAGGCGCAAACTTGCAAAATACAATTGTATTTTGTAAGTTTGCTCCGTTTTTGCGTCAAAACGCGGCGCAAATGCGGCGCTAAAAATGTATAAATATGAGCCTCAGTTTATACCAGTGACGCAATTAGCCCCAAATTTCGGAATGGAGATGCTAACACTTTTAGCAATGGAGCAGAGCAAACATTTCAATAAGTATGATCGGATCTCTCCTCATGGCCAATCTAAAAAAAAGAGGTGACAAACTGTGCGCTTTAAACATATTGAACCCATTATCATAACAAACACGTTTTTCTAGATTTGACACTGTTGCTAGGCTACTCAGAGTGATCTTTAAAGAGCAGATTGATTGCATTGACAACAAAAAACGACTTCCACAGATTTTAATCCAAAGCACATAAGGAGTCACGGCTCTCAGAGGGGGTGGGGTGGTGTACACGGGTGGAGGGGGGTTGACATTACATTAAGAAAAATATATTTTTTTTAAACACTTACTTCGCTCCTGGACGCGCCGCTCCGCTCCTCCATCTTGATGCAGACACAGGCTCCCAGCCTGCCGTGCAGCCAATCCTGACGCTGCTCAGAGCAGCATCAGGATTGGCTGGGAGCACAGGTAGGCTCTTTCCAGCCCGGAAACTGAGGATAGAGAGACCCTTCTGCGCATGTTTGTTTGGCTGGCCCAAGACAGCTGGCCAAACATACTAGTGCAATGAGACTCCCCCTCATTGCTCGTCACCCCCGTGATCCCGTCCCTTTTCCCAAAAAACGATAATAAACAGTTTATTTTCATTTCTGGGGAAAAGGTTTGCAGCTGCCGCTGCTGGTGAGGGTGGGGGGGGGCACGCTCCTCTGCCCTTATGGAGGAGCTGCCCCTGCACATAAGACAAGTTTCCACAAAGTTATTTTAAGATAACATCCTTTTTGTCAATTCACTGATCCCTTCTGTAGCAAGTCAATTTACTTGTGAAATATTTATCATTGCAAGACCAGAAAACTGTTCCCATCCCATTAATGACTGAAGGTACAATTTATTTTACCCTATTGTGAAAGTCAGTGCTGCTTTCGTGCCACAACCTGTTTTGGTAATGTAAGAGAAGGTTATGTTCTTCGATGAATGTAGCTATTTGTTTTGATGCCGATCTTTCAACCTCTTAGTCTAGAAACAGTTGGTTATTGGCTGGAAGTTAGAAGAAGCCCTTGTTTGTAGTACTCTTTGTTTTAGGGAGTTTTTCTGAGAAGACACCTTCATCCAAAGAGTTGCTAATATGTCTGGCTGGATTAGATGCAGAAGTATTAAGGGAGATATTCTTGCATAGATGAGCAGTACATGGGTCTGCTGGTGATCGTGGTGGCCTACAACCTTTTGCAGCTTTAATAAAGTAGCATGTGTTTACAAGGCTAAAGGTGAGTAACTGTTTTCATGATTTTGTTTTAGTAAACTGCACTGCTGTAGTTGTGATTGAGCAATGATTGAGCAGTGGAGAGGGAAGCAAGGGGCCTAAAATTATTTGGAGAGTTGGAAGTACTGCAGGTGTGTCAGGCACATAGCAAGGGCAAGTGGCAAGTCTTTTAACTGTGCTGCTACGGCATCAGGAAGTCCTAAGGTATTGTCACTTCAGGTACTATAGTTAGTTGACCATTTTTCATGTGAACTCACCTAGCCAGTCTGTTCTTGTGCTCTTGAGGCCCATCGTCAGCTCTTCCTGTTCAGATCGTCTGCCTTATGTTCAGGTCTCTTGAGTACGGTCTGCCTCTTTAGCCATAGGTCATCTCTCCATGACATAGCGCAGGATCCTCTGAAGTAGGCAGGCATCGGGTATCTTTGCTCCAGTCAGTTTTCCCTGCTACCTACTCCTGTGCTTTTCTTCAGAAGAATCAAAAATGGTACATCTGTGCTGCTCACCATATAAAGGTGGAGCAGTGGGTATAAATGTAGGTGTGAACTGTATAGACAATGACAATTATTGGAAAGAATATATATTAAGTTTGATGATTATACATTAATGATTAAATTGAGACACAAATATACATCAGTTTAGTATCCATGCAATGACAGGTTTAACGGGGTCCATTAAACATGTACAGAGTGAACAGACCATAAGAAAGCCCATATTACTTTATGAAGAACATAGGCCCTCATTACAACCGTGGAGGTAAATGCCACCTACCGCCGTGCTGATGGCCGCCAACATACCGTGACCGCGGCGGTATTCCGCTACGGGTGTTATGACCCACACATAGAAATCCGCCACTATATAGACACCCACACAAGTCCGCCAAACCAAAGGTCAGTGATAAACTGGCGATAGCCAAACCCACACTGTTACGCCAACAGGAATACGCCCACAGTATCACGACCCACGAATCACCGCGGCGGCCTTTCAATCACGGTAAACCATTGACGGTACATACCTCTGCGCTCAAAATACACACACATTTACAAAACACCACGACATTGGACAATTCAAACTACACACACCTGACACACATACACACACCACACCCACACACCCACATCGCTATAAAACACCCATCCACATTACCAACAATCCTTTCAATGAAAAAAAAAGATTGCCTACACAGAGAGACACAAGCCAGGAGCACCCACTCAATCAGAGGCACAGAACACCATCACCTATACACCATCCATGCACCTCACAGCATACACCCCAACACGTCACTCCACACATCACCCCACACATCCTCACACATATCACACACACCACATCCATGGCAACCCAAAGACACCCCAGGTTTTCTGAGGAGGAGCTAAGTGTCATGGTGGAGGAAATCATCCGGGTAGAGCCACAGCTATTCGGATCACAGGTGAAGCAGACTTCCATTGCAAGGAAGATGGAGCTATGGCGGAGAATCGTGGACAGGGTCAACGCCGTGGGACAGCACCCCTAAACAAAGGATGACATCAGGAAGAGGTGGCACGACCTACGGGGGAAGGTGCATTCCGTGGTTGCAAGACACCAGGTAGCTGTACAGAGGACTGGCGGTGGACCCCCAGCTCCTCCCCCACAACTAACAACATGCGAGGAGCTAGTCTTGGCAATAATGCATCCTGAGGGCTTCGCAGGAGTAGCAGGAGGACTGGACTCTGGTAAGTCAAATCTTTACTACTTTATCCCCCCCTACTTGCATGCCATCACAAACTCCTACCCTTGCCCTCACCCCCATCACTCCACCACCTCACATATACCCCACTTTCACAACCCACCCATCCCAATACCAAGCCCTGCATGCAACACCAAGCATGGACCCCCAACACAGGCCTGCATGGACACCCATCACCACAGCATGCCCAGTAGAGAGACTCACCCAGCCGACAAAATCAGCACTCACACAAAGCAAAGCTGACAGGGAAATCACAACCAAACAGGGAAACACACCCATGCACAAGATGGCACACGCAGACACAATAACACTGCATTTTCATCCCCACAGGACCCCTACTTAACGTCACCAGACAGGAGGTGCCAGCTACATCCAGTCCCTCCTCTAAGAGGCCCACAGTGATGACAGCAGCTCTGCATGCCTGGATCAGGATGACCAACCTGGCCCATCAGGGACCTCTGGACAGTCGGGTATCCAGCCACAGTCCCAACCCACCACAGAGCCTCCCCCCCTCAGGAAACACCAGCACAGCACCCACCCAGCGGGCCCATGCCACTGTCCCCAGGACACGTCAATCAGCAGTGTGTTCACCACTACAGGGACCCCAGGCAACCCCACAAACCCAGGACGATCAGGGACCTGGGGTCAGTGGCAGTGGGCACACTGTTCAGGGGACAGAGACACAGGACAACAGGGAAGCTGGGAGGACTGCTGTGCGACAGGAGGAGGACAGGCCCAGAGAACCGACCCTCCACAAGGCACTCTCCAACATCCTGGGAGCATACCACCATTCCCAGGAGCCCATGGGCCAGATACTGGCCGAGTTGCTGGAGACCCAGCTGCTGCAGGAGGGACAGTACCTGGGGATCAAGGTTGACCTGACTAATATCTACACCATCTTGGTCACCATTGCAGGGGTGCTGACTGACATGGGCAAGACAATGAGGGAGGCAGTGGCACAACAACGGGGGCCTGGCACTAGCCAAACCGATGAACAGCCTCCCACCTCCGCTGGTGCTAGTGGACAGGAGGCCCACCACAGGACCCACAGGCCACCAGCACCCCACCCCATGCAGAAGGAGACCCACCCCCCAAACGGTCTCTGCGATCCAGGAAGAAGCCAGAGAACATTGCCAAGACCCCGCCAGGAAATAAGACTCTCCTGATTGTCACCCTTCTGTCCCACTCTGCCACCCTGTCCCCCTAGAACTGCCATTACTGACTTTACTGCACCATCAGCCCAGCCTATTGCACATCCCCCACCACTTATGAGCACTTAAATAAACACCATTGGAACAAATACTAATCTGGAGTCTGTCAAATGATTCTCAAATGTATTAGTACAACATTAGCAAAGCATTGCAACTCAAATGTACAGTGAAATATACTTTGGAATGACCTTTGGTGGACAGCAGTGCACATAGCAGGAGCCAGAGTGGGGCACAGAGATCTGAAAATAGAGATGCCAAAGGGTACAGTCAGTGGCCATACACATAGGGAAATGAGGCTGCCACGTACAATGTCCAACAGAAAAACTAAATGTAAAGTGAGCCTACAGTGTCTTACCTGTGTGTCACTGGAAGTACTGCTGAATAATATTGATTCTGTTATCATCATCTTCTTCCTTTGCCTCCTCTTCCTCACTGTCCACAGGCTTCACCGCTGCCACAAGACCATCTCCAGGCACATCCTCCTGCAGAAAAGGCACCTGGCGTCTCAAGGCCAGGTTGTGCAACATGCAACGATGATCTGGCACACCTTCTTGGGTGTGTAGTATAGGGAGCCACCTGTCAGATGGAGGCACCGGAACCTGGCTTTCAGGAGGCCAAAGGTCCTTTCAATAATCCTCCTTGTATGCCCATGTGCCTCATTGTAACGTTCCTCTGGCCTTGTCCTGGCATTCCTCACTGGGGTCAGTAGCCATGAGAGGTTAGGGTAACCAGAGTCACCTGCAAATATCGAGGGACAACTGTTAGACACACACTAACCCTTAGGGACAACCCCATACCCAGACACCTACTCATAGTGTGTGGGGACCTTTGGCTCACCTATTAGCCACACCCGGTGCCTCTGGAGTTGGCCCATCACATATGGAATGCTGCTATTGCTCAAGATAAAGGCGTCATGCACAGAGCCAGGATATTTGGCATTCACAAGGGAGATGTACTGGTCCGCCAAACACACCATCTGAACATTCATGGAGTGATAGCTTTTTCTATTCCTGAAAACTTGTTCATTTCTCCAAGGGGGGGACAAATGCCACATGTGTACCATCAATGGCACCAATGATGTTGGGGATATGACCCAGGGCATAAAAGTTAGCTTTCACTATGGCCAAATCCTCCACCTGGGGGAACTCGATGTAGCTGTGCATGTGTTTCAGCAGGGCAGACAACACTCTGGTCAACACGTTTGAGAACATTGGCTGAGACATCCCTGATGCCAGGGCCACTGCTGTTTGGAAGGAACCACTTGCCGGAACTGGAGCACTCACAGGACCTGAACTAGAGGGGGGATACTTGTGGGCTGGCGGATAGCTGACATCAGGTCTGACTCCAATTGGGCACACAGTTCTTGGATTGTAGCCCGATCAAGTCTGTAAGTAATGACAATGTGTCTGTCCTCCATTGTCGCAAGGTCCACCAGGGGTCTGTACAACGAGGGATGCCACCATCTCATATTCAGCCTCAGTGGTTGAAGCCTACAGAAGAGAACGGTGAGGAGAGGGTCTTATTCCCACATCCATTGCACTAATGATGATTTGTTTACTTTACAGAACCAAAATTTTAACCCGACTGTCAGTTGCCTTGCCAATGTCTGCTGTGACGCAGTTAGGTGCCATGCCCTGTGCCCCCCTGAAATGTGAGGAGGACGAGTGTAAATGAGGTAATTGCGCTGGCATTGTGTGCCGTCGCAGTAGGCGGTCAAAGACCGCGGCACAACTTCACATTGGTTATCATTGGGCCCTATGGGTTCCAGGAGCCAATGGCGATGTACGCCGGTGGTGACCGTACGCACCGCCGCAATTGTCATTTTCTATCTATCCAGTCACTTGCTACCTGACCTTCAACAGGAGAGGACCTACACTGCAAGTTCTGCTGTAACCTGTGTCTAGAAGCAACATTGGCTCATGTGTCTGGGGAAAGAGCCCCTGCCTTCACTGCAGTGGAGTTGGAGAAACTGGGGGATGGGGTCCTACCCAAGTACATGTTACTCTACGGTCCTCCAGACAAACAGGTGAGTACACTGTGAGCATGATGCATGGGCCATGAATGTATGGAGTGCTGTGTATGTAAGCCACATGTGGGGGGGCAGAGGCATCCTGGCCATAGTGATCCCCCATACCAGCACCACGCTTCCAGCAGCCCCTCAGCGTGTTTCCCGTGCCTGCCCCCCCAGGAGTGTGGGCATCTCCTTTGCCCAAGGCACCTCAGGCCCTGCCCCAGTCAGCCCTGCTGCCCTCAGTGAGGAGGCTATTGACCTCCTGAGATCACTCTCTATTGGGCAGTCAACCATACTGAATGCCATCCAGGGTGTAGCAGGGTATTTGCAACAAACAAATGCATACCTGGAGGGCATTCACTATGTCGTGGCGGCACAACAGAGAGCATTTCAGGCTCTGGCCTCCATACTGTTGGCAGCCCTTGTCCCTGTGTCCAGCCTCCCCCTCCAACTTCCTCTACCCAGTCCCAATCCACTCAAACCCAGCCTATCCCAAGCACACCTTCAGACCAGCATTCACACAAATCAACACTATGAAGTGGTTCAGGCAAACACAAGCACCACACATCATCCCACAGGCACTCACACAAGCACCATCCCCATGCAGACACACCAACATCCACTGCCTCCACTGTGTCCCCCTCCTCCTCGTCATCCACCTCCCTCCCAGTAGCGTCTCCACTCACACCTGCATGCACTACATCCTCATCCAGTACCTCCATCACCAGCACGCCCATCACTACTCACCCGTCACTGGCAGTCACCACCCCCACATCCCCTGTGTCCTCTCCCAGTGTGTCTATGACCCCTCCTCCCAAAGTACACAAACGCAAGCACCCACCCACCCAACAGCCATCCACCTCACAACAGCATCCAGCACATGCACCTCCACCCAAGCTCAGCAGACAGACACCTCCTACCACCACTCCCTCTTCCTCCACTCCAAAACCCTCTCCCTCATCCCACCCCAGTGTGTCTAAAAAGCTTTTCCTGGCAAACATTGTCCTGTTCCCTACCCCTCACCCTCCCTGTCCTTCCCCTCGGGCCAGGGTGTCCAGAACCCAGGCCAGTACTTCAGCCACCAAATCGGCATCCGCTGTGGTACCTCCAACTCCCAGAGGCTCAAAGGGGACACCCGTCAGGCCAGCCAGTGTGCCACCAACCCCTGCAAAGGACCAAACCATTCCGCCACCTGCCAAGGTGAAGAAGGGGGCCCACCGCAGGCACCGCCGCAAGCACCGCCGCAAGCACCGCCGCAAGCACCGCCACCTGCATCGCCGATGCCACCACTACTGTCAGCAGCAGCATCCCCAGTGGGCAGCCGTCCGAGGCTGCAGGAGAAGGGCTGGAGCCTACCTCCCCCACTGGCAGCACAGGCACCGCCACCTGCACCACGGCCTGCACCGCCAGCAGACCCGCTGCAAGTACCGCCACCTGCCCCGCTGACAGAAGTACCACTACCAGCAGCAGCATCCCCAGTGGGCAGCCGTCTGAGGCTGCAGGAGACGGGCTGGAGCCTCCCACCACCACTGGCAGCACCCCCACCAGCGCCACCAACACCACCAGTTTGCAGCCTTAGGCGCCGCAGCATGGAGTCTAGCCCTGCCTCCATGGACTATAATGCAACCTGGTCCCTGGAAATCCTGTGCCTCACACACCCAGGTGAGATAATGTGAACTGCCACACCCAAGTGCTGCATTACTCGGCAAAAGGCCCCCTCCAGAACCAGTGGAGAAAGGCATCCACTCACCCTATCCTTGGCAGGATGAAGCAGACTGGGCACAAGGCCCCCTCCAGAACCCGTGGAGAAAGGCATCCACTCACCCTCTCCTTGGCAGGATGAAGCAGACTGGGCACAAGGCCCCCTCCAGAACTAGTGGAGAAAGGCATCCACTCACCCCCTCCATGGCAGGATGAAGCAGACTGGGCACAGGCCCCCCTCCAGAACCAGTGGAGAAAGGCATCCACTCACCCAATCCTTGGCAGGATGAAGCAGACTGGGCACAAGGCCCCCCCCAGAACCAGTGGAGAAAGGCATCCACTTGAGAGACTGTGGCTTTGCACACCTGAGGAGCAAGCAGTGGGCAAACCACCCACTTGAGAGACTGTGGCTTTGCACTCCCCAGGACCAAGCAGTGGGCAAACCACCCACCTGAGAGACTGTGGCTTTGCACCCCCAAGACCAAGCAGTGGGCATGGAGCCCCCTCGAGGAGCAGTGGCGTTATTCCATCTTGCGGCTAAGGTGCTCCCCCTTCCCCGTCCCCCTGAGGTGCTTGTGTGTTTTCGACCTGATGCCCCTGCAGTGTTCTCTCCGTATTGAGGCAGGAGTCAAGTGTGGGCTTGGCCCATGATTTTTGGCCCAGTGGCCCACAGACATTTGGATGGGACAGTGTACGTCCTTATGTAAATATTGTATATTTTTGTAGATACTGTTTTAAGTATTGTTACGTAGATCTGCCTATTTCTAAAAGTACACTATTCCTTTTGTCCTTGAGTTCTTCCAGGGGGTAACAGGGTGTTAATGTACTGCATGTGTTTGTGTTTATGGTGCTGTGGGTGAGGGTGGTGGTGGTGGTGTTGCGTGTTGCGTGTGTGTATCACTCTCGTTTTCCTCCCCCCTCCCCTGTGTACTAGGTGCAGTACTCACCGTGATCGTCGCCGCCGTCTTTCGTATTCTTGATAGATGAGGAGGGAGACCATCATGGCCAGGACCTGTAACTCGGGCTCCATGGCGTCCTGGTTCTTCGTTGAGAGTCGAGTGCTGAGTGGTTTCCCTTCCAAACAGTGTTTCCACCCTGCTTTTGATGGTTTTGGTACTGCACTGGAAAAGCTGGCAGATTGGCGGGTTGTGATTGGGTGGGCGGTACATTGTCTTCCGCCTGTCTGTTGGTGGTGACCGCAGCTATGTATGTTGTTACCGCCATGGCGGTCGGAGTGTTAAAGTGGCTGTCTGTGTTGGCAGTTTCCACCCATGGTCGAGATCCCATTTTTTTTACCGCCGGCCTGTTGGTGGTATTACTGCCGCTTTAACACCGACTGCCAGGGCTGTAATGAGGGCCATAATGTTGCATGAATACAGTCTCTACTAGAAAGGATATTCAACACCACAACTGTCCACTGTGAGCTACTTAGCTCTATGTAGTCACCATCATTTGCTTATTAAGATTTTAATGGGAGTCAAAGGCACAATGGGTGAAATAGGAACTGTGAAAGATTATTTTCAATAAATGCATGAAAGGAAATAAAGGAAAAACATGTGATTATGAATGAAAGTGAGAGTGGTATGAAACCACTGCACTGTTTCTAGACAATGAGTTATTTCATGGCAACCCATGACATAAATCCATGTTGTAGTCTGAAAAAGTTTAGGTACTTTTACAGCACTGTGATGCACTTTATTTAAAGCATCATAGTTAATGGATGTGTTTCAGAATATCTGAGATTCATAGATGTACTTTTTGGGTCTTGCTTCACAATGCAACAGTCACCTGATCTTATGTGATCAAATGAAAAACAGTTTTAAGAACCACACCTGAGAAAGGGGCTTTGTCTCTGCCCACAAATTGGTTACCTTGAATACAGTATTTGATTGGGCAGAAGGTGTGTTCTGCCATTGAGAAACGGTGGTTGTTGTACTCCTGCGGGCTCCTGAAGGGAGATGGTCATCTAAAAAACATAACGATGTGGTAGTTGACAATGGGAAGGCTCATTTACTAAGCTGTAGTATTGGCTAATAATATTGCCATAGCATTATGACATGCTCACTGTGTGCATTAACTACAGCATGGACCATGTTTTATTGATTGTCTAATCCTATTGACGAATAGACTTTCCTAATAAGGATGTTCTCTCAGTTTCACACACACACACACACACTCATCCCCATTATATCTCTTGCACTCTTTTGTACATTTGTACTCTGTCATACTCACACAGACACACAAACATGCTGCTGCTCACACTCCCATTTATCAAATCTGCTTCTCTTGTGTTAGAAAGGCTTGCAATGTTGCCGCCACTGCTATACCTGTCTTCTCTTTTAGTGAAGTTTAGTAAAAACATTTTCTTCATAAACTGTTCAGAATTCAAGTCATTGGGCCTTGTCAATGCTTGTTGCAAGTATGATGCAAACGAAAAAGTGTACTTCCTTGAAATAGCTGTACCGGGTTTATATTTGGTTTCACATGTGCTTCAAGCAGCAACACTCTAATAACAAATCCACATTTAAAAAAAGACTATCAGAGTATTCAGCTGACCTCTTGAAATGCTTGACTCCTTTGTCAAACAAGTTTATTTAATACAGTAACACTTCGCACCTTGGGATTTTGAGACCCAAATTACAATGTAAATGTGAGTCCAAGGTGAGCAGTAAACGTGAAGGGTGAGCTGCAGGAGTGACTTGTGAGTGCTTAGTGAGAGGAGTTAGTGCACAGTGAGTGGTGTTTCCCAGTGAGTTCTGGTGACTATTGTGCCTGTGTGCAAGTGGGGTGAGCTGTCTGAATGATTGGTGAACAGAGTGCCTGTATGAGTGGTGGCTGAGTACTGTACCCATGCAACTGCAGGATGAGAGGAGGGAGTGCAGGATGATGGGTGTGGGTCCAGGGTGAGTGATGTGCCTCCTTGAGTGGTGTGACTGCAGGGTGAGTATGGGCCCATTTGAGTGAAGGGTGAGCTGTCTGAGTGACCAGAGTGCCTCTGTTAGTGAAGAGTGAGTGGTGTGCCTGTGTGAGAGTAGGGTGAGAGGAGTGAGTGCAGGGTGAGTGATGTGCCCAGTTGAGTTTAGGTGCAGGTGAAAGTGCGGAGTGTAAAAAATGAATGTATGATGAGTGATGTGCTTGTGAAAGGTGAGTTGCGTGTTATGTGAATTAAAGGGTGAGTGTGTGCTTGTGTGTACAGGGTAAGAGGAGGGTGAATGGTGTGAGTGTAGGGTGAGTGCATGGTGAGAAGTGTAAGTTCAGTGGAATCCCTGTGAGTGATGGGACATCAGGGTTAGTTGTGAGAGTGACAAGTGAGCAGAGTGTCATGTGAGTGTAGGCCGAGCGTTTTGATCACACGAGTGCAGAGAAAGTGGAGGTTGAATGGCATGAGTGCATGGTGAGCAGTGTAAGTGCTTTGTGATAGCTGTGAGTGCAGCCTGAGCTTGAAAGTGAAATGTGAGAAGTTAGAAGGATGGGTGAGTTGTTTGATTGCAGGATGCATTCCCAGATACTCTGAGTATCTCAACATGTTATCCACAGTTGTCAAGTGTGGTTTCAGATATACTACTACTATTATGGCATCAATCAGGAATGGAGGGTGGAGAAAATAAATGATTTGAGAATCCCACAACACAATTTCAGCCTCTTTATATGCCTAGTGAGTTGGCATCTTTCCAAGAGAAAAATAATGGCCATCTGGAAAAAAAATTGCATGCATTCATTTTGTAAGATGATTTTCCTGCCCATGTGTAATGATATTTGTGTTTTGACCACTGACTCCACGTTGCACTTAGCCTAGCAGCACACCGTCACATTAGTGACCACCAACTTCATTTTGTCTATTGACTTTATTTTAGCATTAGCCACCACCACGTTTAAAAATTGCAAGTAATTTCCCATGCTCACGTTATACAATGTTCTCATGTTTTTATTTTGTGTGTTCTTTTCCCACCAAGGCCTTACGCTGATAAGAATGTACTAGGATGGCAGGGAACGGTTTTGTTTTGATTGAGGGCACCTGGGATACTGGCCAAGTACCGATGTGTTTTCTTTTCAAAGCTGGCCTAAAGTAATCAACATTTTTTGACTAATAAACTTATGAGGAGGGAGTTTCTAGAATTCTCCTCTCTTGTTTGTTCAAAGTATAAGAGGCCGAGACCAGATGGAGTGATTCAGATCTCAGACATGCTCAGGTCGTTGAGGTGTGTACCAGCGAGGATAATTGATCTCTCTCTCTCCACGATTGATTCTGGGATCTGGCAATCTGATGCTGATAGGAAGGAGATGAAGCAGATGTGCCCGTGCCTCACGGTGATGCATATTTTAAAATTCTTGTTATCTGCTTTGCATTGTGATATATATATATATATATATATATATATATATATATATATATATATATATATAAAAAGATAGGTAGATAGATAGATAGATAGATAGATAGATAGATAGATAGATAGATAGATAGATAGATAGATAGATTGATTTGCTGTGTATATTGCAGTGGAGAATCATTTATACATGTTTTCATTTTATTGCTGTAACCATTTTTAAACGTGTGCTTCCAGCATGCTAATCTCCTTTACAAACCTTGTGAAGTGAATTTAATAAATGTCTTCCTTAGACTAAGAAGCCCATTCCAGAGATTTTTGTCAGTGCATGAGTGTTTCAGCTCGGTCTTTAGTGAAGCAAAACACCATGTTTAGTTATTAGTCAGGGATCGTCAAAGCAGCTCTATGACACATTTAAAAGTGCTTTCTGTTTATATTTGTTACTTGAAGTATGTACAGGTAAGGGCTAAAAGTACACGCTTTAGATGATTTTGCTTTGTTTTGTACCAGCTGGAATATCAAAATACCAGTTTGCCAGTAGAAAACTGGCCAGGTGACAGCCCTATATGCCTAGTGTTACTTTTAAGAAAATTCCTTCTCTCACTGTGGCAGCAAAAACATTCAATAAATGAAAGGAATTGGCAGAGTCGGGACTTAAGAAATGCAGCCTCTAACTGTGGCAGCAAAAGTATTTAACAAATGAAAGTAATAGGCAGAGTATGGAGAAGGGGCTACTGGAACCAGTGAAAAAAAACAGAATGCCTTGTTAGCATATGAATGGTTTTAGAGTCCTTTGAAATGCTCAGATGGGGCTGAGGTAAGGCGCCAACAACTACCCATATAGCCCACAGCAGCTCAAGGTGTGTGGGTGTGTCCTGAAGCTGCATCAGCCCGGCCTGAGACAAATGAAAATGAAGGCTAAAGCCTTTTTAGTCCTATGGGCGTTGCACGACTGGTTTTTACATACATACCTAACCCCTCTGTGTATTTGATGAAAGGCATCAATGAATAATGTAATTGACTCCACATGGCTGTCTGCTAGTTGAGAGCTCACGTTCGAATGTTCTGTAGTGGTCGGCAACTGGGCACTCACCTGGAAGGAGAAAGTGTAACTACTCCACACATGCCAGCCCTCCTCATTCAGGTGGGGGACTACAGATTTCAAGGCCAGTCTCCCGCCTACCGAATGTAAAAACCCGATTCTCGGTGGGCATCTGCTGACAGGGCCTGGTTTTGTGTGACTCAGAGTTTACACTGCCAGGAACCTGCTCCTGCAGGGCAGTGCACAACATCCTTGTCACGTTCTCTCTGCCTGCCATAACGCTTTTCCCAGCCCTCCTGACAGATAAGAAAAATACATATATTTGCATTTCTGATATCCGATCAGCAGCAGCAGCACATTTACGTCACATTATGGGCTCCCATACATGACAATTCAAGCCTCAATAGAAGTCAATGGAAGAAATAAAGTCCTTTGACAATTTTGTTTAAATCTCCCACTTTTCTCTTAAAAAATGCTGGCATGTATGCTACTATTAAAATTCCTTTTGATTTAGGGTTACTCGGCCTATGTAGGAAGCTGGATTCCAGTATTCATTTCAAAATTGTTCTTGCTGTCACAGTTAAGAATTACTGTAATACATATGCCACTCATTCTGTCCATTCGCAAACTAGTACTTCTTCCCATAAGTTATAAAACTGTCACGTTTTTCTGCAAAACAGCATACAGTATTTATTATGGTTATTAGTGAACTTGCTGGCTTGGCTGCTGGGTGAGGTGTTCTTTTTCCAAACAATATAGACAGCTCAGTGGAATTGCGCTGGCCCCATACATATAGATTTGTTTCCAGCTTCTTTATGCGTGGTGCCAGACTAAAATCCCACTGCACATTTCAGCACATTGGGTCCATCTTAAGATATCTCCTCCTTTTCAACCCTGTGAAGACAAATTCATATGGCTGGATGGCACTGCATATTGTATGTGAAAATGTGGCTCTCTTGAAATAATTTTTGTACATTTCCAGTTCAGTTTGCACGAACTTGAATGGAGATTTTGCCCGGTTCAATGCTCTTTAATTGAAGCAAGTGGTGCGCCGCAGAAACGTAATCAGTTTTTGTCTGCAGCTTGATTACTTGGCTGAAATACTCTGCATGCATTTGCCTTTTTTTAGGTCCAATGTTTTCCACTTATGTGTTCTTCAAATTTTAGCCTTTCTGTGCAGTGACCAGCTGAAATAATTCCTTCTGTCCAGTGTAATCAATACCAAAGTAAAGTTGCATCAGCATTGTCACATATCACAAGCATGGCAAACACAAAACAGTGCGGCACCTGTACCAATCACAAAGTATAAGTGGTGGCAAATGGGCACTGCCTATCCTTTGAAAGTTGGTAGGAACTATGGCGGTCATTCTGACCCTGGCGGTTGACTACTGCCAGGGCCGGAGACCGCGGATGCACCGCCAACAGGCTGGCGGTGCATCCATGGGCATTCTGACCGCGGCGGTACAGCCGCGGTCAGAAACGGGAAACCTCCATGGTGGCGCTGCAGGCAGCGCCGCCATGGGGATTCCGACCCCCTTACCGCCAGCCTGGTTCTGGTGGTTTTGACCGCCAGGACCTGGCTGGCGGTAACGGGTGTCTTGGGGCACTGCAGGGGCCCCCTAACAGGGCCCCACCAAGATTTTCAGTGTCTGCCAAGCAGACACTGAAAATCGCGACGGGTGCAACTGCACCCGTCGCACCCCTTCCACTCCGCCGGCTCCATTCGGAGCCGGCATCCTCATGGAAGGGGGTTTCCCGCTGGGCTGGCGGGCGGCCTTCTGGCGGTCGCCCGCCAGCCCAGCGGGAAACTCAGAATTACCGCGGCGGTCTTTTGACCGCGCAGCGGTATTCTGACGGCGGGACTTTGGCGGGCGGCCTCCGCCGCCCGCCAAAGTCAGAATGACCGCCTATATCTCTTCCTTGCAATCACAACTGCAGTTTCGAACCATTGTCCTGTTACAGAGGCCCAAAAAAGAGTGTAAATATATTTGCATAGTAGACAGCTGTATCCTTGTGAATGGTAGACGTCAGCAAAAGGGAGGGGGAGTAACAATCAGTGAGCCTGGTGACCAGTCCTTTTTCCTATTAATGGCACTCCTGACATCGTTTTGTGGTAAGGCAGAATTAGCCTCTTAAAGGGCAGGGGACTGCTTCGCAAAAGAAGAAGTAAACATTCAGTGAATGCAAATCCACACACAGAGATCTGCTGACCATTGCAGCCATTTGCAGAGTCCCCTCATAATTACCAAGGAAGAATAAGACTTTGTTTCTGACTCTGCAACTGGGTATTTCGGGCTACAACTGATTAATATTTTGTTATAGAATACAATGAAGGCGAGTCACAAACCATTCAGAATGCAACAGAAAAACACAGACTGGCTTCTTTAGCACATCTGGCCCTGCATTCTTTCAGGCTTTGGGGCACACATTTATTTGTTTGAATGGTCAGAAAGGCATTCAAACATCACAGAAGCAATAATGCAACTTCTCAAGTTCCTAAGCTGCTGCATGTACTTAGACGTGGTTAAGGACAGATGTTCACACTAAGCACTTACCACTGAAATTAGCACCTTTCAAATAATATATCATCAGAGAGGCTTATAGTACAGCGCACAATTCCATGGGACCTCACCAGTTCTGCTTCCGTGGTTGCATGGTACACTCTGCCTCATTCCCAGTACAACATCCCAATACCTACTTCAACTTTCTTTTCTTGTTCATCATTATTAAAAATATATTATAATTATATATTTGTGATTTTTTGTTTAATTATAATTGTAACACTACACCTACTGCACTACACCTACTGATGTGTATTAGACTTTTCTCAATCCCTTATTCTTTGCCTAGCCTCATTATTTAGTAACATTCATTTTATTTGTGTGTATTTTTTAATCAATCATTGTCCCCAACCCTAAGGCTAATGTAAAATTTTAACCTTAATGGTATTTTAATAAGGTAACCTATTGTTCAATCCTAACCTAACACTAAAATCAACCATAACTCATAATTATTTTCTTCTTTGTTCTTTTAATTGATAATTGACTTTATCGTAACCCTAATACTAACAATAACCATAAGCTAATTTAATTTTAATAATATGAATTTAATGTACTCACTCTAAATCTAATGCTCATTCAATACTAATATAATATTAACCTTTCCCATTAATTAATGATCAAGGGGGTGTTACCCTTAACAAATTATTATTTTATTCAAATTACTCTTCTATGCAAACACTCTTCCAAAACTGTTTTAAAGGATTTCAAATGAAACTAAATTGCTTGATTACAAACAGAAAATAATATATCTCGGAGGAAACTCCCCCAAACCTGATTTGCAAATAGATAAAGAATGTTCCCCTTTTATTTTTATAGATGTTTATGAATTAGTTCCTAATTAACTTAAGATATTTAGGGTGACTAACGTTAGTGTATTTAAACAAGTTATGTACAGTTTCTCTTTATGAATGTGTTCGTTTGAAATAAACCTTAACATTTAATTTACCCATCGTAATTTATTGTATTATTTACCTTAGGAGATGTAGGCGGTCATTCTGACCCTGGCGGTCAAAGACCGCCAGGGCGGAGGACCGCGGGAGCACCGCCGACAGGCCGGCGGTGCTCCAATGGGGATTCCGACCGCGGCGGTAAAGCCGCGGTCGGACCGGCAACACTGGCGGTCTCCCGCCAGTGTACCGCCGCCCCATTGAATCCTCCAAGGCGGCGCAGCTTGCTGCGCCGCCGAGGGGATTCCGACCCCCCCTACCGCCATCCAGATCCCGGCGGTCCGACCGCCGGGAACCGGATGGCGGTAGGGGGGGTCGCGGGGCCCCTGGGGGCCCCTGCAGTGCCCATGCCACTGGCATGGGCATTGCAAGGGCCCCCGTAAGAGGGCCCCTAAATGTATTTCACTGTCTGCTGCGCAGACAGTGAAATACGCGACGGGTGCAACTGCACCCGTCGCACAGCTTCCACTCCGCCGGCTCGATTCCGAGCCGGCTTCATCGTGGAAGCCTCTTTCCCGCTGGGCTGGCGGGCGGTCGGCCGCCCGCCAGCCCAGCGGGAAAGTCAGAATTACCGCCGCGGTCTTTCGACCGCGGAACGGTAACCTGACGGCGGGACTTTGGCGGGCGGCCTCCGCCGCCCGCCAAGGTCAGAATGAGGGCCGTAGTGTCCTAAGTTTTAGTTGTCCCCATTAGCTAGGGTCCCAGGATGTAGAGGTCTTGATGTTGTTGGAGGTGTATGTGGTCCCCTAAATGTTGTGGATGTTGACAGTGTAAATAATGCATGCCAATTGCAGGCAAGATGTTCTGTGAATGTAAGCACTGTATCAGCATAAATTTAAGATCAGCATATATCATGAAATTGAGGGTTTTACATCATGTGACATTCTCTCATAACATGCTAAATCTGCCATTATTGTATATGCTCAATCTGACTTTGTTGTCACATTATTGTCATGCTAAATCTGCCTTTGTTGTCTCTGAAGCCCTGTGGGCACAGAGCAGTGGATCAGCAATGTTGAAGCAGACATTACAGGTTCCTCACATGTAGATGTCTCCCTGAGATATCTTCCTTAAAACTAACAGATAAGCTATGATGTGTTCTCCAGGATATCCTTGGTGTGGCTTTGCACCAGTGCTCCCTTATCCTACCGAGACTCTTGGTTCTTCACCCACCAACAGGACCTGAAGCTGCTACAAACTCCACCACTAGCACTCAGACCCAGTGCTTCTAGAGGTCTTGACTGGCTTGTTTCCCTCTTCTGCCTCTACTAGTTTTTAAGCGCTATCCTTGTTTTGCACAACAACACACAATCCCACACTACTAAGGATCAATGGATTGCATAGTGAGTGAATAATTTACCAGGCGTGGGTGATAGGAAGTTCCCAACACCCATAGTAATATAAACTGATATCTCAGGTTTCACACAAAACAACTTTAAAAACAAGAAACGACACAAGCGGACCCCATTTCCCTGCATCCATTTCTACAGAGAAAACACAACTAGTTTTTCACCAAAATGATTTTGAAAAAAAGACGAGAAGTGGAACTCATTTTTCAACATCCATCCAAGAAGGCAGTTACATCACTGCAGTTCCCAACATCTATCTTAACAGAAAGTTAAATCACTACTTTCCCACATGAAATTCCTTTCCTTCTCCTCTACATCTGTCAACTCCTCAGGATGTCCCATGGCCTAGGTGTCCTCTGGCAGACATAGACAATGATCTCTCATGTCACAGCCTGTTTGGTCCAGAAAAGGAGGAGGTCTGGAATCTATGCTTCCAGTTAATCCACCAACATCATGTGCCATATATACCTTACACCAAAAGGCGTCTCAACACTCAGACCCAGACCATGAACACACTGACATCACACTTTTCTGTCAAACACCCAAAACCTCATCTACATCCCACTCACAAAAGATGTACATCACCAAAAATACACCTTCTGTAGGAAAGTACCATCTTGCCTGGCATGTTACCCCCATATTTCACTGTATATATGTTGTTTTAGTCTAAGGCCCTCATTATGACCCTGGCAGTGTTGCACCGCCAGGGCCAACGGGGGCGGGAGCACCACCGACAGGCCGGCGGTGCTCCCTTGGGCATTCTGACCGTGGCGCTTTGGCCGCGGTCAGAAATGGAAAACCGGCGGTCTCCCGCCGGTTTTGCGCCGCCATGGGGGATTCTGACACCCCCTACCGCCATCCTGTTCCTGGCGGTTCGCCCGCCAGGAACAGGATGGCGGTAGGGGGTGTCGCGGGGCCCCTGGGGGCCCCTGCAGTGCCCATGCCAATGGCATGGGCACTGCAGGGGCCCCCGTAAGAGGGCCCCGCTAGTATTTCACTGTCTGCATAGCAGACAGTGAAATACGCGACGGGTTCAGTAGCACCCGTCGCACCTTCCCACTCCGCCGGCTCGATTACGAGCCGGCTTCATGGTGGGAAGGTCGTTTTCCCCTGGGCTGGCGGGCGGCCTTTCGGCGGCCGCCCGCCAGCCCAGGGGAAAAGTCAAAATACCCGCCGCGGTCTTGCGACCGCGGTACGGTATTTTGACGGCGGGACTTTGGCGGGCGGCCTCCGCCGCCCGCCAAGGTCCGAATGAGGGCCTAAGTGTCACTGGGACCCTGCCAGGCAGGGCCCCAGTGCTCATAAGTATGTGCCCTCTATGTGTTCCCTGTGTGATACCTAACTGTCTCACTGAGGCTCTGCTAACCAGAACCTCAGTGGTTATGCTCTCTCTCTGCTTTCCAAATTTGTCATTAACAGGCTAGTGACTAAATTCACCAATTCACATTGGCATACTGGTACACCCATATAATCCCCTAGTATATGGTACTGAGGTACCCAGGGTATTGGGGTTCCAGGAGATCCCTATGGGATGCAGCATTTCTTTTGCCACCCATAGGGAGCTCTGACAATTCTTACACAGGCCTGACACTGCAGACTGAGTGAAATAACATCCATGTTATTTCACAACCATTTACCACTGCACATAAGTAACTTATAAGTCACCTATATGTCTAACCTTCACTTCGTGAAGGTTGGGTGCCAAGTTACTTAGTGTGTGGGCACCCTGGCACTAGCCAAGGTGCCCCGACAAAGTTCAGGGCAAATTCCCCAGACTTTGTGAGTGCGGGGACACCATTACACGCGTGGACTATACATAGGTCACTACCTATGTATAGGGTCACAATGGTAACTCCGAACATGGCCATGTAACATGTCTAAGATCATGGAATTGTCACCCCAATACCATTCTGGTATTGGGGTGACAATTCCATGATCCCCCGGGTCTTTAGCACAGAACCCGGGTACTGCCAAACTGCCTTTCCGGGGTTTCCACTGCAGCTGCTGCCAACCCCTCAGACAGGTTTCTGCCCCCCTGGGGTCCAGGCAGCCCTGGCCCAGGAAAGCAGAACAAAGGATTTCCTCTGAGAGAGGGTGTTACACCCTCTCCCTTTAGAAATAGCTGTGAAGGGCTGGGGAGGAGTATCCTCCCCCAGCCTCTGGAAATGCTTTGATGGGCACAGATGGTGGCCATCTCTGCATAAGCCTGTCTACACCGGTTCAGGGATCCCCCAGCCCTGCTCTGGCACGAATCTGAACAAAGGAAAGGGGAGTGACCACTCCCCTGACCAGTACCTCCCAGGGGAGGTGCCCAGAGCTCGTCCAGTGTGTCCCAGACCTCTGCCATCTTGGAAACAGAGGTGTTGGGGGCACACTGGACTGCTCTGAGTGGCCAGTGCCAGCAGGTGACGTCAGAGGCTCCTTCTGAGAGGCTCTTATCTCTCTTGGTAGCCAATCCTCCTTCCTTGTTAGCCAAACCTCCTTTTCTGGCTATTTAGGGTCTCTGCTTTGAGGAATTCTTCAGATAACGAATGCAAGAGCTCACCAGAGTTCCTCTGCATCTCTGTCTTCACCTTCTACCAAGGATCGACCGCTGACTGCTCCAGGACACCTGCAAAACCGCAACAAAGTAGAAAGACGACTACCAGCAACATTGTAGCGCCTAATCCTGCCGGCTTTCTCAACTGTTTCCTGGTGGTGCATGCTCTGGGGGTAGCCTGCCTTCACCCTGCACCAGAAGCTCAGAAGAAATCTCCTGTTGGTCAACGGAATCTTCCCCCTGCTAACGCAGGCACCAAAAGACTGCAACACTGGTCCTCTGGGTCCCCTCTCATCCGGACGAGCGTGGTCCCTGGAACACAGCAACTCTGTCCAAGTGACTCCCACAGTCCAGTGGCTCTTCAGTCCAAGTTTGGTGGAGGTAAGTCCTTGCCTCCCCACGCTAGACTGCAAAACTGTGTACCACGTGATTTGCAGCTGCTCTGGCTCCTGTGCACTCTTCCAGGATTTCCTTTGTGCACTGCCAAGCCTGGGTCCCCATCACTCCGTCCTGCAGTGCACAACCTTCTGAGTTGTCCTCCGGGGTTGTGGTCCTCCCTTTTGTGACTTCGCGTGGACTCCGGTTCACTTTTCTTCTAAGTGCCTGTTGGGGTACTTCTGCGGGTGCTGCCTGCTTCTGTGAGGGCTCCCTGAGTTGCTGGGCGCCCCCTCTGTCTCCTCCTCCAAAAGGTGACATCCTGGTTCCTCCTGGGCCACAGCAGCACCCAAAAACCTCTACCGTGACCCTTGCAGCTAGCTAGGCTTGTTTGCGGTCTTTCTGCGTGGGAACACCTCTGCAAGCTTCATCGCGACGTGTGACATCCATCTTCCAAAGGAGAAGTCCCTAGTCCTCTTTTTTCATGCAGAACTCCAAGCTTCTTCCAACCGGTGGCAGCTTCCTTGCATCTTCAGCTGGCATTTCCAGGGATCCTGCCCACTCTCGACACGGTCGTGACTATTGGACTTGGTCCCCTTGTCTTACAGGTACTCAGGTCTGGAAATCCACTGTTTTTGCATTGCTGGTGTTTGTTCTTCCTACAGAATCCCCCTATCACGACTTCTGTGCTCTCTGGGGGTAGTAGGTGTACTTTACTCCTACTTTTCAGGGTCTTGGGGTGGGGTATTTTTCTAACCCTCACTGTTTTCTGACAGTCCCAGTGACCCTCTACAAGCTCACATAGGTCTGGGGTCCATTTGTGGTTCGCATTCCACTTTTGGAGTATATGGTTTGTGTTGCCCCTATCCCTATGTGCTCCTATTGCAACCTATTGTAATTCTACACTGTTTGCATTACTTTTCTTGCTCTTACTTACCTAATTTTGGTTTGTGTACATATAACTTGTGTATAGTACTTACCTTCTACCTGAGGGTACTCACTGAGATACTTTTGGCATATTGTCATAAAAATAAAGTACCTTTATTATCATCACATACTTTGCAGCTCTCCACATCTGATATTGAAGGAGTCATCACACAACACACACTGAATCCACTTTTCATGATAGAAACATGGCTCAAACCACATTCACATAATCTTAGACATTCCTATTTTCTCAGGCAACAGCATCCAGCACGCTAGCAGCACACAAATGATATGTAGAAGACTCACAGTCATTCACACGTTCACCTTGCCCTGCCCCCGGAACAATTCAGAACATTCAAGTCATTTGACATCTTTAACTCACACTTCACCATGTCAACATCCAAGACAGCCTCTTGCAACCTGATCTAAAGATTTATATCCAGATATTGCATGAAATGTCAGGAAAATTACATGCAATTATGTGTAAAAACAACATAAATGTATTTTGTGGTATCTCAAGTGATAAGCTGAATTTGAGGGTACACCTCACTTTCAAACATCACTCAAGGTTCCAGCAACAGAATTGGTTTATGAAGATCTTTCTACTGCATAAAATGTTCTGCTTGAACTTCCCTCCCATGAGAAATTTTCTGCTTGAACTAGTGGTCTGCAGCAGAATGTTGTGTATATTTTGTGCTGGTGTAATTTCAGAGATTTGCAACATTTGTGTAGCTTGAAATAGTGCAAATTGCACACATTCCACAAGCATAGCAGAAATGTTTGCACAAGTCAATACTACTACAGACCCTCTGGCTTCAATAAGGACTTCTCCAAAGAAATTAAGAACTTTATCACATCTATGATTCAGCACACCCCACACCTATCCCACAGGTATCAGAGACTTCAACCTGCCTAGAGATTCAACCACCATGATAACGTACTAATCAGTTTAGACATGCCTAAAAAGCCTGAACATAAAGCAACACAGCAACAAGCCAACAGAATACAAAGACTACAACCTTGAGTCATTCACAACAACCTTCCACCCAGTCCAATTCAAGTCCAGAATACAGTGGTGGACAAAGCATAATGGCATCTGCTTCTCTATCCATAATGTTGCTTTGATCTACCAAGAACAAGAGAAAAGAGAAAACCAAACACATTGCTCCTTCGAGGACTTCCTCATGTACTCTCTTCAAGGATACCTCATCAAGCCCTGGAACTCCATTCAGCCTACATGAGAGGCTGTTACACTGCTTGAAGTATACAACAGTAGCATGAAAAAACACGTCTCTCAACAGAGCCCTCAAAACAGGATTCTCATTAACCAAATCATGTTGCTCACAATGTCTCTCAGAGAACAAAGTTTTCATTCAAAGAGAAAAAAGGAAATGGTGATGGACCAAAGCCTTTGGCATCCCTATCCAACTATTGAAACTCTGAGCTACATGCTCACACTTACCTAGCTTACCATTAGCTAAGTAAGCAACCAAAGTACTTGCTTAACTCCCTTGAAAGTCAAGATGTTAAGCAAGTGCTGTGTTTACCCCCTCCCAGCCTGACCTATCAAACATCCAATCAACAAATGTGTCACAATAACTGACTTATTCATGAGAAACATACAAATAATCAGAATCCCCTTCCACATAAAATAGACACCCTTGTACCCTTTAATCCTCCATAAATACATCTTTAAGTGGGTTGCCTTCCACTTCCTGTTGCACACATAGGCCCTCATTCTGATATTGGCGGGTGGCGGTCGCTGCCCGCCAATATCTGGCCGCCGAATGACCGCCTGCGGTCAAAAGACCGCGGCGGCCATTCCAACTTTCCCGCTGGGCCGGCGGGCGCCCTCCAAAAGGGCGCCCGCCAGCCCAGCGGGAAAGCCCCTGCAACAATGAAGCCGGCTCCGAATGGAGCCGGCGGAGTTGCAGGGGTGCGACGGGTGCAGTGGCACCCGTCGCGATTTTCACTGTCTGCTCAGCAGACAGTGAAAATCTTTGTGGGGCCCTGTTAGGGGGCCCCTGCACTGCCCATGCCAGTGGCATGGGCAGTGCAGGGGCCCCCAGGTGCCCCACGACACCCGTTCCCGCCATTCTGTTCCTGGCGGTAAAAACCGCCAGGAACAGGCTGGCGGGAAGGGGGTCAGAATCCCAATGGCGGCGCTGCTTGGATTCCCTGGGCCAGGGGAAAACCGGCGGGAAACCGCCGGTTCCCCTTTTCTGACCGCGGCTTTACCGCCGCGGTCAGAATAGCCCTGGAAGCACCGCAAGCCTGTTGCCGGTGCTTCCGTGGTCCCCGGCCCTGGCGGTTTGAAACCGCCAGGGTCGGAATGACCACCAAAATCTTTGATATTTGGCAAAATTGCTGTACCCCTGGGTACTGGCAAGACATGCCAATGTGGTTACATATGAGTTATAGGAAGCGGGGCACTATTTACTTCTGCTCTCAACAGTTGTTTACCAAGGTACTGGATAGAGTGAATGGAGTGCAAGATATGGGAAGTTTGTTTGGTAAAATAGGCAGGTGATAGTGATGTTTGACTACCATAGAAACCACTCCTCAGTATGAGGGTCACACACTGTACCAAAGTAGCTGAGTAGATGATGAAGAGTGATGGTCAAACACTTGATTCACTGTAGTAGTGTCACAAACAGATGCATTTACAAGCCTAGGTGCAGAGAACAAGGGGAGCCAAGTGATAAACCACTGTATTAATGACAGATGTGGACTGGGTAGTGAGAAAGGAGACTGAAAGTTACCCTCATGGATAAGCATTGAGAGGCCATTAGCACACATGACATCGGTGAAATATAAAACAAGGATACATCTGGCAAATTTCAACACAATTGTCATGGGGATCATTCCAACCAACCGCATGGCACAGGCAGGTACTCTCAGAAAAATAGGGCATGGTCTCAGGCAACCATGCTGTCTTCATATCGGCAAAGAGAGGTAACGCAAATGAGTCTTTGTGGGAATATACAATATAACATTTATACAGAGAGGTCAACATAAATTGTTCAAGGATAAAGCTGTAGACATACTACTTGATAAAATTAAGAATGTGTGCTATATGGGTTAATTAACAGGTTGGTTACAAAGGTTCTAGTGAAAATCTTCAAGGAGCTAAAGAGACGCCAGTGGGTTGTGGAATCTCTCAATAGTGGTTTGTAACCCATATCAGGAAATTGTCCTTAAATATAAAACCGCAAAACAGTGCAAAAGGCCCATACTCACATAACCCCACAACAAATACAAAAACAAAACAAGTTCTAAAGCCGTAGCCAAAAGAGCAACTGATAGCAAACTTAAAATGGTAATCCAAAAATCCATAAATTGAGTAAGCCAATAAATTCTATACCAGACAAACAACCAAAGAGTCGGCTGGTGTAAAAATATCTACATAGCTACCTTCAAACTAACTGTTTTAAAAAGGATGTATTATTTAATTTCTTCTCATTATTTATTTTTCAGTTGTTTTTAAACCCATATACCCCAACAAAAGTAATATTTGTTTTACAATTACATTGTCTAAAAGTGCAGATACTAAACATTTAAAATACATATCTACCATATAAAATACATTTTAATAGCTTCAATGCCAACAGCTAGAATTTCTTTTAACATTACTACTTTCCATGCTAAAATGAATGAAAGTTCCCATTGCCCCCTATTGTAGAATATACGGACCACTCTCACTAAGCTCAGTATAGACTCAAACAGGACATGGTGATTGGCCATACCATTTGCTCATAGTCACTGGCCCCAGAGCATGTAATGCATGGCCTTCAGCCATGCCCAGCAAACTGTGGCTGGATGGTGTGGCCTATCTGACATGCTCTGTGCCTAGTTCAGTGGTATTCAACCATCCTATAGAGCACCTTTTAGCAGCAACAGTGAGCTGCAACCAAAAGACCACACATCTTAGACCTCTGCCATGTCCTGCAGGCGCAGTGAATGGCTTTCATACATAACCTGAACCACAGCTTCGGTCCCCGAGGCCACAAGGCAAGACCTTTGACTGCACTTATGAGGTCACTGGCTATACTCTCCACCTAGTACCAAAACCCAATGTAAATTCAACTGTACATTCAGCTGTGCATGCACACTCAATAGAGACTCGATATGGCCTTTGGGATACACCTTTGTTTAGTCACATGAGTATTTTTCTATTTCATTTTGACTACAATAAATCTTGCATGAGTGTAGATTTAGAACTCCTCGGACAGACTGCTGCACTGCTAGAATCAAATTTAAGCATACATATTTTGTTTTTAGAAAGTAATATACCGATTCTTCATACTGGTCAAATATATAAGCCATCCAGAAAATGTTTTACCTGCAGATGCACACATGTACAATTATGAACTGGTATTGGGTGCCATGGCATAGATCTGTTAAGTATAGGTTTCAGCATTAGATTATGGCTAGGGTGTTGGATAGGATTAGGAGACTGTAGAAGACAGAATTGCCATCAAATGTGCTTTTGTTTGAAAAATAAATTAGATTTACCAACTTTTCTGGAGTTACAATCCCATCTGGGGAATGTCCCAGTCCTCTTGAGTATTAAGATGTTCTAAATTTGTTGCACACTTTCTTTAAGGTTCGGTGTTAGCCAAGACCTTTTGATTTTACTAAATTATATGTTTATTATACTACTTAAAGGGACTTTCAGTCACCTCTCTTCATCCATTGGTCTGTTGTTATGCCATTCACATTTTAATTTCTCCCACTACAGTGTTCAGCAGGGGACAATTGGGCAACCTACTTCCGGCACTGGTTAAATTCACTTTGAGTGAATGCATTGCTGTTAGAAAATGGATCTTTGGTTTGCAGTCAGGTTACTCCCTGTCCAAGCAAGAACCCTCACTCTAGCCAGGGCAATGGAGAAATGCACTTCGGTAACCCCTGCTTACACCCTTGGTAGCTTGGCACAAGCAGTCAAGCTTATTTCAGAAGCAACATGTAATGTATTTGTACCAACACACTCAGTAATACGGTGAAAACACTGCAAAATAGACCCCACGCCAGTTTATAAAAATGGGTGAAATTTATCTAAATCAAACAAGACCAAAACAACAAACATCCAACATACACAAGTCAAGACAGGAATTTTCAAAAGGATAACAGTCTTACTCCATAGAAAACAATGGAAACATTGATTTTACACAAAGTACCTGGTTTGTGTTAAAAATAAAGCCGCACAGGTGAGCGTGCCTCAGAAAAGTCAGCAATGCGTTGAATCCTTACTCGCAAGTGAGGCCGTGCATTGCTTCTTCTCCGGTTGGGTAGGCAATGTATCGTTTTTGTCCCTCGCAAGAGAGCAATGTTTTGATTTTGAGACAGGGCACCTTGGATCCACGCAGCTTCATAATGACTTTGGTGCCCAGGGACGATGCGTGAGAAATCCGGTTTCACAGTGTTAGAAAACCGCACTGCGTGGGGTTTGCATTGTTATCAGCAGCCGCAAGCGTTTGTTAGGTCGTTTCTCCAGCTGCGTTGTGTCACCCTCCCAGCCGCGATGCAGGTGGAGTGACAATGTTAACCTATATGAGAGATCGGCCTTGCACAGTGAAAACCGAATTTGACAGTATTTCACTGTTAGGACATGTTAAACACACCAGGCACATGTCCCACCTTTAAAATACACACCCTGCCCATGGGGCTACCTAGGGCCTACCTTAGGGGTGATTTACATGTATAAAATGGGAAGGTTTGAGCCTGGCAAGTGGGTACACTTGCCAGGTCGAATTGGCAGTGCAAGACTGCACACACAGACACTGCAGTGGTAGGTCTGAGACATGTTTACAGTTTACAGGGCTGCTCATGTGGGTAGCACAATCAGTGCTGCAGACCAACTTGTAGCATTTGATTTACAGGCCCTGGTCACCTCTAGTGCACTTTACTAGGGACTTACTAGTAAATCGCATATGCCAATAATGGATAAACCAATCACAAATGCAATTAACACAGACAGAATATGCACTTTAACACTGGTTAGCAGTGGTAAAGTGCCCAGAGTCCTAAAGCCAACAAAAACTTGTCAGTGAAATTAGGAGGAAGGAGGCAAAAAGTTTAGGGATGACCCTAGAAAAAAGGGCCAGGTCCAACAATTATGCTATCTCACAATGAGCACTTCTGCACACAGGCTAGTTCCCATCAGTGCAGGTTTTTTTCTTTTTACTTTATGACTACTTTAGTGTGCCCTTTGTGTTTAGAGACTCAGATGAAAGCAGGACACATAGGCCCTCATTACGAGGCTGGTGGTCATCAGACCGCCAGCCTTGCAGCGGCGGTCTTACTGCCTTGGACCCAGTGGTAATGACCGTCTCATTACAAGTTGTGGAGTTTGGCTGAAGCCAAACTGCCACAACGCCGCCTGGCCCTCCACTGCAGTTGAAGCGACGCAACCGGCAGTGAGCTTCTCCGGGCTGGTAGGAGGCCTCTGCCTGCCAGCCGGATTACAAGGCAGCAGACCACCAGGCTTTCAGTGGCAGTTACACACCCGGCAACAGGAATCCCCATTCCTGTCGCCAGCACACCCACTTGTACCCCCCCACTCATCCGCACACATGCACACACCCCCATCATCCACACACATGCATCCCTCCGTCCCCTTCATCCACACTCATCCGCACACCCCCTTCATCCACACACCCCCACTAAATCTACACTCATGCACAGACACACACTCCACGCACACATTTATGTACACATGCACTCATGCACAACCATTCAGGCAGACATACACGCACACACCACACACATGCACCCAACCCACCCCCCCCCTTCGGATGATCAACATACCTTTTGAGGCGAGCTGGTCGTCCGGGAGGGGATGGGTACTGGCGTTTTGCCCCACAGCACTGCCGTAAAGGAGTTAACCAAACCATATTACGTATCATAATACGGCAGGCGGAGAATTGCTAGCGTGGTGGTGCTGATGGTGCAACCTCCCCTTCAACTCTGCCGGCTTCAATCTTATACATGAATTCATAAAGGGACATGTTAGAAATGGGGTCTTTGGTTGTCAGTCAGGTTTCCCCCTGTCCAAGCATGGACCCTCACTCTAGTCAGGGTAAGCCACACACAATCCAAATTACCCTATGCCTACCCTCTGGTACCCTGGCACTGAGCAGTCACGCTTAACTTAGAAGGCAATGTGTAAAGTCTTTGTGCAATAAATCATACAATAACACAATATAACACGACAAAAAAAAACACACAGGGGATTATTCTAACTTTGGAGGAGGTGTTAATCCGTCCCAAAAGTGACGGAAAAGTGACGGATTTACCACCAGCCGTATTACGAGTCCATTATATCCTATGGAACTCGTAATACGGCTGGTGGTATATCCGTCACTTTACCGTCACTTTTGGGACGGATTAACACTCCTCCAAAGTTAGAATAACCCCCACAGTGTTTAGAAAAATATATAATATTTATCTGGATAAATGAAGGTCAAAACAATCAAAGATGCAATAAGTAAATGTTGAGATATCACTGAAAAGCGATATAAAGTGTTTTAGGTCTCTTTCAAGCACAAAGTACCTGGTTTGCGTGAAAAATCTCCTCAAAGAAGCAGAGGAGGAGAAGCGTGGAAACTAAGGGGTGTGTGTCGATTTCTCAGGCCGCACATGGCGATGCTGCATTTCGTTTTCACGCACGGACGGCTGTGCGTTGATTTCCGGTGTTCGGCGTGGATCCTCTTCGGGTTGCAGGGTTTTCAGATGGCCCGGGGACGGTGCTTGGATTTCCGGCACTGGCAGGACAAAGTCACAGGAGCTGCATTGATCCGGGGGGTTGCATCAAATTTTCTACCGCACAGCAGGCGCTGCGCTGATTCCTCTCTGAAAGTTGTGCTGCGTAATTCCGGCTTGGCTGTGCATCGATCCAGTGGGCCATGCGTCGTATTTATGGTCACCACGCTAGTGCTGCATCGATCTTCACAATGTGAAGTCAGGCTGCGTCGTTCCAGTTCGACGTCTGGTGAAATTTTCACCACGGTGCAGGCTGTGCATCGTTTCTGGAGGGCTGTGCATCGATTTTCACCACACAAGGAGTCCTTCTTGAAGAGATGAAGTCTTTTTGGTCCAGAGACTTCAGGGAAAAGGAGGCAAGCTCTATTCAAGCCCTTGGAGAGCACTTCATCAACTCAGCCAGAGAGGAACAAGGCAGCAGGGCAACAGCAAGGCAGCAGTCCTTCAAAGAAAGCAGTCAGGTGAGTCCTTTGGGCAGCCAGGCAGTTCTTCTTGGCAGGATGCAGGTTCTGGTTACAAGTTTCTTCTCCAGGAAGTGTCTGAGTTGGTGGGGACAGAGGACCTCTTTATATACCCAAATGTACCTTTGAAGTCGGGGAGACTTCAAAGAGTGGTTTAGAAGTGCACCAGGTCCCCTTTCAGTTCCGGGGCCAGGGTCTCAGTAGAGGGTGTGGCAGTCCTTTGTGTGAGGGCAGGCTCTCCACCCTCCCAGCCCAGGAAGACCCATTCAAAATGCAGATGTTTGCAAGTGAAGCTGAGTATCCTGTGTTTGGAGTGTGTCAGAGTGAATGCAAAAGGAGCCGACAACTAAACCCAGCCAGACGTGGATCGTAAGGCACAGAAAGATTTAAGTGCAGAAAAATGCTCACTTTAAAAAAAAGTGGTATTTCTAAAATAGTAATATTAAATCCAACTTCACCAGTCAGCTTTTTTTTTTATCACCATTCTGGCTATACTAAATGTGACCTTCCTACTCCTTTCAGATCAGCAGCTACTACTCAGACAATGTAGGAGGGCAGCCCCAATGTTAGCCTATGAAGGGAGCAGGCCTCACAGCAGTGTAAAAACGAATTTAGGAGTTTTACACAACCAGGACATGTAAACTACACAGGTATATGTCCTGCCTTTTGCCTACACAGCACCCTGCCCTATGGGTTACCTAGGGCATACATTAGGGGTGTCTAATATGTAGAAAAAGGGGAGTTTTAGGCTTGGCAAGTACTTTTAAATACCAAGTCGAATTTGCAGTGAAACTGCACACACAGGCCTTGCAATGGCAGGCCTGGGACAAGGTTAATGTGCTACTGAAGTGGGTGGCACAATCAGTGCTTAAAGGGAGAGAGCATATGCACTTTAGCACTGTTAGCAGTGGTACAGTGTGCAGAATCTGAAAACCAGCAAAAACAGTATCTAAAAAGTGGCGGGAGGCAGGCAAAAAGTTAGGGGTGAACACCCTAAGGCTGTCAGGACAGTATTTCAGAACACTTTTATTCTAGACTCAGTTTCAACAATGGTTCTTAAATAAAGTTTGCCCAGGAAGAAAGCCACCCTTTATCGTTTTTAATTTGGAGAACTTGCAGTGCTTTTTTTTATTTATTTCATTTATTTTTTCTCTTTCTTTCTTGCTATCTTTCTCCCTTGCCACCTTTATTCCCTTCTTTGCTTATTTTTAATTTTCTTTCTTTCTTTTCAACCTTCTTTCTTCTGTGCTTCCTTCCTTCCTTTCTTCCTTGCCTCCTTTCTTCTTTCCTTCTTTTTCTTCTTTCCTTTCCTGCTTTTCCTTTTTCTTTCTTCTGCCTGTTTCTTTGTTTCTTTTCCTTCCTTGTCCTTTCTTTCATTCTTTCTTTCCCTCTCCTGTCCTCTCTCTTGCCTCCTTCCTTTCTTGCCTCATTTTCTTCCTTTCTTTCGTGCCTCACCCTTCTTTCCTTCCTCCCTTTGTTTCTTTGTTGCTTCTTTTCCTTCTTACCTTTTTTCTTTTCATTCTTTGCTTTCTTCCCTCCTTCCCTTCTTTCTTGCCTCCTTTCTTCCTTTTCCTTTTTGTCTTCTTTCTTTTCGTTCTTCCTTTTCGTTCTTTCCTTTCTTTCCTCTGCTTTCTTCTCCTTCTTTCCTCCTTTCCTGCTTGCTTTGTTTCTTACCTCCTTTTCTACCTTTCTTTCTTCTATCTTTTTCTTTCATTCTTAAAGGCCAGAGGATAGCAGCCAATAAAAGAAGGATTGGCTCTTTTAGGTCTCTGTTAGTCAAGACCTTTTGATTGTACTCACTTTATGCGTACAAAAAGTAACCGGCTATAGCATTTTCTCCAGCTCGTAATCGAGCCAGAAGCAATGCTGTAACCAGCAGGGTGCACCAGCAAAGTTCAGTGAACACTGAGATGGTGCTGGGCGGGGGGGGCTGCACTGCCCATGCCTGCATGGGCAGTGCAGGGACTCCTCTGTGGCCCCCTTTACCTCTTCTCCACCAGCCTTTTTAAGGCAGTGTTACTGCCATAAAAAGGCTGGCGGAGAATGAGATCGTAATCCCCAGGGCAGCCCTGATTGCAGCGCTGCCCTGGCAGATTAGGATCTCCCCCACTGCCAGACTGCCAGGATCCAAGATCCTGGCAGAGCTGGTGGATCCATGGTGTTCCGACCGGCGGGGTAGTTATGTGGTGGTTGGCCCGCCGCATAGGCAGTGGTCCAGACTGCCACCTTAAGTGTGGCAGCCGTAAGACCGCCATACTCATAATAAGGCCCAGTGTGTCAGCCCCCTTTAGACACTGGCTGACTTCACTATGAGTGAAAGCTTCTTGCCCTTTCACAATGAGCACCTCATCACTCAGAGTAGCTACCTTCACTGCCAGGGAGTACTATGGTAAAGTGTACTTATTTGAGATCAAAAAACATTTTTGTCTTTAATTTTTTTTGTTTTAGATTTAGAAATATCCAACAGTTTTTCAAAAATAAGGTTTTGCAAAAACAGTGACAAAACAAAATAAGAATTGCCAAAGGGCTGGTCGACAATGCCAGGCCTACCAGCATTGCCAATGCTTGTTATATCATTGGATGGGATCATGAACTGTTGCTTGTGGTTAAAGATTTACTTGCATAGCACATACAAGCTAAGTCACATTGTTTTTCTAGGCAAATTGCATTTTGTTTTTTATAACAGGATTAGAATACGAGAGCCAGCGCAAGTACCACACAAACCAGAATTGCGATTCTTAAATGTTTACTGTGTAAAGAATCAGGATTTCATTAAAGACAAGTAGGCTAGCATTATGCATAAATCTTTTATTCACTCATTCTGAGCAGCCATTGAATGCTTCCAAAACAGAACAAAGAAACATCACAATAACATAGAATGTTCAGTGCAAAGAAGCTGTCCATCCTCAATGTTCTTCTTCTTTTGTTTGAACTTGGCATCCTAAATTTTAAAACCCAAAGGATCCTCTAAGCCACGTCCATAAAGAAACTAGGGGCCATATTTATACTTTTCGACGCACAACTGCGCCAACGCAGTTGTGCGTCGAAAAAGTTAACGCCGGCTAACGCCATTCTGAAGCGCCATGCGGGCGCCGTATTTATACAATGACGTTAGCCGGCGTTAGCCGGCGGCGCTGCCTGGTGTGCGTGAAAAAAAATTACGTACACCAGGCAGCGCCGGCGTAGGGGAATATGGAGCTTGGGCGACAAAAAATGGGGCAAGTCAGGCTGAGGCAAAATTATCGCCTCAACCCGATTTACGCCATTTTTTTCGACTCCCAACCCCCATTAAAATGACTCCTGTCTTAGCAAAGACAGGAGTCATGCCCCCTTGCCCAATGGCCATGCCCAAGGGACTTCTGTCCCCTGGGCATGGTCATTGGGCATAGTGGTATGTAGGGGGGCATAAATCAGGCCCCCCTATGCCACACATTTTTTTTAAAAAAAATACTTACCTGAATTTACCTTATGTTCCCTGGGATGGGTCCCTCCATCCTTAGGCGTCCTCCTGGGGTGGGCAAGGGTGACAGGGGGGGTCCCTGGGGGCATGGGAGGGCACCTCTGGGCTCCTTCCAAGCCCACAGGTCCCTTAACGCCTGCCCTGACCAGGCGCTAAAAAATTACGCAAAAGCGGCTGGACGTAATTTTTTTTTACCCGCCCTCTCCCGGGCGTGATTTTTGCCCAGGAGTGTAAATACGGCGCACATGCCTGGGAGTCAATTTTTTAGACAGGAACGCCTACCTTGCATATCATTAACGCAAAGTAGGTGTCCACGCTAAAAAGTGACGCAAACTCCATGGACTTTGGCGCTAGACGCGTCTAACGCCAGAGTATAAATATGGAGTTAGTTTTGCGTCGAATTTGCGTAAAAAAACCCGATGCAAATCCGGCGCAAACGGAGTATAAATATGGCCCTAGATATCTATGGAATAAAAAACAGATATGAAATTAAATCCTGCAAACACACCTCAAAACTCAACTCACACAATACATATTCGATAATATACCATCATATTTCTTGTCTCATACAAACCATTTCATTAATAAAATTAAATAATGTCGCAAATACAAATTCTCTTGTAATTCATAAGATCTCCCTCCATAGGGAAGGGAGGGTGGGATAATGCGAGCCTCCTTGTCTTGAATGAAATCCAGATTTTTTTCTACAGTAAACCTTTAAGAATTGCACTTTCACGTCAAGGTAGGAGGCTAGCATTATGCATATTCAAAGCTTTTCAATGCATAGCTCAAAACATGATCCACAGCTTTAAAATAACATTTCCTAAATGTATCAACATTTGATCAATTTGCTGTCTTAAGCAAATCTTCCCAATGTCCCCCAGATATCAACACTTCGCTTGCCATCACACCCCTTGTCGAGTGAGCTGTAAACTTAGTCAAATCAATCCCTGCTTCAGTCATTGTAGATTTTACTTATCTAGCAATGATTTAATTTGAAACCCATTTATAAGGTTTAACATATGAAATAAATAATTAATATTCTCCTGCATATCTCTTATCCGGTACCGTGCTCTCATATTCTTTCAAACATCACACGACACATAATTTTGGGTTGTCATCAAAAATTAAATAGAAAACAGACTTAGACATAATTTTTGTTCTTTTTTTATGTCAAAAAGTACACCATTTGGTTGACAAAACCAGTTTGAAATTTCCAAGGCACCTACATCCGATATCCTTCTAATTTAACTTAAGCATAACAAAGTTGCTAATTTCCAGGATAATTCCTGTATCCTTAGATACTTATTGCTTGGCCAACTTAAAAATAATGTCAAAACCACATTCACATCCCATAAGTTAAGATATTTAGACTTAAGTCTAATTCCTTTCATAACTCTGCACACCAAAGGGCTCCACCCAATTGAACTTTGTTGTACCAAACAATGTCCTGCCACTATTGCAGATCTATGACAATTAACCGACCTATATGACAAACCTTTTATGAAAAGATCTGCTAAAAAATTAGACACCTCTACTTCATCAGCTTGTACGGAATCCAAATCCCTTTCCATGCACCAATGTACCCATACTGACCATGTTCCTCTATATCTTTGTCTTGTACCTGGTACCCATGATTCATCGAGTGACTCAGAAGCAGTTCATGAGAGGCCTGCAAATCTCCTTGAACTACTGATATTCTCCATGCTAGAAGCTTCAATAAACCCTCTTGAACCAAAGGATGATCTTCTTGATCTATTCCCATCAAAGGTCCTTTGCATTGCATTATCACAAATGCAATCTCGATCGACATTTCCAAAAGCGTTGGGACCCAAGGCTGAGTTTCCCAAAACACGGTCATCAGAACAGTCTGACATGCTTGCCTCCTCACCTGAACCAATACTCTCTGGATCATTAAAAAGAGGGGGAAAGCAAAGCCCATCATACCTCTCCAATCCTGAGAAAAAGCGTACATTGCTATTGTACCTAGATCTGGCGTCAAACTCATATACCTGTCCAACTGATAAGTCAGTCTTGATGCAAAAAGGTCTACTCCAAATGGACCCCATATAATTTGGATCTTCATGAAAATATCCACCATCAACTTCCAATCGGCGTCATCTTTCAAATTTCTCAAATTCCAGTCTATTATTACATTTGAATATCACCTGTATTGAGGATGATAACAGACCAATAATTCAAGGCAGATTTCTCAACTGAATTCTGTCCTTCCTCAAAATGGAAGATACATCTTGTTTTATCTTTTTTTACTTTTTCTCTGGTTACTGAAGTTGATACAACTTTGTGTCCACCATAAAGCCCAGAAATTCCAGTCTCTAAGTTGGAACCCCGGCTGACTTTTCTAGATTTACTATTAAACCTGGATATTCCAACAAATTTCAAATAATCACTGTTTAATGTACTAAATCACTCAAATGTTGATCCATTATCAGGATATCGTTCAAATAGACTATCAAACGAATTCCCCTTTCTCTTAAGAAACCTACCACTAGTTTTAGTACTCTTGTAAAACACCAAGGGGCTGCGGATAAGACAAATGGAAGACACATAAACTGATACAGGATTCCTTTCATCTGAACCTTAGAAATTTCTGACTCTCTTTCCCATAGGAATTGTGAAGTATCCATCTTTCGAGTCCATCTTCAGTAACCAACCTCCCTCTTGTAATATATCCCTCAAACAATGAAAGCTCTCCATCTTGAAATGTCTGTAAATTATGTATTGATAAAGTTCTCTCAAGTTTATAACCGGTCCCTACCCTTTGTCTTTCTTTTCCTCCAGGAAAAGAGTACTTACAAAACCTATTGCAAAAGTCACTTTCTGAATTGCATCTTTTTGCAACATGTGCTCTATTTCTTCTATGACAATGCTGTCCAACTCGGTGCTGAACACCAACTGCTTTGGCTCTTTTTCTTACCGGGGTACTTCCAAAAATTAAATTTGGTATCCACAAATCGCCTCTAACATCCATGCATCTGTTGTGGTCCCTGTCCAAAGTTTCTGGAACAGCCTTAATCTTCCACCCCTCTTCTGAGGGGTAAAACCAGAACATGTCTTCATACTCTCCTTGTGAAACAGAGTCATTCTATCCATGTCCTTTGTTGGACCAATACCTCCCTGATCTCCCCCTTTGGGATTAAAATTCTCCTTGGCCTCCTCTGTTACTCCCTTGATAACCACTGAAACTATTTCCATAGTACAGTCTCTTATAGTTTGCCTGGCTGGAAAGTAGCCTTCTCCGTCCGGACCATCCTGAAAAATTACTGTTCCTGTTAAAAACTCTGCCTATATTAAATTCAGCTTTATCAAGGCTAGTGAAACTCTGGACATATTTCCCTGAGAGCTAAGGAAAGCTGACACTTAGTTCTTTTTTAGCAAAATCTCCCAACTTTAGGTTTATGCGCATTAGAACTGATTTCCTTCGTTCCACCAATAAACCCACATTGGGGTTTCCTAAAAAACATGTTGCACGTTGGCACAAACCCCTAAGTTAATGTATGTCCAAATCAGTGCCCTTCATATAGGCATCCTCAATAAGATCAAACATCCGTGCCAAAATATCTAAAAGTCTGTCTTGGCATTGCTTGAATGATCTTTCCAGCCCTTTTCTTGGATCTCTACCCATCTTAAACATGTAAGTTACTAAATCTGGATCCAGATTAGGTCATAGTAACTTTCATCAATGATTGGCCGGGAGCATTCTACTTTAATAATACTGCTTTTGTTTTATTTCTAATGGCCTCCTTAACCAATGACGAATATAATCTGATATGTGGTCCAACAGCCACCAATCCTTATCCCTAGAATGGCTAATATCTTGTGGATCAAATAAACATTCTCCTCTAGGATCTCTAACCTTTTTCTTGATCCCTCCGATTTCTCCTCAATGAGGTCTTCAAATGCATCACCAACATTATCTTTATAATATAAGTCTAAAACATATTCATCCAAACCAGATGTCTGCTCTCTCATCTCTTTCTTATCTGATGACATACCATCTGCAGTAGATGACTCTCATGCGTGTTGCTTTGGACACCTTCCCCTTTTGAGTTTGTCTTGAACTCCTTTTGTTTTAGAAACCACCTCTGCTTGCTTTCTTGTTCTTAAACATTTAACTCCAGGGCTTCTATGCCCCTCTTCAGATTCCGATAAGGAAAAATACTCTTCTTCGTTATGAGGTCTCTTTCACTTTTTATTTAAAATGTATTGTATGGAATTGTGCACAATGGCACTCAACTCCTCTGAAATAATCTTTCTTATCAAATTGTCGTGAGACCTTACCTCAGAAGTTTCACCTTCCATGGTGTATTAATTAATATTAAAATGAATTCTTATTTTTCTGGGTATTAATCTATTTGACATATATAAATAAACTATATTCTGCGACTATCCTACTGAAAAAGGAGTTATTTTGCAGGTAACCTGGCACAAAAACGCACTCACGATCTCTCTATCAGAGGAAAAGTGATCCAAGTGGACGTTGCCTAGCAACAAGACTCTGAGATCATCAAGAAAGAAATGCCAGCCCAATCTCCTCTAAATAAAAATCAAACACAGTATTGCTATGCAACTAAACCCTGCCTATTCAACCAAAGGTCAAACAACGTAATTGCGTGTCACACAACAGCTTAAAAATGACAATAAACAAGCGCGTCTCCATTGCCAAAGGCGGCAACATCTCGCTGGCTTGACGTACTCTTTTTTTTAAAATTTGGATCCGACCACAGAACACGTAGCCGAGAACCCTCAATGCCCATAAAGTAGTCTGAAACTTAAACCTTCATACCACAGGCACCACTCTTTCTCCCAGAGGTCACCTTTTAACTTTTCTGGAGCTGTCAGCGTGTATCCGAGCCGAGATAAACAATGCCAGAAAAAATCAGAGCTGAATCTAGCTCAGTCGTGCCCACCTCAATGCATGGGGCGTCAGCGTGCAGGATCTCTAACAAATGATACCTGCCCACGACACCACGTTAAATTGGGAACAAATGATCATAAAAACGATATTCATAGGACAAGCACTTGCCAATATCAATTAAATACTAATTATGGTCAAATTGTATAACAATTGTAACAACTATATTAAAAACCATACATTGGGTTTTATTAAATAGCACTATCATTAAACATATGTAAATAGTAACTTCTAAAACAAACAATATGCCACATCGAATATAGCAGTGCTTATCTGCTCAGAAGCAGCAAACAAAAGAGGAAAAAAATGGAGGATGGGCAGCTTTTATGGATTGCACATTCTATGTTATTGTCATATTTCTTTGTTCTATTTTTGGAAGCTTTCAGGGAGTGAATAAAATATTTATGCATAATGCTAGCCTCCTGTCTTGACATAGAATCAGTTAGATAATACCCTACAATCTTCATGTCGAGTTTAAAATAAACCTGTCCACGAGTTTATATCGTAGCAAACTATGGAGTTTTCCAATTTTGGGGCCAGGACTCTATTTCCGTCCGTGACAAATCTGCATGGAATTACAAGTAAAAATTCCAAAAGAACTGAAGCGCTTTTTCCGAAGACTCGTCATAAAGGACCTGGTTATTAATGTGCTCAAGTATGATTTTCAATATACTAACCAACTTGCCCATAGCATATGAACACATAAAAGCCCTCTCTTTAAACACATTGTCAGTACCACACCTTTTCTTATTAAGTGCTCAATAAAGCTTACTTGTGCCCATGAAGGAGCAGGGATTTGTGTAAATTTAGTAATTTTAGCATATTGCAAACCTGCCTTGAGTTATACCAGTGATCTATATACAGATCGACAGCCACTAATGGAGGGTTTCAGCAATGATTCTGTATACACTATCTCACAAAGGTAAAATAATAATTCCTCATCATTTTCTTCCTTTTGTCTCAAGTGGACCGTCTGCCATCAGTAGACATTCATCCCTTGGAAAGATTGCATTTGCAATTTCACTCACTAGATTTTCTACTGAAGTTCTGCTGGGTCATGCCTCTTCAGCATCCCTGTGCTGTTTGGTATTCCTGCGACGTGAAAGAACAGTAAAGCGTGACAACATGATCTAGTGCACAAGCCCTAGGATTCATAATTAATTTAATTCTGGTTTTCTCCTTAAACGCATTGCAGGTTTGAGAATGTAATACAAGCCTCATTCGTAAAACTCAATTTTTAACTTTCATACTTTCGGAACACCAGCTTCTTCAAGGTGCACTGCAGTCCACGAGATTACCCATCACTAATGAGCATCTAAATAATAATGTTCAAGGCACAAAGACCCAAAGGCCCGGAGCCTAGTTTAGGTGACAAACGTCTTAGACTATTATGCATATACGCAATGGGGGATTATCTCTGAATGGATGGGCTAATTATTCTACTACCTAAACTCAACCTCGAACCCCCTCCATGTGCCCTCATTTAAAGCTTAAGTACATTGCAGTATGCAATTCTACTATATGCCTACTAAATAGGGGAGTGGTGCAAAAATGAGGAAAAATTACTGAAAATGGATATGGTTAAATGGAAATTATGGAGGAGTTTCAAAGGAACATGCTATTATAAAACACACATCCACAAAAGAGTAAGACCATTGTAATTCACAAAATACACTTCTGAAGTTACTACAGCTCTTATGGTGTCAAAGCAGACTTAAAACAACAGCCGTCAACTACTAAAGTAAGTCAGGCACCTCAAATGACCAACCACTGGAAATGTAACAAATGTCCTGAGAAATCACAGAGGCATAGAATTAAACTGATGCCACATAAGAATCAATGTTAAATTAAGTAAATTCATTTTACATTTAAACAATTTTAATGATAAAAAAAAATTGAGTACACTTATTGGTAAATGCTGTTCTTTTTTAAAATTCAATATTACACTTAATAATAACCAAAAATAAATGTCACTGTTAAACTTATTTTAAAACATAACTATTTAAATAAATAACTTTTAGCCACATTTACCACAAATAGACACAAATAAAAACTGTTGGTGAGGGTAGGTAATTTTTCAAAGTATTATTTTAAAATTCATATTTATGAATTACATTAATATATTTAAATTGTTTTAATTTTAAAATTATTTTTGCATTACACTTTACTATAAATTATATCTAATTTTTAGATAAATAAAATGTATTACATTTTCCTATAATTTCTCATTGGGGCATCTCCTCCCCAGTACTCGTAGTTAAGACCACCAACACATGAAAAGCTATTTCTGGAGAGATGTCTGTCCACACCTAGGTGTAAATCTCCAATTGCAAATGGTGCACAATAAAAAAAAGTGGAGAGTTACACACAGGTGTAGAAGAACTACATATGAAAAAATAATCATATTTGAACTTACTTTGGTGAATCTGCCCCTATGTATTTGACCTGGCAAAGATTAGGCATCACACCATTGTTTATGGCCACTGCCTAGATGGTCAGAAACAACCCTGAGATCAACCTAGAACAGAGTGGAATTGAAAGATTTATTATTTATTACAGGATAAAGATGATGCCATAACTAAAACAATGCCATAGACTGTTCCAGCTCCCTGAAAGTGTGTGCCGCCCAAATGTATATGCCCACCCTTGACGACTGGTCTATTCCCAGAATGATTGCAATTAATCCCCCCAACAAAAAAAAAGAAATACTATTGGGAATGATGGGTTGGGCTTCATTAACAAATTGATGGAGAGTTCCCAGTCATCTTCTAGAGTGGCATTTATTTACATACTTGAACTGTCATTGCCTACAGTGGATGTGTCACCAGGCACCATCTGCCCTAGTTTTCACATTCATCTGCATGGTGTGAGCTAGGTATTTCACAATCAAGATTCAAACACCTCTTTTTAGGGCAATAAGGAGCACTACCACACCCATTTATCTCAGTACTGCAGCTTCTGATGTGATGTAATTGTCTTGAAGAATTGTTCAGTGGTGTGGCGTAGAGTGTAGTAGTGTGGCATAGAGTAAAGTGTTGTGCCATGTCATAGAGTTGTGCGTGATAGAGCGTCTTAGATTGGAGGGTTGGAGAGTGGAGTAGCTTAGAGTGGAGAGGCATATCACACATTAGAGTGGTGTGTCATAGAGTGTGGTGGTGTGTCATATAGTGGAGTGCAGTGGAGTGGCGTTGAGGATTGTACAGTGGAGTAGAGTGGTGTACAGTGGAATAATGTGTCAGAGTAGAGTGGAGTAAAGTAGCGTAGAGTGGGGTAGAGTTGCTTAGAGGCTCGCACATTGAGTCTCATGCAGTAGAGTAGAGCATTGCAGAATGGTGTGGCATACCGTGGAGTAGAATGTCATTGACTAGAAGGATGTAGATTGTCAGCGATCAGTAGAGTGGAGTACAGTGAAGTGGCGTATTCAGTTTATCTCACTACTGCAGCCTTTGATGTGATACAAGTTTTTCGACGAATTGTCACCATATGGTGATCTCTAAGGTATGCTTGAAGACTTTGCCACTTATAAAAGCTTTGTGGGCTTTTCACATTAACTGCAACACATTTTTATTGCAACATTCATGGATGTTGGAGCATGAGAAAAGAAACCCATTGAGTGCACGTATCTTTCAATGAAAGAACAGAGTGAGTGTTTATCATGCCTCATCAATGTCCAACTCTTTAACTTACAGGTATATGCCACTGTGGGCAAGAAGTGGTGATGACCAATATCAAAATATCCCCTGGGGCACTGCCAATTAGTGAAGTGGAAGGTGGGCCACATGTTCACCCTCCCTAGCCGATATTTGGATCCCAGGTACCCCGTTTCCTGGGGCCCTGCCCATTAGTAAAGTGGGAGGGTGCTGCGTGTCTCCCCTCCCAGGGCAGAAATTGGCCCAGGGGACAGCATCCCCAGGCCCCAGGAAATAACTTAAGGGAAGGTGGGCCAAGTGGTCCCCATGCCTATGCCAATTTTGGCACTGGGACCCCATACCCTGGGAGCCAGCCAATTATTGAAAGGGGAAAAATGGACCTCCCTAGGACTGTTTTGCCCAGGGGGGGTCCCATCCCCAGGGCCCAGTCACTTGTTGATAGGTACCCTGGCCACACCCATGGTGCATTTTATGGGACCACAGGGGGAGCTTCAAAGCTCTCACAGTCCCTGCTGGCTCCCTGCCTCCAGTGGGAGCGGGCATTACTCTGGCTTATTATAGCGATATATTGCGGCCCATTATGTCACTAAGTTTTGCCCCTTACAGTTTGAAAAACACTGAATAAATTCACACCATACTCTCTATTCCTGCCAAATTTCATGTAAATCTGTTCAGCCATTTTGTTGTTATGTCTGAGTAAAAGTCTATGGAAAATGCATTGGTGGAAAAATATGTTTTGGGAACCACATTTTTCCTTTACACACCTTAACTAATCAACACTAAACTTTGCATCATCACCCAATGTAGAAAATGGAATAGTTCCGCGAAAAAATGTGGAGAATCCTCAAATGGCCTTTTTTTAAGCAAAGCCTAGTGTTGGGCAATGGCATGTCACTAATCAAGAGCTAAATCAAGCCCTAGTAGTTTTACTGGAATAAAATATTGAGCTTCTGGGCAGGACAGTACATTACAACCCATTCCACTTTATCTGCACCAAGCTCAGGACAAGCCATATGAGTATTAAATAGAAAAAAACATAGAACGCATTATTCAATCAATTAGTGATTTCTAAAGCACAGCTAGTCACCTGTAGGGTCTCAAGGCACAGTTTGAGAGGTAGTGTGTTCCATGTCCAGGCTGTGCTTTTCCAGATCTTGGGAATGGCTGCGAGGGCTAGCTGGGAAGAGCAGAGATATCTGTTGGGTACGTAGAAGGTGAGGCGGTGGTTGAGTTATGTCTGTCCTATGTTGTATAATGTCTTGTAGGTGTGGATCAGGAGTTTGTATGTGATGCACTTGTTGACTGGAAGCCAGTGTAGGTCTCTGAGGTCAGAGGAGATGTGGCCGTGTCAGGGGATGTCCAGAATGAGTCTGGTTTCTGCATTCTGGACATCCCCATCAGAATTTTAAAGTTTCAAAGTAAATGTGGCCAACTGTCTGGGAGTCAGAAATGGAATTTACACCTCACTGGAAGGCCTGATGCCTCTTTTCCTCTGAGTACCTCATAACTTCACTAATAACCTGATCTTAACCAAGAGAACTTTGAACACGCAAAATATCATTGTCACAGGTCACTAATGGGGAAATCATGGTGTCTCATTTAGTCTGTAGTTAATTACCTCATCAAACATTGCATTATAGTCTGATGGTTATGGAATAAAATATAATGTGAAAAAGCCATTAAAGATGAACTCTTGCACGGAGCCAAGCAACACCACTCAAGGGTTACCACATAGAATCTAAATGTCCCAGAATTTACCAGCCACTTTGACCTGCCAAAATGTATCCACAGATGCATTTTTATTGCATAACCTCTAAATATCTATGTTTGTTAGCAGTAGTTACCCCACATATAAAAAATTATCAACCAGCTTTGTAGTGAGGCCCATAATGAGGAGATGTTGTTTGGCTAGTTGACGATCTGTTATTGATTGTGTGCTTCAACAGAGGACTCGGTCTTGTCCTAAAACTTGATATAGAAGAGTAAAGCGCTTGGTTCCCCCTCGTAAGCTTTACCACATCTCACCAGAGCTATCGGTGAAATGAGAAATCCTTGTCCTCCACCCAAAGTCAGAAGTCTCAGAGTATGCAGGATCCTGTTCCAGTAGTTGAGTCTGAAACGGTGTTTGCATATTGTGTGTCCTGCCAATGGTCAAACATAGTTTCAAAACAGCTGCAGCAGCACAAGTGCTGAAACTAACGGAAGACCTTTTCTCCACTTCAAATAGTTCACATGGATAAGAACAAGCTTATTGTAAAAAAAAATATACAAGACCACAAAGCGTGCTCTCTTCCAAGACCTGAAAATGATTAACTGTAGCAGATGCGTGCACCCCTGGCGTATTTGCCAAACTGATTTCTTTTGTTATTCTCAGTCTGTAAACTGGAAGATATTTATTCCAGAAACTCACAAATTGGTGTGAGAGAGCGGGTCTGGAGGGAAAAAAGAGGGTGGAGCCAAGAAGGGTGGCCATAAGTGGCAGAGTAAAGAGAAGAAAGTCACTGACAGCCTTCCGGCAAGTAAATCGATACTTTCATTTTAAAGAAACCCTCCCAAAGACATTGACAAAGAATAATATGATAGTAACGCCGTTATGACAATTATTTAGACAAACGCAGATTGCTTTTTGTAATATCTATTTATGGGTTTGTATAATAAAAGATCATTGAGGATTTATGTGCATGCTGGTTTTCATTTCGAGTTTTCAGCATCTCACCGACATATATTCTATATATATATATGGTCCAATCTTCAAAAGCTACCTAAGGGAGAAATGTGCTTTTTGAAAAACGGCTGCATGTTCCCCTTAAAACCTTTTGCTATTCCCAACTCAAAGATACATTTTCCTAAGGTTGATGAATGAGTGCCTTTGATTTAGGTAGTAGTAATAAACCCACGGCCCTTTTTAATTAGCAGAGCAGGAGCCCTCCCACAAATTGTTGTGGCTTCTGTCCCACCACATCACAGGTTACCCCTCACCCTATTTAGAGCTGTGGGAACTGTTGGTTGTGCACACGTGAAGTTTCTGTCAGGTGTACTGGCAACCAGTTGTTTGTGGCAGCCTGTACCACAGGGGGATCATTGACAGACTATTGCAAACAAAAATATCCTGTGGACAGAATATCCTGTCAAAAATATTGAGTACAAAAATATTGAGAGGGTAAGTGCAAATACACAATTATAGGTTTACCATTCTTAACTCCACATTTATGCACATTGGATACACAGATTATATACAGATATATTATATATAAATATATATATATATATATATATATATATATATATATATATATATATATATATTTATATATATATATATGTATATACATACATATTGTCATGGTACATATATGTGGTGTTATATACATTAAAACGTTGCTTACCGATAGAAACTTACCAATAAGTTTGTCTACATGATACATTTTCTCTAATATTTTGTCTAAACCCCACCACAGGGTTGATAACACTAGTGAATTAGGAGGTTCACTTTATTTAAGGGAATCTTCTCCATCCAGATTTTCCTTGCATGGATACACCAGGAGCAAACTAATAAACAAGCAATGTCTGTGCATTTCAGAGCCATTTTTTGTTTGCCTTTATAAGCAAGTTTATTTGATAGAATATTGAAGCTAAAAATATATTGTGGACAGGATATCATGTCAAAACTTTTGAAGACTGAAATATTGAAAAGGTATGTGGAGATAGGTGAGTATAGATTTACTATTCTTAATTCCACATCTACATACCTTTAAGATATATATATATATATATATATATATATACATGTATGGACATATATATATATATATGTATATGTATATATATATATATATTCAAGGTACATATATGTGGAGTTAAATATAGTAAGACTGTGCTTACCAATAGAAATGAACCTTCACAATATTTTTGTGACCGATATTCTTGACACAATATTTGGACTCCTTTTTTTGTCCAAACCTACACCTTTGATGTTTGCTTCTGAAAATCTAAAAATATTATATATATATTAAGTGGGCTGCTGTGAAATGGAATCAGCCCAACATTAATTTCTGATGAAAGTGCTCCTTCCGTATAGTCAGAGGCACTTTTGTCAGAACTTCACTGAATGAACAAACGGTTCGCTCTCAGTAGGGTAGGTAGCTTGCTACACCATGGCCACAAGCAGGGGCTCCAAAGCCCTGACTACCTTGATCGGCCACCAACAGGGGTGAATATGACCCCCAAATTCAGGTACAAAAACGCATGCATTCATAGCCAACACCTTCTAAAACAGGCCACTTCTGATTAATTTAAGCCTATTCAAAATCTTTTGTGATCCACATGCCGAACACATGCATGAATTCCTGGCCTGTAGCAGAGCTTAATTCCAATCTGAATCCTGACATTTCGTAATTCTCTGCACTGCACATTTTTTCTTGTGCCCATCACCCCCTAACTCTTCAAGTAAGTCTTATTCAAACGAACAGTCCACGATTTATGAGCTGGACCTATCGGAAGACACATGGATTGCCAACCAATGGATGAGTGAGAAACCAAAAGACATGACACTCTAAAATAGGAAGCAAGGGTGAAGCAAGACCCGCTTTTTGCTGGTTTTAGGACTCTGCACACTTTACCTCTGCTGACCAGTGCTAAAGTGCATGTGCTCTCTGCCTAAAACATGGTAACATTGGCTCATACCCAATTGGCATATTTAATTTACTTGTAAGTCCCAAGTAAAGTGCACTGTATGTGCCAAGGCACTGTAAATTAAATGCTACAAGTGGGCCTGCAGCACTGATTGTGTCACCCATATAAGTAGCCCTTAACCATGTCTCAAGTCTGCCATTGCTAGTCCTATGTCTCTGTGTGCAGTTTCACTGCCACTTCAAATTGGCATTTAAAACTACTTTCCAAGCCTTAAAACTCCAATTTTTCTACATATGAGTCAACACTAAGGTAGGCTTTAGGTAACCCATAGCACAGGGTGCTATGTAAGTAAAAGGCAGGGCATGTGTGTATGTGTTTTACATATCCTGGTAGTGAAAAACTCACAGATTTGTTTTTCACCACGGTGAGGACTGCTCCTCTAATGGGCCAACATTAGACATTAGAACAGTCCTTACAATACTTTTAAGTGATAGATTCTGATCTGAAAGGAATAGCTCTGTTAGGTACAGTATGGCCAGAAGGGTAATAGAAAATCCTGCTCACTGGTGAAGCTGGATTTAATATTACCATTTTAGAAATGCCATTTTTAGGAGGGGGGCATTTCTCTGCACTTACTCCCTTCTGTGCCTTACATCCTGTCTCCAATCCATGTCTAGGCTGTGCTGGTTGACAGCTCCCCTTGTGCATTCCACCCACATAGCCATAAACACAGGGCAATCAGCCACGTCTGCATTCATCTGCATACTGAATGGGTCTTCCTGGGCTCTCACTTACACTTCAAAGGCCAATGGCCTGACCCCACGCAAAGTACTGAAAATCCCCTAGAGGGATCCTGGCAGACAAGGCTGGCTTTAAAAGTTCCCTCACTTAAAAGGTACTTTTGGGTATATATATATTGGGTCTCTGACACCACCAAATCCAATACTTCTGGATCTACAACAGGACTCTGCCAGAGGGACTGCCTGGCTGCCCAAAGGTCTCATCTGGACTACTTTGCTGGAAGGACTGCTGTCCAGCTTTTTGCCCTGCTGCCTTCTGCCCCCTGACTCTGCTGGAAGGACTCTGCCTTCCCCACAAATACTCTCCAAGGGCTTGGATTGATCTTGTCTCCTGTTCTGAAGTCTCAGGGCCACAAAGACTTCATCAGAGAGAAGAAAATCTCAGTGCATCAGATAATCAATGCCACACCTGCAGAAATTGAAGCTGCTCCTGACATGCGGCTGAAAAATTACTGCATTGTCTACCGGCTGGACACAGCATCCGCTCCTTCTCACCAGCACATCGAGGATTTTCAACACATCATCCATGGGCATCAAAATATCCCCGCATCGCAGTGAGGAACCAAGGCTGTGCTCCTGGAAATCAATGCATCACCTTGTAGTATGGAAAGAAAAGAAGCATTGTCTGTGTCGTGCTGGAAATTCTGACGCAGCACCTTATTTTTCAATGCATCTCCTCCTCTGCAGCCCCCGTGCATCATTATTTTTGACGCATACCAGCTACTGTGTGTTACAAGGATACAACCACTAATATTTAATGAATTAGAAACATTTAAACTTTTAAAAAGTAATATCTTGACTTATGTATATTGGCCATTTTTAATTCAGATAAATACTATCTATTTTCCTAAACTGGTGTAGAGTACTTTTTGTGGTGTTTTCACTGTTACTGTATGAGTTATTGCACAGATACTTTACACATTGCCTTCTAACTGAAGCCTTCTTTCTCTGTGCCAAGTTATCAGAGCATAACCACAGGATAATTTAGGTTGTGCAGTGACTTACTCTGATTAGGATTGTGGCCCCTGCTTGGACAAGGGTGTATACCTCTGCCAACTAGAGACCCAATTTCTAACAATGTAGTATATTGCAGCACCAGGCAGGGAAAAAGCTTCATGGAGTCGGAGGGCAGGATGTTCAATGCATGTTGACTTGCGGCTGCTCATTAGAAGGACTTTCCTTTTCAGTGGGCCTGGCATCATGAAAATCACTATGTCCCAACCACTAAATGAGGAATGGCTTGTGTGGGGTGGACCAGTTGAAAGACCACCAATTTTGGCCGCTGACCTAAAATGCCATCTCTAGATAGGCCTCGTATTCATCTCCAGAGCTGAACTTTTGAGTATGAAATTGAAAGGACTATCCCCCTAATTGGTGCAAGTGCAGTATAAAGTACAATAGCAAATGCCTATACACGTACGCATAACATAGATATATGTATAAAAAAACCTTGTGGTGGTCACCACTAGGTAGTTATAGTTAGGTCTACTTTTCCATGGATGAAGAGTTTTTTGGTTTGCTAATAACTGTGGTCTTGTTTTACAACTCTTCACAAAACGTTCCCAAAAAACAGTTCATCCACCTCAGCTAATTCCTGGAAAGTTTTGGGATGATCTGTAAAGCGGGGTCCGAGAAAAATAGAGGGGTCCCTAAATGTAAAATCTCCATGAATATTTTCCATGGACTTTTTTGGACGGGGCTACAGCAAAAACTGCTCAATGGAACTACAAAAGATTCAGCAATAAGCTAAATTTTGGTTGGCAGATTGTGATTTGGTGTAAATCTTTTAGTAGTTTGTGAGAAATTAAGGTTTAAAATAATTGCATGTTTTGGCATAAAATCAATAATGGAGTCCTGACATTAGTCCCGGGCCCATTTTTCCATGCACCTTCACAGTCTTGCAAGAGCGACAGGCTCCCCGCGAATCCTGCAAGAGCAAGCACTCTGATTGGCTGGCTCCTGGAATGTTAGAAATGAAATGGCCACCATTACTGTTTACTGTGAAAAATTGGATGTGATGTGGAAATGAAATAAAGAAGGTATATAAGGGGGCAGGAGAAACACATGCTGTCCCTCTAGATTTAGAGAGGAGGTGTGTAAGGAATAACTACTGAGAAGATAATAAATGTATATTGTTTTTTAACTCATTTTTTCGATCTTGCGAGACTCTCACAGTATTGTGAATAGTAAAAAGGAGTAGATGAGTTCTAAATACACTCTATTAATAGGAATGCATATTGGGGCCCTTGTTTTTGAGAGGAAGTGTGTGAGAGATAAGTACTGCGATGAGGAGATGGTTAATTTTTTTTTTTTAAATGTTACTACCTCACATGACTCTCGTAGAATTGTGAAAAGATGAAAGGAGTAGGTGATCTTTGAAGACACTGTAGTGCACACTTGCCATTGTAGGAAGGACTGCTATTGGAGATGGTGTTTATCAGAGTCCACTATTTACACCTTGGTAAGAGTTTTGAGTAGAGTACAGTCTCTTTCCATGCCATCTAGGTTAAAGTAACATTATAGTTAGGTGAATTTCACAGTGACAACATTAACGTTTTGAACTAAAAAAGAAATTCAGCAGTTATAGTTAACAGCACTAACTGTAACTTGTGCCCAGTCATGCACTGCTTATGACCTTACATATATCATCACTCATAACATGTTCTGTGACATGATTTATGACATCACTGATGACATCTCAAATGACATAATTGATGACATTACTGATGACATCATCCTAGCTTCGCTTTCTCGCATATTGGTCTATAAATTACTGTGGCCTGCCAGTAAGTACAAAATAGGAGAATATCAGTTATCATTACTGCCATCACAGATACAATTCCCATAGATGTAAAAAGCATGTGTTATGTGCAATATTGACTCTATATCATAGACTTTGCAGCTAGTCTAGTTCACATTAACAATATACCACAGATATATAAGAAACCCTCATTGAGTATGGTTTTCAATCTGTATACAACTGTTCAGAGGAAGCCAAATTCCTAAAAATAGTGAATGTCAGTTTCAAAACAAATGACCTACTCTGGACAGCTTTTACCTGTATCAAACATGTGACACTCACCAAATCTACATTGAGAAATAAAACTGATATCAGTAAAGAACTGGGTAATGTAAATAGTGCTTACTCTATGGAGAGAGTTTAATTTATACCACATTGTTTGTAAACAGTGAAACTTTCATAAGAAGCATACCACAGAGTTTTAAAATATACTGAGAACAGTGCACACTCAATGCAACAGTTGTCAACAAATACATTATTTGGTAAAACATTATCAAGATCAGAAGGTGCCAAACCTTCTAATACCTACACCCTTTAAACTGTTGTGAAAACTTTACAGATAGCATATCTTCTTAAGCAAAACAAACACATGTATATAGGTTAGTTCCTGGTGCACACAGTCTTCTAATTTATATAGAAATTGTCATGTTGGCATGATTCTCTCAACCAACTCAAGGCTGCTTACAAAAGTTAGTATCTTCTAAATAGAGTCTTACTCCTGCAGGATCAAAAATCCTGTGTGGAGCATAATGAGCACAGGTCAACTGTCACCTGCACCGCAATACAAAGATTTATAACATGTTCAATATCTCTACTCACCTATGGTACATTAGGAGTGTCAGACCTGGCATCCTTGGTGTGGTCTCCCCTAACTTTTTGCCTCTACTTCCCAGGTTGTTGCTGTGTGTTAGACTCTGTGTTTGCTGTTTTTGTTACTCTGGGCACTTTACCACTGCTGATCAGTGCTAAAGTGCAAGTGCTCCCTATATGAAATTGTAAGGGTAAATTGGTTTTTCCATGATTGCCATATTTGATTTACTAGTAAGTCCCTAGTAAAGTGCATTAGAGGTGCCTAGGGCCTGTAAATCAAATGCTATTAGTGGGCCTGCAGCACTGATTGTGCCACCCACATGAGTAGCCCTCTAAACATAGCTCAGACCTGCCACTGCAGTGTCTGTGTGTGCAGTTTTAAATTGCCAATACGACTTGGCAACTGTACCCACTTGCCAGGCTCAAACCTTCCCTTTTCATACATGTAAGGCACCCCTAAGGTAGGCCCTAAGTAGCCACATGGGCAGGGTGCAGTGTATGGTAAAGGTGGGGCATGCACTGATGTGTTTTGCATGTCCTAACAGCGAAATACTGCCAAATTTGGTTTTCACTGCTGCAAGTCCATGTTTCATCAAGCCGTCTCTTGCCCACATTTTATATCTCTCCATACCTGAAGGCGTAGTCTAGTGAATGGCTTAAAAACATGTAGTCATGTCCTGGAAAAACAGCAGGCATTTAGGAGTTTCCAGGGCAAGAGAGGGTTGGATGTAAAGGCTCAGCTGATTTATTATGCTAAGAGACATTTGCTTGCTTAATTAATAACAGGAAAGATGAGAGATTACAGTTAAAAGTGTGCCAGCCATAATGTGAACAACAAGGTGCCCAGAACCATTTGGGTATTTAACTCTACTAAAAAAAGTTACAACTGGGACTAAGCAACATCTAAAAGTACATGTGATCATGACTGCGCTGCTAGCTGTGTGATATATGGAGACATTTGAGTCATTTTTTACTTAGGAGTATAATGAAATAACAATGAAGGATAACTAATTATAGCACCTGTGAGTGAATGTCTATTTTTTTACCGCATTTGAGAAAGGCAATCTGCTGAAATGTGTCAGGCTGGGTGTAATGAATGTGGCTGAGAATCCGGAGAGTGCTCCTTTTTGGCTCTGAAGTGGAGCCTGTTTGGTTGCTATATATACAAATATATAGATATATACTTACACACACACAGGTTACAGGGACCTCGCGACCTAAGGTAACTATAACTCGCGCCCCCACCATGCACAGTTTTTTCTTCAATAATTTAACTCCTAATGTTTCATTTATATTTTTAATGATGTTATAAATGTTGTCATGAGTGGTGTAATCGCTGGGGTAATTAGCAGTGCATGGTCTCAAGTTATAGTTACATTAGGCCGTGAGTTATAGTTATTTGAAATAACTCTAACAATAACTGCTGAATTTCTCTGGTTTTTGTGCGAGTAAATTCAGAACTTAACTATAACGTCCCTGTAACCTTTGTTTTTTTATTTTCTAACTATACTGACCCTCTAACCTTAGTTTTTTCAGTGAATTTCAATGTTTTCTTTAAACAGTCTCTATGGCCAATCCCATACAACCACCCAACCCCACCCTGTCCAAACCTTTTGGCCATGCACAGTGGGAGTTGGCACTGGGCCATTCTCTCTGGATGTGAGAATAGGTATGAGAGAGTGTCTCTGGGTTTGAGAGTGGCTGGGAGAATGTTTGTCTGGGTGTGAGAGCAGGTGTGAGAGGGTCTAGGTGGGCTAGAGATTGGGTGTGAGAGTGTCTGATTTCACTCCAAGTTTAAAGATATATTCACCTCCACAATGATTTCAGATTGTTTTTCAACATGGACTCGTGGAGTAAACACACTTGCTTTACCTTTCCCAAGCCCGGAAGTTAGACTAATTTGTCCTTTCCAGAAGTGGAGCTTCAACTGGGGCATCTGCTACGTTTATATCTGTAAGTGCTTCCTGTTGAGGTTTAATTTTTGTGAAATGAGGATCATGGCCAGAATGGAAGCTCACCTGCTCATTTATCCAATAAGAGTCCACATTTTGCACAAAATGTATATTATGGAGCGTTTTGTACTGGTTAGCCATAGGGTAACTGTCCAGTGTGGGAAAGGGGGGAAAATGGCCCCCTCCCCTGGATGATTTCAGCCCCAGGGACCCCATCCCCTCGGGCCCACTACAATTCTGGGAATCAGCCCCCTCCCCGGCTGATTTCGGCCCGGGAACCCCATCCCTGAGGCTCTGCCGTAAAACATTTTTTGGGGGCGGGGCTATGCAGCCCTCCTCCCTGGTCTGATCTCGGCCCCGGGGACCCCATCCCCCCCAGGCCTAGCCATCTGCCCTGGGTTCCCTGCAGGACAACCAGTTTGCAATGGGACCCTGGGGAAGCCTGAAGGCCCCCACTGTCCCGGTCAGCTGCCCACCTCCTGCGAGAACCAGCATTGCTGCCACAGAGATGGAGCTGTTAAACATGCAGGTCCCTGTCTAGAAGAGCAATTGTTTCCTCTGTTTCCCTGCCTGCATGCCTGCAGACAGAGAGACAGAGGAAACCTCCACTCCCATCAAGCAAGAGTTTGCTCTGACTTGGTGGGAGGGGTCAAAGCTTCCGCCAAGTCAGAGCAAACAGCTATGTCCCAGAGGTGGGCACCCCAGAGCACAGCAGGAGCTAGCCCTGGGGGTGGTGGTCCCCAGGGCCATTATTGGCTCCACGAGGGGGGCTGCGCAGCCCCCTTAAAAATTTAAGTTAGCCCTAGGGAGGTGGTTGTTCACGGGGCTGGAGGTCTACAACAGACCCCTTCATTATATTTTTCAGCCCTGGGGAGGTGGTGATCCCTGGGGCTGCAGATGGGGTGGGTAGCACCCCCTTAATGTGAAATAAATTACCTCAGAGAGGTGGCAGTCCCCGAGGCAGTGTGCCCCCCAACATTAATTGTTAGTTTATCCCAGGGGAGGTGGTGATCTCCAGAGCTGGGGGGCATGCGGCTCCCCCTGCACATAATTGAATATAAACCCTAGGGAGGTGGCAGTCCCCAGTGTTGCGTGGGGTGTCACACAGGTCCCCCTGCATCAATTTAATCTTTGGTCTGGGGAGGTCGTGGTCCCTGGGACTACAGGGTGGCCACATGACCTCCGCATTAATTCTTGGTTTAGCCCCTGGGAGGTGGCGGTTTCCAGGGCTGCCGGGGGCCTGCACAGCCCCCATAAAATTGAATGTAGGCCCAAGAAAGGTGGCAGTTCCCAGGGCATAAATAAGTCTGGGGGGCCCAAGCATCCCCCTCCTTTATTCTTTATAAGTCACCAGGACCTGGCCCATCCCAGGGCTTTAGTAAAAAAAAAGTGCATGAGACCCCGCTTGTTTTTGTAAAAAGAATTGCCATGGATTTGCGACCCAGTTGTGCATTTGCAGCAACATTACTTTTTAAAAAGTGCTTTTTTGCCTTGCGGGGGTCCCTCTGAGACCCCAGCATCAGAGCTAAGGGGTCAGGGCCACCTTGGCCCCTTTTCTTATTGTTCATCCTTTTGTCTGTGATTCAGCTGAAACAGTCCCAAGATGGCTGCCAACGCTTGCTGTTTGAAGTGTTGCCAGCCAATCAGATCTCAGCATGAGAAAGGGAGGGTTTGCAGAAGCCTTTGCATTCCTATATATCCAAATTTTAATTTTCTTTAATATCTCAAAAACTACTGAACGGATTTATACCAAATAACAAAAAGGGCTCCTTCTAAACAAAGAGATACCTTTCTGTCAAATGTGTAATTCCGACCAGCGGTTCGGTCTGTAGTCATGTTCAAAAACCCTCATAGAAAGATCCACTTGGAAAATGTGTTTTTAGACCCCCCCTTTTTCTCTGCCCCGGCTTGATGGCTCACCCCAAATCTTTCCAGACTGAAGCTGAAGTGAAGGTTGTCTTATTTTAAAAGATTCATCAACTGGCACCAACGATATGGGCAAGTAAAAAAAAAAAAATTCTGTAGAAACTAGGTCTTAACTATAACAAACTAGTGGCAACTGCCACTAGATAATTTACATATATATATATATATTTATATATATATATATATATATATACCTTTCATGTGCATCAATGTTTACGCATGTTAGTGCTCCTGGGACTCTGAGACATACACAGCTTCCCAGAATTATAGCATTCTTTGGAAATTTCAAATACATCAGCCCTTTGCATCTAATAAAGGAGTAAGCCAAATTGAGCCCTCAAATACACTGAGAGAGACTAGGAGTAAATAGTGCAGAAAGTGTGTTTGCAGTCTCAGGAAACAGACAGCTGCTGTTAGATACAAAAAACTATATATGAAAAACTGTACAACAAGCATGTTTGAGTCATAAGGAGGGTAGCTACATAACCAAACAAATGATAAACAAGGCATATGCACAAATGTAAATTATGAATTGAGTAGTTTTAATGTAAATGTTTGTTATTCCCACTCAAAGTTTCTCTTCTGAGAATATATAAAACGGATCATTCATAAGAAGAAAAAATGACAAATTAATATGGGAACAAAATACATTTCCAGTCACGAATATGATTAAAAGGCTTCCAAAAGGCATGCCAGAATTTGACAACATGAAATGCTTTGTCTCTAAGCAATCACAAACGTGCATTCTTGCATGTATGTTAACCTCTCTGTTTGTCTATCAGATATACCAACGGGAACGTGAACATATTTACTTACACTCCTTTTTTGCCCATGTGGTCTCAATTACTCTTTGATTTATGTACGTTAATGCATGAGGGAAAAGGGCAGATTGTGAATTAGGTTCGCATGGAAAAAGTATGTTCCATGGGGATCTTGTGTCAGCATTGTTTGTCCTTTCATGAATTCATTATGAATAAACATGGTATGCAAAATTGCTAAAGGTCGTTTTGTGATGAGGATAAGATGTGGCAGGCTGTCAAGTGTTCCCATACCTCACATGATGTGCTGGACTCATATGAGTCCCCTGGAAAATGACTCAATATATACATATGCACACACAAGAGATGCGCAACCACTGGCATGTATTGCTTGCTGACAACTAAAGGAAAGTAAAGAGAGTATTAGTTCCCGCTTAAATAATGTGGTTTGGCCCTTACATGAGTCCAACGCAAGGAGGCCAGATTAGCGAGTGTGAAATCTACTAGTCTCAGCAAGTTTGTGCATGAAAGAAGCTAATATTACTACCACTCAGTGGGCGAAGGGAATTAAAAAAGTATAGGAACTGTGATGCTGTGGGCAAAGGTAGCGGGGGTCAGTGAGCCTGGAGCAGGTCAAAGAACTGGCTAAAAAAACTAAATATTCTGTAACTTTTTTTGATATTTCACCTGCATAAAAACATATAAAAAAGGCATATCTTAAATGAAAAATAAATTCAAGATAAGTTAATCATTGGGAAGTGCACTTTCATAAATTATGAAACCTTTACTAATTAATGAACTGCAGAGGTCTCTGTGTGTAACTAGAGAGCCACAGAAGTTGAACCCTCGTTGGTGCAGTAGAGAACAAGTCTGTTTGTTTAATGACATATTGCCCCAGTCTGTGAAATAAAGCATTGTCAATATGTAAGTCATTATTTTAAATTTACATTACACACATAGTAATATAGGATGCCGCAAAATATGCAAAACGGTTTAAGAAAAGTGCTTTCAAAATATTGATTTTAGTAATACCGAGAGTGTATGAGTGCAGTTTATTAACCCCTTCGCAGCCAAGGACGTAACAGCTACGTCCTTGCCTGTGGCGCTGAGGAGCCAAGGACATAACCATTACATCCTTGTACTGGATAATGGGTGGAGCGCTGGCATTGGTGCCCCCAGTGCAGGGATGGAAGAGGAATCGCTTCCCCTTCCACCCGCCCACCACTGACCCCTCCCCCATGGCATCTGATAACGTCAGCGCGCGATCACACTCTGACCTCATCAGAGGACAGCCCCTCCGCGCTCGTGAGATGGCCAAGGGAAGCATCAAAAGAAAGGAAAGGCCATTCCTTTCCTTTGATGTCTTTCTCAGCATTTCTGCTTGCGATCCAGGCAGAAATGCTCACTAGACACCAAGGGGTTTGTTGTAATTTATGCATAGGGGGGGCCCCCAAATTATGTTTAGGCCATTTCCTATTATAATAGGGGGGTCAGAAACCGCTAGACACCAGGGATAAAAAAAAATGTTTCTTTTTTTTTTATATATATGTGGGGAGCGACCCCTTAGGCAAGGGTCGCTCCCCGGGGGGGGCAAAAGTACTTTAAGGCCATTTCTGCTCCCCTTGGGGGCAGATCGGCCTATTTTATTAGGTCAATATGCCCCCAAGGAGGGCAGAAACCACTAGACACCAGTGAATTTTATTTTTTTGTATCAATTTCACGCAAGGGGAGCCACCCCTTAGGCAAGGGTCGTTCCCCTGAGGGTGAAATTTATTTTTGGCCATTTCTGCTACCATTGGGGGCAGTTCGGCCTATTTCTATTAGGCCGATCTGCCCCCGGGGGGACAGAAACCACTTAGGCACCAGGGACTGGTGTGTTTGTTTTGTTTGGGGGCAGCCCCTTGGGAAAGGGTTGCTCCCCATGGGGGCACATTATTGTTGGCCATATCTGCCCCACTTGGGGGCGGATTGCATATTATTGAAATGCTCATCTGCAGAAATGCCCACCAGAGACCAGGGAAGATTTTTTTTTCAAAATAAGAGGGTGGGAGTATGGCCATACCCCCACCCCAAATAAACTGGGCCAAAGTTGTTACCCCTGATCCACATCCCGGGGGCAACAAAGTCTTCTAGATGCCAGGGAATTGTTTTTAAAAGTAGTGTGGTGGTGGCTACCAACCAGTATGGGCATGTTTATGCCCCCACCCCAACTGAAGGGGGTAACAGTCTTGCAGCTCTCCCCCCGCACACTAAAACATCTCATCCCATGACAAGCAAAAGGACATTTGATTATTTTGGGTTTTGGTTTTACATTTGGGCCATGAGAGCTTGGCTAACTCTCAAAATCGTCCCACTTGGAATGGTGAGGGCTTCACTTTTTGGATTTTTGGATGCTGCCATGTAGAGAAATCCACAAGACTTGGACACATCTGAAAACGAAACATCTGGGTGAGTCCTGGGTGGTGTGCTTCACATGCACCCGCACCATTTTCTTACCCACATGCCCTGCAAACCTCTAACTTTGCTGGAAATCACACATTTGTTCCACATTTTTGTGATGGAACATTCCCGAATCTTCAGGAATCTACAAAATTCCTACCACCCAGCATTCTCTCATCCATACCAATAAAAATTATGCCCCCTAAAAATGTTTTTTTTCAAACTGCCCTTTTGGACCCGTTTTGGTTCCTCCTCAATTTTGACATGTTTTTGCAGGTACTAGGCCTACCCACACAAGTGAGGTACCATTTTTATCGGGAGACATGGGGAAACGCTGGGTGGAAGGAAATTTGTCGTTCCTCTTACATTCCACAACTTTCTGTCACCGAAATGTGAGGAAAAAGTGGGGTTCTTTGGCCACATTTTGAGGTTTGCAAAGGATTCTGGGTAACAGAAACTGGTGAGAACCCCACAAGTCACCCCATCTTGGATTCCCCTAGGTGTCTAGTTTTAAAAAATGCACAGGTTTGGTAGATTTCTCTAGGTGCCGGCTGAGCTAGAGGCCAAAATCCACAGCTTGGCACTTTGGAAAAAAACAGCTGTGTTTTCTTTGGGAAAATGTGATGTGTCCACGTTGTGTTTTGGGGCATTTCCTGTTGCGGGCGCTAGGCCTACCCACACAAGTGAGGTACCATTTTCATTAGGAGACTGTGGGGAACGCTGGGTGGAAGGTAACTTGTGGCTCCTCTCAGATTCCAGAACTTTCTGTCACCAAAATATGAGGAAAAATGTGTGTTTTGGCCAGATTTTGAGGTTTGCAAAGGATTCTGGGTAATAGAACCTGGTGAGAGCCCCACAAGTCATCCCATCTTAGATTCCTCTAGGTGTCTAGTTTTCAAAAATGCACAGGTTTGGTAGGTTTCCTTATGTGCCAGCTGAGCTAGAGGCCAAAATTCACAGCTAGGCACTTTCCAAAAAACAGCTCTTTTTTCTTTGGGAAAATGTGATGTGTCCACGTTGTGTTTTGGGGCATTTCCTGTCACGGGCGCTAGGCCTATCCACACAAGTAAGGTACTATTGTTATTGCAAGACTTGGGGGAACGCTGGGTGGAAGGAAATTTTTGGCTCCTTTCAGATTCCAGAACTTTACGTCACCAAAATATGAGGAAAAAATGTTTTCTTGGCCAAATTTTGAGGTTTGCAAAATATTCTGAGTAACAGAACCTAGTGAGAGACCCACAAGTCACCCCAACCTGGATTCCCCTAGGTGTCTAGTTTTGAAAAATGCACATGTTGGGCAGGTCTCCTTAGGTGCTAGCTGAGCTAGAGGCCAAAATCTACAGCTAGGCAAGTTCTAAAAAGCAGCTTTGTTTTCTTTGGGAAAATGTGATGTGTCCAGGTTGTGTTTTGGGGCATTTCCTGTTGCGGGTGCTAGGCCTACCCACACACAAGTGAGGTACCATTTTCATCGGGAGACTTGGGGCAACACTGGGTGGAAGGAAATTTGTGGCTCCTCTCAGATTCCAGAACTTTATGTCACCAAAATGTGAGGAAAAAGTGTTTATTGGCCACATTTTGAGGTTTGCAAAGGATTTTTATAACAGAACCTGGTGAGAGACCCCCAAGTCACCCCAATCTGGATTCCGCTAGGGGTCTAGTTTTGAAAAATGCGCTGGTTTGGTAGGTTTCCCTAGGTGCCGGCTGAGCTGAAGGCCAAAATCTACAGCTATGGACTTTGTAAAAAACACGTCAGATTTCAATGTAAAAATGTGATGTGTCCGTGTTGCGTTTCCTGTCTCGGGCATTAGGCCTACCCACACAAGTGAATTCCACATTTGTATCAGGAGACTTGAGGGAACACAGAATAGCAAAACAAGTTTTATTGTCCCTTGTCTTTCTCTACATTTTTTCCTTCCAAATGTAAGACAGTGTGTAAAAAAGATGTCTATTTGAGAAATGCCTTGTAATTCACGTGCTAGTATGGGCACCCCCGAATTCAGGGTTGTGCAAATAACCACTGCTTCTCGTCACCTTATCATGTGGCCATTTTGGAAATATAAAGGTTTTCTTGATACCTATTTTTCACTCCTCATATTTCAGCAAATGAATTGCTGTACACCCGGTATAGAATGAAAACCCATTGCAAGGTGCAGCTCATTTATTGGCTCTGGGTACCTAGGGTTCTTGATGAACCCTATATAGCCCCACAAACAGAAGAGTCCAGAAGACGTAACAGTAATCTGACATCCAAGGAAAAAGTTACAGAGTAAAACTTGGATAAAAATGGCTGTTTTTTAACCTCAATTTCAATATTTTTTTATTTCAGCTGTTATTTTCTGTAGAAAAACCTTGTAGGATCTACACAAATGACCACTCGCTGAATTCATAATTTTGTCTACTTTTCAGAAATGTTTAGCTTTCTGGGATCCAGCATTGGTTTCACACCCATTACTGTCACTAACTGGAAGGAGGCTGAAAGCACAAAAAATAGTAAAAATTGGGTATGCCCCAATAAAATTTCAAAATTGTGTTGAAAAATGAGGTTTTCTAATTCAAGTGAGCCTGTTCCTGAAAGATGGAAAGATGGTGATTTTAGCACCACAAACTCTTTGTTGATGCCATTTTCAGGGAAAAAACTACAAGCCTTCTTCGGCAGCCATTTTTTCACATTTAAAAAAAAAAAAAGATTTTTTTGCTGTATTTTTGCTAATTTCTTGGTCTCCTTCAGGGGAACCCACAAAGTCTGGGTACCTCTAGAATCCCTAGGATGTTGGAAAAAAGGACACAAATTTGGCGTGGGTAGCTTATGTGGACAAAAAGTTATGAGGGCCTAAGCGCACTGCCCCAAACAGCAAAAAAAACAGGCCTGGCACCTGAGGGGGAAAAGGCCTGGCAGCGAATGGGTTAATGGCTGTCTTTTAAAAGCACATACTACACAGCTCAGCTGGAAACTCCCTTACAATACCACTCAAAAAGAATAACTGTGCGCCATCAGGAAGCTTCGAGTGATTCCGTCAATTAAAGCCAATACCCGCTCTCAAACACCCTTTACAATTCAAGATTGGACCAGTTGCGCATTTTTTCTTTCAGGCAAACAGGACCTGGAAAGGCTTGTTTCTTGTTTAGTTGTCTGCCCCCTTCCTTGGTTTCACAGCACAGGAGTCTCCCTGCCTTGTGCATAAGTTGAAGTATTTAAATTTTAAGAATTAACCGTCTCGGGATGGTCCTCTTTTCACAGAATGTAGGGGAACTGTCTTTCTTAAAATAAAAAGTTATGGGCACGTCTTCATGTCCCACCCACTTCGATCACTGGAACCACCGGAAGCTCCTTGGTTGTGTTTACTCCTGCCTGCTACAAATCTTGGGTCATTTTCATGCATCTTTGCATCAACATACCCTGCAAATGGAAGTGCCCCTATGTAGTTTTCCGTATGTGGTGCAAGCACTAGCTACAGCTACCTTACTTGTAAAATTCCGAGGTTTCTCTGTGTGCTTATCGTATGCAAACAGTGGTGGTGGTGGTTTATGCAACTGCATTTTGCTAATTTTCGATGACACCTAGTGAAGCACTTATTGCAAATTTATTAGAATGTAACACCAGTAGTGCTCCTCCAGTTCGAAAAGTAAACACCCATCCCAAATACAGTGCGCCCCTACTCGTCCTGACCTCCCAGTTAAAACAATGTTGATCATTTTTTATCCATTAAAAATGTTCGCCAGGATCATGACTGAGTGGCTCCCCTTCCTTGAAATCTGCATTAGCAAGGATCTGTTTTTCAACCTCAGTCCCTGTGGCACATCTGTCGGCTTTGATTCTGAGACTTTTAGGGGTCTTCAATTATGTTCTGCATACCTGTTTGATGCCTCCAACTGAACTTAATTCTGTGTTCCTCAGTTTTACCATCCTGCATGAAGTCTGACTTTAGACCTTTTGTGCAAAGCCCTTGAACCCTGCGCGGGTGGTCATCCAACTGCTGTCCCTCCACCACCTTGCTTACTCCTGGAACCAGACCCAGCTTCGCATACTAAGCTCCTTCTGTAGACGGATAGCTAATGCTACTGTGTTAAACTTCTGCCCCATTGGCTTTGATCAGGATTTTTGGGAGACCTTAGTGTGCAGTTTGTCTATCTATTACCATCCAATCAGCTCTTGTTTTGCCTCTGAGAGCACTCACACTGCCTGTGCTCTCATAATCTTACTCATAGTCACTGACCCATGCTGACAACAATCGGTCCAGGTGAGGAACCAGGAAAGATTTGACCCCCACCCGGGGACTCCTTCCCAGCGGTGGAGGGACACCCTTTATGTCCCCAGGGTCAATTTAGCAGAGAGTTCACAAATCAGACGGAGTCACCAACTGGAGGAATAAAGAGAAGTTTATTACATGGATTTATAGCTCGAGCTAATACAGAGTCCCCGGACAGTCAAGTGACTATCCTACGGAGGCTGCCCCTTCACTCTGGGGCACCCAAACTTATATACTCCCAAAACTGCTTAGTCAGAGGACAACTCCACCCCTAATGTATTTAAGGTCCTCTGCGGCCTTCAGAATATTTCAGGGATACACGTGTGGTGGGAGAAGGTACAGATGCAGCTGGTAGGAGGTGGCAACGACCTGTACAAACCTGTTCTGGCAGTTACTGATTAAGCACGACAATTCTCGGAACTGTAATTGGAAAAAGTAATATGGCAGCGATGAGCAGATTGCAGCCCAAGGCTGCGAGCACAAGGTCAATCATCAAAGTTCAGGAAGTTTGTCGAGCACATGGCAACATAATAAAGATAAACAGATGCCTAGCAGCTATGGTGTATGATTAACTTTATGTACATTTTCTCAATCCCTCCTTTTGCCATTGTGAGGCAAGTTTGAACGTCAATCAGTGTCTAGGTTAATGGACATAAGGGCTTTTATCTCCTGCTCAAGGGACAGCATAACCGTGTGTTGAGGAGGGCGAACAGGCCAGGGGGCAAGGGATGCCATACAGCAACCACACAAAGCAGGTAGGCACTGTACACAAAGACAACAGGTGAGGAATACAGCAGCAAGCACAAAAAGGAATATTAGTATCTTCCAGCCCCATTGGTAAATCAAGTCCCAAAACCTGTCGGTCAAGGACCATGTTCCTTCGTCTTGGTGTATTGTAGAAGCTATCATATGCAACCTTTGAATAGCTTTATACACTGAAGGGGCATTGTCTGGTATATAAATGCAGCAGCTTGATCCGATCAAAGTACAAACTCCACCACGGTCTGCCAAGATAATGTCAAGAACCATTCTGTTTTGAAGAGTAACAAGGCGGTCAGCAGCGAGCTCTGCAGTGATGTTACTCAGAGCTCCTGCTGTTTCATTTATTGTTGCTTCCACGACTCGTGTGAGATGTGTGATATCCCTACTGTTCATCATAGGGCCCCAAAATGGAAGGATTCCTTTAAAGTAGTCCAATGCTTCTTGTGCTGAGGTATATTCTGCAGATATTACCCTTCTCCGAGTCCTGTGATTTTGAGGGCCAGCTGTGTAAGTTGGTGGTAGTAACCAAGCAATGTAACACGTGCCAGTCCAGGTGGGTACCAAGGAGGTGTAGGCATTATTACCACAAACAAAATATGAGTTTTGTGATGGTATCATGGTAGGCCAATTAGTTCCATTCAATATTACTGTAGCATTACAGTTACTGGCACCTACACTTCTATTACCACTTTTCTGAAAACAAAGTGGAGCCTTGACCTGTGTTCCCAAAAATCTTCGGCCAATCCGGGGTGTGGTATTAAAGGATAAAAAATATATGTCAGTAGACCTATTTCGTCGGTCAGCATATTCTGGCTTTTCTTCCTTTGTTCCATAAACTCTCGTTCCAGTGGGCCAGCATAACTGGTATAGGTGGGTGACCAATAGTCCGGAATTAGTAGCATCCATTGAGGTAGCCCAAATGGCTGATAGTTCATACCAGGCGCTGCAGGAGCCATCAAAAGAAAAAGGGAATGCAATATATGGCAACCTTCTTTGCACGGAACTCGGTAGCAAGCCACATATCCAACAATTTGTTCTATTTACAGCCAGCTGATGTTGATGTAACATAGATATGACGGTATTGTTTTCATATTCCTTACGTCGTCCTTCCTCATGGGGTGGTAAGGAAACATGGCTGTGTTCTGGAGGCAGTGGCGTAGTTGGTGAGACCTCTGAGTCAGAATCATGTATTACCCACCCAATGCAAGACAGAAGTATCAAAAATAGTATTGTTATGGTGAGACAAGCGATACGTGGGCCTAATAGTCTTTTTAAATAACTTATTTTCTTCTTTTTCCTCTTGTTTTCTTGTATAACATCCATTTCTCTTTATTGCTTGTCACACTAGCAGTTCAGTCCAACCTAGGTGCTGCCCGTGACTGGTGGTTGCTTCACTGTGGGGTGATTCCAGCAGTCCTATTGACACACTCTGGTCCGCCCCGACAGTCAAAATCACGGCCCTACAGCTATCGTCAGACTTAATACAGGGGACAAGCAATCAGTTCATTGTTCATTTTCTTATTTTCGTGGGCGGAAATCGTATCTTGTGGACTGTGGTATGGTATGGTCAGGAAACAATTGTTCAGTGTGACCAAAATCTGAGGGAACCTCCTGCAGCACACTGTTGTTCTGTTTTTTATCACTCTGCGTAGTGTTGCTGAAATGGTCCTCAGTCGTCGGGTGGTCACCACTTTTTATTTCATCAGAGGGTACGAGTAGGGGTACTTTCTTACAGTGGGATGCATGTATCCAATTCTTAGCTCCCTCTACTTTAACTGCTGTTCGAGTAGCAAGGAGGACTTGTCGCGGACCTTTCCATCGAGGTTCGAGACTCTTTTTCTGCTGGAAATTCTTTGTGAGGACCCAGTCTCCAGGTAGTATCTTGTGGCCTGGATCAGTGGATACAGATGGAAGTGCTTCACGCACCTGTTGGTGAATAGAACGCAAAGAATTAGTGAGTTCATTTAAATAGTCCATCAAAACAGGATGTTCTAGTTCTAAGTACTTGTGAGGTCGAGGGACCCCCCAGACATTTGCTGGCCTACCCATCACTATCTCATGGGGTGACAACCCTGATCTAGAGTGAGGCGTCATCCTGACAGACATTAAAGCCAGGGGCAATGCGTCCAGCCACCGTATACCGCGTTCTGCGCATATTTTTGACATCTTCAATTTAAGTGTGCCATTATATTTTTCAACTAGTTCTGCTGACTGGGGGTGGTTAGCTGCATTAAACTTCTGGCGGAGTCCCAACCCTTCACACACCCTTTTCTTCACCTGCCCTACAAAATGACTCCCATTATCTGACCAGACACACCTTGGGACCCCAAACCGTGGGAAGAACTCCTTCAGAAGTACCTTTGCGGTGGTAAGGGCAGTATTATCTTTAGTAGGGTAAGCTCTACCCACTTACTAAACATACAGACCACAACTAGGACATATTTCAAGTTATTACACCTTTCCATCTCAATATAATCCATTTGTAGTACTTCAAAGGGATACATTGGTGGGGAAAAATGCCCAGCGGGGACTGAGGCACCCTTCCCTATGTTATGTTGTAAACAAATCATGCAGGATTGAACCAGTTGGTCAGCTACTTTTCTGATATTTTTATTAGACCAAACCGGATCAAGCAAATCACAGATGCTTTTTGCACTAACGTGTGCAGGACCATGGGCCATAGTCACTACTGGCAGAACGAATGCATCGGGTAACATCCATATTTCCCTCTGTGACAGATCTGTCCATCACAGCGTATTTTCATCTAACTTGGCATTCCCTTCTTCCCATTCCTTTCACTCCTGTTCAGTTGCCTCATCCTGTATCTTCCCGACACTCTCTACCGTGTTCCCAAATATTTCATGGGGACGAACCTTCTCTGTACTCTCTACCACATACATGTGTCCTGTCTTTGCATACGCTGTATCTTTTTCTGTCTGATCGGCTAGGGCGTTGCCCTGTCCAGTTTCATCTGTCACCTTTTTGTGTGCACTACACTTCATGATAGCCATTGTTTTGGGCAATGCCAGGGCAGAAAGTAAGTTAGTTATAAGGGTCCCATGTTGAATATGTGTCCCATGTGAAGTGAGGAATCCTCGTTCTGCCCACAAGCGACCAAAATTGTGTGCTACGCCAAATGCATACTGACTGTCCGTGTAAACATTCACATTAAGGGGGTTATTCTAACTTTGGAGGAGGTGTTAATCCGTCCCAAAAGTGATGGAAAAGTGACGGATTTACCACCAGCCGTATTACGAGTCCATTATATCCTATGGAACTCGTAATACGGCTGGTGGTGTATCCGTCACTTTACCGTCACTTTTGGGACGGATTAACACTCCTCCAAAGTTAGAATAACCCCCTAAGTCCTTTACTTAACTCACAGGCTCGTGTTAGAGCTATTAATTCTGCGGCCTGAGCAGAGCTTTGTGGTATTCTAGCTGTTTCAACTACAGTGGTAGCTGTTGTAACTGCATAGGCTGCAGAGGTGGTGCAATCGAGAAGCTTGATGCATGAGCCATCCATGTATAATATGCCATCAGGGTCTCTCAGTGGAGTGTCCTGTAAGTCCACTCTCCCTTTTGTTTCATCCTCCGTCCGGAGAATGCAGTCATGTATGTCATCATAAGAATCTTCAGTTTTTTCAGTCATTGGCAATAAAGTGGCAGGATTGAGCGTGTTGCACTTTTTTAATGTTATATGACTAGCTAAAAGTGTCAGTTCATAAGTAGTTAATCGTGCATTAGTAAGATGCTGTGTTTTTGTTTTGTTTAATAGTGCGTCAACAGTGTGTGGGACCAACAGGGTGAGGGGTGAATACATGACTATCCCGGCCGACTGGCGCACTGCGACCGCTGCAGCGGCTACTGCCCGTAGACAGCTCGTGAGTGCACCGGCCACTGGATCCAGTAGGGCCGAAAAATAAGCACAGGGGCGTTGTTTTCCGCCATGCTCTTGGGTTAACACTGATAGTGAACATCCATTTCTCTCACTCACATATAACTGAAAATCTTTACGATAATCAGGCGTACCCAGTACAGGTGCTGTGCAGAGTGTACTTTTCAATTCATCAAAACCAGACTGAAAATCATCATTCCATTCAATTTTTTCAGGGCAATCTTTGTGGGTGAGATGCAAAAATGGTTTTATCAAAAGAGAATAATTAGGAATCCATTGACGACAGAAGGAGGTAATACCTATAAAGGCCCTAACATCTCTCTGTGTCCTTGGAACCGGTATGTCTCGTATAGCTTGTATTCTCTAAGCCGTTAACGTACGTCCCTCCTTAGACAGGAGGTGTCCTAGGTATATAGGGGCTGATTCTAATCCTGGCGGGCGGCGGAGGCCGCCCGCCAGAATTCCGCACCCATAATACCGCTCCGCGGTCAGAAGACCGCGGAGGGTATTATGAGTTTTTCCCTGGGCTGGCGGGCGGTCTCCAAAAGACCGCCCGCCAGCACAGGGAAAAACTCCCTTCCCACGAAAATGCCGGCTCGTAATCGAGCCGGCGGAGTGGGAAGGTGCGACGGGTGCAGTGGCACCCGTCGCGTATTTCAGTGTCTGCAAGGCAGACACTGAAATACTTTGCGGGGCCCTCTTACGGGGGCCCCTGCCGTGCCCATGCCATTGGCATGGGCACGGCAGGGGCCCCCAGGGGCCCCACGGCACCCCCTACCGCCATCCTGTTCCTGGCGGGCGAACCGCCAGGAACAGGATGGCGGTAGGGGGTGTCAGAATCCCCCATGGCGGCGCAGCAAGCTGCGCCACCATGGGGGATTCTAAGGGCAGCGGTAAACCGGCGGGAGACCGCCGGTTTACCCTTTCTGACCGTGGCCAAAGCGCCACGGTCAGAATGCCCTGCGGGGCACCGCCGGCCTGTCGGCGGTGCTCCCGCCGACCCTCGCCCCGGCGGTCAAAGACAGCCGGGGTTAGAATCAGGGCCATAATCTCCTGTCTACAATATTGCAATTTGGAGAGGGAGACCTTATGATGATGGTGTGCAAAATGTTTCAATAAGGCTACAGTATCTGTTTTACAATTTTGTTCTGAAGTGGATGCTATTAAAAGGTCATCCACATATTGAACCAGCGTCGAGAAGCAAGGAAAAACAAGGACATCTAATTGACCCGGTAGGGCCTGGCTAAAAATGCTAGGCGATTCAGTATAGCCTTGTGGAGCGCGACAGAACCGGAAACTGCGACCACCCAGTGAAAACCCAAAGATGTGTCTACTATCTGGATGAATGGGAATGTTAAAGAATGAATTCTTAAGATCGATAACAGAGAACCAAGTAGCAGAGGCAGGTATCATTGTTAATAATGTCGTAATGTCAGGAACAACAGGGAACTGGGGTATTATAATCTTATTGACCGCCCGTAAATCAATAACAAATCGGAGTCCAGGAGACGCAGTGACATCAGATAATTTTTTATGAACAGGAAGGACAGGACTGTTACAATCATTACCACGCGTTTCTTCAATGACACCCAAATCAATCAACTGGGTCTCAATATTTTTGAGTTGTTGTTCAATGTGTTGGGATAATTTGTATTGGGGAAGATGAGGCAATTTGGCATTGGCTTTCAAGCGTATGACATACGGTGGTATGTCCAGACATCCAACATCGTCCTTATGTGTGGCCCATAAAATGTCTGGCAAATCTCGAAGTTCGGGTGGAAGTGGTTTTGACAAAAATTGTGACGGGGAAATATTTGGACCTTGAGTGACATGAACTCCATCCGGAGAGCAATAAATGGTGGCGTACAATTTCTTTAATAAGTCCAAACCCAATAAATTCTCACTACAGGCCGAAGTAAGAATGAGAGGGGAGCTAATGGTGTAAGGACCTATAGCAACATGCAGTGGCTGGGAGACGGGGTTAGCCACCGGAACACCAGAAAAACCCATAGAGAGGTTAATATTGCCAGACAGAGGGACCCCTTGGACCTCTTCCTGTTTAACAGAACTTTTGGTGGCCCCAGTATCTACCAAAAAATCATGTGGAGTACCGTCTAATTGTACCTCAATGTGAGGGCCATTCTGCCTAATAGGAAGAGAAACTGGTCCCACCCCCCTCTGTCAAAGGCTGTCCTAGTCAAAGGAGGATCCCTGACCTTCATACGCATCATAGTTGTCATTAAAATATTGACGCTGGGATGAAGCATCAAAATAATTCGGGCGGGGGGTACTGTGGGACCGTGAAGGGGCCTGCTGGCGGGGTCTGTCTGCAGTACCAGACCTACCGCGTGGTCTGTAGTCCTGTTGCGGTGGGGGCATGGGGCGGCCTGTGGAGTTGTCCTTATTGGGGCAGGCATTCTTCCAGTGGCCCTCCTGCTTGCAATAGGTGCACTGATTGTAGGAGAGGGAAGAACGGGGAGGGCGTTGGGACTGCCTTCTGTCATTGGGAGGTCCTTGTGACCTTGATCTGGACTGCTGTTGACGGGGCTGAGGGTAGGCCTGCTGAAATAACACCTTTGTTTTCAACTCCTTCGTTTTTTTCTCGTTCTTTTCTTGTTCTTCTGTCTCCCTGTTCTCATAATATTGGGCCATTGTCAGTATTCCAGTGGCAGTAGAGACTGGCCTGTACTTTCACACAATTTAAATTTTCCCTTTATGTCTGGTAATAAATTGTCCACGAATTTGTCAACAAAGAGTCTTATCCCCCCTTCAGTAGTCATGTCTTGGCTGCTGTAATCAGAAAAGACACCCTCAAACCTTGTATAAAAGTCTGAAACACCCTCGTCCTTTTTCTGTTTACAGGCGGCCAATTTATCCCAATTTATCCTGTGTGGTACAAGTATGGTCTTCATTAAACCCAAAATACGCAGTGGGAGAGCCAATATAAGTGGGTCTGGTTTCGCTCCCCCAACCCTGTCTCTTTCTGCTGCTTGCAATTGGTCCCACGTGCCCCCTAGTTCAGCATGGTCGTGCCTCCGTATTTTGGACCATACTTCCTGCGGGAATACTGCTGCCATTACCATGTCAAAATCGGACAACGTCATAGTACATGATTCAAGAATTTGTTGCAATTCTTTATAATATCCTGCAGGGTTCTTACGGGGGTCAGGTAAGGCAGCTTTTAGGGTATATGTTTCAGATCTTTTCCATGGGGTGTGTACCCACATTTGTTGAAAATGCCCTGCGGTAATAACTTGGCCAGCGTCACCCGTCACCGGTTCTCGCCAAACCGGCGGAACCTCTCTCATGGGAAACATGGATGCCCTTATAGAAGGGCTACATGTCCACAGGCGGTCCCTATATACAAGAAGAGTAACAACATAATCATGTAGACCAGAACCAAACGGCAGCCCAGTAGAGGCGTGTTTTCGGAGGTCCACCAGTCCTGCGGGAGCTGAGGAACCATCATCCTCATATTCTTGTATTATATTGTTGCACATAAGGGTGGCTGCATGTAACTGAACTAAACTATCCCATTGTTTCATAGTGTGGACAATGTCCCTGACCCCACAGTCATTCCAATTAGTCATCCACCTCTGTGTAATTTCTTCAATGACATCTTCCTCTTGTGAATTAGAGAACTAGTGTCCGCGCAGGGTGCGCTTTCGCGGGGTCATGGGACGGGGTATGTGTGGTGTCTAAACAGGAGTCAGGGGTGGGCCAAACGAGGGCCAGTCGAGGGGTGGGTACAGTCGGGCGGGGTGTTTCCTCTATAGGTCTGGTGACAGGAGGGGTGGTGGTGGGTGGTGGAGCACTCGCCTGAGATCCAACCGGCGGTGGCACAATAGGGTCACCTGGTGCAGGTTGAGGATGTAGTGTAGGATATATTGGTGGAGTATATAACGGGGGTTGATCTAACATATCGTTAAAAAGGGGATCTTCCTCTTGTGGCTTATCCACTACTGTCCTGGAAGGGTAACACTTATCAATTTGTAAGTGAAGCCTTCGGTCATATTCTAAAACTTTTTGTTGATGTTCAGCTACGTCAGAGTCATATACCTTTTCAGACACCGTCCTGGTCTTATGTCTCTGTAATTCTTTCTCTGCCTTCCTACGTCTTTGGTCTGCTTCTTTCTGCCAAGTCCGTAGTGAATCAAACATCCCTGGTCTATTTTTTGCCACAAAAAACGTTCCTGTAAATAGTCTAATTTATCGTTATCAAATGTCCCGTGAATAGGCCATTGTAAATCAGAACTACCTTTGGTTCTTTTTCTCCATATATCAGACCAAATAATCGGACCTATGCCATATTTAACATATATATCATGATTCGGAGTCCCGGCCGGAGGAGCGGGCATGTTTCCTCCAGGCGGGAGTCCATACTGCAAAGACAACAACACAATTTCCTGCAACAACTGAACGCTGGCATTCTTCCAGTATATATTTTTTTCAAAAAAAAAATCTTACACCAGTGGTTTGAATACACCAAATGAGTGGCAAATATGCCTTTTGCTTCCTATATACTTAAATGACAACTGAGGTCAGTCTTACCACTGACGTCGATCTTTGCAAAGAGCGATAGAAACCGTACAATACTCACAGACCTATTTTTAGACAGGAATCTTTCAACTCCCGTCCTTACCTGGCACTTCTGTTATAGTCCAACAGTTGGGGACTCCAGTAGTTCACGGAAAACAGAGACCCGAATTCAGACAGCGGCAGGAGAAGTCGAGCCGGCTGGAAGACACACAGTGGAGATCCGCAGGTCCTCGACAGAGAACGAAGCTCAGAATCTGGTGTGGGGCGCCTCCCTTGGAAATCCAATTGTGAGTCCTCCGTCACCTGGTCAGTCCCCTGGATGCCTGGCTCGGGTCCCTGTTCAGGCGCCAACTGAGGAACCAGGAAAGATTTGACCCCCACCCGGGGTCTCCTTCCCAGCGGTGGAGGGACAACCTTTATGTCCTCAGGGTCAATTTAGCAGAGAGTTCACAAATCAGACGGAGTCACCAACTGGAGGAATAAAGAGAAGTTTATTACATGGATTTATAGCTCGAGCTAATACAGAGTCCCAGGACAGTCAAGTGACTATCCTACGGAGGCTGCCCCTTCACTCTGGGGCACCGAACGTTATATACACACAAAATTGCTTAGTCAGAGGACAACTCCACCCCTAACATATTCAAGGTCCTCTGCGGCCTTCAGAATATTTCAGTGATACACGTGTGGTGGGAGAAGGTACAGATGCAGCTGGCAGGAGGTGGCAACGACCTGTACAAACCTGTTCTGGCAGTTACTGATTAAGCACGACAATTCTCGGAACTGTAATTGGAAAAAGTAATATGGCAGCGATAATCAGATTGCAGCCCAAGGCTGCGAGCACAAGGTCAATCATCAAAGTTCAGGAAGTTTGTCAAGCACATGGCAACATAATAAAGATAAACAGATGCCTAGCAGCTATGGTGTATGATTAACTTTATGTACATTTTCTCAATCCCTCCTTTTGCCATTGTGAGGCAAGTTTGAATGTCATTCAGTGTCTATGTTAATGGACATAAGGGGGGTCATTACGACCCTGGCGGACGGTGTAAAAGGTGCGGTAATACCGCAAACAGGCCGACGGACAAAAAAAGGGAATTATGACCCTGGTGGAAACCGCCAACAAAGACAGCCACTTTAACACACCGCCCGCCACGGCGGTACAGACAAGCAGCACGGCGGTCACCGCCCACAGACAGGCGGGAGACAATGTACCGCCCACACTATTACAACCCGCCAATCCGCCACCTTTTCCGGGGGGATTCACCGTGGATAAAAACACGGCGGAATCAGCTTGTGCTATGGGAAAACGCTCACCTTAACATATCCCACGAGGAACAACGACTCCATGGACCCCAAACACCAAATACTACCTGCCCTTATCTTTCTGCTCCTTTACGACCAACAGCGAAGTAGGCGCAGAAGATACCGGTGAGTACTGCACCTACGACACGGGGAGGGAGGAGGCAAAAGTTAGGGGGACAACCACCAAACACCCCCACCCTCGCATATTAAAACATACACACCAAAGCAGTCAAAAATATCACATTAACAACCCACAATCCCCTCGGAAAAATCCAAAGACAAAGCGAATTTCGGTCAAACATTGTAATGTGCCAATATACATGCCATACAAAAATATACATATATATATGTCTAAATCACTCATAATTATATATACAATACAAGAAGTAGTGCAGATATGTACACAACAATGTCCGTGCACCAACAGTACAAAAATGCATGGGCGAGGCCCACATTAGATACCTGACCAAAATCGGAGCGGACACTGCCGGGGCATCACATAGAAATAAAACAGGCACCTCAGGGGGAAGGGAAGGGGGGGTACCTCAGCCAGATGAATGCAAAGCCAGATCCACGACGGGGCTCCATGCCCATTGATGTATCCTGGGGAGTGCAAAGCCACAGTCTCTCAAGTCTCTACAGTGGGTGGTTTGCCCACTGTGCCATCCTGGGGAGTGCAAAGCCACAGTCTCTCAAGTCTCTACAGTGGGTGGTTTGCCCACTGTGCCATCCTGGGGAATGCAAAGACACAGTATCTCAAGTAGATGCAGGTCTCCACTTGTTCTGGAGGGGGACTGGTGCCCAGACTGGATGCGTCTCCTCGTGAAAGTTCCTGTCCTGTCACTGTCCCAGCTGCACATGGGATAAGGATGCCTGATGTGGCGGTCCATTCATTCCTACACGGTCCAGGCCCTATTCAGCGGTGCTTTGCCATGGCGGTCTTTGCCCTGTTCAGCGGTGCTTTGCCATTGAGGTTCAGGACTGTTCAGCGGTGCTTTACCATGGCGGGCTTTGCCCTGTTCAGCGGTGCTTTGCCATTGAGGTTCAGGACTGTTCAGCAGTGCTTTACCATGGCGGTCTTTGCCCTGTTCAGCGGTGCTTTGCCATTGAGGTTCATGACTGTTCAGCGGTGCTTTACCATTGAGGTTCATGACTGTTCAGCGGTGCTTTGCCATGGCGGTCTTTGCCCTGTTCAGCGCTGCTTTGCCATTGAGGTTCAGGACTGTTCAGCGGTGCTTTACCATGGCGGTCTTTGCCCTGTTCAGCGGTGCTTTGCCATTGAGGTTCATGACTGTTCAGCGGTGCTTTACCATGGCGGTCTTTGCCCTGTTCAGCGGTACTTTGCCATTGAGGTTCATGACTGTTCAGCGGTGCTTTACCATTGAGGTTCATGACTGTTCAGCGGTGCTTTGCCATGGCGGTCTTTGCACTTTTCAGCGGTGCTTTGCCATTGAGGTTCATGACTGTTCAGCGGTGCTTTACCATTGAGGTTCATGACTGTTCAGCGGTGCTTTGCCATGGCTGTCTTTGCCCTTTTCAGCGGTGCTTTGCCATTGAGGTTCATGACTGTTCAGCGGTGCTTTACCATTGAGGTTCATGACTGTTCAGCGGTGCTTTACCATGGCGGTCTTTGCCCTGTTCAGCGGTGCTTTACCATTGAGGTTAATGACTGTTCAGCTATGTTTTGCCATGGCGGTCCTGATACTCACATTGGTGTGTGGCATGACGATCTCTACACTGGGCATTGGTGTGTGGCATGACGATCTTCACACTGGACATTGGTGTGTGGCATGATGTTCCATCATTGGCCAGCGGGGCTGTGGCATCCTGTCCCCTCCTGGGCTGTGACTCTGGCGGTGGTCTCTGGACCAGTGACGATACTTGGGCCCTCCTGGGCTGTGACTCTGGCGGTGGTCTCTGGACCAGTGACGATACTTGTGCCCTCCTGGGCTGTGATTTTGGCGGTGGTCTCTGGACCAGTGACGATACTTGGGCCATCCTGGGCTGTGACTCTGGCGGTGGTCTCTGGACCAGTGACGATACTTGTGCCCTCCTGGGCTGTGACTCTGGCGGTGGTCTCTGAACCAGTGACGATACTTGGGCCCTCCTGGGCTGTGACTCTGGCGGTGGTCTCTGGACCAGTGATGACGGTGCTGGCGGTTGTGTCTGGACCGCCGGAAAAGATGGCGCACTTCTCCGCCGTGACACTCACAACAGGCTGGGCATACTTCCTCTGGGCCTTCCCCACCTTTTTTGGAGTTACAGCTGACTCACCAATCGCCTTCGATCCCATTTCAATTGTTGTCCCACCAGGAGTCTTGACACGGTCCCGTCGTCCACTCTCCAATTTTGGAGCCTTTAGAGGGGGTGGGCTGCCAGTGCCTTGGCTCCGGGTCCTACTGCCTGCCCTGGTGGACGGTGCACTCCAAAAACCTGGAACACGCACCACTGGTACTGGAGGCTTTTTGGCTGAGGCGCTACGATGGGACTGATGAATTGGAGGGGGGGGGTGGGGGCAAAAAGGTCAATTTAACAGAGGGACAGTTTCTGATAGACACTGGGATGGGTAGCTGGAGGGGGTCTGGGAGTGGAGGAAGAGGAGGTGGTTGTAGGAGGTGTCACTTTAGGTGTTTTGGGTGCAGGTGCAGGTGTAGGTCGCTCCCCCTGCCGCTGCAGCTCAACCAGCCCAGGCTCCTGAGACCTCCTAGCAAGCCCAGCAAATTCACAGTAAGTACCCCCCCCCCACCGCCCAGCCCCTCGCCCTGCCCCGCACTACTCACCTCCTCTCCTGCTTCTTTTCTTCATCTCTGATCTTCCTCTGTGCTCTTCTGTATTCTTCATCTGTACTCTTTTTTCTTCCCTGCTCCCCGTCTTCTGGCTTCATCTGTGTTCTTCTCCTGTGTGCTTCTTTCTCTCTCCTCTGCACCGCGACCTGCGTGTGCTTTCTTCTTCTGTGTCCCTCTTCTTGGCTCTTCTCTCTGCTGCCCGTCGCTCCTCTTCTTCTTTACCTTCTTCTGTGATCTTCTCTCTTCTGCTCTTCTGCTCCTCTTCTTCTTTACCTTCTTCTGTGATCTTCTCTCTTCTGATCTTCTGCTCCTCTTCTTCTTTACCTTCTTCTGTGATCTTCACTCTTCTGCTCTTCTGCTCCTCTTCTTCTATACCTTCTTCTGTGATCTTCTCTCTTCTGCTCTTCTCTCTTCCGCTCCTCTTCTTCTTTACCTTCTTCTGTGATCTTCTCTCTTCTGCTCCTCTTCTCCTTTCACCTTCTTCTTGGATCTTCCCGCGTCTGCCTTCCTGCTCCTGACTCGTCTCTCTGACCTCCCTCACTCGCCACCCCCTCTGTAACATCCCTATATACCTATCTTTCTATCTTTCTCCCTTACTCGCCACCTCCTCTGTAACCCCCCTATCTTCCTATCCGTTTACCCTTCTATCTCTCACCCTCACTCACCTCCACCTCTGTAACCCCCTATCTTCTATCTCTCACCCTCACTCACCTCCACCTCGGTAACCCCCCCTCCCCTATCTTCCTAACTTTCCTCCTAAACTTTCTTCCTAAACTCCCCGCCACCCTTAACCCCCCCTCCCCATCTTTTCTCCCCTCTACCTGTCCCCCCTCCCTCCGCTTTCCCGCCGCCACCTCCTGCACACCCCGCCCCCCCAGCTCCCATTCGTCGCCCCACTCCCGTCCCCCGCCCCCAGCTGACCCCTCCCCCCCCTCCTCCCTCTTATGGCGGCCGCTGCGCGACACAGTTAGCGACCCTTGACCCAAGGGTAGGTCGCTCCCCCTGCAGCTCCACCAGCCCAGGCTCCTGAGACCTCCTAGCAAGCCCAGCGAATTCACAGTAAGTACCCCACCGCCCAGCCCCTCGCCCTGCCCCGCGCTACTCACCTCCTCTCCTGCTTCTTTTCTTCATCTCTGATCTTCCTCTGTGCTCTACTGTATTCTTCATCTGTATTCTTTCTTCCCTGCTCCCCGTCTTCTGGCTTCATCTCCTGTGTGCTTCTTTCTCTCTCCTCTGCACCGCGACCTGCGTGTGCTTTCTTCTTCTGTGTCCCTCTCTCTGCTGCTCGTTGCTCCTCTTCTTCTTTACCTTCTTCTGTGATCTTCTCTCTTCTGCTCTTCTGCTCCTCTTCTTCTTTACCTTCTTCTGTGATCTTCTCTCTTCTGATCTTCTGCTCCTCTTCTTCTTTACCTTCTTCTGTGATCTTCTCTCTTCTGCTCTTCTGCTCCTCTTCTTCTTTACCTTCTTCTGTGATCTTCTCTCTTCTGCTCTTCTCTCTTCCGCTCCTCTTCTTCTTTACCTTCTTCTTTGATCTTCTCTCTTCTGCTCTTCTCTCTTCTGCTCCTCTTCTTCTTTCACCTTCTTCTTGGATCTTCCCGCGTCTGCCCTCCTGCTCCTGACTCGTCTCTCTGACCTTCCTCACTCGCCACCCCCTCTGTAACGCCCCTATCTACCTATCTTTCTATCTTTCTCCCTCACTCGCCACCTCCTCTGTAACCCCCCCTATCTTCCTATCTGTTTACCCTTCTATCTCTCACCCTCACTCACCCTCACTCACCTCCACCTCTGTAACCCCCTTCCCCTATCTTCCTAACTTTCCTCCTAAACTTTCTTCCTAAACTCCCCGCCACCTTTAACCCCCCCTCCCCCATCTTTTCTCCCCTCTACCTGTCCCCCCTCCCTCCGCTTTCCCGCCGCCACCTCCTGCATGCCCCCGCCCCCCCAGCTCCCTTTCGTCACCCCACTCCCGTCCCCCGCCCCCAGCTGACCCCTCCCCCCCCTCTTATGGCGCCCGCTGCGTGAACGCGCTGCTGGCGCGCCGAAGGCAAGCCCGTCTGCGCCCGTCCGCGCCTGGCCCGCGCCCAGCGCCACGACCCCTGGCCCTCAGCACTCCCAATCCCTGCTGCACTGCTAAGACCCCATCACCCTCCACGCCCTCAACCCAGGGCGTTCCAGCACCTGGTTCCAAGCCAACCCGAAACGTACCCACAGACCCTTCGCATGTCACAACTGCAAACTTACCTTCCACCACGAAACCACCACGACCTCCAGCCCACGCGCCATCAACCACCTCAAATGCATCCTGATCAACGCACGATCCGTCCACAAGCACGCCGTTGAACTCTGGGACCTCCTGGACTCCACCGCACCAGACGTCGCCTTCATCACTGAGACCTGGATGAACGCCTCCTCGGCCCCCGACATCGCCATAGCCATCCCCGTAGGCTACAAGATTTCCAGGAAAGACCGCACCAACCAGGTAGGAGGAGGTATCGCCATCGTCTTCAAAGACTCCATCAATGTCACCACCTCCACCAAAGACACCCCCCTCGCCGCCGAACACCTGCACTTCCAGATCCGCACAGACCCCAGGACCACCCTTAGAGGATCCCTCATCTACCGCCCCCCCCGGACCGCTCGCCCTCTTCAGCGACTCCATCTCCGACTTCATCTCCCCGCACGCCCTCGCCTCCCCGGACTACATCCTCCTCGGCGACCTCAACTTCCATCTGGAACAGAACAACGACCCCAACACCAATACCCTGCTCGACAACCTCGCCAACCTCGGCCTCAAGCAACTGGTAAACACCCCCACCTACATCGCCGGACACTTGCTCGACCCCATCTTTTCCGCCAGCAAACACGTATCCTTCAGCCACGCCTCCGCTCTACACTGGACCGACCACAGATGTGTCCACTTCACCTTCTGACGCGAGACTAGCCACCTCCGCATACAACCCATCCCACGTCGACAGTGGAACAAAATCCCCGAAGAACAGCTTCTCTCCACCCTCATCGACAACCAACCCACCTTCTACGCCGACCCCAACGACGCAGCCCTCAGCCTCACGAACTGGATCACCAACTGCGCAGACAACCTTGCTCCCCTCAGATGCCCTCCAAGACAGTCCAACACCAAAAAACCTCTCTGGTTCTCTGACACCCTTAAGGAATCAAAGAAAACTTGTTGCACCCTCGAGAAAGCCTGGCGTAAGGACCACACCGCAGACATCATGACTGCCCTCAAGAACGCTACCCGTGAACACCATCACCTGATCCGCGCAGCCAAAAGGAATTTCTTCACAGACAGACTGGACAAAAACAGCCACAACAGCAGAGAACTCTTCAACATCGTTAAAGAGCTCTCCAACCCCAACGCCAGCGCCAACGCCATCACGCCCTCACAAGACCTTTGCAACTCCCTCGCCACCTTCTTCCATCGTAAGATTACCGACTTACACAACAGCTTCGGACACCAGACCCAGCCGACCACCACAGAACCCACACCGCTAGCCATCACCCTCAATGCCTGGACCCACATCAACACAGAAGAGACCAAAGCCACCATGAACTCCATCCACTCCGGTGCCCCCTCGGACCCCTGCCCACACTTCATCTTCAATAAAGCCGACAACATCATCGCCCCGCACCTCCAGACCATCATCAACACCTCGTTTTCGTCTGCTACCTTCCCCGAGAGCTGGAAACACGCTGAAGTCAACGCCCTACTGAAGAAACCTACGGCTGACCCAAGCGACCTGAAGAACTTCCGCCCCATCTCGCTCCTCCCCTTCCCTGCCAAAGTCATAGAGAAGACCGTCAACAAGCAGCTTACCAACTTCCTTGAAGACAACAACCTTCTCGACCCCTCTCAGTCCAGATTCCGAGCCAACCACAGCACAGAAACCGCCCTCATCTCAGTCACAGACGACATCAGAACCCTTATGGACAACGGAGAAACAGTCACCCTCATCCTCCTCGACCTCTCGGCTGCCTTCGACACCGTCTGTCACCGCACCCTAATAACCTGCCTCCGCTCCACCGGGATCCAAGGCCAGGCCCTGCACTGGATCGCCTCCTTCCTCTCCAACCGCTCCCAAAGAGTCTACCTTCCACCTTTTTGCTCAGACCCCACCGAGATCATTTGCGGCGTCCCACAAGGCTCCTCGCTCAGCCCGACACTCTTCAATGTCTACATGAGCCCCCTCACCGACATCGTACGCAAACACAGCATCATCATCACCTCCTACGCCGACGACACTCAACTGATACTTTCCCTCACCAAGGACCCCACCAACGCCAAGACCAACCTGCAAGATGGAATGAAGGACGTTGCAGATTGGATGAAAATCAGCCGTCTGAAACTGAACTCAGACAAAACGGAAGTCCTCATCCTCGGTAACACCCCGACCGCCTGGGACGACTCCTGGTGGCCCACGGCCCTGGGCACCACACCGACCCCCTCAGACCACGCACGCAACCTCGGCTTCATCTTGGACCCTCTTCTCACCATGACCAAACAAGTCAACACCGTATCATCCTCCTGCTTCCTCACCCTCCGCATGCTTCGAAAGATCTTCCGCTGGATCCCCGCCGACACCAAAAAGACCGTGACCCACACCCTCGTCACGAGCCGCCTGGACTATGGCAACACCCTTTACGCTGGAACCACCGCTAAACTCCAGAAATGTCTGCAACGAATTCAAAACGCCTCCGCCCGCCTCATCCTCAACATACCCCGCAACAGCCACATCTCCGCACACCTGAGACACCTGCACTGGCTTCCCGTCAGCAAAAGGATCACCTTCCGTCTCCTCACCCACGCACACAAAGCCCTCCACAACAAGGGACCAGAATACCTCAACCGTCGCCACAGCTTCTACGCTCCCACCTGTCTTCTCCGCTCCACCAGCCTCGCTCTCGCCGCCGTCCCTCCCATCCGCCGCTCCACGGCGGGTGGGAGGTCCTTCTCCTACCTGGCAGCCAAGACTTGAAACACCCTCCCCATCACCCTCGGGACCACACAGGACCACTCCGCATTCCGGAGACTTCTCAAGACCTGGCTCTTCGAGCAGCAGTAACCCCTTCCCCCTAGCGCCTTGAGACCCGCACGGGTGAGTAGCGCGCTTTATAAATGTCAATGATTTGATTTGATTTGAGGTGCAGGTACTGGAGGCTGTCGTGAGGTGGATGGATGTTGGGTGAGTGATTGCCGGCGTTTGGGTACTTTGGGAGGGGGTGTTACAGACACACTGGGAGAGGACACAGGGGACGTGTAAATGGCAGTGGAGGTGGTGAGTGCAGGTGAGCGGCTTGTGGTGCTGGGTGTCCTGGTGCGAGTCCTAGTGCCTGTAGATGTGGTGCATGCAGGTGTGTGTGTAGACAAGACTGGGAGGGAGGAGGGAGAAGAAGAGGAGAGGGACACAGTGGAGACAGTGGATGTTGCTGTAGCCGTATGTGTGTGATGCTTGTGTGAGTGCCTGTGGTGTGTGTGGTGCCTATGTTTGCTTGAGCTACTTGTGTGTGTTGACTTGTGTGCATGCTGGTCTGTAGGTGTGCTTGGGATGGGCTGTGGTACAGGGGAATGGGTCTGGGTGGAGGAAGTTGGAGGGGGGAGGCTAGACACAGGGACAATGGCTGCCATCAGTGCTGAGGCCAGAGATTGCAGGGTTCGCTGAAGGGCAGCCTGACCAGAATGAATGCCCTCCAGGAATGCATTACTGTGTTGCAACTCTCGTTCTACACCCTGGATGGCATGCACAATGGTAGACTGCCCAACAGTGAGTGACCAGAGGAGGTCAATGGCCTCCTCACTGAGGGCATCAGGGGTGACTGGGGCAGGGCCTGAGGTGCCTGGGGCGAAGGTGATGCCCACCCTCCTGGGTGAGCGGGCACGGGGCGAACGCTGAGGGGCTGCTGGGAGGGCGGTGCTGGTAGGGGAGGTGGCGGCTGTACCTGGAGAAGTGGGGGGCACAGATGGTGCCGCCACCACAAGGGAGCTCCCATCGTCGGACGAGTCTGTGTCGCTGGTTGCTGATCCGGTGGCCGACGTGAAGCTCCCCTCGCCCTCCGTCCCACTGGTGCATTCAGAGTCTGTGGTGTGGCCCTCCATGGCCATGTGGGATGCAGCTCCCTCGTGCTCCGGTGCCACTGTATCTCCGCCTGATGATGCTAATGTACAAAAGGACAGGGAGAGCAGAAAAAGGGGGGAGACAGAAGTAAGAGAGTTTTAGTGCATGGCATACCGCTACCGTTGGCGGACACGACAGACGCAGCAGCCCCATGCATTACACCGTGCTCCTGGCCTCTGCACATGCAATTTCTGGGATATGGCCTACATGGCAATGGTGGACATCTGCGCACATGGATGCCACAGGGGCAACTATACCTCAACTTGGCACTCTTCTGAAGTGGGGTTGAGTGCCACATGGCCTACATTATGGAGGGGCCTTGCCTACCGAATTCGCCCTGGCCTAGGGACACCCACAGCCCACCTCCCCCACCCAGACATCTCCACTGCACGCAAAGCCCGCAGAATGAGGTTGTACTCACCCCCTTGTGTCTGCTGTGATGTCCTCAAGCGCCCATCCAACTCCGGGTAGGCCACCGCCAGGATCCGGAACATCAGGGGGGGTCATGGTGCGATGGGCACCCCTCCCACATTGGGAGGCCATCCCCAGCTGAGCCTCCGCCGTCTTCTTGCTGCAGCGGCGAATGTCCTCCCATCTCTTCCGGCAGTGGGTGCCCCATCTCTGGTGGGCCCCCAGGGTCCGGACCTCCTTGGCGATGCCACGCCAAATGTCCCTCTTCTGGTGGGCGCTGACCTACATGACATGCACATGGGAAGAGGAACAGTCATTACCAACTGCACCATCAATGTGAGTGGCCCCCTCCCTACTCTGACCATGTGGCCCATTTATTCCCATTCTTTACTGTAGTATGAACTCTGCCCCCTTCACTCTTCCCCCCAGCCCTGTCCACCCAGGCCTAGCCCATACAACGTGCTCCCTGTGTACTAACCTGTTGGTCTGGAGGACCGTAGAGTAGCATGTACTGGGGGAGGACCCCATCCACAAGTTTCTCCAACTCCTGTGCAGTGAAGGCAGGGGCCCTTTCCCCAGACGCAGCAGCCATCGTCGCTTCCAGACCGAGGTCACAGCAGCACTAGCAGTGTAGGTCCTCTCCTGTCGAAGGTCAGGTATCTAGTGATTTCACAGATAGAAAATGGCGGTGACGTCCGCGGCGGTGCGCATCATCACCCCCAGCGCACCTGTTCATTGGCTCCTGGGACCCATAGGGTCCAATGTTAACCAATGCAGCAGTGCGCCGCGGTCTACGACCGCCTACCGCGACGGTGTGCAACGCCAGCGATGTTACCCCACAATCCCATTGTCCCAGTTTAGAGGTCAGGCAGCCGCCATTTCAGGGGCCCACATGGATTCTTTTTGAACTGCGTCACACATACCGAGGCCTACACTCAACACACATACAGGAAGGGTTCATTGTCTGGTGTAGTCTTGTGTGTGACTGTGGATACATACCTGGAGGAATATTGACTGGTTATTCGCTGTTGTCCTTCATAGGCACCGTCAGCTGGGACATGTGAGAAGATGGCGGAATCCTCCGGTGTACCGACCGCTGGTGGACCTGTTGACAATGGAAGAGAGACATTTAATCGTCACCTACCGGTTTGACCGTGCCACAATCCAGGAACTATGTACCCAGTTGGAGCCAGACCTGATGTCACCAATCCGCCATCCGACTGGAATCCCCCCTGACGTGCAGGTGCTGTCAGTGCTCCATTTCCTTGCAAGTGGGTCTTTTCAGACAACAGTGGCCATGGCATCAGGGATGTCCCAGCCTATGTTTTCAAACGTGTTGTTCAGAGTGTTGGCTGCCCTGCTGAAACACGTAAGGAGATACATCATTTTTCCTGAGGTGGAGGATTTGCCTACAGTGAAAGGTGACTTCTATGCCCTTGGACATATCCCCAAAGTCATAGGTGCCATTGATGGGACCCATGTAGCTCTGGTCCCCCCGCAGGAGTGAACAGGTGTACAGGAACCAGAAGAGTTATCATTCGATGAATGTCCAGATGGTCTGTTTGGCAGACCAGTACATCTCGCAGGTAAATGCTATGTTTCCTGGCTCTGTGCATGATGCCTATATCCTGCGCAATAGCAGCATCCCTGATATGATGGGTCAACTCCAGAGGCACCGTGTATGGCTATTGGGGGACTCTGGTTACCCCAACCTTTCCTGGCTATTGACCCCAGTGAGGAATCCCAGGACCAGGGCAGAGGAACGCTACAATGATGCCCATGGGCGGACTAGGAGGGTAATCGAACGCACCTTCGGCCTTCTTAAGGCCAGGTTCAGGTGCCTCCATATGACAGGTGGGTCCCTATTCTACTCACCGAAGAAGGTGTGCAACATCATCATCGCCTGCTCCATAATTTACCATTGCGACGCCAGGTGCCTTTTCTGCAGGAGGATGATCCAGATGACGGTGTTGTTGCAGCTGTGGAGTCTGTGGAGCCTGTGGACAGTGATGAGGATGAAGCTGAGGAAGAAGAAAATGACAACAGGGAGTCAGTCATACAGCAATATTTCCAGTGAAACTCAGGTGAGTACATTTTCCGGTGTAACATTACATTAACTTTCACACGTCTACCTCTATCCTGTACCGACATTTCACTCACTATTTGTTAACTGAGTTGTCCCCTTCCATTTCAGTTTCACAAATGTGGTAACCTACGTGTCAACTGCTTGCATCCTTGAAGGGCTTGTGATGTGTGACATTGGTATGTTAGCCTTCCAATGGGTAACCCATTATGACACTGTCATTGATAATAGAAAAATACAAATCATAGACTGACTCCAGTTTTTTTAGTTTTTCAAGGGTGTTTATTTAAGTGCTAAAAATGAAGAGGGGTTGTAAAATGGTGACGGGTGATGGTGGAGGAATGTCCATGGCAGAGTCCAGTCTATTAGTCTCACAGGTACATTGCACATCTGCCCATAGGAAGTGGAGCTGGGGCAGTTCCGATTTGGACAGGGTAACAAAGTGGGACAGTGGGGGGACAATCAGGGTGGTCTTATTTCCTGGCGGGGTTCTTGCCATCTTGCTCTGTCCTGTTCCTGGATCTCAGGGCCTGCTTGCGTGGTGGTTGTCCGTCTGCAGGGTATGGGGTGCTGGTGTGGTGGTCCTGTGGCGGGGCGTCCTGTCCACTAGCGCCAGCGGAGGTGGTAAGCAGTTCATCGTCGTGGCCAGTGTCAGGGGCCCCTTGGAGTGCCACGGTGTCCCTCAAGGTCTTTTGAATGTCCGTCAGCACCCCTACGATGGTGCCCAGGGCGGAGCCGATGGTCCTGAGCTCCTCCCTGAACCCCAAATACTGCTCCTCCTGCAGACGCAGGGTCTCCTGCAACTTGTCCAGGACCGTGGCCATCGTCTCCTGGGAGTGGTGGTATGCTCCCATGATGGAGGAGAGGGCCTCGTGGAGGGTTGGTTCCCTTGGCCTGTCCTCCCTCTGTCGCACAGCAGCCCTCCCAGTTCCCCTGTGTTCCTGTGCCTCCATCCTCTGGACCGTGTGCCCACTACCACTGCCCCCAGGTTCCTGTTGTTGTTGGGTTATCCTGGGTGCCCTGTAGTGGTGGACACACCGCTGATTGACCTGTCCTGGGTAGGGAGGTTTGGGCCCGCTGGGTGGGTGCTGTGCTGGTGTTACCAGAGGGTGGAAGGTCAGTGTTGGGCTGTGCCTGTGCGAGGGGAACCGACTGTCCTGAGGCCCACAATGGTCCGGGCTGGTCATCAAGATCCAGTAGGGCAGAGCTGTTCTCATCACTGTGGGCCTCTTCTGGGGGTGGAGTGGTGTTGTCTGGGCCCTCTGGTGTGGTGACGTTCCTTCGGGTTCCTGCGGGGGTATAAGTACATGATTATTGCATGTGTGTATGTAATGGTGTGCAATGGTTGGGTGTGCGTGAACCCCAGTGCAGGCATTCCTGTGTGTGGGGTTGTGTGCTGATGGTTGGGGGGTGTTCTGGGTATGTGCAGTGGGCATGCTTTAGTGATGAGTGTCCATGGTTAGTTGTGTCATGCAGGTCTTGGGGTTGGGATGTGTAGTTGGTGTTATTAGTACATTAGTGAGGAGTTTGGGTGATAGGGAAGGGTGTGAGGGTGGGGGTGTGTGATAGCATTCAGGTAGGGTGGGGGATGTGATAGTTAAGATTTGACTTACCAGTGTCCGTTCCTCCGACGACTCCTCCGAGGCCCTCAGGATGCAAGATGGTCAAGACTTGCTCCTCCCATGTTGTTAGTTGAGGGGGAGGAGGTGGGGGTCCGCCGCCAGTCCGCTGTACCCCGATGTGGTGCCTGGATACCGTTGAACGCACCTTCCCCTGTAGGTCGTTCCACCTCTTCCTGATGTCCTCCCTATTTCTTGGGTGCTGTCCCACTGCGTTGACCCTGTCCACTATTCTTTGCCATAGCTCCATCTTCCTTGCAAGTTATGTGTGCTGTACCTGTGAGCCAAATAGCTGTGGCTCTACCCGTAGGATTTCCTCGACCCTGAGCTCCTCCTTGGAGAAGCGGGGGTGTCTTTGGCGTGACATGGGGTGGTGTGTGTGATGTGTGGGGTGGTGTATGTGCTGATGAGTGTGGTGAGTGTAGTGGTATGTGGTGCTTTGTGCTTGGATGTTGTGTGGGTGATGGTGTTGTGTGCCTCTGTGTGATGGGGTTGTCTATTCTGTGCTCTCTCTCTCGCCTTCTCTCAGAATTTCTGGTTGTAGGGGTTTGTGGGTGATGTGGGTGTGTGTTTTATATTGTGTTGGGTGTGTGGGAGTGGTGTGTGTATGTGTCTCAGGTGTGTGTATTTCGAAATGTCCAATGTGGCGGTGTTTTGGAGATGTGTGTGTATTTTGAGCACGGCGGTGTGTACCGCCAATGGAATACCGCGGTTGAAAGACCACCGCGTGGATTCGTGGGTCGTAATAGAATGGGCGTGTTTCTGCTGGCGTGGAGGTGGAGGATGTGTTTCCGTCAGTTTATCGCTGACCTTTGGTGTGGCGGTATTGTGTGGGTGTCTGAATTTCGGCGGATTCCGTGATGTATGTCATAATAGCTGTGGCGGTCTACCGCGGCGGCGGCTGTGTATTGGCGGTCTTCTGCACAGCGGTAAGCGCCTTATACCGCCAGGGTCGTAATGACCCCCAAGGTCTTTTATCTCCTGCTCAAGGGACAGCATAACCGTGTGTTGAGGAGGGCGAACAGGCCAGGGGGCAAGGGATGCCATACAGCAACCGCACAAAGCAGGTAGGCACTGTACACAAAGACAACAGGTGAGGAATACAGCAGCAAGCACAAAAAGGAATATTGGTATCTTCCAGCCCCATTGGGAAATCAAGCCCCAAAACCTGTTGGTCAAGGACCATGTTCCTTCGTCTTGGTGTATTGTGGAAGCTATCATATGCAACCTTTGAATAGCTTTATACACTGAAGGGGCATTATCTGGTATATAAATGCAGCAGCTCGATCTGATCAAAGTACAAACTCCACCACGGTCTGCCAAGATAATGTCAAGAACCATTCTGTTTTGAAGAGTAACAAGGCGGTCAGCAGCGAGCTCTGCAGTGATGTTACTCAGAGCTCCTGCTGTTTCATTTATTGTTGCTTCCACGACTCGTGTGAGATGTCTGATATCCCTGCTGTTCATCATAGGGCCCCAAAATGGAAGGATTCCTTTAAAGTAGTCCAATGCTTCTTGTGCTGAGGTATCTTCTGCAGATATTACCCCTCTCCGAGTCCTGGGGTGTTGAGGGCCTGCTGTGTAAGTTGGTGGTTGTAACACGTGCCGGTCCAGGTGGGTTCCAAGGAGGTGTAGGCATTATTACCACAAACAAAACACAAGTTTTGTGATGGTATCATGGTAGGCCAATTAGTTCCATTCAATATTACTGTAGCATTACAGTTACTGGCACCTACACTTCTATAACCACTTTTCTGAAAACAAAGTGGAGCCTTGACCTGTGTTACAAAAAATCTTCGGCCAATCCGGGGTGTGGTATTAAAGGATAAAAAATATATGTCAGTAGACCTATTTCGTCGGTCAGCATATTCTGACTTTTCTTCCTTTGTTCCATAAACTCTCGTTCCAGTGGGCCAGCATAACTGGTATAGGTGGGTGACCAATAGTCCGGAATTAGTAGCATCCATTGAGGTTGCCCAAATGGCTGATACTTCATACCAGGCGCTGCAGGAGCCATCAAAAGAAAAAGGGAATGCAATATATGGCAACCTTCTTTGCACGGAACTCGGTAGCAAGCCACATATCCAACAATTTGTTCTATTTACAGCCAGCTGATGTTGATGTAACATAGATATGAAGGTATTGTTTTCATATTCCTTACGTCGTCCTTCCTCATGGGGTGGTAAGGAAACATGGCTGTGTTCTGTAGGCAGTGGCGTAGTTGGTGAGACCTCTGAGTCAGAATCATGTTTTACCCACCCAATGCAAGACAGAAGTATCAAAAATAGTATTGTTATGGTGGGACAAGCGATACGTGGACCTAATAGTCTTTTTAAATTACTTATTTTCTTCTTTTTCCTCTTGTCTTCTTGTATAACATCCATTTCTCTTTATTGCTTGTCGCACTAGCAGTTCAGTCCAACCTAGGTGCTGCCCGTGACTGGTGGTTGCTTCACTGTGGGGTGATTCCAGCAGTCCTATTGACACACTCTGGTCCGCCACGACAGTCAAAATCACGGCCCTGCAGCTATCGTCAGACTTAATACAGGGGACAAGCAATCAGTTCATTGTTCATTTTCTTATTTTCGTGGGCGGAAATCGTATCTTGTGGACTGTGGTATGGTATGGTCAGGAAATATTTGTTCAGTGTGACCAAATTCTGAGGGAACCTCCTGCAGCACACTGTTGTTCTGTTTTTTATCACTCTGCGTAGTGTTGCTGAAATGGTCCTCAGTCATCGGGTGGTCACCACTTTTTATTTCATCAGAGGGTACGAGTAGGGGTACTTTCTTACAGTGGGATGCATGTATCCAATTCTTAGCTCCCTCGACTTTAACTGCTGTTCGAGTAGCAAGGAGGACTTGTCGCAGACCTTTCCATCGAGGTTCGAGACTCTTTTTCCGCTGGAAATTCTTTGTGAGGACCCAGTCTCCAGGTAGTATCTTGTGGCCTGGATCAGTGGATACAGATGGAAGTGCTTCACGCACCTGTTGGTGAATAGAACGCAAAGAATTAGTGAGTTCATTTAAATAGTCCATCAGAACAGGATGTTCTAGTTCTAAGTAATTATGAGATGGAGGGACCCCCCAGACATTTGCTGGCCTACCCATCACTATCTCATGGGGTGACAACCCTGATCTAGAGTGAGGCGTCATCCTGACAGACATTAAAACCAGGGGCAATGCGTCCGGCCACCGTATACCGCGTTCTGCGCATATTTTTGACATCTTCAATTTAAGTGTGCCATTATATTTTTCAACTAGTCCTACTGACTGGGGGTGGTTAGCTGCATGAAACTTCTGGTGGAGTCCCAACCCTTCACACACCCTTTTCATCACCTGCCCATTATCTGACCAGACACACCTTGGGACCCCAAACCGTGGGAAGAACTCCTTCAGAAGTACCTTTGCGGTGGTAAGGGCAGTATTATCTTTAGTAGGGTAAGCTTCTACCCACTTACTAAACATACAGTCCACAACTAGGACATATTTCAAGTTATTACACCTTTCCATCTCAATATAATCCATTTGTAGTACTTCAAAGGGATACTTTGGTGGGGAAAAATGCCCAGCGGGGACTGAGGCACCCTTCCCTATGTTATGTTGTAAACAAATCATGCAGGATTGAACCAGTTGGTCAGCCACTCTTCTGTTATTTTTATTAGACCAAACCGGATCAAGCAAATCACAGATGCTTTTTGCACTACCGTGTGCAGGACCATGGGCTATAGTCACTACTGGCAAAACGAATGCATCGGGTAACATCCATCTTTGCCTCTGTGACAGATCTGTCCAGCACAGCGTATTTTCATCTAACTTGGCCTTCCCTTCTTCCCATTCCTTTCTCTCCTGTTCAATTGCCTCATCCTGTATCTTCCTGACACTCTCTAACGTGTTCCCAAATATTTCATGGGGACGAACCTTCTCTGTACTATCTACCACTTACATGTGTCCTGTCTTTGCATACGCTGTATCTTTTTCTGTCTGATCGGCTAGGGCGTTGCCCTGTCCAGTTTCATCTGTCACCTTTTTGTGTGCACTACACTTCATGATAGCCATTGTTTTGGGCAATGCCAGTGCAGAAAGTAAGTTAGTTATAATGGTCCCATGTTGAATACGTGTCCCATGTGAAGTGAGGAATCCTCGTTCTGCCCACAAGCGGCCAAATTCATACTGACTGTCCGTGTAAACATTCACATTAAGTCCTTTACTTAACTCACAGGCTCGTGTTAGAGCTATTAATTCTGCGGCCTGAGCAGAGTTATGTGGTATTCTAGCTGTTTCAACTACAGTGGTAGCTGTTGTAACTGCATAGGCTGCAGAGGTAGTGCCATTGAGTAGCTTGATGCATGAGCCATCTACGTATAATATGCCATCAGGGTCTCTCAGTGGAGTGTCCTGTAAGTCCACTCTCCCTTTTGTTTCATCCTCCGTCCGGAGAATGCAGTCATGTATGTCATCATAAGAATCTTCAGTTTTTTCAGTAATTGGCAATAAAGTGGCAGGATTGAGCGTGTTGCACTTTTTTAATGTTATATGACTAGCTAAAAGTGTCAGTTCATAAGTAGTTAATCGTGCATTAGTAAGATGCTGTGTTTTTGTTTTGTTTAATAGTGCGTCAACAGTGTGTGGGACCAACAGGGTAAGGGGTGAATCCATGACTATCCCGGCCGACTAGCGCACCGCGACCGCTGCAGCGGCTACTGCCCGTAGACAGCTCGTGAGTGCACGGGCCACTGGATCCAGTAGGGCCGAAAAATAAGCACAGGGGCGTTGTTTTCCGCCATACTCTTGGGTTAACACTGATAGTGAACATCCATTTATCTCACTCACATATAACTGAAAATCTTTACGATAATCAGGCGTACCCAGTACAGGTGCTGTGCAGAGTGTATTTTTCAATTCATCAAAACCAGACTGAAAATCATCATTCCATTCAATTTTTTCAGGACAATCTTTGTGGGTGAGATGCAAAAATGGTTTTATCAAAAGAGAATAATTAGGAATCCATTGACGACAGAAGGAGGTAATACATATAAAGGCCCTAACGTCTCTCTGTGTCCTTGGAACCGGTATGTCTCGTATAGCTTGTATTCTCTCAACCGTTAACGTACGTCCCTCCTTAGACAGGAGGTGTCCTAGGTATATAACCTCCTGTCTACAATATTGCAATTTGGAGAGGGAGACCTTATGGTCATGGTGTGCAAAATGTTTCAATAAGGCTACAGTATCTGTTTTACAATTTTGTTCTGAAGTGGATGCTATTAAAAGGTCATCCACATATTGAACCAGCGTCGAGGAGCAAGGAAAAACAAGGGCATCTAATTGACACTTGAGGGCCTGGCTAAAAATGCTAGGCAATTCAGTATAGCCTTGTGGAGCGCGACAGAACCGGAAACTGCGACCACCCAGTGAAAACCCAAAGATTTGTCTACTATCTGGATGAATGGGAATGCTAAAGAATGAATGCATTCTTAAAATCGATAACAGAGAACAAAGTAGCAGAGGCAGGTATCATTGTTAATAATGTCGTAATGTCAGGAACAACAGGGAACTGGGGTATTACAATCTTATTGACCGCCCATAAATCAATAACAAATCGGAGTCCTGGAGACACGGTGCCATCAGATAATTTTTTATGAACAGGAAGGACAGGACTGTTACAATCATTACCACGCGTTTCTTCAATGACACCCAAATCAATCAACTGGGTCACAATATTTTTGAGTTGTTGTTCAATGTGTTGGGATAATTTGTATTGGGGAAGACGAGGCAATTTGGCATTGGCTTTCAAGCGTATGACATACGGTGGTATGTCCAGACATCCAACATCGTCCTTGTGTGTGGCCCATAAAATGTCTGGCAAATCTCGAAGTTCGGGTGGAAGTGGTTTTGACAAAAATTGTGACGGGGAAATATTTGGACCTTGAGTGACATGAACTCCATCCGGAGAGCAATAAATGGTGGCGTACAATTTCTTTAATAAATCCAAACACAATAAATTCTCACTACAGGCCGAAGTAAGAATGAGAGGGGAGCTAATGGTGTAAGGACCTATAGCAACATGCAGTGGCTGGGAGACGGGGTTTGCCACCGGAACACCAGAAATCCCATAGAGACGTTAATATTGCCAGACAGAGAGACCCCTTGGACCTCTTCCGTTTTAACAGAACTTTTGGTGGCCCCAGTATCTACCAAAAAATCATGTGGAGTACTGTCTAATTGTACCTCAACGTGAGGGCCATTCTGCCTAACAGGAATAGAAACTGGTCCCACCCTCCTCTGTCGAAGGCTGTCCTAGTCAAAGGAGGATCCCTGACCTTCATACGCATCATAGTTGTCATTAAAATATTGACGCTGGGATGAAGCATCAAAATAATTCGGGCGGGGGGTACTGTGGGACCGTGAAGGGGCCTGCTGGCGGGGTCTGTCTGCAGGACCAGACCTACTGCATGGTCTGTAGTCCTGTTGCGGTGGAGGCATGGGGGGCCTGTGGAGTTGTCCTTATTGGGGCAGTCATTCTTCCAGTGGCCCTCCTGCTTGCAATAGGCGCACTGATTGTAGGAGAGGGAAGAACGGGGAGGGCGTTGGGACTGCCTTCTGTCATTGGGAGGTCCTTGTGACCTTGATCGGGGCTGAGGGTAGGCCTGCTGAAATAACACCTTTGTTTTCAACTCCTTCGTTTTTTTCTCGTTCTTTTCTTGTTCTTCTATCTCCCTGTTCTCATAATATTGGGCCATTGTCAGTATTCCAGTGGCAGTAGAGACTAGCCCTGTACTTTCACACAATTTCAATTTTCCCTTTATGTCTGGTAATAAATTGTCCACGAATTTGTCAACAAAGAGTCTTATCTCCCCTTCAGTAGTCATGTCTTTGCCGCTGTAATCAGAAAAGACACCCTCAAACCTTGTATAAAAGTCTGAAACACCCTCGTTCTTTTTCTGATTAGAGACGGCCAATTTATCCCAATTTATCCTGTGTGGTACAAGTATGGTCTTCATTAAATCCAAAATACGCAGTGGGAGAGCCAATATAAGTGGGTCTGGTTTCGCTCCCCCAACCCTCTCTCTTTCTGCTGCTTGCAATTGGTCCCACATGCCCCATAGTTCAGCATGGTCGTGCCTCCGTATTTTTGACCATACTTCCTGCGGGACTACTGCTGCCATTAACATGTCAATATCAGACAACGTCATAGTACATGATTCAAGAATTTGTTGCAATTCTTTATAATATCCTGCAGGGTTCTTACGGGGGTCAGGTAAGGCAGCTTTTAGGGTATATGTTTCAGATCTTATCCATGGGGTGTGTACCCACATTTGTTGAAAATGCCCTGCGGTAATAACTTGGCCAGCGTCACCCGTCACCGGTTCTCGCCAAACCGGCGGAACCTCTCTCATGGGAAACATGGAGGCCCTTATAGAAGGGCTACATGTCCACAGGCGGTCCCTACATACAAGAAGAGTAACAACATAATCATGTAGACCAGACCCAAACGGCAGCCCAGTAGAGGCGTGTTTTCGGAGGTCCACCAGTCCCGCGGGAGCTGAGGAACCATCATCCTCATATTCTTGTATTATATTGTTGCACATAAGGGTGGCTGCATGTAACTGAACTAAACTATCCCATTGTTTCATAGTGTGGACAATGTCCCTGACCCCACAGTCATTCCAATTAGTCATCCACCTCCGTGTCATTTCTTCAATGACATCTTCCTCTTGTGAATTAGAGAACAAGTGTCCGCGCAGGGTGCGCTTTCGCTGGGTCATGGGACGGGGGGTATGTGTGGTGTCTAAACAGGAGTCAGAGGTGGGCCAAATGGGGGCCAGTCGAGGGGTGGGTACAGTCAGGTGGGGTGTATCCTCTATAGGTCTGGTGACAGGAGGGGTGGTGGTGGAGCACTCGTCTGAGATCCAACCGGGGGTGGCACAATAGGGTCACCTGGTGCAGGTTGAGGATGTAGTGTAGGATATATTTGTGGAGTATATAACGGGGGTTGATCTAACATATCGTTTAAAAGGGGATCTTCCTCTTGTGGCTTATCCACTACTGTCCTGGAAGGGTAACACTTATCAGTTTGTAAGTGAAGCCTTCGGTCATATTCTAAAACTTTTTGTTGATGTTCAGCTACGTCAGAGTCATATACCTTTTTAGTCACCGTCCTGCTCTTATGTCTCTGTAATTCTTTCTCTGCCTTCCTACGTCTTTGGTCTGCTTCTTTCTGCCAAGTCCGTAGTGAATCAAACATCCCTGGTCTACTTTTTGTCACAAACAAACGTTCCTGTAAATAGTCTAATTTATCTTTATCAAATGTCCCGTGAATAGGCCATTGTAAATCAGAACTACCTTTGGTTCTTTTTCTCCATATATCAGACCAAATAATTGGACCTATGCCATATTTAACATATATATCATGATTCGGAGTCCCGGTCGGAGGAGCGGGCATGTTTCCTCCAGGCGGGAGTCCCTACTGCAAAGACAACAACACAATTTCCTGCAACAACTGAACACTGGCATTCTTCCAGTATATATTTTTTTCTAAAAAAAATTCTTACACCAGTGGTTTGAATTCACCAAATGAGTGGCAAATATGCCTTTTACTTCCTATATACTTACATGACAACTGAGTTCAGTCTTACCACTGACGTCAATCTTTGCAAAGAGCGATAGAAACCGTACAATACTCACAGACCTATTTTTAGACAGGAATCTTTCAACTCCCGTCCTTACCTGGCACTTCTGTTACAGTCCAACAGTTGGGGACTCCAGTAGTTCACGAAAAACAGAGACCCGAATTCAGACAGTGCCAGGAGAAGTCGAGCCGGCTGGAAGACACACAGTGGAGATCCGCAGGTCCACGACAGAGAACGCAGCTCAGAATCTGGTGTGGGGCGCCTCCCTTGGAAATCCAATCGTGAGTCCTCCGTCACCTGGTCGGTCCCCTGGATGCCTGGCTCAGGTCCCTGTTCGGGCTCCAACTGAGGAACCAGGAAAGATTTGACCCCCTCCCGGGGCCTCCTTCCCAGCGGTGGAGGGACACCCTTTATGTCCTCAGGGTCAATTTAGCAGAGAGTTCACAAATCAGACGGAGTCACCAACTGGAGGAATAAAGAAAAGTTTATTACATGGATTTATAGCTCGAGCTAATACGGAGTCCCAGGACAGTCAAGTGACTATCCTACGGAGGCTGCCCCTTCACTCTGGGGCACCCAACCTTATATACACACAAAACTGCTTAGTCAGAGGACAACTCCACCCCTAACATATTCAAGGTCCTCTGCGGCCTTCACAATATTTCAGGGATACACGTGTGGTGGGAGAAGGTACAGATGCAGCTGGAAGGAGGTGGCAACGACCTCTACAAACCTGTTCTGGCAGTTACTGATTAAGCACGACAATTCTCGGAACTGTAGTTGGAAAAAGTAATATGGCAGCGATAAGCAGATTGCAGCCCAAGGCTGCGTGCACAAGGTCAATCATCAAAGTTGAGGAGGTTTGTTGAGCACATGGCAACATAATTAAGATAAACAGATGCTTAGCAGCTATGGTGTATGATTAACTTTATGTACATTTTCTCACAGGAGAGGGCTACCACCCCCAACACCACCAAACTAGGACAGCATCAAGTTCACCTACGTCGATGAATTTCTACTTTTATTTTCCCTCAGTACATTAAAAACATCCCCAAGAAGTCCCCTCTCGACAGAGCACCTCAGTGCACTCTTCTCGGGGTTACCCATCTCCGCTGGGACTGCCATACAACAAAACTATCCCTGCACAGTGCCCTCAGGAACAAGCCTTATCTGCCACATCAAGGGCTGTAGGTTCACTCCTGTTCCTTCTCCAGCACATATCTGGCCCAGGACAAGTCCCCCCAGCTCGCTTCTTCCACCTTCCCTGATCCCCTAGGATAACTTGCATCTTCTTGGAACAGTGCACTAGTTGACATCTCCTATGTTCCCCGTAAGGACAGACCTCCCATTAGGACAACTTCAATTCACATTTCTTTTTTCATTCATCCCTATCAATAGCATCCAGGGAAACCTTTAGGACAGGTCCCTCAAGATCTCTTACGCAGCCACTAAGAATGTTCCTCAGGGCAGACTGCTTCAGACAGGGCTATAGTTTTTTCGAGAGGCTTGAATTTGACGGTAGCACGAGGTATGGATTACTTATGTTTAATTTTCAGGTTCAAAATCCTTACATACAGGGATCTCGGTGCGCTGTGGATGTGTTTGAACAAATGGCACTTAAAATGAGCAAGCATCTATGGGGGTCATTCTGACCCCGGCGGGCGGCGGGAGCCGCCCGCCTGGAGGGAACCGCCAGAATACCGCTGCGCGGTCAAAAGACCGCCGCGGGTATTCTGGGTTTCCCACTGGGCTGGCGGGCGACCGCCAAAAGGCCGCCCGCCAGCCCAGTGGAAAACACCCCTCCATGAGGATGCCGGCTCCGAATGGAGGCGGCGGAGTGGAGGATGTGCGACGGGTGCAGTGGCACCCGTCGCGTATTTCAGTGTCTGCAAAGCAGACACTGAAATACAAAGTGGGGCCCTCTTACGGGGGCCCCTGCAGTGCCCATGCCATAGGCATGGGCACTGCAGGGGCCCCCAGGGGCCCCACGACACCCCTCACCACCGCCCACCAGGAACAGGATGGCGGTGAGGGGGTCGGAATCCCCCATGGCGGCGCAGCAAGCTGCGCCGCCATGGGGGATTCCCAGGGCAGCGGAAAACCGGCGGGAGACCGCCGGCTTTCCTGTTCTGACCGCGGCCAAACCGCCGCGGTCAGAATGCCCTGCGGGGCACCGCCAGCCTGTTGGCGGTGCTCCCGCCAACCCCCGCCCCGGCGGTCCTTGACCGCCGGGGTCGGAATGACCCCCTATGTCTGTTTATATTAGCCTTGTGACTCCGGGTGATTTATTAAAAAGAGAAACGAAAAAAGGAGAAGTGGATGGCCTGGTGTTTGTGAAAATTATTTACACAAAAGTTTCAAAATTAAAAGATTCATCTTGGGACACCGGAAAGTGTCGCTCAGTGATATGGAGATAAAAAGATAGTGTCATAACAAAGCTGTTTTTGCACATTCCAGTACTAAAGACACCTGAGGAGGGTAGATGTTCTTGTCTGAATTGTACTCATTCTTCTAACATCATTAATGGACCATGTGTGATGCACCTTGCCAAAGAGGAAAATATTACATCGGGGCAACTTACAGCCTGTGACACTATGAATTGTATAATTTGATTAAACACCAATGTTGTAAGGAATACGGGTGAAATAGACCGAAAAGTGAAAAGCTCGCTTCTCAGCACATATACGTGACATCAGGAATCTCAGTGGCTGTGACTGTACACTGTGACAAGCATGGCCATAACATCAATCAAATAAGATTTCAGATAGTCGAATAAGTTACAATTTCTTCAAAAGGTTGTTATGAAGAAAAATAATTTTAAATAGAGAACAATATTCGAAACATTGTCTGAACGCTTAGCACCCAATGTGTTTACATGAGAAGAACGACTTAAAGTGATGTTTTTAAATACTGCATACAGTTTTCAAACAATGATTAATTTTGAAAGCAGTATCACATAACTCTTTTGACTACTTCTTTGCAGGCCTCTACAAGAAACTATACGGCTGATTTCGAGTTTGGCAAAAAGGTTCTCCATTACAAACATAATGAATATTCCAACTGTGTTTTTACAAGTGCAACGGGATATAATACACTTTTAATAACGCGGACAAGATATCTGCCCCGTTTGTGACGGAATGCCCCTCCTCCAAACTCTAAATCATGCCCTTCCATATCTTTAATGGTGAAACAATTGAAGACAATAGTAAGTTCTCCAGTTTTATAGTAATGTTTACATTGAATATATATTCAACGAATTCAAGTGAATGCCTCATATTTATATGACAGATAAAAATATCTTCAGAGAACGTCTTTATAACTTAATTAGTTTGGGGAAACTGTTGTATTCACATACTTTTCCAAATTTAATTGCAACTGTTTGTTCAGACTGTAGTCATCAAAGTAAATATGTTTGGTCAAAAAAAAGTATATTTCTTACATTGAGTGTGATTGTTTCAAGAATATTAGTCTAGAATTTTAATGACTGACCAGATAACTGGGGACTTGGATTCGAGTATTATTCTTTCTCCATGCTGTAGCGAATTGCTGTTGCTTGCCGAGAAATGTATGACCTCCCAGAGATAGATTTTACGTTCTGATCATGCCACCAGCATATCTAACAGTGATAGCATTGTGTTTAGATGGCAACCGCATCTTAAGTAGTTAGATATCTGTTTGTAATCCTGCTGACTTTATTGTTCAGGTCGCGGATTTCCTGAGGAATAATGATTGTTCTATTATGGCAATAAAAGGTTTTCGCTCTTAAGTTGCTTCTGGTCTTTACAGAGTGACTGAGTACAATCCATTCAACGCCCCATTTTGTTGATTTGGTTCCCAGCTGAACAAGATCTCTCTTCGGGATTGATGTGCCATACTGTCCTGGAGACAGGCGTGGTAAGAAGTGATAGCATTTTAAAGGTGACCACGACTTAAGTTGTTAGACTTCCGTTTCCCTTTGACTCCACTTTTGAGCTGGTAGATTCTCTGACGGATTTCAGACAGATTTCCCCCAAGAGTTTAGTATCCCACTGTGAGGATTGGTCCTTTTATTTTGAAATCATGTAGTTCACAAGTCTTACGCTGTGTCATTTTGCTAATATACGTGCATGTTACCATTGGTTTGTGGATTTGTGATATACAAAGGAGGCTGGTGGGTGTTGCTAGGTAAGTACACAACAGTGCAAATTGATTTATTATGCATGTGGACTGATAGTAATAGGTAAGGAATCATGTTTAATTTGAAAACATGGGGCGTATTGTTTTGATTATCATGACGAATAGGAAGACAGCATGATTATTTGGTTTAACAATCTTCTCCACATCCTGAGATTAGGCATATGAAGGGTTTGTTCATTAGGCATGATTTCATTTTGACTGTTCGAAATGAGACATCTTATTAGCAATAACAGCATTTACTGGTATTGAGATAGTACTCGCTTATAAAAATGAGTCTCTGAATTATTTACAGATAAATGATTTCCGTGAAGTGCTTATACCCTTAAAATAAATTGGGAATAACATTGCCTAACGAATGAGAATGAATGAAAATAATTAGGATATTGTTCCATATATGTATCAATTTGACTAAAATTATTCCACCGTAACAAATATCCACAGGCACATATGCTATAATTATTTCTGGCATGACTTTCTGCGCATGCAAGACAGATCCCCTTTCATCTACAATAAATATTTCTTCATCCACCCATAGCTTTCATTACAGGACATCTCAATTTACCTTTCGTAAGTTCATATTCCAGTTATAGCAGTCAAGTTTACAGTTAGTTTATGTGTAAAATGTCAATATTTTCAGTGTGCTTCTGTGAGACATTCCAATGCATTTCCGGCAAAGTGTAAGTCGGAACCAGTGGAAAGTGCGCACCCCCAGGGCATCTTGGCAGTGCAGGAGACAACAGAAACACAGGGGCACTGAAAAGTCAAAGACTCGGTTAGTTCCGAAAGATAGCTTCCATCTTGCTCGAGGTTATTATTTAGACATGGAGGAAGCCTGAAACAACTCTTATCATTCTAGTCTTCCACCAATCTTGTCTTCCGGATTACTATTGTCTAATAAAATATTTTCTAGCAGTCGCGCTAAGAATTTTTCAATTCTATTAAGGACACGGAGGCGAGGATTATGCTTCTCTTTCCGTGCTTTATTTTTAACAGCAGCCAATGAAAACCATGGAAAGTAAAAAACTACATGACCCAACACTAGTAATATCACGTGATGAACCATAGAGGAGGAAGCCTATAAAGTGTTGCATCACACCCAGCCACTCCTCTTTCTTTGTCCAAAATTTGCAACAGAAAAGTCAAAGTCTTAACATGAACTTGAAATCGAAAATCCTGAATACAGAAGAACTGGCATCCAACTTGACTGGAAGGAGAACGATAGCGGGACAGTCCGAACTACTTCTCATCATTTCCTAGGAAAAAAGGAAAAATTCAGGCCATAAAAGCTGAATACCATAAGAGATACTTATATCAACTACTAAATAGGGTGGGATAGCACTGAAGTACAGTAACTTGCACATGAACTCAACAAAATAATATGTAACACAATAAACATATATAACAGTGCAGCAGGATAATCCTCGCCTCCGTGTCCTTAATAGAATTGAAACATTCTTAGCGCGACTGCTAGAATTTTTTTTTTTTATTCTATGTCAGGACCGGAGGCTCAGATTGTGCTTGTTCAAAGCTGATTCACAACCACAGATGCAATATCAACAATAGGTTTATAATAAAAAGTTTTAAAAGTCGAAGGGGAAGACCAATCTGCTGCCTTTAAAATGTCCTCTAAACGAGAACCCAAAGCCAAAGACTTCGAAGCCATAGCTCCTCTGGCAGAATGAGCACCAAATCTAGAAATATCATTAGCTGCTTTACTCAGTACCCAACGCATCCATCTTGCGACTGTGGCTGAGGAAACAGGATGATATGGCTTAACTAAAGAAATGAGTAACTGACCCCCCATATCAGAACGAAACTCTTCTGTACTCACCTCGTAAGCTCTAAGGCACTGCACCACATAAATTTTGGGGTTGTCCACAAAACAGGGATAAGAAACGGTCTTCAGATTGCATTTAGTTCTACGCGAAATGGAAAAAGAGACTCCCTCAGGAGAAAAAAGTCTCCCAGCCAAATCCAGAGCCCTAACATCTGAAACTCTCTTACAAGAGATTAAACATAACAACATGGTGAGTTTAGCTGACAGCTGTTTCCTAGACAGAAATCTATTAGAAGGCCAGGATTCTAAAAAACAAAGGACAATATTCACATCCCAAAGGGGCGAATAACGGGGACGAGGAGGATTAGCCAATCTGATACCCCTCATTAATTTACACACAATTGGAGACTCCCCGATGGGTTTACCCTCCACTGGTAAATGCCCTGCTGAAATTGCAGACCGATAATTATTGATAGAGCGATACGCTAGGCCTGACGCCGCTAGGGAGGAAAAGAAATTTAGGACCAGACAGCAACCTGCTGAAGAAGGATCTGCACTCCTAGAACTACACCAAGCACTCCATCGCTTCCAAGCCGAAGCGTATCTTTTGTAAGTACTGGAGGACCAGGAACCCGCAATGAACTCGGAAGACTCTTGCGAAAGACCTGGGATGCTCCATCTTTCCCTGAAAGACGCCAAGCCATCAAGGATAGTTGACCCGACAGGATTAATGGATGAAACAAACCCCGAGGGTCCTGGAGAAGATTCTCCCGGAAGGGAAGAAGGATCAGATGATCGCAACTCAGCTCCATTGCCACTGGGAACCGTGCCTGAGATCTCCACAGGGGAGTCACCAGAACTAACTCCGCTTGCTGACGTCTGATCTGAGCCAAAACCCTGGGTATCATTAAGAGAGGAGGAAAGGCATAACTCTGTTCTTGAGACCAGTACTGAAGAAACACATCTGTCCTTGATACCTCCGGATCTGGTCTCCAACTGAAAAAATGTTTCATCTGCCGGTTGAGGCGAGATGCAAACAGGTAGATTGAAAAGGGACCCCACTTCGCAGAAAGAGTTCTGAAAACTCTGGGATGTAACCTCCAATCACTGAAGTCTCTCAGATGATGAGAGTTCCAGTCGGCCACCAAGTTGTTGGCCCCAGGAAGGTACTCCGCCACCACTGAAATCCTGTGATGAAGGCAAAAGTGCCAGAACTCCTTGGCTATCTCCGCTAGGATGCGGGAGCGAGTTCCCCCCAGTTTGTTGACATATCTCACTGCCGAGATATTGTCCATGCGAAGGAGAATACAACAATTCGCTCTGATGGGAGAGAGACTCTTGATTGCAAATGAGCCGGCTAGGAGTTCCAAGCAATTGATGTGGAGATTCAACTCCTTGTTGGACCATCTGCCTCCCGTGGACACTGAGCCGCACCGGGCTCCCCAGCCCCAACGACTGGCGTCGGACTCTATCACTATGTCCGGGTAAGAGCTGAAGATGGCCCTGCCATTCCAGGCTTCCATTTGATCCAGCCACCAATGCATCTCTGCACGGTACTCCTCTGAAACGGGAGCCTGATCTGCATAACGGAGGCCTTTCTGAAGATGAGATATCTTCAAACGTTGAAGGGCTCAGTAATGCAAAGGACCCGGAAAAATCGCCTGAATCGAAGAAGAAAGCAGGCCCACCATGCGGGCGATCGCCCTCAATGATACAGTCTGTTTGGATAATAGAGATCTCAATTCTCTCTTGATCGAATGAATCTTCCCGGGGGGAAGAATCAGTAGAGACTGCGTCGAATCTATCTGGAACCCTAGATAATCTATCCAATGAAAGGGAACCAGAATGGATTTTTGGGCATTGATTATAAAACCCAGACTCTGAAGCAGAGACACCGAACATTCCAGATGAGACAACAGCAGGTCTAAATCCTGGGCCATGATCAGGATGTCGTCTAGATAAACTATTAACCTGACCCCTTGGGAGCGAAGGACGTCCATGACTGGGTGCATTACCTTCGTGAAACACCAAGGGGCAGAGGACAGACCAAAGAGGAGAACTTTGTACTCGTAATATTCGGTCTCCCAGCAGAATTGAAGAAACCTCAGATGCGGAGGAAAAATAGGAATGGTCAGGTAAGCGACCTTTAGATCTAAACGGACTAACCAGTCTCCCTCTTGGAGAACGTCTCTCAGCAAATGGATGCCCTCCATTTTGAAATGGCGATATAGCAAAAAACCATTGAAGTCTTTTAAGTTTAGAACCAGGCGAGAGCCGCCGCCCTTCTTGTCTACTAGAAACACTGGGCTGGAAAAGCCTGAAGGGTGATGAGAAACCCTGATAACGGCACCTTTCTTGACTAGAGCTGAAATTTCTGCGGAAATTAGACTGTGTTCTTGAAGGGAAAAATATACCTGCCTGGGAAGGCATTGTTGATACGGGGACTCGTAAAATTCTAGCTTGAACCCTTGCACAGTCTCTAAGACCCAAGCATCTGAAGAAATCAGACCCCAAGCCTCCAAAAAGTTCTGAGTTCTGCCCCCCAACATTACCTCTGAACTTAAAATCAAGCTTACCTGTGGCTCCTGACTCCTGGGAGAAAGATTGTTGTCCTTTTGGATCTCCCCCTGCGGAATCTGCCCCGACCATACCTTGGTCTCGACGGGTTGAAGGTAGAGGAGGAGGAGTCGTAATCCTGAAAACCCCCTCTTCCTTGCTGGTTGAATCCACGATGGGGGCCTTGGTGATTGAAGCGGCCGAAGGCAGGCCCTCTGTAGCGTCCGGCCCCTCGAAAAAGTGGACGTAGCACTCTCCGGATGGATCCTTGTGCCTTGTCCAGACTGGCGTAAGTGGAAACGAACTTGGAAAGTTCCTTCAAAGAGGGGGACCCAAACAGTAATCCCTGGGCCACAGGGCCTGATTCAGATGCAGCGAGGTCCGCCAACTTGGGGTCTAGCTTCATCAAAACAGATCTGCGGCGTTCAGAGGATATGGCGCAATTGGCATTGCCCAAGAAACAAAGAGCTCTCTGAGACCAACCTACCAGAATGTCCGGGTTGATAGGCTCACCTGACTCTTTGGCCTGAAAAGCCAATTCTAGAATCTTAGTTAGAGGTCTGGAAATGTCTAATAGCTTATCCTGGCATCCGTGCCAGGCACGATCAATACCCTTCTTTGGGTCCTTCGCGGATTTCTTGAGGAAAGTGACCAGGGTAGGATCTAGCTCGGGGGTCTCGGTAACTTTGGAGGGGAAATCAGGTCTGGGACACTCAGACCTCAGCCTAGAACGAATATCCTTATCGAAGCCGTGTCTAATGTGGGCTTCTGCCACCTCAGGGGGTGGTAACCACAGTGAAGATCTGGGGTGCACGATGTCCTCTGGCTCGAAAGTCAGCACCTTAGGGGTAGGAATTTCCTGGTGATGAGCTTTCTTCTTGCGTTTACGAGGGGGAACATCACCTTGCTCGGAGGAGTGCTCAGAGGAAGAAGAAGAAGCTGGGTCACTAACAGCCTTCTTTTGTGATCCCGCATTGTAGTCATGCTCCCTTGTCATGTTTCTTATAAGGGATTCAAAGTCCGCAGCATGCGGGTTAGAAGTTTGCTTAGCTGCCTGAGTGCTCGCTGAAAAGGAAGATTCCCCAATGGGTTGTGCGTCCACCGGCGCTACCCAGCTTTGTTGATCCACCATGCCCAAGAGATGGTGCTTGATGGGCTGAATGGCCTGAGCTAAGGCCTGATTGACTGAGTGACACACTCCTGCATCAAGAGCATATACTAAGTCCTGGTCAAAAGATCCAGCAGTATAATTCAGATAGTATAATTCTTCGGCTTGGTCATCATAGCCAGCCATACTGAGGAACAGCAGAAAGGGCTCCAAAGGAGCAGTATAATAAATTTAAAGAAAAAACAGGGCAGTGAAAAAACAATCAAATTAGGATGTGGAGGGAGCTGCCCTGAAGGGGTTAAAAATCCCTTGAAACCAGACCCAGCCTGAGTAGAAATTATTTCAACCCCAGTGTCCAGGCACTGGGGCGTAGACGGGGAGCTGAGCCGGTGATTAACAAAAACAATTAGTTTAATAGCACTGCTGCGCTTATTTCTGGAAGAGGCGGAGCCTCTGATCAAAGCGCTCGACGAGCGTTAAGAAAAACAAACTCAAAATTAGCGCTCCGGCGCAAGCGCTATTAAGAGAGCACCCTTGGGGAAAAGTAAGCAGAATACTCGGCCCAGCAGAGCTAGCGAACGGGCTCGAGTCAATTACAGGCCCCCCGGGGCAGGAGAAGCACACACGCGGCAGCGCTGAAACAAAGGGGGAAAGAAACAGGATCCGGGGAGACGGGCAGAAGACAGTGCTGCCTCGGATAACGCGCTAACGTAGAGCGTGTGTAATAAAACAGTAAAAATAAATAAATTAACAAACGTTTAAGACCGGCATAAAGAGAGGACTGCGCTGGAAGCGCGAGTCCTCGCTCCCCTGCTCCCACTCCACACAATAAAAAGCGATCCAAACGGACGCTTTACAAGGAGGGGAAAACCCGCTCCAAACACATTACATTTACAATTATTAAGAAAGAAAAATGTCACTTAACTGGCTGCGAAGCAGCAAAGAAAGAGGAGTGGCTGGGTGTGATGCAACACTTTATAGGCTTCCTCCTCTATGGTTCATCACGTGATATTACTAGTGTTGGGTCATGTAGTTCTTTACTTTCCATGGTTTTCATTGGCTGCTGTTAATGGATGGATTAAACCCAGATCTGTGACTGGGGGTGAATGTTTGATTGGTTCCGCATTCCGTCCATCCAGTTATGCTATCCCACAGCGTTTGTGTTTTGCTTTGCTTTTGCCGCCCTAAGTGCGCCGGGTATGCCCAGACGTGGGTCCCGGGCTCACTGTGCCACTGGATACAAGCTAGCCTGGCTGAGGAGGGGTGAAACCCCGAAACCGGTCCCAGGAAGCTTGTTTCCGGTCCAGGGAGAACCTGGCCTTGCAGTTCGGGCTGGACTGTTCCCATGTGGAACAGGGTCAAGACTGATTTGCATATGGCTTGGTTCAAACTGGGGTGGCATGGTGAGCAAAATAATGGATGGATTAAACCCAGATCTGTGACTGGGGGTGAATGTTTGATTGGTTCCGCATTCCGTCCATCCAGTTACGCTATCCCACAGCGTTTGTGTTTTGCTTTGCTTTTGCCGCCCTAAGTGCGCCGGGTATGCCCAGACTTGGGTCCCGGGCTCACTGTGCCACTGGATTCAAGCTAGCCTGGCTGAGGAGGGGTGAAACCCCGAAACCGGTCCCAGGATGCTTGTTTCCGGTCCAGTGAGAACCTGGCCTGGCAGTTCGGGCTGGACTGTTCCCATGTGGAACAGGGTCAAGACTGATTTGCATATGGCTGGGTTCAAACTGGGGTGGCATGGTGAGCAAAATAATGGATGGATTAAACCCAGATCTGTGACTGGGGGTGAATGTTTGATTGGTTCCGCATTCCGTCCATCCAGTTACGCTATCCCACAGTGTTTGTGTTTTGCTTTGCTTTTGTGAAACCCCGAAACCGGACCCAGGATGCTTGTTTCCGGTCCAGGGAGAACCTGGCCTGGCAGTTCGGGCTGGACTGTTCCCATGTGGAACAGGGTCAAGACTGATTTGCATATGGCTGGGTTCAAACTGGGGTGGCATGGTGAGCAAAATAATGGATGGATTAAACCCAGATCTGTGACTGGGGGTGAATGTTTGATTGGTTCCGCATTCCGTCCATCCAGTTACGCTATCCCACAGCGTTTGTGTTTTGCTTTGCTTTTGCCGCCCTAAGTGCGCCGGGTATGCCCAGACGTGGGTCCCGGGCTCACTGTGCCACTGGATTCAAGCTAGCCTGGCTGAGGAGGGGTGAAACCCCGAAACCGCAGTACCAAAACATATTTACCCCGTACTTAGGACGAATAATGCAAGGACAGCAGGAATTCACTAAAGTGAGTGTAATAAGATCAACACAGTATAAATAAAAAAAATAGCCAACGTAACAGATATTTACAATTGTACAGTTCAAGGGACACTGCCCAATCCTCAGTGTGTGTGGGCCACAGGGCCACAGGCCAAAGTCCAAGGGCCCACTTGTCATCTGCATCAACACAGAGAGAACACTGCAGGGGCATCAGTTAGAAAATAGGCAGGCACTTCAGGGGGACGGGGCACAGGGGGGCACCTCAGCTGGGAGATGAAACAAGACCAATGGTTCTGGAGGGGGCAACATGCCCTGTGCTTGGTCCTGGGGCGTGCAAGGCCATAGTCTCTCAAGTGGGTGACTTGCCCACATGCTTTGGAGGGGGCAACATGCCCATTGCTCTGTCCTAGGGAGTGCAAGGCCACAGTCTCTCAAGCGGGTGACTTGCCCACATGCTCTGGAGGGGCAACATACCCATTGCTCTGTCCTGGGGAGTGTAAGGCCACAGTCTCTCAAGTGGGTGTCTTACCCACTGGTTATGGAGGGGGCATCGTGCCATGTGCTCTTGATCCTGGGGAGGCTGGGGTTGGTGGGTGTCTTTCCCACTGGTTCTGGAGGGGGCATCGTACCCTGTGCTCTTCATCCTCAGGAGGCTGGGATTGGTGGGTGTTTTACTCACTGGTTCTAGACGGAGCATCGTGTACTGTGCTCTTGATCCTTGGGAGGCTGGGGTTGGTGGGTGTCTTACCCACTGGTTCTGGAGGGGGCATCGTGCCCTGTGGTCTTGATCCGGGGGAGGCTGGCGTTTGTGGGTGTCTTACCCACTGGTTCTGGAGGGGCATCATGCCCTGTGCTCTTGATCCTAGGTAGTCTTGGCTATGTGGGTGTCTTACCTATTGGTTCTGGAGAGGGCATTGTGCCCTGTGTTCCTGATCCTGGAGAGTCTTGGCTGTGTGGGTGTCTTACCCACTGGTTCTGGAGGGGGAATTGTTCCCTGTGTTCTTGATCCTGGGGAGTGCAGAGTCACAGTCTCTCAGGTGGGTGTCATACCCACTGGACTTGCAGGTGGCAGGCCGCACAGCAGCCCATGGACCTAGGACTACATACAGTTCGCCGGCGGTGACGGCTGCTCAGTGGTGGTAGTGGTCGTGCTGCTGCTGGTGGGGTGAGGCTCCAGCCCATCCCCTGCAGCCTCGTATGGCTACCCACTGGTGGTGGTGGTACTGCTGCTGGTGGGTGGAAGCTCCAGCCCATCCCCTGCAGCCTCAGATGGCTGCCCACTGGTGGAGGTGGAAGTGGTGGTGCTGCTGCTGGTGGAGGGAGGCTCTAGCCCATCCCCTGCAGCCTCGGATGGCTGTACAACCATGGTTGGTGATGGGGGCTCCATCAGACTCCCTGCCCCAGGCCCCTTGCCCTCCCTGCCTGCTGGTGCTGGCTCCTTGGTCTTCCTGGCAGCAGCTGGGACAGGCTTCTTGGTCTTCCTAGTAGTAGCTGGAGCAGGCTCCTTGGTCTTCCTGGCAGCAGCTGGGGCAGGCTACTTCACCCTCAGGACACGTGCCCTGGATCCTTTTCCCACCACGAGTGGGTGTGGTGACTACTGGGTCCATGGACTGGGTGGCTGAGGTGCTTGTCTGGGTTTTTGCCACCCTGGCCAGACGTGTAGGACGGTGGGAGGGATAGGGAAGAGGTCAGCATTTTAGGGACATTGGGGTGGGAAGAGGGTGAAGGTTTGGGAGTGGAGTAAGAGGGAGTGGTTGTAGGAGATGTCTGCTGATTTTGGGTGCAGGTGCATGGGCTGGATGCTGTTGTGAGGTGGATGGCTGTTGGGTGTCTGAGTGCTTGCATTTGTGTACCTTGGGAGTGGGGGACAGAGTGGAAGAGGACACAGGGAGCATGTGCGTGGCTGTTGTGGAGGTGTCTGCCAGTGAGCTGTGTGTTCTGATAGGTGTGGTGGTGATGCTGGTAGTGGATGAGGATGTAGTGCATGCAGGTGTGAGTGTAAATATAACTGGGATGGAAGTGGAGAAGGAGGAGGAGGGGAACACAGTGGAAATTGTATGTCTGCATCTGGATGGTGTATTTGTGAGTGTCTGTGGGATGATGTGTGGTGCTTGTGTTTGCCTGTGCCACTCTTGTGTGTTGTCTTGTGGGAATGCCCGTATGCCTGTGTGCTTGGGATAGGTTATGGTTGAGGAGAATAGGATTGGGAAGAAAAAGTTGGAGGGGGAGGGTGGAAACAAGGACAATGGCTGCCATCAGAGAGGAGGCCAGAGCCTGAATCGATCTCTGTTGGGCTGGCAATCCAGTGTGACTGCCCTCCAGGAATGCATTAGTTTGTTGCATCTGGGCTGCCAGCCCCTGGATGGCATTCACAATGGTTGACTGCCCTACGGAGATGGATCTCAGGAGGTCAAAAGCCTCCTCACTCACGGCATCAGGCCTCACTGGGGCAGGGCCTGAGGTGCCTGGGGCGAAGGATATGCCCACCCTCCTGGGTGAGCGGGCCTGGGCAACTCGATGAGGGGCTACTGGGAGGGCGGTGCTAGTATAGGGGGTGGTGGCTGTACCTGTAGCTGGGGTGGTCACAGAGATGTCCGCCACCACCAGAGAGCTTCCATCGGAGGAGGTATCTGTGTCTGAACTGTCCCCTCCAGTCTCTGCCGTGGTGCTCCCCTCGCCCTCCATCACACTGGTGTCCTCACCGTCGGTGGACTCTGCCTGTGTGATGCAGCTCCCTCCGTCACCGGTTCCTCTGCTCCTCCACCAGATGATGCTAATGCACATAAGGACAGGGTGACAAAACAAAAAGGGGGGGAAGATACAAAGGATACACCTGGTCAATGGCTGCACCAAGACCACCGGTGGTGTACACAGCACACACACACACACACACACAGGGAACAGCCCTACACACTATGCATTGCACTACCAATTATATTGCTAGCCACCAAGGCATGGGGAGGGGCACACACTGCCACATGCAGCACACCTGGGACCCAAGCAGCCCTGACCAGTAGTGGATGAGCTAGGTAGCAGGATTATCCCTTCAGGACCCTTGCCACCAGGGGACCAATGCTGCAATGTCAGGCCTGGCCTAGGGGCACCCACTAACACCCATCCACCACTCGGATACCACCTTACCATGCGTACATTGTGATGATGAGCACTGTACTCACCCCCTTGTGGCTGCTGTGATGCCCTCAAGCACCCATCCAGCTCAGGATAGGCCACCACCAGTATGCGGGCCATCGGGGGGTCAAGGTTCGACGAGCACCCCTTCCTTATTGGGAGGCCATCCCCAGCTGGCCCCCCATCTTCTGTGCCCAGCGTCTCAGGTCCTCCCACCGTTTCTGACAGTGGGTGCTCCCCTGCTGTAGACCCCCAGGGTCCGCACGTCCTTGGTGGTGGCACACCATATACCCTTCTTTTGGTGGGTGCTGACCTGCAGAGGGAATATCCATAGGAAAATAGTATCAGTCAGACAGTCCTGCCTGTTACACTTATGGCCAACCTTACCCCTTCACATCACCATTTACACACACATGGACCAGCAAATAAACTGTACGCTGCCCAGGGGACATCTACCCACCCCCCTTACACGAGGCCTTCACACACTACTCCATGCATTCATGCCACATGCATCGTGTCCACAGTATACTCACCTGTTGGTCTGGAGGCCCATACAGCAGTCCGTACTGGGGTAGGACCCCATAAACCAGTCTCTCCAACTCCGCCGAGATGAAGGCAGGGGCCCTTTCCCCAGTCACACGGGCCATGGTAGGTTCCAGACACAGGTCACAGCAGCACATGCAGTGTAGGTCCTCTCCTGTTGAAGGTCAGGTAGCAAGTGAGGAATCAAATAGAAAATGGTGGTCACGTCCACAGCGGTGCATACCGTCATGGCCGGCGTACATCACCATTGGCCAGTGTAACCCATAGGTCCTATTGTTAACCAATGAGGAGTTACACAGTGGTTTCTGACTGCCTCCCACAACGGTCCACAACGTCACCGGAATTACCTCACTTCCTCCTGTCCCTCCACACAGGACAGGTGGACGCCATTTCAGGGGGGTGGGCAGACCCTGGATAATTACTGCATCACAGTTTCAATTTGGACATTCATGACAATTCTCACTGACCATTATAATTTGACAGCATGCATTGTACTGTTATAGCCCCATTGTTCAGTTTGTGGCCGCCTCCTCACTCTTTTGTCCCTTAGACTGCTACCACTGCGGATGAATAGGAGATGGAGACATACTCCCGTCTACAGACCCCTGGTGGACTTGGCAACAATGGAGGACAGGCACATCATCCTCACCTATAGACTTGACAGGACCACAATCACAGAGCTGTGTGCCCAATTGGAGTCTGCTATCCGTCACCCCACTGGGATTTCCCCTTTTGTGCAAGTTCTATCAGTGCTCCATTTCCTGGCAACTGGTTCTTTCCAAGTGACAGTGGGCTTGGCAGCAGGAATGTCACAGCCAATGTTCTCAATAGTGCTAACCAGAGTCTTGTCTGCCTTGATCAAACATATGTGCAGCTACATTGTATTTCCCCAGGTGAAGGATTTGTCCACAGTGAAGGCTGACTTCTATGCAATGGGACATATCCCCAAAATAACTGGGGCGATTGACGGAACACATATTGCATTTGTTCATCCCGTCAAAATTAACAGGTGTTCAGAAATCGTAAGAGTTTCCACTCAATGAATGTACAGATGGTGTGCTTGGCGGACCAGTACATCGCCAACATTAATGCTAAGTATCCAGGGCCGGTGAATGATGCCTTTATCCTGAGGAATAGCAGCATCCCAAATGTGATGGCCCAACTACAGAGGCACAGGGTCTGGCTAATAGGTGAGCCCTGGTTCCCACCCAGTATATGTTGGTGTATGGGTATGGTGTGGACCATATGGGATTGTGTGTGGCTAAATGTTGTCCCTCAATATTTGCAGGTGACTCTGGTTACCCCAACCTATCATGGCTACTGACCCCTGTGAGGAATGCCAGGACAAGGGCAGAAAAATGTTACAATGAGGCACATGGGCAAACCAGAAGGATCATATAAAGAACCTTTGCCCTCCTGAACTCCAGGTTTCGGTGCCTCCATCTAACAGGTGGATCCCTGTGCTACTCACCCAGGAAGGTCTGCCAGATAATAGTGGCATGCTGCATTTTGCACAACCTTGCCCTGAGATGCCATGTGCCTTTTCTGCAGGAGGAGGAGGCTGGAGATGCCCATGTGGCAGCAGTGGACCCTGTGGACAGTGAGGATGAGAAGGTAGAGGATGAGGACAACAGAACAGCAGTGATATGACAATACTGCCAATGACACACAGTTAAGACAGTGTTACTTCACATTTCATTGTCATTATTTTGAAATTCTTTTGCACTGGTATGCTGTTATTTCCCACTTCTATGCCCACTTACTGTACCCTTTGGCAATTCATTTTACAGATGTTGGTGCCTCACAATAGCTCCTGGTGTGTTCTCTGCAGCCAACTACAGGTCTTTCATATGTGCTCATTTACTGTACAGTTGAATTGAAATGCTTGTGCATGGTTAAACATATACATACTTAAATAAATGTGACATACTCCATACTTCTATTTATTCCAAGGGTGTTCAATAAAGTGCTAAGATATTGAGCGGCAGGCGCAATGAGATGGGGTGATGATGGAGGAAAGTCCAGGGTATAGTTCCAGACTGTAGCACAGGTGCATTGTCCATGGGGACATAGGAATGGGAGCAATGCCAGTTCAAGCTGGACAGGGTGACAGAGTGGGACACAAGGGTGACAATCAGGAGAGTCTCATTTACTGGTGGGGGTCTTGGCAATAGTCTCTGGCTTCTGCCTGGATCACAGGGAATGTTTGAGGGGTGGTTCTCCTTCTGCAGGGGGAGGGGTGCTGGTGGCCATTGAGTCCTGTGGTGGGGCCTCCTGTCCACTAGCGGCAGTGGAGGTGGAAGGCAGTTCAGATGTCTGGCTAGTGGCAGGGGCCCGCTGTTGTGTGACTGCCTCCCTCATAATATTGGCCATGTCTACCAGCACCCCTGCTATGGAGACCATGGTGGTGTTGATGGCCTGCAAGTCCTCCCTGATCCTCTGGTACTGTCCCTCCTGCAGCTGCCTGTTCTCCAGCACATTGTCCAGGATCTGTTCCATCGTGTCCTGGGAATGTTGATAGGCTCCCAAAATCTCGGTGAGTGCCTCCTGGATAGTCGGTTCTTTGGGCCTGTCCTCCCCCTGGCGCACAGCAGTCCTCCCAGTTTCCCTGTTGTCCTTTGCTTCTGTCTCCTGAACTGTGTGCCCACTGCCACTGACCCCAGGTCCCTGATTGTCTTGGGTATGAGGTGTGCCCTGTGGTCCATGTAGAGGTGGACACACTGCTGATTGACGTGTCATGGGGACAGAAGTATGGGTACGCTGGGTGGGTGCTGTGGTGGTGTTTCCAGATGAGGGAGGTGGTGTGTGACGGGGCTTGGCTAACCAACTGTCCAGAGGTCCCTGATGGACCAGGTTGGTCATCCAGATCCAGCTGACCAGAGTTGCTGGCATCACTGTGGGCCTCTTCAGTTGGAGGACTGGATATTGCTGGCACCTCCTCTCTGGGGACATTGGCTGGGATACCTGAGGAGATGTAAATGATGTGGTACTGATTCTGTATGTGATATTGTGCATCAGTGGGGTGCCCTCTTTGATTGTATTTGCCCTGGCAGCTTTAACTTGTGTAAGTTGGTATGTTGTCCGCTAGCTGATTCTCTCTAGTGTGAATGCTTTGGTGATAGGTGTCCATGCAGGGCTGTGAGGGGTGTCCATGCATTGGTAGAGCATGCAGGGCTTGGCATTAGAATGAGTGAGATGTGATGGTGGGGTGCGTGGGAGGTGGTGGAGTGATGGGAGTGAGAGTGAGGGTATGTGATGGCTTGCAGGTTAGGGGGGTGATAGTAGTAAAGAGTTGACTTACCAGAGTCCAGTCCTCCTCCTACTCTGGCCAGGCCCTCAGGATGCATGATTGCCAAGACTTTCTCCTCCCATGCTGTTAGTTGTTGGGGAGGAGGTGGGGTGTCCACCTCCAGTCCTCTGTACAGCGAGTTGGTGTCTGGCTGCAATGCAACGTACTTTCCCCCATAGGTCGGTCCACCTCTTCCCTGATGTCATCCCTTGTTCTTGGGTGCTGTCCCACAGCAATGACTCTGTCCCATATCCTCCACCGTAGCTCCTTCTTCCTAGCTATTGATATCTGCTGCACCTGTGCTCCAAATAACTGTGGCTCTACCCTGATGATTTCCTCCACCATGACGCTTAGCTCCTCCTCTGAGAATCAGGGGTGTCTCTGTGGTGCCATGGGTGTTGTGTGGGATGTGTAGGTGAGGGTGTGTTGGGTAATGTGTTGGGGTGTGTGATGTGGGGTACGTGAGTGGTGTATAGGTCTGAGTAGTGTGTGGCTCTGGTTGTGTCAGTGGTCTTGCTGTCTCTCTCTGGTGGCATTGTTTGTAGTCATAAAGGGTTGTGGGTAATTTGGGTGTGTGTTTTATAGTGGTGTGGGTGTGGTGTGTGTATGGGTGTCAGGTGTGTGTTATTTAAATTTACCAATGTAATGTTGTTTTGTATGTGTGTGTGTTTATTTTGAGCGCGGCTGTATGTACCACCAATGGTTTACCGCCATTGAATGTCCGCTGTGATGATTCGTGGGTCATGAGCCAAGGGTAGGTCGCTCCCCCTGCCGCTGCAGCTCCTCCAGCTCCTCCAGCTCCTCCAGGTTCCTGAGTTCCTGAGACCCACCTCACAGTAAGTACCCCCCACCTCCCAACCCCTCGCCCTGCCCCGCGCTACTCACCCTCTCTCCTGCTCCTGCTTCTTTTCTTCTTTTCTTCTTCTCTGTTCTTCCTCCTCGCTCCTCGCCTGTAATCTTCTTCTGTACTCTTCTTCTCCCCGTCTTCTCTCTTCTTCTGTGTGCTTCTCTGCCTCTCCTGTCGCCTCTCTTCTTCTTCATCTTCTTCTGAAGTCTTCTGCCTGTCTTCTGCCTTCTGTTCTTCGTATCTTCATCTGTGATCTTCTGCTCTTCTGTGAACTTCCGCTCTTCTGAGTTCTTCTGGACTCCTGTTCTTCGGTTCTCCTGTTCTTCCGGTCTTCTGTTCTTCTGTTCTTCTGTTCTTCTGTCTTCTATCTTCTGTCTTCGGCTCCTCTGCCCCCTCCGTCTTCTTCTCCCCGCGCCTGCCCTCCTGCTCCTGCCTCATCCCCCTCCCTCACTCGCCTCCCCCTCTCTATCACCCCTATCTAACCCATTCGCTATCTACCTTCCTCTCTCCTCCTATCCACCTATCTCTCTATCTCTCTATCTCACTATCTAACTCCCTCACTCCCCATCTCCTCCTATCCACCTATCTCTCTATCTATCCATTTTCTCTATCTAGTTCTCTATCTCTCCCCCTTCCCGCCACCCCCTCTATTACCTATTCTTCCTATCCTCCCACTCTACCTCTCACCCTCACCCACCTCTACAACCCCCCCCTCCCCTATCTTCAAAACCCAACTCCTATCTCTCTTCCTAATCTCCCAAACCTCCTAACACTCTACCCCATCCACCCTTAAACCCCCCTCCCCCAGCTCTTCCCACTCTACCTGTCCCCACCTCCCTCGCGCTTTCCCGCCGCGACCTCCTGCTCGCCCCCGCCCCCCCAGCTCCCATTCGCCCCCAGCTGACCCCTCCCCCCCCTCCTAACTCCTATGGCGGCCGCTGTGCGAGAGCGCAGCGGGCGTGCCGCTGGCGCGCGCTGGCGCACCAGAGGCGCACCAGGGGCAAGCCCGTCCGCACCTGGCCCGCGCCCAGCGCCACGTCCCCTGGTCCCCAGCTCTCCCAAACCCCGCTGATACGCTACGACCCCACGACCCTCCTCGCCCTCAACCCAGGACGCTCCAACACCTGCTTCCAAGCTCACCCCAAACGCACCCATGGACCCTTCGCCTGCAACTCCTGCAAACGCATCTTCCACCACGCAACCACCACGACCACAAGCCCACGCGCCATCAACCACCTCAAGTGCATCCTGGTCAACGCTCGATCCGTCCACAAGCACGCCGTTGAACTCTGGGACCTCCTGGACTCCACAGCACCGGACGTCGCCTTCATCACGGAGACCTGGATGAACGCCTCCTCTGCTCCAGACATCGCCACCGCCATCCCCGAAGGCTACAAGATCTCCAGAAAAGACCGCACCAACCAAGTAGGAGGAGGTATCGCCATTGTCTTCAAAGACTCCATCAGCGTCACAACCTCCACCGAAGACACCCCCCTCGCCGCTGAACACCTGCATTTTCAGATTCGCACCGACCCGAGGACCACCCTCAGAGGATCCCTCGTCTACCGTCCTCCCGGACCGCGCGCCCCCTTCAGCGACGCCATCGCCGACTTCATCTCCCCGCACGCCCTCGCCTCACCGAACTACATCCTCCTAGGCGACCTCAACTTCCATCTGGAACAAAACAACGACCCCAACACTGCCACCCTGCTCGACAACCTCGCCAACCTCGGCCTCAAACAACTGGTGAACACCGCCACCCACATCACCGGACACACGCTTGACCCTATCTTCTCCGCCAGCAAACACCTCTTCTTCAGCCACAGCTCCGCTCTACACTGGACTGACCTCAGCTGTGTCCACTTCACATTCCGACGCGAGACCCGCCACCTCCGCACTCAACCCATCCCTCGTCGACAGTGGAACAAGATCCCCGAAGAGCAACTCTTCTCAGCACTCGCCGCCAACCAACCCACCCTCACCACCGACCCCAACGATGCAGCCCTCAGCCTCACAAACTGGATCTCCAACTGCGCAGACAACCTTGCTCCCCTCAAACGCATGCATCGACAGACCAACACCAAAAAAACTCTCTGGTTCTCTGACACCCTCAAAGAATCAAAGAAAACTTGTCGCGCCCTCGAGAAGGCCTGGTGCAAGGACCACACCGCTGACAACATGACCGCCCTCAAGAACGCTACCCGCGAAACCACCGCCTGATCCGCGCTGCTAAAAATACCTTTTTCACCGACAGACTGGACAAAAACAGCCACAACAGCAAAGAACTCTTCAGCATCGTCAAGGAGTTCTCCAACCCCAACGCCAATGCCGTCACGCCCTCTCAGGATTTGTGCGAATCCTTCGCCACTTTCTTCCATCGCAAGATCAGCGACCTCCACAACAGCTTCGGACACCAGACCCAACATAACACCACCGAACCCGCACCCCCGGCCATCACCCTCAACAACTGGACCCACATCAACACTGAAGAAACCAAATCCATCATGAACTCTATCCACTCCGGCGCCCCTTCGGACCCCTGCCCTCACTTCATCTTTAACAAAGCCGACGACATCATCGCCCCGCACCTCCAGACCGTCATCAACTCTTCTTTTTCTTCTGCTACCTTCCCCGAATGCTGGAAACACGCCGAAGTCAACGCCCTACTAAAGAAACCTACAGCTGACCGGAGCGACCTGAAAAACTTCCGCCCCATCTCTCTTCTGCCTTTCCCAGCCAAGGTAATAGAGAAGACCGTCAACAAACAGCTGACCACCTTCCTGGAAAACAACAACCTGCTCGACCCTTCACAAACCGGGTTCCGAACCAACCACAGCACGGAAACCACCCTCATCTCAGTCACTGGCGACATAAGAACCCTGATGGACAACGGTGAAACAGTCGCCCTCATTCTCCTCGACCTCTCGGCTGCCTTCGACACCATCTGTCACCGCACCCTAATCACCCACCTCCGCTCCACCGGGATCCAAGGGCAGGCCCTGGACTGGATCGCCTCCTTCCTCTCAAACCGTTCCCAAAGAGTTTACCTCCCTCCGTTTCGCTCAGAACCCACCGAGATCATCTGCGGCGTACCTCAAGGCTCATCGCTCAGCCCGACACTCTTCAATGTCTACATGAGCCCCCTCGCCAACATCGTTCGCAAGCACGACATCATCATCACCTCCTACGCCGACGACACCCAACTTATACTCTCCCTCACCAAGGACCCCGCCAGCGCCAAGACCAACCTACAAGAGGGTATGAAGGACATCGCAGATTGGATGAGGCTCAGCCGCCTAAAGCTGAACTCTGAAAAAACGGAAGTCCTCATCCTCGGCAACACCCCGTCCGCCTGGGATGACTCCTGGTGGCCCACGGCCCTCGGCACCGCACCGACCCCCACAAACCACGCCCGCAACCTCGGCTTCATCTTGGACCCTCTTCTCACCATGACCAAGCAAGTCAACGCCGTGTCCTCCACCTGCTTCCTCACCCTCCGCATGCTCCGCAAGATCTTCCGCTGTATCCCCGCCGACACTAGAAAAACCGTGAACCACGCCCTCGTCACGAGCCGCATGGACTACGGCAACACCCTCTACGCCGGGACCACAGCCAAACTCCAAAATCGCCTGCAACGCATTCAAAACGCATCGGCACGCCTCATCCTCGACGTACCCTGCAACAGCCACATCTCCGCACACCTGAGACACCTGCATTGGCTCCCAGTCAGCAAAAGGATCACCTTTCGACTTCTCACCCACGCACACAAAGCCCTCCACAACAAGGGACCAGAATACCTCAACCGACGCCTCAGCTTCTACGTCCCCACCCGCCTCCTCCGTTCCTCTGGTCTCGCACTCGCTGCCGTCCCTCGCATCCGCCGCTCCACGGCAGGTGGGAGATCTTTCTCCTTCCTGGTGGCCAAGACCTGGAACTCCCTCCCCACCAGCCTCAGGACCACCCAGTACCACTCCGCTTTCCGGAGACTCCTAAAAACCTGGCTATTCGAGAAGCAGTAACCCCCCCTTTCCCCTAGTGCCTTGAGACCCGCACGGGTGAGTAGCGTGCTTTATAAATGTTAATGATTTGATTTGATTTGATAATGTGGTGGGCGTTGTTCTGTTGGCGTAATGGTGTGGGTTTGGATACCTCCAGTTTGATGTGGCGGAATTGTGTATGTGGCTGAATAGTGACAGATTGGTATGCGTGTGTCATAATATGGTGAACGGATATCCGCCGCGGCATCGTTATGTTGGCGGCAGTCAGCATGGCAGTAAGTGGGATTTACCGCCAATGTCATAATGAGGGCCTATGTATTCTAATAGATTCAGGGGCCACTGGTAATTTTCTTGATATTGATCTAGCTAAGAAACATGGCAGTCTCCCCCTTCCAAAATCCCATCCTGAAGAAGTGAAAAACATTGATGGAAGTAAATTGGTGTCAGATCCTGTTATTCACACTTTAGGAGACTTGATATTCACTCTACAAGACTCTCATGTAGAAACAATTAGGTTTGATTCAATCACGGCACCACAGTTTCAAGCCGTTCTTGGTTTAGTTCTAGTTCCTGATTCAGTCCTGGTTACAAACTCACAATCCTGTAATTAATTGGAGTAAACAAAGTATTACCTTGCATTCTTCATACTGTAACCAGAACTATTGGAAACCATCTTCCTGAGTAACCCTGCCACTGTGCGCTGTTGATTATGAAAATGGTATATTACCTGTACTACCTCCTTCTTACAAAGACCTTACAGAATTGGGTGATAAGAAAAGGGCTATTATTCTTCCTCCTCACATACCTTAAGATTGTCATATTGATCTACAACCTGGTGCACAAATACCATGGAGCAGAATCTGTGCCATAACAGAAAAAGAGAACTAATACTTAAGGCAATATTTGGATAAAATGTAAGCCAATGGGTAGTTTATAAGGCCTTTACGGACCCCTGCCTCTTCTCTCATGTTTTTTGTCCCTTACAAGGAGGGCAATCTTAGGGCTTGTATAAACTACAGTGCCTTGAATTGTGTGACCATAAAAAAACAGTATCCCCTACCATTGATAGCCACTCTACTGAATCAGGTTAAAACCGCTGCAATCTTCACAAAGCTTACTTAAGTGGAGTTTATCATCTGTTGTACGTAAGAAATGAGGATGAATGGAAAACAACTTTTCACACCAAGTTTGGTTTATATGAGTACCTGGTCATGCCAATTGGACTCTGTAATGCTCCTGCAGCATTTCAACATTTCATTAACAAAGTCCTAATAGAGTATCTAGATGTATGGGCCATAGCATATACAGACAACATCCTGATCTACTCAAATACCCTATTTGAGCATGAACAACAAGTTAAAAATATCCTTAGAATATTAAGAGACAACAATCCATATCTAAAACTGTATAAGTGTACTATTCATGTCCCCAAAGTAAATTGTCTGGGTTATGTTAAATCAGTATGAGATGTCAAAATGGACCCTTTGAAGGTTACAGCTCTGGTACAATGGACCTCACCTCAGAACACAAAAGGGGTCCGAAGCTTTTTGGGTTTTGCCATCTTTTTCCAGAGGTTCAGAAGAGAGTTACATTAAAGTGACTGAGTATGGAGAATAGGCCTTTCTAGAGTTTAAAGACTTGTTTATGCTGGCTCCTGTGTTACGTCATCCTGATACCATGTAGCCTTACATAGTTTAGGCAGATGCATCACAAGTAGCAATAGGAGGGGTACTCTCTCAAAGAGATGGTGTTACAGGTAAGCTGCATTCAGTCACCAACTTTTCCCCCAAACTAAATCCTGCAAAAAAAAGCTACTCAGTGGGAAATAGGAAAATCTAGCAACCAAGAAAGCCTACGAAGGAGTAGAAGCACTATCTGGTTGGTAGTTTGCATGTAGTTACCATATTTACAGGTCACAGAAATCTCAAATTCTTGAAATCTGCTAGAGCCTTGTCTACACAACAATTACATCGGACTGATTTCTTTGATGACTAGGATTTTATTTGTCAATACCAGCCCGGTCGGTTACATTGCAAACCAATGCTCTTTCCCATTTTTATTTCATGAATTTGTAGAACATATTTGTCAACCACCTCATATAGTTCCATTGGGATGTGCTAAAGGTGCTTTATTCACCGGCAAGAGTTTTTTGGCACAAGTCTTAGCGGAACAGAGAAGAGGGGACACTGCACCACTCATTCACACAAATGAAGGGAGAATAATCAATGATTTGCTATATACAGAAAACCTTGTACATACCCACTTTTGACCTTCTGCAACAGGCTTTAGAATGGTGCCATTCACAGTATTTGGTGAGACATCTTGGGCCAGGAAATCCCTTGAGCTGGTCAAACGATATTTTTGGTGGCTGATCATCTATAACAACACCATGAGATATGTCCAGAATTGTGTAATTTGTGTCCAAAGCAAAAGTTCACATCAAGTCCCAGCTGGGTTATTAACTCTCTTACCCACTCCGCCAGCACCATGGCACACTCTCTCAAGAATTTGTAGTTGAGCTACCAAAAACTGCAAAAGGTTATACCACTGTATTAGTCACAGTGGATCATCTGACAAAGTTAGCTCACTTTACCCCTTTGAAAGCTCTCCCTAGATCCAAAAAACTTGCTGTAGGAATTCTCCAGGCAGTGGTTTGTTTACACAGACTATCATCAGTATTCATTTCAGATAGAGGCCTCCAATTTATATCCAAATTCTGGAGAGCTGTTTTTAGTCTGTTGGAGATGGATATTAGGTCATCCTCTAGTCATCATCCTTAAACAGATGAGCAGACTGAGAGGGTTAATCAATGTATAGAACAATAGCTATGATCTCAGTTATGACAAAGTGAATTGGATTGGGCTGATTTTATCTGGATAGTGGAATTCACATTCAGGAATGCTACAAACAGTTCCTCTGAGTTTCTGCCATTCTACTGTACCTATGGCTGTCATCCCTGACTGCTAGCCATTGAGCAAGTACCTACTTCCACTGTCCCAGCTGTGCAAGATCTAGCAAGGAAATTGAATGATATCCATGATAAAACTCAAGAGAATCTTGACACAGCAAAAGCACAGTATAAGACTTATGCAGATAAACACCGTCAACTAGGCCCTGTATTGCAGGAAGGGCAAAAGGTGTGGCTTTCCACTAAAAACATTTCAAAGGTATCAAAAAATTCCAACCACGATACATTAGACCATTCAAAATTATCACAAAAGTGAACAAAGTGGCCTTGAAGTCTGAATTATCCTCATTCATATGGACACATCCAGTCTCTAGGTTAAAGCCAGTTACCCCCAGAATTAAAGCACTTGCTGTCCAGAGGAACAATGAATCAAAATTCAAACTCAAGGCTATTCTTGAATCAAAAACGGTAAGGAACAAGTTATTCTACCTCATTGGCTGGAAAGGATATGGGCCAGAGGATCGAACCTGGGATCATGCCGGTCATACACATGCACCCAGGTTGTTACTACTATTTAATCGAAAGTAACCCATGGACCAATACTTGTGTGTAGACCTTGGTGGAATGTACTGTTAGGCCTGTCTACATGAGAATCCTACCTTGGGTCCATTGAGGGGTATCCGTGAAGTGAGGAAAGAGACACCCATACGGACCTGGGGCATGCAGGAGACAGAAACACTGGGGCACGAGATAGCAGACATCTTGCTCGGGGGTATTATTAAGACACAATGAAAGCAGGAAATGATGCTTGTCTTTCCAGTCATCCACTGTGCTTGTCTTCCGGATTGCCCTCACCTGGTTCAGAGATCCCTCAACGTTTCTGGCTGCAGTAGTCTAGCAGCTTCATCCGACCACTCTTCCCAACTCTTTGTATATAAAAATGTAACTTAATTCATTCTTCCAAAAAGTGCAGTTGAGGCATTAGTTCAATAAAATCCCTTCCCATGTAGTACAGGAATGAGACCGCTCTTCAACATTTACTCCCCCTGGCATACCTCATGTTGCATAAAATCCTTGCATATGAACAGGTGGTTCTGAGGGATGTTATGAATCTCTCTTCACATAAACAGTATGCTAACTATAACATCTCAAAGTTTGAGCGCAGAGTCCCTGGAGTCACTTAAAAACAACAAGAATATTGTCATCAAACCAGCTAATGGGGAGGGGAAATAGCGGTACAGAATATTGAGGATACAAGGCAGTGATCATCTGACAGCTTAAGAGAGACCCCACTAAGGAGATATCAGATATGATTTAGGGAGTTATTGGTGTAGGGCTAGAAGAAGGTTTTAGAGTGAGTTGGAGCATGTCTTTCTAAATAAAAAAACATCCATTCCTACCATTTATACCCTGCCTAAGAATGATAAAAACATGGAGAGGCCCCTAGAATGACCAATTGTTTCTGTTTGCAGGTCTGTTCTCGAGCGTCTCTGTAAATATGTTGATTTCTTCTTAAAGCCTGCTGTAGAATCAACTAAGGCGTACTTGAGGGATGCAATGAAAACCATTAAACTATTTGACAACATGGCTTTTCTTCCTACTGGGCAGTTTCTGGTGACTATGGACATTACCTCACTTTATACTGATACCTGCAGAGATCAGTGCTCGAGGTGATTAGGGAGGTCCTAGATAGTACACTCCAACTTGTGTAGGTACCTATGCAATTGATAGTAGATCCCCCAGGAGTGCTATGACAAAAAACATTTCTGCTTCCAGGGTGACTACTATTTTCAAATGAGAGGGGTCACGATGAGGCTGGAAAACAGCAAGCCACAATGTACAAAAGTTTCTTCATGAGTCAGAAATGTCTTTCCTACTAGAAAGTAAACACCTTGAGGAATTACACCACACTTGAATCCATAAGCTCGCTGAGGTCCCAAGGACAATACTGGGAAAAGACAACCTAGGTGGCACCATTTTTTCTACCCCAAGATGTTATAATTCACAACTCTACACAGAACTGTTCCCCCACAAGGACATCATGGCATTACTGGAGTACTAAAACTGCAAGAAAAGCAAACTAACATTGCACATACTGTCCCATCTTATACCACTAAGTCCCCATAGTTTACATCTTTTGATGACATCCATAATATCCCTATTCCGATAAGACCCCCCACCACATTCATCAGAACCAGAGAAGGACCAACCCTACTAACTTATCAAAATCCCTGTGAACTCATCTCCATATAAATTTACATCCTCCCTAATGCTTAGTTGTATGCTACACAATTGCCACTCCACAGTCAAATATTGCTTCAAGATTGCTGAATCTTTTCTGGATCAAAGACTCTGTGAAGTACCACAGCCTATTGTGTAACGAATTCTGCCACCTGAGTACTTCATTTTACACCAAGACAGATTGGTAAAAATCAGCTGGGGATTTGCAATTATTTACTGACACTCCTCTCCTGCTGGCTTATTTCCTCTGACTCTCTTCTCACTTTCCATTGCCACTCAGTAGAATTTAGTTTTTGTGTCCCTAAGCCAAATAGAGTACACAATATGCACCACCCCCTGGCAACAAGAATGCATTCATTGAGCAATGCATTCAAAACATCACCTTGCCACTCATTGTTTACAACCGCAATCACATCTTTGACAGAGAATTCCACTTGCAATTGGCAAGTTGAATGACAGTGTATCCTCCTTCTTTTCATCCTTGCAGGAAAACTATTTTACCAAACAGTGCCTAAAGCCCAATCACATAAGAGGTGTCATGCTAAATGTCATTATTTGCCAAAGAAGATTCTATCTTGGTTAGAGATCCAATCAATGATTATTGGTCTGAAAACTCCAAATTTCCTTTCTCTATGACCTCCACTAAAACTACCACAATTGGACAAATTAAGAATCTTAAATGTTGGATCCAAGATTTAAGAAAGCGTTAACCCTAGTGAGTTAACATCAAGATTGGTCCAGACTATTCCTATCATATCTGATGAAATGTATGTGAATGTCAACAACAACTTATTCAGTGATCATCTAGAATATTGACCTGCTCAGAAAAAATAGACAATTAAACACAAGCGAGATATAAAAACGGATGCCGAAAAACTCAACAACGAGAAGCTACTTATTCTCTCTGAACATTTGTGGTGCCTCAAATCCTCCAAGGACAGTCTAGTCAACATATGGGCAACCAGAAGAACACACACAAACACATTCTCAAATTGAAATTCTCATTAATCATATTCTAAATTAAGTCTTCAATGAACATACTGGACAGCTTTTCTGGATTGTTAAATAACACCTCGCCTTCCATGAGCGTTGCGGAATCTGTAAAGGTATGTGACAAATTAAGTTCTTCAATGCAAGCTATTGTAGCATCATTCCCATTGCCAGGACCAGAAAAATTGGTGAAAAGTTGATCATGCTTTGAAACTATTTCAAAACCAAACATCACTACTTTATTGAAACATCTGATCACGCCTCTGTCCCTTTTTCTGCCAATTTAACCAAAGAAATGCACAACACCCTTGTCCCCGTTCGGCCAAAGTGAACAGATCACCTCTCCCTCACTCAAGAAGTTATTCCTGACTCTCTCAAACTGGATTAATTTATGTCTCCACTAAAGAAACCTTCTACCATCTCTAAAAAACTGAGCAAGTTCTCTCTCATCTCAGGCTTAAAGTTCCTAGAAAACCTACTGGAAATCTATGTATATAAACCAACTGCAATAGTTTATTAAGGGCAATAACCTCATAGATGACTACTAATCTGATGTTTGGCTAGCTATATGACAGAAACCTCTATCTTCCAACTAATTGACGAAGTGCTTTGTATTTTACGTAAAGAAGACACTTACCTATTGATTCTACTTGTCCTATCTGTGGTCTTTGACACTGCGAACCAGGAAATCCTTATTGGTCATCAAAGTGTCATATGGATTTAGCCAACAACATTCTCAACTGTTTTTCTCTTGCCTAATCATTGATCCCAAGTCATCAAAATATGTAGTTCTTTTTTAATTTCTGCCACCATGCCACAGGATGTACCCTAAGGATCAATATTATTTCCCACACTTTCAACATTAATATCAAACCACAAGACAATGTTATCAGAGACTCAGAAGGATGTTCATACCATAACATCAGAACATAAATGACACACAGCTGTACTTGAGGGCCACTGATCCTGAGGACATCACCCTGGTCACAAAAATACTTGAGAACAGTCAACTTTGGATGAATGATCATCATCTCAAATTAATCAGTCATCAAAGCAGAACTCCTCCCCCTCGGGTTTGTACCTTGTCCATCATACTCCAGGAACTAATCCTCTCTGCCAGCATATTTGGATGTATGTTGTCAAGTATAGACAATGTCAAATCCTTGTGCTTCTTCCTTGACTTATGTTCTGACCTTCAGAAACCTATTTTCTCCTTCCCCAGCAATGGCACCCAACAGATTAGTGTAATTTGCAGAATTAAACCCGTTCTCAGTGATCAAGATCCGAAATTTGTGACTCCATCACTGGTCCTATCTAGAATTAACTGTGGGAAGCAGACCCTCCCTCCACTCCTTCATGCAAATCAACACAACGGATATCCCACAGCAAGGTATTTACTGAGTGACTGAACCATGGGGCACCAACAAAGAGTACTCATGTGGTGCATTGGTGAGTCAATGCCTCCCTCTGCTATCCACAGACCCAACTTCCTATGGTGTTTAAACCGGTTGTTGGCATGGTCAGTGGCTCCTGCAGCCAAGGAACAGGCATTGGGAACCCAACACATGGCCCATCCACTCCTCTTGGACTATGCAAAGGCACTGCAGAATCAAGATCCAGCAGGCTGCATAAAGCATGCCAGAGTAGGCATTCTGCCTCTCTATGCCTTCCTGCCTGCCCGTCTTTGGTCCAAGGGCCGCATTGGCCTTCAGCAGCCCATGGCTCACTCCAGGGACAAAAATAAGGTAGGTGACCAACGGGACTGAAGGTTCTCTAACAAAAAGTGGCTAATACAAGGTGGGACTAAACTTTGCATCCCCCGTTATGTTGTGTTTATAACCACATACTTTAAACCATATTCTTTCTCTATCAAAACAATGCACTTCATAGATGTACTGATAGCTTACCTATGATATAATCATCATATTGGTACTCAAATCATTGGTATTGTAGGCAAGCCGATATAGTGCATACAAGCCAAAATAACTTGTGTGAACCGATGTAGTATGCACCCAAGCACATCCAATATGTTTCATACATCAATTAATGCAATTGCTGTGTAGAGAAATAAAATTGATATATACCAATATGGCTCATATATGATGCAACTATATTTTGAACTGTTTGACCCTTCATATATGTCCAAATGCTTCTTCACTGCCTACATCTGTCTCCGTTTCCATTATCATAAGGTTGAGAGAACCACGCATCTGTCCCTAGGTTTGACAGATGCAGTCCTGTTATTGTTTAATTTGAAAAAATAATTTAAATACAGCACTGGAGAGGCATACTTTGCGTTCTATGTGAAACTTGAGGTTACTTAATGTGGTTTGTATAATTACAAATGCAAACGAAAATTGTTTCTTAAAAAAAATATTTTACATAATGTGTATCTGCAATTCTGCTTTCATTGAAAAAGTTAACTTTCTGCAAGTTGAGAAAAATATTGAATGCAAGTAGATCTGTTTAGAAAATGAGATTAAAATAGTGAACTGTCAGATGAATACATTTTGATAACATCCCTGCTTTTATCCAATTTAATATACATCTATTCTGTAGAAATTGACTAACGGTGAGTGAAACGTTCTCAAAGAATTCGCATAAAATTTCCCGTTCTATGGGAAAATTGTATTTCCTTCAAAATCGAGGAAATATGCACCCCAGATGCCTTAGTTTGATTAGCAACCAGGTGAATCAGAGAAATGGTGTAGTGTCAGTTACTTTGTGATGAATTTATATCACTTCGTATTCGACCTGATCTGATTTGTAGGCTCAGGAAATGAAATGTCAGGTCATGGAGGCTTTAAAAGAGCTTATGTACTGCATTGCGTTACACTAGTCGTCAGGGAGTGTTGGACTTGGAAGGCTGTCAGCTACATGATGGCTATACAATAGATACATATTTATAAACTTATGTACACAAAGCTGCACTAATTGGAAGATACATTGTATTTTTTGACCAGTTACACTGGCAGTCCTGTAAAACTATGCAAGCCATATCTCCTTTTATACTACAGGGGCCAGCCAGGCAGTTCACAACCTGGTGTCAAGCCCCACTTCTTCACTGATATCTGGGTTAGATTTCGAGGGCTTCAGCATATAAATTGTATTCTGGATCAAACTCACCTCGATTAAAATCAATGGCAACCTGTAGATATTGAATTATATCAACAAGGCATGCTTTCTTTGCAACATTCCTGCAGATAAGGTAATGATTTCAGAAAGGAAGGAAAATGGCGTGGCAGTACCAATACCAGATTCAAATCTTGGTTATTCACTGTGATGATGCAAACGCTAAATACAAAATACGTTACAAAACTGATACTCAGCGCACACTGATCCTGTGTTTTCCATGGGTCTCCAGATGTGAAATGTGGCAGTAGAACGTAAATGATTGTCTTTTGCGTCCCGTAGGCAGATGTGAGGGACACATGCTATGCTGGGAGGTCCCTCTCGATCTAGACCACGTGATGTCTACACGTTATCCAGGGGCAAGCAGATAATTTCAATCCTTGCTCGTAGCAGACGTGTGAGAGTCACCAAAGGGCTTCTAACACTTCCAAATTTTAACTACTTTTTAAAATTCTTAAAAACAGTTGCGCTTTACTATGAAAATAATAATTTGCATGCTGAAGTGCAACTGCTTTGTGAATTACAAACACTCAGAATTTGGTTACAATACAACTTCTAGTAATTTATCGGTGCACAAAATACACCAGTAATACAACAATCAAACCATAAGGAAGGACAAAGACGAAGGTGTGCTTCTGAGAATGGGAAAGGTTGTTCTTCCTTAATAGTAAGTGATCTCATATGTAAACCCAAACACCCTCTTTACACAAGGAATGATCTGGTATTACCTACGGTTTTCTATATGATTACATGGAAGTGCTTTTTTGTTTTTTGTTTTTTGTTTTTTCAAAAAGCATGTGAACCTTCACTCTCACAGTCTGACATACTTCATCAGAGGTTTCTCCTCATCTTAGACGCAAGTTGAGGGTGTACCTTCTCTAGGCTCTTCGATTCCCTACCTAGACGGTCTGTCTCTGGAGCGATACTGTTTTGTCTGGCACTAATTGTGGAGTGCCATGGAAAATACAGTGGTGTAGTGGTGCGCATATACATTTTTAATAGACAACCTCTTCAGCAAGATTTAAAACAAATGAGGGGATTTGACCACACCACTCAGCACAGATACTCAACATGCTTCTGCCAAATCTGACTGGTCACCAACAATTCATCAAGTCTGTTGAACCTACAATATCTTTCTCGCCCATAGGAATTAAAGAGGAATAAGCACTGTGTGGTACCAAGTGTTCTACCACACCATGCCATGCATATTGTGTTAGACTGTATTGAGAAAATATAAACAACAGCAGTGTTCAGGGGAAGTTGACATTGGAAGATACTTCATGAGTACCTTGACTACCCTTACAAATCACAAATGTTGTATTTGTTGAATAATACAATACAGTGAATCTGTATTTTTCTCCAGTGCAATCGCCAAGTAATATTTTGAATCACACATCATAAACACACAGGTTACTAGACCACATAACATGCAGAGGCACTATAAGCATTGGCAACAAAAAGCAGAACCAGCATAAAAAAATACTTACCTGATATGTCACTGTTATGTGCAACATGGGCGATGAGAAATTACACTATAGTGTGTCTTAATGTTTTAGACAGAGTAGGTCAGGCTGAAATTCAAAAGTAGATGTTAGCATTATTTTTACTTTAAAGAACTATGTACTGGGAGAGGGGAAACGGCCAATAAAACTGGTCTTCCAGCACATTATCAGTGCTAGTGTGCATTCGGGGCATCGCTAGGATCCTGGCAGGCAGGATTGGTCTGAAAGGGGAACCTGTGCACTTCAAAACCACTCTTTGAAGTCTCCCCCACTTCAAAGGCATTTTTGGGTATATAAACGGGGTCTCTGACCCCTCCCACTCGGACACTCTGGACATACACCTGCACCCTGTCAGAGAAGCTGTTTGACTGCCCAAAGGACTCATCTGGACTGCTTTGTTGAGAAGGGCTGCTGCCCTGCTGTTGCTCTGCTGCCCTGCTGGCCTCTTACTTTGCTGGAAGGACTCTGCCTTCCCCTGAAGTGCTCTCCAAGGGCTTGGATTGACCTTGCCTCCTGTTTCTGAAGTCTCAGAGCCTACAAACACTTCACCTCTTCAAGAAAATCCTTGTTAAATTCAACACAACGGCTGCAGAAATTGATGCCAAGCCTGCATTCCAGCTGAGAAACTGTCGCACAGCCTACCAGAACAAGGCAGCACTGACTTACCGACTGGAAATTCAAGACAGTGCCTGCTTTGCAACAGGAAATCTGACGCATCGCCTACCCGATCAATGCAGTGCCTGCTCTTTCTTCCAGAGTGTCAAGGATTTTTAACACATCATACCTGGGATTCAAAACTGCGTGCCGAAAAATGATGCTACCCCTTGCAGCGTGGAAAGAAAATCCAATCCAACACCTTATTTTTCCACGCATCTCCTCCTCTGCGGTCTCCAGGCGTCGTTATTTTTGACACATCCCAGATACTGTGTGCAACAAAGAGACAACTGTTTATTTTTTAGGATTGAGACTCTTTTAAACATTTTAAAAGTTATATTTCAACTTGTGATTACTGGATAGTTGTTGTTTTTACCTTATTTTATTCAGATAAAAGTTATCTATTTTTCTAAACTTGTGTGGTGTATTTTTCTGGTGTTTTTACTGTGTTACTATATGATTTATTGCACAAATACTTTAAACATTGCCTTCTAAGTTACACCTGAGTGCTCAGAGCCAAGCTACCAGAGAGTGGGCCCAGGATAATTTGGATTGTGTTGTGACTTACCCTGACTAGGACTGTGGTCCCTATTTGGACAAGGGTGAATACATCTGCCAACTAGAGACCCCATTTCCAACATGACACATTTAGCCCCATCTTAGTTCAGTCTTGCAGTAGGCTTAGTGACTTCAAACCTTGTCTTATTTTGAAAACATGAGATAAAATCAATGTCCAAACAGTATATAAACCACAGGATTTAGCCATTGATTAGGAGAAGACTTTGTTCTAGAACTATCGCCAGAGGTCACACCAGATTGCTGAGCCAACAACGTGCAGTTGCAGAGTTGATTTCAGAAGCTGTGCAGAAGATGTATTCAATCAAAATCACACACTATTGATTCCTCTGCAGAACTGTGATAAAGAATAGCTAAATCCAGATATTCATATGTCCATCCTAGAAAGCTCTAATCCTTGAAAGGCAGTCTTGCTATTTAATGCTTTAGCTAAGATTTAACATAGTGCTTAGAAATACCTTTAGGGTGTTAGGATGTCAAAAGATTGTTAACATGCTTAATATGATTATTAAAATCATGTCAAAAAAAGTATCCACTCTTGAGAAAAACTCAACTGTAATTATTATAGATCAAAAACATTCTAAAGGTGGAAGATCTATAATGACGTCAGTATAGATTGTATGTCAGAGGTTCAGGTGCATTTATTTTAAGGTGAGATGGGATAAGAATGACGAATCCAGAATTAATTGTAGGCTACCAAAATTAACATTGAAGAGCATCCACAATGGTTGTGACTCCTCTATGACCTGCAATGGTAGAATAAATACTCCTATGTATCACATCAAGATCTAGGTTTTTGTGTATAAATAAAAATAGCATGTTAAATTAAATGCAAATATGAATGCCTTGTTTTGTGCAGTTTTAATTGGAAAGCCTCCAACACATTGCTATGTGATTGTTCTTGAGCCTCCTTGACACTTTCCTTAGAAGGATTTAACAATTCCAACTATACTGTAAAAAAGGGTGACGGGTGGATCATAGCTAGGGCTGTGTGACATTTCACATTGGTTGCCTTTGTGTAATTGCATGAAACGTTGGCAGAATTACTCAAAATTCAAACCATTTTAGCGCAAAATGCATCCTTGTTTCAATTTTTGTGTTGTTCCAGTGTGTCTTGCAGTAACTTTTTACAGTGAATAGCGCATAATTAGGCACAATCTGTTAATGGCATAATTTTGTGAATTATGTATTAGAAATGTAACTAAAAATTCCCAATATGACTCAAAATATTCTGGTGTAATTTAAATGCTACCCAGGTCTAGTCATAGCTATGTGAGGATTCTAGAAAAAACAATGGGACAACCCAAAATCCAAACAATTTTTTGACCTAGAAAAAAAGATTATATAAAGTCACTCTATGCAAAGAAAAGGTCCCCTCTGGCTTGACAGTTGTTTGTGCATTGAAGGCTTTAGGCATTGTAAGTGCTTATGATCATTTCAAATTTCAAAAGGTTTCTTGATACCCATCAAGGGATGTCCCCATTCTGTACAAGCCATTTTCATGACTACTAAATCACTAGTACTAAATAGCTCCATTCATTTTTTGAAAGAACACGAGGCAGACAGAAAATAAGGTATTTTCGACAATCACTTTCTTGCAGTTGTATTGTATGTGGTGGATAGGAATAACATAGTCCCACTAAGGATTTTTCCCAAGTTATTTATCTTTATTTCACGTGACTGGGAGGTGGACAAAGTAACTTTGTATCCTGTGTTCTTCTCTTTTCTCTCTTTAGGGCGGATCCTGCGTCCCCACGCCTTCCAAAGTACTTTTGGAGGGTATGGCAACGCTCCCGGTGTTAGAATCACAACGGGTCCCCCTCAGAGTAAAAAAACAGGGACTGGCTTCAGGTAAGTGCTCCTAAGACATAAGGTGGGGGTGGAGTCACCGGGGAGGGGTACGTGGAGGTAAGTGGGGTCTACACAATAATGGTGTTTCACTACTCAGCGGTGCTTTTCATGCAAATATGTTCTCTTTACTAAGCTTCTTTCACCACCGATCAGAGGTACCCTTCAAGTATTTTGTACTATAAGGGAGCCCTTATTCCCCTTTCTGTCTCTCTCTCCCTATTCTCACCCTTCTTAGAAAATGGCCTTCCCGTCTGGAAGCACTGCCGTACCATGTGTAGCCACATCCCTCTAGGAACGTGGCTGTCCCACAGTATGAATCTGTCTGAACTTCTCAGCTCCCAAGCCCAGCTTTGTTTCTCCTCCTCATCTCGCGTTCCCTGTGTATGTGGTTCTGGCTTCTCTGAGTCAGATCCCGTGTCTTCTCCAGCATCAACTTCTTCGTGATTTCCCATCTCGCGTCGGCTTTCCTTTCGTCTGCTTCCCGTCCTTGCTTTTCTCCTCTGCCTCCTTCCGCTGCACCCGACTCTGGTGGTCTTTTAGGTGCGTGACCCCAGAACCACTCCTCTTTTCTGGAGAAGTTTCTCCCCATCGTGCTCTGGGGGACTTGTCAGTGGTTTCCTCCTTTGTTGTGCCCCTGGGGGACTTGTTAGTGGTTTCCTGATTTTTGTCGCATCCCAGCCCGTTGTAACGGAAGTCCTGTTCCATGTAATGAGAGACGCTCAGAGCTCTTTCAGGACCATTAGTCTCAACTGTAAACCTTTTAGGAGTGTCAGAATGACATGCCACTTGGGACTCAAGTAATCATTCTTTTGAGAATATTAAATGCACTTTCTGTTTGAGAATCCCAAAGAAAACATTACATTTTTCCTTTTTTAAGACATGGACAATTTTACCAGATAAATTTGCAAAATGCTTAATAAATAGGTGCTAAATGTTTGCAAAGTTAAGGGAACTTTCAGTTCCTTTGACATTAATGAGAGACCATTCAACAATGATTTAAACCTTCTTTTGATCCATAGACAATCCCGGTGCATTGAACCTGAATCCGAGATACTCAATATCCTCTCTGTCAAGTTCAAATTCGTAGGCATGCGGTCTATAGATATTGCTGGTGCCTGGGCAATACTTGGGTCAACTGCTCTCGATGTTCAGTAAGGGTTTTAGAAAAAAAGATTGTTCTTTTTATTTGCTGTAAAGCAATACAAATTATTCAAGACCTCAGAAAAAAAGGAATCCATGAAATGTAGAAAGGTGGCAGGGGCACTATACAACTCAAATGGCATTACTCAATATTCAGAGTGCCCAAACGGCATGCAAAGAACAGTATTCAACTTGTCATCCTCTTTCATATGTAGGAGAGAGTAAGCAGCTTGCACATTGAGTTTGGTAAATATTTATTCTCCATGTATTTTCTCCGAGATGTTTTTAATAAGTTCAAAGGAATATTGATCCTTGATTGTAATTTCCCTCAATAATCAATAAAGAGTCGATCCTTGAGAAAAAAGCTGTGGTTTATAAGCTGGAGATAAAGAACATACATCCAATGTGTTTTGGAAGTTCTTTTGTAAATAGGCCGTAAGACTCTCTTTCTTGACATGGAGTAAATGTGCCCACATAATGCAACAGTCCATTTCAGTTGCTATAATGCAATCATATTTTCAATGAGGGGGAAGCAAGCAGACCAAGTAAACAAAGATTATCCAGTTCTAGGTTTGAGGTAGTAGCAGAATCCTTCATTTCCATAATAGGTGACCAAAAACCTCCTGAAACATTACATGGTCATGACAAAACTGTGAGGATAATAATATTAATTGTAGACCCTAACTGACACACAGATTGCTCTCCCATAGCCAGGGAATTCCAAAAACCACAGCATAATTAGGAGAGGCTGCTAGACGAAAATAGACCACTTCTGTGTGAAGAGCAGTAATGGTAGTAAAAACTCAGTAACTGGTCCTGAGGGTAACAACATATTATCAATAGTTTGGACTATTTCAGTGTCCTTTTAGCTTTCTTAGGGATATTCAGAAGATTTAACATAAAAGAGCAATCAAACACCCAATTTCTTCTCTTTTTCAGAGGTCATGTATTTATTTCAATGTGGACTTGCAGGGCAGGTATGGGCATATTACCAAAGTGACAACATTAGAGGCAGAGTACAGACTTTTGTTGACATTCTCATTCATCCTTCATCAGCCTTTTTCTGGTTTCTCCAATTTAAATTGCTTTCTCTTGAGACAAAGAATCCATATTGTTTCTGATCTGCAATTGGATATATTTGGTAAAACCAGAAAACCCCACTCAGGACTTTCTTCTTTCATTATGTCTCTCTAGAACTCTGTGCTCAATTAACAAAGCTATATCAATGAAGTAGGACAATGACAAATCAATAACTCATTTATTAACTCCACAATTAAATAATGTAATTTAGTCAACTCAAACTCAGTATTTGTTGCCAATTGTTAAGAAGGAGTCACATAAGCCAAACCATCCCTACTAACTTGCTGAATGTGACAGAAATTTGAAAGTGGAATGCTCCAGATCAGGACATTCAAATATCTTTTGAAAACAAATTGGAAGGTTCCATAACTTATGAAGGCAATCTGGAAGGGGGAATGATGGCCAGAGCCAAGGCAGATCATCTACGACAGCTGTTTAGATTTCCCACCATTGCCCAATCTTGATTAAAATGTCCTATTAGGGATCGAAAAAATTCCTGTTAATTTTAAAGGATCCGTAGAAGAACATAGAGCACCAAAAGGGAAAAATAGTTGTAATTCATGAGCCAGGTCCCCAGAAGGTTCCATGGAAGATCTAAAGAGTCATGGGACATGCAGTTTGACAAGAACTGGATGCTCTGAAGGTCTATAAAGTTAATTTCTTGATTGCCCGATGAAAGGGCAATTCCTCATGACAAGTGAGTTCCAAATAGGAGGACAAAAACAAAAAGCGGAGGAAAAAAACCCACTAGGATTCTTGGTAGTTCTTGATTAAAGGTGACAAATGATGAGAAATGGGTAAGCATGGTACCCCCCCGAGTAATTGTTGAGAAACAGTCCAGCATAAGTCTTTCCGACGAGGGAATCCAATAAGGTGTATTACAGCAAAAAGGGAGCAAAATTAAGCTACAAAAAGTATGTAAAAGGGGGTGAAGAATGTGATGAAAAATAGGAAACTAAGGGCCAGATGTATCAAGCGTTTTTCCATTCCCAAACGGTGCGAATCGCAAAAATCCGCAGTTTGCGAATGCAAAAAAGCTTTTTGCGATGTATCAAAGGCACTTGCAGCGTGAAAATAAGCTTTTGCAAAAATTTTGATTTTTTGCGAATGCGACGGGGTTTTGCGCGTCGCAATCTGCGTTTTGCAAATAGCGACATGAAATACCAAATCACTATTTGCACATCGCAAATTGTGAGCTAGAATTGCGACTCGCAAATAGCGATTCTGTAAATCATGTTGTTATTTGCGAAACGCAGAATGCGACATGCAAAATCACGTCGCAATGCGATGCATCAAAAAATCGCAAATTGCAAATATTCGCAGAATGGCGTTTTGCACATGCAATTTACCACAAATTGAAACCAGGTGGTAACCAGGTGCAAACTATAAAAAGAGGCCCAGAATGACTCTTTTCCACAATGGATGCAATCTACGTGATGGCGAGGAGAATGAGTATCTTGGTAGGTTTGAGGAGAGGCAGGAGGAGTGTAGGAAAGTCCTCCTTTTTGCCCTGGTCACCCCCACACTTTTTGGACAGGTGCTGGTGGTTACTGACTCTTGGCTGTGCCCTGGGTACTGCTTACCAGTCCCAGGGCCAGTGTTCTGTGTAAAATGATTATGCAAATTAGGCTAATTATAATTGGCTAAGTTAACCTACCTATAAGTCCCTAGTATATGGTAGGGCATGTAGGTTTAGGGACCACAGCATAGGTAGTGCACCCATAGGTGCACCGCTGAGGTGCCCAGTGTCATTTTTAAAGGCAGGCCTGCCTTGCTGGCTGCTTTTAAATTAAAGTTATATGCAAATTCGACTTTGGAATTAAAAGTAGTTCCAAAGCCTTAAACTACCTTATTTTTTACATATAAGTCACCCCTAAGGTGTGCCCTATGTGCCCTAGGGCTGGGAGCCATGTAACTATAAGCAGGGACCTTATAAAAATAGTTTTATAAGCCCTGGTGAGGTAAAAACAGCCAAAGTCGTTTTTCCCTCATTGTAGTAAATGGCCTTCATAGGCTAGAATGGGGAGACTTTATTTTAAATTTTAAAGTCTCCTTAAATGATGGATACCAAGAGTTTGGTATCAAATTAATTGTTGTAATAAATCCCACAACTTCCAGTTGTGGGATTTAATATAACTTGTTCAGGTAAAGAGTTTTAAACTTTACCTGAAAAGTTGCCAATTTCAGCCCTGCATTGTTTTTGCTGCTGTGCTCTGACTGGCCAGCCTCTAGCAGCCTGGCCAGGCTGCTTGATGAGGTGTGAATTGGCCTGGCTTCACACAAAGGATTGTGCCTATGGGAGGGAATCTCCCCTCAGCAGATGGTGAGGCAGGAAGGGGGAGGGCTGCCAAACTGGTCTTCAAAGGCAGAGAAGGACATTTGGAGCAACCAGCAACACCCCCACATCCTGCAACTAGGTGCCCCCTTGATTAGATTAGGAGAGGGGTGTGTTTATGATTTTTAGCCACACCAGTGGGTGGGCTCAGCCAGATCTAACCTCCAAAAATCAGATTCAGCCATGATGGATTTTTGAAGAATGCTGTCTCCGGGGATTGATTTTTGCCACACTTCCCAGGAAGTGGTCATCACAGGGGGAAGGACCCTGCACCTGATTGGAGAACCAGGACCCCCCTGCTTTTCACCCAGGAGCAAGGATAAAACTGGCAGACCTGCACCCACACCTCAGATCCCCATCAGATTCCAACAAGGAAGAACCAAAGGAGAAGAAGGACTGCCCTGCTGGACCCCTGGCCTGCACCTGGAACCTGCACTCAGAAGGACTGCACCAGCTGCACAATTGGGCTTCACCACAAGAAGGACTTTGCCTGGCTTCAACTGGTTCAAGGAGGGACTCCCTGTTTGCTGCAGGTGGAAAATTGCTATCCAGAGTCCCCTGCACCAACTCCTAAAGAAATCAACCAGCTGGCCACTGCCCAGTGGCCAAAAAGGAGTTTGCACCAGGTGCATTCTGGGAGTTGTAGTCCGCACCCCAAGGACCAGCTCAGAACTTCTGGACCCTTGGGGTGAGCTGTGGACCTCAAAAGACCCACCAACTGCCTCAGGTAACAGGTACATTTGGTGGTTGTAGACCATGCCACCAGGTACCCTGAGGCAATACCCCTCCGGACAGTCACTGCTCCAACAGTGGCTAGGGCCCTACTTTGTGTGTTCACCAGAGTGGGGTTCCCAAAGGAGGTGGTCTCAGATAGGGGCATAAACTTTATGTCAGCCTATCTGAAAGCCATGTGGGATGAGTGTGGTGTTACTTATAAGTTCACCACCCCCTATCATCCGCAGACCAATGATCTGGTGGAAAGATTTATTAAGACCCTGAAGGGCATGATCATGGGTTTGTCTGACAAACTCAGGAGGAGATGAGATGTTCTCCTCCCATGCCTGCTGTTTGCCTACAGAGAGGTGCCACAGAAGGGGGTTGGATTCAGCCCCTTTGAGTTACTGTTTGGGCACCCTGTAAGAGGCCCATTGTGCTTGGTGAGAGAGTCTTGGGAAAAGCCTCTCAGAAGGGTCCAAAGAGAATGTGCTAGATTATGTGCTGGGCCTGTGGTCACGCATGGCTGAGTACATGAAGAAGGCAAGCAGAAACCTGGAGGCCAGCCAGGAGCTCATGAAGCTCTGGCATGATCAGAAGGCTACCATGCCTGAGTATCATCCAGGACAGCTGGTGTGGGTTTTGGAGCCCATGGCTTCTAGGGCACTTCAGGCCAAATGGACTGGGCCCTATCCAATTCTGGAGAAAAAGGGTGAGGTCACCTACTTGGTGGACCTTGGCATCCCCAGGAATCCTCATAGGATCCTGCATGTTAACAGGCTGAAACCCCACCAGGACAGGGCAGACATGACCATGCTGATGGTCACTGATGAAGGGAAGGAGGAGGAGAGTGAACCTCTGCCAGACCTCCTGTCCTCAAATGCACAAGATGGGTCAGTGGAGGGAGTGGTGCTCTCTCCCAAGTTGACAGACCAGCAACAAAAAGACTGCAAACAGGTTTTGGAACAGTTTGCTAGTCTGTTCTCCCTGACCCCTGGACTCACAAATTGGTGTGTCCATGAGGTTGACACTGGTGACAGCTTGCCTGTCAAGAACAAGCTATACAGGCTGTCTGACCAGGACAAGGCCAACATCAAAGCTGAAGTGGCTAAGATGTTGGAGCTTAAGGTAATTGAGCCCTCTGACAGTCCTTGGTCCAGTCCAGTGGTACTGGTGCCCAAACCTACTCCCCAAGGTGGGAAGAAGGAATTGAGATTTTGTGTGGACTACAGAGGTCTAAACGCAGTCACTAGGACTGATGCTCATCCCATACCTAGAGCTGATGAGCTCATTGATAGGTTGGGGGCTGCCAAATTCCTGAGCACATTTGATCTGACCTCAAGATACTGGCAGATTGCTTTAAGTCCAGGAGCTAAGGAGAGGTCAGCATTTTCCACACCAGAGGGCCACTTTCAGTTCAAGGTGATACCCTTTGGCCTGAAAAATGCTCCTGCCACCTTCCAACGGTTGGTGAATAGAGTCCTGTCTGGGTTGGAATCTTTCAGTGCAGCTTATCTGGATGATATAGCTGTATTTAGTTCCACCTGGGAGGACTACCTGGTCCACCTAATGGAAGTGCTTCAGGCCCTGCTTCTAGCAGGCCTGACTATCAAGGCAAGCAAGTGCCAGATAGGGCAAAGCTCAGTTGTGTACCTGGGCCACCTTGTTGGTGGAGGCCATGTACAACCTCTCCAGCCCAAGATCCAGACTGTCCTGGATTGGGAGGCTCCTAAAACCCAGACTCAGGTCAGGGCCTTTCTTGGCCTGACTGGGTACTACAGGAGGTTTGACCAGAATTATGGGACCATAGTGGCCCTTCTGACTGAGCTTACCTCCAAGAAACAGCCCAAGAAGGTCATTTGGACCCCAGAGTGTCAGAAAGCTTTTGACACTCTAAAACAGACTATGTGTTCAGCACCAGTGTTACTGGCCCCTGACTATAGCAAGGAGTTTATAGTGCAAACAGATGCTTCAGAGGAAGGGATTGGGGCAGTGTTAGCACAAGTTAATGAAGAGGACCAAGATCAACCAGTTGCCTTCATCAGCAGGTGACTACTCCCCAGAGAGAAAAGATGGAGTGCCATTGAGAGGGAGGCCTTTGCTGTGGTCTGGTCCCTGAAGACGTTGAGGCCATACTTGTTTGGCACTCACTTCCGTGTACAAACTGACCACAGACCTCTCAGATGGTTGATGCAGATGAGGGGGGAAAACCCCAAACTGTTAAGGTGGTTCATTTCCCTACAGGGGATGGACTTCACAGTGGAGCACAGACCTGGGACTGCCCATGCCAATGCAGAAGGCCTTTCCAGGTTTTTCCACTTAGCTGATGAGGACTACCAGGGTGTAGGTTAGTACCCCTAACTTGTTCAGGTAAAGAGTTTTAAACTTTACCTGAAATGTTGCCAATTTCAGCCCTGCATTGTTTTTGCTGCTGTGCTCTGATTGGCCAGCCTCTAGCAGCCTGGTCAGGCTGACTTGATGAGGTGTGAAGTGGCCTGGCTTTACACAAAGGAATGTGCCTATGGGAGGGAATCTCCCCTCAGCAGATGGTGAGGCAGGAAGGGGGAGGGCTGCCAAACTGGTCTTCAAAGGCAGAGAAGGACATTTGGAGTAACCAGCAACACCCCCACATCCTGCAACCCCAGACAACTGGGTGCCCCCTTAATTAGATTAGGAGAGGGCAGGAGAGGGGTGTGTTTATGATTTTTAGCCACACCAGTGGGTGGGCTCAGCCAGATGTAACCTCCAAAAATCAGATTCAGCCAATAATGGATTTTTGGAGAATGTTGCCTCCTGGGATTGATTTTTGCCACACTTCCCAGGAAGTGGTCATCACAGGGGGAAGGATCCTGCACCTGATTGGAGAACCAGGACCCCCCTGCTTTTCACCCAGGAGCAAGGTAAAACTGGCAGACCTGCACCCACACCTCAGATCCCCATCAGATTCCAACAAGGAAGAACCAAAGGAGAAGAAGAACTGCCCTGCTGGACCCCTGGCCTGCACCTGGAACCTGCACTCAGAAGGACTGCACCAGCTGCACACTTGGGTTTCACCACAAGAAGGACTTTGCCTTGCTTCAACTGGTTCAAGGAGGGACTCCCTGTTTGCTACAAGTGAAAAATGGCTATCCAGAGTCCCCTGCACCAACTCCTGAAGAAATCAACCAGCTGGCCACTGCCCAGTGGCCAAAAAGGAGTTTGCGCCAGGTGCATTTCGGGAGTTGTAGTCCGCACCCCCCAAGGACCATCTCAGAACTTCTGGACCCTTGGGGTGAGCTGTGGACCTCAAAAAGAACCTTAAAAGGACATCTGGGAGAAGCCCCAGAAGTTTGGAGAACTTTTGTAAAAAAAGCTCCATAGAGGGACCGACCCGCCGCGGCAACTCTAGCCAGCTTGCCTCAACCGCGACCCTGCCTGATTTGCTGGTTCGTCCCGGTAAAGAAAATCTCAGAAAAAGAGACTAAGTCCGAAGGTAAAAAGTTGACCGGGACCACCCAGCCAGCGTATCTGAGGAGGGCTCCAGGGACGTCGGATCAAGATCCAGGCTTACCCCGGTCGAAGGATTTTCACCTCGAAAAAACGACTAAGTCCGAAGGTAAAAATCTCCACCGAGGATTCCCGCATCGCGTATCCGGAGAAGGGCTCCTGGAGGTCGGATTGGACTGGCAGGTTCGTCCCGCTGAAGAAAATCTTCGAAAAAGAGAGTAAGTGTGAAGGCAAACTTTTAACCGAGGCCTCCCGCTGCCTGTAGCCGAGCAGGGCTCCATCGCGGTCGGCCTTAAACTTTGACTTTGCCCCGGTCGAGGTACAACCAGATGACCCGATTGGCGCTTTTTGTTTCTAGGTGCTAAAAAAACAATAATTCTTTAAAAATTCATATCTCCGGTTCCCCTTATCCGATTTTATTCGTTTTTGTGTCATTTTAAAGATAAAAATATAATCTATTTTTATAAATTGGTTTTGGATTTTTAAACTCTTTCCTGTGTTTTATTTAATTACTGTTTTGTGATATTTGAATGCTTTACACTCTGTCTCCTAAGTTAAGCCTTGACACTCGTTGCCAAGCTACCAAGGGTTGAGCTGGGGTTAATTTACTGAGACCTAACTGGACCTTAGTGGAGGTTAGTAGCCTATTGCTAAGTGTAGGTACCTACCTGCCCTTACCAATAACCCATTTTCCAACAAGGACACAGGAGCGCATTTTTAGGGTGCGCATATCCCTTTTTGACCAGACTGAGGATTAGATTTATGAGAAGTACAGGTTGAGCTCAGCCATGATACTTGACCTGATAGCTGAGCTACAACCCATGCTGCAGCGCACAACACGCAGGACCAATAGCATACCCAGCCATGTGCAGGTATTATGCTCCCTGCACCTACTAGCCTCAGGGAGCTATCAAGGGGTCATAGCAGTAGCTGGAGGGGTATCACAGAGTGCCCTCTCTAGATTGTTCACCGCATTTCTCAATGCCATGCTTAGCAGAATACACCAGTACATCAGATTCCCCCACACCCCACAGGAATTACAGCACACTAAAATCCCATTCTACCAGATAGCACAGTTCCCACATGTCCTAGGTGCCATAGATGGAACACATGTGTGCCGCAACCATATGTGTACCGCAACCGTAAAAACCAACATTCAATGAACATACAGGTGATATGCAGTGGCTCCTACATCATTACGGATCTCGTCGCCAGGTACCCAGGGAGCACACATGATTCGTACATATTCCACCATAGCGGGATTCACATAAGACTGCTAGCTGGGGAATTTGGTGAAATTATCTATTACATAATTTGCCACCTTACAATGTTGCATTGATGTCAGTGTGGCGTCAGATGGCACAAGTACTGATTTTACTCTCTGTTCCTTCTGGGAGACAGTGCCTATGCAGTGTGCACCTTTATGATGACGCCCTACCTGAACCCTGCAATACCTGCAGAGCGGAGGTTCAATTCAGCACACAGGGCAACCCACAATGTGGTGGAGCGCACGTTCGGGCTGCTGAAGAGCCGCTTCAGGGGTATTCACAAAAGTGGAGGCGCACTACAGTACAGCCCAGAGGCAACATGTAAAATAGTGGCCACATGTGTGATCTTGCACAATATAGCAACCACCAGGGGCATACCAGTGGAATTAACGGAGCCAGATTCAGATGAGGATGATGATCCCATACCACCCCTTCCCACAGCAGACAGGACCAGTGCAGCAGAGGGCAGGCAGAGGCGTGCTGACATCACGTGCAACCATTTCTGAAGTAAGTAATGAAAACACAACCTCAACAATATGTATACCGGTAGTCAGCATCTTTATTATCTTGACCTCAGGTAACATATGTGTCAATAGGACATAGCTATGCACTATAGGCAGACATGAGCGATTAACAGTGTCACACTATTAACATCATAGTATAACTGTATTGTTACATGTGAAGGTAGTCCCCTGTAGCCCTCAATGTCACTTCTTACGTCCACGCATTCCACTTTAGTGCGCAGTGCCCTCGCTGGCACTTCCTGTAGCGGGGTCAAAGGCAGTACTGTGTCTAGGATCCATCACAAGGACTGCTAGACTACTGAGGCTAGAGGACTCCTCACTATCTCCAACACCCAGTTCGCTGGTTGTAGCACTGCGTGCTGTCTGCATTGCATCCAGAACGTTGGTTATTTGCACCAATGCCTGTGCAACGTCCCGACTGCAATGTGCCGTCTCCACCTGTGCGGCCACAGCACACCGTGATATCAAGGCAGTTGAACTGATTGATGGATCTGCAGAACCCATTGAACATTCCCATGAATTGGTGATGGCGCCTGCGATGGCTGACACGCTCATGCTTCATCTCAGTGCAGAGTTCCTTAGTGGCATTTGTCAACTCCTTAGTGTTTTCTGCAGCTTTTTGCTGGCCCTCATGCAGAGACTCCAACTGCTTGTGCAGTACTCCCATATTGTCATTATGAGACTCCAACTGCCTGTGCACTGCACCCTTGTTATGATCAATTGACACCAACTGCCTGTGCATTAACCTCATGTGTTTGCATTGCAGGCGCTGCACTTTCATTGATGGGCCCTCACCTTCAACTGTGCACTGTCTGCCTGCTTCGTAACGCCTCCAGAGGGGAGTCGACTGATGCTGGGGAAGGGATTGCTGTCTTCCTGTGGATGTAGCTTCTGGCGTTGGTGTGTAGACTTCATCCCGCATTTTGTCTGAGTCCATGTTCAACTCTGGGAGAGGTAACACCCTTGCCCTGCGCATAGTTGGTGCATGTTACAAACGGGGTCTTTGGTTGACAGAACCCCCTGTTCAAGCAAGGACCCTCACTCTAGTCAGGGTAAAAGAGAATCACCCTCAGCTAACCCATGCTTACCCCCTTGGTAGCTTGGCAGAGCAGCAGGCTTAACTTCAGAGTGCTAGGTGTAAAGTATTTGTACCAACACACACAGTAACTTATTGAAAACACTACAAAATGACACAACACCAGTTTAGAAAAATAGGAAATATTTATCTAAACAAAACAAGACCAAAATGACAAAAATCCAACATACACAAGTCAAGTTATGAATTTTTAAAGATTAAACTCAAAAATAGCGATTAGAAACACAAAATGCTTCGATGAGGTGTCAACACGGCGTTGTGACGGAGTCGTTTCCAACAAGCCGACACCAGCGGCCCCGGACACGGAGTTGCGTTGACGCCCAAGTACAGTACTTTTGGTGAAGAGTGAAAACAAGCTGATGCGCGAAGTTGGGGATCGCGGCATCTGTGCAAAATGTTGAATCCGCGCACTTTGAGCAGCGTCGGTCACGACGAGGTGGGCCACTTCCACGGAGTCACGGACTTCAGCGGGGCTGCAACGGCGTCTGGCCTGCGAAGCTCGTCGCGTTCCAGCAAAGATCACAGAGTCTGGTGCAGGCGACGTCACCGAATTCAGCAGCGGCGTCTGTCCGAAGTCATCCGAAGTCAATTTCCTTGGATTTCCACCAGCTTTCCTTTCAAGAGCCCGCGGACTGAATAGGGCACCACTTGTCAGAGCAGGAGTCTCTCCAGTGACTCCAGGTGCTGGCAGAGAGAAGTCTTTGCTGTCCCTGAGACTTCAAACAACAGGAGGCAAGCTCTAAATCAAGCCCTTGGAGATTTCTTCACAAGATGGAAGGCACACAAAGTGCAGTCTTTGCCCTCTTACTCTGGTAGAAGCAGCAACTGCAGGATAGCTCCACAAAGCACAGTCACAGGCAGGGCAGCAATTCTCCTCAGCTCTTCTCCAGGCAGAGGTTCCTCTTGTTTCCAGAAGTGTTCTAAAGTCTTGGTTTTGGGTGCCTTTCTTATACGCAATTTCTCCTTTGAAGTAGGCCTACTTCAAAGTAAAGTCTCTTTTGAATGTGAAATCCTGCCTTTCCCATGCCAGGCCCCAGACACTCACCAGGGGGTCAGAGACAGCATTGTGTGAGGACAGGCACAGCCCTTTCAGGTGTAAGTGACCACTCCTTCCCTCCCTCCTAGCACATCCAGGGCTCATCAGGAAATGCAGACTACACCCCAGCTCCCTTTGTGTCACTGTCTAGTGTGAGGTGCAACCAGCCCAACTGTCAAACTGACCCAGACAGGGAATACACAAACAGGCAGAGTCACAGAAATGGTATAAGCAAGAAAATGGCCACTTTCTAAAAGTGGCATTTTCAAACGCAAAATCAACTTTACTAAAAGGTGTATTTTTAAATTGTGATCTCAGAGACCCCAAACTCCACATGTCCATCCGCTCCCAAAGGAAATCTACACTTTAATCAGATTTAAAGGTAGCCCCCATGTTAACCTATGAGAGGGACAGGCCTTGCAACAGTGAAAAACAAATTTAGCAATATTTCACTGTCAGGACATATAAAACACATTACCATGGGCCTCATTCCGACCCTGGCGGTCATGGACCGCCAGGGCCGGGGACGGAGGAAGCACCGCCAACAGGCTGGCAGTGCTTCAGGGGCAATTCTGACCGCGGCGATAAAGCCGCGGTCAGAAAAGGGAAACCGGCGGTTTCCCGACGGTTTTCCCCTGACCCAGGGAATCCTCCACGGCGGCGCTGCAAGCAGCGCCGCCATGGGGATTCCGACCCCCTTCCCGCCAGCCTGTTCCTGGCGGTTTACACCGCCAGGAAGAGGCTGGCGGGAACGGGTGTTGTGGGGCCCCTGGGGGCCCCTGCAGTGCCCATGCCACTGCCCACTGCACCCGTCGCACACCAGCAACTCCGCCGGCTCCATTCGGAGCCGGCTTCATCGTTGCTGGGGCTTTCCCGGTGGGCGGGCGGGCGGCCTTTTGGCGGTCGCCCACCTGCCCAGCGGGAAAGTCAAAATGACCGCCGCGGTCATTTGACCGTGGTACGGTCTTTTGGCGGTCTCCGCCCGGCGGGCAGCGCCCGCCGCCCGCCGGGGTCGGAATGACCCCCTATATGTCCTACCTTAACCATACACTGGACCCTGCCCTTGGGGCTACCTAGGGCCTACCCTAGGGGTGCCTTACATGTAAGAAAAGGGAAGGTTTGGGCCTTGCAAGTGGTTGCACTTGCCAAGTCGAAATTACAGTTAAAACTGCACACACAGACACTGCAATGGCAGGTCTGAGACATGATTACAGAGCTACTTATGTGGTGGCACAACCAGTGCAGCAGGCCCACTAGTAGCATTTGATTTACAGTCCCTGGCACCTCCAGTGCACTTTACTAGGGACTTACTAGTAAATCAAATATGCCAATCATGGATAAACCAATTACATACAATTTTACACAGAGAGCATATGCACTTTAGCACTGGTTAGCAGTGGTAAAGTGCTTAGAGTTCAAAAGCCAACAGCAACAGGTCAGAAAAAAATAGGAGGCAGGAGGCAAAAAGACTGGGGATGACCCTGCAAAAAGGGCCATTTCCAACAGTGCAATACTCAGTGAATCACTGGTGTTCGAGTCGGACTGTGGCTGTGTTTCAACATCCCCCACATATCCACATTCTGCTGCGGCAGGGCCTGAGACATCTGCAATGACAATGTGCAGCATGTCATTTATGGATGTACCACAAAATGTTGCACAATTTTAATATATGTACACTTACATCATATCACTGTGAGTTGTGTGTGTTGTTCCTCTGTGTGGCTGTACACTTACTTGTTATCTATGTGTTATTTGCAGACTAGGGTTGTGGACTACCACTCCCATAAGGCATTGGTGCATTGTATGTAAGATGTGGCTTGGACTACTTATCACATTGCATTGCACTGATAGCTATTTTCTAAGGTGCATTTGTACTTTCACATATGGGGATACACATCAATACTGTCCTTACCTTTGCTGATGCTGGGTGTGCCTGAGGTGTCAATGTCAGGGAGCCCAGTGACAGCTTCACGAAGCACTGTGGACTCCACCATGTCCTCCAGTGGTGTAGATGGTGGGTGGGTGGTCCTCCTCCGGTGCTCCTTGCCTCCTGTAGCCTGCTGGCTACCCTTTCTTTGGCACGGGAACGCAGGTCATACCACCTCTTGCGTATCTCCTCCACAGAGCACTGCGCAGTACCCATTGCGCATATTTTTGTCTGGATTTCCAACCTGAGTTTCCTTTTCTCACTTTCTGGCACCTGTAGTGAGCTCTTTCCAAACAGTCTGTCATGGTTCCTGACAACCTCTTCAATGAGCACCTCCAGTTCCTGCTCACTGAATTTGATCTTGCGCATTCTGTCTCCCTTGTCCTTCTCCTTCCCATCATTGGCCACGGTGCAGTTTGATCCTGGCAGGCTCCCTAAGCTGGCTCCCTGGCTCTGGGCTGTGTCTCCATGCATGCTCCTGTGGGTGTAGCTCCTGGAAACAGCATGGACTGACTCACTTCCTGGTCTTGATGTCATCAGGCTGTTCCAGTTTGCCATTTTCGCAATTTGCGATTTTCAGATACCGAATCGCTATTTATTTTGCGATTCGGTATTTGGACCTCGCAAATTGCTTTAGGGAATTTTATGAAATCGATATTTCTGACTCACAATTTTGATACATCCCATTTTGCATGTTGATAATAGCGATTTCTTAAAATTCCCTATTTGCGATCTGCAAACCGAAATCTTGATACATCTGGCCCTAAGAGTTTTGACACATTCTTATCAGATCAAATCCTCCTTATGAGTTATCCAGACCCAAAAAAGTTACAGGAAAACTGGTTGCACCATCTTGGAATGGGTACCTCTTATATCAAAAACTTGAGGGTAGTAATGGATGAAAAGCCATATTCCTCCCTTGCAGTACACGTTTATGGTAAAGTGACTGCTTCAATCTAGATAAGGTATTACAAAAAGATAACTGATTGATTTAGAAACAATGCTAATTGTTGCTGTTGAATTTCACCCAAACTTTAGGGTCTGCATTACAAGTGGCCTGGTAAATTGCATCCCTTGCGTACCACCCGATTATGGAGTACTGGTGCGGATTTACCAGACCATAATGGTAAATTAGCATGCGTTTTTACTGTTATCTCAAATTCGTGCTAGTTGTGATCAGGGACTTTTGTATACAATTCAGATCAGCTTTTGGACTTTGGTTCTTGTTGAGTGAAGAACAAATCCTTTTCTCCTGTTCGTCAATGTCAAATGACTTTTAAAAATTCAGTTTTCCAATGTTATCTTAAATAAGAATGCTTGTATTAATGGTTTCAATTAATATTCTTACCCGCTAAATCATTTCTCTGTTTTATGTCACAATGCGTCTCATTTAGTCTTATTTCTAATACTCTATATCTGTTTAGAAAATAAATAAATGAAAATCTGGCCAGCAGTTTAAACGTGGTGTGAACTTTTATCATTTATTCTGGCGCTGAATACCTTTCTCATAATTCATCATTTAGCTGAAAGCCTACCCCTGATGGAGTATTTTCCTTGCCCTCCCTGATGCCAGCAAGGAAACACATGTTTGCTCCTGCCTGGTGGGAGCATTTCTAAATCTCCTACCAGGTGGGAACAAACATGTCTTCCCTGCTTTCAGGAGTGCAGGCAGAGAAGGAGTGTCTACTCCCAACCTGCAGGAGATTTAGAAAAGCTCCCACCATAACGTAGCAGACTTCTGTTTCCTTGCCTGCAATGATATGGTCAGGAAAACAGATTTTGCTCCTGCCCGGTGGAAGCAAACATAAACAGCTGCTTCCTCTGTGTAGAAGCAAAGCCAGCTCCCACAGTATGTGGTAAGCCGGCTGGGGCAGATGGGGGATTGGGGCTCCCCAGAGGCACACAATGTAGTCTTGGTGGGTGCACTGGTGGGTCCCTGGGAACACACCTATCATGTAGAAAGACCCACCCCCAGGGCCACAATAGGCTCGGTGAAGAGGGGCTCTGTGCCTCCTCCCTTTAGAATGGTATGTGGCGGTAGGGGATGGGTTCCCTGGGGCCTATTAAGGCTCCCAATAATATATGTGTTTTTGCCCGGGAATGGGGTTCCGGGAGCAACTTTTAGCTAAGGGAGGGCCTTTATTTTGGGGCGGTGCCCCACCATAAAAGGCATGGGCAATGGGGTCTGCAGGGCCCATTATGGCTCGGGATGGCCCTCCACTTTCCAAATATCGTTTGGCTCCAGGGAATGGGGTCCCCTTAGCCAGTCCCCTGAGCGAGAAGTGGCTTGGGAAAGGAGGCCATGGCCTGACTCCCTTTTTAAAAAAATGACCCAGGTATTGGGTCCTGTTAGACCTGGCACCCTTGCCATGGATTACCCTGACTTTTTGCCTTCTGACCTCCTGTTTTGCTGACTTCGTTTTTACTAGCTTTAGGATTCTGGCCACTTTACCACTGCTAACCTGTGCTAAAGTGCATGTGCTCTTTCCTTTAACATGTTACCATTTGCTTATCCTCGATTGGCATATTAATTTACTCATTAGGCCCTAGTAAAGTGAACTACCTGTTCCCAGGCCCTGTAAATCAAATGCTACTAGTGGGCCTGCAGCACTTATTGTTCCACAACTTTAGTAGCCCTTCAAACATGGGTCAGGCCCTCCATTGCAGAGCCTGGGTGTGCAGTTTTAAACTGCCATGTTAAACTAGGAAGATAACCCACATGCCAGGCCTAAAAACGTCATCTTTATTACATATAAGACACCCCTAAGGAAGGCCCTGGACAGCCCTAAGGGCAAGGTGCTTAAAGGATGGACGTGTCCTTTTAAGTTTTACACGCCCAAGTAGTGAAAAACTCTTAAAATTGTTTTTCACTACTGCAAGGCCTATCTCTCCCAAAGTTAACATTGGGATTGCCTTATCACATTTTATAAGTGTAATTTCCAATTGTAACCAGATAGATATTTTGAGTTTGGTGTCTCTGAACTCACAATGTAAAATCCCAATTTATGGTGTATTTGGATTTAAGCTGCAAGTCTGAAAATACCACTTCTGGAAAGCTGGCATTTTCTGGCTTTAACCATTCTGTGCCTCTGCCTGTCTCTGAATACACATCTGGGTGGGTGACAGCTCGGCTCTTGTGCATTCCCTCTATACCGTCACACACAAAAGAAGCTGAGGTGTGCCATTTACATCCTGATGGCCCATCACCAGGCTGATGGGTCTTCCTGGGCTAGATAGGAGGGAGGAGCTGACACGTGCACCTGAATACTATGCCTGTCCCCACAAAAAGAACTGCATAATCCCCCGTAATGTGTCTGGAGCCAGGGAAGGAAGGGAAAGAAACTTGTGTACTTTAAGGCCTCTCTTTGAAGTCTCCTCCACTACAAATCACAACTGGGGTGGGTACTGAACCCCAAACACCTCCAATCAGTACACCTCTGAACCTGATGGCATTCAGCCAGGGAGAAAGAATGCTGTTCTGCAAAAGGAACTGCCACTCTGCTGGAACTCTGTTGGCCTTTGCTGGACTCCAGCTTTGCTCTGCCTGCCCTGCTGCCTTCTGTCATCTTTGCCTGGGAGTGAGAAGGATTGGACCTGAATCTCTGTCTTTCCAGAGCCAAGTGACCCCAAGGGCTTTCTGGCTCGTCTCCTGTTCTGAAGGCTCATGGACATCAAAGAGTGGCTTCTTTCTTGTCATCTGCTGCTGAAACGAGAGATTGCGTTCTTAACTTTTGAAAACTACAAGTATGTAAACTTACCTAGAAGCCCGCCTTTTTGGCCCCGCCCCATATACATTAGTGATATCATCCCCCCCCATTTTCCCTGGAACATCAATAGCTTACTAAAAGGACCCCCTGAGTGTGTTTCCCACTGATTTTGGAGATGCTTTATTGATGCGTAGTAATATGATCACATCTCCGCCAAACAAAGAAGCACTTCATGAGTGCTGTGGGTCGCAGGCCATTTGCGGTGCGGGGGTCGTGTGGTTATAGGGTGTGGACCACAGGGCCTGGCTGCAGTGCGTGGCACAGGGTTGGGTAATAATAGGGTGGGCAGCAAGCCTTTCAGCCAATCCCCGTCGCACACAGCCAAAGGCCATGCGCAGTGGTGGTTGGAATAACGTAAAGTTATTAAAATTACTTTACGGTAAAAAAAACTAGAAATTCACTGAAAAAAAACCCAAAGATTACAGAGCCGTTATATTTAGGAAATAGAATTTTAAAAAACATAGAAATTCACTTTAAAAAAATGAAGGTTATGGGGACGTTATAGTTTGGCTCACATTTCAAATGTACAAAACCGTATAAATTTAGCTGTTAGAGTTATTTCAAGTAACTATAATTTGTGCCCTGAGGAAACTATAACTCGCCCCATGGCCATTCACTGCTAATTACCCCAGATACTATATCACTCATGACATCTTTTATGACATAAGTGATAAAATCAGTGTAACATTTGCTGTGAGATTATTGATGAGAAAACTGCATGGCGATGGCGCAAGTTATAGTTACTTAGGGCACAAGTTATAGTGATTTAAAAGAAGACATTCCGATGTAAAGGTAATCTCGATATTATGACAGTGATCAAATATATCACAATGCAATTACTCACAGTTTAATCACTGACATTCTTAATGGGAGTGATCCACAATACAAAGTCAGATGTGCGAATACAATTTGTGTTCCTTTTGTTTTTATCCTCAGTAGGAAAAGCATGCTTCCCCTCGGAGAAACCCTTTCCCGTGCAGTTTCACCAGGTTTAGGAAAGTTCTGTTCCCTACACCTAGACTAGACCTCCAACTACACCCAACAAACGTTTGTCACATCTGGATCTCGATATGAACCCATAAATCCCCATATTGCCTTTTACTTAACTACTGCTTATAAACATCGGTGACAGAATGGAAGTCATATTAGCATGGATAACAATATAAAAATGGCTCCATAGTGGCAGTAAATATCTGGGATATGATACGTTCTTTGAAGTGAAATAGGTTTCAATTAAGAAGGCAGTTTCGTGTATTTAAGATATTTTAGAGGCAATTTACTGCCTGCCACACATTGGTTAATTATAGGTTCAATAGTCCTTAAAGCAAGTGTATCGCATGGGGATCAATTCAGATAACATCTTGAGGCAGGTCGAGATAACCTGATTTGGAAGCTCCAATGCCCCTCTTAGATGCAGAATGTGTAATGAATACTTAATTGTTTTTTCTTCTTTCACTTAGAGAGCAGATGGCCCAGAATGCCTAGAGAAGGGACAATTAGAAAGGAAACTGTTGACAAATTACAATCTTGTAAATACATGTGCACAGAAGAAATATATTCGCAAGGAACTGTTATTTCTGGTTTTGCACAGTCTCAAGTTCAACAATCACCTTCCTGAAAAAGGCACTTAGTGAGGCTGGAACCTTGTTATTCTGCACTGTGAATTATTACTATTCTAGCGCTTACCACACCACTTACTTTAAAATATGGTTAGGTTCAACATCTCTGAGGTCACTAGGCCAATACTGAAAGGCTTGTATGTAGGTATAGTCCTTGTTTTCTTCTATTCATGTATATGCCTGCAGTAGTCCGACCCTATGTGCAGTGCCCACCCACCCACCCCTCAATGTGTCATCCCTACCTTTGAGTCCAGGGATGGATACGTTGTGTTTTCTCTGTGGGTCGGTGGCAGCAGTGATGGTAGTTGTTTTCCAGTTGTGTCTAGTCAAAGATAGAGGTGGAATGGGGAAAAAGCTGAGTTTTCCCCCCTTTCCCCCAAATCCAATTCAGAAGTAGAGGTCAGACTGTCACATCAAATCTGCATGGCAGTAAGGATGGCTGGGGTCATGCCAGAATCCACTTTTCCCATCAATGTGGGCAGTGTTTCTTGGCAGAACCTTGGTTTGAATGTGGACTTTCATCTATGGTACTGCCAACATCTAAATACGACGGGTGGACTGCCATGGTGGTGGACTGGTTTTCAGTTGGAAAGTTGATGGTGGGACCGTTGCTGCTAATATCTAAATCAGGTCCTTAGAGAGTTTTTGAACCCTTAAATGAACAGTTTTTAACATCTTTTAACTCTTTTCTGGTGAGCAGTGGCAGGGTTACGTATCATTCCTTGGGACTGGGAACCTTTCAATGTAAAATATATCACTTCTATACTTTGCTTATCCAACAGGCATCTGCAAAGGGCAAGATATTAACCAAGACATCACCCTTTATATTTTCAAATGCTGCATTACTCCAGCATTTTATGGACTGCTAATACCCACCATCCGCCTTACATTTTTTGTAACAGTCCTAAATACGCAGGAATGGATACACTGGAAGCATCAGTTTAGATGTTTCCCAGCTGACCATTATCTCTCCATGTAGCCTCCAGGGGCATTTCAGAGGCGTACCTGTTTTCAGGATCATGAAATGTAGAATGCCTAGACTATTTTTATTGTATTCAACAGGACTTATACTTCTGTAGAGCACCATGTAGGTATTCCTTGCAAGCTGACCTTCAATTAATACGTCAGTATGTTTTATTGAGATATTCCGAGCATCACAGTAAATAAACATAGTCATTTGGATTATCCAGTGCACTAGGCACCAATCCTGTCTCAATTAGGGCGAGTTGCTTAAGGGTCAGATCATATCCATATGCCAAGAAACCCACAAGAGCTAAAGACTGAAGGCAGCCCTCTGGCCACATTCAGCAGTATTGAATTTATGGCAATTCGACCTTGAACGAAACAGCAGGAAGGTGCTTTGCCTTCTAAATATTTGTACAAATATTGGCCAATGTGTATCGTGTGAAGCCCTACTTATTGTTTACTTCTCTTGGGTATTCCAACATTTAATGTACATCGAATTGACCTAATCAACAAAGGCAGCTTCCCTCTAAAGCCATGGTAGATGGTCCATAGTTTAACTTTCTTGTTTGGACTGCAGTGGGCTGCAGTGTGTTTTGACATCGTCCATACGTATAACAAACTCATATGACCAAGAGCATCACTGTGCACTAGGTGGGTTGCAGTTTAAAAGTAGTGTAGTGACACATGAAATGGAGAAATGCCTTAGTCATATAGGAAACCTTATTTTATATATGAATAAGTCATCCCTAAAGTGTGCCCTGTAAGTCCTCAGAGCTGAGTGTCTAACAAAGAAAAACGTTGCACACTACACTTTTGGAAGCGTGTGTCCTCACAATGACAGTATGTACAAAAGATGTTTTTTCAGTGTGTATGCTAGCTACTTTTTCTATGAACAGGCTTAGATATTTTTTTAAATTCCTAACGTCTGTCTTTACCCAGGGAACCCTAGCAATACATTTTCAAATTTAATGGTGTGGTCAGATTTTTGATGACTTGGTGAATATGAACTTTATAAAAATATACTTCGTGATGACTGGGTCAAAGCTGGGTTTGCCATTCCCCTGACCTCCATAGGCCAAATACACATACCTGGCTAGAGTTAACAACCTTGCTCTCCAGGGCAAAATGGCTTGATCTCTTGACCCAAGATGGCAGGAATATTGTCAATAATGGCACACTGAAGGGGAATAGTCGTCTGTATGAGGGATCGGACCATTTGAGAGCAAAGGACAGCCTTCTCACTGTCTCTTTAGGCTGCCAAATGGGGCTGACAAAATATATTGAAAGCATGAAAGATATTTTTAAAGACCACTGGTATTCCACGAAAGGGTTGTTCATGCCGCTAAACTATAGTCAACAAGAGGGCACATTGCAACAATTGAAACTGCCACGTTTTTATAGACTTTCTGAAAGAATAGTAGTTAAATGCCTGCCTGAAGGTGAGGAGCAGGGAGTTCGACAGGCTAGCAGTGTGATAAATGAAAGAGACCTCCTCGTGCTCCAGCGTCTAAATGTAGTAACCTGCAGGAACCTGGCTCTTAAGAAATGAAGGTTATGTCCATGCAAATACAAACAAAACTTTCTGAACAGATACGCTGGAGCCATGCCCTGTATAGCTTCGAAAATCAGGCAGAGGGCTTTAAAAGCACATTTTGCCGGAAAGGTAGCCAGTGAAGCAATGGAAGAAGATTGACCCACCATACTATGAGAAGGATTGAGAGTGACACATGCTGCAACATTTTGTACAATCTGAAACCCATCTACAAGGCAAGAAGGCATACCTAGGTAAAGAATATTGGCATAATCCAGGAAAGAAGAAATGAGGGCCTAGACTGTAGTTTTGCAAGCAGAAACGGTCAAATACAAAGGATTTGACAAATAACCTGGAGAAAAGCACAACACTTGAAAGCTACCCTAGTGAAGTGTGCTGCAAATGAAAGGTCAGTGTCAAAAAGCGTACACAAATGTGTGGCACAGAGAGTGAGAGAAGGTTGAGGATCTAGTTTTTCAGGCCACCATTTAGAGCCCCGGATGTGACCGTTGGCTCTAAACAACAGAATCTCATTCTTCTCTGCATAAGATTTTTTTTAAAACGCTTTAAAAATCCAGTCATTCATATATAGCTAATATATAGGCAGAAATACTGAGTTTCCACAAGATTGACAGAAATGAAAATGACAATATGGGTGTCAACCGTACATCTGTACATGTCATGCTGGAGAAACAAAATGATCTAATCCGATTGCTCAGATATACATTAAATAATAATCTTCCTCGGATAGGAATGAAGAAAGAGAGACACAATTAGTTCTTTGGAGAGAAATGATTTAACCCACTCCAAAGTCAAAACAGAGACTCTTATACTCACTATCTTCTCTATGAGCACAGGATGACCAATTGTATCAAAAGCCATGCACAGATCCAATAGGATCAAGGTGGCAGAACGGTCCTTATCCAGGATGACTGTAATGTCCTCCACTGCAGCCAGAAGGGCTGTCTCTATGCTATGAAATGGTCTGAAACCAGACTGGGCTTTGTCCAGTCGCTGGTTCTGTGCCAGATAGGATGTAAGCTGAGAGTTGACACAGCTTTCAATAAGATTAGTTTGGTAGGGGAGCAGCAATATAGTTCTATAGGTTATATACAATATTCGTTCCTAGGGCCCTCATAGATTTCCTGACTCTAGTCTTAGCGGGGAATAATCCTTGCCATGACAGAGAGATGGGACCAAATCAAGATAAAGGAGTGGTTTAGTGCGAGTCAGCACCCATTCTAATGGGGTTATCCATTTTGAAATTAGTGTGTCTGGCAATTTTACAGACAAGCATATTGAAAACACTGCAAAAGGAGGTGGGCATGGGGATAGATCATTCAGTAGTTCGGAGCATAAAACTGGCATCTGACCACCACCTTCATGGCATGCCTGGACCTGGGAAAAGTATATCTAATGAAGATGGCTCTGCTGGTATGAAGATAACTCAAGGACTCCTGCTAGAACCCAGGTACTGAAACTGCTCTCTGAGGATCAAAGGTTTTGTCTTCATGTTTGCCTGGTGAAAAAAGCAAAAGCAACAGGATTCCCTCCTACAAGAAGGCCCAGTTGACCACTAAACTCTCGACCTGGCAGGAGAGGTCCGGTATCTTGAAGTCTTCCATGAGGACCAGGGGTGACCAGGAGCAACTTCCCAACAGTTGGAGAAAAGTGGGACTTAGTAATTTTATCCATATCCTGAAGATCAGAAGAAATAGGCTGAGGCATTCCCATGGAGGTTGCACCTTAGCATGCAAGAAAACCAGGTATTTTTACTTGGAGCTTTTGTCTGTGCTGAAAATGGGTTCAGCTAGGCCTCACAGCGAAAGCATCCGGCCCTGTGGAACCCTGAAAAGCTACAGCTTCCCTCACACCCTGGAGAATTTTGGAGATGTAAGAAAGGGACTATGTCCAAAGGTTTTTCCAACAAAACCAGTGGCTTCAGTAGGAGGTGGACCATGATTAACCTTGATGGCATCAGCCTTGCAACTTGCCCCACTGAAAGACTTTGACTTCCATAACAGAGACTAAATCAGAAGATAAAAAAAAACTTTCACTGGAGAGACCTGCCATGCGTATGTTTCCCCCGCTCTATTGCAACCAGCCTCAATTCATAACTGAGTGTTCATATTGAAGGTTTAATTTTCCAAGAGCCTTTTGTGTTGAAACTTTAAAGAATTAGGGGCCAGATTTAGATGTAGGTGGCTGGGCCATTGTTTCACCAGGACAATGGGGTATATTCCTCTGTTGCTCTGGCAGAGGTACCAACCATCAGATTTATAAATATCCGCCAACCTGATGGGTAGTTATAAGGCATTGTCAGGAACTGCCATCACAACAGTTCCTGTCAATGCATTTCCTGAAACTGTATTTCATTTAGAATGAAAAAGGTAATGCCCCCCCTTACCCTAGGGGGTGCAGAGAGATAGTGGCATGATTTATTTTTTACTGTCCTTCACTGTCAAAGTTTGTCTGGCGGTGATGGACAGTAAAAAAACTACTATATTTCCCCCCATTCGAATTGGGTGGCTGGACATATAGCCATTTCTCTGATGGCCTTTATTCCATTAGAGGATCTAACCATGACAGAGACTGAGTAGTCTATGTCATGGTTACATCAATGGTCCGATCATCTGTAGTGCGATGGAGTATCCTTACCGCCAAGATATAAATTGGCACCTGTATCTTTTGTTCGCTTAATCTGATTTTAATCATTTTTTTGACTTTTTGCTGATAATTTTGATTCCCTTTTTCGAAATGAATTGGGGAAGGTTATTGTCATTAAAGGGGTTGCTACTATTTAAACTTAACAGGTGTGTGGTGGAGACTTGTCAATACTTTCTTTGGTGTCTGGTTGAAATCAGTGCTTTCTGTTATGTGCATGTGACACTCGGGCTAAGAACAACGCGGGAGTCAGCCTTCAAGTAGATAAGTGATTTTTATTGTGTTGTGATTTTGTTTTATCTCTTTTGGGTTTACTCTCTTCTTTACGTCTCTTCGTTTCTTCGGGCTCCCAGGAAGCGCATGCGGAGAAAAGAATAATATTATCGGTAAGTGGTTTGTTTTTCTGGTTTTGTTATTCTTCACTGTCTCTTGCTTTCCCTCTTCTTCTGTCCTTTCCTTTCTTTCTGTCCTCTCTTTTTCCGTTTCCTGTATTTCCCTTATCTGTTACTCTCTTCTTCTCTTTTCTCCGTCCTGTCACTGTATTACCTTGGTCTTCTCCTGTTCTCTTGATCATTTATTCTTGGCGACTGCTGCTTAGGCTTTCCTTTTTTAGCAATAGTATGACCTGCTATCTTTCTTGTTTACTGTCAGCTGTTTGACATACCCCTCACCTCACCCGTTTCATAGTGTGTATCAGTGTTTGTCCTTGTTCCCCTTTTTACCTCTACCCCCCTCCCTTGACACTCTACATCCACTCCTCCCGTCCTCCCTTCCCTTCACTACGGCGTTTTACACAACTGGGAATGCCACGCTTCTCCAGAAGTGTGGCAGGCTCTTGTGTTCTGCTCCCCCGGTCGCCGTGTTGCTCCAGTCTCTACCGGCTCCTTCTTCCTCCTGGATTCCCCGGTCGGGGACGAACCACTCTCCGCTTTCCGCGGTCCTCCGGCCTTGGGTCTCCCACTCCTTCGTCTCGCTCCTCGTCCTTCTCGATCTCTCCGGACTCCTCTCTCTCCTGTGATCCCGCCACTGACCTTTTTGTGCCTCCTCTTTCCTGCATTAGTCCAGCCTCGCCTCTCCCATTGGTTTTGGTCCCATGGTGTTCCGGCGCACCACGGGCAGCGGCAGCACAAGTCGAGAGTGGGTGTGGGCAGGTTCCGTCCAACCCGTCACAGTGCACTCAAAGAAAGTAAATTGAGCACACAAATCCTGTTCAGAGGAAGACTTTATTTGACATTCGCACAAAGAAAATTTTAATAAAATTATGTCTAAATTGTTGTTTTCCTTTTGTGATAGCATTGCTTTAGCAGTTTTGTTAGAAATGGGGTCTCTAGTTGGCAGCGGTATACACCCTTGTCCAAGTAGGGACCACAATCCTAGTCAGGGTAAGTCACACACAATCCAAATTATCCTGTGGCCACCCTCTGGTGCTTGGCACTGAGCAGTAAGGCTTAACTTAGAAGGCAATGTGAAAAGCATTTGTGCAATAAATCATACAGTAGCACAGTGAAAACACCACACAAGTTTAGAAAAATAGATAATCTGTATCTGAACAAAACAAGGTCAAAACGATGAAGATCCATTAAGTACAAGTTGAAATATCAATTTTAAAAGGTTGAAAAGAGTCTTAATCCTTAGAAATAAACAGTTATCTCTTTGTTACACGCAGTACCTGGTATGCATCAAAAATAATGGCGCACGGAGACCGCAGAGGAGCAGATGCGTGGAAAAACAGAATGTTCCATTGAGTTTTCTGACGCAGTACAGATGATGCATCATTTCTTTTCACTCTGCAAGGGGTTTTCTCTGTTTTTCAATGCGCAGTCTTGGATTCTCACTGCTGTGCGGGGATATTTTGACACCCAGGGACAATGCGGGGAAAATCCTTGACGTGCTGGAAGAAGGCACAGGCCCTGTGTTAATCCGGTAGATGATATGTCGAATTTTCCATCCCAAAGCAGGCGCAAATTTTCAGTTGGGAACTCCGGGCTGCATCATTCTGGTCGGCTGTGCAGTGATTTCTCGGTCGCAATGCAGGCTTCACATTGGTTTCGCCAGGAGGTGTTCTGATTTTCGATGCACAAGGAGTTTCCTGACGAGACAAAGCCTTTTTGGCATTGAGACTTCAGAAAACAGGAGGCAATCTCACTCCAAGCCCTTGGAGAGCACTTTTAGGGAAGGCAGAGTCCTTCTCAGGAAAGTCAGAGGCCAGAGGGCAGCAGGGCAACAGAAGGGCAGCAGTCCTTCTCAGCAAAGCAGTCCAGATGAGTCCTTTGGGTAGCCAAGCAGCTCCTCTGACAGGGTGCAGGTGTAGGTCCAGAAGTGTCTGAGTTGGTGGGTTTAGAGACCCAGTTTATATACCCACTTTGAAGTGGGGGAGATATGTGGGGGAGACTTCAAAGAGTGGTTTTAAAGTGCACAAGTTCCCCTTTCAGCCCAGTCCTGTCTGCCAGGATTCCAGCGGGGGGGTTTATCAGACCATTGTGTGAGGGCAGGCCACTGGCCTTTGAAATGTAAGTGTCAGGCCCTCTACCCTTCCAGCCCAGAAAGACCCATTCAATATGCAGATGAATGCAGATGTGACTGAGTGTCCTGTGTTTGTGGTTGTCTGGGTGAAATGCACCTGGGAGCTGTCAACCAGCACAGACCAGATGTTGATTGGAGACGGGCTATATGGCACAGATGGCTATAATTGCAGAGAAATGCTCACTTTCTAAAAGTGGTATTTCTAAAATAGCAATATTAAATCCAAACTCACCAATAAGCAGGACTTTCTATTACCATTCAGGCCATCTAAATATGACCTGGTTACCCATTTCAGATCAGAATCTACCACTCAAAAGGTATATGAGAGCAGTCCTAATCCTAGTCTATGAAAGGAGCAGACCTCACAGTAGTGGAAAACGAATTTAGGAGTTTTCCACTACTAGAACATTAAGACACATATGTACATGTCCTGCCTTTTACCTACATAGCACTCTGCCATATGGGTTACCTAGGTCCTGCCTTAGGGGTGACGCATGTGTAGAAAAATTGGATTTTAAGGCTTGGCAAGTACTTTTAAATGTTAAGTCGAAGTCGCCATGCAATGGCAGTCATGAGACTTGGCTAAGGGGCTACTTATGTAGGTGGCACAATCAGTGCTGCAGGCCCACTAGTAACATTTATTTTACATGCCCTGGGCACATGTAGTGCACTTTACTAGGGACTTATAAGTAAATCAGATATGCCATTTGAGTATGAGCCAATGTTACCATGTTTTTAGGGAGAGAGCACATGCACTTTAGCAGTGATAAAGTTTCCAGAGTCATAAAGCCAGCAAAAAAGGAGAGAAAGAAGGCAAAATGTTTGAATGACCCTTTAGGGAGGCCATTTTCCAACAAGTTTCTTATAATCACATTACATTGTTTTGTAATTTGTTCACACTACAACTTGATGCCCCATCTAAAGGCCTGATTTAGAGTTTGGCCGACGGGTACTCCATCACAAATGGTATTGCTATCCTGTCTGCCTTACTAAAAATGCCCTAGGATATAATGCCTTTGTAATAAGGCATATGGGATAGCTGTCACTTTTATGACTGTGTAACCCATCTGCTAAACTCTAAATCACGCTGTAAGGTTATACAAAGGAAAGGAGAGCCACGCCGACAATAGAAAAGGTGGAATTAAGAATTTATGAACAAAAGCAGTTCCTCTTTGGAATAATGATGCACAGGATGAGGTGAAAGAGAAATACTTCTTTGGGGAGGAGCCAAATTCTATGTACCTATCAAAGTATTGGTAACAATAAGTCCTGCAAACAGCTGCATTGTCAAGCCAAACCTTAATAGGATAGAGTAAAACATTTTAAACTATGCTCACTCATAGGTCCTCAACAGAAATACTTTTGCATTAGTAATTCCTGGAGTGGGGTGGAGCAGGGTCTAGCACAGTGGTGCTCCTGAACAACTTGTGATTTCCAGTGGGGCAGGCAACTCCCATTACAAGTTCCAACAGGAAAGATGGTACACTTGAAATGTCCAGTCATGAAAAAAAATTATAGTGCATAATACCCCCAAAAGTTTAGGGGGCGAGGAAATAGTCAAGAGAATGTAGTAAAAACTAGTAGTGAGCATATAGAGAGACCCGGAGATTTCAAATAGATGCAAAGCAATTACATAGGCTACTCTCTCAATTAAAGATCTAGCAACTAATTTGTGAGTTCTAAGAGGCAGCATACTAGAAAGGCGAAGTAAAAACCAAGAGGAGGAAGAGGAAGTGGTTGTGGGAGGTGTCACTCTGCTGTGTTTGGGTGCAGGTGCATGGGCTGGATGCTGTTGTGAGGTGGATGGCTGTTGGGTGTCTGAGTGCTTGTGTTTGTGTACTTTGGGAGGGGGCACAGACACAATGGGAGAGGACACAGGGGCGTGTCCATGGCTGTTGGGGTGGTGTCTGCCAGTGAGGTGTGTGTTCTGATAGGTGTGCTGGTGATGGCGGTAGTGGATGAGGATGTAGTGCATGCAAGTGTGAGTGTAGACGCAACTGGGAGGAAGGTGGAGGACGAGGAAGAGGGGGACACAGTGGAAATTGTGGATGCTGGTATGTCTGCATCCAGATTTTGTTTGTGTGAGTGCCTGTGGGATGATGTGTGGTGCTTGTGTTTGCCTGTGCCACTCTTGTGTGTTGTCCTGTGTGCATCCTCGTCTGCCTGTGTGCTTGGGATAGGTTGGGGTTGAGGGGAATGGGTTTGGGAAGAGGAAGTTGGAGGTGGAGAGTGGAAACAGGGACAATGGCTACCATCAGAGATGAGGCCAGAGCCTGGATTGATCTCTGTTGGGCGCCAAGCCAGTGTGAATGCCCTCCAGAAATGCACTGGTCTGTTGCATTTGGGCTTCCAGCCCCTGGATGGCATTCACAATGCTTGACTGCCCTACAGAGATGGATTGCAGGAGGTCAATAGCCTTCTCACTCAGGGCAGCAGGGCTCACTGGGGCAGGGACTGAGGTGCCTGGGGCGAAGGAGATGCCCACCCTCCTGGGTGAGCAGGCACGGGCAACTCACTGAGGGGCTGCTGGGAGGGCAGTGCTGGTATGGGGGTCTCGGCTGTACCTGTAGCTGGGGTGGGCACAGAGGTGTCCACCACCACAAGGGAGCTTCCAACGGAGGAGGTATCTGTGTCCAGACTGCCCCTTCCAGCCTCCGCCGTGGTGCTCCCCTCGCCCTCCGTCCCATTGGTGCCCTCAACGTCGGTGCAATATGCCTCCTGGGTCCTGTGGGATGCAGCTCCCTCCATCGCCGATGCCTCTGCTCCTCCGCCAGATTATGCTAATGCACATAAGGACAGGATGACAAAAACAAAAAGGGGGGGAGAGACAAAGAAAACACTCGGTCAGTGGTTGAACCTACACCACAGTTGGCGTACACAGCACCCTCACACACAGGGAACAGACCTACGCACTATGCAATGCACTACCTGTAACAATGCTAGTCACCAGGGTATGGGGAGGGACACATAACGCCAACTGCAGCATACATGGGACCCACACAGACCTGCCCAGTAGTGGATGCCTACTAGCTAGGTTGGAGGAATATCACATCAGGACCCTACCCAACATGGGACCCACTCTGCAATGTCAGGTCTGGCCTAGGGGCACCCACAGATACTTATTCCCCTCCCGGATACCATCCCACCAGGCGTAAGTAGTAATGATGGGCACTGTACTCACACCCTTATGGCTGCTGTGATGCCCTCAAGCACCCATCCAGCTCAGGATGAGCCACCGCAAGTATGCAGGCCATCAGGGGGGTCAGGGGTCGACGAGCACCTCTTCTGTGTTGGGAGGCCATCCCCAGCTGGCGCACCATACCCCATCCCATCACCATTTACACAGACATGGCCCAGCACACAAGCTGCACGCTGCCCAGGGCCCATCCACTAACCCCCCCTACTCAAGGCCTTCACACACACCACTAGATGCATTCATGCCCAATGCATCATGCTCAAATTGTACTCACCAGTTGGTCTGGAGGCCCCTACAGCAGTCCGTATTGGGGTAGGACTCCATCCACAAGTCTCTCCAACTCTGCTGAGGTGAAGGCAGGGGCCCTTTCCCCTTCACACGGGCCATGATAGGTTCCAGACACAGGTCACAGCAGCACATGCAGTGTAGGTCCTCTCCTGTTGAAGGTCAGGTAGCAAGTGAGTGAACAGATAGAAAATGGTGGTGACGTCCGCGGCCGTGCATACCGTCACCGCCGGCGTACATCATCATTGGCCACTGTAACCCATAGGGCCCAATGTTATCCAATGAGGCATTGCACAGCGGTTCCTGACCGCCTCCCACAACGGTGCACAACGTCAGCGGAAATACCTCACTTCCACATGTACCTCCATACAGGACAGGTGGAAGCCATTTCAGGGCGGGGCAGGCCATGAAACTGCGCCACAGATCACAATTGTACATACAGGACAAATACTACTAATACATTTAAAATTCACACCATACATTGAACTGTAGTGGCTACAATGTACAGTTTATGACCGGCTCCTCACTCTTTTGGCCCATAGATTGCAACCGCTGAGGATGAATAGGAGATGGAGACATCCCCCGTGTACAGACCCCTGGTAGACTTGGCAACAATGGAGGACAGGCACATTATCCTCACCTACAGACTTGACAGGGCCTAAATCACGGAGCTGTCTGCCCAACTGGAGCCTGACCTGATATCTGCTATCCGTCACCCCACTGGGATCCCCTCTCTTGTGCAAGTACAATCTGTGCTACATTTCTTGGCAACTGGGTCTTTCCAAGTGACAGTGGGCTTTGCAGCAGGAATGTCACAGCCAATATTCTCAATAGTGCTGACCAGAGTTTTGTCTGCCCTGACTAAACACATGTGCAGCTACATTGTTTTCCCCCAGGTGGAGGATTTGGCCACAGCGAAGGCTGACTTCTATGCAATAGGACATATCCCCAGCACCATTGGGGCGATTGATGGAACACATATTGCATTTGAATCCCCTTGGCAAAATGAACAGGGCTTCAGAAATCAAAATCGTTTTCACTTGATGAATGTCCAGATGATGTGCCTGGCTGGCCAGCACATCTCCCACGTCAATACTAAATATCCTTGGTCTGTGGATGATGCCTTTATCCTGAGGAATAGCAGCATCCCAAATGTGATGGCCCTACTACAGAGGCACAGGGTGTGGCTAATAGGTGAGGCCGGGTTCCAACCCTGTGGATGTTGGTGTATGGGTATGGTGTGGGCCATAAAGGATAGTTTGTGGCTAACTGTTGTCCCTCGATATTTGCAGGTGACTATGGTTACCCCAACCTATCATGGCTACTGACCCCTATGAGGAATCCCAGGACAAGGGCTGATGAACGTTACAATGAGGCCCATGGGCGAACAAGAAGCATCATTGAACGTACCTTTGGCCTCCTGAAGGCCAGGTTTCGGTGTCTCCATCTAACTGGTGGACCTCTGTGCTACTCACCCAAGAAGGTCTTCCAGATAATCGTGGCATGCTGCATGTTGCATAACCTTGCCTTGAGATGCCATGTGCTGTTTCTGCAGGAGGAGGACGCTGGAGATGGCTGAGGAGGCAGAGGATTAGGATGAGGATGAGGACAACAGAACTGCAGTGATTAGACAATACTTCCAATGACACACAGGTAAGACAGTGTAACTTTACATTACATTGTCATTTTGTTTGTTTTACATTGTCACTGGCAGGCTGTTATTTCCCACTTCTATGCCCACTCACAGTACCCTTTGGCAACTCTTTTTGCAGATGTTGGTGCCCCTCTATCGCTCCTGGTGTTTTTACTGCAGCCAACTACAGGTCTTTCAGATGGCTGAGGAGGCAGAGGATTAGGATGAGGATGAGGACAACAGAACTGCAGTGATTAGACAATACTTCCAATGACACACAGGTAAGACAGTGTAACTTTACATTACATTGTCATTTTGTTTGTTTTACATTGTCACTGGCAGGCTGTTATTTCCCACTTCTATGCCCACTCACAGTACCCTTTGGCAACTCTTTTTGCAGATGTTGGTGCCCCACTATCGCTCCTGGTGTTTTTACTGCAGCCAACTACAGGTCTTTCCTATGTAAACATTACTGTACAGTTGAATTGCAATGTTTAAACCTTGTTAAACTAATACATACATAAATCATTTTACATACTCCGTATTTTTTCAAAGTGTGTTTATTGCAGTGCTAAGAAGAAAAGGGAGAAGTACAATGGGCTGAGGTGATGATGGAGAAAAGTCCAGGGTATTGCTCTAGTCTATTTGTAGCACAGGTGCATTGTCCAAGGGGGCATAGGAAGGGGAGCAATGTCAGTTCAAGGTGAACAGGGTGACAGAGTGGGACAGAAGGGTGAAAATCAGGAGAGTCTCATTTTCTGGCGGGGGTCTTGGCAATAGTCTCTGGCTTCTGCCTGGATGGCAGGGAACGTTTGCAAGGTGGTTTTCCTTCTGCAGGGGAGGAGTGCTGGTGGCCTGTTGGTCCTGTGGTGGGGCCTCCTTTCCACTACTGACAGCGGAGGTGGAGGGCAGTTCAGTAGTCTTGCTAGAGGCAGGGGCCTGCTGTTGGATGACTTCCTCCATCATAATGTTGGCCATGTCTGCCAGCACCCCTGCAATGGAGACCAGGGTGGTGTTAATGGCCTTGAAGTCCTCCCTGATCCCCTGGTACTGTCCCTCTTGCAGCCGCCTGTTCTCCTGCACATTGCCCAGGATCGGGCCCAGTGTATCCTGGGAATGTTGGTATGTTCCCAGGATCTCAGTGAGTGCCTCCTAGAGAGTCCCTGATTGTCTTGGGTTTGAGTTGTTCCCTGGAGTCCCTGTAGTGGTGGACACACTTCTGATTGACATGTCCTCGGGACAGAGGTATGAGTACACTGAGTGGGTGCTGTGGTGGTGTTTCCTGAGGGGGGAGGCTCTGTGGTGGTGTGTGACTGTGCCTGGGTAACCGACTGTCCGGAGGTCCCTGATTGGCCAGGTTGGTCATCCAGATCCAGGCGAGCACAGTTGCTGTCATCACTGTGGGCCTCTTCTATGGGGGGACTGGATAGTGCTGGCACCTCCTCTCCAGTGACATTGGCTTGGATACCTGTGGGAATGTAAATGCAGTGTTATTGTTTCTGTGTGTGATATATTGTGCATGGGTGGGTTGCCCTCTATGGTTGTAATTGCCCTGGCAGCTTTGCCTTGTGTGAGTTGTTATGTGGTGGGCTAGCTGATTCTCTCTAGTGTGCATGCTTTAGTGATAAGTGTTCATGCAGGGCTATGAATGGTATCCATGCATTGGTATGGCATGCAGGGCTTGGCATTGGGATGAGTGGGTTGTGATGGTGAGTTGTGTGGGAGGTAGTGGAGTGTTGCGAGTGAGGGTGGGGGTATGTGATGGAATGCATAGGGGGTGAAAGTAGTAAAGCGTTGACTTACCAGAGTCCAGTCCACCTCCTACACCTGCCAGGCTCTCAGGATGCATGATTGCCAAGACTCGCTCCTCCCATGTTGGAAGTTGTGGGGGAGGAGGTGGGGGTCCACCGCCAGTCCTCTGTACTGCAAGCTGGTGTCTTGCTGCAATGGAATGTACATTCCCCAGTAGATCGTTCCACCTCTTCCTGATGTCATCCCTTGTTCTGGGGTGCTGTCCCACGGGGTTGACCCTGTCCACGATCCACCGCCATAGCTCAATATTCCTAGCAATAGATATCTGCTGCACCTGTGCTCCAAATAGCTGTGGCTCTAACCGGATGATTTCCTCCACCATGACCCTTAGCTCCTCCTCAGAGAAATCCGGCTTGTCATTGTGGTGCCATGGGTGTTGTGTGAATAGTGTGGGTGAGGGTGTGTAGGGTGATGTGTAGGGGTGTGTGTTGTGAGGTTTGTGGGTGGTGTATAGGTGATGGTGGTGTGTGTCTCTGGTCTTGTATGTGGTTGTGGTGTCTATCTCGTACCTATGGTTTGTAGTCGTAAGGGGTTGTGAGTAGTGTGAGTATGTGTTTTATAGTGGTGTGGGTGTGGTGTGTGTATGGCTGTCAGGTGTGTGTTGTTTTAACTGTCCAATAAGGTGTTTTTTTGTTTGTGTGTGTGTATTTTGAATGTGGCGGTATGTACCGCCAAGGGTTCACTGCCATTGAATGTCCGCCTTGGTGATTCGTGGGTAATAATGTTGTGGGCATTGTTCTGTTGGCGTAACGGTGTGGGTTTTGATACCGTCAGTTTATCACTGACCTTTGGTGTGGCAGACTTGTGTCTGTGGCTGAATAGTGACGGATTGGTGTGTGTGTCATTATATGGTGAAGGGATATCCGCCGAGGCGGTGGTACATTGGCAGCAGTCAGCATGGCAGTAAAGTGGGATTTACTGCCAATGTCATAATGAGGGCCAAAGTCTGGCTTTTAGATGGAATCACTGCAATCCTTTCCGATTCACAAAGGTAGCATGGAATAGTTCCAGTTTGCTAAGAGCTGCTAGTAACTGTTCCAAAAGTTTAAGCCATCAACATGTAACAGCTTAAACCCTGCTTGTGCGCTGGGAAAATCGCGAGTATATCTCGACAAAAGCTTGCATTTCTCCCCAAGATCACATTCACATCCAACCTTGTTTGAGTCGGTGTAAGAGTCACTTTAAGGGTTCAGGACTCACAGCACAGGTATTCTGTCAATCCTGTGATCCAGTGCTGCTTTCCCATTCAGCCTTCCAATTAGGCATTTCCTAATTTTTCTAGGAGTGTCACAATCACATTCTTATCTTATTAATATTTGAAAAGTAACAGATGTTTGCGCAAGAGCTATGGGCATTTCAGGCACCACTGAGTTATTCGCAGGTTAATGCGAATAGTGAGTAGTAGCTAGTCTCTTTTGAGAATCAGACCTTTTTTGTCTTTGGTATGGCTGCGGCAAAGAGTTCCAAAAAGTAATGTCAAGGTTTAGGAGAGTTATAAGTGCACATTAGAGGAAATAGGCCAATGTAAATTTGATGCTGTTTAGCTCAGGCGTTAGACAAGACATTGGAATTAAATATATATATATATATATATATATATATATATATATATATATACATACATATATATATATGTATATATATATATATATACACATACAGACACACACACACACATATATATACATATATATATTTATATATATATATCATTTATATATATATATATCACTCAATTATCCCAATAGCAAAAGCTCCTACTGAAGTCAATACCCGTGGTGGTGGAGCGTCCTCGCCAGTGGAGCGAGCTGGCTGGAACTTGCAATCTTCAATTGAGAAGTGTTGGAAATTGGGTTATTGGTAAGGACACTTAAGTACCTGCACTTATCAATAGGCCACTAACCTCCACTTAGGACCAGTTAGGTCTCAATAAATTAAACTTAGCTCAACCCTTGGTAGATTGGCAGCTTGGCAACGAGCGACAAGGCTTAACTTAGGAGACATATGTGTAAAGCATTTAAAAATCACAAAACAGTAAATAAGTAAAACACCAAACACAATAAAAATCCAACACCAATTTATAACAATAAATTATATTTTTATCTTTGAAATGACACCAAAACAAATAAAATCAGATAAGGGCAACCGGAGGTATGAGATTAAAGAATTAATGCTTTTTAGCGCTTAGAAACGAATAGTGCATAAAATTTGGTCATATGGTCGCACCTCGACGGGGGCAAATTCAAAATTTGAGGCCGACCATGATTTTTCCTTCGGACTTAGTTGTTTCTTCTAGATGAAAATCCTTTGACCAGGGCAAACCTGAATTTTGATCTGACGTACCTGGAGCCCTCTTTGGATACACTGCCTGGGAGGTCCCGGTCAACTTCTTCATTCGGACTTAGTCACTTTTGCAGAGATTTTCTTCACCAGGACGAACCTGCAAGTCAGGCTGGGTCGCGGTTGAGGCAAGCGGCTCGAGTTGCCGTGGTAGGTCGGTCCCTTTAGGGAGATTTTTTCTAAAAGTTCTCGAAACTTCACCAAACTTCTGGATCTTCTTCCAGATGTTCATTTAAGATTCTTTTGGTGTTCACAGCTCATCCCAAGGTTCCAGAAGCTCTGAGATGCTCCTTGAGGGTGTGGAATACAACTCCCAGAATGCACCTGGTGCAAACTCCAAAACGGCCACTAGACAGTGGTCAGCTGGTTAGTTTCTTCAGGAGTTTGTGCAGGGGACTCTGGTTAGCAATATTTCACCTGTAGCAAACAGGGAGTCCCTCCTTGAACCAGTTGAAGCTAGTCAAAGTCCTTCTTGTGGTGAAGCCCAAGTGTGCAGATGGTGCAGTCCTCCAGAGTGCAGTGTCTAGGTGCAGGTTAGGGGTCCAGCAGGGCAGTTCTTCTTTTTCTGTAGTTCTTCATTGTTGGAATCTAGTAGGGATCTAAGGTGTGGGTGCAGGTCTGCCAGTTTTATCCTTGCTCCTGGGTGAAAAACAGGGGGGTCCTGGTTCTGTAATCAGGTGTAGGGCCCTTTCCCCTGTGATGACCACTTCCTGGGAAGTATGGCAAAAATCAGTCCAAGGGAGCAACATTCCTCAAACATCCATCATGGCTGAAAATTATTTTGGAGGCTACAGCTGGCTGAGCCCATGCACTGGTATGACTAAAAATCCTAAACACACCCCTCTCCTGCCCTCTCCTAATCTATTCAGGGGGGTACTTCATTTTCTGGGTTTGCAGGATGTGGGGGAGGTGCTGGGTTGCTCCAAATGTCATTCCCTGCCTTTGAAGACCAGTTTGGCAGCCCTTCCCCCCTTCCTTCCTCTACATCTGCTAAGGGAAGTTCTCCTCCCCAGGCACATTCCATTGCGCTGAGCCCAGGTTACTTTACACCTCATCAAGGCAGCCTGGCCAGGCTGCCAGAGGCTGGCCAATCAGAGCAAAGCACTACAGGGATGAAGTTGGCAACTTTTTAGGTAAAGTTTAAAAGTCTTTACCTGAACAAGTCATATTAAATCCAACAATTGTAAGTTGTGGGATTCATTATAAGAATTCATTTGATATCAAACTTAATGTATCTGACACTTGGGGGGACTTTATAAATTAAAACAAAGTCTCCCTGTTCTAGCCTATGGAGGCCATTCACTACAATGAGGGAAAAATGCATTTGGTTGTTTTACCTCACCAGTGCTCATAAAACTATTTTAATAAGGTCCCTGCTTATTGTTACATGCAACACAGCCCTAGGGACACATAGGGCACACCTTAGGGGTGACTTATATGTAAAGATAAGGTTGTTTAAGACTTTGGAACTACTTTTCATTCCGAAGTCAAATGTGTATGTAACTTTAATTTAAAAGCAGCCAGCAATGCAGGCCTGCCTTTAAAATGACACTGGACACCTATGGGTGCTTTACTTATGCTGGGGTCCCTAAACCTACATGCCCTACCATATACTAGGGATTTATAGGAAGGTTGAGTTAGCCAATTATAATTAACCTAATTTGCATGCTCATTTTACACAAAGCAAAGGCCCTGGGACTGGTTAGCATTAACCAGGGCACCATCAGAGTCAGGAAAACACCAGCAAAAAGTGAAAAGTGGGGTCAAAAAGTTAGGGGGCCTCTGCAATCAGCCCTATTTTCTCACACAAAGCACTCAAGATTGTAGTGCAAGCTGTTTTTACTGCAACATGAACATGACATGTTTCGCCAAACACATGGGCTTGATCACATGTGATTCGCATGTGATTCATCGCATTCACATGTGATGAAGTATTCACAAACAAAGAAAAATTTGTGCAGGGAAATGCACAGCTCTGATTGGCTGCAAACACCTTAAACCAGGAAGTGTTGGCAGCCATCTTGGAACACGACTTTAGCTGAGTCCCAGAAATAAAAGTTTTAAAAAATAGAATAAAAGGGGCAAGAGTAGAGACACTTTGACCCCTTAACTCTGGTGTTGGGGTCCCAGAGGGACCCCCACAGAGCAAAAAGGTAGTTTTTGTTTCTTTATTTTGCTGCAAATTCATTGTATTTGCAAATTCATGGAAAAACTGTTTAAAAAACAAGGCGGGCTCCAGTGCTTGTTTTTGATAGGCACCTGAGTGGGCCAGGCCTGGCGATATTGATAATTTTGTGTGGGGGGCCTCCTGCCTCCCACCCCCCACAGCACCAGGGACTACCACCTCCATGGAGCGACTTTGGCCAATATATGCAGGGGACCTGTGGCTTCACCGCACCCCAGGGACCACCACCTCCCTGGGGCAATCTTGAAATGTGGTGCAGGGGTGCCACGCGCCCCCCTGCAGTCCCAGGGATTACCACCTCCCGGGGACTTTGAATTTATTCTAAGCGGCGGGCTGTGATCTCCCCACACCCCGGGGACCACCACCTCCCCAGGGTTTTAAATACAATCCATATGGGGGCCGTTGCTCCCCCGCACCCTGGGGACCACCACCTCCCTGGGGCAAAGAGTAAACAATACAAAGGGGTCTGTTTCAGTTGCCCAGTAACCCAGTGTAGGAGGCTGGACTGGCTTGTAGTGAGTACCAAGGGGTACTTACACCTTGCACCAGGCCCAGGTATCCCTTATTAGTGTAGAGGGGTGTCTAGCAGCTTAGGCTGATAGAAAAGGTAGCTTAGCAGAGCAGCTTAGGCTGAACTAGGAGACAAGTGACGCTTCTACAGTACCACTAGTGTCATATGCACAATATCATAAGAAAACACAATACACAGATATACTAAAAATAAAGGTACTTTATTTTTATGACAAGATGCCAAAAGTATCTCAGTGAGTACCCTCAGTATGAGGATAGCAAATATACACAAGATATATGTACACAATACCAAAATATGCAGTAATAGCAATAGAAAACAGTGCAAACAATGTATAGTCACAATAGAATGCAATGGGGGCACATAGGGATGGGGCAACACAAACCATATATTCTAGAAGTGGAATGCGAACCACGAATGGACCCCAAACCTATGTGACCTTGCAGAGGGTCGCTGGGACTGTAAGAAAACAGTGAGGGTTAGAAAAATAGCCCACCCCAAGACCCTGAAAAGTGGGTGCAAAGTGCACCTAAGTTCCCCAAAGAGCACAGAAGTCGTGATAGGGGAATTCTGCCAGAAACAACAACACCAGCAATGCAACAATGATGGATTTCCTGACGAGAGTACCTGTGGAACAAGGGGACCAAGTCCAAGAGTCACGATCAAGTCGGGAGTGGGCAGTTGCCCAGGAAATGCCAGCTGTGGGTGTAAAGAAGCTGCCACCGGATGGTAGAAGCTGAGGCCTCTGCAGGAACGACAAGGGCTAGAAACTTCCCCTTTGGAGGATGGATGTCCCACGTCGTGAAGAGTCGTGCAGAAGTGTTTTCGTGCAGAAAGACCGAAAAAAAGTATTGCTAGCTGCAAGGGTCATGGTTAAGGTTTTTGGATGCTGCTGTGGCCCAGGAGGGATCAGGATGTCGCCAATTGCGTGAGGAGACAGAGGGGGTGCCCAGCAAGAGAAGGAGCCCACTCAGAAGCAAGCAGCACCCACAGAAGTGCCGGAACAGGCACTACAAAGTGGAGTGAACTGGAGCTCACCCGAAGTTGCACAAGAGGGTCCCACGAAGCCGGAGGACAGCTCAGGAGGTCGTGCAATGCAGGTTAGAGTGCCGGGGATCCAGGCTTGGCTGTGCACAAAGGAAATCCTCGGTGAGTGCACAGGAGCCGGAGTAGCTGCAAAACACGCGGTTCCCAGCAATGCAGTCTAGCGTGGGGAGGCAAGGACTTACCTCCACCAAACTTGGACTGAAGAGTCACTGGACTGTGGGAGTCACTTGGACAGAGTTGCTAAGTTCAAGGGACCTCGCTCGTTGTGCTGAGAGGAGACCCAGAGGACCGGTGATGCAGTTCTTTGGTGCCTGCGGTTGCAGGAGGAAGATTCCGTTGACCCACGGGAGATTTCTTCGGAGCTTCTAGTGCAGAGAGGAGGCAGACTACCCCCACAGCATGCACAACCAGGAAAACAGTCAAGAAGTCGCCAGGATCAGCGTTACAAGGTCGCAGTAGTCGTCTTTCCTACTTTGTTGCAGTTTTGCAGGCTTCCAGCGCAGTCAGCAGTCGATTCCTTGGCAGAAGGTGAAGAGAGAGATGCAGAGGAACTCTGATGAGCTCTTGCATTCGTTATCTAAGGAATTCCCCAAAGCAGAGACCCTAAATAGCCAGAAAAGGAGGTTTGGCTACCTAGGAGAGAGGATAGGCTAGCAACACCTGAAGGAGCCTATCAGAAGGAGTCTCTGACGTCACCTGCTGGCCCTGGCCACTCAGAGCAGTCCAGTGTGCCAGCAGCACCTCTGTTTCCAAGATGGCAGAGGTCTGGAGCACACTGGAGGAGCTCTGGGCACCTCCCAGGGGAGGTGCAGGTCAGGGGAGTGGTCACTCCCCTTTCCTTTGTCCAGTTTCGCACCAGAGCAGGGCTGAGGGATCCCTGAACCAGTGTAGACTGGCTTATGCAGAGATGGGCACCATCTGTGCCCATCAAAGCATTTCCAGAGGCTGGGGGAGGCTACTCCTCCCCAGCCCTGACACCTTATTCCAGAGGGAGATGGTGTAGCACCCTCTCTCTGAGGAAGTCCTTTGTTCTGCCTTCCTGGGCCAAGCCTGGCTGGACCCCAGGAGGGCAGAAACCTGTCTGAGGGGTTGGCAGCAGCAGCAGCTGCAGTGAAACCCCGGGAAAGGCAGTTTGGCAGTACCTGGGTCTGTGCTAGAGACCCGGGGAATCATGGGATTGTCTCCCCAATACCAGGATGGCATTGGGGGGGCAATTCCATGATCTTAGACATGTTACATGGCCATATTCGGAGTTACCATTGTGAAGCTATACATAGGTAGTGACCTATGTATAGTGCACGCGTGTAATGGTGTCCCCGCACTCACAAAGTCTGGGGAATTGGCCCTGAACAATGTGGGGGCACCCTGGCTAGTGCCAGGGTGCCCACACACTAAGTAACTTAGCACCCAACCTTTACCAGGTAAAGGTTAGACATATAGGTGACTTATAAGTTACTTAAGTGCAGTGTAAAATGGCTGTGAAATAACGTGGACGTTATTTCACTCAGGCTGCAGTGGCAGGCCTGTGTAAGAATTGTCAGAGCTCCCTATGGGTGGCAAAAGAAATGCTGCAGCCCATAGGGATCTCCTGGAACCCCAATACCCTGGGTACCTCAGTACCATATACTAGGGAATTATAAGGGTGTTCCAGTATGCCAATGTAAATTGGTTAAATTGGTCACTAGCCTGTTAGTGACAATTTGGAAAGATATGAGAGAGTATAACCACTGAGGTTCTGATTAGCAGAGCCTCAGTGAGACAGTTAGTCATAACAAAGGTAACACATTACAGGGCACACTTATGAGCACTGGGGGCCTGGCTGGCAGGGTCCCAGTGACACATACAACTAAAACAACATATATACAGTGAGATATGGGGGTAACATGCCAGGCAAGATGGTACTTTCCTACACAACCCCCCCCCCCCAAACGAAGGACAATAAGACTAGCCATGACCTGATGAGTCTTCATTGTCTAAGTGGAAATATCTGGAGAGTCCATCTGCATTGGAGTGGGTACTCCCAGGTCTATGTTCCACTGTATAATCCATTCCCTGTAGGGATATGGACCACCTCAAGAATTTAGGGTTTTCACCTTTCATTTGTTTTAGCCAAAGTAGAGGTTTGTGGTCTGTCTGAACAATGAAGTGAGTGCCAAACAGGTATGGCCTCAACTTCTTCAGTGCCCAGACCACAGCAAAGGCCTCCCTCTCTATGGCAGGCCAACGCTTTTCTCTAGGGGTCAACCTCCTGCTGATAAAAGCAACAGGTTGATCCTGGCCTTCAGAATTAAGTTGTGATAAGACTGCCCCTATCCCTAATTCAGATGCATCAGATTGGACAATGAATTTTTTGGAGTAACAGGGGCTTTTCAGGACAGGTGCAGAGCACATGGCCTGCTTCAGCTCCTCAAAAACTTTCTGACAGCTAGCTGTCCGCAATACCTTTTTAGGCATTTTCTTAGATGTGAGGTCATTAAGAGGGGCTGCAATGGAGCCATAGTTCTTTATGAACCTCCTGTAATACCCAGTGAGGCCTAAGAAGGCTCTCACCTGGGTTTGAGTTGTAGGGGGAACCCAATCTATAATAGTTTGGATTTTCCCCTGAAGTGGTGCAATCTGTTTTCCACCTACCAGGTGTCCCATATAAACCACTTTCCCCTGCCCTATCTGGCACTTTGAAGCCTTGATAGTGAGGCATGCCTTTTGCAGGGCCTCCAAAGCTTTCCATGGGTTGACCAGGTGATAATCCCAGCTGGAGCTAAAGACAGCTATATCATCTAGATATGCTGCACTAAAAGCTTCCAGCCCTTGCAGGACTGTGTTCACCAACCTTTTAAAAGTGGCAGGTGCATTTTTCAATCCAAAAGGCATTACTGTGAATTGGTAATGGCCTCCAATGGTTGAAAATGCTGTTTTTGCTTTTGCATCCTCTGATAACTTGATCTGCCAATGCCCTGCAGTCAAATCAAAGGTGCTTAGATACTTGGCAGATGCCAGTGTATCTATTAGCTCATCTGCTCTGGGTATAGGGTGAGCATCAGTTTTGGTTACCTGGTTGAGACCTCTATAGTCTACACAAAACCGCATTTCCTTCTTTCCATCCTTGGAATGAGGTTTTGGTACAAGTACCACAGGAGAGGCCCATGGACTTTCAGAGTGCTCAACCACTCCCAGTTCAAGCATTTTCTGCACTTCTTGCTTTATGCAGTCTCTGACATGGTCAGGCTGCCTATAGATCTTACTTTTGACAGGCAAGCTGTCTCCAGTATCTATAGTGTGCTCATACCAAGAAGTGGTGCCTGGCACAGTAGAGAAGAGTTCAGAAAACTGACCCAGGAGATTTATGCAGTGGTCTTTCTGCTCAGCAGTAAGACAATCTGCCAAAACTACACCTTCCACTAGAGCATCTCGTTCTGTGGAAGAGAAGAGATCAGGGAGAGGGTCACTCTCTTCTTCCTGTCCTTCATCTGTTGCCATGAGCAGGGTGAGATCAGCCCTGTCATAGTAGGGTTTTAGGCGATTGACATGGAGCACCCTAAGGGGACTCCTGGCAGTGCCTAAGTCAACTAAGTAGGTGACTTCTCCCTTCTTTTCAACAATTATGTGAGGTCCACTCCATTTGTCTTGGAGTGCTCTTGGGGCCACAGGCTCCAAGACCCACACTTTCTGCCCTGGTTGGTACTGAACCAAAACAGCCTTCTGGTCATGCCATTGCTTTTGGAGCTCTCGGCTGGCCTGAAGGTTTTTACTGGCCTTTTTCATGTACTCAGCCATCCTAGATCTTAGGCCAAGTACATAGTCCACTATGTCTTGCTTTGGAGCTTTTAAAGGTTGTTCCCAACTCTCCTTAACAAGTGTTAGAGGACCTCTTACAGGGTGTCCAAATAGGAGTTCAAAGGGGCTGAAGCCCACTCCTTTTTGGGGTACCTCCCTGTAAGCAAAAAGGAGGCAAGGTGACAGGATATCCCATCTCCTGCAGAGTTTTTCAGGGAGTCCCATTATCATACCTTTGAGAGTTTTGTTAAATCTCTCCACCAGTCCATTTGTTTGTGGATGATAGGGTGTGGTGAACTTGTATGTTACACCACATTCCTTCCACATGGCCTTTAAGTAAGCAGACATGAAATTGCTTCCCCTGTCTGATACCACCTCTTATGGGAAGCCCACCCTGGAAAAGATTCCTAGGAGGGCCTTTGCCACTGCAGGAGCTGTAGTGGTCCTTAGAGGAATTGCTTCAGGATATCTGGTGGCATGGTCCACTACCACCAAGATAAACCTATTGCCTGAAGCAGTAGGGGGGTCAAGGGGGCCAACTATGTCAACCCCTACCCTTTCAAAGGGAACCCCAACCACAGGCAGTGGGATAAGGGGTGCCTTTGGAGTGCCACCTGTCTTGCTTCTGGCTTGACAGGTTTCACAGGACTTACAAAATTCCTTTGTGTCCTCTGACATTCTAGGCCAATGAAACAAGGGGACAAGCCTGTCCCAAGTTTTCATTTGCCCCAAATGTCCAGTTAAGGGAATGTCGTGGGCTAGAGTTAGGAGGAACTTTCTGTACTCCTGAGGAATCACCAATCTCCTGGCAGCTCCAGGTTTTGGATCCCTTGCTTCAGTGTACAAAAGGTTATCCTCCCAGTAAACTCTGTGAGAGTCACTGACATCCCCATTTGCTTGTTTGACAGCTTGCTGCCTTAGACCCTCTAGTGTGGGACAGGTATGCTGTGCCACACTCAGCTCCTCCCTGGCAGGCCCCCCTTCACCCAAAAGCTCAGCAGCGTCTGCTTCCAGCTCCTCTGGTGTAGGTTCTGCACAGGGTGGAAATTCTTCTTCCTCAGAAGTTGAATTCACTGTAGAGGGAGGGATAGTAGGTAGTGATTTACTTTTACTAACCCTAGCTTTAGGGAGCACTTGGTCCATTCTTCCAGGATCCAAGTCACCCTGTCCTTGTTGCTTTTTGGCCTGAGCCCTGGTTAAAGCAAAAATATGCCCTGGAATGCCCAGCATTGCTGCATGAGCCTCCAACTCCACATGTGACCAAGGTGATGTCTCTAAATCATTCCCTAGTAGACAGTCTACAGGTAAATCTGAGGCAACCACAACTTTCTTTGGACCAGTAACCCCCCCCCCCCAGTTGAGATTTACAACAGCCATGGGGTGGCTAAGTGTGTTGTTATGAGCATCGGTTACTTGGTACTGATGACCAAGTAGGTGTTGTTCAGGGTGGACCAGTTTCTCTATTACCATGGTAACACTGGCACCTGTGTCCCTGTAGGCCTGAACCTCAACACCATTTATTAGGGGAAGTTGCTTGTACTTATCCATATTAAGGGGACAAGCAACCAAGGTGGCTAAATCAATAGCCCCTTCAGAGACTAACACAGCCTCTGTGGTCTCCCTAACAAGACCAACCCCAACTAAATTACCAAAAGTGAGCCCAGCTACTCCCCTGGATTGGCTATTAGTAGGTTTGCTCCCACCACCACTGCTATTACTAGGGGCACTAGGTGTAGCAGCAGGGGTTGTAGTGGTAGGAGGCTTGGTGCTTTTCTTTGGACAACTGGGATCTGTTGTCCAATGGCCTTTTATTTTACATAAATAGCACCATGGTTTATTTTCTTTGTTTTGATTTGAAGAGGATTTGGGCCCACCACCCCCACCAGAGTGTTTTTGTGGGCCTGATGAAGACTCATTTTTAGATTTGTCCCCACCCTTGTCAGAAGACTTACCATCCTTCTTCTTGCCATCCTTGTCACCCCCTGTATGAACCTTTCTGTTCACCCTTGTTCTGACCCATTTGTCTGCCTTATTTCCCAATTCCTGGGGAGAGGTCAGATCAGAGTCTACCAGGTACTGGTGTAACAAATCAGACACACAATTATTAAGTATATGCTCTCTCAGGATTAAGTTATACAGGCTTTCATAGTCAGAAACTTTACTGCCATGTAACCACCCCTCCAAGGCCTTCACTGAATGGTCAACAAAGTCTACCCAGTCTTGTGAAGACTCCTTTTTGGTTTCTCTGAACTTCATCCTGTACTGTTCAGTGGTTAAGCCATAACCATCTAGGAGTGCATTCTTAAGAACTGTACAATTATTGGCATCACTTTCTTTAACAGTAAGGAGCCTATCCCTACCCTTTCCACTGAAAGATAGCCATAGGATAGCAGCCCACTGCCTTTGAGGGACCTCCTGTACAACACAGGCCCTCTCAAGTGCAGCAAACCACTTGTTAATGTCACCCCCCTCCTTGTAAGGGGGAACTATCTTGTGCAGATTCCTAGAATCATGCTCTTTTGCAGGATGATTATTTGGAATACTGCTGCTGCCACCATGGGGTCCTAACCCCAACCTCTGTCTTTCTTTTTCTAAATCAAAGGACTGCCTATCTAAATCCAGCTGTTGCTTCTTGAGCTTCAGCCTGGATTGTTCCACTCTCAATCTATTGAGCTCCCTTCCTAACACTCTGTCATCAGGGTGGGTGGGTTGGGCATGCCTTGAAACAGAAGAATGGTGTGAATGAACAGAGGGAGACCTGGCCCTAACAGATGGCACACTAACATTCTGCCCTACAGAAGTGACACTTCTACTGTGATGTGAAGCAACACTCTTACTGTGATGTGAATTCACATAAGTACCAGCTATGCTAGGTGGCCTGCTAAGGGGAAGGTTGGAAAGATTCCCTCCCAAATCTTTTGCTAGGGGTGCCCCAGGATCAGATTGGGACCCATCAGCCAATTTCTCACCAGAAGTGCCAACTAAGGTCTTATCTTGTTCAATGAGCATATTAACCAACAGCTGTCTTGAGGGATTCTTCCCTACCCCTAAACCTCTATCTATGCAGAGACTCCTTGCTTCCTTCCAGCTAAGGTTGTCATAAGCTATGCTGGACAGATCAAGAGTTTGGCCTGTACCAGACATGATAGACAAGAGTTTAAGGGACAGAAAAAGAAAGAAAAAGTTTCAGAACTTTTTAAAGAACAGAAAAAAAACTTGTTAAACTTTTTAAGAACTTTTTGAAAGTTTAGAGGTACTTTTCAGCACTTAGTAAAAGAAGTGAGAGAAGAAAAGCAAAACTTTTTGGTTAGGTGTACATACACTGAACTTGTTTTGTATATTTTTCTCTTAAGTACAATGACAAAAGTGGTAAGTAGTTGCAAAGTACTTATCCCACCGCTGCACAACCAATGTAGGAGGCTGGACTGGCTTGTAGTGAGTACCAAAGGGTACTTACACCTTGCACCAGGACCAGGTATCCCTTATTAGTGTAGAGGGGTGTCTAGCAGCTTAGGCTGATAGAAAAGGTAGCTTAGCAGAGCAGCTTAGGCTGAACTAGGAGAAGAGTGAAGCTCCTACAGTACCACTAGTGTCATATGCACAATATCATAAGAAAACACAATACACAGATATACTAAAAATAAAGGTACTTTATTGTATGACAATATGCCAAAAGTATCTCAGTGAGTACCCTCAGTATGAGGATAGCAAATATACACAAGATATATGTACACAATACCAAAGTATGCAGTAATAGCAATAGAAAACAGTGCAAACAATGTATAGTCACAATAGAATGCAATGGGGGCACATAGGGATAGGGGCAACACAAACGATATACTCTAGAAGTGGAATGCAAACCACGAATGGACCCCAAACCTACGTGACCTTGTAGAGGGTCGCTGGGACTGTAAGAAAACAGTGAGGGTTAGAAAAATAGCCCACCCCAAGACCCTGAAAAGTGGGTGCAAAGTGCACCTAAGTTCCCCAAAGAGCACAGAAGTCGTGATAGGGGAATTCTGCCAGAAACAACAACACCAGCAATGCAACAACGATGGATTTCCTGACGAGAGTACCTGTGGAACAAGGGGACCAAGTCCAAGAGTCACGATCAAGTCGGGAGTGGGCAGATGCCCAGGAAATGCCAGCTGTGGGTGCAAAGAAGCTGCCACTGGATGGTAGAAGCTGAGGATTCTGCAGGAACGACAAGGGCTAGAAACTTCCCCTTTGGAGGATGGATGTCCCACATTATGAAGAGTCGTGCAGAAGTGTTTTCGTGCAGAAAGACCGAAAACAAGCCTTGCTAGCTGCAAGGGTCACGGTTAAGGTTTTTGGATGCTGCTGTGGCCCAGGATGGACCAGGATGTCGCCAATTGCGTGAGGAGACAGAGGGGGCAACCAGCAAGAGAAGGAGCCCACTCAGAAGCAAGCAGCACCCGCAGAAGTGCTGGAACAGGCACTACGAAGTGGAGTGAATCGGAGCTCACACGAAGTGGCACAAGAGGGTCCCACGAAGCCGGAGGACAACTCAGGAGGTCGTGCAATGCAGGTTAGAGTGCCGGGGACCCAGGCTTGGCTGTGCACAAAGGAAATCCTCGGTGAGTGCACAGGAGCCGGAGTAGCTGCAAAACACGAGGTTCCCAGCAATGCAGTCTAGCATGGGGAGGCAAGGACTTACCTCCACCAAACTTGGACTGAAGAGTCACTGGACTGTGGGAGTCACTTGGACAGAGTTGCTGAGTTCAAGGGACCTCGCTCGTCGTGCTGAGAGGAGACCCAGAGGACCGGTGATGCAGTCCTTTGGTGCCTGCGGTTGCAGGGGGAAGATTCCGTCGACCCACTGGAGATTTCTTCGGAGCTTCTAGTGCAGAGAGGAGGCAGACTACCCCCACAGCACGCACCACCATGAAAACAGTCGAGAAGGCGGCAGGATCAGCGTTACAAGGTCGCAGTAGTCGTCTTTGCTACTTTGTTGCAGTTTTGCAGGCTTCCAGCGCGGTCAGCAGTTGATTCCTTGGCAGAAGGTGAAGAGAGAGATGCAGAGGAACTCTGATGAGCTCTTGCATTCGTTATCTAAGGAATTCCCCAAAGCAGAGACCCTAAATAGCCAGAAAAGGAGATTTGGCTACCTAGGAGAGAGGATAGGCTAGCAACACCTGAAGGAACCTATCAGAAGGAGTCTCTGACGTCACATGCTGGCCCTGGCCACTCAGAGCAGTCCAGTGTGCCAGCAGCACCTCTGTTTCCAAGATGGCAGAGGTCTGGAGCACACTGGAGGAGCTCTGGGCACCTCCCAGGGGAGGTTCAAGTCAGGGGAGTGGTCACTCCCCTTTCCTTTGTCCAGTTTTGCGCCAGAGCAGGGCTGAGGGATCCCTGAACCGGTGTAGACTGGCTTATGCAGAGATGGGCACCATCTGTGCCCATCAAAGCATTTCCAGAGGCTGGGGAGGCTACTCCTCCCCAGCCCTGACACCTTATTCCAAAGGGGGAGGGTGTAACACCCTCTCTCTGAGGAAGTCCTTTGTTCTGCCTTCCTGGGCCAAGCCTGGCTGGACCCCAGGAGGGCAGAAACCTGTCTGAGGGGTTGGCAGCAGCTGCAGTGAAACCCGGGAAAGGCAGTTTGACAGTACCCGGGTCTGTGCTAGAGACCCGGGGAATCATGGGATTGTCTCCCCAATACCAGGATGGCATTGGGGGGGGGCAATTCCATGATCTTAGACATGTTACATGGCCATATTCGGAGTTACCATTGTGAAGCTATACATAGGTAGTGACCTATGTATAGTGTACGCTTGTAATGGTGTCGCCGCACTCACAAAGTCCGGGGAATTGGCCCTGAACAATGTGGGGGCACACTGGCTAGTGCCAGGGTGCCCACACACTAAGTAACTTAGCACCCAACCTTTACCAGGTAAAGGTTAGACATATAGGTGACTTATAAGTTACTTAAGTGCAGTGTAAAATGGCTGTGAAATAACGTGGACGTTATTTCACTCAGGCTGCAGTGGCAGGCCTGTGTAAGAATTGTCAGAGCTCCCTATGGGTGGCAGAAGAAATGCTGCAGCCCATAGGGATCTCCTGGAACCCCAATACCCTGGGTACCTCAGTACCATATACTAGGGAATTATAAGGGTGTTCTAGTATGCCAATGTAAATTGGTTAAATTGGTCACTAGCCTGTTAGTGACAATTTGGAAAAAAATGAGAGAGTATAACCACTGAGGTTCTGATTAGCAGAGCCTCAGTGAGACAGTTAGTCATAACACAGGTAACACATTACAGGGCACACTTATGAGCACTGGGGGCCTGGCTGGCAGGGTCCCAGTGACACATACAACTAAAACAACATATATACAGTGAAATATGGGGGTAACATGCCAGGCAAGATGGTACTTTCCTACACCCAGGGGACCACCACATTCCCTGCAGCTCTGCAGCCAAGCCACAGCAAACCCTGCGCTGTTTGACTGCGGGACCTGTAAAGCAGTTCCTGCTGTCAAACAACAGAACTTTCATTTCTTTTTCCCGCACACGTGCAGGGAACAGAGATGTAATGCTTCATCAAACAGGGAGCTGCTGTTAGAGCAGCTCCTTGCTTGCTGAAGCAATTGCACCGCAAGGCCTGGAAGCTTCCCCTGCTGTGCCAGATAGCCCATAAAGGGTATTTTGAAAATATATTTTAAAAAAATATATATATATATTTTGGCACCATGGGGGAGCCCTTGAGGACTCCCTCGTAGTCCCAGTTAGCCCATAAAGGGCTACAAAAAATGGGAAAAAAAGAAAGGTATACTCAGTGTGAAGATCACAGACCTTCAGATCGAGCATTCAGGGTTCGAGTCCAGCCAGACTTGCTTCTCTTTTTTTTCTTAAGTACAAATTATTTTAATTATTTAAAAATGACAGATACATTTTTAATTTAAATTGTATATCATAGCTCAAACCCTAAAAAACTTGCTATATCTTTCCTTCTCACTTTCTCTCTCTTTCTTTCTCTCTGTCTCTCTTTCAGTCAATTTCTCCCACTCACACACCAACTTAGACACTTACGCTCCCACTCACAGACCCACTCAGACTCTCACACACCAACTCACAGTCCCACTGACAGCTTCATGCACCCAATCACAGACCCAAACACACATTGACGCACCCACCAAAACATGGATGTACGCACTCTTACACCCAGACAGACATTCTCACAGCCACTCTCATACCCATATACACCCTCTCACACCTATTCTGCCACGCAGAGAGGCCATTGCCAACTTTCGCATTCCCAAAGGGCCGTGCCAACGGGGTTGGCTAGTTAGAGGGGTTGGCCGCAGGGTCTGGCTGCAGGCCAGGTCTTGCAGGCAACTTCTGCTGGGCTCTGGTAAAGGCCATCCTTGGTGCAAGGTTGGGTGCTAATAGGGGTCCAGGCCCTGTGGCCAACCGCCGACCTACATGGCCCAAGGCCGTGCACGGCAGTGGTTGGATTAACATATATTAATGAAAACTAATATACATAAAAAAACATAGGAATTAACTTTAAAAAACGGAGGTTACAGGGACGTTATAGTTACGCTCCCATTTTAAACATTCAAAACCATAGAAATTCACCAGTAATAGATAGAGTTACCTCAAGTAACTCTAACTCGTGCCCTAGGGTAACTATAACTCGCGCCCTCACTATGCACTGTTAATTTCCCCACAAATTACAGCAATCATGACATCTTTGATAATATTACTGATAATATCAATGTAATTTTGTAGTAAAATGTTTGACAAAAAAACTATGGTTTCATACGTTTAAAACGTGGGTGTAGCTAAGTTGTCCCTGCAAGCTTTGGCTTTATAAGTGAATATATATATATATATAATTATCATACGTTAATACAACCACCGTTGCGGCCAACCCATCCGCATGCACCCAGATCCATGCTGTACATGGCCTTTGGCCGTGCACACCACAGGTTTTGTGTATGAACAGGTGTTTTTTTAAGACTGCTTTGGATCCATGGATCCATCACCGGTTTACACTGGGGGTCCCGTTGCTGTTTAGCCAAAAAAAGAGCAATTCTTTGCCCATGAGGAGTCTCTGAAGGACCCTTCCATGAGTCCCATAGGGTCAGGATACTAATGTCCTGACCACTTATGTGTTTAGCCCTTTTTTTCCCACTCTCCCAGCCCAAGCGAGAAAGAAAATGGCAGACGCAGCTTTCCTGCTAGGTTGCTGCCAGCCAACCAGAGCCTTACTTTTCCCCAGGATCTATGGATCCTTCACGAGTGGATCTGTGAAGGATCCACGTCCCTAGATATTTATGTTCGTATTTTTCTTTCATGACTCAGAAACTACTGAATGGATTTACACCAAATTACAATAACCACACTTTCTGGACCAAGATCTAACTGTCTGTCAAATTTGGTGTAATTCCGTCCAGAAGTTCGGGTATAATCATGTCTAAAATCCCTATGGAAATTGCCCCTCCTTTTCTCGATTCACCTCAAAACTTTCCTACCAACAGCAAAAGTGAGTGAGTGAGATACAAACTAGTTTTAAAAATTTCTTGAAGATTTGTTTAGCACCTAACTATAACTACCTATCGGCTATAGCCAGTAGGTAAGTTATTTCAAGTAACCATAACTTGTGCCCTAAGGTAACTATAGCTTGCACCCCGGGCATCAACAGTTTTTTCTTCAATAATTTGAGTGCTAATGTTTCATTGATATTTTTAATGGCTCTTATAAAAGTGGTCATGAGTGCTGTGATATCTGTGGTAATTAGTGCATGGGGGGGATGCGAGTTGTGGTTATCTTAGGGCGCAAGTTATAGTTACTTGCAATAACTCTAACTATAACTGCTGAATTTCTATGGTTGTGTGTGAGTAAATTTAGAACCTAACTCCAACGTCCCTGTAACCTTTGGTTTTTAAGAGAATTTCTATGTTTTTTTAAAATTCTATTTCTGAACAGTAATGTCCCTGTCACCTCTGTTTTTTTCAGTAAATTTCTATGTTTTTTTTAACATAAAGTAATTTTAATTACTATATGTTAAAAGAACCACTTCTGCACATGGCAGGGGTTGGCCACAGGGCATGGCCTGTGGCTAAGCCCTTCAGGCAAAACCCTATAACAACCCAACCCTGCACTGCATATGGTCTTTGGCCGTGCACAGCAGGGGTTGGCCGCAGATCATGTCCCTCTGGGTGTTAGAATGGGTGTGAGAGGGTGTCTCTGGGTCAGAGAGTGGGTGTGTCAGTGTCTGGGTGTGAGAGTGGGTGTGGGAGGGTCTATGTGGGTGTGAGAGTGTCGGTCTAGGTGTGGGAGTAGGTATGACAAGGAGTCTCTGGGTGTGAGTGTGGCTGTGAGAGTGTCCATGTGAGTGGGTGGGTGAGTGTATCTGAATGGCTGTGTGAGAGTTTGAGTGGATCTGTGAGTGGGTGTGTGAGCCTCCGAGTGGGTCTGTGAGTGAGTCTGAGATGGTCTGTGAGTAAGTGCACAAGTCTCTGATTGGGTCTGAGTGGGTGCGTGAGTCTTTGAGAAGGTCTGTAAGTGGGTGCATGAGACTGAGTGGGTCTGTAAGTGGGTGTGTGAGTGTCTAAGTGAGTCTGTAAGTGGGTGCATGAGTGTATGCAGAGGTCTGTGAGGGGGTATATGAGTCTCTGAGTGCATCTATGAGTGAGTGCATGATTCTCTGCGTGGGTCTGTGAGTGGGTTCATGAGTGTCTGAGAGGGTCAGTGAGTGGGTGCGAGAATGTCTGAGTGGATCTGTGAGTGGGTTCATGATTGTCTCAGTGGGTCTGTTAGTGGGCGCATGAGTGTCTGAGTGAGTCTGTGAGTGGGTGCATGAGTGCCTGAGTAAGTGTCTGAGTGCATCTGTGAGTGGGTGTGCGAGTGTCTGTGTGGGTGTGTCAGTAGCTGTGTGAGTGACTCGCCTGCCCATTTATCCAACAAGAGTCCACAGCTTTGCACAAATTATCTACCCAAGTGTAGTTCTTTTTGCCTCCTTGGGTAAATGTCCAGTATGCATTCTACACTACAACTGTGTAATGGAGCACAATGAAATGTCACCAGTGACCTTGTGTGGATTTTGGCAACTTGAATCATCCTAAAGAGCAGTGGTTCCCAACCTTTTGACTCCTGAGGACCCCCACTTAATCACTACTGGAAGCCAGGGACATCAAAGCAATTGTACGATTTAACTTTCAAACAATAAAACAGTAATTTGCTAAAAATACACAAACAAGTACACACCAAACACATACTCGAATTACTAAAGATATAATTATCCTATATAAAAAAATATGCAAAAATCTTTTAAGAGGAAGGTTGGTGCTGCATCTCAGTGACTAACTTTTCAATGTTTGGTTTTGTTTAGAAAAGCTGAATCCTCAGGTCAGATTCAATGTGTCCAAAGCGATTTATGTTTGTATTTTTTTAGGTACATAAGATCTGAGAAAGCTTTTTCACAAAACTATGTGGTGGGGAAAGGAAGTAAAACCATAAGGGCCTCTCATCTCTCCATAGTCTCTTTGTCACATGTAATTCATTTGTTTTATAGCACCTCTCATACCAGTGTAAGGTGTCGGAGCACATTACAGGGGACTACAACGTGTAGGATTCACATGTTATCCACACTGATAGGCATTTTCTAAGAGCACTTGGTCCTGGGAAGCACAAACTCAGGATTCAAAACATAACACAGTGGTTAGTGTAGACTTTATTAATAAGAATGTATTTCCACATAAGCAAAGTTTTTTTAGCAGCGTAAAGAAAATGAAAGACTGGGAAAAATATATAACTTTCTAATTTGTGCCATGCAGTTTGCATGCAGATCTTTGATGGCAGAACATAGCTCACTGTGCTCGATTACGATTGCACCTTACAAACTGCACAGTAACAAAATAATTTCTGTGATAAATGTAGTAACCCCTGTGCTATGCACATAAAGTACTGTTCTTTGCATGATACATGTTCTTTACAGCAGACATGTTAATCATCTGCGCTACCTCAGATGAGTCAAGACTGCCATTAGACAAAACTCTCATCTCTCTCCAGCACATACATTAATCACCAGAGTTACCTTGATGCTTTTATTTTTGCCAGAAAACTGCTGGATGTACAAGGAACTTTACAGTGCTTTTAAAACTGCAGCACAAAGGAAGTAATAAATATAAAAACATGCACGCATGTTTTTCTGTCGAGGGGCATCAGCTGAAGAAGTGCCTTCTTGCCGGCCCAGGCCTGCAGATCTCTTGGGAATGTGTCACAGACCCCTGACGGGGAGGCGCGAACCATAGGTTGGGAACCACTGTATAGAGAGGCCAACAAGACCACATAGACATAAATCTCCACCAAACCAGGGTCCTTCCTTTTATCTATATGATATAAGTGCTTTTGTTTTGTGGAGATGCCATCATATTCCTTGGTATCAAGAATGCACCACCAAAATCGGCAGCAAATGCACTGAGGGGCCCTTTGGTAAGCTGTCCATCAAACTGTCAAAATGCAGGAAGACATTTTCATACTGCTTAGGTGAACAGTGTGGGGCCAAGCAGGGGCAGCTTCCAGGTGATTTGCACGTTTGCATACTCATAGCAATTTGAAGGGAGAACCATGGACTGTGCTCTCATCAGGAGATGACAAGAAAGAACCCACTCGTCACAGTCATATACATACTGTGCTCCAATAGATCAGTGGTACATTCACCTTCACAAAGGATTTCAGATTGTAATAGGGGAGGGGGCACGTGCCCCCACTTGCCAGGCTGATCTAGGCCCTAGGGACCGCAACCCCCTGGGCCTGGCCTTTATTCAATACGGGAGCAAGGCCACACGGCCCTCCTTCCCAGGGTAATCTAAGTACTGGGACCCCATCCCCCGGAGCCCAGCCTTAAAATATATATTTTTTTAATGTGGGAGGGGGAACGCACAGCCCCCCTCTTTGGGCCAATCTTGGCCCCAGGGACCCTATCCCCAGTGCCCATCCATATCACCAGTGTTGGAGACCATTGGGGAAGTCTGAAAGCCCCCACGGTCCCAGCTGTCACTCCACCTCCTTCGGGAGCTGGCATTGAGTCACACACAGAGAGCTGCTAAACATGCAGCTCCCTGTGTGAGAGAGCAATCTTTTTGTCTGTTTCCATCTCTACATCTCTGCTGGCAGTGAAATAGATGTTAAAGCTCCCGCCAACTCAAAGCAAACAGCTGTCCCGGAATGGCACCCCGGAATGTAGCAGGAGCCAGTCCTGGGGGGTGGTTGTTCCAAGGGCCATTATTGGTTCCACAAGGGGGTCGTGTGACCCCTCTCCAATGTTTAAGCTAGCCCAGGGGAGTTGGTGGTCCCCAGGGCCGGGGGTCTGCGATGGACCCCCTTCATTATATTTTTTCAGCCCTGGAGAGGTTGCAGTCCTTGGGGCTGCAGAGGGGGCATGCAGGCCCCCTGCATAAATTCTATATTTAGCCCCAGGGAGGTGGCGGACCCCAGGGCTGCCTCCCCCTTACAAATAAAGATTTTGCTCTGAGGAGGTGGTGGTTCCCGGGGATAATGTAAGCCCTAGGAGGAGGGCCCTTGTGTGCCCCTTCATTTTTAAATCCCACAATATCCCGGGGATCTGGACCACCTGGGGACCAAATAAAGGAAAGGGTGGGAGACCACCCTCTTTTAAAAATTTCAGAAAAATCCAAAGATTCAGATCCAATAATTTTTCCAAAATGTTTAAATAAATGCTTTTTAGCTCTGGTGAGGTCCGTGAGGTACCCCTAGACTAAGGCTAGAGGCTCAGGGGGACCCTACCCTGGCCCCTTTTCTTTCTCTTTTTTAAAAACTTTTTTTGTGGAACTTGGCTGAAGCCAAGCCACAAGATGGCTACCAACCCTTTCTTGTTTAAGTGTTGGCAGCCAATCAGATATCAGCACGAGGACAGTCAGATCTGCGGAGGATCTGCATCCCTAGATATCTATATTGTTTCAACTCTAATACCTCAAAAACTACTGAACAGATTTACACCAAATCACAAAAAGCACCCTTTCTGACAAATTTAGTGTAATTCCGTCCGGTGGTTTAGTCTGTAATCGTGTTCAAAATCCCTATGGGAAAATGCATGGGGAAAGCACATTTTGGTACTCCCCCTTTTTCTTGTCCCCTGCTTCGTGGATCACCCCAAAACTTTCAAGACAGCAGCTAAACCCATTGAAGTATACGTTTTGAAAATTTCATGAAGGTTCGTTAAGCAGCGCCTAAGTTATTGGCAAAACAAAAAACTCTCTTCCAGTGGAAACCACGTCCTAACTATAACTACCTGCTGGTGACAGCCTGTAAGTAAGATATATATATATATATATATATATATATATATATATATATATATATATATATATATTCTGAGAAATAACCAAAGTTTAAAGGGACGTGTTAAGGTTAGGTTTACGTGCACAAAACTAAAGAAATTCTGCTGTACAAGTAACTATAACTAGTGCCATAAGGTAACTACCACTCGAGCCCTCGCCATGCACAGCTTTCGCATCAATAAATTTATTGTAATTATTACAGTGATGTCATAGAAGATGTCATAAATGATGTAATATGTGGGGTAATTAGCTGTGCATGGAGAGGGCACAAGTTATTGTTACTTTAGGGCACGAGTTACTTACTTGAAATAACTAAAACAGCTGAATTTCTATTGGTTTGTACATGCAAATTCAGAACTTAGCTCTAACGTCCCTGTAACCTTTGTTTTTTTCAGTGAATTTCTATGGTTTTTAACATGGGGGAGTTTGGCTGCATGCATCCAGCCCCATGCCAAGCATGGCCTTTGACTGTGCATAGTAGGGGTTGGCCGCAGGGCCTGACTGTGGCCAAACCCCTGTAGGCATCCAACCCCGCACCATGCACGACTTTCAGTGGTGTGCAGCGGGGCTTGGCTGCTGGCCAGGGCCTGCAGGCAGACCCTGAAACTAACCCCCAGTAGGCATCCAACCCTGAACCACACAGGGCCTTCGGCCGTGTATGGCTTGCGTTGTCCAAATAGCCTGGCCTGCAGCCAGGCAACATGGCAATGCCCACTAGGTGCCCTAGAGGGAGTTGAGGTTTAATGTCTGTGAAATGAGCATTGGTGCCAAAATGCACCCTGACCAGCTTATTTATCCAAGAAGAATCCACAGTTTTGTGCAAAATGGTTACCCAACTGGGGTAATATCTACTGTCTGATTGGTCAGTGCCACCTTGTTTGGTAAATGTATAGTGCATATTCCACACTAGAGCTGAGTAAAGGACCCCAAAGTAATGTCTCCAGTGACCTTGTGTGTCTGTAATTTTGGCAATGTGATTGTTCCTCGAGCGCCATCATACAGAAATCTACACTAACATAAATCCTCAAGTAGAGAAGAAGACGAGACTACAAAGAGTTGATCTCCAAATAAGGATACTTCCCGTTAATTAAATGTAGTAAGTGATTCTTTGTTTGGCTGAGAAATGCACATATTTCTCTGCATTAAGAACACATCTCCAAAATTCCTGGGAAATATGTTGAGGGGGCCTTTTGGTAAGCTGTCCATTAACCAGAAAAAAAGGCAGGAAGAGGTTGCATACCACTTTTTTATGTGGCAGAGACAAACAAGAGATATTCTAAGTCATTTTGCATACTCCTAGTGCTTAAAACTGATAATGACATATTTGGTCTCAACAGTAGATGACAAGAGGGAACCCACTCATTACAGTCACTACATAAAACGTTGCACTCAAAAGAGCAACCATGTAAACACCTCTTTCAGATAGGGACCACAATAGGAGCCAGGGCTTGGGAGTCAGGGTATTTCTATCGTGCCCTCTTTTCTTTATTTTTACCTGAGTCCAAATAACAAAAAGGGCTTTTTGCCAAATTTGGTGTAATTCCATCCAGTGGTTCGGGCTGTTGTCTTGTTCAAAATTACTATGGGACACTACATGGGGAAATTGTGTTTTGGGCCCCACTTTTTCTTCCACCACCCCCACCCCCCCTCCCCACACTTGACAAATCATCCTGAAATGTTCAACAGAGCAGCTGGGGTGATTGTCAAACCAGTTTTCAAAATTTCATGAAGATTCATCAAGCGGAGCCAAAGTTATTGGCAAAACAAAAAATTATTTTCTTGTAGAAACTAGTTCCATTAGGTTTTACAAGAAGCACATCCAGAGACAAGCTAGTTCCCTGTTGTGCCAATGTTTTTTTTTTAATGTATTACTTTGATGTTGTCTTTGTGTTTAGAGTTTGATGTGACAGCAGGACACTTTATACCAGATGGGAGCACAGGCCATATTCCAGGCTTCATCAGTTACTGTCTCCTGTCAATACTGTTGTAAATTCTTTCTGGAGTGTCCTTTGTTTACTGTTTGATTGCTGATATTTCACAACATAACAGTGTAATGGGTTCTTTGCCTCCAGGCGGAAGAGATATTGGAATAACTCTATAGGCGCAGGTTTGAGTGGATAAGTGGTTTATTTATAATTAATTAAGGCTGTCTTTCTAGTTCTTATGTTTCAGATCGGCTTCTTATTATATTCCTCTGGGTTCTTTTCTCTCTGGTAGGATTCTGGATTGAGATTCTGGTGTAACCTGTTCCCGGATAGAAGGAGGTCCGGTCTTTTCCCTCGTGGCAGCAGCCCAGGTTTCCCCAAAACAAAAGAAGAACAGGACAACAGGTAAGTGTAGAGGTAAGGCAGGGGTCTTAATAGGGTTAATAGGTTGGTGGGAGGGGGAGGGAAGTGTAGGGTTGTGGTGGGGTAACTTTCCCCCCGTAGTGAATGTCACCTTCCCGTGAATCTTATGGTTTATTTTCTTTCTTTGGTTTTTATCTCTTTTCTTACGAAGGATTTCCCCTCACAGTGAGGTTAATGGTATGGTCAGTAGGTTTCCCCTTCTTTATAGGACCTCCCCTCTCTCTCTCTCCCTGTATTCCCCTCCCTCGGTTGCTTCCCCCTTAACCAAGCCGGCCAGAGACCCCAGGTTAGGTATGAACGTACCTGTGGGTGCCACGCCCCTCCTGGGACGTGGCTGGCCCCTTCGTGGTCTTCCGACTTCTCCCTGGTAGTGGTGGTAGGCGCCCCGTGGCCTCCTTTTTTCTTTGGCGTCTCTCCGGTCGCGTTGCTCTCTTCTCCAACTTCCTCCCTCTCCAACGTTTCTCTCGCTTCGGTCAGCGTCTGTTGGCTCCCTTCCTGCTCTCTCAGACGGCGTTCAACTCGTCCGTCCTCCCTTTCACTGGCCGATGAGATGCCTTCTGCGTCTGACGTCACCCCTTCAGGACTCTCTTGAGTGCCCCGGGGGTTTGTTGATACGGGCTCTGTCGGCACGCGGTATCTGCGGTGATAGGTGCCCGGTTACACGTTCCCTTCCCCGAGTGGGGCTGTTTGAGACCCAAAGGGCCCGGGAACCGGGACAAATAGTCAGCTTGACCCATAAGATCACCCGGGAGGTGGCAAACCTGGAAGGAAAAAGGTTGAAGCTCCATAAACCATCTCAAAATACAGACATTGGTATCTTTATATCTCGAGAGCCACGTAAGAGGAGCGTGGTCCGTGTACAGCAGGAAAGACCTTCCTAGGAGGTAATACTGTAGGCTCTCAATCGCCCACTTAATGGCCAGACACTCTCGTTCAATTATAGGATATCTCTGTTCCCTGGGGAAAAGCTTGCGACTGATAAAGACCACAGGGTGGCTCATGTTTTCCTTATCTTTTTGAAAAAGAACGGCCCCCAGACCCACGTCTGAGGCATCTGTCTGCAGGTGAAACGGGAGATCAAAATCAGGACATTTTAATACCGGTTGGGTAGTAAGACACCTTTGTAAGGTATGGTAACTATGTGACTGGACCGGGTTGAGACTTGTAATATTTTTGGGCTTACCTTTCTTCAGGAGATCCGTCAGGGGAGCGGCCAATGTGGAATAGTGCGGTATAAATCTCCGATAGTACCCCACTAGGCCTAAAAATGAACGTATCTCTTTCTTCGTGGTAGGCGTATTTATGCGTAAAATGGCCTCTACTTTATTCATTTGTGGTTTAATGATACCTTTTCCTATGTGATACCCCAAGTATGAGATTTCATAAAACGCGAGTCTGCTTTTGGAGGGATTGGCTGTCAGACCCGCCCTCTGTAGGACTGTAAATATCTTGTTTAAATGTGACAACTGATCGTCCCAAGTTTCGCTATAAATAACAATATCATCCAGATAGGCGGCTGCGTATCTGGTATGAGGTCGTAATACGGAGATTGAGGCTAATGACACACAACAAATCTTAAATGATCTAAATATTACACAGGACTTGTCATTGAACAGTGGATTCAAACCTAAATCCATCTTTACACCTGTACTAGCCAGTGATAATGCCATAGACACTTTCCAGAAGCTAGTTGTGGATGATTTGGACAAACTTGAAAAAAAGATTGATGAGGGTAAATCACATATCTCATTCAACATAAGCAAGAAGGAAAGACTGGCATTGGAAGATCTAAGCAACAACCGGGATATAGTAATAAAGGAAGCGGACAAGGGAGGTAATATATTCATCCTAAATAGAGTAGACTATATTAATGAAATCAACCGACAACTGACTGATAATATATCATACATAGAATTAAAAGATAATCCCCTGTCTAGAATTGTTCAGGAATTAGAGGCATTATTACGTAACTGGTTAGAACAATGCCTAATCTCTGATGCTGAATACAAATACATCTTCAATGCACATCCAAAGGCACCTTGTATATACATACTCCCTAAAATACATAAACATAAGACAGCACCACCTGGAAGACCCATCATATCGGGATTGGATTTGCCCACTGAAACCCTATCCAAATATATTGACAGCTTTTTACAACCTTTTGTCAAAAACCTCCTTTCGTATTTACAAGACACACGTGATGTTCTTATTAAACTAGAAGACATCACATGGTCTCCAGAAATGATGTGGGTAACTTTAGATGTTAGTTCCCTCTAAACTTGTATACCGAAGAACAGAGGCCTGGAAGCTATTTGTCACTTCTTGGCAAACAGATCGGCTTCCTATTTGGAACATACTAACATGCTAGTGGACATGATCCGGTTTATACTTGAGAACAATGTGTTCGTTCACAAAGGCAAATGGTATAAACAGGCACAAGGAGTGGCGAAGGGTTCACGCTTTTCGCCCTTGTATGCAAATTTATATATGGGACTCTTTGAAAAAATACATCTGTGGTTAAATGGTCCTCCCAATCTGACGGAACACATATTCTTTTGGGGAAGGTACATTGACGATGTACTCGTGATCTGGACTGGTGACGAATCACAGTTGGTTGAACTTATTCATCACATTAACAACAATGACTTCAACATCAATATGACATATGAATACAGTAAAGATCGGATTAACTTCCTAGATTTGGAAATATTTGTAGAGAACAACTGTGTACATTCAAACCTACATCGCAAATCGACTGCCTGTAACGCATTGTTACATGCCAAGAGTGCCCATCCAACTACACAAATTACAGCTATCCCCTTTGGGGAAATGGTTCGGGTAAAGAGAAATTGCAGTAATGATAGGCTCTGTGAGATAGAACTGACTAAATTAGAGAACAGATTTACCCAGAGAGGTTATTCTAGGCATACTTTGAACAGTGCAAGAAAAAAACTTAACAAGTTGCCAAGATCAGTACATTTGAGGAATAGGGGAAATAAGAATGTCACATCAAAAAGGTCGATATCATTTTGCACTTCGTTTAGTCAAAATAGCCATGACATCTTAAAGATTTTGTTTAAACATTGGCATGTTCTACACACTGACAACACCCTAAAACACATACTATCCAGGAAGCCCCACATGATTCATAAAAAAGGTACTACCATCAGGGACTTAATATGCAAGAGCTTTTTACCACCTCTCAAGGAAAAACCATTAACTTGGCTACCAGAAAAACCTAAAGGTTTTTTCAATTGCAGCAGATGCAACATATGTCATTTGGCTCTACATAAGACCTATACTTTTAACTTTAATGGTAGCAAAAGTTATAGGATCCAAGATTTCATCAACTGCAATACGAGATATGTGGTCTATGTCTTGGTATGTGAATGTATGAAGATATATGGAGGGAGCACCATCCGACCCCTAAAGGAGAGGATCCAAGAACATGTACGGGCCTTGAGGAGCAATGACACACTTTCCCAAATAGTCCGCAACGTGATTAAGGAACACTCTTCAGTGGAGACTCCTTTTTTTAAGTATATGGGGATCAGCCAGACACAAGCACATCCTAGAGGGGGGAATCGGGAGTTAGAACTCAGAAGAAATGAGTCAAGATGAATACTTAGGCTGAAGAGCATACAACTAGGTATGAACGTGGATCACCAAATGTACCATTTCTTATGATTTTACATGATCCCAACAAAAAAATGTGTGTGAACATAAGCTGTTTATGCTCTGTAACTATATGTATTACTATTATTATACTGGCTGAACACAAATTGTTAAAGATTATCATGTGTCAAAACACGGTTCACTAATATCCTGCATGACACATGGTCACTTTTACTAACAAAGTATACTTCGAATATATTTTGCATATACACTAACAGCACTTGGAATTAAATTTGTTTTCTCTGAGGGAATCTATTACAGGCGCATACAATAGGACTTTGAAATAATAGCTTAAGAGGATTTCCTGAGTAGTAATAGTTCCAGCTTTCTCAGTTATATACTATTTATATATACCTGGTGGATGTTTGGGCATCTTGAGTACCAACTGACAACAGGAAAAAAAGGATAATGATATATCTGCGCCCAACAAAGCTGACCTCATCGTACATGCTGTGGTTACATCCATTCATTGCTTGTTCCATTTCTAGTAATTTGGCTTTATGGAGTTCTGAATATACCAACATAAGGTGCATTGTCAAATAACGGGGACGTATGCATGTTGGAGTTAGACATACAGTTTAATGCACTACATATTCCCCCAAGATGGCGCCCACATAAGCACATTAATCTCAGACATAACCGTAGATGCGGGTTTTTTGGATCAGATGATTTTGGTAATGACTTGGTTGGCTGACGCTAACATCTATGTGAACGTTTGGATGCCCTTTGGGTCGCTCGAGTCAAGGTTGGTGTGCTTTACTGGGTCGGCTTTTCGAATGGAGAACTTTTGGAATTTAAAGATGGCGGTCGACTTTTAAGTACGACGGTTCGGCGCTTCGGAAAAATGACACAACCAACACTTAATGTGGAGTCCTACCTCTATGTCTATAAATTACAAAAAGACGCCGTTGGCAGGCATTCCGGTTCTTACTGTTTACACGGAAGGGCGGTCAATGCAGTCAGGTCGATATTAACAAGGTAGGAGGCTAATCTTTAGTGGTTTAAAGATATGGATCTCACTTAGTGTACGCATGTCTACAGAATAGCAGACAGTTTTAGGTACTTGGATTTCTTGGACACTTGTAACTATTGAGCATCATTCATTGTGGATTAATTCATTCCTTATAAGGCAATGTGTTGAGAATGTTATCAAACTTTCTCATTTTCTAATATGTTACAGACTAAATAGTGTGTGGACTTTTGGAAAACCCTTGAGGGTCACAAATTGGATTTTTGAACGTTTCCATTGGAGCCAAATAAGTACAGGTTGGTGGGACTCTTGGGTGAACTAGCATATGGGAATTTTATGGGGCTATTCTTATTGGACATGGGTCATTGATTTTGCCATTTTATAGTTTTGCAGTGACGTTGTATTCACCTGGCTAACTAAAGCCTGAAAAGCTCATAGAGAGTACAGGAAGACAAGGTATATTATTTAACAACTCCTCCTTATTATTAAGTTGCAAACTAGGTCATTTCACGGATGGTTAGACTGATTATCTCCTTTTTCTGATTTCATGGGGACCCTTTACATTAATCTTGACTTTATCTTTTGAAACAACTAACATCAATTTGCATGAACACAACATGCATGCTATCCCTTTCTGTGGTCACCTAAATAACAATATCATTCCTTTGGGATTTTAATTTTAGAGATGCTATCGGGCTAGACGTAGTAGACTGTTTTCCATTTGTTCTTAGTATATATAGATTTGATGGGATGATGGTGGTGCTTTGGTGTAGTGGTTTCTCTATTTGCACTTGTTGCAGACTTTATGATTTGAGACGCATGTGGTGTTTTTCATTAAGATAGATCTTATAATCCACCTATAAGGTCATGATGGATAATAGTTGGAGTATTAAAGGGAAAACAAGTTACATTAATGATTGATATGATTTGTCTTGTCAGCCTTGATAAAGTCCCTTATGGGACGAAACACGTGTCCGCTGAATCTGATCAGTAATCTGCAAACCAATCTTCTATATTGGATGATAAGAACTTTCACGGCTACAAGTCAACGAATTGGACATTGCATATTTGTTCTATGGACTAACTGGAGCATGGTGCATTGACGCTGTAGTCTTTGAGGAATATCTGTTTTTTACAGGATTAGAGGATCTGAGTTAAATGTGTGGTATCTATGTTTGCAATTTGACATTGTCCTGACATATATGTTTCATTTCACGATTTTCTCTTTGTATATATGTATGATATATTGGTATTTTTTGTATTAAAAGTGTAATTGTAATAGTACAGTCTTGGAACCATCATACACCAATGCTATATATATTTTATGACTATACTATGTCCATTTACAAAACTTTCCAGTAGAATTCAAGATTCCATGGATACAACTAGAAATCTAACTTAATTTAACTCTTCTAAGTGTGCTCCGTTCTCAATTCGAGTCATATTTTGTTGGTACAAGTTTTCTTGACCCATAATACATGTTTGACAACAGGCATGTTTAGAATGTATTGAGCACCATTACTATACTCTATACTAATAGGAATGTGAGGCCTTTCAATAGGGTTTTCTGTTGTCAAGCTTTTTGTGTGAGGAAATAGATTTCATAAACTGGCCAGCACTTCCTCCATAGATGTAACGCCGCGCTCTGACGTGGCGTCTCTTTCTGTCCTCGTGGGTGGAACGCGCTACCAATATTCGGAGCGCCCCGCGTTTTTTGACTATGCTTTCTGGGAAGCATATATTTCGCTTCCGGACGCACTACACTTACTTGTAGCCTTTTTTCTTCTTTTGTTGTTGGTGGTGGGTTTTTTGTTGGTCCTTTTTTCCTGTTGTGTCCATCTTGTCTTCTTCGTGTTTTTGTCCCAGCATGCTCTGTTTTTCTTTTATACTACTTCCTTTTTCCTATACTGGTCTATGGGCTTTTCCCAATCCAAGATGGTGTTACTTCCCTTTCCTGTGATGTCACTTCCCTTTTCTCAGTATATAAGTCAGTCAGTCTTGTTCCTCCTTGCGTTGCAAACACTTCCTTCTGGTTGTGCTGTTCGCTCCTGTTCTTTGTTCCTGCTTTTTTGCCTTGGGAGATTTTTGCCTGTTCTTTGTTCCTGCTTTTGCCTTGGGAGATTTTTGCCTGTTCTTTGTTCCTGCTTTTGCCTTGGGAGATTTTTACCTTTTCCTTTTTTCCTGCCTTTACCCTGGATACTGCCTATTTTTGTTTCCTGTTGTCAAGTCCTGTTTTTTCTTGTTTTCCTTCAGGAGTTCCTGTTAGAGGTTTTTTCCCCAGTGTTGGGGTTTTTTCCCTCTGGGACTCCTTTCGGAGGGTACGGTCTGCTTTGGCGTAGCCTGTCAAGTGGCACCGTGGCTACTAGAAGGGGTCGCCCTTATCTGGGAGTATCCAGGACCTGTAGAAGACTTGGTGTATTCGCCAATCCGAAATCCAGAGGTGAGAAGTCCAGCGCAGTACATGACAGATTGCAACACCAAAAGATTCTGCGTTGACAAAGCACCATGGAAGATCCACAGGGAGAGGCGTCAGAAAATGCTCAAGCCATGTTACAGACTGTCCAACAACAAGCCCAAGAGTTACAACAGTTACGGGCAGAGAACACTGCGTTACGACAGGTCTTGTCTTCCCGATCAATGGACATACCACCCGTATCTGCTACTATTCCTCTATATTCCGGAGATCCTTTAAAGGTGAAGGAATTTTTGGATGCCCTGACGGTTTTCTTTGCTTTTCGTCCACTCCAGTTTTCTTCGGATAAGGCTAAGGTGGGCTATCTGATCAGCACCTTGTCTGGTCCAGCGCTTGCTTGGGCGACACCTCTGGTTTCTGCAAATGACCCAGTCCTGGCTAACTATTCCGCTTTCCTGACTGTTTTCAAACAAATGTTTGAGAGACCTGGGGTAGAAGCAGCAGCTGAAGAAGCCTTATGTGACATTCAGCAGGGTAATCAGGATGTACTGCAGTATATAACCCGCTTCAAACAGCTGGCAGCTGAAACCTCCTGGGTAGAACGCACCTTCGTAACCCTTTTCCGCCGAGGCCTGCATGAAGAAATTAAAGATGAGCTTGTACACTCTTCTCCAGCTTGTTCTTTGAAAGAATTAATGGATCAATCTATGAACATCGAGTATAGGCTTCGAGAGCGCAAGATGGAAAGATGTAGAACTAGAGCTCCATACCAGTCCGGTACCTTCCGTTCTAGCAGTCGGCGAACGGAAGATAGTCCATCTGAAGCCTCTCCACCTCCCCATGAAGAGCCCATGCAGATAGATCTGGTTCGTGGGCCATTGACGGAGTCAGAAAGGGAGGAACGACGACGAAGGGGACTTTGTCTATACTGTGGTAAGGCTGGCCACCTGATCCGTAGTTGTCCGGTACGTCCCTCAAGGCCTGCGGGAAACGCCAGCTCCCGTCCCCTGTAAGGAGGAAGGAGACGGGAGGAGCTGAAGTACCATCAATATGTTCCTCCAAAGAAAACATGTCCACCCTGTTTATCCTCTCGGTCAAGTTACAAAGTTCACAAGATCAAGAAGAACATCTTCTGGCTCTCCTTGACTGTGGAGCCAGTGGACTCTATCTGGATGAGACCTGGGCTACGAGTAAAGGAATTCCCCGCATTCCTAAAGAAACTCCTGAGCAGGTTCACACGGTGAATGGCTCTCCGTTAACCTCAGGACCTGTGGTGGCCTCAACTCCTACTCTTTGTTTGACATTTGGGGGGCATCAAGAACACGTTGCCTTTGATCTCATAGCCTCACCAAATCACATCATGATTTTGGGAATTCCCTGGTTAGCCTGACACAACCCCTATATCAATTGGGAAACACGAACTATATCCCTAACGTCTTCATTTTGTCAACAGAATTGTTATTCCACTACTTCTTATTGGACTCCAAAAAGGTCCTGTCAGTCAACTAAGGATAACACTAACTCTATCAATATTATCCAGGGGGTTCCAGATTGTTATCAGGAATATATCAGGATTTTTCAGAAACCTAGTACTCCTATTTTGCCACCTCATCGCAGTTATGACTGTGTTATTCCTTTGATTCCTGATGAAGTCGTCCCCTTCGGTCGAATGTATTCTCTGACAGACCAATAAAAGAAGGTGCTAAGGGAATATGTAGATGACAACTTACACAATGGTTTGATTGCTCCTTCCACATCCCCTGCTGGGGCTCCTCTCTTCTTCGTCCCAAAGAAGACTAAGGATCTGCGTCCTTGTGTGGACTTTCGTGAACTCAACAGAATAACGATTAAGGATCGATATCCACTGCCTTTAATCAGAGATATATTGGATGCCATTCAAGGAGCCAAGATATTTACTAAATTAGACTTACGGGGTGCCTATCATCTCCTTCGGATCAAGGAAGGAGATGAATGGAAGACTGCGTTCCGTACCCCTTTTGGGGCACTATGAGTATCGTGTTATGCCCTTTGGACTGACCAATGCCCCTTCTGTTTTTCAAAGATTTATGGATTCAGTGTTCTCTGATTTACTCAATCAACATGTAGTCATTTGTTTGGATGATATCTTGATATATTCCCATGATCCTGAGCACCATGTAGATCATGTCCTGCAAGTACTGGAAAGACTCAAGAAGAACCAATTGTTTTGTAAACCTGAGAAGTGTGAGTTCCATAAATCTGAAGTAAGGTATCTCGGGTTTTGTATTAATCAACACGGAATATCCATGGATCCTGACAAGGTCAGTACCATATTAGATTGGCCTTCTCCAACGTCCATTAAAGAAACACAATGTTTCCTTGGTTTATCAAACTTTGATCATCAGTTTATTCATAACTTTGCCCACCTACAAAGTGTCATAACACAAACAATTAAGAAAGAGAACCTGAAGAAGGGTTTCATTTGGACCAAGGAGGCGGAACATGCGTTACAAGATTTAAAGACAGCCTTTACCAAAGCACCCATGTTGTGTCATCCTGACAATACCAAGAAATTTATCGTCGAGACTGATGCCTCAGACAGAGCTATTGGAGCAGTTCTGCTGCAGAAGCAAGACAATGATGGATTGGAACATCCTATCTTTTATCTGTCTCATATTCTATCAGAGGCTGAACAAAATTATTCTGTACTGGAACGTGAACTACTCGCTCTCAAAGTAGCTTGTAAGGAATGGAAGCATTTCCTGATGGGTTCCAGAGAGCCTTTTGAAGCTAGGACTGATCACCGTAATCTCCAGTGTCTTCGGAGCTTTCAGTGTCGCAACAGTCGTCAGGCTCGATGGGCTTTCTTTTTTAGCCAGTACGATTTCGTGATCACGTACATACCTGGTTCCCAGAATTTAATGGCAGATGCCTTATCCCGCAGATATCCTGACATAGCCCAGAACTCCTCTCCACATCTTATTGAGGCTAGCAGGATCATCGGAGCTACTCAATCTTTTCAAGAACGAATTCAGTCTGAGTACCAGTTTCTGTCTGCTTCAGAATGGGATAAAGTGACTCCTTTTTTGCAGAAGAAGGACAACTACTTCTATCATCAACATGCTCTTTTCCTACCTACCAAGAAAGTGCAGACAGAAGCCCTGAAAATGTGCCATGATTCTCCTATAGCCGGTCATCGAGGTATCAGGAAGACCCAGGAGCTGCTTCAGCGATCTTTTTGGTGGCCTTCGCTAAAGACAGACACTGAAACCTATGTGTCAGCATGCCCAGTCTGTGCCCAGACTAAGACACCCCGAACTAAGGTGGCAGGTTTATTAAGACCTTTACCGGTTCCTTCCGCTCCTTGGTGTACTCTATCTACGGATTTCATATGCTCTCTACCTACCTCCTCTGGTAACCAAGTAATCATGGTGACCGTAGATTCATTCACCAAGATGGCCCATTTTTCAGCCTTGAAGAAACTACCAACGGCCCCAGAAATGAGTCGCATTTTTCTACGGGATATTTTTCGCCTCCATGGTCTTCCTGAAGAGGTCATTTCGGACAGAGGACCTCAATATGTATAACGTTTCTGGAGAGCCTTCTGTGCCTTCTTAAACATTGAGATTTCTTTATCCTCGGGTTTCCATCCACAAACGAATGGGTAAACTGAACGAGTGAATCAAGAACTTCAGCAGTATCTGAGATGTTACTGTAATGCCACACAAAGCAATTGGTCGGAATATCTTGCTCTTGCCGAGTTCTCCTATAACAACACAATACATAGTGCGACCAAGACCACACCCTTTTATTGTACTTATGGATTTCATCCGAGGACTTTCACTACTGTTTCTCGAACATCCTCTTCTGTGCCTGCAGCCACTTCTTTTTCACGACAGATCCGTTGAATCCAGGGCCTACTTCACACAACTCTCCTAGCTTCGAAACAAGCTATGAAGCGAAAGGCGGATCGTTATCGGCAAACCGCACCTTTGTATCAAGTGGGCCACAAGGTATGGCTTTCTTCCAGATTTTTACCATCCCGGTTTTCCACCAATAAGTTCAAACCACGTTTTTATGGACCCTTTCGAATTTCGCACATCCTGAATCCTGTAGTTGTGCGTCTCCGCTTACCTCATACCTGGAGGGTTCATTCTGTTTTCCATGTGTTCCAGTTAAAACCCTTTGTTCCTGATCCTTACCATCGTCAGTTCCAACGTCCACCTCCTCTGTCTATCAACGGACAGCCTGAGTATGAAGTTCAGGAGATCTGTGATTCCAGAATTTTTCAACGCAAGCTACAGTTTTTGGTCCATTGGAAAGGATACCCCCTCAGTAACTGTTCTTGGGAGGATGCTTCCTCCGTCCATGCTCCCCGTTCGCCTGTTTTTTGACAATCATCCTGACAAACCTGGTGCCTCGGGGAGGGGACCTACTGTAACGCCACGCTCTGACGCGGCGTCTCTTTCTGTCCTCGCGGGTGGAACGCGCTACCAATATTCGGAGCGCCGTTCCCCGCGTTTTTTGACTATGCTTTCTGGGAAGCATATAGTTCGCTTCCGGAGGCACTACACTTACTTGTAGCCTTTTTTCTTCTTTTGTTGTTGGTGGTGGGTTTTTTGTTGGTCCTTTTGCCTGTTGTGTCCATCTTGTCTTCTTCGTGTTTTTGTCCCAGCATGCTCTGTTTTTCTTTTATGCTACTTCCTTTTTCCTATACTGGTCTATGGGCTTTTCCCAATCCAAGATGGTGTTACTTCCCTTTCCTGTGATGTCACTTCCCTTTTCTCAGTCAGTCTTGTTCCTCCTTGCGTTGCAAACACTTCCTTCTGGTTGTGCTGTTCGCTCCTGTTCTTTGTTCTTGCTTTTTTGCCTTGGGAGATTTTTGCCTGTTCTTTGTTCCTGCTTTTGCCTTGGGAGATTTTTGCCTGTTCTTTGTTCCTGCTTTTGCCTTAGGAGATTTTTACCTGTTCCTTTTTTCCTGCCTTTGCCGTGGATACTGCCTATTTTTGTTTCCTGTTGTCAAGTCCTGTTTTTTCTTGTTTTCCTTCAGGAGTTCCTGTTAGAGGTTTTTTCCCCAGTGTTGTTTTTTTTTCCCTCTGGGACTCCTTCTGGAGGGTACGGTCTGCTTTGGCGTAGCCTGTCAAGCGGCACCGTGGCTACTAGAAGGGGTCGCCCTTATCTGGGAGTATCCAGGACCTGTAGAAGACTTGGGGCTTCATTCTGACCTTGGCGGGCGGCAGAGGCCGCCTGCCAAAGTACCGCCGTCAGAATACCGCTGCGTGGTCAAAAGACCGCCGCGGTAATTCTGAGTTTCCCGCTGGGCTGGCGGGCGACCGCCAGAAGGCCGCCCGCCAGCCCAGCGGGAAACCCCCTTCCATGAGGAGGCCGGCTCCGAATGGAGCCGGCGGAGTGGAAAGGGTGCGATGGGTGCAGTTGCACCCGTCGCGATTTTCAGTGTCTGCTATGCAGACACTGAAAATCTTGGTGGGGCCCTGTTAGGGGGCCCCTGCAGTGCCCATGCCATTGGCATGGGCACTGCAGGGGCCCCCACGGGCCCTACGGCACCCGTTACCGCCAACCAGGTTCTGGCGGTCAAAGCCGCCAGAACCAGGCTGGCGGTAAGGGGGTCGGAATCCCCATGGCGGCGCTGCTTTACCGCCGCGGTCAGAATTGTCCTGGATGCACCACCAGCCTGTTGGCAGTGCAACCGCGGTCCCCGGCCCTGGCGGTCCATGACCGCCAGGGTCGTAATGACCCCCTTGGTGTATTCGCCAATCCCAAATCCAGAGGTGAGAAGTCCAGCACAGTATGTGACAATAGAGGTCAAAAGATTTACCAACAGAGTGATAACTTATGAAAATAGTATACTTATAGAACATGGATCAGTTCAATGATGATAGAGAACAGATTTTTTCTACAATGTTCTCAGGACAAATGGAATCAGTCTCAAACATAGAAATAAGAAATAATCAGTCAGAGGGAATGAGAAAGAAATACATTAGATTAGAAAAACTGCGAAAACAGGAACTATCCCGTTGGTGGGACGCTACAGTATTAAAGAAATACATCAATGATAAAAAAGTCCCAAGAGGGCTCAGAATTGTAATATTTCCATCCTTTGATGATTTATCGCCCCAACATCTACAACAATGGGAACAACTGTTGTTTGAAGCGTCTAAGGGTATGATGACCATATTGATTCAACATGCCGAACAAAAAAAGGAAAATTTATTCAAGGAAATACATGATTTAGAAGCAGAAATAGGTGATTTGAACCTTCCAGAAGTGAAGGAGAAAAATGATAGGATACTAAAAGAGGTTCTACATAAACATCAAACATATATTAAGGACAAAAAGATGACCAAAATAAGGAGAGACGAGAGAGATTACAAGGAAGGACGGATTTACACCTTTGCAAAAAGGTTTGATGGTATTTCAATTAAATCTACAGCAAATGAGACAAACATGAATAGACAAATTTCTGAGAGTGAGTCTGAGGTTTCATTAACATCTGGGGATCAAGAACGAGAAGTACAGAGTGACAGCTCCAGCCCAGCCTAACTTCAGACACAAATCCCAATGTTCCCTCTGTTTTTTTACGGGAGGCCAAGAGATACCGACTAGGCAACAGGAGAAATTTCCCCAAGTTGCACTATCAAATTCAAAAGAACACGGAGAGGAAAAAGAAAAAGGGGTAAACAACTCAATGGGTGTACAAACCAGGGCGTCCAAGAACAGATATCAAAAAACCAAGATACTACACATTCCCAGGAGGCATATGCTGAGGTTGATAATGTACACAATGATGACATTACAATTGTTAATTTGTCTGACTATGTTCTATCCGATGAACAAATAAAAATATTGGAAAAAGGTTTGGGATTTTGTCTTGCTAGCCATTGTAATATGATCCAGGTCCAGATTGACCTGTACAAATTCTCAAGACAATTGAAGCTTAAAAAATACTTTGCAGAAAAAGGGAAGAACACACATCTAGGAGTACCGGATACATTACCTAGTATACATACCATAAAAGACATTGAGGATATCCAAACCTTGCTTTCACTTAACAATACGGAGATTGAGGCTAATGACACACAACAAATTTTAAATGATCTAAATATTACACAGACTTGTCATTGAACAGTGGATTCAAACCTAAATCCAACTTTACACCTGTACTAGCCAGTGATAATGCCATAGACACTTTCCAGAAGCTAGTTGTGGATGATTTGGACAAACTTGAAAAAAAGATTGATGAGGGTAAATCACATATCTCATTCAACATAAGCAAGAAGGAAAGACTGGCATTGGAAGATCTAAGCAACAATCGGGATATAGTAATAAAGGAAGCGGACAAGGGAGGTAATATAGTCATCCTAAATAGAGTAGACTATATTAATGAAATCAACCGACAACTGACTGATAATACATCATACATAGAATTAAAAGATAATCCCCTGTCTAGAATTGTTCAGGAATTAGAGGCATTATTACGTAACTGGTTAGAACAATGCCTAATCTCTGATGCTGAATACAAATACATCTTCAATGCATATCCAAAGGCACCTTGTATATACATACTCCCTAAAATACATAAACATAAGACAGCACCACCTGGAAGACCCATCATATCGGGATTGGATTCGCCCACTGAAACCCTATCCAAATATATTGACAGCTTTTTACAACCTATTGTCAAAAACCTCCCTTTGTATTTACAAGACACACGTGATGTTCTGATAAAACTAGAAGACATCACATGGTCTCCAGAAATGATGTGGGTAACTTTAGATGTTAGTTCCCTCTACACTTGTATACCGAAGAACAGAGGCCTGGAAGCTATTTGTCACTTCTTGGCAAACAGATCGGCTTCCTATTTGGAACATACTAACATGCTAGTGGACGTGATCCGGTTTATACTTGAGAACAATGTGTTCGTTCACGAAGGCAAATGGTATAAACTGGCACAAGGAGTGACAATGGGTTCACGCTTTTCGCCCTCGTATGCAAATTTATATATGGGACTCTTTGAAAAAATACATCTGTGGTTAAATGGTCCTCCCAATCTGACGGAACACATATTCTTTTGGGGAAGGTACATTGACGATGTACTCGTGATCTGGACTGGTGACGAATCACAGTTGGTTGAACTTATTCATCACATTAACAACAATGACTTCAACATCAATATGACATATGAATACAGTAAAGATCGGATTAACCTCCTAGATTTGGAAATATTTGTAGAGAACAACTGTGTACATTCAAACCTACATCGCAAATCGACTGCCTGTAACGCATTGTTACATGCCAAGAGTGCCCATCCAACTACACATATTACAGCTATCCCCTTTGGGGAAATGGTTCGGGTAAAGAGAAAATGCAGTAATGATAGGCTCTGTGAGATAGAACTGACTAAATTAGAGAACAGATTTACCCAGAGAGGTTATTCTAGGCATACTTTGAACAGTGCAAGAAAAAAACTTAACAAGTTGCCAAGATCAGTACTTTTGAGGAATAGGGGAAATAAGAATGTCACATCAAAAAGGTTGATATCATTTTGCACTTCGTTTAGTCAAAATAGCCATGGCATCTATAAGATTTTGTTTAAACATTGGAATGTTCTACACACTGACAACACCCTAAAACACATACTATCCAGGAAGCCCCACATGATTCATAAAAAAGGTACTACCATCAGGGACTTAATATGCAAGAGCTTTTTACCATCTCTCAAGGAAAAACCATTAACTTGGCTACCATAAAAACCTAAAGGTTTTTTCAATTGCAGCAGATGCAACATATGTCATTTGGCTCTACATAAGACCTATACTTTTAACTTTAATGGTAGCAAAAGTTATAGGAGCCAAGATTTCATCAACTGCAATACGAGATATGTGGTCTATGTCTTGGTATGTGAATGTATGAAGATATATGGAGGGAGCACCATCCGACCCCTAAAGGAGAGGATCCAAGAACATGTACGGGCCTTGAGGAACAATGACACACTTTCCCCAATAGTACGCTACGTGATTAAGGAACACTCTACAGTGGAGACTCCTTTTTTTAAGTATAGGGGGATCAGCTAGACACAAGCACATCCTAGAGGGGGGAATCAGGAGTTAGAACTCAGAAGAAATGAGTCAAGATGGATACTTAGGCTGAAGAGCATACAACTAGGTATGAACGTGGATCACGAAATGTACCACTTCTTATGATTTTACATGATCCCAACAAAAAAATGTGTGTGAACATAAGCTGTTTATGCTCTGTAACTGTATGTATTACTATTATTATACTGGTTGAACACAAATTGTTAAAGATTATCATGTGTCAAAACACGGTTTACTAATATCCTGCATGACACATGGTCACTTTTACTAACAAAGTATACTTCGAATATATTTTGCACATACACTAACAGCACTTGGAATTAAATTTGTTTTCACTGAGGGAATCTATTACAGGCGCATACAATAGGACTTTGAAATAATAGCTTAAGAGGATTTCCTGAGTAGTAATAGTTCCAGCTTTCTCAGTTATATACTATTTATATATACCTGGTGGATGTTTGGGCATCTTGGGTACCAACTGACAACAGGAAAAAGAGGATAATGATATATCTGCGCCCAACACAGCTGACCTCATCGTACATGCTGTGGTTACATCCATTCATTGCTTGTTCCATTTCTAGTAATTTGGCTTTATGGAGTTCTGAATATACCAACATAAGGTGTATTGTCAAATAACGGGGACGTATGCATGTTGGAGTTAGACATACAGTTTAATGCACTACATATTCCCCCAAGATGGCGCCCACATAAGCATATTACTCTCAGACATAACCGTAGATGCGGGTTTTTTTGATCAGATGATTTTGCTAATGACTTGGTTGGCTGACGCTAACATCTATGTGAACGTTTGGATGCCCTTTGGGTCGCTCGAGTCAAGGTTGGTGTGTGTTCTCGTTGGTCGCTTTACTGGGTCGGCTTTTCGAATGGAGAACTTTTGGAATTTAAAGATGGCGGTCGACTTTTAAGTGCGACGGTTCGGCGCTTCGGAAAAATGACACAACCAACACTTAGGGGGTCATTCCAACCCGCCGGGCGGAAAACGCCCAAAGACCGCACCGCGGTCAAATGACCGCGGGAGTCATTTCAACTTTCCCGCTGGGCCGGCGGGCGATCTCCAAAAGATCGCCCGCCGGCCCAGCGGGAAAGCCCCTGCAAAGAGGAAGACGGCTCCGAATGCAGCCGGCGGATTTGCAGGGGTGCGACTGGTGCAGTGGCACCCGTCGCGATTTTCACTGTCTGCTAAGCAGACAGTGAAAATCTTTGTGGGGCCCTGTTAGGGGGCCCCTGCACTGCCCATGCCAGTGGCATGGGCAGTGCAGGGGCCCCCAGGGGCCCCACGACACCTGTTCCCGCCAGCCTCTTCCTGGCAGTGTAAACCGCCAGGAACAGGCTGGCGGGAAGGGGGTCGGAATCCCCATGGCGGCGCTGCAAGCAGTGCCGCCATGGAGGATTCCCTGGGCCAGGGGAAAACCGGCGGGAAACCGCCGGTTCCCCTTTTCTGACCGCGGCTTTACCGCCGCAGTCAGAATGGCCCGGGAAGCACCGCCAGTCTGTTGGCGGTGCTTCCTCTGCCCTCCACCCTGGCGGTTTGAAACCGCCAGGGTCGGAATGAGGGCCTTAATGTGGAGTCCTACCTCTATGTCTATAAATTACAAAAAGACGCCGTTGGCAGGCATTCCGGTTCTTACTGTTTATACGGAAGGGCGGTCCATGCAGTCAGGTCGATATTAACAAGGTAGGAGGCTAATCTTTAGTGGTTTAAAGATATGGATCTCACTTAGTGTACGCATGTCTACAGAATAGCAGACAGTTTTAGGTACTCGGATTTCTTGGATACTTGTAACTATTGGGCATCATTCATTGTGGATTAATTCATTCCTTATAAGGCAATGTATTGAGAATGTTATCAAACTTTCTCATTTTCTAATATGTTTCAGACTAAATAGTGTGTGGACTTTTGAAAAACCCTTGAGGGTCACAAATCGGATTTGTGAGCGTTTCCATTGGAGCCAAATAAGTACAGGTTGGTGGTACTCTTGGGTGAACTAGCATATGGGAATTTTATGGGGCTATTCTTATTGGACATGGGGTCATTGATTTTGCCATTTTACAGTTTTGCAGTGACGTTGTATTCAACTGGCTAACTAAAGCCTGAAAAGCTCATAGAGAGTACAGGAAGACAAGGTATATTATTTAACAACTCCTCCTTATTATTAAGTTGCAAACTAGGTCATTTCACGGATGGTTAGAGTGACTATCTCCTTTTTCTGATTTCATGGGGACCCTTTACATTAATCTTGACTTTATCTTTTGAAACAACTAACATCAATTTGCATGAACACAAAATACATGCTATCCCTTTCTGTGGTCACCTAAATGACAATATAATTCCTTTGGGATTTTAATTTTAGAGATGCTATCGGGCTAGACGTAGTAAACTGTTTTCCATTTGTTCTTAGTATATATAGATTTGATGGGATGATGGTGATGCTTTGGTGTAGTGGTTTCTCTATTTGCACTTGTTGCAGTCTTTATGATTTGACACGCATGTGGTGTTTTTCATTAAGATAGATCTTATAATCCACCTATAAGGTCATGATGGATAATAGTTGGAGTATTAAAGGGAAAACAAGTTACATTAATGATTGATATGATTTGTCTTGTCAGCCTTGATAAAGTCCCTTACGGGACGAAACACGTGTCGGCTGAATCTGATCAGTAATCTGCAAACCAATCTTCGATATTGGATGATAAGAACTTTCACGGCTACAAGTCAACGAATTGGACATTGCATATTTGTTCTATGGACTAACTGGAGCATGGTGCATTGACGCTGTAGTCTTTGAGGAATATCTGTTTTTTACAGGATTAGAGGATCTGAGTTAAATGTGAGGTATCTATGTTTGTAATTTGACATTGTCCTGACATATGTTTCATTTCACGATTTTCTCTTTGTATATATGTATGATATATTGGTATTTTTTTGTATTAAAAGTGTAATTGTAATAGTACAGTCTTGGAACCATCATACACCAATGCTATATATTTTTTTTGACTATACTATGTCCATTTACAAAACTTTCCAGTAGAATTCAAGATTCCATGGATACAACTAGAAATCTAACTTAATTTAACTCTTCTAAGTGTGCTCCGTTCTCAATTCGAGTCATAGTTTTTTGGGTTATAATTTGGTGTCGTACTAACTGGGTTTTACCCGGTGTCGGGGAAAATACTTGGTTATGATCGTTGAGTAGTTGGGTTAACTGGCTATTCTGTTGGGATGTGATTGCTGTATTTCTTTTGGGTACCTCGGCTTCGGAAGGGTCGTCTGTGGGACACCACCCTATTTCCAGCTCCTTAACCGTATTAACTAAATATCCAGCTGTCTGGCCTACCATAGGTTCTTCCCATTTTTTTTAGCAGATTGATGTGAAAGATCTGGGATCTTTTGGGATTATCAGTTAGTTGGATGTTATAGGTAACAGGGGTTACTACTCCGATCACCTTATATGGCCCCTGCCATTTTACCAACAGTTTGTTGTCGGAACTCGGTAGAAGTACCAACACCCTGTCCCCTTCTGTTAGGGTTCGCATTTGCGTGTTTCTATCGTAATGTTGTTTTTGCTTACCCTGGGCCCTTTCCATATGTTCCCTTACGTCTTCCCATACAGTTTGTAGTCGGGATTTTAAATCGCTGGTATATTCCAAAAGGGATTTTTCCCCGTCATCCTCCTCCTCCCATAACTCCGCTGCCATGTCTAATAATGTTCTAGGCTGTCGTCCGAACACCAATTCAAAAGGACTATATCCCGTGGAGGCTTGCTCATGTGTCCTGATGGCATACAATACTAACGGCAGCTTCCTATCCCAGTCCTTACCTGACTCTGAAACCGATTTTTTAAGAGAGTTTTCAGGGTGCGGTTGTATCTCTCCACCAACCCATCCGTTTGTGGATGATAAACCGCAGTCCTTATTTGTTTAATTCCCAGAAGCTGACAAATCTGAGCCATTAAATTGGACAGGAACTGGGTACCTTGATCTGTTAAAATTTCTCGGGGAAAGCCTATTCGGGAAAAGAACCCTATCATTGCATTAGCAACACTCTTGGTGTTAATACTGGTTAGGGGAATGGCCTCGGGGTACCTGGTAGCGTAATCTACCAATACTAATATATATCGGTAGCCTTTAGAGGAAGGTAGAAGAGGACCTACGATGTCCATTCCTATCCTTGAAAAAGGTATCTCAATAATGGGAAGAGGCTGTAATGGGGCTCTTTTCTTTGGTCCAGGATCGATCAATTGGCATTTAGGACATTGCTGACAGAATTTTCTGATCTGAGAAAAGACCCCAGGCCAATAGAACCTCCTTAACAGGTGCTCTTCCGTCTTCTCTCTCCCATAGTGACCCCCACCCGGCTAACTATGGGCCAGATGTAGCACCTGCTGCCTATATGGCTCGGGAACCAGTAGTTGTTTCTTTTCTTGCCTTTCACTGTTAGTGATTCGATTTAACAAATTCTTAACTATAGTAAAAGAAGGGCCCTTATCGTCAGGGGTTCGAGGTCGGGCGGTCTTCCAGGCATTAATCAGACTAGGATCTTCCCTTTGACAAATGCGGAAGGGGGAAAGACCAGTGAGGGTATGAACCCGTGTAATTACCCTATTGTAGCTCGAGTCCCCTTGTCCATAGAGTTTCCTTGTTTCTCGTTTTCCTTTCCTAGTAGGTTTGTACCGAATAGCCTGGGGTTGTATTTGTACGTTAGAAAAGGGGGGGCTCCTACACCACGAACTTGTGTCCTCTTTATTCCTACTATCCAAAAGTATCGAAAAGTCCTTGAAGTCTGTTCCTATGATGGCTTCTTCAACCAGTCGTTCAACCACTCCCATCCTTATGGGAGTTTCTTTTCCCTCCAATGAAAGGGTGGCCCAAGTCATGGGATACTCTCTCGTTTCCCCATGTATACAACAAATGGAGACAGTAAGTTCCGTAGTGAAGGTATGGCTGTCTATTAAATCCGCCCTGATTACGGATTGACTACATCCGGAATCGATAAGTGCCACAGTTAGTCTCTCATTGATGAAAAGCTCTTTCTTGTACTGAGTATCTTTTCCCACTGTAAAGAAGACCCTCCCTCTAGTAATTCCTATTTCCATAGGCTCTGGTTTCTCAGTTTTCAGGGGACAAATCCGGGCTATATGGCCCCACTCCCCACAACTATAACATTGGGGTTGCTGTAAATATGGTCTCTCGGCCCCTCGTGATTTTCCTGGGTCTTCAACCGGTCTTCGCCCCAGGGAAGAGGTTTGTCTGAGGTTCTGTCGGATGGGGGTAGGCGTTGGGCGGTGGAGGGGGGTCTTAAACTCGAGGGAGCGGTGGAAAGAACAGGCCAACTCTATGGTAGTATTCGTGTCAGGACTCGGGTGTTGTTTGATCCAGTTGCGGGTATTGGTGGGTAGGGCGTCTAGATATTGTTCCAAGAAGATGGCCTCGATATTATCTTCCCTAATAGTCCCTATGGGTCCTAACCATTTGAGACCCAAATCTTTTATCCGAAAATATAATGCTCTGGGATTCTCGGATGGTCCCCACTTGGCTTTCCTAAACCTGACCCTATAAAGTTCTTTGTCAAAGCCCACCCGCTCCAGGATGCTCTTTTTAATATCTTGATAGGGCGTCGTACCTCCCGGGTTTACCACTTGATAGGCTGCTTGGAGGGTCCCGGTTAACAAAGGGGCAATATACTGGCCCCACCTATCCTGAGGCCAGGTGGCTGAAGGGGCAACTCGCTCAAAGTTGGTGAAAAAGGCGTCCGGATCTTCGCCTTCCTGATACCTCTGTAACACTGAGCTGGGTACATTCGGATGTACTCGGGTGGCCGCAATGGTATCTGTTAAGGTTTTTAGTGCATTCTCATGTACCAACTGATTGTTGGCCATGATGGTGGCTTGGCTTTTGAGAGCGCTCTGTAATGCTTCCCTTTCCACTTTCGCTTCTTTCTGTTGTTCCTCCCACACAATCTGCAGATGTCTCTGTCCCTCAGCCAATTGCTGCATCATGTCCGCTATGGTGGGAGTACCCTCCATGGTATCAATCTGTCCTGTCGCCTATTCCAATATCCCACTTCTGACACCACTGTAATGGGTTCTTTGCCTCCAGGCGGAAGAGATATTGGAATAACTCTATAGGTGCAGGTTTGAGTGGATAAGTGGTTTATTTATAATTAATTAAGGCTGTCTTTCTAGTTCTTATGTTTCAGGTCGGCTTCTTATTATATTCCTCTGGGTTCTTTTCTCTCTGGTAGGATTCTGGATCGAGATTCTGGTGTAACCTGTTCCCGGATAGAAGGAGGTCCGGTCTTTTCCCTCGTGGCAGCAGCACAGGTTTCCCCGAAACAAAAGAAGAAGGGGACAACAGGTAAATGTAGAGGTAAGGCAGGGGTCTTAATAGGGTTAATAGGTTGGTGGGAGGGGAGGGAAGTGTAGGGTTGTGGTGGGGTAACTTTCCCCCAGTAGTGAATGTCACCATCCCGTGAATCCTATGGTTTATTTTCTTTCTTTGGTTTTTATCTCTTTTCTTACGAAGGATTTCCCCTCACAGTGAGGTTAGTGGTATGGTCAGTAGGTTTCCCCTTCTTTATAGGACCTCCCCTCTCTCTCTCTCTCCCCGCATTCCCCTCCCTCGGTTGCTTCCTCCTTAACCAAGCCGGCCAGAGACCACAAGTTAGGTACGAACGTACCTGTGGGTGCCACGCCCCTCCTGGGACGTGGCTGGCCCCTTCGTGGTCTCCCGACTTCTCCCTGGTAGTGGTGGGAGGCGCCCCGTGACCTCCTTTCTTCTTCGGCGTCTCTCCGGTCGCGTCGCGCTCTTCTCCGACTTCCTCCCACTCCAACGTTTCTCTCGTTTCGGTCCGCGTCAGTTGGCTCCCTTCCTGCTCTCTCAGACGGCGTTCAACTCGTCCGTCCTCCCTTTCACTGGCCGATGAGACGCCTTCTGCGTCTGACGTCACCCCTGCGGGACTCTCTTGAGTGCCCCGGGGGTATGTCGATACGGGCTCTGTCAGCGCGCGCGTATCCGCGGCGATAGGTGCCCGGTTACAAACAGACTATGTACATTTGAAACTGTTCTGTAGAAAATGATCAACCATTTCAATATTATACATGTGAAGTCATAAGCAGACAATTCTTCAGGATACTTTTATTGTGGACTCAATTTCAGCAATGGTTCTTTAATAACCTTTGCCAGGAAGTAAAAACTGCCTTTTTGTGCTTATTTTGCAGCACTTGCAATACTTTTTTATTGGCTTCTTCTCTTTATTTCTTGCCTATTTTCTTTGTTTCTTTCTTGCTTATTTCATTATTTCATCCCTCTCCCCTTTCATCTTTCCTTTTTAATCTCATTTCTTCTTTTTTTCCTTCCATTACTCCTGTTCTGCCTTCCTTCTTCCTTTTTTTCCTTTTTTCTTTGTCATTCTTAGTTTCCTTTTCACTTTCATTCCATAATTCCTTTTTTGTTTTCCTTTTTTCTTTCATTTCTTTCATGTGTTCCTTTTTTTATTTCTTGTTTCCTTTTTTCTTTAATTCCTTCTTTCATGCTATCCTGTCCTTTGTTATTTCAATTTTTCTTTCCTGCTTTTTCCCTATTGCCTTTTCTTTCCTCCCTGTTTCTTCCTTTCTTATTCATTTGTCTTTTTTCCTTGCTTATTTCTTGCTTTAATTCTTTCTTGCATTCACTCACCCTTTCCTTATCTTTTGTTTTCATGTCTTGCTGCTTGCTTTCCTTATTTATTTCCTTCTTTCCTTTCCTTCCTTCACTTTTGCATTTCTTTCTTTCTTTCTCTCTTGCCTTTCTTTCTTGCTTTACTTCTTTCTTGATTCCATTCTTTCATTCTTTTCTGTCTTTACTCTTTCTTTCTTTCTTTCTTTCTTTCTTTTTTCATTCTCTTTCTCTCTTTCTTTCTTTTCTGCTTCCATCTCTTCTTTCTTTCTTTTTTGCTTTCTGTCCTTCTTTCTTTCCTTCCTTCTTTGTGTCTGTCTTCCTATCCATTTTTCTTTCTTGCCGTCTTTCTTTCTTTCTTTATTGCCTTCCATCTTTCTTGCATTCCTTCTTTCTTTTCTTTTTCCTCCCTTTTTCCTTTCTTTTTTACTTTTCCTTTTTTCCTGCCTTCCGTTTTTCCTTTTTATTTTTCTTAATTCCTTTCTTCCTTCCTTTCTTTCCTTTCATTCATTCTTTCTTTCTTATGTTTTCCTTTCTTTCACAAAGGTACAAGACTTGCAGCCAATGGTACAAAGTTTGGCTTTGTTATGTCTGTATAAGCCAAGAATCTTTGATTTTACTAAAATTAGGTGTATGCATTTGCCTGTGGCTGTGCCATTCACATAGTTCTCCAGCCTACTCGAGGTGCAACACGACACCCCATTTCAGCCATTGGCTGACTTCACTGTGAGTTATGGCATACTGCCCTTTCAGAAGGAGGGCATCCAAACTCAAAGTAGTTCTCTTCTGTGCCAGGTAGTACTATTGTAATATGTGTTTTTTTTTGCCTTTGGTTGCCTTTAGCCAATGTTTTTTTTTAGATTGACAAACTCCTGGCAGTTTCCCAAATAATAAGGTTTGCAAAAGCTATGACAGAACAAATTAAGAATTGCCAAAAAGGCTGGCAGATGATTCCAGACCTATTGACTTTACCAATGTTTCTTTATTTTAAAGTCAATGGTAAACTTCTTTGAAGTGATACCAGTGATTCGAATATAAGAATGGCAGCAATATTAGTAAAGCTTTTGACTACTCTCGTATGGGTGATTTTTGGCAAAGCAATTGGCTTTTTTGCTGGAAGTTGCACTTCACAATAAACAGGTGGTCCTCGTAAATGTTTATTACAGGGCAAACAAAATTGGTAGCAAACTATAAAATGGTTTTGATGTCACACATGTTCGAGTAATCTAAGCTGCCCCTTCACCCTGAAGCTCTTTCCTGAACCTTGCAGATTTCTTAGATTTAAATTTTTTCATCATTGATGCCTTGATTTTTAGCGCAGCTGTGTGGTTTTCTAAAGAAATCTTGGAGAAATTCAGAAAGCTTACCTAGAAATGCATTCTGCCCGTTGCTTTCCATTGGCTTTGTGATTTTTAACTTACATTTTTTTGCTTTCCATTTGCTGGCTTAATTTGTTTTAGGCTATCCAGCTTGAGTTCGTACCTTACCTTGCCAAAAACTTATTTACAGGATCCTTCCAAGTACTCCCTTTTTGTAAACAGGCCTTCAAGTACTGTGCTTATATCTTTATGTTTGCTGTGCATTCAAAGACCGAGATCAAATGTCAGGCCCTTTCTTTTTTTACTTCAAAGTGAGAGGATTTATGTGACAATCCTCCTGGATACTGGGGGTAGGAAGGAGTTTGTTTTCTAGCACACAGCCATATTTAAATGAACTGTGTAGGGGAATTAGGAACACAAACATTTTTTGTTATTTCTGAAGTATGTTGGAAACAAATAATTTAACATGATCAAAACAAATCTTTACACTAGTTGATGCAATTTCCACACATTTTCATCTGTGCACTGTGTAATTTTATTAAATGGTATGTCTTTGCAAATGTAATGGTCATTTCAATTTAAAATATGATGTCTGTAATGGCAGTGTGCTACCACACAATACTTCACTGAACACCACTCCAGTTTACTCTACACTGCACCACTCCACATCACTGCACTCTAGTCTACACCGCTCCACTTTATACCACTTCACGTCACTACATTCTGCAACACTCCACTCTATGGCACTTCACTCTATGGCTCTCTATATCTACCCTGCACAACTCTACTCCATACCAATGCACTTTTCACCACTCTACACCACTGAAGTCCAGGCCACATCAATCTACTTTGCACACCTCCACTCTACTCCACTGTACTCTGTGCCACTCTGCAACACTGCACTCTACGCCAATACACTCTATGCCAATGCTCTTTACTCTGTAACACTCAACTCTATGCCCCGGCTCTCTATGCATTGCCAATCCACTGTACAGCACTCTAATCTAGTCTCCACAACTGTACTCTAAGGCACCTCACTCTACAGCACTTCACTCAAAGTCATTACAATCTATGCCACTCTGTGCAACTGCACACTACCCTGCCCGTTGTAATCATGCTGGCACACACCTTGTGGTAGTGAAATCCATATTAAAGATGTGCCGAGAAGCATCTGCTGCCCTTCTGTAATACAAACATGCCCTAGAGGGGGATACAATGGACACAGGTACCCATTGAGCCGCAGTGGCACTTTATAAGATAGCACCAGGTTACTGCAATGTGGTGTGAAATGAATACTGCACACTACTCTACTCTATTTACTAGCCTGACGTTTGAGATAATACTGCTGCAAAACACATTTTCTCTGTAAAGTATTTCATTGCTCCCTTGTTCCCTTTCTCACAAAAAATAAATCTGGCATTGACACTGATGGCTGCATGAGCTGTGTAACTGACTTCTTATCACTTGATCTTTTGATTCCAGTCTTCCAATGTCAACAGCGTCTAAGTGCGATAAGGAGGAGAGGGTTCCAAGACTTTCTCTAATGTAATGAGATCCCGGCAGTCGGTGTGCTGCTGCCCTGTAACTCGATTGACTAAATGTCCCTGCAGCGCCCTGAGCTCATCTTCTGGCACACATATTATCTAGTGTCACACAGCACCAAAGTGATGCAGGAAGACAGAGAACAGAGGAGAGTTCTGGGAATGCCCTCTAAGGGAGAGGGGTGCTGGAACAATTCTCAGAGTGTAGGTGCTGCCATCAGTTTCACTCTATGTTTAGAGACTGTGAAAAATTAAAGCATCACAGGAGAAAATGAATAGCAAACAAACCATGTGCATTTTAGAGCACACTGTCACATAATTATTAATAAAGCACAGTATAGTAGCACTGTGTTAGAAAAAAATAACATTCTGCAGCCTTTCCTTTCATATTCAGCAAAATTGGCACATAGATCACAATACAAAATCTTCTCACTTTGTAGTCAGAGAAAGAAAAGCAAACACCAGTCTCCCATGTTAAAAGAATATTCAGCAATTTGTCAGTAGGCAGAGCCTGACATTTGATCTCTATGGCTAGATGAAATTTAAAGGCATCTTCATTACTTATTCACCTTCTGAAATCCAGTATGGGTATTTTGGGGGGACTGCAAGACCCCCCATGAGACTACTTCCAGTGCCTATGCTAAGGGATGGAAACTTTCTCTTAGAGAAGAGCCTGATTTCCAAAAGAACTTGGAAGGACAGCACACACCCAGTCCTCTCAACCATACATAAACAACGTATTTATTTTGTACAGCACTTACTAACCAGCACCTTGTAGCCAAGTGTTAGAAAATGGTGCCTTTGGTTGGCAGTCAGGTTACCCCCTGTCCAAGCAAGGACCCTCACTCTAGTCAGGGTAAGTCACACACAATCCAAATTATCCTGTGCCCACCCTCTGGTAGCTTGGCACTGAGCAGTCAGGCTTAACTTAGAATGCAATGTGTAAAGTATTTGTGCAATAAATCATACAATAACACAATATAGCACCACAAAAATACACCACACAGTGTTTAGAAAAATATATATAATATTTATCTGGATATTTTCAGGTCAAAACAATCAAAGATGCAATGAGTAAATGTAGAGATATCACTGAAAAGTGATATAAAGGGGGTTATTCTAACTTTGGAGGAGTGTTAATCCGTCCCAAAAGAGACGGTAAAGTGACGGATATACCACCAGCCGTATTACGAGTTCCATAGGATATAATGGACTCGTAATACGGCTGGTGGTAAATCCGTCACTTTTCCGTCACTTTTGGGACGGATTAACACCTCCTCCAAAGTTAGAATAACCCCCAAAGTGTCTTAAGTCTTTTTAAAGCAAACAAAGGCCCTCATTACAACCCTGGCGGTCGGTGTTAAAGCGGCGGTAATACTGCCAACAGGCTGGCGGTAACAAAAATGGAATCATGACCACGGCAGAAACCGCCAACACATACAGCCACTTTAACACTCTACCGCCACGGCGTTAGCAACAAACACCGCCAACAGACAGGCGGAAGCCAATGTACCGCCCATCCCATTACAACCCTTCCATCTGCCAGCTTTTCCGGGGCAGTACCAATGCCATTAAAAGCACAAAGGAAACAGTACTTGGAAGGGAAACCACTCACATCTCGACACTCAAGGAAGAACCAGGGCGCCATGGAGCCTGAACTACAGGTGTTACCCATGCTGGTGTATCTTCTCATCTACCAGGAGTACCAACGGCGGCGGCGACGACCACGGTGAGTACTGCACCTAGCACATGGGGGGGGAGGAAAAAGAGAGTGACACACACACGCAACACACAACACCCCCACCCTCACCCCAACACCATACACACAAACACATGCATATACACCCCGTACCCTCTGGAAGAATGCAAGGACAAAAGGAATGGAGTCAAATGAGTGTTATACTAGAAATAGTCAGAAACATGTTATAAATTCAAAAACAGTATTTACAAAGTATAAAATATGTACAAAAGCCGGTACAATGTCCACTCGAAATGTCCGTGGGCCATTGTGCAAACAAAGGACCTCATTACAACATTGGCGGTAAATCCCGCTTACCGCCGTGCAGAAGACTGAATTCCGCTACAGATATTACGACCCACAGGCCGGAATCTGCCAAAATCCAGACACCCACACAAGTCCGCCACACCAAAGGTCAGTGATAAACTGGCGATAACCAAACCTCCACCGTCACACCAACAGGAATACGCCAACAATATCAGGACCCACGAATCCATGTGACGGTCTTCCATCCGCAGTATTCCATTGACGATACACACCGCCTCGTGCTCAAAATACACACACATATACAAAACACAACCACATTGGACAATTCGAAATACACACACCTGATACACATGCACACACCACTCCCACACACCCAGTCCAATATAAAACACACACCCAGAAGGCCAGAGAGAGAAACCACCATCAACAATACTAGGATCCACAGGCACACAACACCATCACTCACACAACATCCACACACCTCAGACAAACACACACAAACACATCCCCTCACACATCACAACAAACACCACCCCACACATCACCCACACCACACCATGGCCTCGCAAAGACACCTCAGGGTCTCTGAGGAGGAGCTCAGGGTCATGGTGGAGGAAATCATCTGGGTAGAGCCACAGCTATTCGGATCACAGGTGCAGCACACCTCCATAGCTAGGAAGATGGAGCTATGGCACAGAATCGTAGACAGGGTCAACACAGTGGGACAGCATCCAAGAAGACGAGATGACATCAGTAAGAGGTGGAACGACCTATGGGGGAATGTGTATTCCGTGGTCTCAAGACACCAGATTGCAGTTCAGAGGACTGGCGGCGGACCCCCACCTCCTCCCCCACAACTAACAACATGGGAGGAGCAGGTCTTGGCTATACTGCATCCTGACGGCCTCGCAGGAGTAACAGGAGGAATGGACTCTGATAAGTCAAATCTTAACTATTACATCCCCCACCCCACCTGCATGCTATCACATAGCCCACCCTCACCCTCACCCCATCACTTTAACACCTCACATATGCCCCACTATCACACCCACACATCCCAATAGCAAGCCCTGCATGCAACAACAAAGCATGGACACCCATCACCAAAGCATGTCCACTACAGATACCCACACAGACCCCAAACCAATTGTCACACAAGGTCCTACACAAGAATGCAAGCACTGGAGTACAGGGTCACCCACCCATTGCACACAATGGCACACAAAGATGCAATAATCATGCCTTTACACCCCTGCAGGACCCCTACCCAACGTCACCGGACAGGAGGTTACAGACAAGTCCACTCCCCCCACAGAAAAGCCCACAGTGATGACAGCAGCTCTGTCCAACTGGATTAAGATGACCAGCCCGGCCCATCTGGGACCTCAGGACAGTCGGTTCCCCTGACACTGGCACATGCCACCACAGAGCCTATCCCCTCAGGAAACACCAGCAATGCACCCACCCAGCGGGCCCATCCCTCTGTCCCCAGGACACGTCAAGCAGCAGTGTGTCCACCACTACAGGGAACCCAGGCATACCCACCACCCCAAGAAAATCAGGGACCTGGGGGCAGTGGCAGTGGGCACATGGTTCAGGGGACAGAGGAACAGGAAAACAGGGGAACTGGGAGGACTGCTGTGTGAAAGGGGGAAGACAGGCCAAGGGAACCCACTCTCCAAGAGGCCCTCTCCAACATCATGGGAGCGTACCATCATTCACAGGAGACAATGGCAACGGTACTGGCCAAATTTCAAGAGACCCAGCGGCTGCAGGAGGAACAGTATTTGGGGATCAGGGAGGAACTCAAGTCCATCAACACCACCCTGGTAACCATTGTAGGGGTGCTGAAGGACCTTGTGAACACCAAGAGGGACACTGTGGCACAACAAGGGGCCCCTGACACTAGCCTTGATGATGAACAGCCCACCACCTCCGCTGGCGCTAGTGGACAGGAGGCACCGCCACAGGACCACAAAACCAGCACCCCACCCCCTGAAGTTGGAGAACCACCCCGCAAACGGTCCCTGAGATCCAGGACAAAGACAGAGAACAATGCTAAGACCCCCGCCAGGAAATGAGACCACGCTGAATGTCATCCTTCTGTCCCACTTCGTCACCCTGTCCATCCATCAACTGCCATAGCTCCACTTCCTATTTCCCTTTAGACAATGCACCTGTGGAACAAATAGACTGGACTCTGCCATGGACAATCCTCCACCATCACCCCAGCCCATTTTACAACCCCCTCCACTATTTTGCACTGAAATAAACACCCTTGAATCACAAAACACGCTGGAGTCATTCTGTGCTTTCACAAATGTGTATTTGCAATAACTAAGGAAAATAGCAATGTCGATTGTATTGTCAAGATACCTATATCACACAGCTCTAGTCCTTGAGGTAATATAGTAGAGGTCAGACAGTGGGACCCACGTCTGTGAAATGGAAAGGCAAAGTGACAAGTCAGGGTCCATACACTGGGTGAAAGTGACAGACATATGATAGGTCTAACAATTGTATGAGATGTGTGAGCCAGTGACATCTTCTCACCTGTGTCTCACTGGAAGTATTGCTGGATAATGTTGTTCCTGTTGTCGATATCCTCTTCTTATGCCTCCTCTTCTTCACTGTCCACAGGCTCCACAGCTGCCACAAGACCTCCTTCTGGACCATCCTCCTGCAGAAAAGGCACCTGTCGTGGCAAAGCCAGGTTGTGCAGCATTCAGCAGGCCATGATGATCTGGCACTCCTTCTTTGGTGAGTAGTAAAGAGAACCACCTGTCATATGGAGGCACCGGAACCTGGCCTTCAGGAGGTCGAAGGTCCTTTCGATCACTCTCCTAGTTTGCCCATGTGCCTCATTGTAGCGTTCCTCTGTCCTTGTCCTGGGATTTCTCACTGGGGTCAGTAGCCATGACAGGTTGGGGTACCCAGAGTCACCTGCAAATGTCGAGGGACAACTGTTAGACACACACTAACCCTTAGGGACAACCCCAGACAACTATTCACACGGTATAGGGTCCTTTTCCTCACCTATTAGCCACACACGGTGCCTCTGGAGTTGCCCCATCACATAAGGGATGCTGCTATTCCTCAAAATGTAAGCGTCATGCACTGAGCCTGGAAACTTGACATTCACATGGGAGATGTACTGGTCGGCCAAACACGCCATCTGCACATTCATTGAATGGTAGCTCTTCCGGTTTCTGTACACCTGTTCACTCCTGCGGGAGGTACCAATGCCACAGGTGTCCCATCAATGGCACCTATGATGTTGGGGATATGTCCCAGGGCATAGAAGGGCATAGAAGTCACCTTTCACTGCGCTGGCTTTGTACACTGTCGCGGTAGGCGGTCAAAGACCGCGTCGCAATCCTGCATTGGTTAACATTGGACCCTATGGGTCCCAGGAGCCAATGATGATGTATGCCAGCAGTGACGGTACGCACCGCCGCGGACGTGACCGCCATTTTCTGTCTGTTCACTCACTTGATACCTGACCTTCGACAGGAGAGGACCTACACTGCAAGTGCTGCTGTGATCTCAGTCTGGAAGCGACGATGGCTCATGTGTCCGGTGAAAGGGCCCCTGCCTTCACTTCGGAGGAGTTGGAGAAGTTAGTGGATGGGGTCCTCCCCCAGTACACACTACTCGACGGTCCTCCAGACAAACAGGTGAGTATACTGTGAGCATGCTGTATGGGCAATGCCTGTTTGGAGTGGTGTGGATGGAAGATACAGGGGGGGACTGAGGCCTGCATGAGCGGACGGTGAGTGTATGTGCATCAGGGCAAGGGTGGGAACGTGGGTCAATGACTGTGACGGTCCAGACGGTTAAAGATTATTCTTTTCCCCTGTACTATTCCTCTAGGTCATCGCCCACCAGAAGAAGGATATTTGCTGTCCCCTCGCCAAGGACGTCCGGACCCTGGGAGTCCACCACAGACGGAGCACCCACTGCTGTAAGAGAGGGGAGGACATTTGCCGCTGGAGCAAGAAGACAGCGGAGACCCAGCTGGGGATGGCCTCCCAACGTGGGAGGGGTGCCCGTCATACCATGACCCACCTGAAATTCCATATCCTGGCGGTGGCCTATCCGGAGTTGGATGGGCGCTTGAGGGCATCACCTCAGCCACAAGGGGGTGAGTACAGTCACATCCATCTGACTCTGCTTGCGTTACAAGGTGTCTGGGTGGGGGAGGTGGGCTGTGGGTTCCCCTAGGCCTGGGCGAGTTTTGTAGGCAAGGTCCATTCGTGAGGCAGGCTATGTGGCACCCCAACCCCACCAGTGGTAAGAGCCAACTACACCTAGTCAGGCTCCTGTGACTTCCATGTGTGCAGCAATCGGGCATAGGCCTTGTACCCCATGTCCCTGTGATTAACTAGGGAACTCTAAGTGCATGGCGTAGTGCAGAGGGCTGCTGTGTCTGTAGTGTCCGCCAACGGTAGCGGTATTGCATGCACTGAACATGTCTTTCTTCTGTCTCCCCCCCCTTTTGTGGTCTCCCTGTTCTTGTGTGCATTAGCATAATCAGGTGGAGGAGCAGTGGCACCGGAGCAGGAGGGAGCTGCATCCCACATGGCCCTGGAGGGCGAGACAACAGAGTCTGAAGCCACCAGTGGGACGGAGGGCGAGGGGAGCTCCACGGCGGGGACAGGAGGTGACATCAGCGACAGCGACTCTTCCTCTGATGCGAGCTCCCTTGTGGTGGTGGGCCCATCTGTGCCCCCTGCATCAACAGGTACAGCCATCAACCCCCTTCCAGCACCGCCCTCCCAACAGCTCCTCAGCGTGTGTACCGTGGCCGCTCACCCAGGAGGGTGGGCATTTCCTTCACCCCAGGCACCTCAGGCCTTGCCCCAGTCAGCCCTGCTTCCCTCAGTGAGGAGGCTATTGACCTCCTGAGATCCCTCACTGTTGTGCAGTCTACCATTCTGAATGCAATCCAGGGTGTCGAGAGGCATTTGCAGCAAACAAATGCATACCCGGAGGGCATTCATTCGGGCCAGGCAGCCCAACAGAGAGCATTTCAGGCTCTGGCCTCAGCACTGAGGGAAGCCATTGTCCCTGTGTCCAGCCGCCCCCCCAACTTACTCCACCCAGACCCAATCCCCTGTACCTCAGCCTATCCCAAGCACACCATCAGACCAGCATGCCCACACCTCAACACACAAGGGTGGCTCTGGCAAACATAAGCACCACACATCCCACAGGCACTCACACAAGCATCATACCCATGCAGACATATCAACATACACTGCCTCCACTGTGTCCCTCTCCTCCACGTCGTCCTCCTCCCTCCCTGTCTCGTCTCCACTCACACCTGCATTCACTACATCTTCAGCCACTACCTCCATCACCAGCACGCCCATCACCACAGACCGGTCATGTGCACTCACCACCCCCACTACCATTCATACATCCTGTCAGAGTCACCAGATCCTCAGGGTCTGTGCACGTTCCCAACACGTCCACCACTGAACAGCTCCAAGACTCTGATAGATAAATCACAGAGACTGAGAGAGTTCAAGAGGGGAAGAGGGGATTAGGAAGGTAACAGCTGGGAAGGAGACCTGTAGTAAAAAAAAGGTTAGAACACACAATATGAAAATTATATCTCCTGAAATCAATACTAGACTATGATTCTAAGCCTAGTCACTCTGAAAACATGAACAATCTAAGAGTTAAGTTTAAAATGACTAAGTTTCAAGATGGCCGGATACCTGTAGGGGAATCAAGATGAATTAAACGAAAACTTTCTTATTCAGGTACTTTCCTTTCCATGAGAATCAGAAAAACATTCTGACTAAATTTTAAACCAGTCATATATATCCTGTTTTGAGAATGTATACAAGGACCATACAATATTGCATCTAGAAACTCTGGCCTTCTGTGTACTCTTAAAATGTTTCAACACAAATTGCGCATATTGCAGATATATATATATATATATATATAGTAAACAACATAAAAGGATTGTGCACCATGAATAACACAATATGGATTCAGGAAACAAATCATATAACTTGTCAACTCGAATATTACATAATAAATATCTTAGAATAGTGGCATACAATAAACAACATGTAATAAACTCGAGGAGAGAATTGTGCGTCTTGCCGATTCGAGTGTCACCATGTAAAATACCAAGAAATGGTAGCACACAATGAATATCAAAGTCAAATCATCTTTAATCGAATCGCGCGTCTTGCCGATTCGTAAAACACAATGTAAATGTCAAGAAATAACAGCTCACAATAAATAACAAGAAACGAATCGCGCTTCTTTTGCCGATTCTTAAGCCACCATGTAAATGTCGAGAATTGTTAGCGTGCAATGAACAACAAAGTTAAATCCTCATGAAACGAGTTGCGCGTCTTGACAATTCGTAAAACATCATGTAAATGTCAAGAAATAGTAGCGCGCAATGGACAACAATGTTTAAACACCATAAAACGAATCGCGCGTCTTGCCGATTCTTAAGCCACCATGCCAATGTCAAGAAATGTCAAGAAATGGTAGCACGGAATGAATAACAAAGTCAAACCTTTATGAAACAAATCGCACGTCTTGCCTATTTGTAAACTACCATATAAATGTCAAGAAATGGTAGCGCGCAAGTAATCTGTTACTCATTTAAGAATTAAACCAAGAATATGAAAATTCTCAATAACGGTGTGGGAAAGTCCAACCACTGTCTTACTGCCTGGAACAATGATCACCAATGAAGGATGAAGGGCAGAAGACTGGAAGATCCAAATAGGCCGCCGGGACAGGAGCTCAGGAAGAAGCTGCTGCTCTGCACCGGGACCTCTGAATAGTGAGCACTGGGAGTTGGGCTGGCTCTCTTTTATAGAGTCTTGGCCCAGCCCCAGAACCACGCCCAGGCATGTTGCAGGGAAAGTCTCTGGAAGGCCCTGGAAAGGGACCACACCCTAACACACTCGGAAAACCTGCAGCAATACATTGCAAAGGAACAGTATTTGTAAGCATATTAAAAATAAGTTTTCAGGATTGAACTCTGCAATGCAAAAAGTTAAACCACAACATATCAGCACAATGCATAAATTACGTTGTTTTGAGAGTGCTGGGTTTTTGCATTTTTGTCACCAATAGAGCGCGTACTGGTCTGGTGTTGACTCTACCAGTGTGTATGTGAGCCCTCCTCCCAAAGTACACAAATGCAGCCACACACCCACCAAACAGCCATCAACCTCACAACAGCCTCCAGCCCATGCACCTTCACCCAAAGTCAGCAAACGTACACCTCCTACAACCACTACCTCTTCCTCCACTCCCAAACCCCCTCCATCTTCCCGTCCCAGTGTGTCTAAAAAGCTTTTCCTATCTAATGTTCAAGCAAGGACCCTCACTCTAGTCAGGGTAAGTCACACACAATCCAAATTATTCTGTGCCCACCCTCCGGTAGCTTGGCACTGAGCAGTTAGGCGTAACTTAGAAGGCAATGTGTAAAGTATTTGTGCTATAAATCATACAATAACACAATATAGCAACACAACAATATACCACACAGTATTTAGAAAAATATATAGGCCCTCATTACAACCTTGGAGGTCGGTGTTAAAGCGGCAGTAAAACTGGTGGAAACCGGCAACTAATACAGCCACATTAACACTCCGACCGCCACAGCGGTAGAAACAAACACTGCGGCGGTAACCACCAACAGACAGGCGGAAGACAAGGTTCCACCCACTGTATTACAATAGGCCTATCCACCACCTTTTCCGGGGCGGTACCAACGCCATCAAAAGCACAGCGGAAATAGTCTGTGGAACGGAAACCACTCACCTTTCAACACCCAATGAGGAACCAGATCGCCATGGAGCCCAAGTTACAGGTCCTGCCCATGTTGGTTTACCTCCTCTTGTATCAGGAGCAGCAAAGATGCCTGCACCTAGCACACAGGGGAGGGGAGGAGGGAAAAGAGATTTACACACACCTGCATAACGCAACACCTCCACTCCCACCCTCACCCACAACACCATACACACAACTACATACAGCAACATTATATATACACACTGTCACCCCCTGGAAGAAACGCAAGGACAAAATGAAATGATTGTAACGAGTGTAATCATTTAAAAATCGGATAGGCCAAAACAAAATATCAGTATATACAAATATGTACACCAACTACACAAGTCCGGATAGTAATGAAATCATTGTCCGTGGACCAGTGGTCCCAAAATGCTTGAGCGAAGCCCACACATGATACCTGACTCGAAACGAAGAGAACACTGCTGGGGCATCAGATCGAAAACAAACAGGCACCTCAGGGGGAGGGGAAGGAGGCAACTCAGCCGGATGAACGGACGATTCCACTGCTCCACGAGGGGGCTCCATGCCCACTGTTTGGTCCTGGGGAGTGCAAAGCCACAGTCTCTCAAGTCTCTCCAGTGGGTGGGTTGCCCACTGCTTTATCCTGGGGAGTGCAAAGCCACAATCTCTCAAGTCTCTCCAGTGGGTGGGTTGCCCACTGCTTTATCCTGGGGAGTGCAAAGCCACAGTCTCTCAAGTCTCTCCAGTGAATTTGTTGCCCACTGCTTTATCCTGGGGAGTGCAAAGCCACAGCATCTCAAGTGGATGTCATTCTCCACTAGTTCTGGAGGGGGCTTAGTGCCCAGAGTGCTTCATCCTGCCAAGGACTGGGGGAGTGGATGCATTTCTCCACTAGTTCTGGAGGGGGCATTGTGTCCAGAGTGCTTCACATGCAGTGTGGCAGGTCCCATTCCCTCACCTGGGTGTGTGTGCCACAAGATTGCCTGGGAACAGGTAGCATGATACTCTATGGAGGCAGACCCAAACTCCACCCTGCTGCGACTTCGCCTGCTGGTACAAACAGTGCTGGGTGTCGTGTCTCATGTACGCTGTGCAAGGTCAGGATGTCTCCTGCAGCCTTGGATGGCTGCCCACTGGGTATGATGCTGGGGACTGTTGCTGTGGCAGCAGACGTGGAGGTGGCAGTGCAGGTGGGGGTGTAGGTGGCCGTGTCCCCCGCCGTACAAGTTGATGTTCTGGTTGACAGAAAGGGTGACTTTGGTCCCTCAGCCTGAGGCTCCGTGCCCTGTCCTGACTTGCCCTTCGCCTTGTGTCCCTTCCCCACATTTGATGTTGCTGCTGGTCCCTTGACACTGTCCCCTTATGATTGGAGGAGCCCTTGCTGGGTGGTTGGTGCAGCTTCTCCCTCTTTCTTCGCCTTGGCAGGTGGCAAAATTGGCTGATACTTGGCCTCACTAGGTGGCACACTTGCAGCCCTGATGGGTGCCACCCGTGATGTGACCGGACTTGCTGAGACCACAGTGCTGGACGATTTGGTGGCTGAGGTGCTGGGCTGGGACCTGGACAGCCTGGCCCTAGGGGAAGGATGGGGGGAGGGAGGTGTAGGGAAGAGGTCAATGTTAGCCAGGAAGAGTTTCCTAGACGCACTGGGATGGGAAGATGGAGGGGGTTTGGGAGTGGAGGAAGAGGTATTGGTTATAGGAGGTGTACGTCTACTGAATTTGGGTGAAGGTGCATGGGCCGGAGGCTGTTGTAAGGTGGATGGCTGTTGGGTGGGTGTGTGCCTGCGTTTGTGCAGTTTGGTAGGAGAGGACACAGGGGCTGTGTGAATGGTAGTGGGGGTGGTGATTGCACATGAGCAGTGTGGGGTGATGGGCGTGCTGGTGATGGAGGTAGTGGATGTAGATGTAGTGCATGCAGGTGTGAGTGGAGACAAGACAGGGAGGGAGGAGGAGGGCGTGGAGGAGGGGGTCACAGTGGAGGCAGTGGATGTTGGTGTGTCTGCATGGGGATGGTGCTTGTGTGAATGCCTGTGGGATGTGTAGTGCTTATCTTTGCCATGTCCACTGTTGGTTGTTGATGAGTGTGCATGCTGGTCTGATGGTGTGCTTGGGAAAGGCTGAGGTACAGGGGATTGGGTCTGGGTGGAGGAAGTTGGAGGGGGGAGTCTGGACACTGAGACAATGGCTGCTACCAGTGCTGAGGCCAGAGCCTGAAATGCTCACGGTTGGGCCACTACACTAGAATGAATGCCCTCCAGGTATGCATTTATTTGCTGCAAATTCCTCTCAATACCCTGGATGGCATTCAAAATGGTTGACCGCCAGGATTGTAATGAGGGACTAAATCATTTACTCATAGAAGCACTCAGACATTCATGCACCCACTCACAAACCCACTTAGACCCTCATGCACCCAATTACAGGCCCACTCAGACCCTCATACCCTCTCTCACAAACTCACTCAGACACTCATGCACCCTCTCACAGACCCACTCAGACCCTCAAGCACCCATTCATAGTTCCACTCAGACACTGATGTACCCACTCACAGACCCATTATGACCCTCACACACCCAATTATAGACCCACTCAGACACTGACACACCCACTCAGACCCTCAGACACACCCACTCACAGACCCACTCAGACACTGATGCACCCACTCACAGACCCACTTACACATTCACACACCCACTCACAGACCTACTCAGACACTCATGCACCCACTCACACATGCAGACACTCATGCACCCACTCACAGACCCACTCAGACCCTCACACACCCACGTACAAACCCACTAAGACACTGACACAACCACTCACAGACCCACTCAGACACTGACCCACTCAAACCATCACACATCCACTCACAGAACCACTCAGGACCTCATGCACCTACTCTCACACCCAGAGACACCCTCTCATATCTATTCTCGCACCCAGGAAGACAGACCCTACAACCGTGTGGGGTTGGGTGGTTATGTGGGTTGGCCCAACCCCAGTGTGCACAGCCAAAGGCTATGCCATGTGCGGAGCAAGGTTGGGTAGCTATCAGGGGTTTGCCGCAGGGTCTGGCCACAGGCCAAGACAAGTAGCCAACTGCTGCATGCAGATATTTTATCTTTTCTAAAATCATGGGTATCTCTCTATATGTTAAAGGATAGTTCAACATTTAAGTGATAGAAAGTTACAAGATTATAATAGAAAGGGATGTCAAGCTGTTTTGAACTATTTGAAAAGTTTTGTTTCCAATGAGTAAAATACACGTTTTGAGAATAAATGTTAAAACTAAAAATGCAAACTTTCAAGTAAGTTTCAGAGGTGGCTTTCACTGGAGTGATATGTGTGTGTCACCCGCATCCTATTGACAATGCAGCTCTGTTCAGCTCATAAAAGCAAAAAGATGGTGCCTTTTTTTTCATTGTCTAGCAGGTTAGACAGGTTAGCAGGTTATACAGAATTTAAGGAGCCCTTTATTAGGTTCAAGCCTAATAGACATCTGGTTGTGAAGAGACTTCTTGTTGATATTCTGAAAGCTTCTAGGTGAATACATTGCACCCATTGCTTACCATTGTCTTTGTGGTTTGTAACTCACATTTGTTGGCTATATTTGTTTTAGGCTGTACAGCATGTCTTCACCCTCCCCCATGGAGCTTAGCCTGTTTACCTTATTCTTCCACAAGTGCTTGCTTTCTGTAAACAGACCTTTACATTTTGTTCTTATCTTGACACAATTGCTGTGCATTCAAAGAAAGAGGTCAAATGGTCTTCCTAGAGAGTTTGGGATTTACTTTACTTTCTCTGACCTAAAAGTGATAGTATTTATGTGACACCCTTGATGGGTACTGTGAAGGAAAGTTTTTTTCTAGCACACAACAAACTTTAAATATCTGTGCAAATATTTCAGAATATATCAGAATTAGGAAAGCACAAATTAAGTGCATTATTTTGTAATACTAATGCTTGGTGGAAACAAATATTTGTATGCAATCAAAATTAATCCATACACAAGATGATATCATTTCCACACATTATCATTTGTGCCCGTTATAGTTTTATCTGTAAAACTGTATGGGCAAAAGTAATGGTCCTTTATATTGAAAATGTATTTGTAATCGCAGTGCAATAAGGGACCATGCATACTCCACTGTAAGCCACTCCCACTCTATGACACTTTATTCTACTTTATACCACTCTTTGACACAAGAATCCACTCCATAACACTACACTCCTCTCCACGACATGCTACTCTACCCTACTTTGTGAAACTCCATGCCACACCACACAACTCTATGCCACTGCACACTACGACATACTACATCACTCCATGCCACTTCACTCCACTCTATGCCACTCCTTGAAACTATACTCAACTCTGAAACACTTGACTGCACTCTACAACACACTACGCTACTCCACTCTACACCACTCCATGACTCTCCTCCACTCTGGCCCACTCTACGTCACTCCATTCTGTGCCACACCACTCTATGACTGTACTCCACTCTACTCCACTCCATGACACTCCACTGTACATCACTCCACTCTATGTCTGTACTCCACTCTACTCCAGGACATGACATTCTTTTCTACTCTTCTCTTCTCCACTCTACCCTACTCTTTGACACTCCACTCTGCAACACTCCACTCCCAGCCATTCTCTTTTACTCCACTAACTTCTAGCCATGCTGAAAGGCAGCCATGCTCGTGTACAACATGACTAAGACACATTGGCAAAGCCAATAGCTCTTGGGTAGGACAGACCTGTTGGCTCTGCTAATGCTTGTACTGATTGTTGGTGGATCCACCATCACTGTGCACCTATGTCACAGTGGTATGTTAGGTAAGACCTTTACTTTAGAGCATTTCAGCATTTTGGTAGTCTTGCACTCTTTCTTGACAATTCTGTTTTGATTTGTTGAATCTCCTTAGAGGAATGCTGCATTACATTTATTTAACAAGGCAAGTGCAGGCATTTTGAAGACAGCTAAATCAATGAAAGGGTTAGTGCCCCTGTGCTGCTGGAGAGGCACTACCCCCCAATGTGTTGGCCACTAATCTACAAGTCTCACTTTGTCAAGGGTAACATAAAGGCATACACCCACGCTTCCATAGTAGCACACAAAAATTAGAAGCACGCTGATTTCCTTGAGTACAGTTCCATTTCTATAGACATTTGGCTCTCTAGAAGGCTGTACAGAGTGGAAGCTCGGCTGCAAATGTAGCTTTGGTATGTTTTTTAGTTATCATGCAGCCGATAAGTCAGCTTATTTGCACGGTGTGCCACCCTCATAAACATAAATAATAATGAAACATAATTGTCAGGAATTGCAATGATGTAAATGATTGAAAAATGAAAAAAATACTAGTAACACAATGCCAGGTGTGAAATTATTCTAAGAGTTCATACTGTCCTATCACACACAAATGGAAAACAAGTTGATTTGATTGAGTGCCACCTCTCACAGTCTGTAAACATACATGATGGTTGTCTAGGTCTGTGTTTGTCAGCACAGGTACATTTTTTTTAAAGGTAACTCTGGCACCTACATTTGAAATAATGGAACTTCAAACAAGTCAGTGCACTTAACTGCAATAATGCTTTATTGAGATTTAAGAAAAGCAAAATGAGTGCCAGAAACTGCTATAATATCAAAAAATGCATATCTGAGAGACTATGAGTTCCATAACATCAAGTGCCAAATGATGTAAAAAGCGGCCTCATCTGCCTAGCCTCACTGTGGCATACATTTTGACAAGCAATGAAAAATACAACAAACCTTGACACTGATACCTCTTGAGTTTGCCAATGATTTCTTTGTTTGCTCAGATAGACACTGCAAATGCACATACATACATGAAGTCCAACTTTGAACACTTTTTAAAACCAACTAAGTGCCAGATTTTCTAACCTTTCACACAACGCAGCAAGCACCCACTTACAAACCGACTCAGACCCTCAAGCCAGTCCCTTCCATGCATTGTATTGCATGGCAGGGAGAGAACAGAAATACACCACATCTACTGAGATACGGTACACTTCTGCTCTCTCATAGTGCTGGCACACTTCAGGGAAACTAGCGCCACACAGGCACCCTTGCACAATAGTGTAAGGGTGTCTGCATTATGAGCAGGATTGTTTTTGTACAAGAAGGGAAGCCTTCCTGCACTGATAAGAAATATCTTAGAGGCTTATTCCTCCTTCTATGTGTGGTGAAAAGTGCAGCACACTTACAAAGAGAAAATAAGAAAGAGAATTGATGGTAGTTATCCTTGAGAATATACAAACGAGTCATAATAGTTTAAATATTTAAACAAATAAAAGTTCTTTTTCATCAACAGCACACTTTCAGGGTACATCTCTGTATTCGCATCAACCATCGAAAACTCTTTAGGAAGCAATGGTGTAAAGAATGGAAACTCCACACGTGCAGGTACAATTCTAACTCTTATTCTATTCTTCAAGAACGGGTTCAAAATAAGGAGCAATGCCAGCACAACATGCACCAGCAACCGCCCACAGCAACTGCCAATAATGCTCTCCTGCAACCGTTCTATCCCCAGATTCCATACCAGTTATGACCATCCATACATTCTAATCACCACACATCTTTCCTCTCAACAATAACATTTTCCCCTTTGAAAACAACATAGAAGTGTTTTCATTTTCATGTAAGAATGTATATTTTTTCAATATTGTTTTTACATATTTATATTTCTGGATAAACACAACGCTTACTAAAAAATACATAATTAACATTCTATCACAAATTCTTTAAGGTACCTCGGTAATTGTTTTCTCCCTGACTTTTTCAAATAGGTACACAACCTTTACCAGACCCAGCATTCTTTCTAGCGTCACCACCACTTTGTGAATGTACCACATCTTATTGCAACATAGAATCATTTCCCAATAAATACCCACGAATATCATCCTGCCTACCATACTCTTCACCCTCATGTATGTTAATTTCTTTACACAAGCTCACGTGCCGCAAATTATGTATCCTACCATCTTCATGCTTAACAGCACCATCCAAAACCTTCACAATCTTCATAGGACCTGACCACAGAGCAGCTCATTTACCTATTTATCTGGGATTCCTCACATGTACGTACTGCCCAACCACCAGGTAAGGCATGGCCCAAATGTAATTTTTTTTTCTTTCACCGTTAACCCTTTGTCTTTTAACGCTTGTAATCCTTTCTTCAATATACAATCATGTTCAATCTTATCCTTCCCAAAAATCAATATATCATCCTGGAACACTTTGAACCAGTTACATTTGATAGTACTTTGGATAATTATCTTTGAAATACAGCTGATGCACTAGCCAATCCAAATGGCATCTTTTTGTACTGAAACATCCGTTCGGGTGTTATAAATGCTGTACAATGTTTAGAATCCGGATTCAGGTGTATCTGATGGTAAGCATTGACTAAGTCAATTGTTGAAAACATTGTGGCATCACCAATGGATGACATTAATTCCTGTAAATTTGGCAATGGAAAAACATCTACCCAGATAGCATCATTGAGTGATCGTAAATCTATGCAAAGCCTCAGATCCCCACTAGATTTCACTGAAATTACAATTGGAGATACCCAATCAGAACTTTCAATAGGTTTTCAATAGGTTATCTAATGTCCTTTTCACATAGGTCATTTAACATTTCCTTTAGTTTCCTTCTATAATTAAACAGAACATTCCTCAACTTCTGTCTTACAGGTAAGGCATTTTCCTTAGACACAATAGTGTGTTCAAAATTCTTCATACTACCTAACTGACTACTAAAAACTGTTGGAAATTCCTTCCTTAAATCAGAATACAAATCATTTTTATTCTGTAAACTACACTCACCCACAGCATACATGGGTGGACTAGCATTAGGGTCCGCTTTTATTCCAAGTTCTGTAATATGTGCTCCCTTTCTCAGCAATAAGCACATATCCTGACCATTTTTTCCCAGCAAATTCAAACTCTGCTCGCATTTTACATACTATAAAATTTTTATGACCTGAGTAACTGCATGGACTCGTTTTAGCACTCTGTAATTCTCTGCCAGGCCACAATTGGTCAAATAATATTTTCCCCATCACAATATACCATGTGCAAGAATCCAACATAGCTTCCACCTGCATGCTATCAATACTTAACCAACACTTAGTTAACTGAAGGTTTTTTCTTTTTATATTCTCACTCTGTATACTCAACACCACATTTTGCATACCATACTCAAGTTCATCATCAATAAAACCCTCCACATTACAATTCACTTTTTTCCCAAAACCTTTACATACCCACGAAAAATGTCCCTTTTTCTTACATGCATTACAAATTTTGCAAATAGCAAGACACCCTTTAAAATACTAGCACCACACCTAAAACACAATAAAGCTTTGCCATTATCCGTCGTACCAATCTTGTTACTATTATTGACAGAATGGACAACAACTTTCTTTTTTTCCTTACCATCCATCTCACCACCCACAGCACATACTGTACCATTGTCCTTATTTTCTTTCCTCATGACTTGTATACAACTCTCTGTTACTTCAATACTTCTCGCTACTTCCATTGCTGTTTTCAAGGACAAATCTCCTGAAGACCATAATTTCTCCTATATTTTTTTAGATTTGGTCTTCATCAAAAACTGGTCCCTTAAAACCTGGTCATATGTCATGTGCGCAGGTCCTCTCAATACCACCAGATACTGGTCAGTAGATTCATCCTCTTTTTGTTCTCTGGAGTAAAACTTGTATCTTTCCATGACTACATTAATTTTCCTGCCATACCTCTACTGTAATTGTTTAAGAGCACACTTGTAAATATCTTCTTCACTAACATTATCTAATGATAGAAGATTTTTAAACTCTCTCAATCCAATTGCCCCCAGTCGATGTTTAAGTAAGTATAAATGTCTCTCAGGTGTACATTCGCCATCCTTCAATACCTCCACATACACCTCAAATAAATCTACCTATAACTCCCATTGAATAGGAGGAAAACAGATAAGAAGAAGGGAGGAGGTTGAATACTGGACATATTTTCTCTATTATCTCCCTTCACTCATACATTAATTACAAACTGCACAGTTCAATGAACACTTAGGCCCTCATTATGACATTGGCAGTAGATTCCACTTACCGCCATGCCAACTGCCGCCAACATACTGCCGCGGCGGGGGATATCTGCTAACCATATTATGACACACACACATCAATCCATCTCTATTCAGCCACACACACAAATCCGCCAGCCAAAAGGTCAGTGAAAAAACTGGTGGTATCCAAACCCACACCGTTACGCCAACAGAACAAGGCCCACAACATTATGATCCACGAATCAACACAGCAGACATTCAATGGCGGTAAACCATTGGCGGTACATACCGCTGCGCTCAAAATACAAACACTCTAACAAAACAACACCACATTGGACAATTCAAATTACACACACCTGACACACATACACCCACACCACTATAAAACACACACCCACATTACCCATAACCCTTTATGACTAAAAACAATTGCTAGCAGAGAGAAACAGCAAGACCACTCACACAACCAGAGCCACATACCATTGTGGACAGGGTCAACGCTGTGGGACAGCACCCCAGAAGAAGGGACAACATCAGGAAGAAGTGGAGCGACCTACACAGGAAGGTGCGTTCCATTGCAGCACGACACCAGCTCGCAGTACAGAGGACTGGTGGTGGACCCTCACCTCCTCCCCCACAACTAACAACATGAGAGGAGCAAGTATTGGCAATCATGCATCCTGAGGGCCTGGCAGGAGTAGCAGGAGGACTGGACTCTGGTAAGTCAACTCTCAATACTATCACACCCCTACCTGCATGCCATCACATACTCCCACCCTCACTCCCATCACTCCACCACCTCCCACACACCCCACCATCACACCCCACTCATCACAATGCCAAGCCCTGCAAGCACCATCAATGCATGGACACCCCTCACAGACCTGCATGGACACCTATCACCACAGCATGCACACTAGAGAGAATCGCCTAGCACACCAAATAACAACTCACACAAGGCAAAGCTGCCAGGGCAATTACAACCATAGAGGGCAACCCACCCATGCACAATATGTCAAACAGAAACAATAACACTGCATTTAAATCCCCACAGTTACACCAGCCAATATCACCGGAGAAGAGGTGCCAGCAACATCCAGTCCCCCACAGAAGAGGCCCACAGTGATGACAGCAGCTCTGGTTGCTTGGATCTGGATGACCAACCTGGCCCATCAGGGACCTCTGGACAGTCGGTTACCCTGGTATACTCTCACACCACCACAGAGCCTCCCCCCTCAGGAAACTCCACCACAGCACCCACCCAGCAGGCCCATACCTCTGTCCCCAAGACACATCAATCAGCAGTGTGTCCACCACCACAGGGACCCCAGGGCACTCCACAAAACAAGGACAATAAGGGACCTGGGGTCAGTGGCAGTGGGCACATGGTTCAGGAGACAGAGGCACAGGACAACAGGGAAGCTGGGAGGACTGCTGTGCAACAGAGGGAGGAGAGGCCCAGGGAACCGACCTTCCAGGAGGCACTCACTGCGATCCTGGGAGCTTAACAACATTCCCAGGATATGCTGGGCCAGATTCTGGACAAGATGCAGGAGAACATGCGGCTGCAGGAGGGACAGTACCTGGGTGTTAGATGTTTCATCCATGGAGTGTTCTCCCTTAACATTTTGTCTCTGTTTCCTAGGTTGTAGTGGTCCCCCACGTAAGTGCTATGCATGTGACCAGGTGGGTCATGTAAGGGGGGACCCCAAACGCCCCAATAGTACACTGGCACCCACTTGTGTGCTGTCCCAGGGTTTGGCCAGTGTAGCGATTGGGGAGGAGTTGGTTCCAGGTGGGGGGAGCCAGCTCAGATGATCCTTGTCTCACTAGGGGACTGTAAGATGGTCCAGAGAACCCTCTTGCCTGAGAACACTAAGAAGTACAAGCAGTGAGTGACCATCAATGGACAGAGGGTGGAGGCTCTGAGAGACACAGGAGCCAGTGTGACTACAGTGAGGAGTCATCTAGTGTCTGAAGAGCACATATATCCCCGGGTACTTCACCAAGTAGTTGCAGTGGACAACTCAGAGTGCCTGTGCAGAGTGGAGCAGGTTCTCTTTGAATGGGGGAGGTGCTCAGATTTCCTGAACGCCTGTTCAGGTGCTTCTGTGGGTGCTGCCTGCTTCTGCGTGGGCTCTCTCTGTTGCTGAGTGCCCCCTCTGTCTCCTCCTCCAAGGGGCGACCTCCTGGTCCTTCCTGGGCCCTGGCAGCACCCAAAACCTTCAACTGTGACTCTTGCAGCTAGGAAGGCTTGTCTTTCTGCTTGAAAACAACTCTGCATCCTACAGCACACCGTGGGACATCTTCTGACCAAAGGAGAAGTTCCTGGCACCTTCCGTTGTTGCAGAATCTTTGGCTTCTTACACCCAGGGGCAGCCCTTTTGCACTTTTATCCGGGGTTTAATGTGCTCCTGCCCCCCCGGACACTTGCGTGACTCTTGGACTTGGTCGCCTTCCTTTGCAGGTCCTCAGGTCCAGGAATCCTTCTTCAGTGCTTTGTAGTCAGTTGTTGTCTTTGCAGAATCCCCTATCTTAACTTTACTGTCTTTCTGGGGTAGAAGGGTAACTTTACCCCTACTTTTCAGGGTCTTGGGGTGGGGTATCTTGGACACCCTTAGTGTTTCTTACACTCCCAGCGACCCTCTACACACTACACTAGGCCTGGGGTCCCTTTGTGGTTCACATTCCTCTTTTGGAGTATATGGTTTGTGTTGCCCCTAGGCCTATTTTCTCCTATTGCATTCTATTGTGTTCTACAGTGTTTGCACTACTTTTCTAAGTGTTTTACTTACCTGATTTTCGTTTGTGTGTCTATATTGTGTATTTTACTTACCTCCTAAGGGAGTATTTCCTCTGAGATACTTTCGGTATATTGTCACTAAAATAAAGTACCTTTATTTTTAGTAACTCTGAGTATTGTGTTTTCTTATGATATATGTGGTATAGTAGGAGTTTTGCATGTCTCGTAGTTTAGCCTAAGCTGGTCTGCTATAGCTACATCTATCAGCCTAAGCTGCTAGAACACTACTAATCTACTAATAAGGGATAACTGGACCTGGCACAAGGTGTAAGTACCATCAGGTACCCACTATAAGCCAGGCCAGCCTCCTACAACCACCAGGAAGAGGATGGACAGGGGGCGCGGGAAACCGGCACCGGATGTTCCCATGGTCTGGGAGTAGGTGGAGCCTGAGGGTGACACCCCGGAGCCTACAGGGGAGTAGGTGGCTGAACTGGGGGGGTCCCTGAGCTGTCGCAGTGGCAGCAGGAAGGGGTACCCACTAGGGAGGCCATCTGTGAAGCACAGAAGAATTGCCCTACTCTTGAGGGACTGCAGCAGCAGGCTGCAGCCCAGGTGGCTGGCGAGGAGCCCAGCACTCAACTGATCTATTGGGAGGATGGCCTCCTGTATAGCGAGCCTAAAGTTCCTGAGCCTGGGTCAGATCGTATGCTGGTGGTACCCCAGTGCTTCAGGGCCTTCCTATTGGGGTTGGCTCATAATGTACCTTTGGCAGGACATCTGGGGCAGGAAAAGACCTATAAGAGGCTTGTCTCCCACTTCTATTGGCCCCAGATGCGCAAGCATTCTGCTGCACACTGTAGGTCTTCCCCAACTTGCCAGTCAAGTCGCATGAGTGGGGGAAAATGTAAGGCTCCCCTTCGACCTTTATCTGTGTTTAGTACTCCTTTTGAGAGGGTAGGTATTGACATTGTGGGGCCTCCGGACCCCAAGACAGCCTTGAGAAACAGGTTCATCCTGGTCTTGGTGGACCATGCCACCTAGTACCCAGAAGCCATTCCTGTGAGTACAGTCACTTCCCCTTTGGTGGGTCGTGCACTGATGGGATTTTTTACCTGCATGGGGTTCCCCAAGGAAGTGGTATCTGGTAGGGGTTCCAACTTTATATCCACGTATATGAAGTCTCTGTGAATAGTGTGTGGGGTAACCTACAAGTTCACCACACCTTACCACCCCCAAAGTAATGGTCTGGTTGAGAGATTCAGTCACACCTAAGGCATGATCATGGGCCTGTCAGAGCCCTTGAGGCGAAAGTGGGACGTCCTCTTGCGTGCCTTATGTTCGCCTACATGGAGGTGCTTCAAAAGGGACTTGGGTTTAGTCCCTTTGAGCTGATTTATGGCCACCGTGTGAGTTGACCTTTGAGTCTGGTGAAGGAAACTTTGGAGAAAGCTCCTAATAAACCTCCCCAGGATGTATTTAGCTACATGCTGGCCATGAGAAATCAGACTGCACACTTCAGGAGTCTCGCACAGGAGAACCTAGAAGCAAGCCAGGAGGATATGAAATGGTGGCACGACCGGACTGCCACTCTGGTAGAGTTTCAACCTGGTCAGAAATTGTCGGTGATGGCGCCAGTGGAGCATAGGGTGCTCCAGGACTGGACTGGGCCATTTGAGTTGGTGGAGCACAAAAGTTAAGTCACCTACCTGGTGGACTTGCAGTCTACAGGGAACCCTTTAAGGGTCCTGCATGTCAACCACCTCAAACCTCACTTTGAGCAGACTGAACTGTCCATGCTCCTTGCAACAGATGACGGGGTGGAGGAGGAGAGTGAGCCTCCTCCTGACCTCCTGTCTGCAAGAGACAAAGATGGGTCAGTGGAGGGAGTGATCCTCTCCCCCTCCCTGACTGAGGAGCAGCAGGGTGACTGTTGCCATGTGTTGGGACAGTTTGCCTCACTGTTCTCCCTGATCACAGGAGTCACACACTTGTGCACACATGATGTGGACACTGGGGACACTACCCCTATTAAACAGAAAGTTTACAGGGTGACTGACAGGGTCAGGGCATGCATTGAGGATGAAGTATCCAAAATGCTTACCCTAGGGGTTATTGAGCCCTCCAGCAGTCCTTGGGCCAGCCCAGTGGTATTGGTCCCAAAGGCTGCTGCACCTGGTGCCACTCCAGAACTCAGGTTCTATGTGGACTACCGGGGATTCAATGCAGTCAGCAAGACTGACGCACACCCCATTCCCTGAGTTGATGTCCTCATTGATTGGTTAGGAGCTGCCAAGTACTTCAGTATGTTTGACTTAACTGAGGGGGCCAAGGAGAGGTCAGTATTCTCTATCCCAGATGGATACTTTCAATTTAAAGTCATGCCATTTGGGACGAAGAATGCCCCAGCCACCTTTCAGCGGTTGGTCAATCAGGTTTTGGCTAAGCTGGATGAGTTCAGTGCCACCTACCTGGATGACATTGCTGTGTTTAGTTCCACATGTGAGGTACACCTGCAACACCTCTGGAGAGTGTTAGAGGCCCTGCAGAAGGCAGGCCTCACTATTAGGGCGAGCAAGGGCCAAATGGGACAGGGTTCTGTGGTGTACTTGGGACACCAGGTTGGGAGTGGCCAGGTGGCACCCCTACAGCCAAAGAATGATACAATTCTGGCTTGGGAGCCCCCAAGACCCAGACTGAAGTGAGAGCCTTCTAAGGTCTCACAGGGTACTACAGGAGGATTGTCAAGGGTTATGGTACCATTGTTAGCCCCTTGACTGAGATGACTTCGAAGAAGCCATCCAGGAAAGTGATCTGGACAGAGGCTTGTCAGAACACTTTTGATGCCCTGAAGTCTGCCATTTGCACAGCACCTGTGCTGAAGGCACCTGACTACTCCAAGGAGTTTGTTGTGCAAACAGACACCTCAGAGCATGGTATTGGAACAGTACTCTCACAGCTTAATGAAGAGGGCCTAGATCAACTCATAGCCTTCATTATCAGGAGGTTACTTCCCAGGGAACGTAGGTGGAGTGCCATAGAACGTGAAGCATTTGCTGTGGTCTGGGAGATGAAGAAGCTAAGACCCTACTTGTTTGGGACTCACCTCCGCGTTCCGACTGACCACAGGTCCCTCAGATGGGAAATGTAGATGAGGGGTGAGAATCCAAAACTGTTGAGGTGGTCCATTTCCCTACAGGGGATGGACTTTACTGTGGAACACCGTCCTGGTACAGAAAATGCCAATGCTGATGGTCTGTCCAGGTTCTTCAGCCTTAGTGATGAGAACTCCCATGAGGTTGGGTAGTTGCTCTCCACTTTCAGCTGGGGGGGACACGTGTTAGGCTTTCCTCCTTGGCGTGGCCTCCCTTAACATTTTGCCTCTGTTTCACAGTTTGTTGATGTGTGTTGGACTCTGTTTTTGCTGTTTTTGTTACTCTGGGCACTTTACCACTGCTAACCAGTGCTAAAGTGCAAGTGCTCCTTTACAAAATATGTATATAATTGATTTATCCATGATTGGCATATGTGATTTATTAGTAAGTCCCTAGTACAGTGCACTAGAGGTGTCCAGGGCCTGTAAACATAATACTGCTAGTGGGACTCCAGCACTGGTTAGTGGATGTGACTGCCATTTTCTATCTGTTCACTCACTTACTACCTGACCTTCAACGGGAGAGGATCTACACTGCATGTGCTGCTGTGACCTCTGTCTAGAACTGACAATGGCTTGTGTGACTGGGGAAAGGGCCCCTGCCTTCACCTCGGCCATGTTGGAGCGACTGGTAGATGGGGTCCTACCCCAGTACCAACTGCTGTATGGGCCTCTAGACCAACAGGTGAGTACATTGTGGGTACGATGCATGGGGCATGACTGCATGGAGTTTCCTGTGCCCACTCACCCAGGAGGGCAGGCATCTCTTTCACCCCAGGCACCTCAGGCCCTGCCCCAGTTAGCCCTGCTGCCCTGAGTGAGCAGGCTATTGACCTCATGAGATCCATCTCTGTTGGTCAGTCAACCATTGTGAATGCCATCCAGGGGTTGGCAGCCCAAATGCAACAGACCAATATATTTCTGGAGGGCATTCACACTGGCTTGGTGGCCCAACGAGATCAATCCAGGCTCTGGCCTACTCTCTGATGGCAGCCATTGTCCCTGTTTCCACCATCCTCTCTCCAACTTCCTCCACCCAATACCATTCCCCTCAACCCAAACCAAACCCAAGCACATAGGCAGATGAGCAGGCACCCAGAACAACACACAAGAGTGGACATGGGAAACACAAGCACCACACTTCTTCCCACAGGCACTCACACAAACACCATCCAGATGCAGACATACCAACATCCACTGCCTCCACTGTGTTCCCCTCCTCCTCGTCCACCTCCCTCCCAGTTGCGTCTCCACTCACACCTGTATGCACTACATCCTCATCCACTACCACCATCACCAGCACACCTATCAGTACACACCCCTCACTGGCAGTCACCACCCCCACATCCATGCACACGTCCCCTGTATCCTCTCCCACTATGTCTGTGCGAGCTCCTCCCAAAGTACACAAGCACTCAGGCACCCAACAGCCATCCACCTCACAAAGCCTCCAGCCCACGCACCTGCATCCAAACACAGCAGACTGACACCTCCTACAACCAATCCCTCTTTCTCCACTCCCAAACCATCTCCCTCTTCCCGTCCCAATGTCCCTAAGAAGCTCTTCCTCTCCACTGTTGACCTCTTCCCTCCCTCTCCTCCCTGTCCTTCACGTCAGGCCAGGGTGGTCAAAACCCAGCCAAGCATCTCAGCCACCCAAGGTGAGAAAGGATCCCGGCCACCAGCGAGCCAGACGGAAAGGGTGCCTGGCCCAAGTGCTGCATGAAAGAAGGGCAAGGAGCCATCCCCAAGTGCTGCAGGAAAGAAGGGTAAGGAGCCAGCCCCAAGTGCTCGAGGAAGGAAGGGCAAGGAGCCAGCCTCAAGTGCTGCAGGAAAGAAGGGCAAGGAGCCATCCCCAGCTGCTGGCAGTAAAGAAGGGCAAGGAGCCAGCCCCAAGTGCTGCAGGAAGAAAGGGCAAGGAGCCAGCCCCAAGTGCTGCAGGAAAGAAGGGCGAGGAGCCATCCCCAGCTGCTGGCAGGAAGGGCAAGGGGCCTGTACCAGCAGGCAGTGAGGACAAGGGGCATGGTGCTGAAACTTAGTCAGTGACCCCACCACCAACCATGGTGGTGCAGCTGTCCAAGGCTGCAGGGGATGGGCTGGAGCCTCCCCCCACCACTACCAGCTGCACCACCAGCACCACCAGCAGCAGCAGCACCAGTGGGAAGCCATCTGAGGCTGCAGGGGATGGGCTGGAGCCTCCCCCCACCACTACCAACACCACCACCAGCACAGTCACCAGCCCCACCACCAGCAGCAGCACCAGTGGGCAGCCATCCGAGGCTGCAGGGGATGGGCTGGGGCCTCCCCCACCACTACCAGCTCCACCAGCAGCACCACCACCAGCACCAGAGAGCAGCCATCCGAGGCTGCTGGGGATGGGCTGGAGCCCCCCCCCACCACTACCAGCACCACCAGCAGCACCGCCACCAGCACCACCACCAACAGCAGCAGCACCAGTGGGCAGCCATCCGAGGCTGCAGGGGTTGGGCTGGAGCCTCCCCCCACCACTTCCAGCTCTGCCAGCAGTACCACCACCAGCATCAGTGGGCAGCTGTCCGAGGCTGCAGGGGATGGACTGGAGCCTCCCCCCACCACTACCAACTCCATCAGCAGCAGCACCACTGCCACCTCTGAACAGCTGCCACTGCCGGAAAACGGTGTGTAGTTCTGCGCCCATGGGCTATTGTGCGGCCTGGCCCCTACAAATCCTGTGGGTATGACACCCAGCTGAGAGTCTGTGACCTTGCACTCCCCAAAATCTGCATCACTGGGCACAATGCCTCCTCCAGAACCAGTGGAGATGCCATCCACTAACCCCATCCTCCCCAGGATGAAGCTCACTGGGCACAATTTCCCCTCCAGAACAAGTGGAGAAGCCATCCACTAACCCCATCCGCTCCAGGATGAAGCTCACTGAGCACAATGCCCCCTCCAGAACCAGTGGAGAAGCCATCCGCTCACCGCATCCTCCCCAGGATGAAGCTTACTGGGCACAATGCCCCCTCCAGAACCAGTGGAGCAGCCATCCACTTGAGAGACTGTGGCCTTGCACTCCCCAGGACCAAGCACAGGGCATCTTGCCCCCTTCAGAGCATGTGGGCTAGTCGCCCACGTGAGAGACTGTGGCCTTGCACTCCTCAGGACCATGCACAGGGCATGTTGCCCCCACCAGAGCATGTGGGCAAGTCACCCACTTGAGAGACTGTGGCCCTGCACTCCCCAGGCACAGGGCATGTTGCCCCCTCCAGGACCAGTGGTGTTGTACCATCTTCCGGCTGAGGTGGCACCCGTTCCTCGTTCCCCTGAGGTGCCTGGCTATTTTCGACATGATGCCCCGGCAGTGTTCTCTCCGTGTTGTTGCAGGAGTGAGGTGGAGCCTTGGACTTTGTGATGTGACCCTATGGCCCACAAACATTGAGGACTGGGCAGTATCCCTTGATTTGTAAATATGTATATACTTTTGGATTTGGATGCACATCTTGCTTCTAAGTTATTTTATTACACTCTTTTTACTCTATTGTAGTTGTCCTTGCATTATTCCTGAGGGTACGGGGTCGGTATGTTATGTTACTGCATCTGCTTGTGTGTATGGTGTTGGGGGTGTTTCTTGTTGCGTGTGTGTGTCACTCTCTTTTACTTCCTTGCCTCCACTGTGTGCTAGACGGCTGTACTCACCGTGGTCATCTTCACCATCGTTGGTGTTCGTAGTGCAGCAGCACGTAGAAGAGCATTGGGAAAACATATAGCTCGGGCTCCATGGCGGCGTGGTTGTTCCCTGAGTCTCCACCTGGTTTTTGATGTCGTTGGTACCGCCCTGGAAAAGGTGACAGATTTGCCTCTCATAATATGGTGGACAGAACATTGTCTTCCGTCTGGCTGCAGGCGGTTACCGCTGTGGTGGCTGTTAATTCCGCCCTGGTGGTCAGTGTGTTGAAGTGGCTGCCTGTCTGAGCTGTTTCCGCCATGGTCATAATTTGGCGGTAATTACCGCCAGGGTTGTAATGATGGTCTTAATGTTGATAATAAAGATAAATGCACAAATAACCAATGCAAATGCCCCATAGAATAGAATATTCAGACAGA